>NC_064617.1:860141451-861433594 GCF_023898315.1 Schistocerca nitens
TGTGTTACGACCCGTGGCTCTACCCTTCATTCGATCCCTGCGAATCCCTATATTTCAGCAGGATAATGCACGACCGCATGCTGTAGTTCCCGTACGGGCCTTTCTGGATACAGAAAATGTTCGACTGCTGCCCTGGCCAGCACATTCTCCAAATCTCTCACCAATTGAAACTGTCTGGTCAATGGTGGCCGAGCAACTGTCTCGTCACAATACGCCAGTCACTACTCTTCATGAACTGTGGTATCGTGCTGAAGTTGCATGTTCAGCTATACCTGTGCACGCCATCCAAGCTCTATTTGACTCAATACCCAGACGTATCAAGGCCGTTATTACGACCACAGGTGGCTGTTCTGGGTACTGACTCCTCAGGATTTGTGCACCCAAATTGAGTGAAAATGTAATCACATGTCAGTTCTAGTATAATATATTTGTCCAATGAATACCCGTTTATCATCTGCATTTCTTCCTGGTGTAGCAATTTTAATGGCCAATAGTGTAATTATAATTATGATGGTAAGCTTTCGTAAGAAATCAAGCAACAGACCAAAGTGGATTTATCCAACTTAATACTAAGAATAACGTGGCAACCGCGAAGCTGTTACCAAGCCAATGACTTTCTAATCATGAACATAACAATAAAAGAACAAATCGCAACATCATTGTTCTACTCTAATCATATTACAAAATACTAGAGATTGTGGCGCGCAAAAGCGTTATTCACATTACCACATTCAGCTTGCTGAGGTAGACAACACAGTGGCGGCAATCAATCTACTCCAAGCGGAGACCACCTCGGCATCAGCACGGTCATTACGGACGATTGCTAACAGAAGAGGCTCGGTTCGATTTCCGGCCGGGTCGGAGATTTTCTCAGCTCGGGGACACGGTGTTGCGTTGTCCTCACGTTCATATCGTCGTAATTGACATTCCACTGTTGAGAAGTCTGTATGGACAAGTCCCGAGAGGCAATAATTAAACAAAAATGCTCCTAGCGGCAACCAGGAAACAAGTGTGTGGGCTCTCCAAAGCTCTACCTGCCTGTTAACCTGGACGGAAAACCTATGACGCCACCGAAGTCATCCAGGCTACTCCATGCCTATGTTCAGATACAAAGCTGTTTGGTTGAGTTACGAGACTATAGCTACCGCCGGTGATGTAAACACACGTACATTACAGCCATCTCTCAAAGTAAGCCCATGCTATTGTTAGGATGTACCGTATGTGTAAAAGGTAAACTGAACACTTACTACGTTTAGAGTTCCACTAGGACTTTGGAAGTTTGAGAAAAGTGCATGGTGTGTGAGACCGCGTTTCTTCTCTTTTACTTTATGAATAAAACCAATACCAAAAAAGTTAAAAATTGGTAATAGCACTACACGAAAGAAAGGAAATACGCTAGTAAATACGTTTAAAAACCCAGTGTGGTAGTATACTAGCGTATGAAGAAGAAACGATGAAAAATAGTGACATAACTTTTTTTCTTATGGAATTAATAACCTACAAACGCCTCAGGAAGTCGTAACGAGACCATCACTCGCTGACCGTGAATGCCCTGCGCTATCAAAGTATACTGTAATTTTTATTCAGTAATTACGATTTCAATAATGAGCCGTAATTTTGATTCCAATGATCAAAAATCTAATTTAAATGGGAATCGGCATATAAATCGGTATGTATATAGTTTCCATATTCATTTAGTTCCATGATTTCTATTCGGATTCTCCAATAGCCGAAAAGCCCCTTGTATACGTGCATTTTGTGGCGAACGAAATCAGAATTCATAAAGGATTATCGACAGTAATGAATATTCTCCTCGAACATCTCCCCTAAACGTTTCCATTTACGTTACACCAAGTCCTACACTGGTGGCCAGAACTGAAGCAACAAACTGGTATTTCCGCGACCTGTGTCTAATTCACGATGTCATTACACAGACTGTCAACAGATGTCCGTACTATCGTTTTCTGCACGGAAGATGGCATTCCAGTTCAACGGGCAACCACGGCAATGATGAAGTCGGGGCACCTATCAAACGGGGTAATGTTTGCTGGGTAGTCCCACAGCCACAATCGCTGTGTACACAGTCACAAATGGTGCATTATGGCTCAGAGAAGACGCCTACCAGACTCTCTGTCTTACCTAGGTTTCAGTTGGGATAACCCAACCTTCTTCAGAATGAAAGGAGCTGCGATTTGTCCGTAATGGACAACGTCAAAAACTTAAAACTATAATATAGTAATACATCGTCATATTGGAATAACTTATCTGGGAAACAGCCTCTGCCCCACTTCGCGACCGCAGTACGGCAGCAACGGATATTGTACTGGAACTGGCTATAGCCTCGAGAGCGCATGCGCGATAGTGTGTCATGCGTAGTTGTTAAAATTGGTACCAACATGTACTACTAAACTTAAAATTTTATGAATAACCAGGTGCGGCTGACGAAATTAACGTATATGTTATCCTGTAAGGAACGAAGATATATCGACTGTCTTAACATTTGTAATAATTTGTTGGATGTCAGAAGTGAAGGGAGCAATGCGTTTACTATTTTAAGCCAACCTAGCATATTCGGGCTAATCACTGAACTTGACCGCATGGGGATAACTGCGGGTTTGAAATACCAGATAATCCCAGCTGTTCAGCAAACTGGAGTGCTAGAAACATGTTGGCAAGGGTATAATGATTACTCCCTAAAATTATGGCGGATGGAATAACGGTTGAAAACCTTCAAAAAAGTTTTTATTTCGCAGCTATTGCTGGTCGTTAAGAAGGTTATTTTTGTCATATAGTAAGTCATATAGTAAGTGTTGAAAATTTGCATTTATTCCAAAATATCCAACCTCGCGCCCTTCACTTCGCAATGCAAGAGCTCAGTATTATCTGGAGGGTTCAGTGCGTGAGCCGTATGCACTAAGTGTTCAGCGAATGTCAAACCACGCGTGCTATTTCCAACTTTGGTAGGGATATGTTCCTTGTATCTTGTTAGTAAGGCTCTTCCTGTTTGGCCGATGTAAAATTTCGGGCAATTCCACATGTAATCTTGTAAAATCCGGATAATGACAATTTATCTTTAGGCTTTTTTAAAGTGTGCATCAGGTTCTTCTGCAGGCTATTATTAGTACTTCCTTAGTTGTTCCTGAAGAAGGTTGGGTTATCCCAACTGAAACCTAGGTAAACATTGCAACTGAGGCTGCTATTAATTTAAAATTAATATTTATACAGTTGCTGACAGGGCCACTAAATGTTGAAAATATTAAAACATTCTTATTCTATAAAGCAAACAGTACACAATATGTCCTACATAACTTGAGAAAAATGGTATACCTCCAAGGAAAAATAAGTATGCATACACAAGAACATGCATAACAAAAGCACAAAACATTTTACACTATACACTTCATATTCCATAATACAGTTTCTAATTAATCAAAAAAGAGATTTTTCAATACTGCTCTGCTCTAATTAATAACAGTCTAAATTTGTTTTAGTTAATCACAAAAACAAACAATTACATCTATATCATTTTCACTTCCCTCATTTTAAAATAGACAGTCCATTTTAGAAAATTCATTGCGAAACACACGCAACAATAGTTAGAATAATAATTAAAATATTTTGCTGCCTGAAGTAGCATTTGGCAGTCCATTTTAGCCAACATTTAAACACATATTCACTGAGAAAAGACTAAAAATACTTTTAACTTTATACATTGCCCATCATGATGTATGGCAGTCCAGGATAAATCTCTGCATTCTTGCCCATATTGGCAAGTTCGACTCACTGCCCACATATTATTCCAGGAGTCCCCTTTTATTTTTGTCATTCTTAATTAGCTTCCCAGTTTTACATTTTTCTGGAAGTCCATTTTACCATACTGCAATGTTTCATTATTGCAGCCTTCATTTTTTTCACATCCAGGAACACATATATACAATATATAGAATCTGAATCTTACATATGGGTATTAGAAATTTATTAACAAAATCATTTCTTTTTCAACACAACAGCACTTTGTAACAAAATATCGAGGTAATTGCATGAATAATCACATACAAATTTGGAAACTAAAATCAACCCTCTGTCAGTTAATGTGTCACCTTCTCATTACATGTTCCTTACAAAATACCTTTACATATTTAACAGGAAGGTGTTTTTAAGATTTCACAAGAAGAATCTCATACACTAAAGGTATTTACTTAATTAACACTCAGTTTTCTTATGCCTATTTATCAAATCTTTCACAGCAACATCTCTATATGGCCCAGCACTCCTGAAAACTATTCATTTTCCTTTTCATTCCTTTTCCATACTGGTTAGTCTCTTTTTTTAGTCATTTTACATTCAATAGTTACTAATTTCAATTTCGTCATCTTTATGTCTCTATTTTTTTCTTCTACACTACATTAATTTTGCACTCTTGTTGCATGCTAGATTATTTTCTGCGGGATAATGGAAGTCAAACATAATACCCCAAGCCTCCTTTCATGAACTCTTTACAACTACAGTAGGGAAGAAGGAAAGACGATAGCAAAATCTCTGAATGATGAAGAGGGAGGTTGACAACACGAAATGAAAAGGAAGTAGTATTGCCAATAACTCAGGATGCCTGATGTTTGTCAAACACCATGCAACTCAAAGAACATACATCCCCTGAGGCTTCTTTGTATTATTCATTTCTATGGATGTACAGTTTTAGGTCAACAATATTGCGTACCCCTAAAGGTTTTCTAAACTTTGGGTACACGAGAAAATAAGCACTAGTGTGTGGAGTTTCTTACACTTCAAATGGGCCATTACAAATATATTTCAATTTAGAGATTTCATCGTTTATCTCACACAATTTTTCGTGAGTTTTTACTAAAACAGTCAGCAGTTTTGAGTTTAGCTATCTTAAGGACCTTATCGTGCATTTTAGATCTGGTGTCCGCCATTTCTTTCATTCTCTTCCGAACCAAGTCTTTTTTCTCATTTAGGTCAATCCCTACAGTTGGTGGAAATTGCAAATTTTCTTCAATCACACTTTACTTTAATAATTTAGCATAATTTCTCCAGGTGTACAACCTGTGGTTTTATGGTAAAGGGTATTCATAATGTTTTCAAAATCGGTAACAAACCTGTCCGAAGCGTTGTGAGTGTGATGACAGTAAGTTGTTATTTACTGATCAAATACCTATATCTGGTGGCTTCTTTGGTCTCCTACTTTCTGCATCGTTTACAATCCTTTCCAACTCCTGCCATCTAATCATATTTTCAGGTGGCTCTTTCGATTTCGACACTTCAAATTCTTTCATGACTGTGATCAAGGCTTGCCCCAGTATTGTATCATCTGGAGGCTCTCATAATTTGTGCCCCAGCACCGTATTCTCCGGTGGCTCTTTCTTTTTCGGTTCAGTTTCGATCTCCACGTTTTGTTTTGAAAGAACTTCATTTATTTTTTCATAGTCATTTTCGGTAAAGTGCAATCATTCTCATCTATTTCTTTATATTCTTCTCCATCTAAACTATCACTGAGATCTTCTTCACTGTCTGACTCGAGTAAGAATACAACTTTTAGGCAACGAGTTAACTCATTAGTTGATTTTTCATCGACTTCGTTTTTTCGACTATTCTCTACATAATGCACTTGATCTATGGTTACAGGCACTTTTTTGATATTACTTTGAATAACATCAGTTTTTATTTCGCATTTAGTGTAATCGTTATGCACTTCAGTAATTCACATGCCACATTCGGACTCATTCTCCTGCTCACCATCACTAACAAATGATTGATTGTGCAAGATTTCTTTCAATCATAACCTCATCTATATTATCAAGTATTTTATCCTTCGCCCTATTTTCACTTATGCTGGTCATATTATTATTTTTCACCTTATTCTCCCTAACAATGGCAGCTCGAGTACCTTCTGCAGTGCCTTCATTTCTTTCATCCATTTCCTTTAATGTTGCTGCACACACTCCTTGTGAGGCGCTTCTTATTCTCACTGCATTCCTGTTCACCGATACTGTCTCTGCTTCAGCGCCTCCACCCTTCACTAAAACATCACTAGTCGTACATCTTTTTTCGACATTAATTACCTCCTCCCGCTCTTTTTCGTTCCTCGACAATTTCTTACACAACATTTCTTTATTATTACTTTCATTAATTAACATGCTCAAATTTTGATCAGTTTGGGAGACACTTACTGCTGAAATCTGTCTACGAAATCTTCCATTCCACTCTCCCTTTTCACTACAGCTATCTCGGCCGCACAACGGCCAGCTGCTTGCCTCTCAATGTTCATCGTGTGCCATGGGTTAGCTCACCAGTGCCTACCTGTTATTTAGTCGCTTGAGGATGACTCATACGCGACCACATCTGTCACCCTGCACTCACCGATCAGCGACGTGTTCTTACAGTTAACTTGTTGCTTGCATTTATTACTTACGTTGTTCCTGTATAATTCCTTTCGTTTGAGCCTAAAGTCACTTTCCACGCGGATCTGGCCCATAAAACACGCGGTCTCTAGTTCTCTGCATCGTCCCTATTTTGGAAATTTCACGGCATAACCCCTCTACCTGCAGTAGGTACTGGGAGATGAAGAAGCTTACACAGGATAGAGTAGCATGGAGAGCTGCATCAAACCAGTCTCAGGACTGAAGACCACAACAACAACAACAACAACCCCTCTACCGCGAAATCACACGTTACTGCGTCCTTTACCTCTGCCTCTCTGTACCATGTTCACGTGATAGTGTTCATTTTCATCTTGGTCATCTTCATCATTGTTGTTGTTGTTGTTGTTAGTCAGACGGTAGTCACGATTTCCCCTCCAATGGTCTTCATCTTCAACTCTTTCTAAGAATGATGAGAAGCTCTTATGGTTGCTTCCCACATATCTTTTCAAACCCTCTGGGAGCTTCTTCCATAGTTCCCACACTGATTCGGATTCTGTTCGTCTGGATCGTAAATGAATCAATTTTCGGTACCATGCCTGGCAAAACTTCTTCATGGAATTTCTGCCCCTAATATCGTACAACCTTGCCATAATGAATTGTCGCCATAAGTGGTCCTGTTTCTGTTCAGACCAGTGTTCTTAGATAAATCTTTGAACTCTTCAAATGACGATTGATCCGTTTCCAAGTTCAGTCCCCATCTTTCGGCGTCTCCTGCTAAAGCACCAATCATCACATTAACATGCTCCTGCTCTGTTAAATAATCGGGAAAATGCCTTTCGCAGTTTTTCACAAAATCGAGAGAATCCACCCGTTATGTCTTTTAGCTGGCTCAAACCGTTCTTCTCCCTGTAGCAATTTGCTACTGATTACTCTTTCAGTAACCTGATTAGGTCTATCTCTTATCTTTCTTTCAAGGTCGCACATCTTCCCTTGAATTTGAGAAGTGTTTTTGCTCGTACTTCTGTTCGCAGGTGGTCATGTGTTACCCCAACTCTCTTTCAGATTTGAGCAATTTCGGTGTTACCTTTAGTTAATACTTCGGATTTGAGACCGAATACTTTTTCGTCAACTTTAGTTACTACCAACGGCTCTACCTGGTCTTGAATTTTTATTCTTTCTGCGGCAAATCTTTCATTAATGTCATTTATTTGTCCTTGTATATTGGCAACGTTACCATTAATAAGATTTATTTCCCTTTTTAAATCCCTGATTTCAGTGCTCACAACGCCTACTCTCTAATTTATTTCATCAATGTGTTTACTCATTTTAATACTTTGTCTTTGATTTGTGTGCTTATATCATTAGTGTTTTCATCTGATGATCTTGAGCAGCAACGTGTTTTTCAATTTGCTGACCCTGTGCTGCGAGTTGATTATTAATTTGTTGACCTTGTGCTGAAATTTGTGCGGCCAACATTTCTAACAGTTCGGTCATATCTAGTGATTTTTCACTTTCGTGTCCAGATGCGTTCACATATTCAACTCCTAATTCTCGCGACTCACTTACTTCGCTTTTAACCTTTGGGGAATCAAACATATCCCCTGATTTGTCGATATATCCACTCTCTTTGCTCACTTCCTCTTCCTTGTTTTGTTCCATCTGTGATACGTTCATCATACGAATCTGATCATTTACATGTCTTGTGTATGGTATTCTACATAAGACTGCTGCCGTATCATGGTGTCATCTGTTGTTATATCAGGCGAACTACTGGCACCTGATGCATTTTGTACTCCCCCGTCCTGTCCGTCTTGGTCTAATTTCGTTCTTGTGCCCATCTTTTATTCTGTTACTGTTTCGTATCTTAAACTTCCTGATCTGGGAAAAGTTCTACCAACTATTTCTCCTGGTATGTTACAGGTTCGTGCCTCTGGACGTTTGCTACACGTTCTACTTTTGTTTTTCACGTGATATTTCTGTTTTCAACTAACTCTGACAGAAAAACTAACTAACGTCCTGTCACGCGGCGTCACGTATAACACTACCGCGTATTAATGATTAACAAATTTGGTTTAAACTTGCAGTAAATGTTACCCTCTGGGAGGATTTATAAAAGTTTGACCGTGTTTTACATGAAGTTCGTAATAGGAGCAGTTGGTAGTCAACAGAAAGACAAAAATTTTGTAAGAAATTAAAGTAACAGAGATCCTGTAAATGAAATATAAAACTGTCGCCAGCCTAATTAGGGATAATAATGTGGAAACATTATTTTTAATGAATCTATTTTTACTCTTGCAAAAGTAACTTTCATAAATCCTTTCTTAATGAAGTGCACTGAACCCCTACAATAACCAGACGAACTACACAGAGGGTAGTAGTAGTTATCAACACCATAGTTAAGCAATCACAGAAATGGGAAAGAGACTTTATCCCTGTTAACCACAATCTTCACTTCTACCTTCCACTAATTTGTCACATTAATTGTTCCCTAGGGCATTCACAAGACTATGGGGCATATGGTAAGAATTAAAGTTTGACTAACACATACGTACACATCACAAATACAATACGATAAAACCGTATATATACTTTTTATATATACTCTTTTAAATAATCACTTCCAGTTTCTTTAGCTAGAAAACAACTATTCAGTTTGGTTTCTTCCTGATGTAAAAGAATGAAATGGGGTCCCACAAACCATCCCTTCTTTATATAAGCAAACTATACACACTTTTCAGAAATATTCTGAATTATGAAAAAACGCTGAATTACTGCACCACTTAAGATCATTTATCTTGTCAAAATTCATCATTTGCACTGACAATACTCTCTACAACTTCAGAACTGACTTCAAGTAAAAGTTAAACTTCAGACAGCATCAAAACCAAAAGTTTTGTAACACCACTTGGGAAGCAAGTGATTTTCACTGACAACTTTTATACTACTGAACATTAAAACACCGATATTTGTAAAATAGAAGCAAACCAAAACACATTGGAGATTTCTTTTATAAATTCATCGGCAAGTGTCTCCCTTGATTTCAATGAAACCATTAATCTGATTATCCACATTTACATATTTTTGCATTCATAAATTAGGCATAAGCAAATAACACAGATTATTATCAGTTTTCACACGCAGGATACTCGGTGTTTAGTAATTTTGAGGAGAGGACCTTGTTAGGTATCATGAAAGGAGTAAATTCATGGTTCGAACACAAAGTTCAACAATATCTGAATTATTATTGCAAATTAAATCTCACAAACACTCTGGTTCATACTGTTATACAGTTCTAACCTCTCGAATCTGATGAAGTGGTGGCGCAATGGTGGTGGCGAGCACGTGGCGGCTACCTGGTCTCTCCTTTGGCAGTAATATGCTCTATTTAGTTCTTCTTGGCGACATGACTATCATTTTTAGAGCCATTTCCGATGCCAGAGTACCATTTTACAGCCACAGTTAGAACCGAGGCCCTTCCGTCTCAAATTAGGTACTCGATGCCTCGCTCGGCACCTGCGCTGTTGACTGGTCGGCTGCTGGCTACTGACTGCCTAATTCTGCTCTCTCGCTTCCCGCTCAGCCTGAGCGCAAATTCCACCCATTAGCTCGTGCCACGTCATTTCCGTACCGGAGGGGAACCACTGTGTCTTTTACATTGTATAATACAAAGTCCCTAAGTATGAACCAGTTTTTACATTGCAGTTTCTCATACATAAACGAACATATTTAATAAAATTCCAGCAAAGAAATGAAGCAGTAAAGAGTAATCACTTTATACTTCACATAATATATAACACTGTATAAACTACTCACTATCGATTATGGTGTTACGCTATGTAAAATCACTAAGCTGGTCTAAGGCTTTCATTCAGTTCCTTGTTGACCAGTCTATTGTGGCAGGTGAAGATAGCAAAACAAAAGCAGAAGTTTTAAATTTCACGTTGAATAAATCGTTCAGATGGTAGAATCGTGCAAACACACAGTCGCTTTACCATTGGACAGACGCCCGTATGATCGACATAGTAATAAACATCCCTGGTGTAGAGAAACAACTGAAGGAGTTGAAAAAAAAAAGTCACAAGGACCATATGGAATCTCATTTCGGTTCTACAAAGAGTACTGCATGACATTTTCGTCTTCCCTATCCCGCATTTATATTGAATCTCTCGCTCATCACAAAGTCCAAAGTGACAGGAAAAATGGGCAGATGATTTCAGTATATAAGAAGGGTACGAAAACGGATCCGAAAATTACAGACCAATATCCCTTACTTCCATTTGCTGCAGAATCCTTGAACATATTCTCAGTTCGAATATATTGAACACTCATGAGACTCTGAAGCTTATGTCCACGAATAAGCATGGTCTTAGACAGCATCGATCGTGTGAAACTCAGCTTCCCCTTTTCTCGCATACTGCGAATTACTGATGAAGGGCAACAGGCAAGCTGTTAACTAAGGTACGAGCTTATGGAAAGAGTTCACGGAGATGTGAGTGGGTCGAAGACTTCTTAAGTAACAGAACCCAGTATGTTGTTCTCGACGTCGAGCGTTCATCAGAGACATGGATAGCGTCAGGAGTGTCCCAGGGAAGTGTGATAGGATCGATGTTGTTCTCCATATACATAAATGATTTGGCAGAAGGGCAGGACAGCAATCTGCGGTTGTTTGTTCAAGATGCTGTGGTATACGGTAAGGTGTCGAAGTAGACAGACTGTAGGAAGTTATAAAACGACTTAGATATAATTTACAGTTGATGTGATGAATGGCTGCTAGCTCTAAATATGGAAAAAAGGAAGTTAATTCGGTTGAGTAGGACGAACAAACCTGTAATGTTCGGATACAGTATTACTAGTGTCCTGCGCAGCACAGTAAAGTCTTTTAAATATCTGGGCATAGCGACGCAAAACGATATGAAATGAAACGAGCATGTGAGAACTGTGATAGCGAAGGCAAATGGTCGACTTCAGTTTATTGGGAGAATTTTTGGGAAGAGCGGTTCATCTGTAAAGGAGACCGCATATAGGACGCTGATGCGACCTGTTCTAGAGTACTGCTTGAGTTCTTCGAATACGTACCAGGTCGGACTGGAGGAAGACATCGAAGCAATTCAGAGGCGGGCTGCAAGATTTGTTACCGGTAGTCTTGAACAAGATGTAAGTGTTACGGAGGTGCTTCTGGAACTAAAATAGGAATCCCTGGAGAGAAGGCGATGTTCTTTTCGAGAAGCACTATTGAGAAAATAAGATGCGAGAAATTAGGGCTCATATGGAGGCTTATAGACAGTCGTTTTTCCCTCGCTTTGTTTGCAGCCGGTCGGTGTGGCCGAGTGGTACTAGGCGCTTCAGTCCGGAACCGCTCTACTGCTACGGTCGCAAGTTCGAATCTTGCCTCGTGCATGGATGTATGTGATGTCCTTAGGTTAGTTAGGTTTAAGTAGTTATACGTCTAGGGGACTGATGACCTCAGATGTTAAGTCCCATCGTGCTTAGAGCCATTTGAAGCATTTTTTTTTTATTTGCAAGTGGAACAGGAAAGTAAATGACTAATATTGGTGCAGGTACCCTCCGCCACGCACCGTACGGTGGCTTGCACAGTACTATGTAGATATAGATGTAATTTCACTCAAAAAATAAGGACCAAAGTCATACGATCAGATTGAATACGAGGTAATGTGGAGCAGATGGCATAAATTCGATACAGTGCCTTGTGTGTACTCATGATTACATCCATAACCAAAATCCATGAAATATATATACGACTTAGCAACAAACATTACCTTTCTCACATTTTATGCAGACTGTCACGTTTACATAAAAAAAATCATTACAGCACACAAAATAAACTACAAAGAATCATCCGTGCAGATGATGCGATGCCAGAGGCCTAGATACAACCATATCCATTTAAGCAATGCCGGCAAGGTCTTAAGTGTCTGGAAGACTTACTCGTACGCCAGTCAGTTCTTATTACCACATAGACACACTGCAGAAGGTTGTTAAACATCACACAACAGATGTTCCATAAGTGATTCGTTAAATGACGCCTTAAGGAAGCATTTGGCAGAAAGTAGAACGGAGCACACTGTAAATCCTGTTAGTGCATTTAATACACTTAAACAATCTTTCACAAGGTGACACACATGATCCATTATTTGTATGTATATCGTAACCTCCAGCCTGGTAATATCATGTTCTTTAGCCAAGGAAGACATAAATGTTTCTCGTATGGACACTTTATCAAATGTATAAGATGGTTCCCTTACAGGCTTTTGATTTGACATACAAATGTGTTATATATCTTTACTCTATGATGGGGGCTCAGCCACGTTACACGGACGATTCCAACTGTCTTATCGTTGTCCACAATCACTTTGCTGCCTCCCTGACAAACTAATTCCATGCAGAAGCCATGGATTGATATTATGTAGTCACGTACGTCGATTTTATTAAACATCCCAGCTAAATCTTGCGTTATGTCCAAATCCAAAAGGTGATGGTCATTTACATCAATCTGTTCCAGTATTCCAGGCAGCTCTTCCAATAGAACGTCCATTTTAATGTCGACATATTCCACTTTATATGGTAAAGTTACAGGATTTTTTTACATATCTTCGAAATGGTTTGCAGTGCTTCCTTGCCGATTTTTTCAAATATTCGTCTTGCTATTACACCGCCATTCCCATATATGAGGGACGGTAGCTTTGCCTTGATACCATGACTTGCAGTGACGAAGTTGAATAATATACTTAAATGACCCACACATCTCCTTCTTCAAAATTACTGACCGCCCCTTTTCTAATCGCTCCTGACTGTCCACTTGATCACAAATTTTCTCTAGCACGACGTTATCGCAAAACGGTTCGATAATGGGTGTAAGCAGATTTAAATTCTTCTCGCTAAGGAGAATACCATTTTTGGTGTAATTCATGTTGCCAGTGTAAGTAAAAATATTGTCCAGTTTCTCCAATAGTAACCACAAACCAAAGGGTTCATCGGTGGTTTCGTCTTCCTTCATAATGACTGAGGCATGTTTAGCACTTAGGAGGAATGGATATTGGCACTTTCCGCTATGACAGAAGGCAAATCGGTTGTGGCTGTCAATCCTCCTTTTCTGCACTAAAGAACCGAGATGACAGCATTCTGGTGAGCTGCGATCGCACACAGCTGTTCCGTAAGTTATTTGATAATTGGTTCTACACAGGCACTTAAATTTGATTTGCAGAGTATCCCTGTAGACCTAGATGGAAGTGATACGGGGTTTAGTGGTAAACACTGTTTTTTGGAGTCTAATACACTTAAAACAGTGTTGCACACAGTCATACGCACGAGCCATTCTGTTTTCAACTATAAGGTTCTATTGTGACGGAAACTGCTAATATCCCAACCCACCAAAAATCCTATTAGCAGTGTTCTACGTGCATACCCGCACATTTTGGGTAGCAAAAGTGGATAGTTGGGTGACTTTTAAAAGTAACCGAAATTATGTAGCTGAGGGCAAGACATCCTTCGTTCATACCACAAATGTTGTTATATGTTTGGAGTTGATCACCACTTTCTCAAAACCAATTTACTATGCAATAGCATGTCGGAACACAACGTTGGATTATAGATACATCGGAAACTACACTTACAAATGAAGGTATAGGAGGGGGGCAGAAGAATACGAAGCAAGTGAATTTTCCAATAACGCATCGTAAACTTTGTTGGTGTACTGAATTGGATATTGGATATTGGATATTGTGAACGTCGCTACAAAAGTCATTTATTGCACTTTACTTGCCATTTTTATTGTTCCAGCGTACTGACAAGCGCCGGCACGAAGACGAAGACCGCAAGAGCAAAGAAGGCCGTGAGACGACGTCAGCCAATAGCCCTCTGACAAGGACCGCACCACAACAGGAGCGCCCTCTAGCGGATGAGAATATAAAGCGCTGCTCCTGCCAGCCTCGGCTGCATAGTTAGCAGACGGGGCACAGTACTATAAGGTACTTCCAGACCAGCACAGTTATAAGACGGACACTAGGAGAGCACTACAATAGGAGTAACTTGTGATCCATACCAACTGCTTACGTGGAACTTGTATACAGCAAAGTGCGGTGGGTCGGGGTTTAATTTCTCGTGTCTTTTCGTCACTGAGCCGGCTGCAAATTAAAATCTACAATTACTGAGGCTGCACAACTCTAGTTATGAAAGAAAGTTCTGTAGAAATACTGCCATCCAATTTTATCAGGCAGTAAGAAAATGGATTGGCTTCTGGAAAATAATTAACGAAATTTCCACACAATAATGTTTATTTTGTCCTTGATAACCAAAGAAAAGGTACTATTCAGTCCACATTTAAACTATTGGCTAGTTCCTTCCAGTTCACGATTCATGCACACATTTCACACGCACAGCAGCCACAAATCTGACAAAACCCGACCCAAATTAAACAACGATTTCACAGTCATTAATTTCACCACTAATATAAGTTATTACGTTTGGTCCTTCTTTTGGATTTCTAAAAAAGAACTGCTTGCCAAAGATGCTCAGTAGTTGAATACTGATGCGGATACTATGGAGGCCAATATTTCACACGCAAATATCTGCCCAACAGATTTAGTCAAAACCTCTGAAATTTCGCCAAGCAGTCCTCAAGAACAACTACTATCTACTTAGCTCACCAATAACGCAAACACTAAGTAAGTCTTCATCTTACACATTATTTTTACTGGCACTAGTGACATGACGATCAAGTAGGTAAAAAGACGAGGACTAATAGAAATCCTTGGGTAACAGAAGAAATACTGAATTTAATTGATGAAAGGAGAAAATATAAAAATGCAGTAAATGAAGCAGGCAAAAAGGAATACAAACGTCTCAAAAATGATATCGACAGGAAGTGCAAAATGGCTAAGCAGGGATGGCTAGAGGACAAATGTAAGGAGGTAGAGGCTTGTCTCACTAGGGGTAAGATAGATACTGCCTACAGGAAAATTAAAGAGACCTTTGGAGAGAAGAGAACCACTTGTATGAATATCAAGAGCTCAGATGGCAACCCAGTTCTAAGCAAAGAAGGCAAGGCAGAAAGGTGGAAGGAGTATATAGAGGGTTTATACAAGGGCGATGTACTTGAGGACAATTTTATGGAAATGGAAGAGGATGTAGATGAAGACGAAATGGGAGATAAGATACTGCGTGAAGAGTTTGACAGAGCACTGAAACACCTGAGTCGAAACAAGGCCCCGGGAGTAGACAACATTCCATTAGAACTACTGATGGCCTCGGGAGAGCCAGTCCTGACAAAACTCTACCATCTGGTGAGCAAGATGTATGAGACAGGCGAAATACCAACAGACTTCAAGAAGAATATAATAATTCCAATCCCAAAGAAAGCAGGTGTTGACAGATGTGAAAATTACCGAACTATCAGTTTAATAAGTCACAGCTGCAAAATACTAACGCGAATTCTTTACAGACGAATGGAAAAACTGGTAGAAGTGGACCTTGGGGAAGATGAGTTTGGATTCCGTAGAAATGTTGGAACACGTGAGGCAATACTAACCTTACGGCTTATCTTAGAAGAAAGATTAAGAAAAGGCAAACCTACGTTTCTAGCATTTGTAGACTTAGAGAAAGCTTTTGACAACGTTAACTGGAATACTCTCTTTCAAATTCTGAAGGTGGCAGGGGTAAAATACAAGGAGCGAAAGGCTATTTACAATTTGTACAGAAACCAGATGGCAGTTATAAGAGTCGAGGGGCATGAAAGGAAAGCAGTGGTTGGGAAAGGAGTGAGACAGGGTTGTAGCCTCTCCCCGATGTTATTCAATCTGTATATTGAGCAAGAAGTAAAGGAAACAAAAGAAAAATTCGGAGTAGGTATTACAATCCATGGAGAAGAAATAAAAACTTTGAGGTTCGCCGATGACATTGTAATTCTGTCAGAGACAGCAAAGGACTTGGAAGAGCAGTTGAACGGAATGGACAGTGTCTTGAAAGGAGGATATAAGATGAACATCAACAAAAGCAAAACGAGGATAATGGAATGTAGTCAAATTAAATCGGGTGATGCTGAGGGGATTAGATTAGGAAATGAGACACTTAAAGTAGTAAAGGAGTTTTGCTATTTAGGGAGTAAAATAAATGATGATGGTCGAAGTAGAGAGGATATAAAATGTAGACTGGCAATGGCAAGGAAATCGTTTCTGAAGAAGAGAAATTTGTTAACATCGAGTATAGATTTAAGTGTCAGGAAGTCGTTTCTGAAAGTATTTGTATGGAGTGTAGCCATGTATGGAAGTGAAACATGGACGATAACCAGTTTGGACAAGAAGAGAATAGAAGCTTTCGAAATGTGGTGCTACAGAAGAATGCTGAAGATAAGGGGGGTAGATCACGTAACTAATGAGGAGGTATTGAATAGGATTGGGGAGAAGAGAAGTTTGTGGCACAACTTGAGTAGAAGAATGGATCGGTTGGTAGGACATGTTCTGAGGCATCAAGGGATCACTAAGTTAGCATTGGAGGGCAGCGTGGAGGGTAAAAATCGTAGAGGGAGACCGAGAGATGAATACACTAAGCAGATTCAGAAGGATGTAGGTTGCAGTAGGTACTGGGAGATGAAGAAGCTTGCACAGGATAGAGTAGCATGGAGAGCTGCATCAAACCAGTCTCAGGACTGAAGACCACAACAACAGTGACATGACTGTCCGCGTTCAAAGCTAGCGAGTGACATCGTTCTTCCAGCCCCACTCTCAGTATAACTATCAGGTCACGAGCGGGAACCGTCTCAATTCTGATTGGCTGACCATACTGACGGCGAATTAGAATACTCGCTCATAACCATACTCGCTCCAAAACAGGTCTGCACCAGTCCTTAAACACAGATGAATTTGCGTCAATCTGACACACAAATATTATAGTAATGTTTAATAAACGAAAACGAAAAGTCAATAATTCTGGAAATATTCTTTAGATACAGATTTTTCTCCATCTGACTTTCTGACTGCTTTGTTACAATAGCAGTCACACCTAGACATACGTCCTCAGCAAAGTGGGTAAATCACCTACGATCATTTTCCCATGACAGGCTTGTGGAACTCTTGCCTCTTGCAGGTTACTTAAGACGGTACATAATACAATATTGAAATGTGACGAATGTCTCACTCACAGGCTCACATAACACATAATAAAATAAATACTGATTTTATTAGTTCTTTCTGAAGTTATTCTACATTTCATACTACGAAAATTGTAAGGTATTTGAAATTTTTTAAATTAAATTTCAGTTAAATAATTCTATACTCTGATACTTCAGGTGAGTATTTCAATTGACAACCAAAAACAAGTCATAAATGTTCCCAGGTGAATTTCCTTTCTTGAGTGTAGTTTTTCTAATTTTAAAGTAAATTTTCCTATTTCCGAAAATATGCCCATTACAAAGCTCAGATTTTCACACCACCTTTCTATTAATAACAAAGTGCAGTTCTACAAATTATGAAAGCGATTAAACGAAAAGTACTATTCTTTATTTAGATTGTTATAGTTGGTGAACGAATGCATCCAGTAACAGACATTGAATAACTTTCCCCACGGCAGGCAGTGACAGATGCACGTGTGTCTCCCGGGTAGGCCGCTAGATGTCAGCCCCCTAAGTTACATACAGTAAGCTATCCTAAAACAAACATTCGCTCGGAGGAACTTGTGATGCTACAAAAGGACTTTGATTGTTTGCATGTCGCCCATCGCTTGCGACACCACTGTAAATTCAAAGTTGATTGTTGTCTATCTTCTTTATTGTAATAGAAACTATTAATGTGATTTGATTGAATTGATGTGTAGCACTCCGAGAACGCAGCACCCTTTAGACACCCTATACGAGACGGATGGGCATGACCCCACATTTAGCAAAAAAACAAAGAGAAATGTGATATTAAATTTTAACTGTGAAGCTTAAATTCTGAAAAGAAGTGTCCACTACATGGTTCCTGTACTCTGTATCAATCACCCCCCCCCCCCCCCCATGTGATGGTGTATTTTTTACAGTGCAGACGCCAATAAAGACGAGTAGGAGTCCAGACAGCGTTCATGTTACCTCCTCATTAGCAGTAGAACTACACATGATGAATGTTAAAGGAAAGCGCTTTTATAAACTGGAAGTGTGCAGCTTTCTATTGATAACTCAGAACTCAACTTGTGACGTCAGATTACCACTGCTGGTACACAGGTTCGCCAGTGAGTAGCAATATGTGAATGTCAATCGGAGTATGAGATGTCCGCGTGGTTTACGGCGCCATGTCATGGATTGCGCGGTCCCTCCCGCCGAAGGTTCGAGTTCTCCCTTGGGCATGGGTGTGTGTGTTATTCTTAGCATAAGTTAGTTTAAGATAGTAGGGACCGATGACTTCAGCAGTTAGGTCCCATAGAAATCCACACACATTTGAACATTTGGTGTATGAGATGCGTCATACCTGTCCAGCATCTTCCTCTCTGCATATTCCATGACATCACAAATATAGTCCCACTCGTACCACGAATAGTGAACTAAACCACCAAAGCATTGTGCATTTTGCACTTCTGTTGCCTGCGTCAAAGTTACGATCCGTTGACAGATCCTCATTAACGGGTTCTGATCCACTCGCTGTCACGTTGTGTAGCGAAAAGCAGTCCTCTTGTGGGGCTTGCCCGTGGCTCGGTGAGCTGTGGTGGTTTCGGCTGCAGCTGTGGCGTTGAATAGTTGAATATGACCGGGTCCGACAGGTTGAAAGACATCCTGTGGACAATGACTGCGTTTGTTGTACGTCGTGGAAAACCTGCGTGTCCAGGTCCAGCAGTTCGGACGGAAAACCTTGCAAAAAGACAGCGGTTACTGAGTGCTGTTGATTATTACCTATCTCCAACGCAACTTATACCGTGACTGATATCTCTCATGTATTGCATTTGCTACGTCAAGTGCCTAGAAACGACGTTCTAATTTCTAAATATGAAGCCATCTATAAACACTGTGATGTGAAGGGCGATGTCAAATTGATGGACTGCCACCCAATTGAATGCATTGTGTAGCATGCAGAAAAGAAGAAGAACAACAGAAAAGTTACTATCACTCTTGTCTTTCTTTTTTTCTGTTCGTAAATATGTGTGTGATCTGCGTACGTCATATCTGTTTGTCATGTTAACAGCGCCACTGCTGAGCTGTATATAAATATCGTATTACGTACTGACTGAGCTACGATGAACACGCACAGAAATGACCGATACTGCTAGTGCATACACATTCACAACAACACAGAGCATGACAATAATGCTCGTCTCGGACTCATATCACATGGCGCTTGTATAACACTTTGTGGCTCCCACACAACTTGTGACCCTACCTAACGGTTACTGCTGAATGCATTGGTTAGAATTTAGAATTAATAAAATACATAGAAATATTATATAAAGGACAAATGAATAATTTAATAACAAGAGTTCTACTCTCACGTCTTCAACTGATGTAGATGACAGTGAGTGAAGATGAATTATGTTTATTCAAGAAAAAGCAAAGATTTAAAAAAAAAACGTAATAAATCATGAAATGAAACAGATACGTAGCTTTCAGAGATGATGGCTGAGCAGGCTGGCATGAACTACGATGAACACATTTGCAGATTGAGATTCACATTAAATTATACTGTTCTTCGTATGTCCTTTTTATCCATTCCATACATTCCAGGAAATAAGAAACCACACAAAACACTGTTTCATATTCGAAAATGTAGTACTGTCCACATTAGTGTTGCACCCATACCTGTTACGCGGGTGTCCTGAATCTGCTGCATGGCATTCTCAGTCATTGTCGACTGACTACTGATCCGCCTCTTATGTGTTGAAAGGTATCGTGAATGTTATTTAAGGTTAACTACAGTTCCTGCAAGCACAGTGCCTCCATGTCAGCGCATTTTCGTTACATAACTCCCGAAAATATCTTCATTACAGTTTCTAGAATACCACAACAAGAACAAGTTCCTTTCATCACATTTTAAGCACTGAAAATAGAACGTGCCTGCAAATCATCATCATCTTCACCACGTCGCACTGTGGAAAAAAGAAATAAATAAAGAAAGAAACAGTGAATGCTTAGCAGTGCCTTCTGAGAATGGTGAACTTTTCTTTTCAAGTACTTACGGTTGACGTCTTCTACAACATTCGTCGTCACCGTTAAGGCACAAATGCAACAAGAGAGCGCTGTGCATGTAAAAAAAAAAAACAAAAAACAAAAAAGATAGTTTTTTTCACTTGGTCACAGCTTCACAAGCATGATCACATCCTCTGAATGAACTGTAACTGTGTGATGTGACTGATCGTTTCTGTGAATAGCTCCACTAGCAGTGTAATAGAGACAAAAAATAAAACCCTAAGTACAATGTCATAAAAACATAATATAAATAATTATAGGTAGATGAATACTTATTAAAATTTTCACGCTTCTTCCGTGGTGGGAGACAGGATAGGCATTACAGGAAGGGTCTACAGCTCGGACATATGGAGCACGGTGTTTTGGTGGACCCAATCACGTAATGCATTTTGTTGCCCTTCTGCTACATAGCCGTTATTTGTTGAATAATATTCCTCCTGCCTACAGTTTTGCGCTTCTCCGCTATAATGCGTCTCCAGTCTAGATGTAAAAAGCTGTGAGTACCTTTCCGTGCTGGATGTTTACAACAGTCGGCCGGACTGGCCGAGCGGTTCTAGGCGCTTCAGTCTGGAACCGCGCGACGGCTACGGTCGCAGGTTCGAATCTGCCTCGGGCATGGATGTGTGTGATGTTCTTAGGTTAGTTAGGTTTACGTAGTTCTAAGTTCTAGGGGACTGATGTCTTCCGATGTTAAGTCCCATAGTGCTTAGAGCCATTTCAACTATTGTGAACCAACCAAGGAAACCGTGAAGAATTGGCACACTACTTTTCCGATGTCCTTAACTGATCCGAACCAGCCGAACGATTCCCACACAGGTCCCCAAGATACACAATACCCGATGCCGTTCTACCGACACAAGACGAAATCCAGCACCACATCAAAAAACTCAAGAACGGAATGTCGTAAGTAAGACACGGAATCATCACAGAACTACTGAAAAATATTGGAAAACGATCACTACAGGTACTCAGACAGAACATTCAGGAAATCTGGCTGAGTGAAGAACTCTCAGACGACTGGAAATGTGCACGGATCCACGCACTCCAGAAAAAGAGCAGACAAATCTGAAGTGAATTTCTACAGAGGGATTTCCCTCCTTTCAGAGCAGTGAAGATACTTGCACATGTCTCTATTCAGCAATGACTGCCAGCTGCCACAATACTTTACAGAATTCATGCGGCAGGCAACAACTGTTAACGCACTTCAGACTTCATTTAGTAAGTCGTCAAGAGACGGACGGAAACGTCAAATTCTAGTCGTTTCCCGAGTCATACTCAATCCAAAATGAGGTGTTATTAAGGTAATTGAGTGTACTAGCAATTTCACTTTGATAATTCAAATATGAGTATTTCGATAGCCAAAAGAACCCGTTAGTGTGAAACCATCGGGAACTTAATATCAAACTGCAAGAACTCGAGACTATACCTGGACTCTTCCCTTCGCTGGGTAACCTCTTACTGTTATTTAGGATTCTCTCTGTCCTAGGCGTGATGCAAATGGAACTTCACATTCATCAGGCGCTTTCCGCTATTCTTGACAAACATCAGCAACTTGTAATCACTGCGGGTAACCACTGTGTGACGATAATGGTACAGGTTGTCAGTGGATGTGTTGGCGTTGTGCTGTCAAAGTGCTTACTGTAACGTTAATGGTGGCACAAATAATCTGCGCAGACTACCTGAGCAAAGATAGTGAGGTGGTGTGGTCGCTCCTCTTTATTTGGCATCAGCTTGAGTGATCTGATTAACCGAACATGGTACTCCATTCACGAGCTGCTAATGATACAGGATGACTACAGAGATCATCGTGCGGATATTACATTAATTCTGCAGTGAATTGCTTGACAAATGTTACCGTGGGCTATGCAGCTGAAATGACTCACTACACAGGTATTCTATGTTGAACTTGTTTAAGTGATCAGCTCGCTGCAATCCTGCTTCTACTATTCGTAAAAACTTGTATACTGACAATTCGTTATTCGACTAAATATGCGCTACAATCTGATTCGCATGTGTATGACATAGGTTAGCTCCATCACAAAGCAATGACTAAGGAGTGAATGCCGTTGAAGTCCCGTTGCATTGATGGCAAAACAAGTGTTCGTAAATCACCAGTATCGCCCCAAAAAACAATTGCATCTTAAATATAGGACAGACGTCTACACTGTCACGGGGCGTTGAAATACAGTAATGGAGGACCTATCTACACACAGCAAACGTCAGACGCAAATTCCCATCTGTGCCGCATACCACATACGCGGTACCCCGCCGTCCATTATTACACTCGCTCCAGCCACACTGTATTCCTGCGAATGTTTGGACGATGGCGTGCGTCTAGCGCTGAAAACTTTTGATGGTACGTCGAGACCCGAATAATTATAAAGGATGTTTCAGGAGGACTAGTAAATTTTGTGAGAGGTGGCAATATAGACAAATTGCAGAAAAAATGCCATATAACATGTGTCCAATTTTTACTGAGTACATAAAGCTGGTTTCAATGAATTTTCGTTTGTTATCCCTTAGAGGACCCTGTAGTCTAAACTTCCTTGAAAATGAGCTTCCAGCATTACTGGAAGAGGTACCTTTGACTACAAGAAAGCGTATGTTGTTCCTCCAGCACGACGGGGCTCCTGTACATTCTAGTCGTCAGGTGACACGTCATCCAAACCTAACATTTCCGGGAAGATGGATCAGTAGATATAAGCACTTTTTTTTGGCCACCAAGATCCCCGGACTTTATCCCTTTGGATTTTTGCCTGTGTCGATGGTTAAAAGGCGAAGTCTACAAAGAAAGAGTTAACCCAAGGGCAGATTTGATTGTTCGTATTATGAATAGTGCAGCCCTCATAAAAGAAAGCGAAGACGACCTCAGAAGAGCTACACGTGGTGTTATGAAGAGAACACGAAAGGACATTGAAGTTGGTGGGGAAATTTTTGAAAATAAACTTTAAACATTTCAATTGCCTTTGCTTTGAGTTTGTTATGTTTATGTACTAACAGCTGTATCTCTGTACTCAATAAAAAGTGGACACATTTATATGGAATTTTTTATGCAACTCGTCTATACCACCACCTGCTAAAATATCTACTGTTCTTCCCGAAACACCCTGTCTGTGCATATATGTGTGGTGTCTGTTCTTGAAGGACTGGAGCTACCTTAACCTACTCATTTCACTAGATATAGTTGTAATTTTCTGAACAATTCGTGTTTGATAAGTGACAGCAATTTTGAAAACTTATGTTTGCGAGATATAATTAAAATGTCTCTCGTCGTTTACTTAGTGGGATACTTGCTTCTTTCTGCCCTAGCCTATACTACAGCAGTGAGTGAATGCTCATATTCTTGATTCCTCACTGGATGTACTTCTGCAACTGTAGGCAAAATTTGAAATCCCACTGGAAAAGTATATTTCACGTCAGATGATTTTGCTCCTTCCCTACTGTCATTGAAAACTATCTCAACGAAATTCATTGTAGGACTCCTACGAAACCCTTATATTCATACTGCAGTGCTGTGCAGAAGAAAAAAGCAGTTTTTCACAGTTATCAGATGACACATGGGGTTTGTCAGATTCCACTAATATGACTGCTTTATTAATTGGTGGTTCACAGACGCTTTTCTGCCGCTAGTGGTGACTATATTTGAATGTTAAAACTGGAGGAATAGAAACATCAGGTTTTCGCCAAATGAAATATTCGAAATCAACTTGAGTCTTCACGTTTCGAGCAACGGCAGAATATCCGTCAGAAAAGCTGACAGCAAGAAGGCAGGTCATGCCTGTCTTCTGGCGGGTGTTCCAATGACAGTGATCTCAATAATAATATTGTATAGCAAATATACGTTCCCAACTCAACCAATGGAGAAGCTCCAAAATTGTGAAACGTGTCTGGTGAATACACTTTCATGGTTTCGCTGCGATTAAGACAGTAAAACACAAATAATTGTCGTAGTCATTAATTTATGACTTTTCGTTTGCACTCAGTGCATCGATGTATTACACGTAATTACACTCTAGCCTCTAAACTTGGTTAGAGAAATGCGAATAACACTCATTGACATATAATGAGGATATTCCGGCCCTTGCTACCCACAGCTTTGAGACGAAGCTATAGTCACTTCCGAGGTCACTCACAGAACAGATCAGCAGGTATCCTTCCTGGTAGTATTACTGAAACATTGCAACAACGCAGAATATGTTTGGCAACTCTGTGACCGACGAGTAACTTCCTTCATGGCACAGAACTATATTACTAAATTCATTTGATATTATCATGTCATTTCAACAGAGTAATGTGCGTGATTTTCTTTTGAGATGTGATATAAGGATATCAGTTAATGCTTTTGAGTCCACGAACGCGGTTCCACACGAGAAATACAGCTACTCTCGTCTCTTATGTGGCGATTTATGTGTCATAGAGGCTACTGGGCCAATAACTAAGACACATATGTCGCACTTCTCTGCTAGCTCCGAGGTAACGTGCTTGCGTACCAGATGCAATCTGCTGTCGTTCGCCATTCGAGATTCGCTGAAAGTCAGGTTTTTAATTATTTTGTAGCAGACCTACAACCAGGTAGGTAGAAACTCAATAAGGCAATCGTAAGACAACGCTAGAGCATAATTCGTCTTGCTACTTTCAGTACCCCTTAGTGTCAGAGTGAAAACCTTATGATACTAGAAATACACATAAGGCCACTTTTGTTTTCTGCCGACAAAATTTGTTGTTGTTGTGAATATGTAATTTTATCTATGATCTGCCACATTTTCATAATACTTGAGTACAATACAGGACATGAAGTAAATACATACATTTTCGAATTCAAAAATCGGTAATATCCTACTAATTTGTGTTAAAAAAGACACAATCGCCTTACAGGCACTTAATGTTTTATTGATATGGACTACCGTCGTAATGTTTCTGTAGTACGTTGGATTTAATTTGTATTAGCACAGTGAATATTTTAATTGCGTTTCACATTAGTTTATTGAAACACAACAGTAATCATCAAAGAGAAATTAATCAGCAACAATATATTCTTCCACAATATCTAAAACAATCTGACAATGCTAAAGTAGATTACCTGTAGAAACCTACTGGTTATAACGGTGTCATTAAACCAGTGTAGTTTGAAGAGCATTGTCGTTTAGAAATGAACTGCCTTGACGGTTGATCGATCAAGAAAAGGAAAGGTAAAAGTTTACGAGTATACGATCAGAGAGGCAAATGACTGAGAGATGACTTCCCTATCAATGTAAGTGCCTGAAAGATGACTTCCCTATCAAGCACCTGGATAGTTTTGTTTCTCAAATCAACAGAGTGCGTTATCATGCAGTAGCACACGTGGTGTAGTTTAGTCGGTCGATTTTCTTACACTGCGATCGAAAGGTGTCTCAGTTGTTGGCAACAAATTCCAGCTGTGATGGACAAATACTTAGGGAAAGCTTCATAGTGCAAAACACACATTTGGAGCAATCAGATGGAAAATATTATGTTCGCACTACTCTTTGGTCGAGTTTACGTCTTTAGGTAGCGCTCAGCCTTTCATCTCTTCTTAGGAAGTTAACGATACAGGCATCATAACTCGTCACCAGCGACAGTATTGCGTAGGAATACTCAATGAGCGACCTGATGACGTTCCAGCAAAACTGCAATAATAGACACTTCATTGATTTCTATTGTTTCGAATTAGTGCTTGCAGTACTCCTACACCAGACTTCTGAACCTTGCCTGTTGAATGCAAATGCCGCATGATGGTTAAATGGTAATCCATCACTTACATCAGTACTCGAGACTTCCATAATGTGGAAAATCATTCATGCCAGAACGATCATTGTTGAAACCAGAATATCTTTTTCTGGCGTATTTTTCCCAAAAGCACTCACTCCACACAGTGTTCAGATCTTTCCAGCTACTTGCTCTGGATTCACCCCTCTATTATACCAAAAGTAAATATTGTGTTGCAGATGTTACACCTTTTTCCACCTGCCACCCAATTTTACAACGCTTAACCGTAGTTCATGATTTTCAAGCAAGCAAAATCCAATGCTTAACTGCAAGATGATAGCTAGAACTTCAAATTCGAAAATGGCAGTTGATACATGTTGTGGATTGGCCAGAGCGCCAACCCACAATGAGAGGAGACCGAAAGGCACGCGTTTAAGCTCACGCAGGCTGGCGTGAGGTCTGGAACAGGTCAAGTAATGGATAGTAGCAAATAACGTACGTAGCTTCTGGAATACTTAACTTTAATCCAAAATTGGTGAACATCGGTCTGACGGTACATGCATCACAAGATAAATAGCAAATGATAATGGCACCTTGCTAGGTCGTAGCAAATGACGTAGCTGAAGGCTATGCTAACTATCGTCTCGGCAAATGAGAGCGTAATTTGTCAGTGAACCATCGCTAGCAAAGTCGGCTGTACAACTGGGGCGAGTGCTAGGAAGTCTCTGTAGACCTGCCGTGTGGCGGCGCTCGGTCTGCAATCACTGACAGTGGCGACACGCGGGTCCGACGTATACTAACGGACCGCGGCCGATTTAAAGGCTACCACCTAGCAAGTGTGGTGTCTGGCGGTGACACCATAATACATACACTGGCAACGTCGCGCCGCGTTCACATGGGCGGCGCCCGATTTCAGGCGGCGTGACGTCTGGCCGGCGGCCGGTAGCCGCTGCAGCGTGAGGAAACACTCGAGCGTAAGCTGTTGTGATCGCGACGCAGCTACGAGCTGTCCTGCGGAATTGTTTCTGAAGGTATTAGTTATTACTGGTGGGTAGAATGGGAAGCGAAATATCTTCGATGTTCAGTGAGACTCATAACTTTAGACGAGGGCCGAAATGTGATAGAAAAAAAAAGAGATACAATTGGACACGAACACGCGATTATAAGTTCAGATTGCATTATGATTACCACTTTTTTATTTATTTAATTTACGTGATTACGTACAGGAAACGTGTACAAATGATAATTCTAGTAACTGTTACAACAACAAATGTGGCATTCAAAGAGTAAACAAAAGAAAACTAAATATGTAAATCACTATTGCAATTCCAGCAAAAAAATTTCAAGAAAAGTAACTGGTTCCATTTGGTACTTCGCATCGTTATCTGATATCTCCCACAGCAACTTTGAAGGGTATCTGCAACGGCGGCATTGTGCTTCGCTAGTCCCTCGAGGAAAAGAGCAATCCTTTAAGTAGCCTGTCTCTTCCTTCTCTCATCGCTGACATGGTAGGACGTTCAGCAGTAAGTGTGATGCGGCACAGAACATTAACCGCAGCTTGGCACTTCACAACTGAGTGGGAGGGATTAACGAAAACACTGCATGAATAATTTGCGAAGAGCGTACGGTATCTTGGTGTGCGTTCGAGGGCATTGTGAGCATTTTGTAGGAACCACCAGCAATCAAGCTGCTCTTTCTCTCCGTCGCTAAAGATATAGGGATGGTAATTCCTTTTTAAACCATGTAAGCGCATGGTATTTGGCGGCGGGAAAGTAAGATTCATCTGGACAGAGGAGAGTCTGAGGGTCAATCATATCAGGCGTGACTCGGAGATATTAAGCCAATACCTTCTGTGTTAGTCGCCAAACTCCGGACGACGATACGCATGTAAAACGATGTTCATCGGTATCGAAGAGGTGACAATCTGGGCAATAAGGTGAGTCTGCCATCCCAATAGCGTGAAGTCGCTGTCGTGTCGCATATTTTTTGTTGGCGATCTGATACCACTTCGGACGCACCGTGGACGACAGAGAGTCGTGGTGTATCGTTTGTCACATTCTTGGCCAATGAAGCGTATGGTACTTGTTTTCCACCACTTTATGGGAAACAACCCGCAGAAGGTTGATACAAAAATTTTTTGCCTTTGGTGGACGTGTGGCGGGAAGGTTCGAGCTGACATAGTTGCAATCAAGAATGAAGGTCGACACATGGGAGAGCTGTGGTGCGACGTGCGCAACCAACACCGGCCGGACGTGAGAGACTGGCATCAGAACCTGAAGTAAACGACCCGTGAGAGAGGTATGTTGACTTTTCCATCGTTTCATGTTGCTCATATAAGGGGCATTTGCTCTCGTCCTGATGTTGACCAATCCCAGCCCCTCTTTGTGCACTGGGAGGGCAAGAGTGTCGTATCTTACTTTAAATATATGACCTGCGGAAACGTAGTAACTGAAGGCCGCCTGAAGCCGGCGGCTTATCTGCAGCGGTAGTGGGAGGACCTGTGCCACGTGGTTGAGTTTTGATGCCACGTAGATATTCAAGCATTCAACACGTTGTAGCTGATTCAAGTCCCGGAGCAGGTTCTGGCGCACATTGCCATTATGATCTGTAGTAACCGTCGATAGTTTGCTGCAGCTGTTTTGCGTACATGCTTTGTGAATGTGATTCCCAAATATCGCAGATAAGAAACTGGTGGCAGGGGAGCGAGGGCTTCCGGTCCGAGACCACGCCAAATATCCAACGCCGCGGACTTGTTGATGTTCAGAAGACTGCCTGCGGTCTGTCCGTATCGCTCGATCCAGGATAGTACGTTTTGAACTTCATTGGAACGAACCAGCAGTAGCACATCGACAGCGTATGCCCTTTAGCGAAAGGTGGCGTCCCGCAGCGTGATGCCTGAGAGCCGGTGGTTAAGGCCCCCGATGAGTGGTTCTAGTGCGATTGCATAAAGGTAGGTAGAAAGGGGACAACCCTGTCGCAGAGACCTCTTAATGGGTATTGGTCCTACCGTGCTTCCATTGACCTGGACGTGTAAGTTGGCTGCGGTCCAAAGACGCCGTAGGGAGTCAGTGAGGCCCGGGGAAATCCTATATGGTCCATCACTCGTAGGAGGTAGTTATGGTGCACTATATCAAAGGCGCGATTGAAATCGACGGAGACGATCGCCGCTCTCAGACGGCACGCAGGAGCGATCGCTGTTAAGTCCCTGCCGTCACCGGTGGCCATGTTTATGTTGGCTTCTCCCCCTGCGACGTCTGTTCTGGGTTGAGAATCATCCGCAAAGTCGTCTTAATACGGCCCGCCATAAGCATGGCGAAAATCTTGTAGTCGGCGTTCAGCATTGTGAGCGGCCGATAGTCGTTAATTGATCGCCCTACACCTGGCTTGTGTACCAGTATGAGAAGTCCTTCTACAAACGCTGGCGGCACAAAACAGTCTGGAGACGTAAGTTCGCGGAACATTATAACCCAGCGGGGCATTACGATGTCACGGAAAGTCCGGCAATCTATCAGGCCCAGGAGACTTATTGGCCGCACCTTTATCCTGGGGGTCTTTGACTTCTTCGAGTGAGACTTCCTCCGTTAGTGCATTCATGTTATCCTCGTCGATAGTACGTGATACCTGCTGAAACACTTCAGTAGTGGCCTCGTCATCTACAGTTCTTTCATGGTAAATATGAGGAAAATGATCCTCCACCGCCTTTACTGCGGTTGCTTGGGTCGTACAGAAGCGACCGTCTTGTGTCCTGAGTTGTGTGATTAAGTGTTGGCGATGTCGGCGCTTATCCGCCACGGCGTGATGCATAGTGGGTTCCTCTGCGGCCGTTCGGTCGTGCCGTAGCGAGCGGACCACCGCACCTTCTAGTCGGCGCTTCGTCAATGATAGTATGTAAGCCTTGATTCTGCTTTGGTCATGTAGTCTCTCCGGGGAAGGGGGTAAGGCGTCGATGTCCCTGAGTGCCCCGTAGTAAAAATCGAGGGTCTGTCGAGGCCACGAAGCCACGTCCTTGCCAAACTGCGTAAGTGTCCTGCGAAGTGCTGGTTTGGCACAGAGGAGCCACCACTCCAGGGTCGTGGTGTATCAGGGGTGACGGCGTTCACAGTCAGTCCACGTTGCTTCAACTTGCCGACGGCAACCAGGTCCTGGAGGTAAGTTATATTAAGCTTCCCAAATCCATTGCTGGGCCAGACTTGTTGGGGGAATATATGTATAGTGCAAATATAGGCACTATGATCTGAATGGGCCTGAGGCAATAGACCACGGGCTCACACACCACAGCGACATCTTGGAAGTAGACAACACTTCCTCCTGACACTTCCGCATCTAACAGTGTTGTCACATTGTGCAGATTGCCAGACTTACCGTTGTCCGGGGCGGTCGGTATTATTGGCCACTTTAAGTGAACGAATCGGACTTAGTCTCTGTGGCGGCCGACCGGCGGTCAGTTTTTAAGTCTAAAACTGTACCTTATTACTGGAAAAAGCATCTATACCAAAGGAAATAAATAAGAATGATATGGAAAAATGAACAAGTATCTATGTGACACTTTTGTCCTAATAATGAGTGGGTGTAAAGGTGCATGATGATAAAGATTAACTTTGATGAGTTAGTCGAATTTGTTACTGATCAAGAAACAACAGTTTCGTGAAAATTTGATTATGGAAGTGAGTAATACTGTCGCTTGTCGTAAAATGGCGAATAGTTTTTACGAGGGCATTTTGTTTTAGGTCCGATCAGTTGCGAAGTGGAAACCACATAGAAAATAAAAAATATTTCATTTACAACTCTTAGCAACATCTTCCAGCAATTTCTCTTTATAGTCGCCTTCAGACATTTCGCGTAGCGCGGTATGAACTTTCCAGTGCACTCGTGATGCAAGGTAGCCGTCTGTACATACTGCCATTTCTCTATGCTGGTCTGCAGCTCATTTTGCGTGCCAAAATGCGGTCCTCATAGCCAGCGGTTTACGTGAACGAAGATATGAAATCATTTGGAGCTTAGTCCTGGCTGTGTGGTGGGTGATCAAACAATTCGCATCGAAAATGCTACAAGAGCATCTTTGTAGCAGCTGAAGTGTGAGGCCGAGCATTGTGATAAAGAATGACAATCCATGATGATTTTCACTTGTTCTGAGTTGTCTTTCGTAGACTGTATTCTCCAATCGCCTGATCCACCCGATGAAGAAAATCATTGACTGACACTCACTTCCTTCCATGAGCATCAGTATCATGAAAAAAAAAATGGGTCAAATGGCTCTGAGCACTATGCGACTTAACTTCTGAGGTCATCAGTCGCCTAGAACTTAGAACTAATTAAACCTAACTAACCTAAGGACATCACACACATCCATGCCCGAGGCAGGATTCGAACCTGCGACCGTAGCGGTCGCTCGGCTCCAGACTGTAGCGCCTAGAACCGCACAGCCACTCCGGCCTCCAATATCATGAAAGTCTATATGTTCTGCTTCGATGTTTTTAGACCATCGCTACAGCTTTCTGTCACGCGTGACATTTACGATATAAAAAAAAAAATCAGGTGGAACCCCTCAGCGTGAAGGAACTGAATGGCAGTAGGTACTTCACACTTGACTGGAAACTCTATTGTTCTAGGTATCTTCAGGTGCTCCCCGTGCGCTCAGAGCTGAAAGTGCGATGTGAAGCTTCATCGGATCGTCTCTATAGTTTTAATTTCATGACCGATCACATCTTGAAAAAATATATCTCGTCTATCATTTGACTCACTTTAAATTTGAATTTACGTTCAAGTTGGGTGCATGGGCGCCAACAGTCATTATTTATGCAGACTCTCACTAACTTACTGTGCAAGATATCACCAAATTTATTTGTTCAGTTACTTTCACAATCAAAACATTAACATTATTTAAGAACAAAGCTTAATGTCACCTCACAGTAATGTTCACTGTCATTGCGTTTAGCTAACCACTTCCACCAACAAGTAAAAATTCCATACAAAAAATAAAATATTTCAATACATATAACATCAGAAATTTGAGCAATATATAACGTCAACGATGAAAAACGATAGCCATGGGATTCATACATGAAGTTACTGAACACAAAATAAATAAAATAGGTCGATTAGCTGTTACAAGTGGTTCTACGACCCACGGGATTTTCATATTCTCTCGCTCTGTACGTGCAGACTGTCAGTCTTTCACAAAAAATGAACAGGAACTTACTCTAGGAAATTCAGTGTAGTGAATTTTGTACTGGGATACGTTTCCCCTGGAGGCCACGTTTTTCCAGTTTTTCAAGAAAAACGCGTCTGAAGGTCACTTTGGTAGGATTGCTTTGAGTAACTGGAAAACTGTGGCCTCTAGTGAAAACGTATCGTAGAACAAAATTTAACTACAGTAAATTTCCTACGAAAAGGTCCTGTTAATTTTTTTCTGTAGGACTAAAAGTTTGCACATAGTGGGCAAGAGAGTATGAAAATCTTGTGATTGGTATTTGAAAGCGTTGCATGTTGCAAAAACCCAGCGATAGGAGATAAAAATTGCTATCGCTTGCGAGATTCTGTAATTTCTACATTTCATGAACCTTACATTCAAAAGTCAGCGTTCTTATAATCCAAGATTTATGTAATGACTTTCATTAACCAGTAAGAACAGCTCTTTCAATTTAAGACAAAATTCAGCTTTACTTTCTGACAGATTCATAAATTTTTAATGTTATTTCTCTGTTTCATAAGTTGTTAGGATAGTAGGATGTGTAGCATATTTATGATAATAATGATTGCTGTAAATAATTAATATAGAATTAGGACTGAGTGTCACACATTCAGATTCCAAAGACACTCTACAACTGGCAAGTCTTTACACTACTGGCTGTATGAAATGGTACCGTCGTTCTTATTATTTCAGTGGCAACAATTACATTGACCATAGGTTACTCTGCAGTTGTGAATAACTGTTAAGCATGGTTTAGTCACAAAGCACTCTTCCTCTACAACTGTCTTGAAGCCTGTACCTTAACTAACATTGTACTGTGGCGTACAGAACTGCATGCCCATCACATCTTCCAAGCGTTGCCACAAACATTACCAGAACACTGTAGATACAATTAATTGCGCGCGCTTTCTCTCGCAATTGCTTTGTTTCAAATCGGTTTCAATGTTAACTTCGGACTTCCCGTACGTTTTCTCGTAGGCCAAAGATTCTGCTATGAACACATAGACTACACTCAACAAAATGCAAGATCCCAGATATGGCCAGTGTGCCTACCTTACAATACTTATAAAAACGTTTTCAACAGTAAACATGAAAATAATAACACAATATTGCAACTGATCATCAATGACAGTGGAAGAAAAATACGGAATAACATGTGACATACTGTGTTACAGTGGTCCAACATAATGGAGAGGAAATTTAACTTACTTAAAGGGTGTGAATGAGCTATTCACCAGCATATATTCAGTAACGTGATTGCCTCGTGGAGTGGCCACGTGGTCTAGGGCGCCATGTCACGGAAATTTGGAAATTTGTGGTAAGATCTTATGGGACCAAACTGCTGAGGTCATCGGTCCGTAAGCTTACACACTACTTAATCTAACTTACGCTAAGGACAACACACACATCCATGCCCGCGGGAGGACTCGAATTTCCGACGGGGGGAGCCGCGCGAACCGTGACAGGACGCCCTTGACCGCGCGGCTACCCCGCGAGGCCCCCATGTCACGGATTGCGCGGTCCCTCCGTCGGAGGTTCGAGTCCCCCCTCGGGCATGGGTGCGTGTGCGTTGTTCTTAGCATAAGTTAGTTTAAGTAGTGTGTAAGTCTAGGGACCGATGACCTCAGCAGTTTGGTCCCTTAGGGATTCACACTCACAGTAACGTGATTCGTGTAGAAACTGGATGGAGCCAGAACGGATTCCTTAACAAGTTCATGGACATTTTAAGGTATTAGTATAAATACGCTATGCATATAGAAATTTTCACGGACAGCTGGTGTAAATATTGGGTTCAGCAACCACGTGTTGTTATCAGTGGAATGAGAAAGAATAACTGACGACTCGTTTCAGTCGTGTAATACAGATCTGCTGGTGTGATAACGTGTGAACACAGTCGGAGTCACTGCCGGAGGAAAGGGGTCACTGGTGGACGAGTGGAAGTGTGATCCGGCGGAACAGTGGAACACTAGTTGAAATTTTTCAAGTAATACATGGTCTTTTTTTCCTGATAACTTCATTTTATGACTGCTACTATGAACAATTCAAGTGCTACTGACTAGAGATGGGCAAAACTGTTCTTTTCAGAGATTGGATCAGAACTGTTCACTCCCTGAAATGAATTAGCTGTTTTTCATGACTCACCACTCATTTACAAAAGAAAATAAATGAAAGGCACATTGCCCTTTAAACTTGGTTTATTCCAGTACTATACCTGTATTTTGATCTTATTTGATCCTATTTTGAAGTAACATAGATAATGAGTAAGAATTTTGTATTGTTTATTGAAATTTCCACGATATGACAAAGTTTTTGATTATTGATTTATTTTGCACTAGCGTGGTTTTTTGGGTGATCGGAAAATGTTGTAACTTGAGATTTACATTAACAATATATTTGGCTATAATGTATTAAAATTTCATTAACCTCATACAAATACATCGCAAGCCATATATTTTTCCTTTCGAAGACGCCTAAAATCGCAAAATCCGTACCAGAATAAGAAAAAAAAATATAAATTTGACTGTAAAACGAAAGTGCTGCATATAGCCTTACGCAGAATAAAACAAGGAAAATATTGGTGTATCACATTTTGCGATACGTTTATCGGTTCGCTCGTAATTAAAGCGTAAATTCGAGTGTCCATAATAAAAATCCTATAGTAAGAGTAGTCATCAGGAACCTAATCTAATCAGTTTAAACAAATAAAAATAAAATAAAAACAATTGATGTATACATAACATAATAATGTAATATACATAGCGGTATTACTATGAAGAACAATATCCAGTGGGGGCAAACTCCGATGCAGAGGCGCTGAGTCGAGCAGGTCGAGCCGCGAGCTGTATTACTGCGTGAGCTGAGACCGCAGAGACCAGAGTGACACCAGAGTCGCTTTGCTCGACGCTCTGGCTAGAGTCGAGACGGTGGGGTGAGCGTTGAGCGGGCGAGTTCCGAGGGTGGGGGGAGCTCACCCGCTCCGAGACAAAAATTAATCGTCCGCTCCCTTGCGAGCAGGTTTTTGCAAGTAGTTCCTATGTTATCCGCTAGGTGGCTCTCTGTCCTGTTGCTGGCATCAACTGCCCAGAGGGCAGGACGTGCGACTGAAACGATCGCCGACAGAGTGCGATGCGAAGTTAAGCTGCGCCAGACACTGCACAGTGCACACGGCAGACGACGCACAGAGACGGCCCGGCATATGTGAAACACAAAATCCAATGGGGCACTGCACAATGCAGGCAGCCAAGGTAGAAGCAGGGCAGAGGCCGGCGCTGGCTGTGTTGTGTGGCGTGCACTGTGCTCTGACCAGCAGAGGCGCTGCTGATATGCTCCGTCTCTCTCTCTCTCTCTCTCTCTCTCTGCCTGGGAAACGTTTGGAGCTACCGTTCTTTTTTTCTGAATCACTGATTGTTCACTCCTTTGAAAGATTGAACTCTATGAATTAGTTCAAGAGCGGATCCCCCATCTCTACTACTGACTGATAATTTAAACGCGAAGTCTCATGATATGATTTTGAATTTCGGATGAGCAGTTGTATGTTAACATTGAATTTCTGTGTGATGAGTGCTGTAACAATTGATATAACAAACTGTACCTCAATAAAATTCATGAAACGGGTAGTACTGAAGCTTACGCCGTGCATATATTTGCGTGTTGCTCGTAGAAGCCTATGCTCCTCCTAGGCAACTACTAGGCTGGAGTCTGAGATTAGTGTACCTGACACACGGTGCTAGCAAACATGGCCGTTAGCCTGGAGTGTCTTCCGGAGACAATATTAGCTAAGAGTGCAACTAACGGCCGGTGTGGGTGGGCGTTCGTGGCAGCAGGTCAACATTAATAACGAGAGCGACGCAGCAGCAGGCAGGATCATTGTATTTGGAGGTGCCGCTTTGATGTGGCGGCCTCGTTCGGTGGGGTTGGCCCTGTCCTGTGTGGCACAAACAGTGGCGTTTCCCCTCACAGGAAAAGAGCACGTCACCAGTACTGTGCGTCCACAGCGATCCAGCCACCATACTGCAGCTCACAAACATTTTTTAGCTGGACAAATTGTGTAACGTTCAGAAATGTAGGAACATGCGAGGATAGTTCAAAAATAAACTACGCTACGAAAGAAGATTTACTCGGGAAATCAAAGAAATAGTCAAAGTTCCTAAGGTACTGATACACAAGATTTGTACATAGTCCCCACGATTTTCTAAGAATATATTCCATCGGCGAAAAAGGCTGTCAAATCTGTGATAAATAAAATCGGAGCCTAGTCTAGGAGACACTTAACGAAAGTTTCCAGAATCTTGGCATTGATTATAAAGTGTCAACCGGCCACGCGCCTCCTTAACGGTCCGAAGAGGTGAAAATCGCGTGGTTCAGATTCGAGCTGTATAGAGGGTGTTCCAGTACAGTCCACTGAAAATGCTGGCCCAAATCTCACGTTCTGTCGCTCCATGGAATCAAGCGTTGTCAACTTTCGAAAGCAGTCCCATCTCGCTGCCTTTGAATATCAAAAAATGGTTCAAATAGCTCTAAGCACTATGGGACTTAACATCAGAGGTCATCAGTCCCCCAGGACATGACACACATCCATGCCCGAGGCAGGAATCGAACCTGCGACCGTAGCAGCAGCTCGGTTCCGGACTGAAGCGCCTTTGAATATCCTTCTCTAACTGCTCCAGAGTGGTGCGACAAATGGCATCACCAGCAGTCTCTCCACGGATGAGGAAATCATTTAGCAACACAGTGTGCGTGGCCCAAAAGACAGTGGTCACAAACGTCTTCGCTGATACCCTAGTTTGAACTTCTTACGAGGTGAATAAGGGGTGGGGTGGGGCAGGGCTTTCTCCTTGGCACTGGTGTTTCCTTCGTGTAAAGTTTCTCAAGACGCACACACTTTTCAGTCATGTGGCGATACAGTGGACGAATGGAACATCGTTTAACTGATATCGCAAGTAAGCGCTGGAGAGTCGTGTATTGCGGACTTTGAAGATACTGTCCCTATTCTATTGATTTCTTCAAGTTTTCCCCTTGACCCCTATGAATAAACTGAGGTTTCATCTCAGAACATGAATGAGATGGTGAGCTTAAGAGAATAGGAAAAGTTCGTATTCATACTTCAAAGATTTTTAGTATAGGATTTTACAGGAAGAATCATTAAACTATTACGGTTCTTTAGTATTAAGTAACGTTTATTTTTTCCATTCCATACTCTGTGTTATCCTAAATAGTCATTGTGTTTGTAGTATGAATTACTTAAGAGTCATGCTTTAACTGAGTTTTTAAATAGTTGGACTTGAGCAGTCTCTTTAATCTCTTTAGGTAGCTTATTGTAGGATATCATTACGTGGGAGCAAAGACTGTCTTGTGTTTTATGTTCGTTTACTCTTGGTAAATGAGTGGGCGGGCCCACATGTTTCCAAGGTCGTTTCGACTACGGTGCCGAAGATTCCCTGGGAAGCCCTTACACATCCTCCATACAGTGCTGATCCTTCCCCATGCGATTTCCGTATTTTTGGAGCCTGAGGAAAGACGCTGGTAATGGTCGATTTGCTTTTGACGATGAGGTGCATTCATGGTTCCATACGCAACTGCGAATATCTTTCCATTAAAGCATTTACCGTCTAGCCTCACTGTGGCATAAATGTGTTAACAGACATGGCGATTACGTTTGAAATAATAATCATTTCATTTACTTTTTCTTCCAGCTGTCTCGTTTTCATTTGACTACCCCTTATACTATGCTAACTTATAGAATTTCTAAATTGCGTAGATTCAAGTAGCTTTTGAAATGATTGTCGAGGTAGCCCAAGACTAACCTTATTTTACTGAATTTCGTAGTGCTTCAGAAACAAAGCTCACTATTAATTTCAGTCACTAAATTAACTTTCAATTTTCCGGTTTTATTAATTCTTTTGCTAAATTTAGTCAGAGTGTAGCGAAATTTATTACTTCTGACAAATATTCAGTTTTCATACAACACGTGTCAACCTTCAGTTGCCACGCTTTTAGTGCTAATTATATGTGCATTAATCTTTCATTTTCAGTTATTATAGTAGTTGTCCATGGGACTGGCGACCGTAATTTTCCCCAAATCTCAAATATCTAAATAACGCCAATTAATTGTTAACGTAACGACACCCCATTTACTTTCTTTGTTAACTTTACCCCTTTTCAAAATTAATTTCCACCAATTTCATTTGCACTTATCCTTTCATTTAGATGTAACCCTTTCCTCCGTCCTTACCCACAGATTAACTTCGGTGACGATTGCTTTTGTCAAATTTCCATTAGGTACACGCGGTTTAGTTTTTCACTGTCATCTTGGTCGATAAGTGAGGGGGAGGTTACAAGTTGGCACTATGACACAAAGAACTGTTACAAATCAGTTACTTCAAGGACAGCTCCAAGCCAGACTCCCTGTAGCGTGCATTCCACTGACCCCAAACCACCGCCATTTGCAACTTCAATGGTGTCAAGCAGGAGCTCATTGTAGAGTAGGATGGAGATCTGTTGTGTTTTCTAATGAACGCAGGTTCTGCCTCGGTGCCAGTGATGGCCGTGTGTTGGTTAGGAGGCCAGTTGAGGGCCTGCAACAAACGTGTCTGCCTGTACTTGTCTGGGGTGCGACCTCGTATGATAGCAGGAGCCCTCTCGTGGTTGTTCCACGCACACTGACGGTAAAATTGTACGTCAGACTGAGATTTGACCTGTTGTGCTGTCATTCATGAACAGCATTCCAGGGCACTTTTTCAGCAGGATAATGCTCGCCTAGATACTGCTCTTCTAACCCAATATGCTCTACGGAGTGTCGACATGTTACCTTGTCCTGCTTGATCACCAAATCTGTCTCCAATCGAGAACATGTTGGACATCATCGGACGAGAACTTCACCGTCATCCATAAGCAGCATTAACCGTCCCTAAAATACTGACCGACCAAGAGCAACAGGCATGGAACTCCATCCTACAAACTCTCACCCGACACTCGTAGAACACAATGTATGCATGTTTGCTTGCTTGCATTCAACATTCTGGCGGTTACACCGGTTAGTATTTTACCAGCATTTAAAATTTGCAACGGCTTATCTCGCGCTTACGTTTACATTTGCTATTGCAATCTTAATACCTCAGATATGTTACCTAGACAAATGAATTCTCAGAATTTCATGACTGTACGTTCATTAATTTTTGGTGCTGTGATTTTTACGTCATTATAATTAGGTGTTCAGATGTGTGTGAAATCCTGCTTAGGTCATCGGTCTATAGACTTACACACTACTAAACTAACTTATGCTAAGAACAACACACACACCAATGCCCGAGGTAGCACCCGAACCTCCGTCGGAAGGGGCCGCGCAGTCTGTGACATTGCGCCTCTAACAGCACGGCCATTCCGCTCGGCGTCATTATAATTCTGTAAGTATTCCTCGTTAAATGGTTTCCTTAGGAATTCACTCTATTGCTTGTGAATTATTTTAGTAAGGAAAAAATATTGCAAATCAGTTATTTCCTTGTTGACAGATTGTGGCAATCACCTCGCTGTTCAGGTATATGCTGATTTTTCTCGTTTTCATTCATCGTTTTATAAAGAAAAAAAAACGAAGACGAAAGAGTGCCCTCGACGACAAGATCATTAAAGAGGAAGCACAAGGTTAGATTGGAGAAGGATGCGGAAAAAATTCGGTCTTGTAGTTTGCAAAGGAGCCATTCCGCTACTTGTAATAACTGATCCGGGAAAGTCCGGTTAATGTGAATGAGAGTAGCTACGTGATTATTTTGACGCTGTTCATCCTGAATGCAATTCCAGTATGCTAACCACCGTGCCATATCGCTCGTTATTTCTCTATACTCTCCATTCTCTATTCTCTACATTAAGACTTTGCTATGATGGATACAAATTTTTGTTTTAAGGAAAACTGATGTTAGACGTTTGTATATGTAACACGTCTGACTCATGTTAAAAGTTCTTTAATGGTGAGACGTGTAATTTTTACTAGATGCCGTAAAGCTATTATTGCGATGATTCTGAATATGGATGGAAACTTTTCACATCTGCATCTGCATCTGTCCTCCAGAAACCACCACTAGGCTTGTGATTAAGGGAACGTTGGGCCTCACAATCATTTTCGCCCTTTCATTTTTGATTCGCAGATAGTAGGCTGGAAAATGTGCTATCAGTAAGACTCTGTATCAGCTCGAATATCTCTGTTTCTCCCGTCATGGGAATTTTGTGCGATTTATGTGGAATGAACTAGTATGCAGCGTGACTCGTCTTGCAACTTTTACTCTTAGAATTTTAGTTATAAGCCTTTCCTCTTCTTGCAGCTTCTGCCACTGGTGTTTGATGACCACCTTCGTGACCATACCCCAGATACTGGAAGACGCCGTGTGAAACTATTGTGCTCATGTGATACCTCGTTTGACCGTGCGAGAAACGCAATAATTTATACCTCCAGAATTAAAATGGGTGAGACCGGCGAGGTGTGGAAACAAGGTGGCATGGTCATTTCGTGTAGGTAGCTCATGTTGCTACAGTGTTGCGAGGAAGTAAAATAGGCGTATAACTAACACTGTGTCCTTACGATATTGTAATCTAACCCTAAACTTATAACATGCAAAGAAATCCTAACATGACTAAATCTACTTTTCATGTAACACTTTACAAGAAAATTGCTTTTCCTCCGACCACATGGGGCTCCAGACGCGTCCTCGTCAACTCCAACATGAAGCTTAAAAGATCGTTGTGCAACAGCGTCGTTGAATTCTACAAATCACATCACAGTACTACACTGAGGTAAAAAAATTCATGCGGTATCTCATAATATCGTGTCGGGCCTTCTTTTGCCAGGTGTACTGCAACAGACCTACGTGGCACAGACTCAACAAGTCGTTGGAAGTCCCTTATAGAAATACTGAAAAATGAATCCTCTACAGCCGTCCACAATGGCGAAAACTTTGCCGGTGCAGGATTTTGTGCACTAACTGACCTCTCAGTCATGTCCCAAAAATTTTCGATGGGATTCATGTCGGGTGGTATGGCTGGCCAAATCTCTCGCTCGAATTGTCCAGAATGTCCTTCAAACCAATCGCGAACAACTGTGGCGCGGAGACATGGCGCAATGTCATCCATTACAATTCCAGCGTTGACATGGAGCATGAAATCCATGAATGGCTGCAATGGCATCCATCTAGCCTACCAAAACAATTTACAGTCTATTATCTATTCAGCTGGACCAGAGGGCCCAGTTCATTCCATGTAAACAACACACACCGTAATGGAGTCACCATCAGCCTGGCCTGGCAACGGAAGACAGCAAAACGAAAGCTGAAATTTTAAATTTAGCATTTGAGAAATCTTTCACGCAGGAGGATCGTACAAACATACCGCCGTTTGGGTCTCGTGCAGATTCCCGTATGGAGAACATAGTAATAGACATCCCTGGTTTTGTGAAGCAGCTGAATGGGTTGAAAATAAATAAATCGCCAGGTCCTGATGGGATTCCAATTCGGTTTTACAGAGAGTTCTCTACTGCATTGGCTCCTTACTTAGCTTGCATTTGTCGCGAATCTCTTGCCCAACGTAAAGTCCCGAGAGACTGGAAAAAAGTGCAGGTGACGCCTGTGTATAAGAAGGGTAGAAGGACGGATCCTCAAAATTACAGACCAATATCCTTAAGATCGGTTTGTTGCAGGATCCTCGAACATATTCTCAGTTCGAATGTAATGAATTTCCTTGAGACACAGAAGTTGCTGTCCATGCATAAGCATGGCTGTAGAAAGCATCGCTCCTGCGAAACACAACTCGCCCTTTTTTCACATGATATCTTGCGAACCATGGATGAAGGGTATCACACGAAAGCTATATTCTTTGACTTCCGGAAAGCGTTTAACACGGTGCCCCACTGCTGACTCCTAACTAATGTACGAACATATGGAATTGGTTCCCAAATATGTGAGTGGCTCGAAGACTTCTTAAGTAATAGAACCCAATACGTTGTCCTCGATGGTGATTGTTCATCGGAGGTGAGGGTATCATCTGGAGTGCCCCAGGGAAGTGTGGTAGGTCCGCTGTTGTTTTCTATCTACATAAATGATCTTTTGGATAGGATGGATAGCAATGTGTGGCTGTTTGCTGATGATGCTGTGGTGTATGGGAAGGTGTCGTCGTTGAGTGACTGTAGGAGGATACAAGATGACTTGGACAGGATTTGTGATTGGTGTAAAGAATGGAAGCTACCTCCAAATATAGATAAATGTAAATTAATGCAGATGATTAGGAAAAAGAATCCCGTAATGTTTGGCTGGATCTGAGCACTATGGGACTTAACATCTATGGTCATCAGTCCCCTAGAACTTAGAACTACTTAAACCTAACTAACCTAAGGACATCACGCAACACCCAGTCATCACAAGGCAGAGAGAATCCCTGGCCCTGCCGGGAATCGAACCCGGGAACCCGGGCGCAGGAAACGAGAACGCTACCGCACGACCACGAGCTGCGGACGTAATGTTTGAATACTCCATTAGTAGTATAGCGCTTAACACAGTCACGTCGTTTAAATATTTGGGCGTAACATTGCAGAGTGATATGAAGTGGGACAAGCATGTAATGGCAGTTGTGGGGAAGGAGGATAGTCGTCTTCGGTTCATTGGTAGAATTTTGAGAAGATGTGGTTCATCTGTAAAGGAGACTGCTTATAAAACGCTAATACGACCTATTCTTGAGTACTGCTCGAGCGTTTGGGATCCCTATCAGGTCGGATTGAGGGAGGACATATTAGCAATTCAGAGGCTTGATGACAACTTGAGTGCATGGCTTCGTGGAGTCTGCGCCATACCCGAACCCTACCATCAGCTCTTACCAATTGAAATCGGGACTCACCTGACCAGCCCACAGTTTCCCAGTCGTCTTGGGTGTAACCGATTTGGTTACGAGCCCAGGAGAAGCGCTGCAGCCCATGTCGTGCTGGTACGAAAGGCACTCGCGTCGGTTGTCGGTCGTCTGCCGCCATAGCCCATTAACGCTAAATTCGTCGTGCATTCTACATTGATTTCTGTGGTTATTTTACGCCGTGTTGCTTTTCTGTTAGCCCTGAAAGCTCAACGCAACTGTCGCTATTCTCGGTAGTTAAGTGAAGGCCGTCGGTCACTGCGTTGTCTATAGTGAGAGGCAATGCATGAAATTTGATATTCTCGGCACACTCTACTCACTGTGATCTCAGAATATTGAAGTGACTAAAATTTCCGTAATGGAATATTCAGTGTGTGTAGCTCCAGACACCATTCCGTGCTCAAAGTCTGTTAATTTCCGTCGTAATGCCGTAATCACGTCGGCAATGTTCTCACATGTTCAAATGTGTGTGAAATCTTATGGGACTTAATTGCTAAGGTCATATGTCCCTAAGCTTACACACTACTTAACCTAAATTATCCGAAGGACAAACACACACACACACACACACACACACACACACACACACCCATGCCCGAGGGAGGACTCGAACCTCCGCCGGGACCAGCCGCACAGTCCATGACTGCAGCCCCTTGGACCGCTCGGCTAATCCCGCGCGGCAATGTTCTCACATGAATCAGCTCAGTTCAAATGACAGCTACGCCAATGCACTGCCCTTTTATACCTTGTGTACAAGATATTGGCGCCATCTGCACATGTCTATGTCGCTACTCCATGACCTCTGTCAACTCAGTCGGCAAAACATTTTCCACGTAATTTTAAAATTGTGCACAAAAAAAGGAATAAAATGGCAATGGACTAGCATGAGCTGCGTTATAATCCCGCACAACGGAAACTCTTAGGCTCTTCCCAGCCTCTAACAGCGTGGCGTGTCAGCCACCACATACATGATGTGATCAAAAGTATACAGACACGTATTAGTGGACGTTGATGTGGGTAGTGTGTCACTCTTCGCCTTTACGAAGGCTTTAACTCCGTAGGGGTGATTTTCAGTTAAGTGTGTAAATGTCTGTGTAGTAATGGCAGCCCATTATTTCTCAAGATACAAACTACAGAAATTAGTGACGTAGAATGCTAGGTTCTGGTGCGAAATCGACATTCTAATTGATTCCGACGATATTCCATTGGGTTCAGGTCGGGCCTCTACGCATTCCAGTCAACTACAGGAATGTTATTGTCCACAAACCATTACCTCACTGATGCTTCTTTATGACAGGGGCATTTTCCTGCTGATACAAACAATCGTCGTCTGCGTATTGTTCCTGTACTGTACGCAGTACACAATAATGTAACAAGTGTTCATATCCATTCGTATTTGGTGTTTTCACAAGCGGAGTAAGGAGACCCCACCCTAACCATAAAAAGATATCCCCATACTTAAACACCATCTCCCTCGAATATCACTGATGGTGCTACACATGTTGGCTACTAACATTTCCCGGTCGTTCGCCAAATACAAACCCTTCCATCTAATCGCCACAGGGTATCGTTTCCGATCGTCCACTATCCAATGGCGTCGCTCTGTACACCACCACAAGCGTCACTAATCACTGATCACTGAATACGGATACGTTTGGCTGCTCCTCCATTGTACCCCATTTATTTTAACTGTGCTGGCTGGACTGCTGGCAGCACTTTGGAACTCGCGAGTGACTCCTCCCGCTGATTTCATACGATACCTACCTATCACAATTCACGGCGGTCCCTGTACGTCAGTAATTCAGGTGTGCCTGGTGTTGGTTTAGCTATGGTTGTTCCTTGGTGTTTCCGCTTGAGTAACAGTCGGCTAGGACAGCTTCAGAACGGCTGAAATGGCGCAGATGGGTTTGTCTCTCAGCTGACATCCAGTAACAAGTTCATGTTAGAAGTCACGGAGGTCTTCTAAGTGACCGATTTCGATAACTCTCTGCTTAGAACTGAGTACTCACCTCTCCTCTCATACCTGCGGAACCGCCCCTCGTGACATCTAGTGGTCAATATCACATTAAATAGTGGTGTCCAGATACTGTTGATCAGATAGTGTAGCCTAGCGGTTTGAGGCGCCATGACACGGATTGCGCGGCCCCTCCCGTCGGAGGTTCGAGTCCTCCCTCGTGCGTGGGTGTGTGTGTTGTCCTTCAAAAATGGCTCTGAGCACTATGGGACTTAACTTCTAAGGTCATCAGTCCCCTAGAACTGAGAACTACTTAAACCTAACTAACCTAAGGACATCACACACATCCATGCCCGAGGCAGGATTCGAACCTGCGACCGTAGCGGTCGCGCGGTTCCAGACTGTAGCGCCTTTAACCGCTTGGCCACCACGGCCGGCGTGTGTGTTGTCCTTACCGTAAGTTAGTTTAAGTAGTGTGTAAGTGTAGGGACCGACGACGTCGGCAATTTGGTCCCTTAAGTATTACGCGAGGCTTCAGTGTGCTGATTGTGTACGAAAACTGAAACGTGCTGTTTCAGTTCAGTGGTCCAAATGATGATCATCGTAAGAAGATAAGACATGCAGACTAACTGTGTTTAATTTCACATATTAATCGCTGAATGGCGCTGCGATGCTAGTGTCGGAGAATACACAATATTTTGCCGCAACTCCCAAGACATCGCACATCAAACATTTTATCAGTGCCGTTGAGCGTGGTATTTTGAAGCTTCCCAGTCAAATTACTGAAGAAATAACTTAAGAGACCTGCAGGACCATAACAAGGATGCCTGCAATCAAGCAGAACATCACCACTGAGGAGAGAAAAGCTCTATGATATGTAATAGGGGACACAGCAATAGTAATTTTACCTGCTGACGAGGAAAAGGCCACTTTTCTTCTGTTCAAATGGTTCAAATGGCTCTGAGCACTATGAGACTTAACGTCTGAGGTCATCAGTCTCCTAGAACGTACAACTACTTAAACCTAACTAACCTAAGGACATCACACACATCCATGCCCGAGGCAGGATTCGAACCTGCGACCGTAGCGATCGCGCGGTTCCAGACTGAAGCGCCTAGAACCGCTCGGCCACATCTGCCGGCTTTTCTTCTGTCTGCGACATCTTATCTCGGTAGGATGATCGATTTATTGCAGGACTCAGCGTATCGTCGGCTCTCGAAGTATCCTACATGTGGTACGAAGGAAGGTATGACCTTACTCAAATTCAGTCAATATCCCGACCATCTGGAAAAAAGCTTGAGACGAAGAGCGCCAATTTCAATGACACTTTATGACCTACCAATGATTTATAAATACGGAGCTCCACGTCATCATACTTTGAGTAATATAGGAGCCATGAAATACTACTTATCAAGAATTTAGGCTTCGCTTTAAGCCCTTTGTAAGGCCAATGCGAAACTTCAGTCGGCGCTTTTGAAACCTAAATATTTTGGGAGAAATGGAAGTGATTCCTTTATTGTGTGACCACATGGGGCTGTAACGATTCCTACATTTGTATAAAATGTTAGCTTCCCCCATTCGCACATTTGTTTCATCATGAAAACGACCAAAAAATTGAGATCTCCCGTTTTTTTATGTCAGGTTCGTAGAAAAGTTGCCTGGAGACGCACTGTATTTCGTAAACCAACACGCACCGACATGCATCTACGAGCCACGAACTGTCGAAACCCATCTGACCGCAGTGGTTTGCTACGAATACTCATTCATAGAACTGGAGTTATCTCATATCCGGTGAGCTTGTCACTCGAGATCACCCACCTCCTCTCTGTGTTTGCCCTTAGCTGGTACTCCTAGTCCACATTCGCAAAACATTTCGACCAACACACATTAGACATTAATGCAACCACAAGATACGGAGAAACCCTTTTGGATGACTTCGATGGCATTCTTGCGCTATTTGGCAATGTGTCCTTTAAGAAACACCGAATAATATATGTCTTCCATCATCTGGCGCGTGTGCAAACAGTTCTGGGTTTTATAAACGGATACGTAAGTATTAGGACACTAGGAATATACTAGATCCCCAGTCAGTGTGGGAAATCAAGCACTGGGCTGATGTGTCGCATTCTTAAAGACGGATGCTATGATCGTAGACTTCGCACCACACCACGACACGCACAAAAATCGGCTGTTGCTGAAAACTGACTTCATACTGAACACGGCATTGTAGGGAAGCAGCATACTCACGCCTTATATAATTTACATCAGTCTTTCCATTGTGTGCCAGCCTAGTCCGCTTAACTAGCTCTGACGTCATAAATATTGCGCAATACTTTAAAATGAAGTAAATAACCTGAAATGTTTCTAGCATGTCAGGAGTAATACTAAATCAATATGTGTTGGATATCGGTTCAATAACTTTAACCATTTTCGAAATTTGGATGTTTTTCTGTAAAAATCATTGGAACAACAGAAAAGAGCTAGAAACTTAAAAATTTCTATTTGGATTCCTTTTGCATAATAATTCAGTATAAACAGTTTTCTGGATCTCACAAATTAAAATTTTAGTTCGAATTCATGATTTTCTGGTTTTTGTCTTAGAAATTAAAAGCAAGATAGATTAAGTAGGCGAATAAATAAAGCTAGGATGTTTAAATTTAAGTAGAAGGGAGATCCGCTATAATCATAAAGATGTGAGAAGTTTCAACTGAATAACTATTAAACTATAGCGATAACGTATCTCCAAAGGGCAAGTTCAGAGCTTGTCTACTGCGTGTAGTGTAATTAAATTAATTCTCTCGCCCAAAATATTTGACTTAGCCACGTCAGACTTTTATTATGATTACTTACTTATGTGCTGATTGCACAATTAAATTGAAAGCTTCATCGGCCATCAGCAAAGGAAGCAATGATTTATTCAATAACTTAAAGTGGTGCAATACTAGCCCAGCGGCTAGTCGGGAGAGCAGATTTGATCAGGCGTTCCCGTAGCCGTCCGCACCGCGGCTTTATGTGTAAGAACGCTGCACGAGAAAGAGAAGGCCCCAGTTCTCTCTAGACGCTGATTAGCGCACCATCTGTGCCGGGAGTCGCGTCGCGTCGGTATCGTTGATATAAACAGCCTGGGATGCAGTAATAATTTACTCGGGATACGCGTAACCATGAAATCGTTTTCGAGTGAAGTGTTAATTTTGGGGTGATGTTAACATCTATCTTTAGATTGCGTATGTCGTATTTTTGCGTGCCGCCGCAGTACAGACATTCTACCATTATTAGTGTGGCGTTTGACGAACATTATCATCAAATTATGGCGAGCATTCACTTAAACATTTAATTTGAACAGTTATAGTTGCATCAGCGCATTAGACCCTGAACTGCTCTGGTAGTTGGATTGTGTGGATTCTTTTGGTCTGTGACTTTCAGAATATAGTGAACATTTTAGAGAGGATGGTTTTTGATTATGAATCCCAGACAATCTCCTAATTCCTCAGAGCTATAAGCTGTAGCTATAAATGTATTTCTCAGATGAAGTGGGCACTAGGATTTCTAATTACAGGCTTCACGATTTGCTAATCACTTTCTGGTTACCAATATTGTAGTTAGAGTGCCAGTGTTGAGAACGGCAAACAACAGCATTAAATAAATAATAGGAACGTTAACAATTAATCCACCCGCCGCCCCACAGTATGAAGTACGAGAAACCAAGATAATTTCGTCCGTCTCTACGTGCAGAGACTCCGTCATTATTGAAGGAGTCGAAATGCGTACAGTTAACAACTTTATTGACCGCTGCTAGGACAACAACAGCCGTAGTCTGTACCACAGTATCTGCTACCTGGAGTACACCGAGTGTAATGCCTACCAGTAGAACATCCGGAGGACCTTACCACAACACTGCAACACCACCAACAATTCCACTGACCATTACCGGCACCAATCCCGGCACCAGCCCCAACATCGTGATCAGACGCAGCATCACCAGGAACAGCAACAGTTAGTGTCTTCAGATAAACGTTCCCTACACCTAGTCATCCTTTCTCCTATTCCCAATCGAAATCGATTATAAATTCAAACAAGAGGCCCGTTAACTCTATGACAATGACGACATTCGGATCGGAATCATTTCAAAAACACAACACCCAGTATCTTCCTCTTCATTCTCATTAAGAAGATGTGACCGCAAATTTCTAGATCCACTGACATGTCTCATTACATTTATCAATGTACACCAACATTGAAACTCATCGCCTGGAGAGACTAAAACCAATTATCCATATTCTCATTCTTCCCTACTCACATTTATCGCCGCTCAGTTCGTGGTAGTTATTCGCCCCGCAATTTCCGCGCCGCCTATTAACCACGCAGGTAGCCCTTTTCCACGGAGATACAAGGTACGATATTTTCATGTCTCGCTAGACCTCCGTCTGACGGACACCAACTCATCCGAGATTCCGAATACAAAACCATCGGTTGTATCACCATTTTGCACTCATTGCTGAATCCAACATCCCGCATAACGCCGCAGCCTGGTATCATATTGTACGGTTCCACCCTGCAATGGAATAGGGAGCTGATGTGAGTGGCCAGACCATCTAAATGCACACACACGCTACAAAGAGTGCAGAGCTACTCACTGAAGCTAGATATAGGACCCTCCGACAGCACAGCTGCATGAAATGGCTGACGAGGGACTTTTTGCCTGCATCTCCTCAAAGAAAATGCAGTGGTTTCCCAACACGAAAATCTAGGTGCTATGTCGAAAAATTCAGCATAGCGTCCATACAATGTGTCCACAACAAGAAGCTGCATGGGCAACTACTACTGACTGGTGATAAACTGGGCAAACCGGAAGACAATCACAACCGGAAAATTAACTAAATATATGGAGGGTAATCATACTGTATGTAAAATTAAAGGTGGAGAGGGGCAGAAAGGAAAGGGGAGGGATCACTGCTGGCAGCTTTACTTGGACATTACACGGAATTGGCTGTGGCAACTGGACATTTGCACAGATCCCGGGATGCCCTGTTTGCTAGGCAGGTGCGCTGGCCACCGCGCCATCCGGGACACACTGTTACCGCGCCTGCGCGGACTGGCTCGGGTCGCCTCACGGCCGATCCACACCAGAGAGCCTGAATACAGAGAGCGTGGCGTAGGTGAAGTTGCCTGTGATTGGTTGATTAGCTTTGGCGCCATTTTTCTGCCAAACGTCTCTCGCGCTTCCTATGTTCGCCGTGCTTTTGAGTTGAATTGAAGATCAGAGGACTTTTGGAAACGATTAAAAGGTATTTGAATTATTGAGAGGCTTGTTGTGCGTTGTGCATGCATGTTCGATTTAGTTGTATATCGTTTTTAGTTCGTAATTAGCGTTTGCAATCTTAAATACGAGTTGAAATAATGCAGCGTTTTGTGATGAAGTCGGTAGGCCTACATGTTTGAAGTAAACACGTTAGTAATTGTACAGTACTGTTTTTGACATCTGTAATTCATTCTGCAGACGTTCGTAAACGATGTCAGGTTGTGCTGCATTTGGTTGTAAACAACTGCTTACGACTTTCATTCGTCTGACGTAATACAGGTACGTTAAATCTTTAGCGCTATGCACTTCCGATACAAAACAAATGCTATACACTATTTTTTTATTTACGTTACTTTCATTGCAATATGTCTAGTAAACGAACTTAAAAGGAGCTAAATGCAAGTAACGAATAATTTTTACAGCCATCGTATCAAATTTTCCTGTGCTGTACGTAGTAGGCTACTATGAGTATATTATAGCTGTAAAGAAAGGCATTTAACGAATGATTCCGCCATATTGTCTTGCGCTTTTGATTCGGTGAGTGTGTATTCCACTACTCCACCACTGGCCGTTCAAAAGTCCCGCCCGCAGTTTGGAAGAAAAATGGCCGCCGTATCGTCTGGTCGGCCACTCTCTCCATATACAGGCTCTCTAGATCCACACTCCCATCGAGCCCATGTCCATCACCTCCATATTCTGTCTCCCGACATTCCCACTGTAGGTCGAATGTGTTTGTGCATTCGCACTGAAGAAGGTGGATTCATTGCCCAACTAAGCCAATGAGACTATACAGAGAGGTCCATTGATCGTGACCGGGCCAAATATCTCACGAAATATGCGTCAAACGAAAAAACTACAAAGAACGAAACTTGTCTAGCTTGAAGGGGGAAACCAGATGGCGCTATGGTTGGTCCGCTAGATGGCGCTCCCATAGGTCAAACGGATATCAACTGCGTTTTTTTTTAAAATAGGAACCCACATTTTTTAATTACATATTCGTGTAGTACGTAAAGAAATATGAATGTTTTAGCTGGACCACTTTTTTCGCTTTGTGATAGATGGTGGTGTAATAGTCACAAACGCATGGCTCACAATTTTTGACGAACGGTTGGTAACAGGTAGGTTTTTTCAATTAAAATACTGGACGTAGGTAAGTTTGAAAATTTTATTTCGGTTGTTCCAATGTGATACATGTACCTTTGTAAACTTATCATTTCTGAGAACGCATGCTGTTACAGTGTGATTACCTGTAAATACCACATTAATGCAATAAATGCTCAAAATGATGTCCGTCAACCTCAATGCATTTGACAATATGTGTAACGACAGCGAGTAGTTCGCCTCCGTAACGTTCGCACATGCATTGACAATGCGCTGACGCATATTGTCAGGCGTTGTTGCTGGATCACAATAGCAAATATCCTTCAACTTTCCCCACAGAAAGAAATCCGGGGACGTCAGATCCGGTGAACGTACGGACCATGGTATGGTGTTTCGACGACCAATCCACCTGTCATGAAATATGCTATTCAATACCGCTTCAACGGCACGCGAGCTATGTGCCGGACATCCATCGTGTTGGAAGTACATCGCCATTCTGTCATGCAGTGAAACATCTTGTACTAACGTCGGTAGAACATTACGTAGGAAATCAGCATACATTGCACGATTTAGATTGCCATCGATAAAATGGGGGCCAATTATCCTTCCTCCCATAATGCCGCGCCACACATTAACCCGCCAAGGTCGCTGATGTTCCACTTGTCGCAGCTATCGTGGATTTTCTGTTGTCCAATAATACACGTTGGTGAATGACGCTTCGTCGCTAAATAAAACGCGTGCAAAAAATCTGTCATTATCCCGTAATTTCTCTTGTGCCCAGTGGCAGAACTGTACACGACGTTCAAAGTCGTCGCCATGCAATTGCTGGTGCATAGAAATATTGTACGGGTGCAATCGATGTGGACATAGCATTCTCAACACCGACGTTTTTGAGAGTCCCGATTCTCGCACAGTTTGTCTGCTACTGATGTGTGGATTAGCCGCGACAGCAGCTAAAACACCTACTTTGGCATCATCATTTGTTGCAGGTCGTGGTTGACGTTTCACATGTTTCCTTAAATAACGCCAGCCGGAGTGGCCGAGCGGTTCTAGGCGCTTCAGTCTGGATCCGCGCGACCGTTACGGCGCAGGTTCGAATCCTGCCTCGGGCATGGATGTGTGTGATGTCCTTAGGTTAGTTAGGTTTAAGTAGTTCTAAGTTCTAGGTGACTGATGACCTCAGAAGTTAAGTCCCATGGTGCTCAGAGCCATTTGATCCATTTTTTCCTTAAATAACGTAACTATCCGGCGAACGGTCCGGATACTTGGATGATGTCGTCCAGGATACCGAGCAGCATACGTAGCACACGTCCGTTGGGCATTTTGACCACAATAGCCATACATCAACACGATATCGACATTTTCCGCAATTGGTAACTGGTCCATTTTGACACGGGTAATGTATCACGAAGCAAATACCGTCCGCACTGGCTGAATGTTACGTGATAACACGTACTGATACTGCCCAGGGACTGGGTGTTTGCGTTGTCCTCATCATTTCATCATCATCATTATCATCATCATCATCATCATCATCATCAGTCATGACGGCCCACAAACCAAACATCATCATCATCGTCGCTAGCCATAGTCGCAACTGAAGATGAGGGGCAAAGAAATGTCTACGGAGAGCCCTAAATTCGTTCTCAACATAAGTGTATCATCATTGCTTAAGTCACTGTTGCGTTGTAACATCAGTTATTCAATTCTCTCAGTCGCCTATTAAATGCTGCAGCTTTAAACTAACTGAAATTCGATCATACAGAGAAGTGCGCTATTATACGAGTCATTTGAATTTAGCGATAACGAACGTACCTGGATGTAAAGCGAAGTAATTATGTAGCATTTCACAGGGAATGTACAGCAAATCCCGCACTAAATTGGAGTGTTCGTATTCTTTGTAACGTACACTGAAGAAACTGACAAATGCTTTTGGGTACTGTTCAGATGAAGACCAAGGAAGGTACATGGCTTTCATCTATCATATCTACAGCTGTCCTCTGCAGAGCAATCCGAAGATCACTGCTGGTACTGTGGGCAGATATTCACCATCACACATCAACAAACAGAAAAGTACAGGTCGTTTCAAGAAAATTCATCCGATTTTACAAGATGATACATAAATCTATACATGAACCAAGGTAGAAATTTGGAGCTGATTTTAAATTACGCCTCGAAACCAAAGTTTTCTTTGAGATCAGTTGTAAGTTTGCAGTTCATATGATTGCCGGTACGGGTTTCTTTAGATTACTGCCCAATGTGCGTCTTGTCGAAATTGCGGCAATACAGCGACAAAAGGCTTATTGCGTTCTCCGTTTCAACAGATGCAATCCTCTTAATATATTTCAGCCTGGTATCAGCTTTCCCTATAACTGGTTTTCTGTAGTCATTCCTCTGTAGGTTCCTCTAGATGGTTATTCCTAGGCGTTTTACGATGGTTCCTGCTCCCTGTGGTTTATAACCAACAGTGCCATAAAATAGCAGTGGATGTTTACGCCTACTTATCGGCAATATGTCTAATTTATTTATGTTCAGGTCTTCCAGGCAGGTGTTTGGCGAAGAATGGCTGCAGCTTCTGTTTAATGGGGAACGAGCTCTAATGGAGTGTCTCGTACAACAAACATTTCATCTCTAGTCACAAAAAGAAATCAACAGATCAGCAATATGTCTGAAACAATTTCCATCACACAGCAGTTTGAACATCGTTTGTGAACATCACCTTTATGGACCCATAGTGGGAAAACGTTGCATTTGTGACATTTTTGTCACATAAAAAAGTGTTTCGTGTTATCCCCTCTAAATTTCTTATACGTAATTATCTCGCACCCTTACACGGTGAAGCAGACTGCACCGACAAACTGTCAGATGTTGTTCAGGTTTCTTTATGAGTATGTTAGTCTAAAGGACCCACTGTCTCCGACGACTCCTTACAGAGTTGTTCATTTTTTGCACCAATTAACTTTGTATCTGTATTGCACTGAAAATTGTGCACAATAGCGGAAATGTCAACGGGATGCGCTATGTGTCTTGTTTGGAAACCAATTTGTTCCATGTACTGACGGTACTTGCCGTTCACAACAATAACGCCCAGTTTACTTTTCGTCCTCAGTCTTGCATTCGATATTATAACGTTCTGTTTTGGGTTTGTTTTTCCGATATTGTTATTTGTACGTTAACAGTGACACACAACAGCATGGATAGGTTTATTGACGGAGAGTTGACCGTTATGCACTTCCTGTATGGTTTCAATGAATGTAGTGGAAGAGCGGCATAACGACCCCTATTCTCAGCTGTTTCCGCAGATGTGGCAACCAAATCACAGTCCTTTTGCATCTATACACATGCTTCTACGAAAAACAGGATGTGTTGTAGGTTTTGGCGTTTGCATATTTCAATATTTTTCATTGTTATAACGACAATTGCACCGAAACGGAGGTAACTGGGGTAGCAAACTGAATAAACCATGATTACATTACAGTAAAACGCAATTTGTAGTGTGTGGTTTGGTGTACTCGATCCAGCATAATATCTTGTACTGGCAACGTTGCTCTCTTCCGTAGACACGTATCCAAGAATTTTCTTTTTCGAACCTTAGTTCACTCTTTTAAAGGTGAGATGTGTTTAACTACCAAAGACAGCAACATAAAACATTTCTTGTCAGGTGAACTTGACCCTGATTATACTCGTCATTGTGCTCTCAGAAACTTAAAGACAATATTTTGCAATCAGAAACGTGTTATAAGACCTTGGCTCTAAGGTATATTCTTTCTTTTCTGCTGGCCATGGCTCTTTAAACATGGCTCATACCAAACATTAGGGCGAATTTGTAGCCAGATGTCGAATAAGTTCAGACTTTGTGTCTAGGCAATACGTTCATCATTTGGGCTACCTCACGTGCTACTGAGTAAACGTCTCTGCCTAAGATGAGAGTGTCGTGCGCATTCTTGAGGACAGAGTTTCTTTGAAGAAAATGTTATTTCACGTCTTCTGTTACATCCAGTCAGAGCTTTAATTTTAGGAAAGAATGCATTGAAGGTGTGTATAGAGATTAGTCTCACGCTCTTTGTGAGCGTGGGATTGATCTGAGACGTTATTCTGCGCAACGGATTAATCTGAGATGTACCCTTTACCCTGTAGCTCCTGCAAGATGCAATTTCCACCCCACACTACTACAGAAGTCAGACAGACACTCCTAACGTTCTAAAGAGAAATGCCTGAAAAACTTTCAGCAATAAATATCTTCTTGAGTCGTCCGCTGTAAGGAAATGACACAAAAATTCACAAAATTTCTTACGTAACTAGCGCGATACTTGGGTACTGGACTAGTGCTAGTTAGTGTAAGAAAAACATGAAACAAACGAAAATTATTATTTATTTTGCAAAAATTCTGAGAAATCACAATGGCCCTTTTTGGTTATGAATTGAACAAGCTATATCCTGGTTCTTTTCGGAATGTGAAGTTACCTCTTAAGGATAGGATTCGCTAATGAAATTTCCATACAAAGTTTAAGATTGTTATTGACTTAGCAGAATGGCTGAGAGCCGCGCCTACAAAACTTGAATATTATCCGTTAGAATGTTGCTAGGTACGGTCGAGGCTATCGCGTGTGAAATGCAGTGAAGAGTACTGTTGTGGAGGAAATATGGGGCTCCCAATAGCTGTAGCGCACAATACCGTAAGCTGCGATGACTGCTGTCTGCGCCGCTCGCTGCTGACAAATAAGATAACTCTCGTTCTATCTGTATTGACCTTCTCCAATCAAACACTCCCTACACCTTGATGAAGTCAAGGACTCCTATTCGCCCCTAGTCTAACTTTTGGCGTGGTACACCGGTCTGATAACCAGTCCACCGCGATGCCACTCAAAAATTTGCTTGCAGGCATTTAACTATAACTCTGTCCGTTCACACCGCACAATAAGTGTGTCGGCCAACACAGTGAACAACGCTTACTCGCAAGGACTCAATATAGAGTCGCACTTCGATTCGCTCTAGACAGAGGTGATCTCTCAGTGAAGTACTGAGGAGAGACTTGTTCCTCGCTCTTTGAGTACACGTACTAGCGCACATGCTGTCGTTACGTGTTCTCGCTCCAAGAGCGACAATGGAACGGCCCCTCTCCACGCTGACATGAAGGGGTATATCTCTCAGTTCCTTCCATTACTCCTTCAGCACAAGGCGTCAGAAATATCGTCTGCCAATCAGCATTGCTCTTCTACAACGGGAGAATGACGTTTCATTGAAGGCGACCAATCCAGAAATCCGTAGGATTGGCGTTTGACGTTTGGTGTCTCCCTGTGAAAATCTCTGAAACTGCGTGATATATTGTAAAGAATGTGTAGACTGGGTGCTCCCACACAATGTAGCGGAATTTGCTTTTAAGCCGAACACGGGGTCGTTCCCCCTTTTCATTCGGGCCAACGCTGTCTGTTCTACGGGCGGTCACCGGCCGACATAGATAGGCTGAATCGTCCTCTGAAGGGACCGGCGTCCCGTTGTGCGGTTTCTCTCCTTAACTAAAAGCTCCTGTGACCGTCGTGTCTAGAATGTAATGTATGTGGGTACGCCAGCCACGAGTATTTCAACCCCGGTGCGCTTACTTGTTATTTGTATACCGTTTACATGAATTCATACAACACTGACTTTATCTTATCGAGTTTCAGTTCGAATGAAGCGTCTTGATGTGCTGAATATAATTGTGAGGGCGGAATATGTAAGCAATGAAGGTTAGGAGATCACGACGTCTCACATCTTTAACAAGGCTCTGCTTAGGAACGGTATTTCAGTTTCATATTTATTTGCCAACTCATCTCCAGTGCAGATATTATGAATTATCTAATTTACATTTGATATCTGTTATCTAAGTTTTATAGTCCAGCACAGGTAAAGTAATTTAATCTCTAAAGCATTTTGACAAAATGGCATTGGTATCCATTATGTGTGCGTCTGAATATTCTGTGGGTCCGGTGTGTCTCTTGCCTCGTATTTCCATGGTGCTGACTACTTACAGTTTTGATCAAAGGTAATTACAATCTATTCATACGAATAGTGGCTTTTCTGGATTACAAAGTAAACCTGCTATTTATTCGTACAGACTTCATGTTACTTGGACTATAGAGTCCGGCGCACACGCACATGCACACAAGCGCGCGTGAGTGGGTACACGAGCGTGAGGAAAAGCCGGTATCCTCGTGTGACAGGCGGTCCTAAGAGAAATTTCAATGCGTTTGAGAATACCACACACATTCGTTTCATTGCTGGCCTTACATTCGAGCAGAGTTTCATGTTAATTAACCCTCACAATGCCAAGGGGAGGGGTGAGAATACTTTATGCCCAACTTTTAAAAATATTGCAATCTAGTCAGCTGCTTTATATTCTAAAATTTTGAAAAAATAATTATTGTTTTTAATTAATTCTTCTACCAGGTTCCATAAACGTTTTAAGTTTTTCTGTGAAAGTTAACAAAAAAATTTGAATCTTTGTGGTAGATGTCGCTTTCCCCATTGAAAGTCATGTTAAATAATTTCGGTTGCACGACCTTACTTACACATCAGTATCTCATAAAATTTTATGTTGTAAGAGTCAACAACAATTAACAAATTACGATTTTTTAAAATCTGTTTTAATGTGCGCATAAAGCACCCCTCCCCCTTCGGTAACGCACGTTATGGAAAATGCGTGGGTATTACTAGATTTAAGAAGCATGTATCAGACTGATTCACTTGCAGTTTTTCTCTCGTGACGCTACGGTGGCGTTGACTGTATTGCAGCAGGCCTACAGCTTTCATGCTGGTTTGTTGGGTGTGTACAACCGGATCACTGATCCTGAATTTTTTTCGTACAACAGCTGACAATGTCTGCGAGCTTAGTTCCTCCACACAGAAAATGATTAGTGCATTTGATGGAAAATTTCTCTTCCTCGTTACTGTAGAAAGAAAATGTGCTTCGAATCATTTGAAATTTACCACTCGTCTGACTTCTGTATAAGTGCTACTTTGTGTTACACATGAGGGCATTTATCTTCTAAGACACTAACTGTAGTTTGTAGTAGTAGCATCGTCTTCCCAGATGCATCAGGTCCGTGTTATGTTCGAGTGAACTATGTGCTGTAGCGACTTCAAAAAGCGAATTACACTTTATAATGGCAGTCTAAACTATTTTCTGTTGAATGTTGCAGTACACTTCAAAGTGACACAAATGTACAGCACTGATTTTCAACATAGTCAACAAATAACTGTAAGCAACGACCGGAAAACTCTATCAATCGGTCGGTTCTTTAACAATAAAAATCCGTTCCTTGGTCACAGAGCCATTCGAGAACGGCTGTGTGATTCGTGAACATCCTCATTTCACGATGAATCTGTGTGCATTTTAGAAGTTTTAGATAAGAAGAATTGTGCTGCCTCGCGTAGGTCTACTTCAATTCTGGAGCACGTTTCCACTGGTCACGCAATTTTCCTGGTACACTGTAATGCACCTGTTACTCGTACCTCAGAACCATCACAGAACATGTACCCTCATCTGACTCACGTTGCGCAATGGCGTTCGACAACATGAGTAACTACGTATGAGCATTGTACAGGATAACTATGTCAGTACGTAAATGGGAATTAGTACGTCAGTGGGAAACTGTCACACCATAAAACGAATGGGTAGGAAGCGGACACCAAGAAAATACTTTTAATACTTGGTATACGTCAAAAGCTCAAAGGGTTACCGTGGCTGGTGTTCTACGTTAAACTACCTTGCCCGGCTAGATGGCCACAGCAAGTGGTAGAGGGGTGGGGGAATTGAGGGGGGGGGGGGGGAAGACGGTTAGTGGGTAATCCCAGATACAACAACTGATTGGCAGTTGACGGCTGACTCGCGATGTTCAGGAAACTGGGTACATTATCAGGAGTACCGTGGCCCTCGGCAAAAAAATAATACCCTAACTATAAGTCAAATGCTGCGATGGCTTTTTTGAACCAGAATTAACTCCCCCGCCACCTTTCTCTCTCTCTCTCTCTCTCTCTCTTTCTATCCTTCTCTCTCCATGCCACGTTTCACTGTGTGACACAGCACGTCGGAGGAAGGCAAATGTGTAGTACGTCAGGTAGGATGACGCCTACTAAAGCAACGATGTTTTCAATACAGTCTTCGGGACGAAAGCCGCTACTTTTTTCAGTTTGGAACCTCCCAAAATTCAGTCTTCTTCTTGTTTTAGATGCATTTTCATGGAAATCTAAAGCTGTGGATAATGGGTGGTCAGCTGAGATATCGCAGCACCCATCATTGATTTCCTTACAGCTTTGCTCTGATGCATAACTGCACACTTAATCCCTGTCTGAAATGTGGAGGTGTCCTCCTCCACAAAATACTTTCGCTCAGTGATAGAGCAAAAAATTTTGTGGGCGTCTGGTCTTTTAGAACGATATGGAGAGGTTTACACTGCGAAGTAAACCGTTACACCTGGTCTGTTTCCCTCCCATAGTTGCCACATGACTTTCTTCAGGACAAATAATACGTAGTAGCCTCTTGAAAAATCCAGGATGGAATGTAACAATACTATGAAACGGAAAGTTGCTATTCACCATATAGCGGAGATGCTGAGTCGCAGTTGCCTGAGATGGCGTCGTGTATGTGAGTGGCGTTTGCGTGTGTATGTGTGTGTGTGTGTGTGTGTGTGTGTGTGTGTGTATGTGTGTGTATACTGTTGACGACGGCCAATGGCCGAAAGCTTTAATTATAAAAGTCTTTTCGTTGTGCCTATCTGCGACTCACCATCTCCGCTGTACGGTGAGTAGCAAGTTTCCTTCTCATAATATTGTAGTAGCCTCTTGATGTGACATACAAATGTCCTTAAAACTGATTTATGGTAGCTTGTTCAAGTAATCCGGTAAATACGATGGCGTGCTGAAAAGTAATTCCTCCGAGTTTTTAATGCGAAAAGTCTTAAAGCTTTTCAAATAAAATAAACTTTAATAACGTTTTTCTTCTTTATTCTTCATTTCTACGTAAGTCGGGATCGTATGGAGGATGATCGATCCCAGGGAACCCAGGGTCTCAGATTGTTGCAGAACTCATGGGTGGTCCGGCGTTGTCAGGATCAAGGACATGATTCTCCATGCGTAAACAAACTCTTCGAGCTCGGAACTCCATTACAGCACGCTGTTCCTCAAGCACCGATTTAGTTACATTACGCACTGTCATATTACACACTACAATTCCGAGCCTTTCAAAGGCAGACGGCTGCAAATAAGCAGACATGAAGAATAAAGGCGTACAATGTTAATAACTTTTGTTTCATTTAAAAAGCTTTAAGAATTTTCACGTAAAAAATCGGAGGCATTACTTTCAGCACGCCCTCGTAGCACAGTGACTGTTTATCGAATACAATACTCTTCTTAGAAATTTCTGGAATGCAAAAAGGCCTTTCTTGTAAACTGATCTCGCACTTTATACTGTGTTAAAGTAAGATACATGGAATGGTAATAATAAATTTTTTGATTGCTCTCTAATTCACGCACCTGTCCAGCAAGCATCCCATCCGCACAAGCGCACGCGAGCGCACACACACATATACATACACGCAGAAGTTTAATGTATCACCGATTAAAATTAGCTTTGGTGGCGTTATCCGATGAGATCGATGTTGATACTGTTTGCAATGTACATAATTACCGGTAAAATCAATGTCCGTTGGCATTCATTACCATAGTATTAGGAGACGATATATTTGAGCACGCTCAGTACGGTAGCTCCGTTGAACCGTATAAATGTGCGGTGATTTATGTGCATTAGTTACCGTTGCTATTGGTACGTAATAGTCACCTGCATTCAGTGCTGGAATATACAATGATGATGCGTGATATAGGGTGGCTGGATGACTGATCAAACGTAAAGTTCTTGCTTGTGTCGTTAGCGGGAGCAAGAGTCACAATTTTTTACCAGAACTACACACGCATACAAGATATGAAAAGAAACTATAATTCTGCCTGAGATATCATAAGTAACTGTGGCTACGTGCTTCAAGTCAGTATCGATAGCAGAAACTATAAAAGATTTGATGGTATACAAGGAAAGGGTTCTGAGACCCGAAAACGTTAAAATATGAATAGGCGCAATTGTTTTTCAGTCTGAAAGGTAACCCCTTGCTATACAGCAACGTCCACCATTCTGAAATATTCACGTTTTGTGTCTTTCCTGCGTCAGTGTTGTTATCAGAAACTATTTATTCGATAATAATGCCAATACCGGCGACGTAAACATATTGTTGTTGTGGTCTTCAGCCCGAAGACTATTTTGGTTCAGCTCTCCATGCTACTCTATCCTGAGTAAGCCTCTTCGTCTCTTCATAACACCTGCAACCAACATCCTTCTGAACCAGTGCTTTTAGTATCTCGTTTCCTAATCTACTTCTCTCAGCACCACATGATTTCATTCGACTACATTCCATTATCCTTCTTTTTCTTTTGTTGATGTACGGCTTACATCCCCCTTTCAAGACACTGTCCATTCCGTTCAGCTGCCTTTCCAAGTACTTTGCTGTCTTTGACATAGTTACAGAGTCATCGACAAATTTCTAAATTTAAATTTTTTCCCTGAACTTCAATTCCTAATCCAATTTTTGTTTTGTTTCCTTTATTGCTTGCTCAATGTACACATTGAATAACAACGGGGAAAGTCTATAACCCTCTCACTCCTTTCTCAATCACTGCTTTCCTTTCATGCCCCTCGACACTTATAACTCTTGTCTGTATTCTGTACAAGTTGTAAATAGCCTTTCGGTCCCTGTATTTTACCCCTGCTAATTTCAGAATTTGAAAGAGAGTATTCCAGTAAATACCGTCAGAAGCTTTCTCTAAGTCAACAAATGCTATAAATGTATGTTTGCCTTTCATTAAGTATATTCTATGAGAAGTCGTATGGTCAGCATTGCCTCGGGTGTTCCTACATTTCTCCGGTCGAAGCTGATCTTCCCCGTGGCTGACTTCCACCAGCTTTTCCATTCTTCTGTAACGAATTCATGTCTGCATTTTGTACCCATGACTTATTAAAGTGATAGTTTGATAACATTCACACTTGTCGGCAACTGATTTCTTTGGAATTGGAATTCGGGACTGCTACGGTCGCGGGTTCGAATCCCGCCTCGGGCATGGGTGTGTGTGATGTCCTTAGGTTAGTTAGGTTTAAGTAGTTCTAAGTTCTAGGGGACTTATGACCTAAGATGTTGAGTCCCATAGTGCTCAGAGCCATTTTTTTGAATTGGAATTATTAAATTCTTCTCGATGTCTGAGAGTATTTGGTCTGTTGCATACATCTTGCACTCCAGATAAAAGAGTTTTGTCATGGTTGGCCCTTCCGAGGCTATCGGTGGTTCTCACGGAATGTCGTTCACCCCTGGGACCTTGTTTCGACTGAGGTCTTACAGTGCTCTGTCAAATTTTTCTCACCATGCCATATCTCCCATCTCGTCTTCATCTACGCCCTCTTCCATTTCTATAATATTACCTTCAAGGTCATCTCCCTTGTGTACTGCGTCTGTATACTACTTCTACCTGTCAGCTTTCCGTTCTTTGCTTAGAGCTGGTTTTTCATCTGACCTCTTGATATTCGTACAGATTCATCTATTTTCCCCAAATGCCTCTTTAATTTTCCTTTGTGGGGCTTGCATTTTTCCCCTAGTGATATATGCTTCTAAATCCTTACACCTGTCCTCTAGTCATTTTGCTTAACATTTTACATTTCCGGTAAATCTAATTTTTTTTACGTTTTTATTCCCTTTCGCTTGCTTCATTTGCTGCGTTTTTATATATTTCCTCCTTTCATCAGTTAAATTCAATATCTCCCGTGTTTTCCAAGGATTTCTACTAGGCTATGTCTTTTTACTTATTTGATCCTCTGCAGCCTTCACTCACTATTTCATCTCACTATTTCATCTCACTATTTCTTCTCCTACTGCATTTCTTTCCCCTACTGTAGTTAATTGTTGCCTAAGGCTCCCTCTGAAACTCTCAACAACCTCTGATTATTTCTACATATCCAGGTCCAATCTCCATAATTTCCTACCTTATTGCAATGTCTTCAGTTTTAATCTATAGGTCATAACAAATAAACTGTGGTCAGAGTTCACATCTGCCCCTGGAAATGTCTTACAAATGTCTTAGAATATGGTTCCGAAATCTCTGACTTACCATCTCACAATTAATCTGAAACTTTTCGGTGTCTCCAGGTCTCTTCCATATACACAAATTTCTTCCATGGTGAAACCTCCTGGCACATTAAAACTGTGTGCCGGACCGAGACTCGAACTCGGGATCTTTGCCCTTTCGCGGGCAAGTCCTCTACCATCTTTCATCTAAATCAAGCGTTAGCGATGATTCAATTATGCTGTGTGGAAAATTCTACCAGACGGCTTTCTCTTTCATTCCTTTTCCCCATCCATATTTACCTACTATTTTTCCATGTTTTCCTTTTCCTACTATCGATTTACAGTCCTTCGTCATAATTAAATTTTCGTCGCCCTTAACCATCTGAATGATTCCTTTTATGTCATCTATATACTCAAGACCAATTAACGACGGAGACCTACCATAAACGATCAAGAAATATACAAAACATTAAATTTGTGATAAAATGCCATTTAGGAAATAGAAAAATGGTTCAAATGGCTCTGAGCACTATGGGACTCAACTGCTGAGGTCATTAGTCCCCTAGAACTTAGAACTAGTTAAACCTAACTAACCTAAGGACATCACACACATCCATGCCCGAGGCAGGATTCGAACCTGCGACCGTAGCGGTCTCGCGGCTCCAGACTGCAGCGCCAGAACCGCGCGGCCACTTCGGCCGGCTGGAAATAGAAAGACAACATACTTAATGAGTAGTGCTTCTCAGAAGACGGAAGGAAGGATGGCAGACAGAACATGGAGTTTTAACGTACTGTTGGCGACTAGGTCATTAGAGACCGAGAGCCATCTCGGATTGGGCGAAGATGGAGATGGAAACCCGCCCTGTTCTTCTCCATGGAACCAACAAGCATTTGTTTTAACCATTTTAGGGAAACCACGGAAGACTTAAATCTAGTGATACGTGTTCGGCGAATAACCAGCTGTCGGGTCTGTCTTATAACGAGGCAATTGAAGCGGTGCATCAGGAACAAAGCGATCGTCATCCATTGTCAAGGAAGTACAGAGTGTCAGCAGCACATCAATACACACCCCATTCTCAGGAAACCGTGTCCAAAGGAGTGACGCTACGTCCCATGAAGCACAGGAAATCTTATTTAACAACTTAATTTTGGATTAAAACAGACAGCAAGTATAAATCTTGTAGATTGTCGACGTGTAACCCTACCACTACTATTGTAATATTGTTTGCTTTTACCTAAATAATATAAAAAATTTTCTCTATGTTGAACCGTATACTAAACCCAACCAGATCAAATAGTAGTGTTACGGGAAAACTCACATATAATCCTCTAACTAAAATTTCGTTTAGTTTCGAAATAATGTACGTCGTAGGAGGATAGTCATGTTAATAGTAAAAGGTAATCAATAGAGTTACCCTTTTCACAGGATTTGACCGTGTGTTGTGTCCAATGGATAAGTAAATCAGACTATTCAATTCATTTCCTAAGATTTTACCCACCGGTTAAATAGAAACACAGTATGAATAATACTATACTGAAGCTAAGATAACTCAGTTCCAAGTTCATGTACTGGTTCAAAACTTATACTAAAGGTCGCCAGCTGTGGGGCGGCGGGTGGAATGATTGAATAATATAGAATGTAATGTAGAAAAGATGTTTCTCGCCCAATTAGCAACATATATGGGGCGGCGGGTGGAATAATTGTTATAAAATGTTTCTTTTATTTATGTTGTTTGCCGTTCTCAACACTGGCTCTCTAACTACAATATTGGCAACCAGAAAGTGATTAGCAAAACATGAAGCCTGTAATTAGAATTCCTAGTGCCCACTTCATCTGAGAAATACATTTATAGCTACAGCTTATAGCTCTGAGGGATTAGGAGATTGTCTGGGATTCATAACCAAAAACCATTTTCTCTAAAATGTTCACTATATTGAAACGCGTACGTTTTATAGGCAGCGATGGTGAGGCACAGAATCTCTGATCAGAGGCAGTAGTAGCGAACTGTCTGTCGAGTGCAGTACAGTAGTCTGTCGGCAGTTGTAGCCGAGTAGAGTTGCGGTCTAGTTGCGAGAGAGTTCAGTAGTGGTAGCCCAGAGCAGTCGGCGGGCGTCGGCACCGCAATGGTCGAGATTCAGGATGAGGTATATTTTTATTAAATAAGTATTCATGCAGCTTTGCGCTCATCAGATAATCTAATGTACATTCATTGTAATTTAACTTTCAAGAATCGCTCCAATAATAATCTGATTTCAAAGCAATTTTTAACTAAAGAATCATTCGATTTCCTTCCATTTCCTTAAAGAAAATTTTCAGATAACTTTAAAAAAAAATAATAATTATTGCGATGCATTTCGTCCAAGCTGTGGCGCAGAATAAGAGCAGATATTTCTCATGCAGACATACTGAGGTAAGAGATTAATTCTGATTTTTGCACAGGGCCAAAGACCGACATTTCGGTTAAATTGAGTTTTGATTATCACTGTAGTTTCATTATCATGGGATTATCTTACATTTTGTGTGGAGAACTTATACTTGAGTCAGATTGCTAATTTTTGTTTAATTGTCTTTATCATTAATATTTTTGCGGGAAGGTTACATTTGGCTCCATTTCTATTAAGTATTGTCTTTCGAATATTTTTGTGGGGATGTTACACTTGGCGACACCCAGTCCAGGATCGTATTTCGTTGAGAATCTTTTGAAAAACAGTCAGATATCTGCTCTTATTGCTTAAATATAATTATAATTTGGCGCAACGCTTTTACTAATTTGTGACTTTCTTTCCTCAGATCATCGGCAATTCGTTGCTCTGTTGTATTTGTGTGTTACTTTTGCATTGTGCTTATTTCTTTTGTGATTAATTGTGACTATTGTGAAAATGCCGCGAAAGACAGTGAATAGTGTATCGCGAGGCATTATGAACGAAATTACCGACTTAAACAACTTCACCAATAGTACTAGTGACACGCAGTGTAATGATGACAATGCTGTGTTCACTAACAGTCAGTGCGTTCCAATCGCGAATGACGACTTTTACCTTGATGATGAACAAGAGAACTCAATTGTCTCCTCTGTTAATTTGACGACAATTGATGACGCGGGGCGTTCTGTTGGAATGAGCGCTGCCCAGCTTAACACACCCGGTTTGGAAAATTCAAATAACGTACAGACAAATTTCTCTAATGAAAATGAACAGGATACACAAAGTACGCCGGATTTATTTAATTCCGAAATAGTGTCTGACAGTGTACATCCGACTGACAAACCTTTTTGTAAATCTCAGAATAACCAATTGGTTACAGAAAGCGAGACAATTCCAGATCGACCATTAAACAGCACAGAGAATAGAAATGTTAATTTTGGCTCGGATCAAATTATGGCACTATTGCTGCAACGAGTTAACCATATTATTGAAAACCAAGACGACCTTAAAAAAGATTTCAAACAACAACTTAGTGAACAGGTCAGACAACAGAGTGAAGATAATAAACAATTTAATGAAAAACAAGACAAACTTAATGAAAAATTAGATAACAATTCCAGACAGTTAAATGAAAAATTAGATAACAATTCCAGACAGTTAAATGAAAAATTAGATAACAATTCCAGACAGTTAAGTGAACAAATTAGAGCCGTTGCCGCGCAGTGCCATGACACTAAGGTACAGTTACGCGAGGAAATTGAGGCTTGTTCGCGAAAAAGTAGCGAAGAAATTAAGTCTGTTGCTCAGGAATTAAGGGAATTGCAAACAGCTGCAACAGAAACACTCAGAGACGAAATTAGCGGAGTCGCTAAACAATGCTCTGAAAAGGCTACACAATTACGCGACGAGTTTAAAACAATGACAGCAGAACTTTCGCGCACAATGGATGAAAAGATTGATGCGAAATTTGAACAACAGAACACACAGATTAACGAACGTCTCAGTCTTCACATACAAAATAGTGATACGCGTTTCCGCAAATTTATTGAGGATCAAAATAAAGTCAAACGTCAAGTCATGGAAACAATCACTGCTCAGAGACAAGAAGACAAACGTAAGATGTTTGCGAAGGCAAAAACGTATGTAGACAACAATATTGCCACAGTATCGGATAAAATTAATACCATTGAACAATTGAACACCGAATTACGTGATGAGATTTCTGACCTTAAATCGAAAACAGATACACACACAACAGATTTTCAAACAGTGACCGATAGACTCGAACAATTAGAACTAACACAGGATTCCGATGTAATTCAAGCTGACGTTAGAAAACTGAACGAAACTACACGTAAATTGCAAAACCAGATTAATGCCACTGACACTAAAACCGATGATCAGGTTAAAATACTGACTGAAAAATGTGATGAATTGGCCAGTCGTATTGACGTCATCGAAAGTACTAATGACAATAAATCAGATGATACTTCACCGGTTTCGTTTAATCAAACACCTGAATTTCAAAATTTACAGCAGACAATTAATGAGATCGATTCGTCTAATAACACCTTGCGTAGAAAATTGTCAAGTTTACAGCAGGAGGTAACACAGATGAAAAGTATTTCAGTTAATAACACATCACAGCAGACGCCACTTTTCGAATATTTGCCAGACTCACGCAGCGCGTGTAATTTGAGTAATCTACAGAGAGTACGGGACTTAGATTCCGAACAACCACAGTTCAATAGATTCTCTTACAATCCTGAACCTGTTCCATCACACAGAGACGATAATTTCGATTACAAACATTTTCTGTCAGTAAGAAAATTTAAAGTGTTTAAGAATGACAGAACACAGATTCACCCACTGGATTGGATTCAACAATTTAGCTTTGCTTTTCCACCGACTTGGCCCGTTACGCATAAACTTGAATTTATTTGCAGCTTTTTGGAAGGCGAACCGGCAACTCGTATGAGGCCGATCGCGAGACAATGCTATTCAGTAGAAGAGTTTCAGAATGCCTTTTTATCTGCATATTGGTCGAAAACGACACAGCGCGGAATTAAAGATCAGTTAATTAGTTTACCGAATTACGAGAACTCGAATTTTCCCAGTGTGACGCAATTTTTTGAGCACATGGTGCAACAAAACCAGTACCTAAGTGAACCTTATAGTGAATCTGCAGTTATACAATTATGTATCTCTAAATTACCACGGTCATTAAGAGTGTCACTCCTAACGGGTCAGCAAAAAGAAAACATTTCGGCATTCAGAGATCTGCTGCAGCTTTTAGAAGTGCAGCAATCTGATTATTCTTTTGTAAACAAAAATTTTTCATATAACAACCAAGGCCAACAAACGTACAGCAATTACGATCAGTCACGTAATTTCAATAGTAGAAGTAATAGACGTTTTAGGAATGACAACCGACCGAACTTTAATAACAGGCAAAATTCTCATTATCAATACAATCAAAATTTCCAGCAACAGGAACCACCTTTTAGTAACAATAGACGTTTTCCACCACAACAGCATGAAAGTCAACCGGTTAACATACCTAACCAACAATGGAATGCACAAGGTCAACCCAACTTTAATGTTTCGCCGCGTGAACGTATAGTCCCTGGTACATCAAACAGTAACGCACGGCAGCAGAGAAACAACTACGTACAGAAAACACAGTATTTCAATTCCTATCGCAATGCACCGTATAGGAATGACTATTACGATAGACGTAAAAATAATGACGATAGTTTTCAGCGTACATCTAACAACAGTCGGTCATACCAACAGCAAAATTATCCACAAGAGCCTATTCTCATGAATGAACCCGACAGTAGGTATCATCCAGAGCGTAATACGTCTGGAAGAAGTAATAGAACTGTTCAAATAGTAGAAATGCCACAACATCCTCCTGATAATAATAACACGTCAGATAGAATCTGACTAGATACTGTACAGGACGCATCTTCCAATAACACAAGCACTACTTTTGACACGCAAAATGTTGTTCACGAAAATGTAATTACTTTCGACGACATCCGAGACACTCTTTTACAGGAAAGACCAGTTGTTCAGAAAACTATTTCACATCCTGTCATCGAAATTAAAATTGGTTCATCGAAATTTTCAGCAGTAATTGATTCTGGTTCACCTATGTCAGTCATTAATGAGGAAACTTTTAACGAGTGTAACAAAGAGAATACGTATCCTACATTACCTTTAGGCAAAACGAAAGTAAAAGGAGCAGTATCGAGTAAAGGAGTAGATGTTAAATTACAGACGCATTTATCATTTTGTATTGCAGGTCACACATTTCACTCAAATTTTTGGATTGTTCCTTTATTGACAACAGACGTTATTTTAGGTACTAATTTTCTCATACAACACGACGCAGTGGTCGATTTTCAAAATTCTTATTTAATGTTGAAGGATGAAAATGTGCAATTGGCTTTAGAATTTCAGCACTCATTATCGGCAGAAGAGGAAACAATTAATTGTACAGAGGTCATTTCAATATCGCGTAACATAGACTGTAATCCCACATTGTTCACAGACACGTACGTACATAACTATAACACTCCAGACGAAGCTGACTACGACGTTATGCAGATGATTTCAGATAAAGTTAAACAAAGCAGTGCAAATACAGACGACGAACGAACGCAATTGCACAAAATTCTTTTACAGCAAGCTCCAGTTTTCGACAACATTCCTGGTACTATGTCCGGATTTATGTATGAATTTCAAGTCAAACAGCACGATACATTTAAAGCAAAGCATTATCCCATTCCATATATCCACAGAGAACAAGTTAAAAAAGAATTGCAGGATATGCTCGACCAAGGAATTATAGAACCGGCAGTTAGTCCGTACATAAACCCGCTACATATTGTTAAGAAAAAAGATGGCTCACTTCGCCTTGTACTTGATTCACGTCACATTAATGACATTATTATTAATGAAACAGATCGACCACAGACATTAGAAGAACTACTACAGAAATTTCATGGTACTGCTATTTATTCTACGTTAGATTTGAAATCGGGATTTTGGCAAATTCAACTTCATCCAAATTGCAGAAAATATACAGCTTTTCTCTGTTTCGGCGACTGTTATCAATTTTGTAAATTACCATTCGGCTTAACTATTTCTTCTGCAGCATTTATTCGCGGTTTGAACACAATACTTCCGACAGAACTTAAAGACAGAATTACGACGTACGTAGACGACATTCTTATTGCAGAAGCTAACTGGTCTGAACATAATCTGATTTTAGAACGACTATTGCAAACTTTTCATGCACAAGGACTCACAGTTAACCTCAGTAAATCACATTTTGGTAAAACTTCTATAAAATTTCTTGGACACGTAATTTCAGCAGAAGGCATTGCGCCTGATCCGGAAAAACTTCAAGCTTTACGTGACATTACTGTTCCTACAACGAAGAAGCAATTACGCAGTTTTTTGGGCTTAATTAACTTTTTTCGTAAATTTATTCATCACTCTGCTTTAGACACGCCTAGATTATGCCAATTAACAGGTAAAAACACTATTTGGTCATGGGATAAGCAAGCACACTCTGAATTCGTGAACCTGAAACATGCTTTGTTGAATGCTCCACTTTTATCGCACCCAGATCTTACTCGAAATTTTTCTATTGCCACCGACAGTTCCAACACCGCTTTAGGCGTACACATTTTTCAGGAAATTGAAGAAGATGGCTCGACAGTAATTAAAAACATTGCATTTGCAAGCCGCATTTTGTCACCTGCTGAACGAAATTATTCCGTCACAGAATTGGAAACGTTATGTGTTGTATGGGCTTTTACGAGATTTCGGCACTTTCTTTATGGCAGACATACCACCGTATACACAGACCATAGAGCGATACAATTTTTACTTTCAGCTAAATTTACTCACGATAGTTTAAGTAGATGGAAACTTTATTTGCAGGAATTTAATTTTACGATTGTTCACATTCCCGGCACACAAAATGTTATAGCAGACGCACTATCGCGTTCTCTCAGCAACAATCAGCAAGACGTAGCAACCAACTTCTGCAAAGCAAATTTCAGCGTCATGTACATTCAACAAGTTGCATTTGAAAATTTTATTTCATCGTCATTACAAGACATAGCACGAGAGCAGAATAAAGACAATGTGTGGAAAGAAATTAAACACCTTTGGCAAGATAAGAATAATGTTACGATTAGGAACCACTACACTGTACGCAATGACATTCTGTTTCGCCGCTCTCATCCTGACAGCAACAATTGGTTATTATGCATTCCTGACGAACTGATTAACAAATTAATATGGTACACGCATTTAAGTTACGCACATTATGGAGCCAGAAAATGTTTTCTTATACTGAGACAGAACTGTTATTTTTCGAACATGGAAAAACGTATACGACGAGTTTTAGCGTCATGTAAAATTTGCCAGAAAGCTAAGTCTGACACCACTTCACACATTCCTCCATTATATCCCATTGTACCTGTTAAATTAAGACATATGGCCGCAGTAGACATTTTTGTTCCAATTCCGAGAACTAATAGAGGTTTTTGCTACATCTTTGTCGCTGTTGAACTCACTTCAAAATTTGTTACTTTCACTCCGTCACGCAAAGCTACTGCTAAAACTGTTTCGAAAGCATTTGTAAAGCATTTTCTATTTCATGTAGGGCATGTGATGAAAGTAATTTCTGACAATGGATCACAATTTCGTTCTGCTATATGGACACGCATGTTACGAGCTAGAAACATTTCTCCGATTTATATATCCAAGTACCACGCTTCTTCGAACCCTTGTGAACGATTAATGAAAGAAATTGGTAAACTGTGTAGAATATACTGCCACAAAAGACATGTTAATTGGGACACACACATACACTCATTCCAAGATGTAATTAATTCCATTCCAAATGAATCCACTATGCTATCTCCGTCTGTTATACTGAAAAACGTTGAACCACCAAACAAAATCAAAGAGTTAGTAAATTTTCCTAGATCACGTCGACTAAGACACCACGAAATAATTGACATTGCGCTGAACAACATCAAACGTGCCGCAGAGCGCCGGAGAAGACAGCAAAAACAGGTTTGTAGACGCCGAGACTTTCACGTTGGACAGAAGATATTAGTACGTACACACTATTTATCCAGCAAATTAAAAGGTAAGTGCAGTAAATTTGAACTTCTATACGCAGGTCCATATCGGATTCGCAGCATTCCTCACCCCAATGTTGTACACGTCGAAACTTTGAGAACCAGAAAATCGAAAGGCAATCACCATATCTCCAATGTTAAACCGTTTATTGAATGAACATACTTTATGATTTATCACACTGTAATACATTTTCCAGATATTTATGTGAACAATTATTGATGATTATCGTATTTTTTCTTGGCAAGTGCCCGGCAAGGTAAGGTTAGCAGGTCGCTCTTCTTGTCGTTACACATCAGACCGTGCATATTTTCCAGATGAACTTACACATTTTTATGACCACTTATGCACTTATATTTATGTGAACAATTATTGATGATTATCGTATTTTTTCTTGACAAGTGCCCGGCAAGGTAAGGTTAGCAGGTCGCTCTTCTTGTCGTTACACACTAGACCGTGCATATTTTTCCAGATGAACTTACGCATTTTATGAATAATTATGCAATTCTCTGTAGTGACGCATTAATTTTATCAAATTCTCTCTCCATTGAAGTCTTTAATTATCGCCTCTATTAACTACACTACATACAAGCTGAACACAACGAATGTCACATTTTGTCTTTCTTATGTATGTACGATTGTTTTCAAGTTTTGTTTGTATGCACTGTGAACTAGTTAAGGTATAACACACACCAGTTGACTTTGACATTTTTGCCCTGTGATATCTCAACATCGTGACTGTTTTACATTTTCTTCTTTTTTTTGCTGCTGCATTGTGATATTCTCTGTACATTTTTGCGTTTGAACACTGTCCATGTTTTTGACATATTACGTTTTTCTGTCATGTTATGCTGTATGCTTAATTGTGTCACCATTAACCAATCATTATCTAATGGGTATATGATTTAAATACAAGACATTAATCTTTGTTCATCAGTTTCAGAAAGAATGATGCGTAAAGGAAATAAATTAAACAGAAATGGGAATTTCAACTACGGAATAGATGAAAGAAGATACAAAACCTTATGAGGACGAGTAAATGGATCAGAATTAACAAGCATTAACAAGAATATACTATACACATCGCAGAATAGCAGTCTTAACTAATTTTTTTCTTTCAGAATACAAGGCGATTGATGCAAGCTGTCAGACAGAACTACACATCTTAGTTTTAAGTGATATAATATGCTAGAGATAAAGAATAGTTGTGTAATGAGTAATGAAGTGACTTTTTGCAGATGATAATGAATGCTGATGAAGAATAATGATGAAGAATATGCTACTATGAATAATGAAGTTTTTTCTTTACAGGTGATGATGATAATGATGGAGTTATGATGATATGAATAATGAAGTTTTTCTTTACAGATGAGGATAATGTTGAAATTATGTATTTATGCTATGTAGTTATTTAAGTATTTGTTGCAGTTTGCTTTGACAGCAGGTGTTATATTGCATAGTAGGATGACTGACGATTTTGGAAAGGACAGCTATGGAACACATTTTTTATAGACATTTCACTACTTGTTAATTCGAAGTTCACTACTTTTCAGCATAGTCTACGTTTCTTCTTTCAGCTTAATAATCCATTTTGTATTTTCCAGCAGAAGCTTTTCATGATACTTACTAAACCTGTTACTTATTATACCGTTCTAATACTTGCATTTTTATTTTTACCCATTTATGTCTATAATTTATAAATGTGATCACATATACTGCCTTGTTTCATAACCTTGCTACAGCTGACTCATGACGAATGACGTTACCTATCCTCATTTGCAGCAATAGGTCAAAAGCAAATATTGTTATGCCTGAGCAATTAATTATCGATCCCAACGCAATGCATTGCTAACAAAAATGTATTACCAGTCCCAAATAATGATAGCAGTTTAAGAGAATTCTGTGTAATGCTGATCAGCTATGAATAATGTCACCTGAAAAATGATTGCTACTGATTACTGTATTGAAATGAACATTAATTAATTATGCTTTGTAACTAGGAAATGAATCCTACTGATTATGCTTTGTAATAAGGAAACGAATGCTACTAATTATGCTTTGTAACTGGGAAAAGAATGCTAGTGATTACTGTATTGAGATGATTACTGTATTTAAATGACCAATGATTAATTACTAATGCTTTGTAACTAGGAAATTAATGCTACTAATTACGCTTTGTAACAAGGAATTGAATGCTATTGATTATGCTTTGTAATTTGGAAAAGAATGCTACCGATTACTGTATTGAAATGACCAATGATTAATTAATAATGCTTTGTAATTAGGAAATGAATGCTACTGATTACGGTATTGAAATGAGCAATGACAATGTTGTCTGTAAAACAATTAATGAACATTTTTCTGTAATACTACATAAATGGTACAGAAATGTTCAATAACTAGGCTATGGATACCGCAAACTACTAATGTAATCAAAACTAGTCTGTGATATAATGTCCTTCACCTTCTGACCTAACTACCTGGAATTATTGTAACATCCATTTGTCTTGTCCATCCTCATTATCATGGAGCACTATATTTGGTTTTTGCACTAATTCTACGTTGGTGTGCCTCTTACGAGCGTGGTGTTGACACGACATGCTGTCCACCACCGTAAGCGACGAAGACGTTATTATGGTCCCACTGTTTGGTGTACCTGGCATACTGCCAAATGATAGCATGGAATATTACTACGACGTTTCAGTGTCTTGATACGCTGATAAATACTTCTGGGAACGGAACTGCAGATTGTATCACTTAGTGTTGTGATTCTGTGGAAAGATATGGACTTTCAGTGCAGCTGTGTGCAAACTAAAGTGCTACAACCATGATGCAATCCTTTCCTTTCCTATCCTAATAGTGAAAATCATTTTAGCTAACATCATTTATGTTCATGGCCTATACATTTTTTTTTCGATTTGTTGAACTCCAGTGCGAGTACACTTGTGTCACTTGTCGACATGATTTTCTGCCATTGTTTATTTGTTGTGAAAATACTAAAGACATTTTCGATTTGTTCTGAAGTGCAGTATGTGTGCACTCTTGTCGTCTATATTGTATATACCTTTTGTGATTTGATGATTTTTCTACCCTTGCGTTTATTTGTTATGAAAATGTTCAAAAGTTTTCAGTACATGTGCACTTATATGTTTTCTACTGAATTTCAGTGCCTGTGCACTTTTCTCATTTTTCAATATGATTTGTGCTTATTCTGTATACCTTTTATGATTTCGTGATATGTTTTATGTCATTTGTTATTCATTGTATATACATTTCGTCTTTTGCTGATATATTCTCCCCTGCAGTGCATGTGCACTCATATCCTTTGTCAACATGATTTTGTTCTGAAAATGCTACAGAATCTTACAGTGCGTGTGCACTTTGTTATTTGTCAAATAATTTGTATATACATTTTTCTGATTTTCTGATACGCTCTCTACTCATTGTACTTATATTTTGTCTTGTCTGTAATGTTTTGTAATCGGTGCATGCGCACAACATTTAATTAATGTATTACATCCAAATATTTTGTAAATGTTAATTAATTAAAAGAAAAATTTGTTACGATGGCAAGTCCAAATGACTCACCATCGCTGCCAAATTTTTGCCCCCCCAGTGGAGGGTTATGAAACGCGTACGTTTTATAGGCAGCGATGGTGAGGCACAGAATCTCTGACCAGAGGCAGTAGTAGCGAACTGTCTGTCGAGTGCAGTACAGTAGTCTGTCAGCAGTTGTAGCCGAGTAGAGTTGCGGTCTAGTTGCGAGAGAGTTCAGTAGTGGTAGCCCAGAGCAGTCGGCGGGCGTCGGCACCGCAATGGTCGAGATTCAGGATGAGGTATATTTTTATTAAATAAGTATTCATGCAGCTTTGCGCTCATCAGATAATCTAATGTACATTCATTGTAATTTAACTTTCAAGAATCGCTCCAATAATAATCTGATTTCAAAGCAATTTTTAACTAAAGAATCATTCGATTTCCTTCCATTTCCTTAAAGAAAATTTTCAGATAACTTTAAAAAAAAAATAATAATTATTGCGATGCATTTCGTCCAAGCTGTGGCGCAGAATAAGAGCAGATATTTCTCATGCAGACATACTGAGGTAAGAGATTAATTCTGATTTTTGCACAGGGCCAAAGACCGACATTTCGGTTAAATTGAGTTTTGATTATCACTGTAGTTTCATTATCATGGGATTATCTTACATTTTGTGTGGAGAACTTATACTTGAGTCAGATTGCTAATTTTTGTTTAATTGTCTTTATCATTAATATTTTTGCGGGAAGGTTACATTTGGCTCCATTTCTATTAAGTATTGTCTTTCGAATATTTTTGTGGGGATGTTACAATATTCAGAAAGTCACAGATCAAAAACGATCCACACAATCCAACTACCAGAGCAGTTTAGAGTCTAATGCGCTGATGTAACTATAACTGTTCAAATTAAATGTTTAAGTGAATGCTCGCCATAATTTGATGATAATGTTCATCAAACGCCACGCTAAATAATGGTAGAATGTCTGTCCCGTGGCGGCACTTGAAAATGCGACATAGGCAAACTGAAGATAGATCATTAAAGTCATCCCAGAATTAACACTTTACTCGAAAACGATTTCATGGTTACACGTATCCCGAGTAACTTATTACGGCAGCCGAGGCTGTTTATAGCAATGATACTGACACGACGCGACTCCCAGCACAGGTGGTGCGCTAATCAGCATCTGGAGAGAACTGGGGCCTCTTTCTCGTGCAGCGTTCTTACACACAAAGCCGCGGTGCGGACGGCTAGGGGAACGTCTGATCAAATCCGCTCTCCCGACTAGCCACTGGGCTAGTAATGCACCACTTTAAGTTATTGAATAAATCATTGCTTCCTTTGCTGATGGCCGGTGAAGCTCTCAATTTCAATGTGCAATCATCACACAGGTAAGGAATCATAATAAAAGTCTGACGTGACTAAGTCAAATATTTTGGGCGAGAGAATTAATTTAATTACACTACACGCAGTAGACGAGCTCTGAACTTGCCCTTTGGAGATACGCTATCGCTATAGTGTAATAGTTATTCAGTTGAAACTTCTCACATCTTTATGATTATAGCGGGTCGCCCTTCTACTTAAATTTAAACATCCTAGCCTTATTTATTCGCCTACTTAATCTATCTTGCTTCCTTAATTTCTAAGACAAAAACCAGAAAATCATGAATTTGAACTAAAATTTTAATTTGTGAGATCCAGAATACTGTTTCTACTAAATTATTATGCAAAAGGAATCCAAATATAAATTTTTAAGTCTCTAGCTCTTTTCTGTTGCGCCAATGATTTTTACAGAAAAACGTCCAAATTTCGAAATTGGTTAAAGTTATTGAACTGATATTCAACACATATTGATTTAGTATTACTCCTGACATGCTAGAAACGTTTCAGGTTATTTAGTTGATTTTAAAAGTATTGCGCATCATTTATGACGTCAGAGCTAGTTACAGCGGACTGGCTGGCACACAATGGAAAGACTGATGTGAATTTTATACAGCGTGAGTAGGCTGCTTCCCTAAACAGCCTATCCAGGCAATGAAACAGTGAAGTATTGGAAAATCAGAAGTATGAGTTTTGCTACTTTCATCCTACTGTTTAATTTGTTTCTTCAAATAAATATTACTCCACGTAAACAATGTTGGTGCAGACACTGGAATTTCTTTTTGCCTACTACACTCTTATACGTAACGTTTTAAAAAGAAAAAAACACAGTAGACAACTTCAAGGAAGCTAAAAAAATTAGGCCATGGGGGACCTTAACAAACGCATTTTCTATAAAAAACAAACTTAAATACTAAAATACTTAGATACTAAAGCATGCACTTTTTATAATGAACATTTCACTTCTTGTAATTTACTTTCAAAACCTATTATTCTTTGAACTAAGTCTGTATAGTCATTTCCCAGGTTATAGTAACTTGGCTACACTGTGATTGAATTTTACATAAGCAAACTTTTATTATAGCACTTTGCAGTTGTTAAGAAAACACAAAAACCATTTAAATCATGCCTCTTTATATTAGCTTGGCACTTCATAAGTCTGTAAAATAGGATACTCGGATTCATCATACACCAGGAAGGAACGACTTTATTTCAAGTTCAAGATTGATTATTAAAACACAGTTTAAATTAATGGTTCACGCTGTACAAAAGTAAATTTACTATGAAAAAGTCTTGTCTGGTGGCTGCCGGCTTGGGTGTGGCGAACAGTTATAGCGGCTACACTACCCACAGTACGGCCAGCAAGTCTCTTGCTGTATGGGCTCAATTTCTCTTTTTGGCGTCGGTCAGTTCTACATACAATTGCCCAACAACTCGCAGCTATGCATTAAGCCGTTTACAGTCTCCATCAGAGGCATTTTGTGCGAATTTCCAGGCAAAGCTTCCCCTGCTCCACAAAGGTGTTGCCTCAATCACTGCTGCCTTTAGACTGTGTGACTTACTTCCCGCGCTTGCTCTACGTAGCGCGGCGAATCGCCGTTGTCACTTTTTCCTCTCCCCAGAGCCACTTTCGTTTTAAAATGTGTGTGAAATCTTATGGGACTTAACTGCTAAGGTCATCAGTCCCTAAGATTACACACTGCTTAACCTAAATTATCCTAAGGACAAACACACACACCCATGCCCGAGGGAGAACTCCCACCTCCGCCGGGATCAGCCACACAGTTCCGTTTTAAACAAAAGCACACTGGTTTTTACATAACGCCTATTTCTTATATCGTTGCTAAGCATGACCATTTCTTAAATTGTCAAATTTACGTTAGTATGAACATTTTATACACACAAATATTTTTAAATACGAAAGGTCATCAGAAAATTATTTAACGTAATAAACAATTTATATAGTATTTACATACATTTCTCACAAACAATGCAAAGAACTTCAACCTCCAGTATAGCACACTTTACTTTACATATACAAAAAATATAGTACCAATAAGCGAAAATTTTAAAACAAAAAAGATTATAAAAATTTAAATGAACCCTAAACAAGTGTTGTTATAGACGGATAAAGAAACCGAACAAATGCGAGCAGAAGCCATTCTCTGAAGGTTCCGTATAAACTTAATTTTGTATGTAGATAACAAAATTTCGAGTGGCTCAGTGGCCTGTTGTAAGTCTTTCTTGAACGGCAGTCGACTTGCGTGTCCATAACCCACCCCAGTTATCCAGCCGGGGAAAGGAGACATACAGTTTAACGTGGAATCCGAGCTACGAGTTGTATCTGGGGACTCCTCATACTGTTGAGAGATGAAGGCTACGTTACAAATGATTAAAATGGCTCTAAGCAGTATGAGACTTATCAGCTGAGGTCATCAGTCCCCTAGACTTAGAACTACTTAAACCTAACTAACCTAAGGACATCACACACATCCATGCCCGAAGCAGGATTCGAACCTGCGACCGTAGCAGCTGCGTGTTTCCGGACTGAAGCGCCTAGAACCGCTCGGCCACAGAGGCCGGCGCTGGGTTACAACCAAGACTGAAAAATGCGTGGTCCACCAGGATTAGGACCAGCGACATCACCGTTTTCAAGCACGCGCTTTGTTGCTGGAACCCCAGGGCCGACACAAATAAAGGTAGTTTATTTATATTTTGATAAATGAGCTTACGAGTATCAAAGTATGTGAGATATAAGGCCATATGTTTTGAATGTACTGACTACGAATCTTAAATTTTTACCACCGCTAAGAGACGATAGACCTTATTATGTGACATAAATTTCTACGTGGTACCTCTATCCTTTCCTGGGAAACAGGGGCTTAGCAGTCAGTCAGTCAGACAGTATTATGATTGGTTCCATAAGGTAAAGGTTAAGTAGTTCGTAGCTATACAACTATTGGCTAACAATTCATGGGATGCTACCAAAAGTCTCAACGGAAATACAGTCGTTTGAATATGCAGAGTATGCCTCAAATCGGGGAGAAGACAAGAGTTCACAAGTTTCTTAAGGTCTGCATACCCAGCTAAAGTCATCCTTGATGATTAGATCTCACAGATCTACCATACTGTGGGGATGCTGGCTACTTCGTTTCTCCCGCTGCTTCAAATAGACCCATATATTCTATATGTTTGTGAAACAACAAACGTATGTGTGAAGACCTGTGATATAGCTGTCGTCATCTTGGAAGTCGGGAGAGTCCACAAAATACACATCATGGAGATGCAGAAGAAAGGGAAACAATTGATCATCGAAAATTTGAAAACAAACATCCTGGTTCATGTTAACGTTAAACGGAATGAATGAACCCAATCCATCATAATATAGAATAAGAGTCACAGGACCACCGTGGCCCTGAACTACAGCCTCTATATTCTGCAGGGTGGGCACCTCATTGGATCGTCGGTGCACTCGAAATGTGTCAAAGTGTCGAAAAATGTCAAAATTTTGACTCGTCGGACCTCACTACAAGCCTGCAGTCAGGTGCTGTCCATTGTCTCTGTTGTCTGGCCCACTGAAGATGTTGAGCTTCTGTTATGAGCAACGGCATTTAGCGAAGTATCCGATGCCACATGTCTATTCCATGCAGTTACCTTCGCATTATTTGTTCGGAAAATGGTTGAGATAGACATGTGTTCATTGATAGCAATAATTCCTGTCGAGTTTGAGAGCAAAAGTTATTGACAAGACGTAAAACTTGCCTCTCGTTAAGATCCTTTTTACGACCTCTGTCTTTACGCCGCGTTACATGGCTGAGAGTGGTATACGATTCGTAGCAGACACGTTGGACAGTTCGCGTTGATACACCAATAACAAAGCGAGCAACTTTATTCGTGGCAGGGAAGACCAGTGAGCTCTTTTAAGGGGGTTGTAGTACGCCTCTAACCTGGGAATGTATTTCATGCTGTTGTTGTAAACGGAATTTGAAACTGGTCCTATTGCAAAACTAACTCTTGAGACTCTGTCTCCCGCCACTATGAAAATTAAAGATGTTCAGGACCGTTGATGGGATGCTTTCTGATTAGGAAAATCGGACTTCAGTTCTAGTAATGAAGGAAATCGATAGCAATACGACCTAGCACACACCATCTTCGAAACGTTATTCTAAAAATCACAAAACCACAAAAGAAAGCGAGTTTGTGAGCGACATGTGGGTGCTATTCTCTCGTTCTGCTCAGCGGATTAATCTGAGATGTACCCTTTATCCTGTGGCTTCTGCAAGATGCAATTTCCACCCCCACACTACTACAGAAGTCAGACAGACACTCCTAACGTTCTAAAGAGAAATGCCTGAAAAACTTTCAGCAATAAATATCTTCTTGAGTCGTCCGCTGTAAGGAAATGACACAAAAATTCACAAAACTTCTTACATAACTAGTGCGATACTTGGGTACTGGACTAGTGCTAGTTAGTGAAAGAAAAACATGAAACAAACTAAAATTATTATTTTTTTGCAAAAATTCTGAGAAATCACAATGGCACTTTTAGTTATGAATTGAACAAGTTATTTCCGGGTTCATTTCGGAATGTGAAGTTACCTCTTAAGGATAGGATTCGCTAATGAAATTTCTATACAAAGTTTAAGATTATTATTGACTTGGCAGAATGGCTGGGAGCCGCACGTACTCAACTTGAATAATTATCTGTTAGAATGTTGCTAGGTACGGTCAAGGCTGTCGCGTGTGAAATGCAGTGAAGAGTACTGTTGTGGAGGAAATATGGGGCTCCCAATAGCTGTAGCGCACAATACCGTAAGCTGCGTTGACTGCTGTCTGCGCCGCTCGCTGCTGACAAATAAGATAACTCTCGTTCTATCTGGATTGACCTTCGCCAATCAAACACTCCCTACGCCTTGATGAAGTCAAGGACTCCTATTCGCCCCTAGTCTAACTATTGGCATGGTACACCGGTCAGATAACCAGTCCACCGCGATGCCACTCAAAAATTTGCTTGCAGGCGTTTAACTATAACTCTGTCCGTTCACACCGCACAATAAGTGTGTCGGCCAACACGCTGAACAACGCTTAATTGCAAGGACTCAATATAGAGTCGCACTCCGATTCGCTCTCGACAGAGGTGCTCTCCCAGTGAACTACTGAGGAGAGACTTGTTCCTCACTCTTTGAGTACACAAACGAGCGTGCACGCACTCGTTATGTGTACTCGCTCCAAGAGCGACAACAGAATGGCCCCTCTCCACGCCATGCGTCTCTTCCATTACTCCTTCAGCTCAAGGCGTCAGGAATAACGTCTGCCAATCAACATTGCTCTTCTAAAACGGATGAATGACGTTTCGTTTAAGGCGACGAATCAGGAAATCTGTAGCATCGGCGTTTGGCGTTTGGTGTCTCCCTGTGAAAACCCCTGAAACTGTGTACTATGTTTGTACAGAATGCGTAGGATGGGCGCTCCCACACAATGTAGCAGAATTTGCTTTTAAGCCGAACATGGGGCCGTTCTCCCTTTCACTCGGGCAAACGCTGTCTGCTCTACGGGCGGTCGCTGGCCGACGTAGATAGGTTGACTCATCCTCTGAAGGGACCAGCTCCTGGCATGCGGTTTGCCTCTCTCGAACTAAAAGCTTTTGTGACCGTCATGTCTTGAATGTGTGTGTGTACGCCAGCCTCGAGTATTTGAATCTCGGTGCGCACTTGCGATTTATTTGTTATTTGCAGATCGATTACGTGAATTCATACAACGTTGACTTTATCTTATCGAGTTTGGGTTCGAATGAAGCGTCTTGATGTACGGAATATCATTGTGAGGGCGGAATATGTGAGCAATGAAGGTCGGGAGACCATGAAGTCTTACAAGTTCACTGTGACGGTACGTTAGAGAAACACACTACATATTTTGTGGCAACCTTAATCAGTATCGGATAAATGCAATAATTCACAGTCATTATAATAATCCCTTTTAGAACTTTCATTCGCGTAGTTAGAGGGAAACATGTAGTCAATTCCATAGAAAGTCGGTGCTGGACAGGTTAGAAACTCAATGAAATATCAGACAAAGACCAATGTCCTTATATCAACGTGTACTGTTTATTACGTTATCATTCCGGATAGCTGCGCGTGTTGAAGCGGCTCTTGCGGAACGGGGAGCTACGTAAGTCTCCGATCAAATAGCCCGGTGGATATATGATGAAGGTGTATGTGCCGGCCGGCCTTGACGTGTTTTTTAGTCAGTGTCTAACATCCCACTGGGTGAATACCGGGTTGGTATCCATGTTCCGCCCCAGTTACACGATTTGCAAATGTTTGGAAAACTTTCGCTCACATTCAAATAGACAATTCCACTCAGACATTCGGGGTACACTAATTATATCTCTGTGGGTAATGGGGTGACAACAGGAAGGACAACCAGCTACCCATTAAATAAAGCATGTCAACTTGAGTAACATTCATGCCGACCCTGCACCGATGTGGGACAAAGGCACAAACAAAAGATTTCAGGATTAAACTTTTATTTTGTACACCAGCGATGAAGATGACATTTCAGTTACAAAATTTTATCGTAATTAATGTAATTTACGTGTCATTTAAACTATTTTTCATGTAGTGTTTAAACCAATTATTGGTTTACAGTTAACAAGCAATTTAAGTATGATTATATTTTAGTTTTACCACTGAAAATGACAGATCAATAACTTTACTACAAGGTGGCTACGGAAATTCTTTTGTGTAATGATCAAAGAACTTAATATGACACTTTAATAAGGATTAGATTAACTTTACTAGTTATCACCACGATACTACGTTTCAGTACTTAGAATGTAGACCTGGAACTTCTCCCAGGTACAAAATGTTCATATATGTGTGAATTCCTAAGGGACCACATTGATGAGGTCATCGGTCCCTAGACTTACATAGTGCTTAAAGTCACTTACGCTAAGAACAACACACACACCCATACCCGAGGGAGGACTCGGACGTCCGGCTTCCTTTACATGTACATTGGCAAACAAAAGGCTCAGGAGAGATCTAAAGCATACAAATCAAATTATTACTGAACATAGCACTAACAGATGAAGCGGACAGTAACGCCGCAGTTCAAAACCCAGAAAAATACTTTAAAATTATCAGAACTTACTCGACCAATCTTGCCGTAATAAAATAACTACAGTTCATAAAATCTGGAAATCAGAATGTGAACTAGACAATCTTTTCTAAAAGAACTGAGGGAAAAAGTACGGGTCCTTTAAAAAATTATAATCCTGTAAACAGAACAAGCGAAACTAGTTAGAATTTACAGGTTAGCTAGACTCTTTCGGTTAGGGTTACTTAAAAACATAATCGTAAAGAAACAGTTAAATCTCATGGCCCGAAGTGGCTGTTAAAGTAAAATTAACGCTACTAGAATAAGTACGCCAGCAAATGAACAATTTAAAGCATTATACTAAATAAAGCACATAATGAAACACGAAGAGGTTTTTCTGTCATTCTTAAGACGTTGACAAAACTCCTAATCATGTGGGTGCCTTGGGTCCACTAAATATACAAAACGTAATGGCAAAGCCACGCACTGCAACATCAAGCAAATAAGTCAGCCACTTGTCCCGACGCGAGCCGAAACTGTTAACACTCAACATAATTCTCATCGTTTCAAACACTGAAGTGTTGCTTGTTCTCCTCCATAAAAATCCGTCACTAATGTATCGTGAAGTACCCACAATCCGCAGCTAGTGGGGGAAGTGCCTGGCAGGTCCGTCTGGTTCACCCGAACGCACACGAATAACACCTCCATTAACGGACCTCATTATCCAGCCGTACACTATGCCTACGACGGCCGGTCCCCTCCAAGGTGCACTACGTCGGCCATCAGATCACAGCTTCGTGTACATCAGCTAGAGCGGCGCCGCACAGCCCGCACTAGCTCTTACCTCGAACGGAGACAACAGCAACTGACTTAGCCAGAGAAGGCACTACCTGCCAAGCTGTTCGTAGACATTGCTGGACGGAACACTCCGAGCCGGCCGTGGTGGCCGTCCGGTTCTAGGCGCTTCAGTCCGGACCCGCGGGACTGCTACGGTCGCAGGTTCGAACCCTGTCTCGGGCATGGATGTGTGTGATGTCCTTAGGTTGGTTAGGTTTAAGTAGTTCTAAGTTCTAGGGGACTGATGACCTTGTAAGTAGGCTGTTTAGGTTCTTATATTGGTAACGCCACGTAGCGCTCTGTATGAAAATCACTGGCTGTGCTGCGTGCAGTCTGTGGCTGGGTGGCATTGTTGTAATATTCGCTATTGTAGTGTTGGGCTGTCGGCTGTTAACAGCGCGTAGCGTTGCGCAGTTGGAGGTGAGCCGCCAGCAGTGGTGGATGTGGGGAGAGAAATGGCGGAGTTTTGAAATTTGTAAAAATGGATGTCATGAACTGCTGTATATATTATGACTTTTGAACACTATTGAGGTAAATACATTGTTTGTTCTCTATTAAAATCTTTCATTTGCTAACTATGCCTATCAGTAGTTAGTGCCTTCCGTAGTTTGAATCTGTTATTTAGCTGGCAGTAGTGGCGCTCGCTGCATTGCAGTAGTTCGAGTAATGAAGTTTTTTGTGAGGTAAGTGATTTGTGAAAGGTATAGGTTAATGTTAGTCAGGGCCATTCTTTTGTAGGGATTTTTGAAAGTCAGATTGCGTTGCGCTAAAAATATTGTGTGTTAGTTTAAGCTCAGTCCTGTATAATTGTTCAAAGGGGACTTTTCAACCTAAGATCTTAAGTCCCATAGTGCTCAGAGCCATTTGAACCATTTTTGAACACTCAGAGACTCCTCACTTACAGGGGCGGCGAGTGAGCCTTTTTCCCGACTCACGCGGCTCGGACGCCTCCTGAAGAGGTGCAGGGATAGCACAGCCTCGATCTTTACCTATCGATAGCGGACCGGATCATACAGTACTATAACATTCTTTTAGAGCACTCCCGAAGCTGCTTCTACATATGAAGCACTCGCCCCGTTCAGAATGTCGTATCGACATTTATCTAGGAGTTATCTCTGAATTCAGTCAGACAGCTGGTCAGACATTTCGTAAACTAAAATTTTGTTTTCTAACCGACAATACCGGAACTGTGTCAGATGCCTCCCTGAGGCCTAGGGTCACCACATCAACCTGAACTACGTCTAATATGGCCAATTGGATATCATAGATGGATAAATGGAGCTCAGTTTGAAAAGACCTGTATTCGCGGAATCAGTGCTAATACAGGAAAACTGCCTGTTAGTTTCTGTCTCGTGTTCTTCGTATTACATTTGTTTGATTATTTTGCTGACGTTTCAGCAGCATGAGAGGCTGGCACTGTCAAAGCTTCACACTCCATTGCCGGTGGTGGACCGCAGTGGAGGGAGAAAATGCCAGCCACTCGTTCTGGCGAAACGTCAGAAAAATCATCAAACAAACTTCAGCAAAAAAACCGAGAGAGAAACCAAAAGACAATTTGTCAACAAGTGGGCACGGAAGCCTTAACAGTTTCGTAGTGTTGATACTCATAGACGACATTTTCGTTGTCCAAAAGTGCCATGACACTCGGATATAATACATGTTTGATAATATTCGACAACAGATACATATTAGCAGTACAGACTGCTTTCCGACGACCCTTCTTGAAAACGGGAAGCACCTATACCATTTCCCAGTCGCATGAAACCGTTCGTTGCCCCAGTCCCCTACGATAGACAGCTATTTGAAGGAGAGTTCTTTCGCATAATCTGTATAGAATCTTATATCATCAGTTTTAGTTATCTGGCCACTTTTGAGCTACTTTAGTTGAATTTCTGCTCTACAATCACCGATCTCAGTATCCGTCATTTTATGTTTCGTGCTGTGGTTAAGAGCAGGAACCATATTGCGAACAACTGTACTGACATTTGAATGACTCTCCATTCGTTTTGACGAAAGTATGTGAGAAATTCTGACTGAAGCCAGTCAAATTATTATTAAAGTTTTTAATATAAGTTTCCTTCTACAGTGACGTGTAACAGAAATTCTGTCGAAAATGCTCCTCGTCACTGCCATTGCGGGATGCACAAAACTAGTGAATTTACGTCGACTAAATTTTCATTTATATAGAAACAGAAGAACAACTTCAGACAGCATTTACAATAGCTATCGTGGCTGTGTGAAGTTGTACTTCTGTTCCTACATTAATCGACAGACCCACAAACTTGATAATGTCAGGTGTACATAACATTTATTTGATCCCTTGTGGAAATAAACACAAACTGATATTTCAGCATTTTTCAGGTCGCATACTCGTAAATCGAATGGCAGCTTCACAGCGGTCTCTTTCGGAACGTAATTCAGGCTGGGGCCAGGCAAAATTATTTTAAGTGTATTTTTTCTAGCGGCAGCTCATATATCCAGGCGAGAGAAGCGTAACGGGCAGGTATGCTCCACAATGGCTTTTTCACCTCGCAGTGTTTTTTCTTTTCACTCCTCAAACGTTAATATTCGTTTACGTTACCATGATAAGAATTTCATTTTGGCGTCAAGAACAATGCTCGCGCTAAAATTCAAAAATTCACGCCCTGCCAGTCCCGTAGAGAGGGGGCGCATGGGTCCATCAATAAAGTTTTGCGGCACTAGAAGTCCAAATAACGTGAAGCGAAAATAAAAATGATTCACGACCTCGGCTAAATCCGTGATTGGCAGTAGGAGAGGAATTCGTCATAATATGCGCCGTTGCGGAACTTGGAACAAAGCAGCATCCGGCCGAGGCAAAGCCGAGCGCTGAGAATAGAGCAGCCCACTTTTGTGACTTTCTCAAACGAACCATAAAGGAGTCTCGCGTGCGCACGGAAGTTCGCTATGCACTGTAATAGGTGACACCTCCGCAAACGCATTACGCGCCTCGCTGCTCGGCGGGACCTTTTCATAGGAAGTCCATTGAATCTGATACAGCACGCTGGCCGCAGGGGAAAGTTTAAGCGAAATTCTGGCTGAACAATTTTGCTCCTCGCGTCTGCTGGTCGGCACATTTCGTGCTTCGCGAAACGAATAAACCGAGATTAGAACTTCAGTCAAATAGCGAGTACACATCAGGGCATTTCAGGAGGATTATGAAACCCTAACAATATGCAGACGGCTTTATGTCTCACAAAATAAAGTGCATTTTTATTGCGATGAACTGACATCAGCTTCTTCCTAGTGACACAGTCTTTTGACTGCCAAAATCTTTGATTTTGCGATTTTTTTCCTGCTATTGGCGCTACTCTATTCAAACCTTTATACAATTCGGACAACCGAATTAGTGGGCAGATTGTTGAGAAGTTTCCATCGAACAGAAAATATTTTTTTCAGAGAAAAGTTGGGAACACAATGTAATTAAAAGGGAAAATCCGTAAATGGTTCTTTTATTTCCAGGAAACCGGAAAAAGGAAGCTTTTCTCAGACATATCAGATGACTAAGTTTTCGAATAACAAACATGTTATTCTGAAACATGTGGAACGTAATTAAAATGACTTAGCAAATAGGATAGTAGCTAATAACTCTTCAAAATGGTTCAAATGGCTCTGAGCACTATGGGACTTATCATCTGAGGTCATCAGTCCCCTAGAGCTTAAAACTACTTAAACCTAACTAACCTAAGGACGACACACACATCCGTGTCCGAGGCAGGATTCGAACCTGCAACCGTAGCGGTCGCGCGGTTCCAGACTGAATCGCCTAGAACCGCTCGGCCACTCCGGCCGGCTAATAACTGTAATCGGCCGTAGGAGAGCATATGTATAAGGGTTGATCGGAAATTCCCGTTCTAGGACTTGCAGACAGGAGAGAGTACGTAATATTTTGAATAGGAACCCATGTCCGGAAACGTGCCGTTTCCGTTCTACGACGGTTTCAGTTCATATGTGTAACACGTCATTGTGTGCTGAGAGAAAGAGAAAAGTCTCAGAGTTGCTTGACCTGATATGCAATAGGGTAGAGAGGATCACGTGTACTACGAAAGATGGTCACCTGATGTTGTAATGCATCAGTATCTTACTGTACGAACAGTAGTCCAGATTTCTTTTTGGTTTTGGAATAATGTAAACATTTAATGTTTAAGTGTTAATACAAACAAATGTGCTTAAGTGTTAAATGGATGTCTCGTTATGTTTCCTTGCGTATTGTTACTAACTATACTGCTTCATTCCTCAAGTAGAAGTGGATGAGTTAAACATATGAAATGAAACCGTCGTACAACGAAAACGATTCTTTTTCGGTCACGAGTTCCTATTTAAAATATTATGTACTCACTACCCTCTACAAGCGGACAATTTTCGAACACCATGTAGATTTTTAGTTGACAACGAGAGAAACAGTATACAGAAGGTAAAACTTTATGATCATAAGATGCTCAAATACTCAGTCAACAAAGATGTTAGATTGTAATGGCGTCCTAAGCAGATACGAACTTTCACATTCAGGGTTGTATGAAGAAATTCACAGCTGCCGCCATCTCCATCACAATACATTTCTTTGTAACTAACACTGAAATTCCGACATTGGTTCATCTTACTTAATGATTTTCACGCTTTTATATCACACTATATTATATTCAGCAGCACCTCTGTCCGTTTAATGTCAATGTTCGTTATCACCACAGAAAGATCTGCATCATCAGCTCACTTAGTGGATTCGCCTAACGGTGCAGTCTATGGGAATATACTCCTCATGATGGAAGGTGGCAGTTACGTCCTGCAGTCTTTCATCATAACATAGACGTACAGTGTTTATGTCTGCGTCCTGGCAGATGACAAACGCGGAAGCACTCTTCATTTTTGCGGACCACTATGTCCCTTTCTTTCTGCCTCTCTATGGCAGAGTTGTTTCTGTGACACAAGAGTTCGTCTCTGAAATCGTGGAGCATCTACGACTTACACAAAGGATTTTGCGAATCACATGACGTGCACTTCAACAGCAAACTTTGGAAAGAGAGCCCTCCTCCTGAGTGGATCTCTGAAATGGCTGCACGCAGCCGGCCGTCAGCATACGACTTAAGCTCTCGTAGCTTACCGGGTCTCATCAAAACGTAAAGGCTCTCGACTTTCTTTCACGAATGCCACAGTCCCCTGCCTTATCAGTATATATACCGTATACCTGTATTTCAGCCATCAGGTAAGTGTAGTGCAGCATAGTGAAGCCGCGTCGCAGGGAAGAACATCGGACAGATCCAGATTATTTCATGGTTAAGTTCTTACTTCGTCTGTTGTGTGTATGAATATCGTTATGAAGTCCTTCGAGTACAAACTGCAGTGAAAGTAAAAGGGTAAAGGATACTTTTAAGTAAATCTTAGGACGAATTAACAGTGATGCTATGGGCCACGTGTTTTGTGAGCGGAATCCATTGGCAGGATTTGATTAAAGTTTGGGAAACCAACATTCTTATAAAATGTATGTGAAGCAGCCTGAGTCAAATTTAGTTCAGGCTTAACTTCCCATCTTACTACCGTATATTTACTTCCAACAGGCAAACGTTATTTAAGGGAACGCTGAACTTAATCGCAGGTTAATTAGCCTGTCTCATAACTTTCAATTTGTTGCACCATATTCTCAGTGCACACAGATAACCCTAAACAAACAGAACTCCTACAGTGGGATTTGTGGTTAATAACAAGGAATCGCTAATGAGGATTGCAGAATTTACTCTTTGAAACGCGATGAGAAAACCATTTGCATAAAGTTTCCTTTTACCTCCGGGAAAACATTGTCATCTTTGTTTTATCCATTAGTAAGTAAGAATACACTTTTTTACGTCTGTCAATCGCTGCATTTATAATCTCAGTCAGGCCGGTTTCAGGCTGTTTCGTCCACCTCCAGATCTTCCACCGTCATCAATTACTTGGCTACCTAGGTAGCAAAATTTATCGGCTGTTCTTAGTATCTAGTTTCTAATCTAATTATATTAGCATCTCCTGATTTAATTCAGTTAAATCCCATTAGCCTTGTTTCTACATTTGTTGATGTTCATTTTATCATTTTATAACCTCCTCTCAATACACTTTACACTCCGTTCAGCTGCTTTCCTAAGTCGAAGTCTTTGACAGAATTACAATGTTATCGGTAAAGCTCAAAATTTTAATTAATCACCTCTAAACTTTATTTCCCAAATTTCTCCTTGTTTCCCCTCACAGAATGCTGAGTATACACTAAGGTAGCAAAAGTTTTGGGATACCTCCTAATATCTCGCCGGACCTCGCCCGATGCAGTGCAGAAACTCGACATGGCATGGACTCAACAATTCGTTGGAGGTCCCCTGTAGATATATTCAACCACGCTGCCTCTATAGCCGTCCATAATTGTGGAAGTGTTGCTGGTGTAGATTCTATGCACGAACTGACCTCTGATCATGTCACACAAATGTTCGATGCCATTAAAGTCGGGCTATCTGGGTGGCCAAACCATTCGCTCGGAGTGTCCAGAATGTTCTTCAAACCAATCGTGAACAATTGTGACCCAGTGACAGGGCGCATTGTCATCCAGAAAAAAAAAAAAAAAAAAAAAAAAAAACTTAATCGTTGTTTGAGAACATGAAGTCCATGAATGGCTGCGTATGGTCCCCAGGCACTCGAACATAACCGTTTCCAGTCAATGATCAGTTGAAAGGTGGCTACACTGAGCCACAGCGCCAGAGATCGCTAGAGAGCATTGTTCCGCCCGCCTCCACTGGCAGTGATTATTGAGATGTCGTAGTGGTCAGTGCTTGTCGAGGACTCGTAGTAGTCAGTTCGTGTTCAGATGTGCTAGTGGGGAGTGCTTGCTGAGATGTGATGCTGAAAGGTTCTTGTTGAGATGTGGTAATAGCGAGTCGGTGTGGAGATATATTGTAATTATGAGAGTGATTTTGGTCAATATATGAAGGTAACGAAACTTGATTTATTTTTCATTATTTCCATGTTTTAAATAATGTATCATTACAGGTTCAGTCAACAAAGCATCTGGCTTGTGTTCTTGGATTAGAGTGTAATTGTGGTTCTCTTGAGTAATTATGGTATTTGTATTTTCTTTAATTAATTCAGTATAAATGGTATTTGAAATTCTTGTCTTTTGAAGAAGAACCGTGCCAGATGTGTACGTTGAGTCACACTCCCACACACAGAACAGTGATACTTGTGCTTTGGTTTCGTAGGTTTTATAGTTGCTGGGGACTTAATTAATTAATTAATTAATTGTGTTAATGAAAATTTCCATTTCATTCCTTGTTGTTGTTCTATGCAGTCAGATAGCGTAATAATACTAGTCAGGGCCAACCGTTACGAGACTTCGTAATCGGACAGACAGCTACTAAAGCAAAAAAAAAAAAAATTAAAATTATTTGCATTAATATTTTTATTAAGCCCCCATGCACGTGGCGTCCACTGCTTCGGATCGTCCCTTGGAATTCTTCTGATTGTAGAAATAGTAGACAGTAGGATTGTTGTAGTAATTTGTGGTTAGTAATTGTAGTCTATATTGCATGTGTAGATTTGGTAATTAGCATTCTTCTAATGGTATTTTTCAAAATTTAATTTTTATTGCCTTGTATACGCGTTTGACAATTTAATGCAATTATTTCAATTGTTCGTTAATCGTGTTTGAGGGAAGCATTTCGTGTGAAGGGTATTGTTGGAGATAAAGAGTCATTGTGTGTAATTTTCATATAGTGACGAGTTTTGTATATTTTGTAAATGATTACGCGATCAATGAAAAAGGCAAAAATGATGAATAGTGAGAATGACGAAATTGTTGACATGGCGAACTCGCCAACACAGGAGAACAGTATGTTGAATAATGAAGTGGAAATCAATTTAATAAGTCGGGAAAGTAGTCCGGAACCATTTCAAAATTTTTCTCAATCAGAAAATTCACAGAATACGAGATTAACGATAGAAAATTCTGGAATAGCATCAAACACAGATAGCTTTACAGCTATGACGAATGAAACTGGTTTTGCGGGAAATGTTAGGGGCGAAAGGAATTGCGAACAAGCTAATATGGAGCAGTTGATGGGTGCAATATTAAATTTGGGATCACAAATAGGAACAATTAAAACACAGATGGGAACAATGGAAACACGGTTAGACTCACTGGGATCACAGTTACGATCTGAATTAAAAACAGATAGGGGAACAATGGAAACACGGTTAGACTCACTGGGATCACAGTTGGGATCACAAATAGGCACAATTAAAACAGAGATGGAAACAATGGAAACACGGTTAGATTCACGAATAGGGACATGTTTCAAAAATATGAAAGATGAATTAAAGAAAGAAATCAGAGAAGAAGTACAACCGATTTTGAATGCTCACAATAATAGATTAATTGCAGTAGAGATTAGACAAAGGGAACAGGATAGAGAACAGGAGGAGAGAGATCGCGTGATAGTACAGAAATTTTCAGAGTTAAATTTACAACGTGCACACGATAAGGAAGAAATATTTGAGAGAATCGAGGAATCCGTACCAAATGACAGAATAAATAAACTAACACAACAATATGAACAGTTAACTACCAAATGTGTTAATACTGAAACCCGAGTCGCGACACTTACGGAAGACGTAAATAGACAGAAAGAACAAATAGGTGATTTATCGGAAAGAGTTGAGGAGATTTCAGATAAATTGACAAGTCTTAGTTTAAATGGGGATAGAGATTCAGATGATACAGCTCCATTACCATTTGCAGAAACCGAAGAGTACCAGAACATAAATAAGCATGTTGAAAATCAGGGAAAATTTAATGAACGCGTTAAAAGGGAAGTTGAGGCATTACGAAAGCAAGTCAAACAAATTGAAGGCGAAATCGTAGGAAAAGACAGCAGAAGAAATTTAGAATCACAGATAGCAGAGGGGTTTGAAGAAAGTAATTTATTTCATTTACGGGACGCAACAAGAGAGCGCCAGGCGCGCGAACTTGACAATAATCGACATTCAAACTGGGACAGACGCGGTAGGTCTTTGTCGCCACGAGGCGAAAACTTTGACTATAAACACTTTTTGACTGTTCGGAAATTTAAGATCTTTTGTAATTCTAGGAATGACATACGTCCATGTGCATGGTTAGATCAATTTACGTACGCACTTCCGCCAAATTTGCCAATAAGTCACAAACTGAAATTAATGTGCAGCTATTAAAGTCCTCAGGGGATTCACTACACCAAGTGAATATGTGCAGTAGCGTTCACAGGGCCCCGAGCTGTAGTGGTGCTATTTCCCTTTTAGTTTTCTGCACCGCTCCCTACTCTTTCACTATTCTTTGCATCTATAAAAACAATTCTTCTACTATCCATCTATCTAGACAGTAGGTAAAGAATAACCGGATTTGACTGTTTTACCCAAAAGTGACTTTGGAAATTACCGTTTTGACTTACTATATCTTCAGCAGCATTCATTCGTAGCTTAAATGAAATTTTACCTGTTTATCTTCGTGACAATATTACTTCTTATGTTGACGACATTCTTATTGCTAAACGTTCTTGGAGTGAGCATAACAAAATTTTGGATTCATTATTACGTATTTTTGCACGAGTTGGCATGACAGTGAACTTGGAAAAATCTGAATTTGGTCGTTCTCAGGTGAAATTTCTCGGTCACATTATTTCTACAGAAGGTATTCTTCCCGATCCAGAGAAACTAGATGCTATTCGTAATTATGCTGTTCCTACCACAAAACGTGATGTTCGTAGTTTCCTTGGTGTCTGTAATTTTCTTAGACGCTTTGTTAGATTGGACAATTTGGCCACACCTCGTTTATGTGAATTATCTGGAAAAAATTCTAATTGGTGTTGGGATGAGGAAGCTCAGTCAGAATTTGAACAACTTCGTGATGCTTTAGTTGCTGCCCCACTTCTTTCACATCCGGATTTATCTAAAGATTTTTGTTTGGCGACGGACTCATCATACAAAGGCCTAGGTGCACATTTATTTCAAGAGATAGAAGAAAACGGCGTTGTAGTACAGAAAACTGTTGCCTTTGGAAGCCATGTTCTCTCTAAATCAGAGAAGAATTATTCGATTACGGAACTTGAAGCTTTGGCTGTTGTATGGGCCTTCACAAAATTTCGCACATTTTTGTTTGGCAGACATACTAAGGTTTACACCGATCATCGAGCTCTGGAATTTCTTATGTCGACAAAATTAACTCATGGCAGATTGTCACGATGGGCGTTGTACCTACAGGAATTTGATTTTAGTATTGTTTACATACAGGGATCTTCAAATATTGTTGCTGATGCTTTATCACGTGCACCTATGGGTTTGAAACAAAGTGCCGAAGAGGACGGCAAAGAAAACCATTATTGTTTGATGTACATTCAAGGTGTTGCGTTTGAGAACTTTATTTCGTCTTCGCTCCAGGACATCGCTAAGGAGCAAAATAAGGATCCAATCTGGAAGGACATTAAGGAGAAGTGGAGGAGAAAGGAAAGCGTAGCGATCAGACAGTATTATTTAGTTCGCAATGATATTCTTTTCAAACGAAAATCGGTCGACAACTCTGTTTGGTTAGTTTGTATTCCTGATGAGTGGGTCAATAAATTGATTTGGTACACACATTTCAGTTATGCGCACTTTGGTCCCAGAAAATGCTTTCATAAATTACGGGAAAATTGCTACTTCAATAATATGGAAAAACGTATTCGATCTGTTCTTGCCAAATGCAAATTATGTCAGCAGGCTAAGCCGCCAACAGTTTCTCACAGAGCACCGTTGTTTCCTATCATTCCAGCGAAATTAAAGGAGATGGCTGCAGTCGATTTGTTCGGTCCAGTGGTTCGTTCTACTAATGGTTTTGCGTATATTTTCGTAGCAGTGGAATTAACATCAAAATATGTGTGTTTTACACCTTTACGCAAAGCAACAGCTCGTTCAGTATCTAACGCTTTCATCAAACATTTTCTTAAAGAAGTTGGTCATGTTGATAAGGTTATATCAGATAATGGATCACAGTTTCGCTCTAAAATTTGGCTTCGTACTCTACGGCGTCGGAAGATTAAACCAATTTTCATTTCACTTTTTCACCCTCAATCTAATGTTTCAGAGAGATGGATGAAGGAAATCAATAAATTGTGTCGTCTTTATTGTCATCAGAATCACAGAACGTGGGATCAGTATCTTCATCTTTTTCAAAACATTCTGAATGAACTTCCTAATGATTCAACTTCTTTACCGCCTACACTGATATTAAAGAATAAAGCACCGACAAATCGCATTTCTGAAATCGTTCCTTTTCCGCCTTCACGGAAACTGCGGCATTCTGAAGTTGTCAACCTGGCTCTACAAAATATTGCATCGGCGGCTGCTAGAAGAGAGAAATCAGCTAAACGTCCTGGTCGTTTAAAAATCTTGTCAGTTGGTCAAAAGGTATTAATTAAGTCCCACCGTTTATCTCATAAAGGAAAAGGCTTATGTCGCAAATTTTTTCTGCTTTATAACGGTCCGTATAGAGTTCGCAAAATTATACATGATAACACTGTTGAAGTAGAAACTCTTAAATCTCGACGCTCTAAAGGAATACATCATATATCGAACGTTAAAATTTTTGTGGAATGATATAATTTTGAAACTTTTGTGGAATGACATACTTTAGAGAAACTAACAGCTACATGTAAACATGCGGAGAGTACAAGGATACCGCGCTGTGTTTTGGCGGCGGCGCGTACTCAAAGCAACAGTCAAGTCGGCGCGCCGCACAAGGCAGTCGTTGACCGCAAACAATCACTTCTTACGTCACGCGCCTACAGCTGATCGAGCGCCCAGTGTGAATGCACTGACAGCCGTAAACAAATACACAGTCTAATTTCTCGGATTAAATTCAGTATAAAACTATAGTGATTTGGTAAATTATGTTATTAACGTTCAGCATTTTTCAGGATACGGTTGTGTAAAATATTTAAGACCTTCAGGTAAATTCTGTGCATGTCCAACGTTAAGACGACTTGCTTTGGAGAAAATTTCAGGAAGAATGTAATTTCGAAGAAAAAAGTAATAAACTAAAAAAAGGGTAACTATTAATTGAGTTTATTTTTCAGGTAACATATTTCCACTTAGGTACGTACTTTAGACGTAATTTGCTGCTTGCGATTACGTGACTCATACTTTGTGCTAATTTCATGTTCTATGAATTTACTTGTGAAGCGACGTGCTTGCGCACATTAACTGATTTTGACAATGATTGACTAATGAACAGGGTTGTTATTTGCGTATATTATGCATCGCTTGGCTGCTATGCTTTTTCACTGACGTCATATTTTTTTTATTATGTGCCTGCTGTGCTTATTTATTTAAATTATAATTGTCACCTGATTAATTGTGCTGATGTGGTTAGATATGTAAGTTATACTTTGTGATTTATCTGCTTGCGCCTTCATGGGTACTTATTAAGATTACATATGAAGATTTATTTGCTTATGGCGATGTGATTCTAATGACCTGTTTATTGTGTAAGGCATGTTTGCTGCTGTGCGTATGGATTGCATATTTACACATTTCTGTTTTGTTGTCATAACTACTCTTCAATCTAGTATATAGAAATGCTGATATACTGTGTACAAATATAGAGTTTAGGTTACACTGTGGTATTAATTATAGATTGTTCACTTGGCAGAGCCTCGTTGTAGGGATTGTGCTGCATCCACTTGTTGACATTCTGTTCTCTACTGGTATATTTACTCGCTATTGCATGTTTTGCTTACGCTCAGTGCCTTATATTTTTAAGATAAGAAAATGAACTGCTATAATTCGACGAACGACATTAGTAAAAGAAAGTCATAGAAGTCACATGAGCTGAGGTTTTATGGAAGCTGTATAAATTTATGCTAATAGGAAGGAAGCTAACGACATGACAGACCAAAACTAGGTTTAGACCATTGACAGTATTACACTGCATTTTTCGTGAGCAATTGAAAAAGGAAGTGACACTTGACACAAGGAATACTCCACATGATTGCTTCTGCCATGATTCTTGAAGTGGTGTACACACTGTGAAATATTATGATTATTCACACTCCGTAATCGTACATAATTACTGAGAGTTATTCGAACTAAGTCTGTTAGAGGTCATGTATGCATTTCTTTTATTTAATGATGGACAAGGAACCAAAATGTATCTTATAATTTATAATGAGTAGAAAATTTGGGTCAGATGGAATACACAGAGGTTGTGTGTGGACAATGTGTCTTCGGATTGTATGGGATGCTGAATTGAAGTTGCACTAGGATTTTATCTGTACTTGTTCGAGGAGACTGACTAGAGGAAAGAGTTGTTATGGAAGTGAAATGATATTGGTGCTGAGGTTTATATGTATCGACGTATTATTGAAGTATTAAGATTAAGTGATGATTATTGGAGTTTGGTGGATAAGAGGTAAAGTAAGTGAGGAGCATATTTTTTTTTGTTGGTCCATATGGAACAAGGAGGATGAAGATGGCAGACTAGAACACTCAAGTAGAAAGAAGATTGCCTACACACACACTTTGTTAAATCAATAAGCAGTATACATTTTTTTTTGAAGAGAGGAAGTATTTGCATATCTTGGCTCACTGACAGTTGTTCAGCAACAGTACAATTTGATCTGGCTTGGCAAACATTGGTCTTGACATGATGACTATGACGTTGACTAACTATTATTGACTGTTATACATTGCTGCCACTACTACTTGGTACACATGATGAACATCAAATCTTGGACAGAGTTACATTTACACAGTTAACACTATTCAATTACACAGTAGCACTTAATGAGGATGAAAGATGAGTGGATGTGTTTTGTGTGTTTTCCTTCCCTAATCCTACCCACCTATCTCCTAAATATTATTTTATTTGTTGGTAGTGGCTTGCACTGACACCCATAAATATTATAGGTTAACTGTTATTGTGTACTGTAATAGTTAATGTGACAATTAACTGATATCATTTGTGTGTTTATTATGATGTGTATGTTTAGTGTAAGAGCATTGATTATATTTTGTTAAAGAAATTGTATGTGCATTCAAACTATTGTTCATGACTGAACTGTCTCAGTAGTTATGGTGAATAGTATGGACTGTTACTTGCACTTTTTCTACATGATTGGTGCCACAAGGACATGTTTAATTCCTGCTGATGAACTGTGTGATCAGTGATTGTAAAAAAAATTATGGACTGTTACTTGTACCTTTTCTACAATATTGGTGCCACTAGGACATGTTTAATTTCTGCTTATAAACTCTGATGAACAGTGTGATCAGTGACAGTGTATTTTATTGAACTGCTTCTGCTGAGAAATGTGACTTGTTGCTGTGTGTACCTGCTCAACATTGCTGGGTACCACTGATGGACTGTTTCTACTGAAAAGATGTCACCTGTTGCTGTGTGTACCTGCTCAACATTGCTGGGTACCACTGATGGACTGCTTCTACTGAAATGGTGTTACTTGTTGCTGTGTGCACCTGCTCAACATTGCTGGGTGCCGCTGATGGATTGCTTCTACTGAAACGAAGTCACCTGTTGCTGTGTGCACCTGATCAACATTGTGGGTGCCACTGATGGACTGCTTCTATTGAAAAAATGTTACTTATTGGTTTTTGCACCTGTTGACCATTGCTGGGTGCTACTGCTGGAACTATCAACTGCTTATTCTTGAGCTATGGAAAGCGTTTATGTGAATATTTGTATAAACTGATTTTTTGTGTATTACTGTTTGTGGATAGTTATGAGACTGTTACCTGCACATATTCGTCATTGCTGACGCTATTGATTGAACTGTTTAACCACATAATACTTGTGTAAACTGTTATGTAAAGTCACATGTATGAAAGAATTTGTATTGCTTACTGTATTTTATATATTAGGTTATTGAAAGGTCAGTGCAAAGCCAAAATTTTATCTAGTTATATGATATTTACGTATTAATATTATCTTTCATTTTTGTCTGTACTTTTTTTTGACGAATTTGGTGGTATTTTCACCACCAATGCTGGCAAAAATACCATCAAATTCTAGCCGTGGAGGAAGGGCATATGAAAGGTGGCTACACTGAGCCACAGCGCCAGAGATCGCTAGAGAGCATTGTTCCGCCCGCCTCCACTGGCAGTGATTATTGAGATGTCGTAGTGGTCAGTGCTTGTCGAGGACTCGTAGTAGTCAGTTCGTGTTCAGATGTGCTAGTGGGGAGTGCTTGCTGAGATGTGATGCTGAAAGGTTCTTGTTGAGATGTGGTAATAGCGAGTCGGTGTGGAGATATATTGTAATTATGAGAGTGATTTTGGTCAATATATGAAGGTAACGAAACTTGATTTATTTTTCATTATTTCCATGTTTTAAATAATGTGTCATTACAGGTTCAGTCAACAAAGCATCTGGCTTGTGTTCTTGGATTAGAGTGTAATTGTGGTTCTCTTGAGTAATTATGGTATTTGTATTTTCTTTAATTAATTCAGTATAAATGGTATTTGAAATTCTTGTCTTTTGAAGAAGAACCGTGCCAGATGTGTACGTTGAGTCACACTCCCACACACAGAACAGTGATACTTGTGCTTTGGTTTCGTAGGTTTTATAGTTGCTGGGGACTTAATTAATTAATTAATTAATTGTGTTAATGAAAATTTCCATTTCATTCCTTGTTGTTGTTCTATGCAGTCAGATAGCGTAATAATACTAGTCAGGGCCAACCGTTACGAGACTTCGTAATCGGACAGACAGCTACTAAAGCAAAAAAAAAAATTAAAATTATTTGCATTAATATTTTTATTAAGCCCCCATGCACAGTTCAGTTGGACCAGATTCCATGTCAACACAGCCCACACTATAATGGATCCACCACAAGCTTGCAGAGTGCCTTGTTGACACCTTGGGTTCATGGCTTCTGGTGGGTCTGTGTCACATTCAAACCCTACCGTCAGTCTTTACTAACTGACATCGGTACTCATCTGACCAGACCACAGTTTTACAGTTGTCTAGGCTCCAACTGATGAGGTCACGAGCCGGGAGAGGCGCTGCAGGCGGTGTCGTGCTGTCAGCAAATTCACTCGCCTCGGCGTCTGCTGCCATGGCCTATTAACGCCAAATTTCGCCGCACAGTCTTAACGGATATGTTCGTGATACGTCCCACATTGATTTCTGCGGTTATTTCAAGCAGTGTTGCTTGTCTGTCAGCAATGACAATTATACGCAAACGCCGCTGCTTTCGGTCGTTAAGTAAGGTCCGTCGGCCACTGCGTTGTCCCTGGTGAGAAGTAATGCCTGGAATTTAGTAGTATCGGCACACTCTTGACACTGTGGAGCTCAGAATATTGAATTCTCTAACTATTTCCAAAATGAAACGTCTCATGCATCTGGCTCCAACTACTATTCCGCGTTCAAAGTCTGTTGATTCCCGTTGTGCGGCCGTAATCAGTCGGAAACCTATTTACATTACATAAACCACCTGACTACAAATTACCGCTCCATCAATGCACTGCCCTTTTATATACTGAGTACGCGATATTACCCCCATCTGTATATGTGCATACCGCTATCCCATGACTTTTGTCACCTCAGTGTAAAGACTGAATGACATCAATGAGAGAATACACCCGTCTAAACTCCTGCTTCTCTTGGAAATCCTTTGACTCCTAATTGTAGTCTTGCTTTTCTGCAAGTTGTAGGTGGGTTCCCGTCACCTGTATTTTACCCCTGCTCACTTCAGGGTTTTAAACAGTCGGTTCCAGTAAAGATTTTCTACTATTTTCTCTAAATCTGTAAATGATGTAAACCTAGGTTTTACTTTGTTTAACCCCTCTTGTAAGCTGCCATAGGGTCAGTAAACCCTCACGTGTTTTCACATTTCTCTGGAACCCAAACCGTTCTACTCGAGGTCAGCTTTGTGTACTCATTCCACTCTCCTGCAAAGTTACACCTGTGCACCCGTCAGCACCTTCCTTTTTTGGAATAGGAGCTGTTACACTCTTCTTGAAGTGAGAGCTTATTTTGGGTCTAATATATCTTGGACACAAGGTGGAATAGTTTTATCATGATGGCTGTCTTCCCTAAAGGTATCAGTATTTCTGAGGGAATGTTATCTACTCCGTGGGCCTTGTTTCGATATAGATTCTTCAGAAATTTCATCCTTCAAAACGGGGGCAGGGCATACACAGGAGGAGGGTACACCTAATACCAACAGATATTCTATTTGACAATTGTCGTAGCTGTGTTGGGAAAAAAACAGAGTTCCATGCACTAATAGAAAGTACTGATCCTCAAATCGTTGTAGGTTCAAAATGGTTCTAATGGCTCTGAGCACTATGGGACTTATCATCTATGGTCAACAGTCCCCTAGAACTTAGAACTACTTAAACCTAACTAACCTAAGGACAGCACATAACACCCAGTCATCACGAGGCAGAGAAAATCCCTGACCCCTCGTTGTAGGTACCGAAAGCTGTCTTATAACTAACACGCCATGTAGGATGGATGTTCAATGATTAGAACATGTCTAGCTAACGTATACAGATGTACTACTGTGAATGTTATTGCGTTCTGTGATTTTTATGACGTAACAGTCATTTGTAAGCGCTACATATATTGTCACTGCCACGTCCATAAGGTGCTTTTTGATTTTAAATGTTTTATTTGTGAGAAACCTTGTGTAATGTGCTACATTTTATCCACTAACATGGGAATTGGTGTGAGGTTCCAACTCAAAACGAACACGTTTTATAAAAAAAACTTCGGAATACCTGAAGATGACAAAAAGTCTGTTGGAGCTGATCGTTGTAAATAAAGAAATATCTATGCGATATTCGCTTTAGAAAATTTTTACCAAATAATATGCTTCATTTTTTTATTCATTTTTGACAACCAAGCAACTACCCATAAAATTGAATTCATAATTTCTGTACCTCTTTTTCCTGTAGTATACCACTTTTGCATTATATGCAAGTACAGTATTGCATTTAAGAAGGTAAAACTCTCTTGGATCGGCAAACATGTGACAGATTCCTCGTAAGCAGGGGAACGACACAGCAATCCCCCTCACGAGTGTGACACCCATATAAGGACGTCGGTAATATGATCTCCGTTCGCTGCCAGGCTGCTTGGAGTGGTGCAAGTTATTCGACCCATCGTGTCCTTTTCTTATCGGGTAGTTTAAAGTCTTCCGTATCCGTTTTGTGTTCGTTCAAAACAGATGTGGTTTCATTGCACTGTGTTTCTGATTACGAATTTTTGAATGTATTCCACTCTTAATTGCACTGTAAATATATTGCTTGTATTCTTCTTTATTGGTAGGAGTAAATTGTCATATAGAGTGGATCATTTTAATCCATAATGGAGAATAACTCGGGGAGAGATGAAATAGAGTAAATTGTTTTAGATAAAGTTGTATGTGACAAAGAGGGTCACACATTGTTACTACTGCCAGTGACCCTGAACGTGCTTTTCAGGGACACATATCATTACCAGTACCATTATCTTAAAGTTCATTATCGAAGATTATTCGAAGGTTGAAGTTTGTCTCATGGAAACCCCTACTTTTAACGTCTGATTTGGAAAAAGTGAACACAGATTTTAACTTAGTTTTAATTATCGTGTTAATTGGAAAAAATAAATACGTCACAACATATAAATGTTATTTTGCCATTTGCAAGACATAACAAGCATAAGCAAAACGTAGATAATTGATATACATGTAGTTGAGTGAGTCCCCCCGCCTATCATTCGTCTGCATGCACCTTTGAATTTCTATGTGAAATTGTATTTTGCTGTATCCTTTCTCTACTCCAAATTAATCTCTACTAGAACTAAAAACGTATTTGCTTATATGACTTTCACTGAACGTTGCCATTACCTTGAATAATGTACATAGTGACACCTATTGAACAATGTGAAAAAAAACGTAAATTAATTAAAAATTACGGCGTGCACACACATTATTCAACATGTAAACGTCGCTACAGATATTCGGATTTAGGTTATGACATGTTCGATATGCCTGTCATCATTGGAGATGATGTAGCGCAGACGAACAGTGAAATTCTGTACGACGCGGTGAAATGTCGGAACATCATCAATGCTGTCGACCTCCTGAATGGCTGCTTCCAGTTCAGTAATGGTTTTGGGGTTATTTCTGTACAACTTTTCTTTAATATAGCCCCACTAAAAGGGGTTGCATGTGTTTAGATCCTGAGAATAAAGTGGCCAATTGAGACCCTTGCCAGTGGCCTCTGGGTACCCCAGAGCCAGAATGTGGCCCCCAGAGTGCTCCTCCAGGACATCAAACACTCTCCTGCTTCGATGGGGTCGAGCCCCGTCTCGAATGAACCACATCTTGTTGAAATCAGGGTCAATTTGGATAACGGGGATGAAATCATGTCCTAAAACCTTCACGTACTGTTCGATAGTCACGCGATCAAGGAATATCGCACCGATTATTCCGTGACCGTGCATTGCACACCACACTACCGCCCGTTGAGGGTGAAGAGACTTGTCGATCGTGAAATGCCGATTCTCAGTCCCCAAAAAGCGGCAATTTTGCTTATTGACGAACCCATCTCGACGAATGAGGGCTTCGTCGCTAAACCAAACCATATTCACATCGAAGTCCAGTTCGTCAATGCGGTGGACAACCGCTGCTCCATGGCCCACGGGCTTAATGGCTGATAGGTTTGACTTTTGTATGGGAAGTAATGCAGGTCTTCAAAAACAATTCGTCGCAATGTCTCCCGGTTCATTCCCATCTGTTGTGCCGCTCGTCTGATCGATTTTCTGGGGCTGGTTTGAAACACAACGCGTGTCTTCTTGATGTTTTCAGGCGTTTTCACACTATTTGGACGACAGACATTACCAAAACTGTCCTCACCATCTCTCAAACTTGCAAAATAAATTCTTGATTTTTAGCACACTTGGATCGGTTGTCTGCAGCCTGAACTCGCCCGCTAACTTCCTTTGAACCACCGTTGGCCTGTTATTGCTCGAACAGTAGGACTTCACAATTGCTGTGCGCTCAGGCACGCTGTACGTCACATTTTCACTTGCAAACGGCAGACAACAACAAGGTGCGTGTGCATGCCGATACTAATTCCCATCATGCCCCGCGGTCAGACATGCAGTTTGAACGTCCCAACACAAACCGTTCACAAGTTATGACGATTTTATTTCACACAGTTCAATAATTGTCACACTGTATCATATTTATTTAAATTTGCCTCAATATTCATATCTCAAATCTAATATTCGAGCCCCGAGTTAAAAAAAAAAAAGAAAAAATCTTTATCCTCCAAATCACTTTGAAAATGAATTTCAAGGCCACGGCCATAGGTAGCAATGCGTGACCCTCCTCATCATCTACAACTCTTATCTAAAATATTTTCCGGTGTGTTTGTCTGTCACATAAAAACGAAGCTGCTTTTGTTGCATGGTGTTGGGGCCTTACATATATTTCTTACTGCTTACGAATCCGTGTGGGAACACCTCCATTAAAATACAATGTAAGCATAATGCTTTTATTCTACCCTATTTTTCTTTCTGTATTTTTTTGTAATTTATCGCAGTTAATGGAACGCTCTATATTAGCAGCTTTTGACAGAGCTGGTATTCAGCTTCATTACAATTTGTCACGGTATGATTATGTAATTCTACTTTGAATAGTGTTGCTTCTAGTCACTGCGTCCCATGCATTTCACAGTGATTTGAAGAGTACGTGTGTAGATGTAGCTGAGTATGCTTTGCAGTCTTAGTGACAAGAGCATTCTTCTTTGCAAATGATAAAAGTGCTACAGTAGTTAGTAACATATGTGCACACGTTACTAATAGGTTTTTTGTTTTCCTCTCTTGTGTCAACCTCTTTGTCTCAGAGTAGAGCTTACAATCAACGTCCTCACTTATTTGGCGGATGTATCTCAGTCTCTGTCTTCCTCTACAGTTTTTACCCACTTAACATATTAAAAGCTACAATGTTCAAGAAACGGATGCGAACAAAAATGACGTAGAATCCGAGCAATATCTTTACAGTTAATTTATATCGAACACTTCACACACGGATTCGTTAGTAGTAACAAAAGAACATGAGCCCTCAGGATACCATGTAACGAAGCAGCTTCTGTCTTATATAAAACAGAAACAAATGTGGAATCATTTACCCTACACATTACTGTTGAATGCGAGCAAAAATTAGTGAGAATCCAAGCGACATATATACAATGCGGTTCAAAAAATGGAATACGTACAAGATTATCGTAATCAGGACAGAGTGCGATGAAATCAGCTTTTACCTCATGTCATGTCAGATGATTTTTAGGTTTCGACAAGTGAAAAATCACAGTTATTTCCACTGGATAATGGCCATACGGTCGAAATTGCCATATACGGTTTTAAAATTGAATTACTTCCGTTAAAAGATGATCACGGTGTGATTTATAAAATTTTACAGGACTGTAAAGCCCAGCTACAAGAAGTTAATCTTAATTTTTCATTTATGTTTCTCAATTATATTACTGCGTAAGGTAACAAGAACGTATCCAAATACACATTTCACCATCAGACTACGAGATCCACCCATAGTGTATAAATGAAGAAATTATCATCTAACACTCGTCTTTCACAAAGCGAAAATACGGCGTTTCACCCCACATTTTGCCAATTTGAAGTTCACTGCCAGGCCGCTATAAGCGCTACTGTCGTTCTTTTTCCATATCGTAGCATAGGCCTTCCATCTCTTTAAATGTGGTGGTCTTTCCAGTGCGTGTTCCTGATACCTGAAATCAAACGAAGGAATACTTGCCAACCTGGATTAACCTACTGTCCGTGTGTAGCTACTACTACCAAAGTCACGGCTGCCACACGGTAAGCATCCCATGGAACGTTCTGAAGGAACAACGGTGTTGGACGCCAGCGATTAACGCCCATTCGGGGACGGAACTATTGCTGTGAGTTATACGCTGCAAGACGAAACATCGATGATATTTATTACAGGGACATTGTTTAAAATTACTGAAGTTTTAATGTGCAGTGCAGTAATAAAATCAGAATGGGTTTCTTTGCCGCCCAAAACTGAAGTTAATGGTGAAAGCTGTCTTTTCATAGCTTTCTGCATATGTGGGTCCACAGGCACACTGTAACTTCTAATGATGAAACCATTTTATAAACCATTGTTGGCCGTCAGTTTTATTATGCACGATGCCCTTAACGTTACCGCTGGATATATTTCGTAAACCACATCAAATACTGACGAACCGATTCCACAGACCGAACGTGAGGAGAGGGGCTAGTGTAATTGTTTAATACAAACCATTCAAAAATGCACGGAAGTATGTTTTTTAACACAAACCTACGTTTTTTAAAATGGAACCACGTTAGTTTTGTTAGCACATTTGAACATGTAAACAAATACGTAATCAGTGCCGTTTGTTTCATTGTAAAATGTTAATTATATCCGGAGATATTGTAACCAAAAGTTGCGCTTGAAACCTCCGACGTTCAATTGCGTGTTGTAACAAACACGGGCCACGGGCGTTTCATAGGACGTGGAGGACGCATAAATTGGCCAGCCCGTTTTCCTGATCTTACACCTCTGGACTTCTTTATGTGGGGTACGTTAAAGGATAATGTGTACCGTGATGTGCCTACAACCCCAGAGGATATGAAACAATGTATTGTGGCAGCCTGCGGCGACATTACACCAAATGTACTGCGGCGTGTACGACATTCATTACGCCAGAGATTGCAATTGTGTGCAGCAAATGATGGCCACCACATTGATCAACTATTGGCCTGACATGTCGGGACACACTCTATTCCACTCCGTAATTGAAAACGGAAATCACGTGTGTACGTGTACCTCAACCCTCATGGTAATGTACATGTGCGTCAGTGAAAAAGACCAATAAAAAGGTGTTAGCATGTGGACGTAATGTGCTGTTCCAGTCTCTTCTGTACCTAAGGTCCATCACCGTTCCCTTTGGATCCCTACGTAATTCGGTGCTCTCCGATACACACGATCGAACAGCGGAGGAGTGGTACTCAAGCGTCAACTTTAGGTTACAATATCTCCGGATGTAATTAACATTTTACAGTGCAACAAACGGCACTGATTACGTATTTGTTTATATGTTCAGATGTGCTAACAAAACTAACGGGATTCCATTTAAAAAAACGTAGGTTTGTGTTAAAAAACATACTTCCGTGCATTTTTTTATGGTTTGTATTAACCAGTTACACTAGCTCCTCCCCTCACGTTCGGTCTGTGGAATCGGTTCGTCAGTATTTGATGTGGTTTGCGAAATATATCCAGCGGTAACGTTAGGTGACTCACCCTGTATATATACGGCCTTTCGCCATTATATGTGTGTGTGTGTGCGTGTGTGTGTGTGTGTGTATGTAGAGTGCAGTAAGGGCATCGTTATCAGAACAGAGTGCGATGAAGTCGGCTTTTGTCTCATGTCATGTCAGACAATTTTTAGGTTTCGGCAAGAGAAAAATCACAGTTATTTTCACTGGATAATGGTCACACACACACACACACACACACACACACACACACACATATATATATATATATATATATATATATGGTGATTCAAAAATGACCGGTATATTTGAAACGGCAATAAAAACTAAACGAGCAGCGATAGAAATACACCGTTTGTTGCAATATGCTTGGGACAACAGTACATTTTCAGGCCGACAAACTTTCGAAATTACAGTAGTTACAATTTTCAACAACAGATGGTGCTGCAAGTGATGTGAAAGATATAGAAGACAACGCAGTCTGTGGGTGCGCCATTCTGTACGTCGTCTTTCTGCTGTACGCGTGTGCTGTTCACAACGTGCAAGTGTGCTGTAGACAACATGGTTTATTCCTTAGAACAGAGGATTTTTCTGGTGTTGGAATTCCACCGCCTAGAACACAGTGTTGTTGCAACAGACGAAGTTTTCAACGGAGGTTTAATGTAACCAAAGGACCGAAAAGCGATACAATAAAGGATCTGTTTGAAAAATTTCAACGGACTGGGAACGTGACGGATGAACGTGCTGGAAAGGTAGGGCGACCGCGTACGGCAACCACAGAGGGCAACGCGTAGCTAGTGCAGCAGGTGATCCAACAGCGGCCTCGGGTTTCCGTTCGCCGTGTTGCAGCTGCGGTCCAAATGACGCCAACGTCCACGTATCGTCTCATACGCCAGAGTTTACACCTCTATCCATACAAAATTCAAACGCGGCAAACCCTCAGCGCCGCTACCATTGCTGCACGAGAGACATTCGCTAACGATATAGTGCACAGGATTGATGACGGCGATATGCATGTGGGCAGCATTTGGTTTACTGACGAAGCTTATTTTTACCTGGACGGCTTCGTCAATAAACAGAACTGGCGCATATGGGGAACCGAAAAGCCCCATGTTGCAGTCCCATCGTCCCTGCATCCTCAAAAAGTACTGGTCTGGGCCGCCATTTCTTCCAAAGGAATCATTGGCCCATTTTTCAGGTCCGAAACGATTACTGCATCACGCTATCTGGACATTCTTCGTGAATTTGTGGCGGTACAAACTGCCTTAGACGACACTGCGAACACCTCGTGGTTTATGCAAGATGGTGCCCGGCCACATCGCACGGCCGACGTCTTTAATTTCCTGGATGAATATTTCGATGATCGTGTGATTGCTTTGGGCTATCCGAAACATACAGGAGGCGGCGTGGATTGGCCTCCCTATTCGCCAGACATGAACCCCTGTGACTTCTTTCTGTGGGGACACTTGAAAGACCAGGTGTACCGCCAGAATCCAGAAACAATTGAACAGCTGAAGCAGTACATATCATCTGCATGTGAAGCCATTCCGCCAGACACGTTGTCAAAGGTTTCGGGTAATTTCATTCAGAGGCAACGCCATATTATTGCTACGCATGGTGGATATGTGGAAGCCCGCATCTCGTGGTCGTGCGGTAGCGTTCTCGCTTCCCACGCCCGGGTTCCCGGGTTCGATTCCCGGCGGGGTCAGGGATTTTCTCTGCCTCGTGATGGCTGGGTGTTGTGTGCTGTCCTTAGGTTAGTTAGGTTTAAGTAGTTCTAAGTTCTAGGGGACTTATGACCACAGCAGTTGAGTCCCATAGTGCTCAGAGCCATTTGAACCATTTGATATGTGGAAAATATCGTACTATAGAGTTTCCCAGACCGCAGCGCCATCTGTTGTTGAAAATTGTAACTACTGTAATTTCGAAAGTTTGTCTGCCTGAAAATGTACTGTTGTCCCAAGCATATTGCAACAAACGGTGTATTTCTATCGCTGCTCGTTTAGTTTTTATTGCCGTTTCAGATATACCGGTCATTTTTGAAACACCCTGTACATTACTACCTGTATCTAGAAGTGCATCTACCATTTCTTTACCAACTTTAATTCCAATAATTGGCTGTACATTTACCATACCCTTTCGTTCTAAATATTTTTCCCTTAACAAGTCATTTTCTACGTATCGTCCCTTCTCTCCCAATTCTAGCGTACATATATCCTGTTCTATCCATCCCTCAATCTTATCTTCATCCCAATATAATTCATTAAATATTTCCTTCGACCCAGATTCATTACTTCCCTTTTCTAAACCCCTGGCAATATTAAACTTCTCGCGTTTCCACATATGCGGCAGTAACGACCGTAAAGTTCTACGGTACCAACGCCAATCAGTCACACTAAAATCACACTCCTCCTTCATATACCAATTCGTACGAACTTTATTAGACAAACTACCACCATCCAGACTATTTACTTCAGTCCTCTTTAAATTTTATGTTAGTTCTTCCACACCTTTCGTCGATTCACTACCCAAATCCTGCACAATTTCACTGTTTTTCCCCTCCAAAATATCGACACTTGCAGCTTCAACAACATTACACACCAATTCACTGTTAAACACTATATCTTCCTGAAATAATACATCGCTGCCTAAGCCATAATCACTGCTGGCCGTTCTGGCCGAGCGGTTCTAGGCGCTACAGTCTGGAATCGCGCCACCGCTACGGTCGCAGGTTCGAATCCTGCCTCGGGCATGGATGTGTGTGATGTCCTTAGGTTAGTTAGGTTTAAGTAGTTCTAAGTTCTAGGGTACTGATGACCTCAGTCGTTCAGTCCCATAATGCTCAGAGCCATTTGAACCATAATCACCATAAATTTTCATCTCAGCAACCTTGTTTGCTGAAACGGCATTTAAATCACTACATAAATTCAGATCAAAAACCTTCCTTTCCTCCGTCGACAAATTAACTTTACGTGAATCGTACACAACTTTATCATCTGTCCCTACATTACACAAATTGCTGCTACCTTGTCGTACAATGCTGGGACTTCCATACTTGCTACATTCCACTGCGATCGGACAAAAATCAGCACACACTGCCATTTCCACGCACCTTTCATGCAGATTAACCCCCGATCCTATTTTACATACATTCTCACATTCACACTCTGACAAACGTTTTAGATCCACGCATTCATCAATAAGTTTCGTTTCGACTTCATTCGTGACTCGAAACGTGTAAATTACTTCCTCCGAAGTATGGATACCAGTAACTTTTATATCATTAGATAAATTACCATTACTCTGTTCGTTTAAACAGAAATCACTTACCTCTGCAGACACATTTTCAACTTTAACTGCTGGCGAGATCGGTTGTTTCGCGATTACACTTCGCGCGAATTTCTCCCGTCAAATCTGCGTTCTTTATTCGGATCCCGTTCACGAAAGTTATCACTCCTCTTTGTTCTCCGACCATTCTGCTCATTCCAGATACTATCTCCCTGAGAATTCCTATGATTTCTCTCACGATCATTATTTTGGTGGTGATTATATGGATTTCCATTTTGATAACTACCACCCAGTTTGCTCTGCGGTTTGAACTTCAAAGCCCTCTCTAATTTTTCTACCAATCCTAGAAATTCGTGCACGGAATCACATGGACAATGGACAAGATTCCACGGCAAATTTTGCGGTAATCGCCTTTTTAACGTGGTGATTTCCGTTAAAACCCCCAACGGATTTTTCATATGCATAAGTTTGCCAAGTTCGCGCTTGAAAAAATCTCTCATCGTCCCATTACCGTAGCTGTAACTTCACCCGTTTAAGAATTCATTTTGGATCCGGTATTGCTTTGCCTCACTCCTAAATTTGTTCAAAAAACACTTTTAGAACTCTTCATACGATTCGTACGAGCTACATTTAACATTTGCCCAAGACTGTGGGTCTACCTCCAAATGCCGTTTAACATATTTTATTTTCGCTTCGTCCGACATGCCTTGAACAAAAGCGACCCTACACATAGCCAAGAAATTTACTGGGTGATATCCTCCGTCATCTATGTAACATTTCACAGATCCTGTATGTGCCCAAGGGATATTTATAACCGCCGTGGCATGTTGTGAGGCTAACGAATTTAAATCACTCTTGATCTGTTGCATTTGTTTTTTAAATTCATTTTCACTAGTGATACTACACTATTTTATCTTTAATTTTGCCCATTTCTTTCTCTCCCTAACTTAAATGATTGGAAATGTCACTAATTGTTAAATTTATATCGCTTTTATGATTATCTTGCGCTTTTGTACAGTCGCTCACCTTGCCCCCAAGTTCTGTCTGTATCTTATCCACTTTTTCCACAAGATCTTTTTCCACTGATTCGATTTTATATTTTACTATTACAACTTCGTCTGTAATTTTCCCCATATCCACTCGTAGACATTTTATGTTATCATCAATTGCTTTTTCAAGGTTACCCATAATTTTTTCAACTTCATCTTTCACAACGGAAAATATTTCAATTCGCATTGTACCCCTATCAGTCCGAATTGTATCCGTAACTGTTTGAATTGTACTGATATTATTTACCATTGTATTCATATTATTTCCCAATCTCTGGATCATTCGCATTAGCTGAGACATCAAATCTTCCCCACATTCATTCTCCTGGCCTAAATTCCTACTTAGTTACACTTCCGCCCCAGATTTCGGACTAACCGGCTCACTTCCATTTTCAGAATTACACATACTAGGTGACTGTTTTATTTTCGTGAGATATATAAGTGGAGCTTGAACATCAGAGTTAAATACTATCTCACCATTTGCGCAGGCACTTATCTGATCTAAGATGATTCCCTCTGCCATGGTGATGCCGTAGGTTGTAGTGGAAGTCGACATTGAAGACTGCAATGAAGTACTTGAAGATGCTGCCGTCGTACTGCTGTTGAACAGCGTCCGCCACTGGAGAAGTCGTCTGATGTAACAGTAGCTGCTGCCGGATACCGTGTGTTCCAACGCTCTCTGACACTGCTGTCCGTTAAACGCGCTAGTTGCTACTGTTCCCTGCACTCACCTTATTTGGACTTTGAGCCCCCACCCAAAATGCCTTTAACGTGATAGATCAGAACCTCTGTCGGTAGCATGTGTTAGTTGTCAAAATTACAGCATAATTTCACTATTTCCAGAAACCTATTTGCCAAAAAAACCGATCTCACGCTGTGTTTTGTGAGAGGTTCAGGCTACAGAAATCTCTATTGGCTTAGCAAAGGTTTTTACACTTCGCATAGTACGCTGAATAACAGAGAGCAAAGCAATTACCACTTTGCAGGACAAAAATCGCAGACGAGCCCCCAATTCCGGACTTTCGGAAATAGATGAAATGATGAGGTGTGGTGGCCCGCAACTATGTACCCTGTGACTCAGAGTTGAAATATTAAAAGCTTTCGCTGGTTTCGTTGTCTAGGGGCTGAGATACGTAGATGCCACATGAAAAGCGAAATACTGCTGAGTCTACAGTGTACAATATGAATAGACACATGAATCGAATTGTCAAAGGTTCCTATCACTCGGCAATTGCGAATTTTGAACGTAATATAGACATTTATAAATGAAAGATTGCAGATAAATAAAATACGATGGTTCTATCTTAACAACTTTAAATGATGAGTACAATAGTAGACGCACTTATGAGAATGGGGTATATTTCTGCCAAACACTTATTGGTGTCGATGGTCCAGCAATTAAATAAAATATAAGTTGAATAACACGTAAATGATAGATTCCTACGGCAAGAAATTAGTTATGAACGACAACATAGCTCGTGGGATATTCACTTCTAAACCCATACTACGTGTTCACTACGGAAACCACGGAGATCTCATAAGTTCACAAGTCGGCACTACAAAATGTTTCTATCTCCCACTCCCAAGTGCAAACTGCTCCACTGTCCAAGTCTTTCTTTGACTGTGCATCCGTTGTGCCATACTGTCCCAGACTCACTGTGTCCTGTGCCGTACTGTTCTGAACTGCCTCGTGTTCTCTCCAGAAACGATGCTCCTCCCCAACCTCCATACTGAGGCGTAGCGCTATATAACGATCCTGCCTTGGAGGCGGTTAAGTGGGAGATGTGTCTCAGAGCTGGAGAGTCACAGATGGTGACGCGAGACTGGACGCGCACGTAGTTTATGTATCAGCCGATAGAGGACGGTATTGGATAGGGAGACTGTGATTTTAGTTTCGATTGTGCCCACTAGAGTCCACTAAAGTAATTAAATGTTTTTTTAAAAACTGTCCTAGTATTTTCATAAAGTGTTATTTCTTTTTATGTATGTAAAATGTTGTAAATGTGTATTAGCAGTATGAATGATGTGTGAGTGAGGTTAATATGGAGATAACTGTTTAACGAGTTATGTAGTAGGATATAGTGTGGGAACATTTCGAAGAAGTATGGATATGGACGAAGGGGATGTTTGTAGAATGGATTAGTAAAGTAAGTTTATGGTAAAGGGAAAGTTAATTAAGGTATAAATAACAACAGTAAATAACTTTATGCATAAGCAAAACTTCAGCATATTAGATAATTACGTCGGTAAAAAGTGCAGTCGTGAGGTTTATTATTTTGCGTTTGTTTATGGATGAAAAGCGCGGACTGACGCGGGAGAGTGTTGTTTTGCTATTGGCTGTTGAGTAAACTGACCAATGGTAAAGCAGTATTCTTCACGCGCTTTTCTCTGCTGGTAGAGAAGACTTTGGGTATTCTAGGGAGGAGTCGAAGCCTAGCCATGAAAGTGACCGGACGTGTGCTGTAGTAGTTCCGATGGAAATGATAAGTTGCCGGATCTAGCAGTATTTCATACATGAAAAGTGTTGGAAAGTGACGGCATAATTATTCCGATCTGTGTGTAGAAATTTCGGAATTTTTAAGTGAATTATGTGACAAGAAGACATATATTCCGCGTAGCGTATTGAGCAGGTCGGTGGCTAAAAACTGTGACTGCATTTGGTACCGACAGACTTAATATTTGGCGAGCGTTCTCAATCAAAAACAATTAGTGTTTTTGTAGCTATTATGTTTTCGGGAAATGCAACACCATAAACTTGCTAACGTGAGTGAAAGGGATTGTGAGTGACTGTGTTAAGACTAGCACGAGTTTGGCAGTGATACTTGTTCACCTAAGTTTCAAAATATATTAATTGAGGACAAAATTTCCAACCTTTCATTTCGTGTTTCTCCCGAAACGTAGATTAGTGACTTTAGTAGGACCATAAACACGGTCTAACACACAGTATTAAAAACATAATCAAATTAAATAAACATATTTCAAAGGGACAGCAATAAAAGGTAGCCTAATGCCTCTGTGCTTTCTAAAACACAGTAAATATTTAACTAATTTCTTCACGAGTAGTACACATCGGATATAAACAAAGACATAGATGAATAAATACATTTATAAGCATGCTGCTACCGTATTTTCGTTTAACTGTGGAGTATTTATGGCCTGACGCGATCGATAGTAATCGGCCACTTTGACCTCCAATAACTCATGTACTATTCCAGTTACATGCCTGTGATTTATACCAATTTAGGTTTACACTAATTGCTTTCTAAAGACATTTAGATCGACGAAATCGGATGAACCGTTTAAATTTTGGAAATTCGTTACTGGGTGTTACATGTATAATTTACAGTCAGGTACTAAACTTTAAACTAATATAGATATTGAAAATCTGATTACACCATCAGAATCGTCGCGCAAGTAATGATAATGTAAATGTTTCTTTTTAGATATCATAATTAATCAGGCAACTATTAATTTCTATATGAACTGTGAAAGGTCTGCCATGATGGTTTCACAAAGTCCACCATCGCGTGCGCTCCCGGCGTGTCACCTTGATCGACACAGCGTCACTATGGATTTCCCAGCCACGTGGCAGGACCTGGGCTAACGTTCGGTACCACGTGGCTGCCGACAGGCGGCGTGCCACAGAGAGGCCCCATCGCGGCAGCTCCAACTCCGAAATTAGAATATCTTCAGGGCACCATAATCAACCATTACATCACAACCTGAAAGGAAAATAAAAAAAACGAACTCGGCCAATTGTTGTTGAATCATATTAACAATATTAAATGAAACAACAAGTTTACTGTTACCAATCACCGTTTTATTTATTTCCACGACGCGTTTCGAAGGTTTAAACCTCCATCATCGGGTGGATTTACATTAGTAAGTATTACATTTGTGTGTGTGTTGTGTTACGATTTTTGGAGGAACTTGTGGCACTGCCTAGTGGAGAAACGAGACGTTATTTCAGAATATGGTTTAGGATTACTTTTGACGAAAAATTAAACTGATATCTAATGGTAAACATTAAATAAGTGAACTACAGTACCTTCAGTGATCACTGATTAAACTGATATCTAATGGTAAACATTAAATAAGTAAACTACAGTACCTTCAGTGATCACTGAAGGTACTGTAGTTTACTTATTTAATGTTTATCATTAGATATCAGTTTAATTTTTCGTCAAAAGTAATCCTAAACCATATTCTGAAATAACGTCTCGTTTCTCCACTAGGCAGTGCCACAAGTTCCTCCAAAAATCGTAACACAACACACACACAAATGTAATACTTACTAATGTAAATCCACCCGATGATGCAGGTTTAAACCTTCGAAACGCGTCGTGGAAATAAATAAAACGGTGACTGGTAACAGTAAACTTGTTGTTTCATTTAATGTCAGTAACAGTCACGGTAAAGCCTAACCTAAAAATGTTCGCATTTAAAGTCATATTAACAACATTATCTTAAAAAAGCAGCTGATATGTAAGTGGGATCCAGAAGCAGAAAATACCTTTTAACACACTCTCAGGGAAATCAACACACTTCCAATACTGTGTACTACCGACTTCTGACCACAACAAAAAAAAATTTAAAAACGTAAATTTAGTTCACTGTTGCTGATTTTTGCTCTCAACATACACTACTTGCCATTAAAATTGCTACACCAAGAAGAAATGCAGATGGTAAACGGGCATTCGTTGGACAAGTATATTATACCAGAACTGACATGTGATTAAATTTTCACGCAATTTGGGTGCATAGATCCTGAGAAATCAGTACCCAGAACAGCCACCTCTGGCCGTAATAACGGCCTTGATACGCCTGGGCATTGAGCGAAACAGAGCTTGGATGGCGTGTATAGGTACAGCTGCCCATGCAGCTTCAACACGATATAACAGTTCATCAACAGTAGTGACTGGCGTATTGTGACGAGCCAGTTACTCAGCCACCATTGACCAGACGTTTTCAATTGGAGAGATCTGGAGAATGTGCTGGCCAGGGCAGCAGTCGAACATTATCTGTATCCAGAAAGGCTCGTACAGGACCTGCACCATGCGGTCGTGCATTATCCTGCTGAAATGTAGGGTTTCGCAGGGATCGAATGAAGGGTAGAGCCACGGGTGGTAACACATCTGAAATGTAACGTCCACTGTTCAAAGCGCTGTCATTGTGAATAAGAGGTGACCGATACGTGTAACCAATGGCACCCCGTACCATCACGCCGGGTGATACGCCAGTATGGAGATGACGAATACACGCTTCCAATGTGCGTTCACCGCGATGTCGCCAAACACGGTTGCGACCATCATGATGCTGTAAACAGAACCTGGATTCATCCGAAAAAACGACGTTTTGCCATTCGTGCACCCAGGTTCGTCATTGAGTACACCATCGCAGGCACTCATGTCTGTGATACAGCCTCAAGGGTATCCGCAGCCATGGTCTCCGAGCTAGCTAACAGTCCATGCTGCTGCAAACGTCGTCGAACTGTTCGTGCAGATGGTTGTTGTCTTGCAAACGTCCCCATCTGTTGACTCAGGGATGGAGGCGTGGCTGCACGATCCGTTACAGCCATGCGGATAAGATGCCTGTCATCTCGACTGCTAGTGATACGAGTCCGTTGGGATCCAGCACGTCGTTCCGTGTTACCATCCTGAAGCCACCGGTTCCATATTCTCCTAACTGTCATTGGATGTCGACCAACGAGAACAGGAATGTCACGATACGATAAACCGTAATCGCGGTAGGCTATAATCCGACCTTTATCAAAGTCGGAAACGTGATGATACGCATTTCTCCTCCTTACACGAGGCATCACAACGTTTCACCAGGCAACGCCGGTCAACTGCTGTTTGCGTATGAGAAATCGGTTGGAAACTTTCCTCATGTCAGCACGTTGTAGGTGTCGCCACCGGCACCAACCTTGTGTGAATGCTAATCATTTGCAAATCACAGCATCTTCTTCCTGTCGGTTAAATTTCGGGTCTGTAGCACGTCATCTTCGTGGTGTAGCAATTTTAATGGCCAGTAGTGTATTGTTAAGGAGTTATTGATGTGTAAGTAAGGCCCTAAACTTCGAAATATTGAATATGACGTTGTCTGGAGAATGTGACATCTGCGACAGGTAACTCCAGTTTTTCGTTACGTTTAACAGAAAAAATTTTAAAAATCCCTGAATCTCATACAAAAATTTATTAAAAACAATAAACACCTTTTTAAGATTTCAAAATATAAAGTAGCTGTGTAGACTACCATATTTTCAAGAGATAGACATAAAGTCTGCCCCTCCCCCTTCCCCACAACTTGGTATTCTGAATTCTGAGGGTTCAATCTACAATGAGCAAACTTACTGAGAGAGTTGGTTTTTGTTGTAATTGTATCTGCACAGATTAATTAGGTTTCTGTACTTAAACAATAATTTTCTAATTCGTGACACTGACAAAAAAAATCCTATTACCAATGATCTACATGTGTTTCTTTTGGACGCTGATTTTTCACTGTAGCTACAAGTGCACATATGGAACTCCAGTTAATAGAATAAATCGCTGTTGTTTGACTTATCTCTGTGAAACATGGCATTATGCTAATAATATCATTTCTCGTACATGGGAAGGTCTATTTGTGATGAAAGTAAGGAATGTGTAATCAAGGGTACAGTAGTGAAGCTTTTATGACAATTGCCATGGAGAACTACTAATTTGTGGTCCCCTACGTTCCCACTATTAAAGCTATGGTCATCTAGATACACAGCATAACTCGTCTTTCTGGTTTTTAACTGTATTTTTGTTATTGTGATGAGAACTTATTTCTTTAATTGTTGCATCACACTTTGGTAGTTGTAGGATATTGTACCCAACCTGTACATGACAAACAGTACTTGATACCACAAAACTATACGCAGCACACTGACAGCCATTACAGGTGAATAACTACAACACCAAGCACAATAAATGACAGTAGAGTAACGTTGTATGAAGATGATCTAATCAGGAAGCTGACGTGGATAGTTTGACAGTGTGGTGAGCTTTGCTGTACTGGAGTAGTGACTATTCTAACAACTTTAATGTCTTTGTTAATATAAGGAGATTAAATTGATATCGTGGTAGACTAATTGCCTACACCCCACTGAACAACCACATAAAATCATTTTGGTCGTTGCTGGGAGCTACTCGTTTCATTAAAGACGTGACGAGCAGTATTTCTTTCTCTGACAGCAGCTTCAAATTGCAAATATCTGCAAAACACCTGAGACAACACTACTGACGATTCTTACAAGGGAGAGCCTGTATCTCTGATCAGTATAATAGCTGTACTATTATTTATAAATGTCCACACACTTTAGATCAGATAATTTATGGATGTCACTAAGAGTATGACAAATTTGTTTGAATTGGTTATGTAGTTAACCTAGTGATGGTTGCACTAATAGGGAGGCTGTATCTGCTTTTCTTTTTTTTACCACAGGTGGCAGAAGCTGAGAAGCATCTCTTCTGGTGCGAGTGAATCCTTCATCTTGGGTTGAATCGGGGGAGGGCGGGGGGAGGGAGACGATGGTGTAGCGGCTGCCAGCTGCCACTCTGACACTGGATGGGCTTTTGTGGTAGCCTGGACAGCCTGCACAGAGGTCACGCGCACATATGGTGTGTCACGGAAGAAATACCTTTTTCGCTTGTTTCACTTAAAGTGCAGACCTCCTCCATTCCTATTCAATTGTTAACATCAGTTTAATTTCAGGATGCATTGCGTTAGTAGCCTGCAGTGTGTGATGTGGCTGTAGAGAAGTTCAAGATTTTTACAGTTATTTTCAAGTACACAACAAAGTCTCGGTGTCAGTCTCCTCCTAGGCAACCTGGAAGTGTGTAGGCCACACCTAAGCACCAGGTTAGTACACTTCTAATCGATATTAAGTATTAACTTACAAGGCCACAATAAGCTGTTTATTGTTTAAACGTGTAATATCAAAGATGTTTAAGCAATGTACTGTGGCAATTGCTCGCCATTTAAAGTATCTAATTTACGATCTTGGAAAGTGGGTATTTTTGAAAATTTGGAATATTATAACCGAAACTCTGTATAGTAACAGAAGAAGATAGCTGAGCGCTTGCAGAAATGCCATTGAGCACTAAACTCTGCAAGAAATTGTAAAAACAAAATTGAATAACAGGTTTAGGTATATGCCAGGTGAGTGGTTAGAATGAGAGATGGAACACAAGTGAGGAGTATTCAGTCTGATGGTAGGTCATAACGTTTGGCCTTCCACTATATTAAACACAACACAGAAGACAAGCAAGTTTTCGTAAACAACCAGAAGTCGCACTTCGTATTTTTTATATATTTAAATGTCTATTTAAAAATACAAAGTGTAGCTGTGGCTGTCTTCGAAAAATTAGTTTAAATAGTTGATCCCCCTGCAGGCAATTCCTGCTCTTGGATATACAAACCAAGTGTCAATAAAATGACTTAGAGAGGGGAGAAGAAGAATCTGTGGGTAGGGAGGGAAATAGAGTTGGGGTGGGATGGTTTTCCTTTGCGATAAGACACGCAACCGTCTCAGAAGGAAGGAAATTAACTTTCCAGGTAACTTACCTTGGAGGACATCGTCTTTTGACCTTGCTGATAAGTAGAACAATAGGTTCATGGCCTATAAATATTACCGATCCACTACTTCGATATTCAGATCTTATGGAATCAAAAGACTACAGTCGGTGAAGAAACAGTGCTAACAGTACCAAAAATAGCACTGACTTATTATCATTCATCGCCGTTTTATTCTATCTCGCTTCATTCGTAACCTTATCCTACACATTGTGTTAGTTTTTTGCACAAAGCACTTTACTGACACGAAATATATTTACGTTTTTGTGTTTGTAGGTCCACTGTCGTCTCAATATTTCATGTTAGTTAGCTTGTTTTGGTATTACAGGATGCGATATTCTTTTGCTTCGTTTTGGCGGTTGTGGAAACGTCTGCTAGTCCTACTAGTGCTGTGAATGTGTGTGTGCATGTCTTTTTTTATTCATTTATTTATTAATTTGGGTGGGGGAATTATATATCCTTGTTTGTTTCTATATGCGACACAAATGTAAAAAGTGTAAATACACACACAAAGTAGTTTCAGACACTCCAACTACAACCAAAACAAAATAAAGGAACATCACTTCCTGCAATATCAAAACAAAGTACACGAAATTGTTTTCTTTAGAATGAAAATTACAAGTGGTAAGAATCTGAATTATCAGGTTGCAACACTACTATATTTACTTGTGTCTTGCGGACTTTCATATAACTACGCACCCACCTACTCAACGTTGCAACATTAAACGTTTTGGCTGGTTTCGTTGTCTAGGGGCTGGGATACGTAGCTGCCGCACTACAGGCCTAATACTGATGAGTCTACAGTATACGATAAGAATACACACCTGAATCGAATGGTCGAATGTTTCTATCACTCGGTAATTACGAATTATGAATGTAACATATGAATTTATAAATGAAAGATTGCAGGTACTACCCTTAACGACTTTAAATGATGAGCACGATAGCAGAAGTACTTTTGAGAACGCGGTATATTTCTGCAAAACACTTATTGGTGTCGATGGTCCAGCAGTTAAATAAAATATGAGTTGAATAACAGGGAAACAATAGATTCCTCCTGCACGTAATTATTTATGAAAAACAACATAGCTAGGGGGATATTCACTTCTAAACGCACGCTACGTCTTCACTGTAGAAGCCACGGATATCTGACAAGTGCCCAAGTCAGCACTACAAAATATTTCTATCTGCCGCGACCACGAGCAAACTGCTCCACTGTCCAAGTCTTTCCGCCCACAGCGCGCGCGCCGCGCTGTACCGTCCGCGTCCAGCACTCACTCCCGTGTCCCGCGCCGTCCCGTCCAGCACTGCCTCGTGTCCTCTCCGGAAACGATGCTCCTCCCCACTTCCATACAGTCACTTCACTTAACGACCGCTGTGATTGGCTAGAGCGCTCCCAACCTGTCTACAAACCAACGCGCACTCACAAACATACTGAAACACATTCGAAATACTGGATCTACATTTAAATACTTGAAATTAAATAAATATTCCTACGGCTGGACCATAAACACGCTCTAACACACATTATTAAATACACAAACAACTAAATAAACATATATCAAAATAAAAGAAGCAAAAGGTAGGCCAGGAGCCTAATGTCTCTGTGCTTTCTAAAACACAGTAAATATTTTACCAATTTCCTCATAAATAGTATATACCGGATACAAACAAAGAAACAGATGACTAAATATATTTATTATCATGTTTCTACCATTTTTTCGTGTAACTGTGGAGTACTTATGGCCTGATGAAATCGATAGCAATCGGCCACTTTGACCTACAATAACTCATGTACTATTTAAGTTACATGCCTGTAATTCATACCAACATAGGTTTACACTAATAGCTTTCTAAAGACACGGCGATTGACGAAATCGGATGAAGCGTTTATATTTTGGAAATTCGTTGCTGGGTGTTACTTGTATAATTTGTCGTCAGATACTAAACTTTAAACTAATAAACATATTGAAAATCTGATTACACCATGAGAATCGTCGTGCAAAATCTAGTAATGTACATGTTTCTTTTTGAGGTATCATGATTCATCTGGCTACTATTAATTTCTATAAGAACTGTGAAATGTCTGCCATTAAGGTTTCACAAAGTCCACCATCTTTGGCTCTCCCGGCATAGACATCTCCTTCACTGACACAAAGCACCATCCCCGTCATAGCGGAATTCCCAGCCACGCGGCTGGACCATGCGCTGGGGCTAACCCTCTCGTCCGGCTAACGTTCGCAACCACGTGTTTGCTGCCGGACACAGGCTGGCAGAGCTGCCCGTGCGGCCACTCCAACTTACAATATTTTTAGGGCGCCACAATTCGCCCGTTGCTTCACACACCCCCACTTATTAACATTCTGGCTTGCATAATGTTCAGAAGTAGCGCCATTCAGTTCATACCAGTACATATAAATACGTTACAAAGAACAGAATTAAACGATTAAAACACCAGGCCAATAGTGTTTACAAAGTTTTTGTAGTGGTGTGGTAGCAGTATGAATTTCGAAATAAACTAACACAAATTATGAACGAAACGGCATATTAATTAAAAGCCTGCATTTCGTTTAAGCATAATCAATTTTTTTTGGTCACTTATGTGCGATTTTGTAAGCACTTCTTGTGCCACTCACTCAGCGCTAAGGTGCCTTCCTGCACTAATTTTTCTTCCGTCGCACTGCACAGTCTCACTCGGATTTTCGCACGAAGTATCGATCAACTCGCATTAGTCTTTTGACCAAGTGCCTCGCAGAAGTCGTGTCTGCCTCTGAAGTCCGAGGTCCACCGTTTATCGTGACAAATCTGTCTACAACGAAAACCAAAAGTAGGAACCCCTCAACAAACCATTTCCCAAAACCAACCAGGATCTTCGCTAAAGATTACCTCCAGCGGACATGATACTTTAGGAACAAAGTCACAAAGCAAACGACTGTATCACAGTAATCTCAAATTCCAACAAGTTCTATTTAATTGACGTAAATAAATCCTTCCTACCTCCACGTTCCAAATTTGCCTGCACATACAATTACAATTTTAATACCCTCCAAATTGACCGCTAAATTCTTTGCCACACTCTTATACAAAACATAAACCAATACATATTTTACTTAAATCCACGGTGTCACTGACCTCCACGCACCTTCAGGGCCTACATTTCCCTCCTCTTGCACACCTACAGTGCCTCAATAAACTAACAAATCCGCAAGTAAAACATATAAAACAGAAAAAAAAACAGACTCCGTCGTCAGGCCAGGAATGGCCTACCGGGACCATCCGACCGCCGTGTCATCCTCCGAGGAGGATGCGGATAGGAGGGGCGTGGGGTCAGCGCACCGCTCTCCCGGTCGTAATGATGGCATCCTGAACCGAAGTCGCTACTATTCGGTCGAGTAGCTCCTCAATTGGCATCACGAGGCTGAGTGCACCCCGAAAAATGGCAACAGCGCATGGCGGCGGGATGGTCACCCATCCAAGCGCCAGCCACGCCCAACAGCGCTTAACTTCGGTGATCTCACGGGAACCGGTGTATCCACTGTGGCAAGGCCGTTGCCAAAACATATAAAACATCCCTCCAAAATTAATACCACTAATTGCATATTAGAACAGCTTTTCACTTGTGCCCTTTCTCTATATACAACCTCAATTCCGTCACGTTTCTTGGACCCAAACGTTTACCTGAGGCAGGATATTTTAAACGGTACGCATTTGGATGAGGGCACTCTGCCACAGCAAATGGTCCATAGTATAACTCGAATACTTTCTTAATCTCCCAGTCCACTTCGCTGGAACGCTCTTTGGTGAGTACAAGCACTTTGTCCCCCACTTTGTACTTCTTCGGTTTGTATCGTCCATCGTGTCACCTTATCCTTTCAGTGGCTAAATTTTTCATGCTGATTCAGTTTTTCACGGCGGGAATTCTACCGTTTCTGTGAGTAGGAACTTTGGTTGCACCCCGGTCATGACTTCCAAAGGTGAGTACCCCATAGCCTTACTTTTTACGCTGTTGAGTACGTCCTCAAACGCGCTCACGTACTCCATCCACTTGGAATGACGATTGCTGGCATACGTCCTACATAAACGTCGTACTTCCCGCATATACCGTTCACACAAGTTGCTCGCTGGGTGGTAGACGGATATACGGATATGTTGCACACCCTGGTCGTTCATGAACGTGTTCAAATCGTCCGAAGTCTACATCTACATCTACATGACTACTCTGCAATTCACATTTAAGTGCTTGGCAGAGGGTTCGTCGAACCACAATCATACTATCTCTCTACCATTCCACTCCCGAACCGCGCACGGGAAAAACGAACACCTAAACCTTTCTGTTCGAGCTCTGATTTCTCTTATTTTATTTTGATGATCATTCCTACCTATGTAGGTTGCGCTCAACAAAATATTATCGCATTCGGAAGAGAAAGTAGGTGACTGAAATTTCGTAAATAGATCTCGCCGCGACGAAAAACGTCTTTGCTGTAATGACTTCCATCCCAATTCACGTATCATATCTGCCACACTCTCTCCCCTACTACGTGATAATACAAAACGAGCTGCCCTTTTTTGCAGCCTTTCGATGTCCTCCGTCAATCCCACCTGGTAAGGATCCCACACCGCGCAGCAATATTCTAACAGAGGACGAACGAGTGTAGTGTAAGCTGTCTCTTTAGTGGACTTGTTGCATCTTCTAAGTGTCCTGCCAATGAAACGCAACCTTTGGCTCGCCTTCCCCACAATATTATCTATGTGGTCTTTCCAACTGAAGTTGTTCGTAATTTTAACACCCGGGTACTTAGTTGAATTGACAGCCTTGAGAATTGTACTATTTATCGAGTAATCGAACTCCAACGGATTTCTTTTGGAACTCATGTGGATCACCTCACACTTTTCGTTACTTAGCGTCAACTGCCACCTGCCACACCATACAGCAATCTTTTCTAAATCGCTTTGCAACTGATACTGGTCTTCGGATGACCTTACTAGACGGTAAATTGCAGCATCATCTGCGAACAACCTAAGAGAACTGCCCAGGTCATTTACGAGGGCAGTTCAATAAGTAATGCAACACATTTTTTTTCTGAAACAGGGGTTGTTTTATTCAGCATTGAAATACACCAGGTTATTCCCCAATCTTTTAGCTACACAACACTATTTTTCAGCGTAATCTCCATTCAATGCTACGGCCTTACGCCACCTTGAAATGAGGGTCTGTATGCCTGCACGGTACCATTCCACTGGTCGATGTCGGAGCCAACGTCATACTGCATCAATAACTTCTTCATCATCCGCGTAGTGCGTCCCACGGATTGCGTCCTTCATTGGGCCAAACATGGAAATCCGACGGTGCGAGATCGGGGCTGTAGGGTGCATGAGGAAGAACAGTCCACTGAAGTTTTGTGAGCTCCTCTCGGGTGCGAGGACTTGTGTGAGGTCTTGCGTTGTCATGAATAAGGAGAAGTTCGTTCTGATTTTTGTGCCTACGAACACGCTGAAGTCGTTTCTTCAATTTCTGAAGAGTAGCACAATACACTTCAGAGTTGGTCGTTTGACCATGGGGAAGGACATCGAACAGGATAACCCCTTCAGCGTCCCAGAAGACTGTAACCATGACTTTACCGGCTGAGGGTATGGCTTTAAACTTTTTCTTGGTAGGGGAGTGGGTGTGGCGTCACTTCATTGATTGCCGTTTTGTTTCAGGTTCGAAGTGATGAACCCATGTTTCATCGCCTGTAACAATCTTTGACAAGAAATTGTCACCCTCAGCCACATGACGAGCAAGCAATTCCGCACAGATGGTTCTCCTTTGCTCTTTATGGTGTTCGGTTAGACAACGAGGGACCCAGCGGGAACAAACCTTTGAATATCCCAAATGGTGAACAATTGTGACAGCACTACCAACAGAGATGTCAAGTTGAGCACTGAGTTGTTTGATGGTGATCCGTCGATCATCTCGAACGAGTGTGTTCGCACGCTCCGCCATTGCAGGAGTCACAGCTGTGCACGGCCGGCCCGCACGCGGGAGATCAGACAGTCTTGCTTGACCTTGCGGCGATGATGACACACGCTTTGCCCAACGACTCACCGTGCTTTTGTCCACTGCCAGATCACCGTAGACATTCTGCAAGCGCCTATGAATATCTGAGATGCCCTGGTTTTCCGCCAAAAGAAACTCGATCACTGCCCGTTGTTTGCAACGCACATCCGTTACAGACGCCATTTTAACAGCTCCGTACAGCGCTGCCACCTGTCGGAAGTCAATGAAACTATACGAGACGAAGCGGGAATGTTTGAAAATATTCCACAAGAAATTTCCGGTTTTTCAACCAAAATTGGCCGAGAAATAAAATGTGTTGCATTACTTATTGAACTGCCCTCGTATATAGATCAGGAACAGCAGAGGTCCCAGGACGCTTCCCTGGGGAACACCTGATATCACTTCAGTTTTACTCGATGATTTGCCGTCTATTACTACGAACTGCGACCTTCCTGACAGGAAATCACGAATCCAGTCGCACAATTGAGACGATACCCCATAGGCCCGCAGCTTGATTAGAAGTCGCTGGTGAGGAACGGTGTCAAAAGCTTTCCGGAAATCTAGAAATACGGAATCAACTTGAGATCCCTGTCGATAGCGGCCATTACTTCGTGCGAATAAAGAGCTAGCTGCGTTGCACAAGAACGATGTTTTCTGAAACCATGCTGATTACGTATCAATAGATCGTTCCCTTCGAGGTGATTCATAATGTTTGAATACAGTATATGCTCCAAAACCCTACTGCAAACCGACGTCAATTATATCGGTCTGTAGTAAAATGGATTACTCCTACTACCCTTCTTAAACACTGGTGCGACCTGCGCAATTTTCCAATCTGTAGGTACAGATCTATCGGTGAGCGAGCGGTTGTATATGAGTGCTATGTAGGGAGCTATTGTATCAGCGTAATCTGAAAGGAACCTAATCGGTATACAATCTAAACTGCGATCCGTTGTCAGACAACAGCCTTACTGGTTTTACAATATTCCTGAAGTAATCCTTCTCCAGTTTGGCTATCGGAGTTTTAGTATTCGCTTTCCGTATCGGATACAGTTCAATGAGCTTAGAGAACACGTCCACCACAACACAGATGTACTTCATGCCGCCGAGCCCTGTGGGTAGTGGGCCAAAATCGTCCATAGCCCGTAACTCGCCCACTTCGGTAGATATACTGCTTTGCATTTCCCCCTGTTGGTGGCCGTGCAGTACATGACCCGTTGGCAACGGTCCAACGCCGCCAGCTGCATGCGGACCCGTCTGGTCAGATTATTTACGTGGGCGTATTCCTCGATGATTTCGGTACACGTTTCAGAACCGTAATGTCCGTGACTTAAATGGACGTAGTCTATCAACAGTTCCACATACTTCTTGGGAAAACACACTCTCCATTTGTTGTGGTCGAGCGCTTCTAGGCGCTTCAGTCTGGAACCGTTCGACCGCTACGGTCGCAGGTCCGAATCCTGCCTCGGGCATGGATGTGTGTGATGTCTTTAGGTTAGTTAGGTTTAAGTAGTTCTAAGTTCTAGGGGACTGATGACCTCAGATGTTAAGTCCTATAGAGCTCAGAGCCAACAGTCTCCATTTATCCGTCTCTTCATCTTTCCGCCAGAATAACACTCCCTTCTGTATCTTAAAATATTTAGGTAGTTTTTCGTATCCCTTGCTGTCGAAATTCACCTTAATGTGTTACAGCTCAGGATCGTCGTTTTGTGCTCGCCGCATATCTTTGCACACCGCTACCCCTTCATATTCGTTCGGGTCCTCCCTTCCATCGTCTTCCGCCCCCACTGGTAATCTGGACAGAGCATCGGCAACACAATTTTCTCTACCCTTGATGTAGCGTATTTGGTATTCGAATTGCTGCATGAAGATTGCATTAAGCGGTCGTTCAGTATCCTGCAGTCCTGTGCAGATAACTCAGTCTTGTGGTCCGACAACACTGTCATTTATCTGCCCTCTAAATACATGCGGAATTTCTTAAATCCGTGCACGATCATGAGCATCTCCTTTTTCGATATATGATTTCCTCGTTCGTGCTTATTTAGGATGCGGCTGGAGAATGCCACACTAAGGTGTTCAATTTTTCCATTGAATATCTTTTCCCGAAATAGCTCACAACTTTTTCCATAGTCCGAACTGTCCGACGCTGACCGGAAAGTGAGATTCATATCAGGGTAGTACAACATCTTACTATTGCACAATTTATCTTTTCTACCCTGGAATTCTGTTTCACATTCCTCGGTCCACCTCCAAGCTGCATGTTTCGTTAACCATTTGCATAAATTCGGAATATTGATTCCTCCCTCCCCCAAGAATTTTCTATAGAAACCGCAGATGCCCAAGTACGACTTTAGTTGTTTCCTACTTCTGGGTCTAATACATTCTGGAATGGACTTGAACATCCAGGACACATTCGCAACCCTTGACCGTCTTTCCTTGGGAGTTTTCAAAATCAAGCTGCTCTTCCCTCTTGTAAGATTGAGATGAAGTGGTGAAGTCAGATGACAAGATGATTTTATCTCGCTCCTCGCGGTATGGTAATGGTGGCTTTCGTTGCGGTTGGCAAAACTAACTAAATACATCTACATCTACGTGATTACTCTTCTATTCACAATACAGTGCTTGGCATAGGGTTCAATGAACCACCTTCGTACTGTCTCTCTACCTTTCCACTCTAGACGGCACGCGGGAAAAACGAGCACTTAAACTTTTCTCAGCGAGCCCTGATTACTCTTATTTTATCGTGATGATCTTTTCTCCCTATGTAGGTGGGTGCCAACAGAATGTTTTCGCAGTCGGAGGAGAAAACTGGTGATTGAAATTTCATGAGAAGGTCCCGTCGCAACGAAAAACGCCTTTGTTTTAATTATTGCCACTTCAATTCACGTATCATGTCTGTGAGACTATCTCCCCTATTTCGCCATAATACAAAACGAGCTGCCCTTCTTTGTACGTTTTCGATGTCATCCGTCAATCCCACCTGATGCGGATCGCACACCGCACAGCAATACTCCAGAACAGGGCGGACAATCGTGGTGTAAGCAGTCTCTTTGGTAGACCTGTCGCACCTTCTAAGTGTTCTGGCAATGGGCAGTGAATCGCAGTCTTTGGTTTGTTTTACCCACAAAATTATCTACGTTACCGTTCCAGTTTAGGTTATTTGTAATTGTTATCCCTAAGTATTTAGCTGAATTTACAGCCTTCAGATTTGTGTGACTTATCGCGTAATGGAAATTTAGCTGATTTCTTTTAGTACTCATGTGAATAACTTTACACTTTTCTTTATTCAGGTTCAGTTGCCACTTTTCGCACCATACAGATATGTTATCTAAATAATTTTGCAAGTCGATTTGATCATCAAATGACTTTACAAGACGGTAAATGACAGCATCATCTGCAAACAATCTAAGATGGCTACTCAATTTGCCTCCTATCTCTTTAATATAGATCAGGAACAATAGAGAGCCTACAACACTTCCTTGGAGAACGCCGGATATTATTTCTGACCTTTCTGGCAGGAAATCACGTATCCAGTCGCACAACTGAGGCGATATTCCGTAGGCACGCAGTTTGGTTAGAAGACGCTTGTGAGGAACGGTGTCGAAAGCCTTCTGGAAATTTAAAAATATGGAATCAATTTGACATCCCCTGTCGATAGCACTTATTATTTCATGAGCATAAGGAGCTAGTTGTGTTTCACAAGAAAGATATTTTCTAAATCCGTGCTGACTATGTGTCAATAAGCCGTTTCCTTCGAGGTACTTCATAATGTTCGAATACAGTATATGTTCCAAAACCGTACTGCTAATCGACGTTAGAGATATATGCCTGTAATTCCGCGGATTACTCCTACTTCCCTTTTTGGTGTGACGTGAGCGATTTTCCAGTCCTTAGGTACGGCTCTTTCTGTGAGCGAGTGGATGTATATAATTGATAAATATGGAGCTATTTTATTAGCATACTCTGAGAGGAACCTGACTGGTATACAATCTGGACCAGAGGCCTTGCCTTTATTGAGTGATTTAAGCTGCTTTGTTATACCGAGGATATCTACTTCTATGTTGGCAGTTTTCTTGAGTGGACTTGAGGAATATTCACTTCGTCCTCTTTCTTGAAGGATTTTGCGAAAACTGTGTTTAATAACTCTGTTTTAGTGGCACTGTCATCAGTGACTTCCCCGTTGTTATAGTGCGGTGAAGGTATGTGTTGCGTCTTGCCACTGGTGTGCTTTATGTATGACCAGAATCTCTTTGGGTTTTCTGCCAGATTTCGAGACAGAATTTCGTGGTGGAATTTATCAAATGGTCCAAATGGCTCTGAGCACTATGGGACTTAACTTCTAAGGTCATTAGTCTCCTAAAACTTAGAACTACTTAAACCAAACTAATCTAATGACATCACACACATCCATGCCCGAGGCAGGATCCGAACCTCCGACCGTAGCGGTCCTGCGGTTCCAGATTGTAGCGCCTAGAACCGCACGGCCACCCCGGCCGGCCGGAAATTATTAAAAGCATCTCGCATGGAAGTACTCGCTATATTTCGAACTTTTGTAAAACTTTGCCAATCTTCGCTATTTTGCGTTCTTCTTAAATTTGGCATGCTTTTTTCGTTGCTTCTGCAACAACGATCTGGCCCTTTTTGTGTACCTTGGAGGATCAGTGCCATCACTTATTAATTTACTACACTTACGTGATCAGATCAGAAGTAGTGAAGACTGTCTCTTAAAAACGCGTTAAGAGCATTTTTATCAGCTTCTTTGAACAGATATACTTTGCGTTTCTTTTTGATGGTTGTAGGTGTTACGGTATTCAGCCTATCAGCAACTGCCTTGTGGTCACTAATGCCTCTATTACTCACAAAACTCACTATTTGTCCAGGATTATTTGTTGCTAGAAGGTCAAGTATGCTTTCGCAACCATTTACGCTTCGAGTGGGCTCATGAACTAATTGTCCAAAATAATTTTCCTAGAAAACATTCAGTACAATTTCGGATGACGCTTGTGCCTGCCGCCGGCTTTAAACGTATAATTTTTCCAGCATATCGAAGGTAGATTAAAAAAACCACCGACTCTAATTTTATGAGTGGTGTACTTATTTGAAATGAGACTCAAGTTTTCTTTTAACTGTTCAGCAACTATACCTGAGTCGGGGGGTCGGTAAAACGATACAATTAATAGTTTAGTCCGAATGTCAGGTATAACCTCTGCCCATACTACACTCCTGGAAATTGAAATAAGAACACCGTGAATTCAATTTCCCAGGAAGGGGAAACTTTATTGACACATTCCTGGGGTCAGATACATCACATGATCACACTGACAGAACCACAGGCACATAGACACAGGCAACAGAGCATGCACAATGTCGGCACTAGTACAGTGTATATCCACCTTTCGCAGCAATGCAGGCTGCTATTCTCCCATGGAGACGATCGTAGAGATGCTGGATGTAGTCCTGTGGAACGGCTTGCCATGCCATTTCCACCTGGCGCCTCAGTTGGACCAGCGTTCGTGCTGGACGTGCAGACCGCGTGAGACGACGCTTCATCCAGTCCCAAACATGCTCAATGGGGGACAGATCCGGAGATCTTGCTGGCCAGGGTAGTTGACTTACACCTTCTAGAGCACGTTCGGTGGCACGGGATACATGCGGACGTGCATTGTCCTGTTGGAACAGCAAGTTCCCTTGCCGGTCTAGGAATGGTAGAACGATGGGTTCGATGAGGGTTTGGATGTACCGTGCACTATTCAGTGTCCCCTCGACGATCACCAGTGGTGTACGGCCAGTGTAGGAGATCGCTCCCCACACCATGATGCCGGGTGTTGGCCCTGTGTGCCTCGGTCGTATGCAGTCCTGATTGTGGCGCTCACCTGCACGGCGCCAAACACGCATACGACCATCATTGGCACCAAGGCAGAAGCGACTCTCATCGCTGAAGACGACACGTCTCCATTCGTCCCTCCATTCACGCCTGTCGCGACACCACTGGAGGCGGGCTGCACGATGTTGGGGCGTGAGCGGAAGACGGCCTAACGGTGTGCGGGACCGTAGCCCAGCTTCATGGAGACGGTTGCGAATGGTCCTCGCCGATACCCCAGGAGCAACAGTGTCCCTAATTTGCTGGGAAGTGGCGGTGCGGTCCCCTACGGCACTGCGTAGGATCCTACGGTCTTGGCGTGCATCCGTGCGTCGCTGCGGTCCGGTCCCAGGTCGACGGGCACGTGCACCTTCCGCCGACCACTGGCGACAACATCGATGTACTGTGGAGACCTCACGCCCCACGTGTTGAGCAATTCGGCGGTACGTCCACCCGGCCTCCCGCATGCCCACTATACGCCCTCGCTCAAAGTCCGTCAACTGCACATACGGTTCACGTCCACGCTGTCGCGGCATGCTACCAGTGTTAAAGACTGCGATGGAGCTCCGTATGCCACGGCAAACTGGCTGACACTGACGGCGGCGGTGCACAAATGCTGCGCAGCTAGCGCCATTCGACGGCCAACACCGCGGTTCCTGGTGTGTCCGCTGTGCCGTGCGTGTGATCATTGCTTGTACAGCCCTCTCGCAGTGTCCGGAGCAAGTATGGTGGGTCTGACACACCGGTGTCAATGTGTTCTTTTTTCCATTTCCAGGAGTGTATTTCACACCAACTATCTACTTCAATTTCGCTACAAAGCAAAATACCTCTGACAGAAATAAACACTCTACCACCAACTGTATTTGATCTATCCTTTCTGAACACTGTTAGATCGTTTGAAAATATCTCGGCTCAGCTTATTTCCGGCTTTAGTCAGCTCTCTGCACCTACAACTATTTGAGTTTTAGTGCTTTCTATTAGGGCTTGGAACTCTGGTTGTCTCCCAACACAGCGACGACAATTTAAAACTACAATACCAATCTTTTCTACAACTATCTTACTGTGTTTTACCTGCCCATATGTAGACGGACGCCCCTTCTGTGGTTCCCTGACACCCACTAACCTAAAAAACCGCCCAGTCCCTTCCACACAGCCCCCGGTACCCATGTAGCCGCCTTCTGTGCTTAGTGTACTGCTGACCTATTAAGCGAAACCCAAAAACCTGCCACCCGATGGCGCAAGTCAAGTAATCTGCAGCCTACACGGTCGCAGAACCGCCTGAGCCTCTGATTCAGACCCTCCACTCGGCTCTGCACCAAAGGACCACAGTCGGTTCTATCGACGATGCTGCAGACGGTGAGCTCCGCCTTAATCTCGGAAGCAAGACTGGCAGTCTTTACCATTTCCGCTAGCCGACAGAAACCAGACAAAATCCGCTCCGATCCAAAGCGACACACGGCATTGCTACCGACATGAGCCACCACCTGCAGTTGGCTGCACCCTGTACTCTTCATGGCATCCACATCCGGAATGACTCTTCCCGGAATGCACACGGAGTGCACACTGGCTTCCTTACCCTCCTTGGCAGCCATGTTCCTAAGGTGCCCCATTACGCGCCTAACGTTGGAGCTCCCAGCTACCAGCAAACCCACCCTCTGTGAATGCCCAGACCTTGCAGGCAGAGAAGCTTTCTCTGGAACAGGGTGGACGACTGCATCCGGCTCAGAGACATCGTCAGCCACAGATAACGCCCGAAACCTGTTCGTCAAACGAACCGGGGAGGCCCTACGATCGGCCTCTCGGAAAGTTTTTTGCTGCCTGCCAGACTTGGGAATGATCTCCCACTCGACCACGGGTGGGGGGTCAACCTCAGTGCAGGCAGTACCCGGGGCGGCCACAGCAGTGGACATATCGGAGGACACGTGGGACGTTCTCGACGTCCCTCGCATCCCCGCGTCCGATCCAACACAGTGACGCCCCTTTGCGGCAGTCTCAAGCTGTGTGACGGAAACCAACGCAGCCCGAAACGGTGAGCGAAGGATCGCCAACTCAGCTAGCATTTGTACACAACAATCACAGTTCCTATCCATTACTGTAGTCGCTCCTGTTTGAAGCTCGTAAAAATATGCAACAAACGAACGGTGTATTCGCCTTATTAGCAGCGGGAAATCGAAGTGCTCTCTCACTGGCGGTCTAACCGCACTGAGCTCTTCTAACCAAACAAACAAAAGTCTGTACGATACGAGAGTCGATAGCAACGGTGGTTCTGTACACTACACTGTTATTGAAATAAAAGGTTGTGCCTGGTAAGCACTCAAACACTCAATAAATTACAAAAATACGATGATGGTAATGTGGTAGAGCTCTGAGTTTCCGGAGGGTTAGAAGCAGTAGCAGGGCCTGGATTTACTTACGATTCTGTCGTAACAGAGTGGGACTCATCATTCAGGTCCGTGGACAAACGAGGGAAGGAATTTGTGTGATGGTATTTTGTTGCGAGTGACGGGAAAAATTCCCATTCATTCAAATCCCTTTACAGCCTTTCCCACGTTAGCTCCATGTCTGCAGGTGATGTAAATTTTGCCAAAGCCTTAATCTGTTAATGGAGGCTGAGTGATTATTGCGTATAATTAGGCTACATAAATACTTAAATTAAGAAGAAGTAATACATATTATATTCCGACTCAGAAAGCCCTATCAAGACAGTTTTGCATAGCTCCATTCCCTTATTTTTTAAAACTAAACAGTTACGCAGTTTTACAACACAAGTTGTTCTGTTGACTGCGTCGGTGGATGCTCTACAACTGGCAGTCTAAACGTTTATAAATAACGTTCATGTATTTCAACAATAGACCATATTTTAAACAGACTTAATATCTCACGGCGGATTGTTGTAAGCAATACTGTCTTCCCTCTTCTATTTCTTTTTGGATGATTACTTTCTGGATTAAATGAACCTGGTAAAAACTTCTTGTCGCTTTTGCACGACCTGTCTAGCTAGCAACGATCCTGTAACATCAAGGCGCTGTAGCTGCATACATGGACCGAGCGTAGAATATCTTCTTATTTCTATCCACATAGCCTCATGGTTCATGTATCCATTAAATGTCATTGCGATACCAATATCGTCGAAAAATATGTAAGCCGAAGCGTTTTGTGATTGTGTTGATCAACACTGCAGCAGCGATGAAAATTCTCAGATAGAGTGTTTTATATTTTCATGGAGTTTGAATAGCACCAGACAGCTGAACATTTTATACGAACGGCTTGTGGTGTCAATTGACATACATATATACACTGTGGACATCTGATATTGAATTATCTCAGTTAAAACTGTTAATAGCGATGAAAACTGAAATTATTTATACTTGCTGTCCCAAAAGAATAGTCTGTATTCATGGATATGACAGTAACCCTCATTAGAAACAAAAACGTCTCGTATCATGTACTCTAAAATGCATACCTTCCTATTGATCAACTACTCATAGCTTTTAGGATATTAATTTTACAGTCCATGTCTACTAGACAATTTAATCTTGTGTTGACCCTTACTACCTCATCCGAAAATATGGTAAGCAAAGAGCTTACTGTAGAAGAGACTTTTTTCACATTATAGAAGATGAAGTAGGCTCTTAAGGTGCGCGTTTTAGAGCCCATATTTCCTATACATTTTCGCCTCGAATAATCGAGCGTTTCATTCCTTGAATATCGACCATTTCTCCTGTGGCAAACAGTATACTACATCTCTTTAATGAGAGTTAGTTAATTTATAATTTTCTTATTTTAGGAAGAAATTGTCATTTGGAATTATATGTTAAAAAATTGCCTGCCTTTTAACAGTCTATGCTGCCAAGTAGAAGGCCTATAAGTCACATAAAAAAACTTCGTCCTCTGGGTCCTCAAAGGTTTGTAGCATATGGTAGCTGAGAAATGCAAAGAGTGACGCACGCAGGATGGTGATGCGCCATCGGTTGGGAAGTGAACCGTCAGCGCCTGCCACGGGCGGCAGCTAAGCGGACAGCGACGAGGAACTTCTGCTGACCAAGGAATTCTGCCTCAGAAAAGTCTTCGAACTTGCGTCACGGTCCGCCACCTGGGATCGTCTTTACACTTAGCCACAGAAGTCCTGCCCACGTCGTCTCTACCTTCAAACTGTGCCACTGCTCCCACACAATAGCACAATACGAGTATACAATAAGCTTGGTAATTGCGTCAGCTGCTGTTTTATTATGTATGATAATTGCAGTGCAGTAATACAGATGATTTGTTTTATGAACAGGTCACAGTGCCTGAATTTGGTTGCATATTGATATAATATCTGGTATGTCACTGTCTCTGCAGTCGTCGTCCTCGTCGTCGTTGGTGTTGTTGTTATCGATGTTGTATTAGTAACCTTCGAACAGAAGCCCGGTTTGAAGCCGATATCCACTCTAGGCTATGTGAAAATCTCTTAATTTCTCCATAATTACAACTATATTCTGTTATTTGAACCCAACTTCTATACTGAACCCTGGTGGTTTCCTACAGTTTCTACCGTGTACACCTGGAACACGTGAGGCAATACTGACCTTACGACATATCTTATAAGAAAGATTAAGGAAAGGCAAACCTACGTTTCTAGCATTTGTAAAACTTAGAGAAAGCTTTTGACAATGTTGACTGGAATTCTCTCTTTTAAATTCTAAAGGTGGCAGGGGTAAAATACAGGGAGCGAAAGGCCATTTACAATTTGTATAGAAACAAGATGGCAGTTACAAGTGTTGACCAGTACTTGGGAAGGGAGTGAGACAGGGTTGTAGCCTCTCCTTGATGTTATTCAATCTGTATACTGAGCAAGCAGTAAAGGAAACGAAAGAAAAATTCGGAGTAGGTATGAAAATCCATGGAGAAGAAATAAAAACTTTGAGGTACGCTGATGACATTGTAATTCTGTCAGAAACAGCAAAAGACTTGGAAGAGCACTTGAACGAAATGCACAGTGTCTTGAAATGAGGATATAAGATGAACATCAACAAAAGCAAAACGAGGATAATGAAATGTAATCGAATTAAATCGGGTGATGTTGCGGGAATTAGATTAGGAAATGAGACATTTAAAGTAGTAAATGAGTTTTGCTATTTGGGGAGCAAAACAACTGATAATGGTCGAAGTAGAGAGGATATAAAATGTAGACTGGCAATGGCAAGGAAAGCGTTTCTGAAGAAGAGAAATTTGTTTACATCGAGTATGGATTTAAGTGTCAGGAAGTCGTTTCTGAAAGTATTTGTATGAAGTGTAGCCATGTATGGAAGTGAAACATGGACGATAAATAGTTTGGACAAGAAGAGAATAGAAGCTTTCGAAATGTGGTGTTACAGGAGAATGCTGAAGATTAGATGGGTAGATCACATAACAAATGAGGAGGTATTGAATAGAATTTGGGAGAAGAAGAGTTTGTGGCACAACTTGGCTAGAAAAAGGGACCGATTGGTAGTACATGTTCTGAGGCATCAAGGTATCATAAATTTAGCATTGTAGGGCAGCGCGGAGGGTAAAAATCGTAGAGGGAGACCAAGAGATGAATACACTAAGCACATTCAGAAGGATGTAGGTTGCAATAAGTACTGGGAGAGGAAGATGCTTGCACAGGATAGAGTAGCATGGGGAGCTGCATCAAACCAGTCTCTTGACTGAAGACCACAACAACAACAACACTTCATTCCATTATCTTACTGACTACAGTGCATTTAAAGTAAGTTGCGACTTCTGGCAGTTCAGTACGGAGCGAGTGGAGGCAAGCGTAGTAGCCAGCGTGTGCTGGGCGTCTCAGCAGGGGACCGCAGTACGAGGGCTATTCCGAAAGTAAGGTCCGATCGGTCACGACATGGAAACGACTATGAAAATCCGATAAAGCTTTGCACAGATGTGTTGGGTAGTGTCTCTAGTATAACCCCAGTTAGCATCACGTCGCTCTTCTCATTTCTGAGCTCGCAGTGAGTGCGTAAAGATGTCTAGAAAATAGTGTCTGCCGCCAAGTACGGGGGCCTGGTGAGAAATTTCCCCTGAAGCTATGCAGCTAACATTACATAACTGTCGTGCTGTTTCGTCTTCAAGACAATTCTCAGCCGCATTCTGCAGGGGCAATGAAGATGCTCCTGCATCGTTTTCAAATGGAAATGTGAGAGTACCCACAATACAGCCCGTAATTGTCTCCCTCTGAGTTTCAGCTCTGGTCACATGAACCGCTGGTTATGAAGACAACATTTCGGCACAAGACAACGAGCCGTAGGCCAGCGTAGAGAATTGGCGGAGAGCAGTGGCGGCTGCCTTCTATAGCGAGGGTATGGGAAAGTTGGTACAACGCTACGATACACGTCTAAGTCGGGTCGGCGACTATGGAGATAAAGTAGCTGCAAGGTGTATCTAACTGTTGCAAATAAAACATTTTTGATTTTTACCGTGGTTTCCATTTCGCGACCTATCGGACCTTACTTTCGGAATAGCCCTCGTATAATCCCAGGCCTACTCGGCTCGGAACCTGGCAGGCTCGCTTGACTGCATGAAGGGCAAGCCGGCCGATCGGCGAGCTTCCTCACACGATTTTAAAGGAACTATTCGATAGTAAACTCTCATTCTTTCACATCTTGTAGTTCAGTTCGTCAGCTTCATGAGGGGAACCGCCTATCGTTTCATTAATGGTCATAGTTTCTGTGAAGTTTCCATAATACGTAAAATACTGCAAGAAATTCTTAATGTGCAGTGAAAAATAGGTGTCGCTCTGAATTTGTGTTTGGTGCGTGTCAGGTATATGTTGCTGAGTATTAAATGTAGATAATATATTGAATTATTCTTTGAACTTGGAAGGATATCGCTGTCTGTTTCCACTCTCGATAAAATGAAATATATGTAACGCTCTCCGTCACGAACTCGGGCGTGGGTGAAAGAACTAGAATGAAATATTCATAAACTCCCCGTATCTCATAAACGGTTTGAGATATTGAAACAAGATTTGGCCAATGACAGCGCCCAAAGACGAGAGTGTTTATCCAAATGATTAATAGGCGAGACTTCCATATCTACTGCTATATTTAAGAGACTGCAAATTTTTTCAATGAAATAATGTAGTTACTGAGGGCCATCGATAGCTGGTGAAACGAGAATTGTGTAGGTTTTGCAGTAATATGAGTGAAGAAGTTACACGTTTATTTTTATAGTGAGAATGGGCCATTGACCTGACTTCACTCAGCTGTTACTTTAATAACACACGGTTTCAGGATTCTGTCGCAATTTCAACTGCATTAGAAATTTTGGGAGATGAATATTTCTAAACCCTTTTGTGTTTTGACAAAAGAAGTAGATTTTAACAGGCAACAAGATAAGTTACGTATTCCCCAAAACTCATCACAGTTCTTCTTCATGAATCAATGTCTCTCCAGTTACCTTCTTAGTGGCTGACAACTCAGTACCAGTCCAGTCGTGTACCATTGGGTACTTTGGTCAGCATTTCAATCCCAGTGAGAGGAAACTTCTTGTTGCATCTTGCCAAATTACTTTTCACATAGGCCCATATACTCTGTCCGATTTAAATGAGTATCATAAGGTGGAAGCCTGATTAAACAATACCTTTTACGGTGAGTCAGTTCGTCGATCAGGTAAAATGAAGTTTTGGCTTATGAAGCACTACAAGTTCCATTAACTTGGCTCTATACAGGGTGGTCCATCGATCGTGACCGGACCAAATATCTCACGAAATAAACGTCAAACGAAAAAAGTACAAGGAACGAAACTTGTCTAGCTTGAATGGGGAAACCAGATGGCGCTATGGTTGGCCCAATAGATGGCGCGGCCATAGGTCAAACAAAGGATATCAACAGCGTTTTTTAAAAAAATAGGAACCCCATTTTTATTACATATTCGTGTAGTACGTAAAGAAATATGGATGTTTTAGTTGGATCACTTTTTTCGCTTTGTGATAGATGGCTCTGAAATAGTCACTAACATATAACTCACAATATTAGACGAACAGTTGTAACAGGTAGGTTTTTTAAATTAAAATACAGAACGTAGGTACGTTTGAACGTTTTATTTCGGTTGTACCAGTGTGATACATATACCTTTGTGAACTTTTTATTTCTGAGAACGTATGCTGTTACAGCGTGATTACCTGTAAATACCACATTAAAGCAATAAATGCTCAAAATGATGTGCGTCAACCTCAATGCATTTGGCATTCCTCTCAACAGTGAGTAGTTCGCCTTCCGCCGGCCAGTGTGGCCGTGCGGTTCTAGGCGCTTCAGTCTGGAACCGCGCGACCGCTACGGTCGCAGGTTCGAATCCTGCCTCGCGCATGGATGTGTATGATGTTCTTAGGTTAGTTAGGTTTAAGTAGTTCTAAGTTCTAGGGGACTGATGACCTCAGATGTTAAGTCCCATAGTGCTCAGATCCAGTTCGCCTTCCGTAATGTTCGCACATGCATTGACAACGCGCTTACGGATGTTGTCAGGCGTTGTCGGTGGATCATGATAGCAAGTATCCTTTAGCTTTCCCCACAGAAAGAAATCCGAGGACGTCAGATTCCGTGAAAGTGCGGGCCATGGTATGGTGCTTCGATGACCAATCCACCTGTCATGAAATATGCTATTCAATACCGCTTCAGCCGCACGCGAGCTATGTGCCGTATATCCATCATGATGGAAGTGCATCACCATTCTGTCATGCGGTGAAACATCTTGTAGTAACATCGGTAGAACATTCCGTAGGAAATCAGCATACATTGCACCATTTAGATTGTCATCGATAAAATGAGGGCCAATTATCCTTCCTCCTATAATGCCGCACCATACTTTAACCCGCCGAGATCGCTGATGTTCCACTTGTCGTAGCCATCGCGGATTTTCCGTTGCCCAGTAGTGCATATTACGCCGATTTACGTTACCGCTGTTGGTGAATGACGCTTCGTCGCTAAATAGAACGCGTGCAAAAAATCTGTCATCGGCCCGTAATTTCTCTTGTGCCCAGTGGCAGAACTATACATGACGTTCAGAGTCATCGCCATGCAATTCCTGGTGCATAGAAATATGGCACGGGTGCAATCGATAGTGATGTAGCATTCTCAACACCAACGTGTTTGAGATTCAAGATTATCGCGCAGTTTGTCTGCTACTGGCGTGCGGATTAGCCGCGAAAGCAGCTAAATCACCTACTGGGGCATCATCATTTGTTGCAGGTCGTGGTTGACGTTTCACATGTGGCTAACACTTCCTGTTTCCTTAAATAACGTAACTATCCGGCGAACGGTCCGGACACTTGGATGATGTCGTCCAGGATACCGAGCAGCGTACATAGCACACGCTCGTTGGGCATTTTGATCACAATAGCCATACATCATCACGAAATCGACCTTTTCCGCAATTGGTAAACAGTCCATTTTAACAAGGGTAATGTATCACGAAGCAAATACCGTCCGCACTGGCGGAATGTTACGTGATACCACGTACCTGTAAGTTTGTGACTATTATAGCGCCATCTGTCACAAAGCAAAAAAAGTGGTCGAACTATGCCATTCATATTTCTTTACGTACTACACGAATATGTAATAAAATTGGGGGTTCCTATTTTAAAAAACGGAGTGGATATCCGTTTGACCTATGGCAGCGCCATCTTGCGGTCCAATCATAGCGCCATCTGGTTTCCCCCTTCAGGCTAGACGAGTTTCGTTCTTTGTAGTTTTTTCGTTTGATGCTTATTTCGTGAGATATTTGGCCTGGTGACTATCAATGAACCGCTCTGTATATGCTAGGTTTAACTCGATGTCATGGAACATTTCTCTGTACCTAGAGAAAAAATATCCGCGTTCCTGCACTGCATTGTTGGAGATTCATGCATCAGAACAGAGTGGTATGGCGTTTTGTCCATTACTATTGTCGAGATCCGAAGAACGTTATATTCCCAGCCGGTGAACGGTGATCCTGGACGAACTATTATTGCAGATCTGTAATTCATACTATTAAAGTGAGAGGCACCCACATGCCTTGCTCATACTGTGGCATCAAGCAGTCAGGCCTGCAAGATGAGTGGTCTGCCAAGCGAGTGGATTCATTTTTATTTATCGAGTAACATGAACTCTCGTACTCACAATTAAGTCACAAATTAACCTCCTGTATGAATAATACGCAACGGAAACGCACATCTGACTATCAGTAATTTACAGAACTCTGACTGTTCACTACGCACTGGCAATACCACATTTTCTTTTTTCTTTTATTTAACGGCTTATATCAACACATGGCCACCGCACTGAATATGAATACCGCACACATTATAAATTCGGGACATCATGACAACATACAATTCGAAGGAAAAGTCCACCAATCTTTTTCTTTTCACTATCTTATTTATTCCGATAAATTATATAACCTAAACACACAAATTCTATAACCTACAACAATAACACATAAGAAATTCCGCCCAGTGGGCATGGCTTTATATTGGTGATTCTCCACCTTGTGGTCTCGTAATTATTTAACGCTACAGTGCACTTTCTGGATAGGATGGTGGATCTTTCATTATATCTCACACTTCGACTCTCACAATTATCATCACGAAACTATCCTCCAGACCAAGCGGTACAGAAGGAACAAGCATAACCCACTACCTCTGAAACTACCCAGCTACTCTCCCATGCAAACCACACATACTTAAATTACATGACATACACAACACTACAACATGGAATACAACACAGGGAATAGTCACAACATTATCACTTTCAGCTTTCCCACTTCAATTAGTATTTATCCCAGTTTCACATGACACTGCCCCACTTCGTAATTCTACTTTCGTACTATGAACTCTGGAGATATATGCACGTCTTCCTGTGCAATGCAAGCCAAGTGGCGTTGCTGGATAGACGGCCGACTCACCTTGCTTCTCTCTCAGAGTTTGAATCTAGCGTCACACGGAATCATATCACGCAAAGTAATATTAAGAACATATTCATCACACACGCGAGTCCTCAACTGATACCATGGACGAGTACTTCTCTTTATCCTTTGTCTCATACGCAGATTGAGACTCACACAGTACTCACCACGTGGAAGTACTCGTCTCTAATTTCAAGTCCTGCACACGCCATTTCTTAAATATTTCAACTTATGGTACACACGCTATTTCTTAAATATTTCAACTTATTGTACACACGCTAGTAATTCAGCTTAACTTAAGCACACGGAAGTATTTCAACTTATTGCTACACGTGGTTTCATTGTGACCATTGGTCACTTCCGAAGATTACTACGATCCCATTAATATTACCTGCCTGACATTTAATTCTCCCCAGAAAAGTTCCTGAAATAGAGAAATTATTATTTCAAACTACTCTTAAATATTCCACATGCATACCATGTCTCCACTCTTTTGTCTTTACGGAGCACACCTAAGACAGGTCTTAACAACACAAGATCCAGCAGCAGAGTGCCGGAACATGGCCGTTCTCCAGGTCCTCTCGCACCTCTGCTGAAGTGGGGGAGCACCTTGCTACCGTATTGGTCAGCCACATTTCAGGCGCTCAAAGCTCAGGTAAAATTTCATCTCTTTGGTCCCACCAAAGGTGACCAAAGGATCGTCTCAAAGATGATCATATATTCACATTCACTATCTGCAGTTAGCAGACGACCATACATTCATTCATTTCACAGATCTCACCAAACTGGATGCAGGGATTTATTTTGTGGGAGTGCACATGTGATCAATTAAATAAATAAATTGTCATTCTTTTCCACACTGGTATCCGGCTTCGCTGTATTAATTGAAATTGAGTTATTTTACAAAAAAAAAATGTGTTGCTCTGACAAAAATAATGAAGTATGTTGTACCTATTTTCAATGTCGGGCGGTACTGTACCCTTTCAAAAGCAACGCAAACACAAACACTTCCTCACAGTATCTGATGACTACAGAACTTTTCAGTGCCACAAATTCGACTTTAGAATGAGGGCTAACGAACGTTGACGCACCTAATGCGTGACGCCCCATGGTACTTATAACATTTTTAGGATTCATTTAAACCTTTATAATTTATTTTTTTTTTCTTTAAAATTTTCGAATATTGGTACTATATTTTCTGAAAATGTAAAGTAAAGTACGCTATACTGGAGTCTGAAGTTCTTTGGATTATATGTGCGTAATGTATGTAAAATACTATGTAAGTTGTTTATTACATTAAATAATTTTCTGATGACTTTTGTATTTAAAATGTTTTTGAGTATATATTGTTAATGTTGATGTAAATTTAACAATTTAAGAAATGGTCACGCTTAGGAACAATGTAAGAAATAGTTGTTATGTAAAAACCAGTGCGCTCTGGGGAGTGGAAAAGGTGGTAAGAGCGAACTGGCGCGCTACCTAGAGCAAGCGCGGGAAGGAAGTCACACAGTCTGTAGGCAGTGGTGATTGAGGCAACACCCTAATGGAGCAAGAGAAGCTTTGCTGCAAATTTGCATAAAATTGCCTCGGATGAAGACTGCAAACGGCTTCCGACATACCTGCGAGTTGTTGGGCTTCTATATGTAAAATTGAACGGCGCCAAGATGAGAAATTGAGCCCATACAGCAAGATACATGCAGGCCGTACTGTGGGTAGTGTAGCCGTAATAATTCTTCGTCACACCCAAGCCTACAGCCACAAGATAAGATTTTTTTCTATTTTTACTGTTGTACAGCGTGAACCATTAATTTAAACTGTGTTTCAGTAACCATTCTTGAACTTTAAAGAAACTGGTCACCCTGGTTTTTCATCCAAATCATCCACTTATATAGGGTTCCATGCTGGTGTTTCATTAATCGAAGTATCCTGTTTTACAGACTTATGAAGTGCCAAGTTAATATAAAGAGACACCATTTAAATAGTTGTTGTGTTTTCTTAACTACTGCAAAGTGTTATAGTAAAAGTTTGCTTACGTAAAATGCATTAAGAGTGTAGCCAAATTGCTAGAATCTGTTAAATGAATATACAGAGTTAGTACAAAGAATAATAGCTTTTGAAAGTAAATTCCAGTAAGAAAAAGGTTTCCTTAAAGTGAAATGTTCAGTATAAAAACTGTGCGCTTAAGTATCTAAGTGTTTTAGTATTCAAGTGTGTTGGTTATGGAAAGTGCTTTTCTAAAGGTCCCCCCTGGCCAAATTTTGTAACTTCCTTGAAGTTATCTACTGGACTTTTTCTCTTTTAAAAACGAAATGTGTAATTGTGTAGTCCAACATTGTTTACGTGGAGTAATATTTATTTGAAGAAGCAACTTGAACTGCGGCAAGAAAATAGGCAAAATTCATACTTCTGCGTTTTCAATACTTCACTGTTTCATTGCCTAGATAGGCTGGGAACCGTTAGTGCATGTTTTAAACCACTAAATTAACGTGGAACTGAGCAGTCCAAGCTTCAGTATAGTACTATTCATACTGCGTTTCTTTCTAACAGCTGGGTAACATCTAAGGAAAAGAACAGAATAGTCTGATTTACTTTTCTATTAGACAAAACACAGTCAAATCATGTAAAAAGGGTAACTCTATTGATTAGCTTTTCCTATTAACCGGCCTATCCTCCCATAGTGTACTTTATTTGGTAACTAAACTACATTTTAGTAAGAGGGTTATACTTGGCTTTTCCCCTAACAGGACTATTTGTTCTGTCGGGGTATAGCATACGTGGCAACACAGAGACAGAGTTGGAAGGGTTATATACTGTTTATTCATGTTGTGGCATCAGGGGCGCTTTACCAGCCGAGCCGCTGGTGGCGTGGTAGAGAAAGCCGGCTCACCATTGGTGTTTCCTGGGCAACGGCGTCACATTCCCTTCTGGTCAACCAAACGTCTAAAGTCGCAACTAATTTTAAACGCACTATAGTCCATGGTGCCTCAGGATGTGGCATGTCCACCTATACCTAGTTTCAGTCGAGTTGTGCCATGAACATCTTTTATCTTCTTTCTGATTAACTACCACTTTGGCCATCATCAGTAATTTTGCTACCGTAAAAAGTTGTGAAGATGAAAGTTTTAAACTTGCGACCGTAATAGTTGTATGATAATGTGCATGTGTTGCGGATGACGAAATGAAACACAATCTCTGTCATCAACTCGCTGAAAATTAAAAAAATGGTTCAAATGGCTCTAAACACTATGGGACTTAACATCTGAGGTCATCAGTCCCCTAGACTTAGAACTACTTAAACCTAACTAACCTAAGGACATCACACACAACCATGCCCGAGGCAGAATTCGAACCTGTGACCGTAGCAGCAGCGCTGTTCCGGACTGAAGCGCCTAGAACAACTCGGTCATAGCGGCCGGCCACCGAAAATCAAAATTCTAAACTGCTCACCAGTTCTGTATCAGCTCGGAGTCCCCACTGCCTACTGCCCGAAAAGCTTTACTCACACATTACAGAGCACAAACACTTTATTAGACCCCCGCAAATGTGGTTGGACTTATAAGTTTGGCTACGATTCGTGCATGAGCCGCCAACTTACATTCGTCGCAATTTACACAACGTTCCACAATAGCATTTAATTTAAACGCAGGCAGCATTTGCCATGCAAAATCACGTACGCACTAAGGTATTTTGTACAGTTTCACAAATTCGATTTCATTTTCAATAAAAATAATAAAAAATACGCAAGTCACAGTTCACAATAAATCAATTGCAGAACCTGACCAAGTTTCTTAAGATCTTGGAGGTGGCTGAATAAAAGACTATCAATTGCTTGAGTTGTCTTTAGAAAACAGTTAACGTTCCACAGTTTATCAAACTATAAATTCCACAATGGCCACACAATGAAACCTTGTAAATGCAGCTTGCATCACACTTAACTGGAAAGGTAACAAATTCATCAGATATCGAAAAGTATCTTTGTCCGAAAGAAGGAACTCTGAATAATTCACACACGCGAACTGGTGGCTGTTTCACCGCTCATCAGATAAAACATTCTCCTAAAACATGCTAACACAGCCTCGCCGCCTCCAACGGCGTCAGAACCTGGACCCCCCTCCAAATTGCCACTCTTCATCCAGGAAACCTCGGTCAAGCACCAATGAAGTCACTGAGAAGGAAAATTGCTAAAATTCCTAATTTTAAACTTTTATACGGATATGATGCATAAAATTCCATAGAAAGTTTTCGAGAAGTATTATGCTATTATCAGTTTTTATTTATCTACCATAGTTTATTGATAAATAATATTTTCTGTGGTTTTCCTCCGTTTCCGTATTCATATGTGTAAATATTAAGAAACAATTTAAATTATACATTAAATAATTTCCTATATATCTAAAGTATACAGTATTGCCGCTATTTTAAATATTTCTCTACTTATTTAGTAAGAAAAGCTTATTTTAACTGTGTGAAATCTATCTTGCGGCCTCTCATTTAAGAATGTGAACAGTTTCAGTAAATCTAATGTTACAGTCCAATACAGTTTTACGAGATGTATCCATAGACACATCGTTTGTTGCAATACTGTAATATGTAGCCGAGATATTCACTTTTACACTTCAGGAATTATTTATAACATTTAACTTACTATAACTTACAAACAAATGCGGATATCGAAGGCGCGTAATCGCACATGTTTTCCGCTTCAAATGAGCCAACTTGTTCTTCAGTGACACATATGGTTCAATATTTATTAATTTCGGGGCAATCGTTAATTTTGCACTGTACACGGAATCGCACATGACAAACGAGCAACCACTGTACTCCCCAACGGAAGGGTTTTCCCGGTGACGCGATCACCTTAGGTGCCAATGGAAGTCCAGAGACATCTGTTGAGCATAGTATGAAACTAGCCCTCGACATCCTCCTGTCAAGCATGATTTCAGCTGTCAACGCGAATATGACCTGATCTTAGCCGCCTGTGCGTCCGCAATGGCGTGTTTGTGACTGAATAAAGTGACTCTTCCATTTACAACAGGTTGTTGTGTTACAAATGTTAAAAGAAAAGTTGATAATTTAAAAAATAAATAGAAAAATCATAATTATATGGATTTATAGATATTTTTCCTAAGTTTAAACGCGTAAAAAATTTTGGAGCTAGCGCATGCTGTACGACGTAAAAAAAATGAAAAAAAATAAGTAAATAGAAACTTGGTGTTTCCATTCACCCCGTAGAGAGAGGCGAAAAGTAACAGAAACGCTAATATTATTGGTTTTTTCTATGTAATGGTTTTTGGCGTGAATGAGATAGGTGAGAATCTGTCTTAGGTCTAGGAGAATAAGAAACAAAATGTATGTGTTTCAAAAAAGTTTAATTCAATAAGAAAAGTGAATATATTACATTTTTGTGGTTTCTTCTATTTTCGAAACAAAGGTTCTGATATCTCTAATTACCTTCTTGTAACATTAAATTCATGAACTTGTTTTGTTTATTGATACATTACATCGACGACGTCTGGTTTCATAATGATTTCTTTGAATCTACAAGTCGTAACCCCACACTAACGAAGAACTTTCGGATAACATCTCTTTGACGTAAAAATGACTCCTCGTCTGTTAAAGTAAACATCACTAATCGGGCTTGTTTTTTTCAAAAACACATCAACACAACCTTTACCATCTAAGTACCCAATAGTACATTCACACAATATAAATGACTGCATATTTTTCCCATAAATTCTAAGCATAATACCCTGGCCTGAGAACAGAGCCTGGTGGTTCTTGATTTCCATTAAATTCTTGGTATTCTGAGAAAACACTAGCCATTACTGTTTCTGTTCCCCCCACAAATTCGGAAAACACAACTCCAAAGAAATGGATAGTCCGCCAGAGACAGAGCACCTCGTGTTCCTGTTGCTAATGAGGTGAGTACACCGTTCGTTTATTATATATTTTTACGAGATTCGAACAGCAGCGACTTACTTACAGATACCTGTGGAGTTACAAGATTAGTTTTGTAATTTCTTGCGTGTTCGAGTGCTTTCTAGGCACAAGCTTTTATTTTAATAACAGCGTAGCGTACAGTACCGGCGTTGTTATCGACCCTCGTATCGTATAGGCTTCTGTTTGATTTCGTTATTGTAGCTGACTACCGTTTAGACTGTTACTGAGAGAGCACTTCGAATTCCTGCTGCTAATTAGCCGAGTACACTGTTTGTTTGTTATATATTTTTACGAGGTTCAAACAGGAGCGACTGCAGTAATGGATATGAAAGGATAGGAATGCTAGCTGAGTTGGCGACCCTTCGCTCACAGTTTCGGGTTGCGTTGGCTTCCGTCACACAGCTTGAGGCTGCTGTCAAGGGGCATCACTTTGGGGGACGGACGCGGGGATGCGAGAGACGTTGAGCACACCCCACGTGTCCCGCGATCGGTCCACCACTGTGGCCGCACCGGGTACTGCCTGCACTGAGGTTGACCCCTCACGCATGGTCGAGTGGGAGATCATTCCAAAGTCTAGAAGGCGGCAAAAAGCTTTCCGAGGGGCCGATCGTAGGGCCTCCTCGGTTCGTTTCACAAACAAGTTTCGGGCGTTTTCTGTGGCTGACGATGTCTCTGAGCCGGATGCAGTCGTCCACCCTGTACCAGAGAAAGCTGCTCAGCCCGCAAGATCTGTGCACTCACAGAGGGTGGGTTCGCTGGTAGCTGGTAGCTCCAACGTTAGGCGCGTAATGGGGTCCCTTAGGAACATGGCTCCCAAGGGGGGTAGTCAATCCGGATGTGGAAGGGTGCTTCAAGATGCCATGAAGAGTACAGGGTGCAGCGAACTGCTGGTCGTGGCTCATGTCGGTACATATGACGTGTTTCTCCTTGTAGTGAAGTTGAAGTAGATAGTTCCTGCGAAATAGTATGGGTAAACATTATACTTGACAATCGGACTAAACTATTAATTGGCTCGTTTTACCGACGCCCTCCCCTCCCCCTCCCCCCCCCCTCCGCCCATGACTCAGAAGATACAGCTGCTGACACTCAAAGAAAAACTTGAGGCTCATTTCAAATAGGTACCCCACTCATACAGTTATAATCGGTGGTGACTTCAATCTACCCTCGATATGCTGGAAAAACTATACTTTCAAAGCCGGCGACAGTCATAAAACGTCATCCGAAACTGTACCGAGCGCTTTCTCAGAAAATTATATTGAACAATTAGTTAATGAGCCCACTCGAAGCGTAAATGGTTGCAAAACCATACTTGACCTATTACCAACAAATAACCCTGGACAAATAGTCAGTATCGCGACGAATACACGGACTGGCGACCACAAGGCAGTTGCTGCTAGGCTGAATGCCATAACATCTACAGCCATCAAAATGATACGCAAAGTATATCTATTTAAAAAAGCTAATAAAAATGCTCTTAACGCCGTTTTAAGAAACAGTCATTACTCCTTCCGAACTGGTGATGTCAGCGTAGAAAAGTTGTGGAATGATTTCAAAGAGATAGTATCAACTGAAATTGAGAGACATATACCATATAAATTAATAAGTGGTGGTACTGATCCCCAATGGTACACAAAACGGATCAGATCGCTGTTGCAGGAGAAGCGAAAAAAACATGCCAAATTTAAAAGAACGCAAAATCCCTAAGACTGGCAAAGTTATACAGAAGTTCGAAATATAACGCGTACTTCAATGCGAGATGCTTTTAATAATTTCCATATCGAATCTCTGATTCGAAATCTGGCAGAAAGCCCAAAGAGATTCTGGTCATACATAAAGCACATCAGTGGCAAGACGCAATCAATATCTTCACTGCACGATAACAATGGTGAAGTCACTGATAACAGTGGTACTAAAGCAGAGTTATTAAACACGGTTTTCAGGATCCCCTTCACGGAAAAAGACGAAGTACATAATCCTGAATTCCAATCAAGAACTACTGGCAAGATAAGCAACATGGGAGTAGATATCCTCGATGTCGCAAAGCAGCTTAAATCAATAAAGACAAAACTTCTGGTCCAGGCTGTACAACAGTCAGGTTCCTCTCAGGGTATGCTGATACAATAGCTCCATATTTAGCACTTATATATAACCGCTCGCTCATAGAAATATCCCTACTAAAGACTGGAAAATTGCTCACGTCACACCAACACCCAAAAAGAGAAGTAGGAGTAATCAGTTGAATTACAGGTCGATATAACTAACGTCGATTTGCAGTAGGGTTTTGGAGCATATACTGTATTCGAACATTATGAATTACCTAGAAGCAAACGATTTATTGGATCATAGTCATCAGGGATTCAGAAAATATCGTTCTTACGGAACACAACTAGCTCTTTATGCTCATGAATTAATGAGTGCTATCGACAGGGGATGTCAAAGTGATTCCATATTTTTAGAAGGCTTTCCAGAAGACTTTCGACTCCGCCCCTCACAAGCGTCTTCTAACCAAACTGCGTGCCTATGGAATATAGCCTCAGATGTGCGACTGGATTCGTGATTTCTTGTAAGAAAGGTCACAGTTCATAGTGGTAGACGGAAAGTCATTGAGTAAAACAGTAGTAATATCCGGCGTTCCCCAAGGAAGTGTTATAGGCCCTCTATTGTTCCTGATGTTTATTAACCTTATAGGACACAATCTTAGTAGCCGTCTTAGATTGTTTGCAGATGACGCTATCACTTACCGTCTTGTAAAGCCATCAGATGACCCAAACGAATTGGAAAATGATTTAGATAAGATATGTGTATGATGCGAAAAGTGGCAATTGCCCCTGAATAAAGAAAAGTGTGGGGTTATTCACGTGGTTACTAAAAGAAATCCACTAAATTTCGATTACGCGATAAGTCACACAAATCTGAAGGCTGTAAATTCAACTAAATACCTAGGGATTACAATTAAAAATAGCCTAAATTGTAAAGATTACATTGATAATGTTGTGGGTAGAGCCAACCAAAGACTGCGATTTATTGGTAAGATGCAATAGGTCTACTAAAGAGACTGCTTACATCACATTTGTTCGCTCTAGTTTGGAGAATTGCCGTGTGGTGTGGGATCCGCATCAGGTGGGACTGGCGGATGACATGGGAAAAGTATAAAGAAGTGCGGTTCGTTTTATATTATCGCAAAAAGGGGAGATAGTGCCACAGACATGATACCTGAATTGGAGTGGCAATCGTTAAAACAAAGGCGTTTCTCTTTGCGACGGGATCTTCTCATGAAATTTCAACCACCAGTTATCTCCTCCAATTGCGAAAACATTCTGTTGGCACCCACCTACATAGGGAAAAACGACCATCACGATAAAATAAGAGAAATCAGGGATCGCACAAAAAAATTTAATTGCTCGTTTTTCCCACGCGCCATTCGAGAGTGAAATGGTAGAGAGACAGCTCAAAGGTGTTTCATTGAACCTTTTGCCAGGCACTTTATTGTGAATAGCATAGTGATCATGTAGATGTAGGTGTAGATGGAATTGCAAATTTCCTTACCATATAAATGAAGTGGACGTAAATTAGACTGTACTCAAAAATAAAATTCATAGTAAGCATATTCAGTACCACATCCAGTCTGTCATTCTTCTTCTTTCGGTGTCTATCCGCTTTGGATGTTGGCGATCGTGATGGCTACCTTCTCTTGTTGGTAGCAACATGGAACTGTTCTGTTGAAGATATCGTAGCGGCACCACCGTTTAGGATAGGGTAAGTTAGTTTTGTGCAATATTCTGAGCACAAGATACAGCCAGGTGCAGGCCAGACTGCAGTGTGTTACACATACCGACAGTTGCGAAGTGAAATACAGGCCATAGGCCTGTCAAATTGCTGAAAGAGTATACGTAGCTGTTTTGCATGTCACAAATCACAGGCAGAAGGGGCCCACTGACCAACCTAGGGTGTAATGAGTACGTGATGTGAAGCAGCATGTATGCCAAAAAAGAGGCGCACAGCCACATATAAATAGTTGTGGGTTTTTAATGAGATTGATTCAAGTATGGCATCTCTCCTAGACTGCCGGGTGTGTTACACCACCCGCTACACGCTGCAGTAGATGGGGCACCAGCATTCCAGTCCATGGCGGGTTGCTGGTTCGACCCTCTCAGGCTGGCATGGGGTCTGTAGCCAGACAGCAGCAGGCCACTCCATGTGGCTCGCTATTGCGGGCAGGCGTCCTGGCTTCCCACAAACGCCAGAGGCATCCCGAGGCGAGGGTCACAGATTCGGATGCTGGATCGCAGGCGCTCGTTGTCGCCGCAATCTCAGCCACGCCGGCGAGAAGCATGCAGCTGGCTGCCTGCAGCTCACACCAAGCGGCACTGAGTCGGCAGGGATGCAAACCGCTGAGTCGACTGCTGGCATCCTGATGATGCTGCAACTCCGCTGGGATACATAGCAGACACACAGTGAACACACGGGTCACTGAGGCAGCCATTTCACGCCAACCCGTTTTGCAGACAGCGGTGTCCTCAGCATTGCGGTACCCAGTCATGCAGATCGAGAGGAACGGGGTCACTGTAGTTGGAAACAATAAATCACTTGGAAAGCTCACACGAGTCTTAATACATTGCCTTCGACGTCTTCCCACAACATTTGGTGTTGTCGTTACATTCGGTGGCAGAATTTACCACTGCATTTGGTGTCAGAATAGCAGACGTCCTCTGTCCAGTACGACGTTCCAGCCCACTGCCCGCATTATATTCACAAGATGTCGTAAGCTTTTATCAGATCGAACTTCATCCAGAATGTAGAAAATACACAGTTTTTCTTGTTTCGGCGTTTGTTATCAGTTTCGGAAACTCCTTTTATTTGAGCATTTCTTCGGCAGCACTCATTCGTGTGCTGAATTCCATATTACCTGAGTTCTTAAAACGTCATATCACCTTATATGTGGACAATATTCTAATAGCAGAAGCCTCATGGGAACAACATAATCAGCAGTGTATTACGTGTTTTTGCAGAATCCGGAATTACAGTTAACTTGGAAAAGTCTGAATTCAGTAGGTCAAAGGTTAAGTTTTTGGGACACATTATTTCTTCTGAAGGCATTTAGCCGGATCCTGAAAAGTTAGAAGCAATCAGAGCCATTTCGGTTCCATCCACAAAAAAACAAGTCCATAGTTTTCTAGGTCTCGTAAATTTTTACCGTCGTTTTCTGCATATGCAAATTCTAGTTACACTAAGACTTCTAGTTACACTAAGACTTTGTTCTCTCACTGGAAAAAATACTATTAGCAACTGGGACGAACAGCCACAGTTGGAATACAATTCTTTGAAAGAAGCGCTACTTAATGCGCCAATCCTACCTCACCCAAATCTGTCACAAGATTTCTGCCTTAGCATGGATTCTTCTAAAGTCGGTCTTGGTGCCCACTTACTGCAAGTAGCCATAGAAAATGACACTACTGTTCAGAAAACCGTTGCTTTTGCTAGCCGCGTGCTAACAAAACCTGAAAAGAATTATTCCTTCACTGAATTACAAGCTTTGGCTATGGTTTGGGCATTTATAAAAAATTCTGTTTGTTTCTTTCTGGTAAACATATAAAAGTATATGGTTATCATCGTGCATTACAATTTCTTATGTCTTCAAAATCAAATCATGACAGGTTACAACGTTGGGCATAGTTTCTGAAAGATTTCCACTTCACAATAGTCTACATTCCTGGCAAGGGGAACATTGTTACCGACACACTGTCACGTGCACCTGCTGGTTTTGGGAAAAGTAACACAGAAGGCAACCTCGAGAAAAATTTCACTATTCTTTACATTCAGAAAGTCGCCTTTGAAAACTTCATCACCGCATCTTTAAAGGACATTGCTCATGAACAAGATAAAGATCCGATCTGGAAAGACATCAAAAGTAAATGGCATGAAAAGACACACACACAGATTCGGCATTATTATCTGGTTAGAAACAACATACTCTTCAAACGTTGCACTGTTGATGAAAATATATGGGTACTTTGCATTCCTGACGATTTTGTTAATAAGCTCATCTGGTACATCCATTTCATCTACGCACATCTGGATCCACGAAAATGGTATCATATTTTTTGGACGACTTGTTATTTTAACAATATGGAAAAGAGAATTCAGAGAATCTTGTATATTTGTAAACCTTTTCAAAAAGCTAAACCTTCTACCATCTGAGATCGTGCTCCGTTGTTTCTTATCATTCCCTCTAAGTTAAAAGATTATGCTGCTGTTCATCTCTTGGGACCCCTTGTCAGAACATCGAATGGGTTTTCGTATGTTCTAGTAGCTGTTGAACTTACTTCAAAACTTGTTTCTTTCACTCCGTTACGTAAAGCCACAGGACGATCTGTATCCAACGCCTTTGTTAAAAAATGAAGTTGGACACACTGGTAAAGCCATTTCAGATAACAGAGCGAAATTCAGATCTGTTGTTTGGTCACGCATGCTTAGGAATCATAAAATCAAACCTGTTTTTATTTCATTGTCCTCACCCGCCTGAACGGATTATGAAAGAAATCAATAAGCTTTGTACACTTTATTGTCACAGAAAGCATCAGTATTGGGACAGATATTTACAGTTATTTCAAAACGTTCTGAATGAAATGCCTCATGACGCCACTGCTTTATCACCTGTTCTTGTACTGAAGAATGAAGAACCACCAAACAGAAACAGAGAGGTTGTACCTTTTCCGAATACACGTAAACTTCGACACAAAGACATAATTGATTTGAGTATTAAAAATATAAATTCTGCTGCAGACAGAAGGAGAAAACTACACGGTAAAGCAAATACAAAGATCTATATATTGGTCAGAAAGTTCTCATTAAAGCTCATTCATTGTCACATAAGAAGAAACATTTGAGTCAGAAATTCTTTTTCATTTACAATGAATCTTAAAGAATCCGACGTATATCACAGGATAATTGCGTTGAAGTAGAAACTCTGTGTACTAGGAAGAGTAAAGGCTTACACCACATTTGACACTTAAAACCGTTTATTGAGAGATAATTTGCTTACTGAATTAGTCGTTGCTATAAGATTTCTTCTCCACATTACTAGAACGCTTTGTCACACTTCGAAACTATTAACATGCAACAATGTTTTAAAGTCAACTATCCAGGCAGGAACCTAGGGAACTTATTAAGTCAGTAATTATGAATGCATTTTTATAGTGAACAGATGACACAGTGTTGTTGTGTGTACATTCTTGCTTGTTAGTTGCACGATTACGTAACGACTATAAGGCTTACATACTCAGAACATATACTGTTAATGGGATTTTAATGCAACATTTTGGTTTGCTTGAAAATACATAGTGGATTGAAAGTACTTTCAGTGAGATTACAGATGACTCAGTATTTGGTTTGTTTGACAGATACACGATTATGTCACGACGCTATTAATGACTGACACAATTTACATTGTTCCTTTTGCGCTGTATCTGTTTTATATCTGCACAGTTTTTCTGTATTATCCTGTAAAGTAAAACATGTTTTAGTAATAACTTTTATGGTATAGTTACAATGAGACAGCCTTTTCCGTAGCACAACAATATGTTACAGTATAGTACTTTCTTGATCATGGCAATAAGTGTAATAACTACGATATCTATACGCACAGCACTTCACTTTTGTTTATGTTGAGGTAAGTACATTGACTTCTGCAAAACTTTGCTTATGGACGACGATAATTACGACACTCGGCACATTTTTACCGTTAAGTAATGACAGAAATTATATTACAGCAAGATGCACAGTTTAGTGCTACAGGACACGCATTCGTGTGATCAAAGTTTTGTACTTGGAACATTTTTTTAATAGATTCTTGAATTACAAAGATACAACGAAGGTTTTCGGTGATACATTTGATTCCATTGCTGTAATCTGTAACACCTGAGGGTATTATTACAGTAAACCACAGGGGGTACACGCCTACTTCGTGTACTAAGCGTGTGGCAAGCTCTAAGAGCCATAGGTAATATGGTATTTGCTTATACAACTCTACACATCGATGCCATATTTCTGTAACACAGAATTACACAGCTATCTGATCATTTAAGAGAGACAAACATTTTTTTTACTGCATCAGTGAATTCACACTTACGAAATTGTATTTTGTCTGTATTTTGTGAACCATATTTTTTTGGAACCATTGTGATACTATGAGAGCTATGAATGAGATGTTTGGTATGGGATCATGATTTTTGAATTACGTTTGAGGTAGATGATACTACAGGATTGAGCAGAGAATTTTTCTTTTTTTTTGGTTTTGAAATTATTGAAGGAAGCTACGACGTTTTCAGATTTGACTAAGGTGTTATGATGTTATAATTGCGACGACTATGTGTCTAATGCTGCTGAGATATGTTTATTATCAAAAAGATGATGCTATATGAGGATTGCTATTATGTGTTTAAATGTATATGAATAATGAGAAGAGGTTAGGGGCATGGGTTTGTGAAAACAATGTTGGGAGCCAAGAATCATACTTTAAGAGTTATGAAATGTGTGTGCATGTGTGAATGTATCACAATGCCGGCGGAAATTTTTGGACACTGTTATATTTATGGGATTTTGTTTCTACACATTTGCAACGTAAATTCTCAACCTATTAAATTTTATGAAACTGTCACTGTAGTGGAAACTGCTGTCATAAATATTTTGGTAAGGAAGGCAGGTGACCTTGACATAATGCATTGTGGGCGCCCAGCTGCGTGACAGTATCATGAAAAAAAAAACCATTAGTGTGGACCTTTCAGAGGCACAGGTGGAGAGAAAGCATCGCAAATACGACACGCTCACACTTGAAAACATATGATTACAGTTTGGAGCTCATACTTCCTGATATTTACTGAAATGCCTGATGAAATGATGAGAAACATTTTACATCTATTGTCTTCCTAGTTCAGACATATTTTTACTGCCTTACGAAATGCCATATGGCTAGTGAATGACGTTTCATGCCTGGCTTTATGTATATATTTGCTCATTTTGTCTAATATCTAGTTTTTAGCTGCACTGCAGCATTGGTTTGAAAAAAATTAATAGATGTACTAATAGAAATGTTTTCTGTCTACAGATGCATTAAATGATATGTTTATGATCTACTTTCTTAAAAAAGGGAGCACAAATAGACATTTCCCTTCACAGGAATTGCATACATAAATACATAATTTTTTCAATGACTTGGTAACTTGTTTTGTAGAGTAAGTTATTGTGATGCCCCACTCTAGTTTTAAGATGTGAAATAGGATTCAGACACTTCCTATATTTACTGTAATATTTTTTCTGCTTGAGCTTTTTCTGTTTAGGTATAAGTTATTGCTTTTGCAACTGCTGTTTTTCAGGCATTGTCCTCCTGAATTTTATGTTGTATTAAGCCAGTTTAACTACTGATTTATTATCCTTGTTGCTGTACATTGGCTCATATTTGATGTAATGTTGCATTTGCTTTATAAATTTATATTTATTGCTGCTTCTTTTGGCAATCTTCATTTTTTTGTCATGGCTGTTTGTCTTAATTGTTTTGTGCTGCTGCATTGCCTCATTCTCTACAATATATGTCTGAGCTCAGTAGATTTAAGTTAGCTTAAGAGGGGTTAGGCTATATAAGAGAATGAGTTGTGATGAATTGGAACAAATGGATTGACAAGGTATAAGAAAAAGGTTTGGCCAAAAAGGTAGCGTACAATGAAGTAATTAGTTTGAAAGAGGATATGAACAAAATAGTATGGTTTAGAGACAACAGGTTTAGGTAGAATTTTCTTGGAAAGAAATGATGAGGTAAGATAATGGAAAATAAATAATGAGGTAAGAGGTATGTGAACATATAAATGCAGAAAGCATGCCTAGATAGGACACTTTTATGCGGGAACAAATGTTGAAATAAGAGGAAAGATCTATGGAATGAAGTTTTGGGCTAGACTGCAGTAGCAAATGTTACACTGAAAGCAAACCCCGTCCTTTCCTTTTGTGTTATTCGGCTATATGTTTGTGTATCGTTGTGTATTTGTGTTCTTCCTGTCTTTATGTGTTTATCTGAAAAGAGTTATGTTGTAGAATTTTTCTAATACTAAGCTACATTCACTATGATGAGGAATACTGTTATCCTCAAATACTTTGGCAAAAGGTTTGGATATTATTTACTCTGTTATGTTTTCCTTTAATGGTCATATGTCAAATTAATGTTTGAATATTCTCATTCATTAGTTATGTCATAATTGCTGTAACACCAATGTATATGTTTATTTCTATTCTTTTGTAACGCCTGTATTACTAAAAAATGTTATCTGTATTATTATGTTCCTTAATGATGTAGTTTGCACCTTTGTAATTGTATTCTTATGTTGTAAATTTATAGTTGTATAGACACCAGTTCTTCAAATTAAGTCACATTTCACTGCACACATTTCTGTTGGTCATGCACAATACATTTGCACAATAGGTGAAAAGTTAAAAAAAAGGGACTGTTAGGGTTCGCACACGTGTTAATTCAGAAAGGGACTGGTTAACAGCATTTCTGGTGTTAAGGATATTTAAAAAAAAAATTGTGTTTACACAAGTGGTGGTTCATGGACTCCTCGCTGGTGATTGTGTACCTGCACAGTCACTACGGATGGCTGCTAGCCATCTCTACAAGGACTACAGAGAGTCTGCACCTGTGACGGCCCACCAATACCATTATCTCCACAAGGACTGCAGTGGGTCTGCTCTGTGATGACCTGCATACCAATATTCTTCAAAACTTCGACTGACTCTGCTGTGGGTTTGCTCTGTTGTAGCCCATTACCTGTCTGCATGTCAAGAATTAGCAATGTCTTTCCGTTGGAAGGACAACACTACTTCTTCAAGACTGCATGGAAACAACTACTTGCGTGTGCATTTTCCTTTACTGCTCAGACTTTGTACTACTGTGATGAATGATCAGGACTGTCTTTATGGGCTGTGAGGACAATTCTTACTTTTGACCAACAGTTTATCAATAATTGTGTGCATTTGATATATTTGTTATCGTTCATATAAAAAAAATAGGAAATGTGTATCGACCACTGCCCAAAACAATTTATAAATTTTTTTCTGGGGAGCATGGGGGCTATGTAAGTAGGCTGTTTAGGTTTATATGTTGGTAACGTCACGTAGCGCTCTGTAAGAAAATTACTGACTGTGCTGTGTGCAGTCTGTAGCTGGTTGGCGTTGTTGGAATATTCGCTACTGTAGTGTGGGGCAGTTGGATGTGAACAGCCTGCAGCGTTGTGCAGTTGGAGGTGAGCCGCCAGCAGTGGTGGATGTGGAGAGAGATATGCCAAAGTTTTGAGAGGTTGCTATAAGCGGACGGTCTGGACGTGTGTCCGCCAGAAAAGGGAAATTTTTAAGGGTGGATGTGGCTCAAATGGTTCAAATGGCTGTGAGCACTATGTGACTTAACTTATGAGGTCATCAGTCGCTAGAACTGCTTAAACCTAACTAACCTAAGGACATCACACACATCCATGCCCGAGGTAGGATTCGAACCTGCGACCGTAGCGGTCGCGCGGTTCCAAACTGTAGCGCCTAGATCCGCTCGGCCACTCTGGCTGTCAAAGATGGTTGTCATGAATTGATAGATATATATATGATGACTTTTGAACGCTATTAAAGTAAATGCATTGTTGAAACTTCCTGGCAGATTAAAACTGTGTGCCGGACCGAGACTCGAAATCGGGACCTTTGCCTTTCGCGGGTAGGCTGTGGCTAAGCTATGTATCCGCAATATCCTTTCTTTCAGGAGTGCTAGTCCTGCAAGGTTCGTAGGAGAGCTTCTGTAAAGTTTGGAAGGTAGGAGACGAGGTACTGGCGGAAGTAAAGCTGTTAGGACGGGGCGTGAGTCGTTCTTGGGTAGCTCAGTTGGTAGAGCACTTGCCCGCGAAAGGCAAAGGTCCCGAGTTCGAGTCACGTTCCGGCACACAGTTTTAATCTGCCAGGAAGTTTCATATCAGCGCACACTCCGCTGCAGAGTGAAAATCTCGTTCTAAATACAGTGTTTGTCCTCTATCAAAATCTTTCATTTGCCGGCCTAGCAGTAGTTAGTGCCCTCAGTAGTTAGAATCTTTTATTTAGGTGGCAGTATTGGCGCTCGCTGTATTTCTATAGTTCGAGTAACGAAGATTTTTGTGCGGTAAGTGATTCATGAAAGGTATAGGTTATTGTTAGTCAGGGCCAGTCATTTGTAGGGAGTATTGAAAGTCAGATTGCGTTGCGCTAAAAAATATTGTGTGTCAGTTTAATGATGATCAGAAGAAGTAAAGAGAGAACTGTCTGAGTACGTTCAGTTTTACTCAGTTGTCTTTGTATCAAATAACGTAAGAGTTTTTCGAGCACTGCATTCATAATTTTTCTAAAGGGACGTTACAATTGTGTTAAACGCTTAATGTTAAACAGTGTGCAAACCCGGTATTTGATTCGTAAAATCTGACAGTGAACAGTACAAATGGATTAAATATCTGCATGATGTAATAAATACACGCAAAATGAAACTCGCAAACCTGTGACACGAAAATTATCCGAAAAATTTAGTGTAGGGAGTGAACAAAAATTCCCGTTACCCCTCCATTTAATAATCAGCGTAAACCCCTAAACTTGAATAAATATCATGAATGGCAGTGCTTAAGAGGATTATTTTTGAGATATGAAACACGTAGAGCTGCTCGTGAGTGCCAGTGCACTGTTCCCAGTGGAGATCTATGAGACTGCGTCCTCCGAATCGCAATTGAGACGAACATTACTGATTTCAAGTCTTCTCCGAGCTTGGTTAAACAAATTCAGAAAATCTAACGATGTAGGAAATCGCAAAACTACGAAGTTTACTTCAAGTAAAAGAGTAGAGAATACGTAATTAATTCACTGCTGACGTGAAGTCGAAGCTTGCTACGATCTCCACATCTGCTGCGTCTAACGCCGATGAGTAAGGTTCTATGAAAGAACTGCGAGCGAACATCACTTTATCGTTTGGAGACGAAAAAAGACAGTCTGTTGTGCAGTCAGTTAATGCTATGGAACATTCACATACGACAATGAAAGTGATAAGTATGAGTGGATTAATGTTTCCGCAGCTTTATATCTGTCTTCAGGGCGGTCAAGACATATTAGGACCACTAATAGAAAAAGGAATATTTAGTCACAAAATATTTCTTAATCGACCTATAAAAATCTGGAAAAACACGAAATAACTATTTTTAACATTTCATTCGAAACTGTTTCTATCCAATTGCTGAAATTATTTCACTACTTTTGTTGGACTCTTGATTTGGACATACCTCTGTCTTTAAGGATGACGACGAAAATACTGTTGATATAACTCGGATTTCACCCGGAACCAGCAATATAACTCTCAATATAGAGGTTTTTCGACTGTTGGACAATATAATTTCCGATAGTTTCATATCATTTGAGGCTTATCAAGTAGACAGTATTCTTAAATTTCAGTCATTTGTGCATTATCAGCTTGCATTGGCAAATTTCTGAATTCCTTTCAAGTACGGGCGGTATGCAGCACAATGAGCAGAGCTAATTCCGGGACCATTTCTTAATCCACCACAATACCGTTTAACTATAGCTAGTAATTACTGTGTCACATGTGAAAGTATTAATATTTCTTACGTCAATTGTGCCTGGTATAAGAAACATTGCTATTAACATATACGTTATTCAGGAAGTGTTAAAAGAACTATGCGACAAGAACTGCTATAAAATGATGTATGTGTAACAAATACTTCATTTCAATTCATTTACTTCACAATTGATGGAAGTCGTCTGTAACATCACACACTGCCTTCAGTTATTTTCGTTTGCTAGGCATCTTTGTAAACTTTAGCAGTCGATACGAACTGCATCTTAGTCGAAACATTAATGACACGTGACAGTTGTTGTATAGTTTAAGTGCTTCGAATTCGCTTGTGGCACACCGTTGCGCCCCCCTGTAACGGCCGATTGCGCGCTGGGCACAGAGGGGTGTACAAATCGCTTTCATAAGCGCGTCGTCGTCCGACAACAATGAATAACTTCATCAGTTGTTAACAAATACTTGCAGTGTGTGTTATCAGCTAAAATTTACACACTGCATTTATTACGTTCAATTTTTCATACATAAAAAATTTTAGGGTGGGTTTCGACATGTCGGAAACTTTTTCACCTGATGTACAAGATGCACGAAACAGGCGAAATACCCCCAGAGGTCAAGGAGAATATCATTTCGCCTTTTACAAATAAGGTAGTTTTGGATCCAGAGAAATGTAGGACAATATTGATAATACGACGTTTTAGGGAAACCCTTTGGCAGTGTTGACTGGAAAACTCTATTTGAAATTATGAAGGCAGCAGGCATAAAATACTGGAGTGAAAAGTTATCTGCACCTCGCAGAGAAACCGAACTGCAGTTATAGGAGTCGAGGGTTATGGAAGGGAAGCAGTTGTTGCGAAGGGACTAAGACAAAGTTGCAGTCTATCATCGAGTTTATACTGTCTCTACATTAAGCAAGCAGTGAAGCTAATCGAGGTGAAATTTGGAATGTGAAATCATGTTCAGGGAGAAGTTATTAAAATGCGATGAAACTGTAATTACATTAGTGACGGATATTTATTTGGAACATCCGTTGAGCGACATTCACAACGTATTTTTAAAGGGGCCGTTAACTGGGTCTCAACGAAAGTAATAATAAGGGTATTGGAATGAATCTGAATTAAATCAGGCGATGCCAAGAGAATCACGGCATGAGATAGTAAAAGTAACAAGTCAACTTTTCTACGTATATTCCCAGAAAAATAAATGATGCTGGTCAAAGTAGAGGGATAGAAAATGCAGAGTAGCAATATCAACGAAATAAATTCTGAGAAAGAGAGATTTTTTAACATCTATTATAAATTTAAGTATTACAAAGCGTTTTAAGGTATTTATCTGTAGTTTTAGTCTTATATGTAAGTGAAACGTGAACAATAAACAGTTCTTAAAATTAGAGGAATGTAGCTTTTGATACGTGCGACCGCGGACTAAGGTAAATATAACTTTTCTACAGAAGAGTGTTGAAATTGGATAACGAAGGAGGAAATACTTAATCAGATTTGAGAAATCAAAAAAAAAAAAAAAAAAAACGTGGAACAACTTTATTAAAGAAGAAATCGATTGGTAAGACACATCCCGAAGCATCAAAGGACCATGAATTCGGTAACGGAGGGAGGAATGGGGGTAAACCCGTAGAGACTTGGTCCTGACCATAGTAAGCAGATTCTAATAGTTGAAGGCTGCAGTAGTTATACAGAATTGAAGTGCCTTGTACAGGATCGACTAGCAAAGAGAGCGACAACTATCCAGTTCTCGGACTGTAGACCAGAGAATAAACGAGAAATGGTAATCCTGAACGTTATTTAATGTAACACGTAACATTATTTGAAAGGGATCACGCCGCAGCCTTGCCCCTTTGCGATACAATTTTTCTGTGAGGAAAACGGAGTGGGGGAGTTTGAATCAACATAAGCCATTTGCCAACTAGTGTGACGCTCAACATTCGTGAATATATGTTCAATTTATTTTTTCCTATTTGCGGGTTCGTGGATAGGGCTGGTTGATCAGCAGCAACGTCAGATTTCTTCAATACATATCCTTAAAAATCGGTATGGTTGGAACTGAACTCTGAGTGTTTTCAAATGCAGATAATATATTCAAAAGAAATGATCTCGATGTATTAATGACTATTTCCAGTCGGAACACTGTGGCTATGAGATTAGCCTAGTTGATAGTTTTGATACTTCTGTGGTCCATTGGAGGACGGTGATCGCAGGCTTGACGAGCAACCACAGGTAAACACGTGAATGAAACTGTATCGTGAGGAGGAAGGTGGGAAAGTGATTTAGGTGGAGAAATGATGTGAGTTTGAGAAGACAAACACTGTGACAAGCATTCCGAGGTTTGGGGTAATGACAGAGGACCCGGACGTGATGTGAAAGGTGGGATCAACTGCGAACCGTAGTCAATAAATACTTCGACTTTCCGTCTGTTGTCTTCCGTTTCGGCGCCAGACTGATCGACGAGGAACTGGACAACTGCAGGACACAGGACACGCTACTCGAGCAGAGTGCCTGAAACTACCAGCCAGCGCTTCTTGCCCGTATATCGATGGCGGCGGAGAGGAACATTTGCCATCGATTGTGGCGGCGCGCTCTTAGTCGATTGGGGTCGACGGTAGTGGCAGAGGCCGGGCCGGCCGTTTGTTTGGCTGCAGCGTGTAATGAGTAGCGAGTAGCGATAGCGCGCTCAGTGCCAGCCGCTATTGATGGCACGCAAGGAGCGCGGCGCGACGCGGCGCCACACCGTCACCTGTTGGTCTGCCCGAGCCGCAGCCACAGCCGCCCCCCGCACCCGCACCGGCCGGGCCGCGCCGAGCGTTATTAGCCGGCCCTTTGTCCTCCCGAGCTACCGCAGCCGGAGCTTTGGAACGCAACCGCTGCTCACTTCGGCTATTGCCTGCCTAATTGCAACTCCACGCAGCCGAGATTCTCTTCGCTGATTTCGAGTACACTCTGCTATCGAGCTGCGCTACTCATCCACTTAAGTCACAACGTTTCTACATCGCGAGGATTTTCTAATAAAAACTAAAAGAAATGCACCGAATAAAGTTTTCCGAAGCGCGAACGGTGTTCGACACTGTGCACGGCCGCGGTGGTCTAGCGGTTCTAGGCGCTCAGTCCGGAACCGCGCGACTGCTACGGTCTCAGGTTTGAATCCTGCCTCGGGCATGGATGTGTGTGATGTCCTTAGGTTAGTTAGGTTTAAGTAGTTCTAAGTTCTAGGGGACTGATGACCACAGATGTGAAGTCCAATAGTGCTCAGAGCCATTTTGAACACTGTGCCACATGGAGGACTGATAGCAAAGCCACGATAATACATAGTGTCTTCTTAAATGCAATGTAAGACAAATAAAAACGACGCACCACAAAGGAATTATCCAAATAGGACGAAAATCGGTTGTGATGCACATGTACAAACAAAGAAATGATTACAATTTCAGAAAAAATGGATGGTTTATTCAAGAGAAAGAGCTTCAGAAATTGGGCAAGCCAGTAACACGATGGTCAACCTCTGGACCTCATGCGGGCAATTATTTGACTTGGCACTGACTGACAGAGTTGTTGGATGTCCTCCAGAGGGATATAGGACCAAATTCTGTCCAATTGGCGCGATAGATCGTCAATATGCCGAGACGGTTGAGGGCCCTCCCCATAATATTCCAAACGATCTCAATTAGAGAGGGAGCTGTCGACCTTGCTGGTTAAGGTAGGGTTTGGCTAGAATGAAAAGAAGGAATAGGAACTCTCATCTGCCACGAAGGGCAACCAAACTGGGCGCAGGGTATCGTCAACTTACCGCTGAGCTGCAAGAGTGCCGTGGATGAAGACAAGAGAGGTCGTGCTATGAAAATAGATGGCAACCCCTACCATCATTCCTCGTTGTCGCGCTGTATGATGAGTGATATCCAGGTTGGTATACCACCACTGTCTGGGATGTCTCCAGACACGTGTTCGACCTGGAATCTCAGTGACTGGAGTAGAATTGTCTTCAATGATGAGTTCCGCTTCTAACTGAGTCCTCATGTCTGCAGACGCCTCGGACAGCAGTGGGATACCATGCTGACTGGCACCCGCTATACGGCTTGATAACCAGGAATGATGGTCTTCAGTGCCGTTTCCTTTTATGGCAGGACCCCTTTGGTTGTCATCCGCGACACCGAGAGAGGTAGCGCAGTGGTTAGCAAATTGAACTCACATTCAGGAGGGCAACAGTTCAAATCCATGTCCAGCCATCCTGATTTAGGTTTTCTGTGATTTCCCTAAATCGCTTCAGGCAAATACCATGACCGTTCCTTCGAAAGGGTACGGCTGACTTCCTTTTCCATCCTTCCCTAATCTGATGGGACCGATGACTTCCCTGTTTTGTCCCCTCTGCCCAAATCAACCAACCAACCAACCATCCGCGACATCCTTATGCCACAGCAGTACGTCGACAGTATTCGCTTTTTGCCCTTTCTTCGCAAGCTATACTGGGCTTATATTTCTGCAGCATAATGCCCGCCAGCACACGGCGGGAGTTTCTGCTGCTGGTCTTTGTGTTTTCCAAAGTCTGCCTTGGGGAGCTAGGTCGACGGCTCCTTCACAAATTTCGATCGTTTAAGAGTATTACGGGGAGGGCCCTCCAACCATCTTTGGATATTGACGATCTAACGTGCCAATTGGGCAGAAGTGAGTCCCGTATCCCTGAGGAGGACATCCAACAACTCTATGAATCAATACCAAACCGAATAACTGCTCGCATAAGAGCCAGAGGTAGACCAACGGGTTATGAGCTTGCTCATTTTGCGATTTTATCTTGAATAGATCATTAATTTTTTGTAAATTCTCGTCCATTGATTGCCTGTACATGTACATCACATCTACCATTTTCCTTCAAATTCGGTTAACTCCTACGTGGTGCGTCTTCTTTCGTCCCAGAGTGTATATGACTAGTTCACAGAACCTAGTATACTCATGTTCAAAAAAAGCAGACCATCTTGAACGATAGGATGTGTTGACATTCGCAGGACATGTACATTACTATGTTCTGCAGAAATGATTAGCATTTCAGTCACCTCGGTTCAGCATGTGCCCTGTCGCCTAGTAGGCACAGGGTCCGACATGGGCCCTAATAACTAGTTCCACACGTCATGGCACCCACGCGTATGACAGACGAAAGGCATTCTGTGGTACACTTAACGATTTTGTATTCATTTGGTTCCAAAGTTCATCAGTGGTGGTTGGGATTGGGTCACATCACTTCACCTGTCGTTTAACTACACCCCATACATTTTCGGTTGGCGACACGTCTGGTGAACTGGTGGGCCAGCGTATAAGGCTGGCATCCTGTGGCACCAAGAAGGCTCGTGTTCGTGTAGCAACACGAGGTCCCCCATTGTCCTGCTAAAAATGGCGTCTGTGGTATTGTGCTGGTATGGTTACTGATCGCAAGATATCATTCACGTAGGTCACATTGGTCATTTTCTAATGAATATGTCATGAGCAAAAGTATTGATTATTGTTAACTTGTACGTAACAACATTTGGTCCTGAGAATAGATTTTCTCATTATGACTTGCTGTACACTACCCAAGCCACTGTACAGTGCACGTCAGAGGGGCTTCGTAATAGCATTACCGATTTTTTGTCCCATTCCATTTGGATATGAGGCAAGAGAAAAACTATAGTCTATCTGCCACTTTATGTGCCTTAGTCTCTACTATATTACTACTCCTACGCGTGATACACGATGGTGCAAATGCCACGAAGAGTGCCCGCGTGGTTTTAGGCGCCATGTCACGGATTGCGCGGCCCCTCTCGCCGGAGGTTCGAGTCCTTCTTCGGGCAGGTGAATGTGTGTTGTTCTTAGCATAAGTTAGTTTAAGTAGTGTGTAAGTCTAGGGACTGATTACCTCAGCAGTTTGGTCCCATAGGTATTCACACATTTGAACATTTTGATAGCGGAAATGGTATTGTTGTACACTTATCTTCGAATATGGGGAAGCTTGAATTATTTCGTCAGGAAGGTTAAACGAGAACACCGTCGCCTTTCTGCAAAGGATTATGATTTATGTCTTCTGTGTATCTCTTAGCCTGCTGAGTGAGGTATACCTAATTATTATGATCCTACAAGAGCGTCACTACATTCTTTTGCTCCTTTCCGTCTTGTTTACTTGGTAATGAGTCGAGATGCAGGAGCGGGACTCTAAAATTGGCCACCTTGTACGCAGTATCCTTTACAGACGCACTGCACTTCGTATAATCTGAGACGTTGGTTTATCTCGTCCAGGTACCAACTGCAGCGTCCTACTACCGGCCGTGGGCAGAATCAACGCGCTGTTAACGATGTGCGGAGTGGGAGACCAATTACATAATGCATGCTCCGCAGAATTAATCAGTAACGTTAATTGATGGAACGCATTATTTCTCTGCACTGCTACATTATAAGAGGTGATATAAATAAGGCTCGTCAGTCTGATTTTGACCCGCGGCTGGATTAATATTATCAATAATTTTTAACATTTTTTGCAGCGACAGCAACTGAAATTGTTTATATAAGTTAACCTGCTACTGTAGACTGTATATTCTTATATAATATTATCAATATTCCAAAAACAATGTATACCGTCGTGCAGCTATCAAAGCGCATTCACAAATATTCCGAGGTCTGGCCACTGCACAGCGAAATGCACGCCAATAACAATTAATATATCGCCTCCAGCCGGCTCCTAGCAACCTCCACAAAAACGAAACGGGAATAGCGTTCGAAGTCAGTAGGGAAAAGCAATACACAACAAATGCAGTAAATTGGCTTCAATTAAATCTCGCCAATTCGTCCTCGATCCGTGAGCACTATCTCGATCCAGGTAACGGCTCTTCGATGTGCCAGTGAGGCGTCCGCCTATCGAGCAGGTGCAAGCACAACACAACAACAGCAACTCAATGATCCACACTATTAATTCTAATGATAAAAAGCTCATTTAAGTATAGACAAATTTATAAAACAATATGTATACTGAAACTTCCTGGCAGATTAAAACTGTGTGCCGGACCGAGACTCGAGCTCTAACTCGGTTCGCAGGAGAGCCTCTGTGAAGTTTAAAAGTTAGGAGACGAGGTACTGGCGGGATTAAAGCTGTGAGGACGGGGCGTGAGTTATGTTTGGGTAGCTCAGTTGGTAGAGCACTTGCCGGCGAAAGGCAAAGGTCCCGAGTTCGAGTCTCGGTCCGGCACACAGTTTTAATCTGCCAGGAAGTTTCATATCAGTACACACTCCATTGTAGAGTGGAAATTTCTTTCTAGAAATATGTATACTAGTAGTATGGGATCATAATTACTAATAGCTATCTATAATTGTGTAATTCACTTTAGGTTTAAATATAAAGGCGAAGAATGCTAATTTTGACAAGTTCATCACAGTAAGATGCGAATAACTAAGAAACTAAGTACCCTAGAAAAAAAGGTCACAGCATGACATCTGGTGACATTCTAGTCCTCTTTTATATAAAACAGTTGTTCAAGCCATAAATTTACTGTAGTTTTTACTTGTAGAAATGTCCACAAATGACTTACGAGAGACATAATACAAAACTTTGCTACAAAAAGCAATCTTAACAGCATAAATGAACACGTCAAAAGCATGAGTGTGAAATCACAAGCTATGTTTCACGTTTATGCGAATAGATTTATAGGTTACTTCTTACGATGTTTATGCTTTCAATAAATGGCACATTTGCGTACAGACTGATGACATCTAGTGAGATGAATTTGCCATTTATAATCTTTCTGTGTCTGAAATCCAATTACTTAGGTCCATAATTGGTTGTGAAAAGCTGCTTTGCCGGAACCGTGGCAAATATTTTCTTAGATAACTTAGGAAACAGATTTTTCAGAAAATGATCCAAAGAGCAGAAAACGTCACTTATTACGTATATTATGTTGCTGACACTCTCTTTATCTTTAATGGAAGTAATCACAAAATCAGTTAATTTCACTAACAGCCGGTCAGGGTAGCCAAGAGGTTCTAGGCGCTACAGTCTGGAACCGCGCGACCGCTGCGACCGCAGGTTCGAATCCTGCCTCAGGCATGGATGTTTATGATGTCCTTAGGTTAGTTAGGTTTAAGTAGTTCTAAGTTCTAGGGGACTGATGACCTCAGAATTTGACTCCCATAGTGCTAAGAGCCATTTTAACCATTTTTGAACCACTAACAGTTGAATAAAATTCATAATCGTATTAACTTTACAATCGAATGGGAAACAGAGAAGATCATAAACGTTTTAGACAGAGAAGTAGTTAATGATGATGATATCCTTAAATTTGATTTAAATCAACCACAATGATTATATGTTACATAACTCATCGTCTCGCCCACTAGCACATAAAACAGCATATTTTCACGCCATGATAGATCCCGTCATTAGAGTCACTTCTATAGTCGATAAAATATACAGAAAGCAAGTTAGTACCAAATTTGGAAACGTTAGAAAATTTAACTCTTGCACGGAGATTAAACTGGGACGGAAGATTATAGACAAAAGAGACAACGCTCAAATATACTATCAACACTGAGTGCGTAAAGTTAAAGGCTGCGACTGTGACGTGTTCTACAATGAACAGACTGGACGTTAATATGCTACAAGATAAAACGAACATGATAAAAACCTTCTGCATTTAGTATACCTCTCCAAGGATATCGACACTTTACAGTAAACAAAAGCACTCATCCCTAAATAATTCATAGAACCAATAATGGAATCTACATTAACATCATTGAGGAAAAAAAAATCTACATATTTGACAAAAAATGTAAATAACATTTTACTGAAATAAACACAACCTAGCATGAGATACTTGGACAATATTCAAGACGATCTCAGAAAACTAGGACATGACAGACAGTGGCAAATTACTTGTAAAGACAGAGCAAAGTGGTTCAACATTGTCCATTCTGCAGCAAAAAGCCTTCATGGATTGTAATGCTTAATAATAATAATAATAATAGCAATAAAGAATATTTTCAGACTTTGAAAAAACTCTTGTCGGTTATAGATAATTCAGAATGAAAGATAATTCTAAAATTTACGTACAATATAAATCGTCTTTCATCAAAGCTATAAACTTAGTAACAAACCAAGTCTCTGACACAAATCTATATGGTAGCAGCCCTACTCAAGTACGGCGAATCAACAATAGATCATATTTGCAAATTAACATATAACATTTTGTTGCGCAAATAAAAATTGCAGTACAACTCAAAATTTTACATTTTTATGCAGACTCATACCAGAACGAAAAATTCTGCTAGCATAGTAGGCGAATATGACTCGGGAAGATTCACGGATGTAAAAGAAGGGACCGAGCTTTGGAAACTTAAAAGGCATTTAAAGCAAAGCACCTAGATATATTCCCGCTTTTTTACATGTTAGAATAAATAACCATGTTATGCAATATAATGCGTTGTGTCAAGTATATCACTATACATGATGTCATGTCGTATATCATGACACATGCCATATTGTCATTCAACTTGGCATTTCTCATGTCGTCCAATAGGACACAACATTTCATTAAAGTTTATAGTGCATGCATCCTCATTCGGGGGCACTGGATAGTATAGATCTATCACAAATCGCAAATACGTACTGTTCTAGAGGCATTCCACTCTCTAGAAGTACATAAATTTGTGTCTGTTTGTTCTTACAACCCTCATTATGTACATAAGAGAGGGTGAGTTTTTCCCTCGGGAAAACACAGAGAAGTCAGAAGATTGTTTTAACGTCCTCTCAGGGAGAAATTCACCCCCAGAAGTTTTACTGCCCGCATAAAGCCTTTTTTAGTTATCATGTACGCTCTTTAGCATTACGAAATTGCGAGTAAATACTGTTCACAATGTCTGGCGATTCTTCTAGATTTTGGTCACAGGATCAAAGACTTTAGCTTATAAATTGCAAGATGGAGGTGTGCCAACACCTTGCAGCTAAGAGAGCTCACTGCTCTGGAGAAGTAGGTTCAACTCATATAAAAGCACGAATATGTCAAGACGTTTTGGTTTAAATGTCTTTGAAGGTGCCAGTTAAGTCGATAAAGTAATTCCATTATTTGACATCCCTGACTGTCCACGACACATGTGCCATTTTGTGCTATGATAGGGTCATTTTAATACTGGTTACCAAGTTTTTCTCGAACATAATTTTGACATTAGGCAGCCACAGCTTGACAACCGATGTAGAGTTTTGTTAATTCGAGTGACAACTGATGCGGTATAGGTTTTCTACTGGCCTTCGAACCATGTTGCTTGACTTGGGTATCGTTAGTCGGGCCCCTCTACTGTTAACTGCCTGATATGATTGAGCCTGTCAAGTATAGCCTACTGCGTCCTCAGAGCACATAAGCTTCACCATCACGTCAAGCTCACATGCTTGAGTGATGTTTTTTGTCTTATCTTTACTTATAATGTTCTTATTTTGCATTATTTTCATAATTTTGTTTTATTTTTGAATTTTTTAAAAATTTGTTTTGATTTTTGATCTTTTCTTTTAAATTTTTTCTAGTTACACGCATTTTATACATATGCATCAGGCTATATACGTAAACATATGAAAAATGAACCATAAATACTCAATACAGTGGACAAAATAACAGCAAACCTAAATATGGTATCGAACGAAATATTAGACACTGTAGTAAGTTTTTGATACTTCTGTTGTTGTTGTTGTTTTGGTCTTCTGTACAGAGATTGGTTTGATGCAGCTCTCCATGCTACTCTATCCTGTACAAGCTTGTTCATCTCCCAGTACCTACTGCAACCTACATCCTTCTGAATCTGCTTAGTGTATTCATCTCTTAGTCTCCCTCTACGATTTTTACCCTCCACGCTGCCCTCCAACACGAAATTGGTGATCCTTTGATGTCTCACAACATGTCCTACCAACCGATCCCTTCTTCTGGTCACGTTGACACAAATTTCTCTTCTACCCAATTCTATTCAATACCTCGTCATTAGTTATGTGATCTACCCATCTAATCTTCAGCATTCTTCTGTAGCGTCACATTTCGAAAACTTCTATTCTCTTCTTGTTCAAACATTTTATCGTCCATGTTTCGCTTCCATACATGGCTACACTCCATACAAATACTTTGAGAAAAGACATCCTGACACTTAAATCTATAGTCGATGTTAACAAATTTCTCTTCATCAGAAACGCATTCCTTGCCATTGCCAGACGCTTGTATTCCTTTTTGCCTGCTTCATTTACTGCATTTTTATATTTTCTTCTTTCAGAAATTAAATTCAATATCTCTTCTGTTACCCAAGAATTTCTACTAGCCCTCGTCTTTTTACCTACTTGATCCTCTGCTACCTTCACTATTTCATCTGTCAAAGCTACCAATTCTTCTTCTACTGTGTTTCTTTCCACCATTCTTGTCAATCGTTCCCTAATTCTCTCCCTGAAACTCTCTACAACCTCTGATTCTGTCGGTTTATCCAGGTCCCATCTCCTTAAATCCCCACTTTTCTCCAGATTATTCAGTTTTAATCTACAGTTCATAACCAACAGATTGTGGTCAGAGTGCACATCTGTCCCTGGAAACGTCTTACAATTTAAAACCTGTCTTACCATTATATAATCTATCTGAAACCTTCCAGTATCTCCACGCCTCTTTCACGTATACAAACTTCTTTCTTGATTCTTGAACCAAGTGTTAGCTATGATTAAGTTATGCTCTGTGCAAAATTCTACCAGGCGGCTTCCTCTTTCATTTCTTACTCCCATTCCATATTCACCTACTACGTTTCCTTCTCTTCCTTTTCCTACTTTCGAATTCCAGTCACTGATGACTATTAAATTTTCGTCTCCCTTCACTATCTGAATAATTTCTTTTGTCTCATCATACATTTCATCAATCTCTTCATCATCTGCGGAGCTAGTTGTCATATAAACTTGTACTACTGTGGTAGGCGTGGGTTTCGTGTCTGTCTTGGTAACAATAATGCGCTCACTATGCTATTTGTAGTAGCTTACCCGCACTCCTAATTTTTATTCATTATTAGACCTACTCCTGCATTACCCCTATTTGAATTTGAATCTATAACCCTGTATGCACCTGACCAGAAGTATTGTTCCTCCTGCCACCGAACTTCACTAATTCCCACTATATCTAATTTTAACCTATCCATTTCCATTTTTAAATTTTCTAACCTACCTGCCCGATTAAGGGATCTGACATTCCACGCTCCGATCCGTAGAACGCCTGTTTTCTTTCTCTTGATAACGACGTCCTACTGAGTAGTCCCCGCCCGGAGATCCGAATGGGGGACTATCTTACCTCCGGAATAATTTACCTAAGAGGACGCCCTCGTCATTTAACCATACAGTAAAGGTGCGTGCCCTCGGGAAAAATTACGGCTGTAACTTCCCCTTGCTTTCAGCCTCTCGCAGTACCAGCACAGCAAGGCCGTTTTGGTTAGTGTTACAAGACCAGATCAGTCCATCTTCCAGAATGTTGCGCCTGCAACTACCGAAAAGGCTGCTGCCCCTCTTCAGGAACCACACGTTTGTCTGACCTCTCAATAGTTACCCCTCCGTTGTGATTGCACCTAAGGTACGGCTGATCGTTTTATGTGAAAGTAAATTTTCTACAAGGTAGCATATTACTTTTTGGAGAAAACGCTGTACAACATTTTCTCTTGGTTATAAATAAGGTGACCTTGTTTCAGACTTTTACTTTTACCGCAATTTTCGGGTTACTTAAATTTATGCGTGATCATATCTAAAGCTTTAAATGCTCAATCAAACATTATATCATTTTTACAGGGCTGGGCATAATTCTGGTTTGGTACACGAATTAATTTAAACGTTCAATAAGTTTCCGATAATGTTAAGCCACTGGTGAATAAATTCCTTAACGTATAAACAACGAAACGTTAATAAATTATAATAACTAGATTTTTTAAGATATCCAAATGCAGCACTTAAAATGCGACGCATTTCTTCGAAAGATAGTTTCGTGTGCAAACGCGTGATTTTTCGCACGGTAAACAGAAATATGAAATTCTTGTGCCAACTCTTCTGATAATTACCCTAAGAATATATTTCTATTATCATTTATACCACTTTAAACCTTCTCAGTAGGTGCGAGTCACATAAAACCGGATTTTGTGGGCATTTAATGTGCAATTTTAGACCGCTGTATGATGACAACGAACGAAGCTTTCTCAAAGCAACAAGACGACAATTGATGACATATATTTATCCACCTTCTTATAAAATTCAAGTTTTGATACACAGAAATGGTGTGCATTAAAAAGCTCATAAAAATCGGTTTTTTTGCACGAAAATTCCGAATACAACTAGATTTTTGAGAGCGAGTGTTCGATTTCATCGTTGGAATGCATTTGTTTTATTTATCCGATAAACTTTGAAGCGTTTCCACGCATTCAGTTCAAGTAAGAATGAATTTTACGTGCTACATTTACTTAGGCTATAAACCATCGTATCTTGGCAACAGATAAAGGTAATAAGATAAAGAAATTGCGTTTTGAATTTATCAATTTATCTACGTTCGAGCAAAGTTTGAACCGATTCGTACAAGTTGAGAGTATAGAAGTTTAAACACATCTTAGACAAAGCTCCGATACAGCGGTGGACTCAATTTGAACAATCCGTCTCTCTGCAGCCCGCATTTACTTAAGAGTGACTTTTTGCATCTATAATCTGAACGAATATGACTGTTTTGCACGTAAGATCTGAAGGGTGCACATACATAACGTGCCATTAGCTGAACATTAATTTCAGCCCAATTAAAATCTTTTGCAATAGGAATTAACCGATTTGGACAATTTGCCTGAACGCCGGCTCCGATTCGCCATTCAAATCTTCCATAACATGTTGTAACGTAACTACAGTAAGACAGATGTTCAAAAGGATATACAAATGGCCGCTGTTGCCCGGACTACACCGAAAGGTTTTAACTTCATGTTCCTAGCTCAAATAGCAACCGAGTACCAAATCCTCCACAACCCTCTCCGACCCCTACCCCCAAATCACTATTCTGTGCGCGCTCTTTTCATACATGCATACTTCCGCACTGCAATGATAGATGTACATGCACACACATACCGACCTCACAACGGCGTTTTCTTTCAGATTTTCTTTTCTTGACTAAACTGTATACCTGGAAATGATGTTTTCCGTATCAACCTATCCTACGAAGATGATTTTATTATAATAAGTTTTTACGAGAGTACCTGCACACCATTTTCTGCACGTTTCCCTTATGACTCATTTATATGAAAACTTTTGTGTGTATCCATCTTTTCTTGTGGCAATCTTTCTATCATGGAGGTTAACTTGAAAATGGTGCTCTCTATTGAAACAAGTCGTCAGTAAAGCACTATAGACTGAAAGCATCTTATGGTGGTCAAAAGAAGTTCTTCCGTTTTACAAAAAAAGGTTAGAAAGAAATAAAAACAACGTTATACTTTATATTGATACAAAGCACTACAACCATAGACTGTACAATGTATTTCAGAGTATATACTTGTCTTCAGAAGTCAGAAATTAGCGTCTTGTAGACGAAGAGGTGAACAAGAGAAAAGAAGTGAGGAAGGAACACTGGGGGAAAGAAACTTGAATGGATACATGCCGCGTCGAAAGAACTATCCCCGCCTCTGCTTCAGCTGACACAAAATAATAAAGGATAACTTCAATCAGGACGGCCTAATGGGGATTTGAACCTCGTTTCCCATGAATGGGAGTCCAGTATTTTACCAACAGTGTCATCTCGCTTCGTGAGAACGTAAATACAGAAGAATATATTAGCTTGGTTGTGCAAATGTGGGGAATGATTTTCGTTTTGGTGAAGTGGTCATTCTAGGATCTGCATGACGTTATTTAGGGAATCCTCAGCTATTGTGAGCTGAGGCGCTGCGAAACGGATTTAAAACATGTTCCTACCCGTTACGAGCCTTGTGTTGTGTTGTATTGTGTTATCTGCTTCGGCTCAAGGGAATGATATGTTCCAGCGTAACAGGGCATTGTGATGCAGTAGTTAAGAGGCTGTGGACTCGAAGTCTGTGCAAAGATCCTAGTGCCAGTTCTTGGAGATTGTCCCTATTCTGTGCATTTGTTCAGCAGCGCTACTGCCACTTATTTTCTTCTCTAATGACATAGCTATGGAGAATGTATCAAAATAAAGAGGGAAACATGTTTGCCGGGGATGCGTATTTAAGTCACAACACGTTTCAAATTTAATTTCAATATCTGTTTGGTAAATCCACGGCACATTATGTCACAGAATTTTCCAAAGATTTCGTCGCATGAAGAAAACATTTTTCCTCAAAATGAGTAAAATATAGAACTATTTGTTCCCCGCTATGAACATGGACTGAAACAGTGAATAGCTATTCTTTAGTCAATTTCGTCTAATTTTACATTAGTAATGGATTATGCTTTATTTTCAGCTGCAGTCACCTGATTTACCCAAAATTCTACGTGTATCTGATAATTAAAACATTCGTATAATTTTTCTTGGATTTAAAATTAATCACTATAAATTACCAATGGCAACTTTACAATTTACTACAGATGATATAAACAATAAATTGTCACGTAAGGCTATATAGCACTTATCAGTCAAATCTCAGATATTTATTACTTTCCAGTACGTTGTGTTTTACTTTCTTTAATTCTCATAAAAGACACCGATCGCGGAAGAATTTCAGTATTGTTTTAGGTATCGAATATGAATCTAGTCATTTCAGGCCTAAGTGCATATAACGTCGCTTGTTAGTCTGTGTAAAGCTACAGTCAGAACTATGTAGTCTCGTATTGTAAATTCACTGCGAACAGTATTTTACGAACATACGAGTAACTTCTGTAGAAAACAGTCACAATTAATAACAATGACATGGAGATACGTCTATATTTTGGTGGAAACGAAGATTTTACATGTGAACAGGCAACGCAATACAGGCGAGATCCTCAACTGAGTGCAAAAGAATAATAAATACCATGAGAATGGAAATTTGGTACAAGTAAATAAAGTCTTATAATTCTGTCAACACTGCCTCAAACCAATCTGTAAAATTAAAGACGACATTTCACATTAAAGACGTTAATTACAGACGTACAGTGAACAGCTGTCGTTTTGATTCGAGTCTGGAATCTTCATCGGGGCATCAGCTCTCTTCTCTCTGATTTGAGGACAGAAATCCTCGTGACGATAGAAATACTCGGCGCATTGCTTACCAGCGAACATGAGTAGAAGCCCACAGTGGACGCCTTCATATATTATTTCAACCCTGTCTAACATAAATGTCGTTTACAGATTGCAACCATCTTAAACTTACCATTTTTCAAAGAAATGAGTTAATGAAAGTTATTTCGCCACAGCCATGTCTCAAAATTGGTAAACGTCCCAATTTCAGTGACTGAATTCTTGATTGGAGGGTAAAACTAATACATGCTTGTAACTTGTTTATAAATCCGCACATACCTTATACAATTCCAAGAAATATTATCTTCCGTTACAATGATGTCGTGAAGATGACATAACGCAGAGAGAGTGACAACGAAGGCAGCAGGTTTTTGCTGTTTTTTCACCGTTTGGTGCACTGAAAGGTAGTATTCAAAGGCGATGTGTTAAAAGCATAGCAAGTGTAAAATATAACGATATTCGGAACAATTCTTTAGCGTATCTTTTGTAACCTCAGCAATGCACTGTGTAATAACGAAGAAAAGCAGTAATTACACGGTGCTATTGATTCTAAAGTGTATGTGTTCTTTAATTTTATTCGCTCTCTGATAGACATTTATAAAACATACCATACAATGTTGTTCCTGTAGAAGATAATTAAGCACAGTGGTGAACGTACGTATTTCAGTAACTAAACATATCTTCACTGTGGTTCATGACTTCTTGATGCATGCCCACAGACGTTCATTTTCAATCATGACCTAATAAAAGGGAATACCATTCTCACAGAGCTCCCAATACTTAGTTGTAAGGCTTACTGACTTCGTCAAAAAAAGTTTTAGACTTTGTTGACAGAGACGGTCTGTTTACTCGAGAATTTAAAGATAGTTCTAAACACTAAAAATGATATACTTACAGATATAATATGGAAAGTAAAACTTTTAAAATAAACACGCATGTGAGGCAAGGCGATGTTTCATCTCCACTCAATTTCAGTTGCAAAAAAGGCAGAAGGTAGATTCTATAGTAGTCGTAGTCTTCTGTCGCAGATTGATGCAATGCTTCACACTAGTCAAAATATAGAAGCAAATAAAATTATGCGGAGAAGTAGTCCTCGCCTTACTTTCAAAATGGCAAACTCAGATTCCTTGCACCGCTCATCTATGTTGCCGCACACTCTCCAAAGCGTTACTTCCACCAGGCCGTAAACATCGGTCATGTCAGCTACCTCTCCGTCCACCACTTATTCAAAAATGTACACGCTGGCCCTACAGACTTCACTGAGCCATCATCCGTTCCATAACAATCCAATAATGGTACAAGGGGCATGGAGAGAAACATATCTACTGCTAGTTCTCTGTGCCCGACTGTTCACATTTATCTGCTACAGCCACCCTTAAAAAAGATCTTAAAAACCATTAAAGAGGGAATTAGTATTCTCACCAGTTTGTATGTTAAGTACATTATCAAATTTACTCCTTTCGCGGTTGCTAGGGCCAAGCTTACTGCTCGCCCAACCAGCTAAAATGGGAGAACTATTGTGCACGTCACAGAGTACGACTGACTTAACCCAACGGCCTTTGCGGACTACGGCCACTGTAGCCTAATTGCACAATCCACGACTGATGACGATAGATGTTAAGTCCCATAGTGCTCAGAGCTCAGAGCCACAATCTAAATCGAATGGGACCAACCACGAAAGAGAAATTGATAAATAATACAAGTTTTCTGTTACAAGTTTATTCTGCGCTGAGTAGTTAATTCAGAAAATTGATATGAACTTTTTTATTTGTTTCTGGAAAATTCTGTAACATGTGATTTACACTGCAAATACATGTGCATGTAACTTACTAAAATCTCATTAATATCAAACAAATACGTTTGAAGATATATAGTTTCGAAGTGAACAGTTCCTAATGTATACACCCTAGCATCAGACTGTCTTGTGCGCCGCGTAGCTGCGATTGTCACTGAGAAACAGCTAGTATTTTGCTGCGCTGTTCACCTTTTGAAACATCTCATACATCGGTTGTATTGGGTGATTCGTGCCGTTTCACATTATGTGTATCATATGTACTTCGCAGATTGGGAAATCAATTTACAGTCACTTGGCCGTGTCCGCCATTTTCTCTTCTGCGGACCGAGAGTCTTGCTGAGAAACTCCAAATTTGGAAATTTGTGGTAAGGATTATGGGACCAATCTGCCGAGGTCATAGGTCCCTAGGCTTACACGCTAAATAAACTAACTTACGCTAAGGACAACACACACAACCATACCCGAGGGAGGACTCGAACCTCCGACAGGAGGAGCCGCACGAACCGCGACAAGGCGCCGTCGACCGTACCGCTACCCCGCGCGGATAACTGCAAGTTCCTTGCTACACTGTTCGCCTTTTTAACCATATCATACGTCAGTTACGTAACATAACTCATGCCTTTGATATTTATATATGTACGTATCATGTGTACTTTGTAGATTAGGAGATAAAATTGTTGTTACTTGCCTGTGTTTGTCGTTTTCTGTTCCGCATGGCCTCGAGTGCTGCTGAGAAACTCTACCAACCGTATATTACAGCACCCTTAGCCTTTTGAAACATCTAAGGCACCAGTTCATTAAGATAATTTACGCCCTTCAGATTAAATATGTTTGTAATATTTGTCTTGCGTGCGTTAGAAATCAAAATGTATCTGTTAGATCGACTTGTAAGCAGAAAGGAACGAGGAGCAGGTAAAAACTGTAGCACTTTCTGACGTTACAAACAATAGTTGATAACATCGCTGCTGGGAGGAATGTTGAAACACGGACAAAATTCTATTGTTTACGTTTGCCTGCTTCCGCACACACACGTATATAAACACCTTCTGCGTCAGGCGTTCCTGCCTGCCGGGCGTACATTGATGCCCTTAGCCGGCTGGCCGTTCCACCTGCTGGGCGCCCATGTACGCCTGTAGCAGCACGGGCACTCTACCTGCTAAGCATACATGTGTCCCTGTAGCCAGAAAACAGCTCGTGGATTACTATTTCAAGTTCGTCACGAAAGACGAGTTTCTCTTCCATTCTTAGCCTTTCTACGCCTTTCATGGGAAGATTAGTCTCATAGATACGTTTTGCAACTATCGATTTACGGTAGTTGCCGAGCCTAAAAGTATCTGCATGCTCCCTATACCTTGTCGAATATTTCCTACCTGTTCGACCTATATATTTCACGTCACACAATGTACATGGTATTTTGTAAAAGTTTAGTTCTTCAAATCTACTTTATATTTTAAACTATACCTCATTACGTTTTCAGCAGTGAAAGACAAAAAGGCCCCCATTTTCTGAGAAATTTTCACAAATTAAGGCAAACTAATGCTTTTCTTATTCATGGTTATTTCCTCTTTCCAGTTTTTCTTTCTCCTATGTATAAGATGATATACCGTGTATATATCATACCCGTTACTTACTGCTGTCTGTTTAACGATGTTTAATACATTTAACGTATCTACTGCACTCATTGCAACATTACTGGCTCTAATCACTTAAGTTCTGAACGCCACTTCTTTAAAAATTTCGGGTGGAAAGACTGATTCATATACATCTACATCTACATGCTTACTCTGGGATTCACACTTAAATGCCTGGCAAAGTGTTCATCGAACCATTTTCATACTACTTCTCTACCATTACACTCCCGAATATTGCGTGGGAAAAACGAAAACCTAAATCTTTCCCTTCGAGCTCTGATTTCTCTTATTTTTTTTATGATGATCATTTGTCCCTACGTAGGTGGGTGTCAAAAAAATACTTACGCATTCGGAAGAGAAAGTTGGTGATTGAAATTTCGTAAATAGACCTCGCCGCAAAGAAAACCGCCTTTGTTTCAGTGACTGCCACCCCAACTCACGTATCTTATTAGTGACACCCTCACACCTATTGCGCGATAGCACGAAACGAGCTGCCCTTCTTTGCACTTTTTCGATGTCCTTCGTCAATCCTACCTGGTAAGGATCCCATACCGCGCAGCAATATTCCAGCAGAGGACGGAAAAGTGTAATGCAGGCTGTCTCTTTAATGGGTTTGTCGCATCTTCTAAGTGTTCTGCCAACAAAGCGCAGTCTTTGTTTCGCCTTCCCCACAATATTACCTATGTGGTTTTTCCAATTTAAGCTGCTCGTAATTGTAATTCATAGATATTTAGTCGAATTGACAGCCCTTACATGTGTGCGATTTATCGGATACCCGAAATTTATTGGAGTTCTTTTAGTATACCCATGTGGATGACCTCGCACTTTTCTGTGTTTAGTGCTAATTGCCACTTTTCGCACCATACAGAAACTCTCTAGATCATTTTGTAACTGGAATTGATCGTCTGATGATTTTACTTGACAAATTACAGCGTCATCTGCAAACAGTCCAAGAGGCTTCTCAGATTATCACATAGATCATTTATATAAACCATAAACAGCAGAGAAGGTATGACACAACCTTGCGGAACGCCAGATATCACTTCTGTTCTACTCGATGATTTACCGTCTATCACTATGAACGGTGACCTCTCTGAGAGGAAATCACGAATCCAGTCACCCAACTGAGATGATCATATGCACGCAATTTGATTAATAGTCGCTTGTGAGAAACGGTATCAAAAGCCTTCTGGAAATCTAGGAATATGGAAGCGATCTGAGATCCCTTGTCGACAGCACTCATTACTTCATGGGAATAAAGAGCTAGCTGTGTTGCCCAAGAACGATATTTTCTGAATCCGTGTAGGTTATGTATCAATAGGTTTCACATCCGCTGTAGTTAACTTTCTGAATATCTTGAGTGTATGCGGTTACTCTTATTTCGTTCCTTCAAGGTCCAAGAACGAAATACGACCATTACTTTCGCGCTCTACAGTTCAATCGATTTTTTGTGAAACATATTAGATTTAGCAACTGTTTTATAAATGTCCTCATCAGTTCCATCTATGTATGTAGTATGTCACATTTTCTATTAAATGGTCATCAGATTTTAAAAATTTCTGTTCCAGATTCTTAATACACTTATCCGCCATTGTGCCCGTGGCAGACCCATCTTTCTCAATATAAAATTTGTTGTTAATGAAAAATAGTTAAAATTAGTGACAAGTTGCAGCAGCTCTATGAACTCAAACGTTTTCTGTATCACGGTTTTCATACGCTTGAGAAGGTTATTTGTAATAATCTCCATCGTCTCATCCAGGGGACTATGTTTTACAAGTTTGTGATGTTCTGGGAGAGTAGACTGGAGTACTCATTGATTACTTATCTTTAATTTCGTTAATTAAGGTCACACAGCTGCTTACACAGTTAATACTACCAAAAACGTACCTGTCTCAAGGAAGTTGAGCAGATTCGTCAGTCTGTAAGCAGGACTGCCTCTTGTATTAACAGTCGGTCTCACTATATGGTTTTCATTGTAAGTCTTTAATTGTGATCAAAATGTAGGTGCTGTGGGCCTCGTGTTATGACATTTACTCTTTTCAGCATTGATAAATGGGAAATACATAAGCTTACGAGCCATATTGAGATCCTTTAGAAACTCACCAGTAAAAGCTTTAGGGTTTTCTTATAAATAACTTTTCTACTACCAGTCACGATTTTCTTTTGTTCATATTTTACACGATGCGTTTCAGAAAATTATGAAATTTTTAAGTGCATATTTCTTTGTACAATATCATTTTTACATAATGTTTTCGACGTGTGAGGTTCTGCTTTGTTTTGTTGATTTAAGTTTTCTTGTGGTGCATTTGTGCAGTCTTTCGCACATATTAAATATCACTCACACCTTTCTGTGCACAATGTACTGTGCACTGAAAGGTATAAGTAATGTTTAACATGTGTCATGGGGAAATTTAGTTTTGTGGATTCTCTCCATCGAATCCAGTTATTCGTATGGCCAGATGTGCATATCATAGACCTCTTTTTTCATCGCAAACTGATTCTTAGTGTCATCGGGATATGCAGCTCTGGTGATGTGCATGGAAATCTTACTTATCTTGTTGCCAACATCATGGTTTAAATTATACATCTCATTAGATTTTTTGCATTTACCGACTGCTGGAAGTTGTATAGACGAAAAATGTTCGACATTTTCTGTGAAATTATCCCCAAAGCATGGAAAGTGACGATTTATACATCCCTTGCTACTTACTCATTTTGTTTCTTCTTGTCCCCATTCGTGTGAGAGGATTTACCGCCTTAACATCATACTCATTATTTACAGCTGTGTGCTTAATGACATTTAATTCATTTAACTTATATGCTGCACTCATTGGATGTTTATTGGTTCCATTCGCTAAGCTTACAAACATCGCTTCTTTAAAAGTTTTTGAGTGAGAAGTCTGATTGGGAATCGCAATATCAATTGCAGTTCACTTTGTGAAACTATTGAAGAAATACGATTTTGCTTGTGTCATTACTTCATGGCCCAAAAACGAAATACGACAATTATCGACCATTATTTCGTAGCTTTACAGTGAAACATATTTCCTTGGAACCTTAAATTTACCAACAATTTTTTCAATGTCTTGTTCAGTTCCATGTAAGTTTGTATTATGTTGCCTTTTGAGTCAAAGGTTAGTCGGATTTTAAAACATTCTGTTTCACATCGTTGTTACGAATATCTGCCTTTGTGCCTGAAGTACTTGTTCCAATAGCCTGCCTATTTTTCAGAATTGACAATTTGTTGTTAAATGAAAAATAGATGAAATCAATGAAAAGCGTCAGCAACTCAGTGAACTCAAACGTTTTCTCTGTCAGAACCATATTAGGCCTCAGAAGGTTATATTTAAAAGTGTAAATCAGCTCATCCATCATAACGCTTTTGTACTAGTTATTAATGTCCAGGTTGACAAGTCAGAAGGATTCAGTGATCTTCATTTTCGTTAATTAAGTCCACACTGCTGCTTAAAGTTTAGCTATCACCAAACATACAATTGTCTCTAAGGAGGCAGTTGATCATATTCGTCAATTTGTGAGCAGGAGACCCTCTTGTATGAACAACTGGTCTTTCTGGATTATTTCGTTGTAATCTTAATCTAGGTAGAGTGGTTCACATATTATGACGTTTACTCTTCTTGGCATCTGTAAACAGAAAACACATACACTATTGAGTTCCTTTTGAAACTCACTAGCAAAATCCTTAGGTATTTCAGTGATGTCATTTTCAGCAAGACATTCAGGTGTTTTACTCGTGTATTCTTCTTCTTTAAACGTCTTTAAAGCATACACTGTATCTGATTTCACAGCAATCATTTCAACATCAGTTAATCCCTTTTTAATAGAATTTATTGTCCTTTGATACTAACTAGATTCATGATTTTTCCTACCATTCCCTCGTCCACGTAATTCAGCTTATTTGTCCTTACGCAACTTCTTCCTCATATCCCCTATTTCGTTACAAATAAGTTTCATTACGTCAGGTCTCATTTTAGCAGCAAATACTGTCTCCTTCACTACGTTTTAATCGAACATCGGTTTAATAATTTGCTACAGTTATTTATTTATCAGTATGTATTCATCTTCCTCACACACAACATTCGTTTGATTTACTATTCTTGGATACAAACCAAAGCTGTGTCATAGCTTTACTCACCCTGCTTTACCTGCAGCTCTACTGAGATTAAGCACATTCTTATCCTCTTCAGTTCCGTCTTCACGAACTGTCTCTGAAATACATCATCAGTCTATCTTTTTAACCTTTCCCAAGCATTTTTCTAAGTATGTCTCAAATTTCATACAGTACTGAAACTACTTTTCTACTTACCTTTTTTACAATAAAGGAGTTTTATTTCAATGCTTATCCATAGATTCTGTGCCATGAACACTGCTAACTGTCCCACTCAGAATTACTGATCTCCTGTTTCCATTTTACATAATTTGGGATAAAATCGTTTTAACTGCATTCTTTGCTATAGCTAATATTACTGACAGCTTTAATTCATTACTGTTTAAATTCCTGTATTTATACACAGAAGTAAATACTTCGCTTGGCACATGCATTCTGATATTAGAACCAACAAGATTCCATCCCCCTTTTAAGCGTTTACACCTGATTTAATTGCTTATGTCTCGTCATTCAAGGTCAGTGCACAATAGAGAGATGTTTAGGTATCTTATAAATAAATTATTTTCAGCAATAATTCTTGCTGTAAAGGTCTATAGTGAGTTGGTTTGAAAATATTAATACTGATAAAACTGAGTAACTTATTTTTCATTTAAAACAGTTTTCTGCAATATGGTTTGTTGACAGTATTAATCACGTTCTGGTATTACTACTTTTATTTCTTTTGTTGGTTTATTTACAAAGCTATTTGTTTCTGATGGATCATAGTTTGCAAACCTTATTTTACAAATTTAAAGACTTTTCTTGGTTTGCTTATTACATACAATAATCTGTAAAGATCTTTTATTTTATATTTTTATTTTAAGGTGTTATAATCCTTTTTGGGTATTTTTTTAAAATTCCGTTTCAGTGAACAGTAATTAGCAGCTATTTCTGTAACCTTCTTTTTGATTGATTTACAAAGGTATTTGTTTTTAATGAATAACAATATGCATAGCTATTTATTTTTCTGATTACATATACAATGGGTTATTTACAAAGATACTCTTTACAGTTTTTTCTGAAGACTTATATACGTTACTAATACTACCAGATGAACTAAGAACTTAAATACCAAGTTTGCCATTGAACATGCAATTGTTTCGTTCTATTTACGTTTTACAACCTCTGATGACTGCAATGTTTCAATCATGTCATTTCTAGATGTATGGGAAAGAAGCTAGAAGCATCAGGAGAATACACACACACACACACACACACATTTATATACTGTATTTACGATACAAATAATTTTCTACATTAAATTCTTCATGGTTGCAGATGACAAACAGTGAAAGAAGAAAGGCTGTAAAGCAAAATACAGAAAGCCAAAGAAACGCAGCATGTGTTAACAAAGTATACATTTAAAAAGGTCTGTTTTAGGATTTGTGAGTTATTTTCTTAAAAAGTGAAATTCTAAATGTGCACACAAGAATGATCAATTTTCTTGTTACTCGGTAGAAGTGTACTAAAATACCTAATGATGATGTTGTAACTTCTGTGAAACATATGGGGGGTATATATTTGAAACAAGTGAGAGGCACCCACATGCCTTGCTCATACTGAGGCATCAAGCAGTCAGGCCTGCAAGATGAGTGGTCTGCCAAGCGAGTGGATTCGTTCTTATTTATCAAGTAACATGAACTCTCGTACTCACAATTAAGTCACAAATTAACCTCCTGTATGAATAATACGCAACGGAAACGCACTTCTGACTATCAGTAATTTACAGATCTCTGACTGTTCACTACGCACTGGCAATACCACATTTTCTTTTTTCTTTTATTTAACGGCTTTTATCAACACATGGCCACCGCACTGAATATGAATACCGCACACATTATAAATTCGGGACATGATGACAACATACAATTCGAAGGAAAAGTCCACCAATCTTTTACTTTTCACTATCTTATTTATTCCGGTAAATTCTATATCCTAAACACACAAATTCTATAACCTACGAGAATAACACATGAGAAATTTCGCCCAATGGGCATTGGTGATTCTCTACTTTATGGTCTCGTAATTATTTAACGATACAGTGCACTTTCTGGATAGGATGGTGGATCTTTTATTATATCTCACACTTCGACTCTCACAATAATCATCACGAAACTTTCCTCCAGACCGAGCCGTACAGAAAGAACAAGCATTACCCACTACCTCTGCAACTACCTAGTTACTCTCCCATGCAAACCACACATACTTAAATTACATGACATACACCACACTACAACATGGAATACTACACAGGGAATAGTCACAACATTATCATTTTCAGCTTTCCCACTTCAATTAGTATTTATCCCAGTTTCACACGACACTGCCCCACTTCGTAATTCTTCTTTCCTACTATGAACTCTGGAGATATATGCACGACTTCCTGTGCAATGCAAGCCAAGTGGCGTTGCTGGATAGACGGCTGACTCACCTTGCTTCTCTCTCAGAGTTTGAATCAAGCATCACACGGAATCATATCACGCAAAGTAATATTAAGAACATATTCATCACACACGCGAGTCCTCAACTGATACCATGGACGAGTACTTCTCTTTATCCTTTGTCTCATACACAAATTGAGACTCATACAGTACTCACCACGTGGAAGTACTCGTCTCTAATTTCAAGTCCTGCACACGCCATTTCTTAAATATTTCAACTTATGGTACACACGCTATTTCTTAAATATTTCAACTTATTGTACACACGCTAGTAATTCAGCTTAACTTAAGTACACCGAAGTATTTCAACTTATTGCTACACGTGGTTTCATTGTGACCGTTGGTCACTTCCGAAGATTACTATGATCCCATTAATATTACCTGCCTGACGTTTAATTCTCCCCACAAAAGTATCCGAAATAAAGAAATTATTATTTCAAACTACTCTTAAATATTCCACATGCATACCATGTCTCCACTCTTTTGTCTTTACGGAGCATACCTAAGACAGGTCTTCACAGCACAAGATCCAGCGGCAGAGTGCTGAAACATGGCCGTTCTCCAAGTCCTCTCGCACCTCTGCTGAAGTGGGGGAGCACCTTGCTACCGTATTGGTTAGCCACATTTCAGGCGATCAAAGCTCAGGTAAAATTTCATCTCTTTGGTCCCACCAAAGGTGACCCAAGTACCGTCTCAAAGATGATCATATATTCACATTCACTATCTGCGGTTAGCAGACGACCATACATTCATTCATTTCACAGATCTCACCAAACTGTATGTAGGGATTTATTTTGTGGGAGTGCACATGTGATCAATTAAATAAATAAATTGTCATTCTTTCCCACACTGGTATCCGGCTTCGCTGTATTAATTGAAATGGAGTTATTTTACAAAAACAATGTGTTGTTCTGACAAAAATAATGAAGTATGTTGTACCTATTTTCAATGTCGGGCGGTACTGTACCCTTTCACCACCGGCTACCCATGCAGAAAAAAATGGCACGGTACTATCCTTGCAATGCAAGGGTAGTTCCGAAATTTTTTTTTTAAGAAAACTGTATTAGAACAGACGTAACAAGTCATCAAAATAACCAGGAGGAGACCTTAGCCCCTGGTGACCTCAAATAGACGATCAAATGCTGTTACTTTACCATATTATTGACACAGTTGTTGCATTATTGTACTCTCCACAATCTGGAGTAAGATACACATACAAATTTACAACAATCGACATGACAAATAAAACATTACATCATACAAATAAAAAAATAATGTTGAGATAAAAATTTGCTTAGTTAGTGGGATCTTCGTTATTTTTATGAGTAATCCAAGCTTGACTAATTCTATGACAAATAAAAAAATACTAATTGTACTCATGAAATTTTAAATAGCTCACCGTCCAAACACAGAACAAGTAATCTGACATTCATAAATTTCGTTGTAATAATCTTTACACGGCAATGTCTAAATACAAAACAAAATCAACAAAACAAAAAAATTGTGTACACTAGTTACACGTAGAAGTCAGGCTCCATATCAGTACTCTAAAATATACATCAAACCTACAGGGAAATAAAACTGAGAAGAAAAACAATGAAATATACCACAAGTTACATACTGGTTACGTAATATAGTCAACCTAAGACATCATGTCATACCTCATTAACTATCATCACTTAAACAATTGCCACCACTACTCGACTGTGAGTTTAACCTTATCCTTGTCCACTAGTACAAATACCTGCTGCTGAGCCAGTAAGTCCATCAACTTTGATCAATACACGCAGTAAATAGATTAGCATTAAGTGCTTGAATCCACCAGTAGCTCTCGTATCTTACTCTACTGCTCATTTCTCTGTTGTTACACATTTAGACGACAAGAACTTGCATTTCGACTAGCCTTCGTTACACTTTAATGTGAAATATCACCACTGTGATAATGAAAATAAGTGGCTTCAGTCAACACACCAACAAGATCATTACTGTCCACGACATCAAAATGCATCAGTTAGTTCCGATATTTGTTGTGCAATGCAAACTCTTGTCCCCTGTGACAACCTTACTGACCAATGCAACAAGAGCCGCTATGTTAGTATTACGCCACTGGCTAATAATTAAAGCATCATTGTACCAAATATTCTAATAAACATGCTATGTGAACTTGATAACCCCGAACAGACAAAAAAAAACACTAACTATTCTAAACACAAATGTTAATGAAATACAATTACACTTGCTGTCCCTTCAGGAATGAAACATATAAAAAAGTTTACACAATTACAAGTACAAATACATTATTCCCTATCTTGCGAGTCACCCGGAATCATTTCATTCTGTGATTTTCTTGGGGTCAAAAAGTTGCTGATAGTTTTCCTAGAAACACTGTCTCGGTGTCAAAGCTCTCCCATGGTTAGCCGGACGAAAGTCTTTAAGTCACTCAAATTGGCATTTTGAACACATTAAACACAAATGTCATAGTCACTCTCAGAGTTCCATCCACACGAATCTGGTCGTCCAGAAATGGCCCTACAACTACTATTACCCACGGTTCTGTCCTTTCAGTTCATGGTGTAATTAAAAGTCGTAAGTTCGAACAAACAGCACTTATTCCCGCACCAATTAAAGAAATGTCTCCCACTACAAACGCAAATGTCAATGTCGCACTCTAGTTTCTTGCGTTCATACAATAATTAGTCACCAAACGACAACTGTCCTCTTTAAGTATACCAAACGTCCCACATGCAATTCACAAAGCACACTTAACAAGTCACTGCCAAAAGTTTATGGATCCCACCGTTCAGTGGTCAAGACAAAACAAAACAATCGTCCTGTCTGCTAAAGACAATATCTTTTCCACCACTCACAACGTGGGAACACCAGTCCTTCACTTTCCACCTTATGCAGACATACGAGCAGTCGTCTTGTTTCACGGCTCCACAGTCCAGTACTAGTTAATAGCTGCTGGTAAAAAATGCACGCCGGGCTCTGCCGCGCGTCGTTCATTCCGCCGTCGCTCCGTCGTTGAGCAGAAGAAGCCACCCGCTGTTGCCTCCGCGGGATACTTTCCCCAGTCGTAAGGGTGGCGTAACTTATGAATGGCCAGTGGTACGTGCGTGTCGCCCCAGGCCGTCGACCTGCTGTAGCGGGCGCGTGAAGTGTACCCCGACCGGCAGTGGAGTGGGGAGTGCCGCTGCCCTGTCGCCCGCTAGCGGTGTGGGCGCGTTCTGCGTAGCACCTCAGCGCTACGACACCCAATCAGTCAGACCCTTCCATGCATCTCGCAACATTACATACAAAAGGATATTCTTACATTATTTAAATACTCATTGATTACATGTATGATCTATTAGATACATTGGTAATAAAAGAATCTTCGTTCTAAAAAACATAAAATTATACACCCTAGTTTTCTACACATACAACATCAACATTTATCCCTTTTCTATATACAGCCCACACTTGTGCTACTGATTGTACCTGTTGTCCCTCATACAAAACATGATAGTGTTAAAAAAAAGGAATAAGAAACAATCTATACAGCTCATAATTACAATATCAAATGGTAGACTACTTTAACATCCTACCACAGTGAAAATATTAGAAACTGTTGCTTCTAAAACTACAATATACAATGAACCTTTGTACTTGTGACAGACTGAAATTAATACCCCTTAAAAGTGTTCTAACAAAAAATAAGAAATAATCTACACAGCTCACAATTACCTACCACATGTTGTTAAATAGTAAACTACTTTAACATCCTAACACAATAAACATTTTAGAAACTGATGACTCTAGATCTACAACATACAATGCACCTTTGTGCTTGTGACAGACAGAAATTAGTATCTCTTTATATATTTTACCTTTTTATTATATATATCAACATTTCTATGACATGTATGTACCATCCACATGATGTCAGATCCTGACCTGCCATCGAGGTTCATCCAAATCAAACAATAACACAATAATGTTTTAGTTATGGATCGGTAGCAGCCCCTTTACAGGAGTGTGCGCATTGATCACACTACTCTACGACTCTCACTCACCAGACATCACATTTTCCTTCTCATTCAATCCATTAATACACTAACAGAATAGGTCTAGAAGTCAGCTAACCTTAACACCACCACACTCACGACAACATGCCATACCTTTGCTCCCTTATACTCAACCACATAACACTTGAAGCTGTTTCGGAGATAGCTTTCCAGTCTCCGAATTCGTCCTTTCACTCTGGCACCTCTCTCCATCGGCTTAACTCTGCATTCACTTTACCGATTATTCATCCTGCTAAATATCAACTTAGAATTGCGACCTTTCATCTAAGAACAAAAAATACAAAAATTATTCATCCTTCAAAATAACTGTACACATTCTTGGTACCGTTTTGATTAGTTATGCTGGTACCAGGCTTCAACAACAACAGCAACAAAAATTATTTTTTTCATATAGCAAATGTTATGGTAAGAATTAGATTTACACTTATATTACATCTTACGTCAGTATTCCACAACGCTCACCATCTGGATCTCATACTCCCTTTATGTCCTTTCACGTTGTGCAGTTGTCCTCATCTCTTCGTTCGTATTTCGGCTCTCCGTCCGTCGATTACTCCATCATTTCCTGGTCTTCCTTCGCCATTCGCATAAATCTCGATTGCATCATACACAGGCCTCTCTGTAACATACCTCTAAGACATCTCCACATTATTAGTTCTACTCACCTTTCTTTACCACTGTTTCATCACTTCGAATCTCTCTTTATTAATCACACTGCTTCACGTCGCTTCTCTCCTTAAATATCACCTTTATCCACTACTATTTATCACGTCGCTTCTCTATCAACCATCTTTATCCCCTCATTAATCATCACGTCGTTTCTGCTTGATCCTTATTCATCTAACAAAAAATACGTACATACACCACTCTGTCGACTCCTGTTCATGACTCATTCGACCAGTCTATTCCGTCATACTTCCTGACATCCTGCCTGAAAATTCTTATGTTCGATTTGACCCTGCACAACGTTACACACCACAAATAAATACACTGAATATCTACCATAAATTGCCTACTTTCGATCTATCCTTAACTTTTCCATAATTTGATGTTAGAAATGTGATGAAGCCCACGAGATTGTTTTCCCTTGATCGTCTCAATCAGTACAGCATTTTCATGGACAATCCGCCTCACTCTGAATGGTCCACTATACACCGTAAAGAATTTGCTAGTTAGGAATCTGTGCTTCTTTGATAATCGATGAGTTTTAATTAGAACCTTGTCTCCTACTGCCAATTCGATCTTACGGATCTTACCTTTCTGCTTCTCCTGCCTATCCTTAGCTGCTTTCTTAATACGCTCTATCGCAACCTTGACAATTTCTGTGTGCCTCTGCTTTCCTGATCGCGGAAAATCTACCAGCTCCCTGACTCGATCTGGTGGTGTTTTTTTCTTTAGTACCGTAATTGGTGATAAACCAGTTGCTCCATGTGGTAGCTCATTGAGGCTGTCCTGAAAATCTTTGAGAAAAATACTCCAACTTCTATGTTGCCTATGGCAATAGATCTTACACAACTTTCCCAGTTCTTTTACCACTCTTTCACTGGGGTTACTTGCAGCATGGTATCGGGATATGAACACCGGTTTTATCCTTCTTCTCTTCAGTGTGGTTAGCCATTGTCTGGATCTATATTGTGGTCCATTGTCAGCTATGAACTTTTCTACAGTTCCTACTTCTCGCAAAAAGTTTTTAACGATCGCTGTTGCCACTGTCCTTCCCGTCGCACGTTTCAATGCGGTAAAAGTCACATACTTTGACACCAATTCCACTGCTACTAAAACATATCTATATCCCTGCACTGACTTAGGTAGCGGGCCAAACAAATCTGTTGCTCCGAATCCCCTCAATCTACCTGGCACTATCAGAAAAAGCGGTGCTTTGCATGAGATAGTTAACGATTTTGCCTTCTGGCACAATTTGCAACTACCAAGCACGTTCTTGATCCTCCTCTCCATACTAATGAAATAAACTGATTCCCTTAACTTCTTACAGCATTTCCTTGCCCCGTAATGCCCGTAACTTAGATGCGTGTACCAGATCAACTTGTTGACTATTTCATTTGGTATACACAACACCCAGTCCTGTGTGTTCGGATTTCTACGGTAGAAAAGGACTCCGTTCTGAATTGTATAAAAGCGCGCTATATTGGATTCTAAGTTCGCTCTAACTCTGTCCTTCACCATTCTCCATGACGCGTCTTTATCCTGCTCTTTCGCGATATTTGTGAGTACCGCCCCTATGTATTTCTCGAACTGCACGCCCTGCATATACAATATGTCATATCTGTTCTCGTTTACCTCCTCATCAAAGCATTGACCATGACCTACTGGGTTCCTTGACAACGCATCTGCCACTATATTCTGTGGCCCAGGAATATACATGACCGAAAACTGAAACTCCTGTAAATAGAGTGCCCACCTAGCGAGTCGTCTATGGTTAAGTTTGGCCGACATCAGAAACTGTAGTGACTTGTGGTCAGTATACAAATAGCATCTAAACTTACTAAAACCCCATACTATTGCCAAAGCTTCAAGCTCAGTTACCGTGTAATTTCTCTCAGCTTTGCTAAGCACTCGGCTCGCAAATGCAATAGGTTGTTGTATTACTTCTCCTCCTTGCTCTTGCTCTTGGAACAATGTTACCCCAAGTCCACTACGGGAACTGTCCGTGGCCATACAAAACTCTTTCCCTAGGTCTGGATGCCCGAGAAGAGGTGCCGATAGCAGTGCCTTCTTTAACGCCTCATATTCTTCCTGCGCGACAGGCTCCCAATTCCATACCGTTTTCTTTCCAGTCAGCTGACATAGTCTGGGTGTCGCTGCACCCCCAATCTTAATGAACCTCCTGTAAAAATTGATTAATCCTAAATATCCCCGTAGCTGACGTTTTGTTCTTGGCACCGGAAAATCTCTGATTGCTTCGATTTTGTCTGGATTTGGTCTTATTCCCTCTGGTGTCACAATGTGACCTAGAAACTCGATTTCTTTTCGTCCAAATTCTGACTTTCCCAAATTCACGGTTACCCCATGTCTCTCCAGTGCACCGAGCAATATGCTTAACGTTCTATTGTGGTCTTCCCAGTTTCTTTCGGCTATCAGGACATCATCCACGTACTGTGTTACCTTATCTTTTATTTCATTAGGAATGACAGTATTTAGCGCTCTGATAAATGCCGCGGATGATACATTTAACCCAAATGGTAGTTTCCGGAATTGATAAGATTTCCCGTAGCACAAGAAAGCAGTGTATTTTCTACACCCCCTATCTAACTCCACCTGCCAGAAACTCATTCTCAAATCAACTGAGCTGAGAACTCTGATCCCGTGGAACTTTTGTAGCAATTCGTCAAGTGTCAGCGGCCGATCTGTCTCCGGCTCTATTATCTTATTAATCCTTCTTGCGTCCAAAACTAATCTAATTGACCCATCCTTTTTTTCAACACAAACTAAAGGGCTGTTGTACGGACTGGATGCTGGTTCGATAATTCCTTGTTGTAGCATATTTTCGATCTCAGCTTCCACTCTTTCTTTGTACACAACAGGTATCGGGTACACTTGGGCCCTAAACTGTTTATGAGGCTTGACCTTGAATCTATACACAAAATTTCTTGTTGTACCCACAGCATGTTTAAATACCTTTCTATTCTCGTATAAAAATTTTCTGCAATTCCCTCGTAAATGCCAGATTTTCTCCCTGATCTCCTCCTCCAAACATTTATGAATTTCCTTCTTCTCTTGTTCGAACCCCGTATTCTGTGCCTGTCTACCGGACTTTACCGCCAGACATATTGCTAAGTGTGCGTTATCTTTAGCATATAAGCAATCGTCGAATCTTAATGTAATTTCCTCCGAATCTCGTTTCAACTCCATCGAACCATTTCTCATGTTAACGACTGCTTTATATTGGTTCAAAAAATTAACGCCTAATATCCCTTCAACAGTTAGAGATGACACAATCATGAACACTGTACTAAACCTCTTCGCCTGGCACACAAAGTCTACCTGCGCTTGTAACTTCACCTCAATTCCCTTTCCTGTAACTGCCCCTCTCACTGTTGTCCTTTGCAATGGCAACGTTGGCCATGGTTTTGTAAGACTACAACACTTAAACACATCTTCACTCAAAACACTCATTACACTGCCTGTGTCGATGACACAAGGTACGATTATATTATTTATTTCTACGCTAATTATTGGGTGGACTTCACTCCCCACATCTCCTACCTCCTCTAACAGATTCTCCCTTAGTTTTCCGTAATCGATATACCTAATATTTACATCATTAATAGTCCTGGTTTGTACCCGTCTATCATGTAGTCACCTTCTTGTCCCTCCGTCATTGTGACAGTGATTGTCCTGTCGTGAACCCAATGACTGCCTATCCTCTCTTCGCCCATCATTTTCATTTTCCCTTCTTCTTCCATCTCTGTCCCATCTTCTATTTTCCCGGTTTGCCGGTCGATATCTCCATGAATTCTGCCCCCTATTTCGTCGCCATCTTCCATTTCCGTCATTCCTCTGATTCCATGCTCTCCTGTCATTCTGATAGTTTCTGCCGTTCCTATCCTCGACTCTGTCTGACCTATGAGTCGTGTCGCCGTTCACAATGTTGCTCCCATTACCCAGTTCCTGTAACATGTGCTGAAATGACGCGGAATCGTCTAAGCCTCTGCCTGCTATCACTATATCTCTGCGCAATCTCACTGGCAACTTCGTTATACAGATCCTAATGAGCTCCCCAGTTTCGTATGGCACTAACAAATACCTATTTCGTCTCAGCATTTCCTGATAGCACGACACTGGATCCCTTATACCACCTTCGTTACAATTTGGCATCATCAATACGCTTTGCTTAAACTGGTCCTGCTTACTTTTCGACCAGAATTCATTTAAAAACTTGTCACAAAATATCTTGTAGCTACTACAGTCTTTAATAACTTCCTGCATTTTCGCTCTAGCCTCGTACCTCAAATGGTTACACACAAACTTCATTTTGAGGAGCGGTCCCCACGATGAAGGTAATGAATCTTGAAATTGAGACAGTCACAGGCATGGATGTTGGTAATTATCTGGATCCGGAAAACAAGTGTACGTTTGTACCGACACGAAGTGCCTCCTACATTCTTCTTCCGCATTTATGTTTTTCGACCTTGGACTATACCCAGTTGGGTTTGCCACCTGTTTTATCCGACACAACCGTTCTTCTAACTCTCTGAGTTCGTCTTCCTCTTTCTGCCTATTTTCGTTTTTTGAATTTATCTCACTCTCCCTCTGCAGTCTACCTGGTGGTGCTTCACCTTCGCTTCTACACGCTAATTGCAACTGTGCTAGTTCTTCCCTATGTTTCCTATTTGTTTCTAATTGTGCCTCTTTAAATTGTAATTGTGATTGTATCTCCTCCTGGTCGGCATAAACCTCTCGCTGCGTAGTGTCAGAGCCTGTTTCGCCTCTTATACTGAACATTTCTACATCTGCGCTAATCGTATTCATTCTGACCACTACCTCCGCAATTTCATCCCTGTGTTTATTTAAGCGCCACTTCCTGCCGGGTGACTTGAGCTTCCACGCTGTCTAATGCCCCTTGTTTATCTGCAAGTAAGTCCTCCACTATCTCTTTGATTCGCTCATCCGGCAACACGTCCCTACGTTCTGTAATATCGCTCTCTATTGCACTTATTGGTACCTCCAAATTATTGGCTTTTTCTTTCACGGCATCACATACTTGCTTCAACGCATCCAGATTCTTCTCCCCCTCATCTATCCGATTATTAACTGCGGACAGACGCTCATCGATAACTGTGTGTAGCTTCCTCATTGCCTCTTTATTTCCCTTATCCATTGCCTCCAATCTTTCCTTATTTGCTTCCAATCTTTCCTTAGTCTCCCTATCTCTCTCCTTATTATCTCTATCCATCGCTTCCAATCTTTCCTTATTTGCTTCCAATTTTTCCTTAGTCTCCCTATCCATCGCTTCCAATCTTTCCTTATTATCTCTATCCATCGCTTCCAATCTTTCCTTATTCTCCCTATCTCTCTCCTTATTATCTTTATCCATCGCTTCCAATCTTTCCTTATTATCTTTATCCATCCTCTGTAAAAACTGCAGTAGCACATTGTCATTTGCTACTTTTGGTGCGCTCACCTCGTTCGCCTGAGAAACCGTAGCTTCGCTAAGGGTAGCTGCACTTTCACTGCATACCTGACCTAGTCCTGGCTCGCCCGCGTCGTCGGGGAAAGCCCCCGTTTGTGGGCAAAGCCCGCCACATAAAGGATCACCTAGCCGCGGTCCGCTGAACAATTCAGCCCCTTCCGAGTGTTTGCCGTTCTCGCTCATTAACCCATGGTCGACAGCTACTTCCTGCTGCACTGCTACGTTCACGCCAGAATCACTATTCTCCATGGTGACTACACTTTTCGACTGCGACCTAGTTACTACGGACATTACGCAAAAAAAATTATACAACGATCTTCCAACCTTAGATGACGTAGCAAGCGATTACATAAAAAAATAAAATATCCTCACCAATCCAGAAAGAAATTGCAAAACAAAAAAAATTTTACTTCTTAGCGCTATGACAATACATTCCATAAAAAAACTTAACAGCAAACCCTAACAGCAGAATCCTGGCAGGGTAGAAATTATGAGAGGAACCCACACGCCTTGCTCATACTGTGGCATCAAGCAGTCAGGCCTGCAAGATGAGTGGTCTGCCAAGCGAGTGGATTCATTCTTATTTATCGAGTAACATGAACTCTCGTACTCACAATTAAGTCACAAATTAACCTCCTGTAGGAATAATACGCAACGGAAACGCACTTCTGACTTCAGTAATTTACAGAACTCTGACTGTTCACTACGCACTGGCAATACCACATTTTCTTTTTTCTTTTATTTAACGACCTTTATCAACACGTGGCCACCGCACTGAATATGAATGGCGCACACATTATAAATTCGGGACATGATGACAACATACAAATCGAAGGAAAAGTCCACCAATCTTTTTCTTTTCACTATCTTATTTATTCCGATAAATTCTATATCCTAAACACAAAAATACTATAACCTACAAGAATAACACATGAGAAATTTCGCCCAATGGGCATGGCTTTACATTGGTGATTCTCTACTTTATGGTCTCGTAATTATTTAACGATACAGTGCACTTTCTGGATAGGATGGTGGATCTTTTATTATATCTCACACTTCGACTCTCACAATAATCATCACGAAACTTTCCTCCAGACCGAGCCGTACAGAAAGAACAAGCATTACCCACTACCTCTGCAACTACCTAGTTACTCTCCCATGCAAACCACACATACTTAAATTACATGACATACACCACACTACAACATGGAATACTACACAGGGAATAGTCACAACATTATCATTTTCAGCTTTCCCACTTCAATTAGTATTTATCCCAGTTTCACACGACACTGCCCCACTTCGTAATTCTTCTTTCATACTATGAACTCTAGAGATATATGCACGACTTCCTGTGCAATGCAAGCCAAGTGGCGTTGCTGGATAGACGGCTGACTCACCTTGCTTCTCTCTCAGAGTTTGAATCAAGCATCACACGGAATCATATCACGCAAAGTAATATTAAGAACATATTCATCAAACACGCGAGTCCTCAACTGATACCATGGACGAGTACTTCTCTTTATCCTTTGTCTCATACACAGATTGAGACTCACACAGTACTCACCACGTGGAAGTACTCGTCTCTAATTTCAAGTCCTGCACACGCCATTTCTTAAATATTTCAACTTATGGTACACACGCTATTTCTTAAATATTTCAACTTATTGTACACACGCTGGTAATTCAGCTTAACTTAAGTACACCGAAGTATTTCAACTTATTGCTACACGTGGTTTCATTGAGACCATTGGTCACTTCCGAAGATTACTACGATCCCATTAATATTACCTGCCTGACATTTAATTCTCCCCACAAAAGTTCCTGAAATAAAGAAATTATTATTTCAAACTACTCTTAAATATTCTACATGCATACCATGTCACCACTCTTTTGTCTTTACGGAGCATACCTAAGACAGGTCTTCACAGCATAAGATCCAGCGGCAGAGTGCTGAAACATGGCCGTTCTCCAAGTCCTCTCCCACCTCTGCTGAAGTAGGGGAGCACCTTGCTACCGTATTGGTCAGCCACATTTCAGGCGATCAAAGCTCAGGTAAAATTTCATCTCTTTGGTACCACCAAAGGTGACCCAAGTACCGTCTCAAAGATGATCATATATTCACATTCACTATCTGCGGTTAGCAGACGACCATACATTCATTCATTTCACAGATCTAACCAAACTGTATGTAGGGATTTATTTTGTGGGAGTGCACATGTGATCAATTAAATAAATAAATTGTCATTCTTTCCCACACTGGTATCCGGCTTCGCTGTATTAATTGAAATTGAGTTATTTTACCAAAAAAAACGTGTTGTTCTGACAAAAACAATGAAGTATGTTGTACCTATTTTCAATTTCGGGCGGTACTGCACCCTTTCACAAGAAAACACTGTATTTGTCAAGGTGGAGCCTGCACAAAAACAAATTAAAATGCCTTTTATTGTAAAAAAAAAAGTGGCTGGGTAAATATATAACGAAACCACACTTCACAGCATCTATAGAGTGATGCTCCGGTGATGTTACTGTGCTGGAATGAACTGTGGTCACCACACCGGTCGGCAAAGATGTAGCTCGCAAATCGATAGTAGGTGCTGGATCAAGTGCACCTATCATGAGAGAGGCCAGAGACACACCTGCAACCAACATACCGCCAACGCCCTCTCGACAGCATGTATTTAGGCCACCCCCGCTGACCAGAGGCCTCACTCAAACACACTGACTCACTCTTCAAGTTGGCATCAGTATAGTCACAGAGTGTAGCAAGATCATCGATGGTGACTGCCAGAGGACTATTACTGATGAGCTCTTGGTGTTCATGTAAATGAATAAAAGTATTAATCCATGTGTGCATTTGTGTCGTAGAAAGAGGATACCGGCCACCCATAACAACATTCTCTCCGTTGCTTCTTTGCAGTACAAGGCTCCACAGTTACAAATTTTCAGGAATGATGGAGAAGGGTAAATTAATTAAACTGAGGCAAGAGACCCTAGTGCAGACACACCCCAGTCTCAAAGTTAAAAGCTGAAATCGCTCTGATGTCTCAGAGACAGAGACTTCTATTACTGCAATCGTTTACTTTCCATATTTTGGAAGGATATAGTATGGACCAAAAGAAAAAAAAAAGTCTAGTATACATGAGCTCTGAAATAGGTACCTTACGAGTTACGAACACTTGGTAAGTACAAGAGATGTGTTTCACAGTAGCAAAGATGAACAAGTACTCACAGCTCTTAAAGTATGCACTTTAGAGCCCATGTTTAATAAACATTTATTAGTTGCTTTGGTCCCCACTACATCCTCCCAAAATATGGAAAACAAGGAGCTTGCTGTAGAAGATGTCTACTAACAAAGGCATAGTAACGATATTGTCTTATAACTTTCAACTCGTGGATCAGTGTCCCTTACCTTCGTGTAATGCAGTTACCCTTCTACATCGTCCCTGAACGTTTGTAACATTATCACGGAATCACAATATATAGGGTGGTCCACCTAAAGTTTCGGATGAGATTATTTCGAAAACTATACATTGGGTAAAAAGAGTGGGTAACACAAGTTCGTAAGATCAAAGGGGGACATTAAAAGATACTACACGTGAACCCCAGCCCCTTGGGTGGGGCAGGGAGCAACTTTTAAATCTTAAATGGAAACACCCATTTTTATTGCAGATTCGGATTCTCCATAAAAGTAATCAAGTTCTGTATGAACATGTCTTTAAACCATTGGCAGATGGCGCTGAAATCGAGAAAAATGTAAAATTGGGGAAGAACTCTGATTTATTTAGAATTATCGGAGAAAGACGCATCAAATCGATAAAAAATGTACACCAATTCTTTCGTTACGCCAAATTAAGCTATTTTTGTACAAAATGTTCTGTATCCTACTTTTAGCGTTACCCAGGAGCAACGACATGGACGTAGGGGGTGCTTCATTAGAGTGAGTCCCCTTGCCTCCCACACGTCTGGATGCTTCATTAGCGTGAGTCCCCTTGCCTCTCACAATTTGGGGTGCTTAATTAATGAAATTAGCCATAAAGAAATTGTTCAAAATTTTCCCCATTTTCTTCAATGCATAAAGTCAATCGTCTGTGAAAGTTGTCCACAGTTTTGAGGAGCACATCCTGTGGTACGGCTGCACACGCTCTTCGAATGCGTTGCTCCATATCGTTTCTGGTTGTGGGCTGTCCTTCACAAACAATATTTTTTAAATAACCCACAAGAAAAAATCAGGAGATGTAAGGTCTGCTGAACGTGGAGGTCACTGAATTAGTCCACCGAGCAGGGTACGGTAAGTTTAAAACGTTCCACACATTTTTGCCATAATGGATAGCTGCTCCGTCCTGTTGGAACCACATTCGCTGCAAAGTTTCGAAGTCAACATCTTCCATTAGCTCCAACAAATCATAGCGGAGAAATTGTAAATAAGTTTTCCCAGTAACATTTCGGTCAAAAAAATACGGCCCTATCAAGTAACGGTTTAAAATTCCACAACAGACCATTAACGACCATTTGTGTTGATTATCAACGGGTCTGTGCCAGTGTGGATTGACAGGGGACCAATAATGACAATCAAGACGATTTAATTCACCATTGTTTTTGAATGTGGCTTCATCGGTGAACATAACGTATCTTTAAAAATCACTGTCACCTCTTATCATTTCCAAGGCCCTTTTGCAGAAATGCACTTGTATTTGCATATCATTCGGCGCAAATGTCTGTGTCAAAATGATTCAAATGGCTCTGAGCAGTATGGGACTTAACATCTGAGGTCATCAGTCCCCTAGAACTGCGAACTACTTAAACCTAAGGAATCACACACATCCATGCCCGAGGCAGGATTCGAATCGCACGACTACTAATTCAGGGATCCAGTTGAACACAGGCGAGAACGGTAAGGGTACGAGTGTCACTTTCACTGTATTCGCGATGACGAGGTGGATGGTGCATGTATCCATTACGAGCTCGTTGAGTGCAATTTCGAATAATGGTTTCGCTTGGATGTCGTCTGTTTGGGAAACGATCCGCAAGCAATTGCGCAGCTGCAGAGTAATTGTTATGGCAGTCACCTAAAATTAACATCATATCAACAATCTCTGTAGGAGGATAGTGAGCCATGTTTCGCAAAAGATTAACTTACTTTCGTCAGTTTATGTTTATGGTTTACAATCTGAAAGTGAAGTGACGTCTGATCACATTGCACCGTCCTTTATACTGAGCCACAGTTTGCAGTTTGGCCACGGTAGAGCCACAATCGGGTGAGTAATGCAACTGTGAAAAGTTCCCTAACGATATTTTAATACCATTTCTCCTCCCTCCATCAAAAACTGTGACGGGTAGGATACATTTTGTAAAACAAGAGCCTAATTTGCCGTAATGGAAGAACTGGTTCACATTCTGTATCGATTTGATGCGCCCTTCTCGGATCATTCTAAATAAATCGGAGTTCTTCCCCAATTTCTATTTTCTCGATATTGTCGCCATCTGTCAATGATTTAAAAAAATGATTCAGACAAAACCTCATTACATTTTTGTAGAGAATCCGAATCTCCAATAAAAAAATGGGGGTTTCCGTTAAAGATTTAAAAGCTACCCGCCGACCCACCGAAGGGGGCGGGGGCTGGGGATCACGTGTAATAATATTTGATGTCCCCCTTTGAGTTTACGAATGTGTCTTACCCGCTATTTTTACCCGATGCATAGTTTTCGAGATAATCCCATCGAAACTTCAGATGGACCACACTGTATAATGTATTAGTTGTGCAATTCAAAGATTAGCCTAGAAATAAAGTTACTGTAGACTACTCAAAAAATACAATATGAAATAGGAGATAGTACTTAAATATAGGCTCAGTTTTAGACCTCATATTATGTTTAAACGTAACTTACATCCCTGTTGAGAGACACCAACTGCAGTGGGAGAGACTGCCAGAGACGAGTTGTAGAGCGCGGAAAAGTTTACTTTTATAATTGCGAGGGTATAAATTGAAAAACGAATAGGGTAAAATACTTCCTCTTCCCATACACACCCCGTGAAATGAACACGACGAAAAAAAGATAGAGATTCTAGCTCATACACAACATTCGCCCATGTAACGGGAAAGGGGGAAATGTTAGTGGCAACGGAATTATCCATTACCACATATCGTAATGGCTTTGCGGAATATACACGGCGAAACAAAATTAAAGGATCATTTCTTTGCAAGCCACTAATTGTCTCGTACTAAGACGCATAAGTTTGAAATTTGACTCAAAGATGCCTACAGCCTTCCTCTGTAACAGTGTTAAAGCGTGGCGCTGTGCGACTTCATCCTCTGGCTCGTCGACACTTCAACCTACAAGGTGTCGACACGTGCGAAAAAAGGGCCACTTGTCAGAAAGGTGTTGCCACACTGGGTCGTCTTAAAGGGACACATTGCCGTTTTATTCCCGCCATAACGCCACAGGAGGGCACGAAAAAGGGAGGGATGAAAAAGTGTAGAAACACTTTACTGCTTCGGATCACGGTCAAATTTCGTCGAATGGTTTTGAGAGGTCGCTAGTGATTCCACCCTGTATGGCACAGCAAAAACTGCTGTCATCCTACTCTCCAAAGTGATGAAATCACGTTTAGTGGCGTTGCAGCCCCTCGTTGTCCTTGGAGTAGGGCTGAAATGCCCAGCGGGTGTCAGCAGTAGCCATATTTACCAAGCGCGCCGTTTTGGTGCTCATCGCACTGCGAACTATCATCGACAGTGAAATGCGTGGGAGCCAACGCCCCAATGAAATAATGGTTCCATTGACGTCCTTTATACCCCCCCCCCCCTCCCTCTTTCCCCAGCTCTATTCGTGTTGTTTCTGGGCGGCTTTGTGTCGGAATTTTTTTCTCTGCCTCCTAGACGATAAATGCGTTATTTCAACGCTGGGTGTCGCGATAATGACCACCATGGGGCTGGCCGGAGTGGCCGAGCGGTTCTAGGCGCTACAGTCTGGAACCGCACGACCACTACGGTCGCAGGTTCGAATCCTGCCTCGGGTATGGATGTGTGTGATGTCCTTAGGTTAGTTAGGTATAAGTAGTTCTAAGTTCAAGGGGACTGATGACCTTAGAAGTTAAGTCCCGTAGTGCTCAGAGCTATTTGAACCATTTTGAACCACCATGACAGAGGCGTAAGGAAAAGGAGTGAAATGTGGATAAGAGAGCTTGTGGCGACCTTTCCATCGTGTGGTACACCCACTGTAGCATTTTTCAGAATTGTGGTGAAATTTGGTGCCAGCGTAACATGATTAATCCCTCTTACAGCTAACACGAACTTCTGAGGTGTGGCCTTTTCTTCGCATGTGTTGACATCTGGCTGTTCGAAGCGTCGCTGAGCCCGCAGATGACGTCGCAGGGTGCAGTCCTTTTGCGCTATCACAGAGGAAGGGTGTAGGCACCTTTGTGACAAAATTCAAACTTATGTATTACAGTGGGAAACAGTTACGTGATTTCGAGAAAGTTCTACTTTAATTTGGTTGCCCAATGTCGATATAGATACGGATGTATATAAATTATTGTTTTCCCTCCGTTGAAGGAAGATGCTCTGTGTAATACTCACCAAGAAGTAACAGCCGGTTTCACAGCAACCTCAGAGTACACATTTCAAGTACAGTCAGCTGCATACCTTTTGTCTTTTCCAATATGCGGTGCACACAGAGAGGGTCTTTACTTCAAGAATTATGCCCCTCTATTCATAGCCTCACGTAAACACCCAAATATTACCCTCAGAGGAAAAGGAGATAGAAATTATCATAATCCTTCTCAAAAACAGTTATACACTACCCATTCTGTGTTATCAAACCGTTTTCTAATACTATTAATTTACAAAACAAGAATAATTTACGAGGCATAACAGGAATGAACCCTCGCAATACGAACGGTGGGAGGGTGTGGTACTACATTCACACCTTTAAAAATATTCTAATTGGGTCAGGTACGTTATATTTTAAAGTTTTGCGAAAAGTATTTATTGTTTTAAATTCAGTGCTCTACCAGACTCCAAAAATGGTTCAATTTTCAATTTAAAGTTAGACCAAAAATTTTTAAGTGTTAATAGTAAATGGGACTTCTCACAATGAACGTCATATTTAATATTTTCTGTTTCAGGAACCTACTTTCAGATAAATACCTCTTTGAAAAGTATGTTGTGAGTAAAAGTGAACGAGCATTAACGAAATTTGTATTCCTTTAATTTTTTGTGGTGGTCCTAAAGTCAGCGTTCCAAGAAAGAACACATTTTCAATAGTCGTACACTGTACTCAGACGCCAACCCGCTGTGAAGAAGACCTGTTAATAAAGTGGACGATTGTCTATCAGCTCTTTACCTGCTGAGACCACTCACTTGAATTCCGTAATTATATGTATATCCACTGTTTATAATATGCCCACGAAGGAGACTACAGTGACACCAATTGATCCTACCGACTGTTGTCTAGTCCCTTATTTATATAACGTATAGACAATAGCGCCTGATAACTGTAGAATACTTCTGTAAGTGTTCTCCGGTTATCAGACCCTATGGTGAATTATCAAAACAAGAAATCAAAGCAAATTACTAACATGAACACAAAACAATAATCAAATACTAGGTTTAACATCTGTACCCATAAAAGTCCCGTGTGTATGTTCTCGTTATCTAATAAATCTGCCATATCGTCTGCCTGCTTAGCTCGTGGGTAACGCCTCCAATGCAAGCGGGCCCGGGTTCGATTCCCGGCCGGGTTCGAGATTTTCTCCGATGGGAGACTTGTGTTGTGCTCATCATCATTTCATCCTCATCGCCGGCGCGCAAATTGCCCAATATGGCGTCGAATGACATAAAACTTGCACTTGGCGGTCGAACTTTCCCGAATAGGGGCCTTCCGGCCCACGATGACATATGCTCGTTTCATTTTTTTTCTTCTATATTAAGACAAAGAAACCTGCTTTGCGAAATGCATTTAAGTATGACATTTGACTGTGACAACCTACTTTCAATGCCCTAACATAAGAAAGTTTATTTATTTTTATTTACCCCTGAGCCGTCCGTACACTGAATGAGGAGATCCTGGTAAGGAATCCAGTGCGGATGCCGAAACTCTTCCTTGATGTTATTTATTACCGAACTGACCAGTTACAGCACGCTAGGGCTATGTTTAATTGGCTTCGTCACATAATGCCATCTCAATATCAGTGACTTTTATTGGTCAAATTTTATTCATATTCCGTTCGCATATTGTGATGAAAACATTTGAAAACGGACTTGCGGGCTGAAACTGGCTGGTCATTTTATAAATAATAATGAGAGGAGCTTTAATAGCTTTGTGGCTCCCTTGCCAGAATTTCCTGCTGCATCGTATCATCTGTTAACGGTTGGTTGATTGATTTGGGGGAGGGGACCATACAGCCAGGTCATCGATCCCATCCGATTAGGGAAGGATGGAGAAGGACGTCGGTCGCGCCCTTTCAAAAGAACCATCCCGGCACTTGTCTGAAGCGATTTAGGAAAATCACGCAAAACCTAATTAGGATGGCCGGATACGGGTTTAAACCGTCGTCTTACCGAATGCGAGTCCAGTGTGCTAACCAGTGCGCTACCTCGCTCGGTATTTGTTAACGACTTACCGCGTCGTTAACCAGTTTACACTAAATGCTTCCCCACTGCTGCTTAAGATGTGATTAATGAGATTTTATTTTCTTTTTTCAAGTTCATTTGTTTCTCTAAGCTTCCCACGTTGATACGGAAACTTTCTCTTCGTACTCCACTGAGCTTCACTGGCCGACTATGCAGACTTCCATGTGTAGTGTGGTTCCGCAGTGTCAGTATTCAAAACCAGCATACTGAACCTTCAGAAAGGCGCTACACATGGCAATCTCTATGATCATCTGAAATTATACCAGTCCGCACACAGACATATTCCCTCATCCGAAGATACGCCTTTCACAGGTTTTCATTTAGAGTTCTGGTTGCTTATCAAATTAAAATTCATACTGTACCTGCAAGAGTCGTCGATTAAGGGGAAAGATCCTCGGGGTTGCGACACTTGTGAGGAGCGACAGTTGTGAGGAGCGGCATTTGTGAGGAGACCCGGCCGAACAGATAGCGGGCGGTCTCCAGGGGCACCAAACAGGTAGCACACCGCAGTTCAGTACTGCATCGTCACATCATTGCTGTCACTTAGGAGTGCAAAACGATCGCTGCGACGCATCAGGCAAAAAGCATGGGATCTGCACAAGATCCGACCGATGCTGCAGAAATATTTCTGCAAGAACATCATTTGCTAATGAATAATGGGAGCAAATTTTTACTTGCAGATGACGTCAGAGGACCAAATGATAGGATATTGGTGTTCGCCAGCGAAAGGGGACAATCCTGTTTAACAGACTGCAATTCGGTCTTTGTCGATGGAACGTTCAGAAAGCAGTTTGGACAGTTATTTATTGTTCATGGCGATATTTCTAGTTCTGAGGAGGAAACAAACACAGTTCCAACTGTGTACGCCTTGCTACCCAATTAAAAGCGAGAAACTTACGATTGCTTTTTCACAGCTGTTGAAAGAAACGTACCTGGATGGAGTCCTACAGCTATCATGATGGATTTTGAAGCTGCAATCATCCAATCAGTAACACATTTGTTTCCTGGTGCAAAGATTAATGGCTACAACTACTATTTCAATCGGTGCTTGAGGAGGCAAGTGCAGAATTGCGGCCTAGTTGCTGCCTACAAGGAAAGCGAAGACATTCGTTTTCACATAACATTGTGTTCCACTATGGCTCACATTACCCTGGACATCTTAGATGTTGGGTGGCTATGCATTCAGGAGAGCGCGCCAGATAATGAAAAACTGCAGGATTTTTACGACTATTTTGTTGAACAAAGGCTGGATAGCGAAGACATGTCAAGAGATATATGAAACTGCGCAGGAAGGCGTTACCGCATCAACAATATTTCATAAGGATGGAATCGAAGGATAAATACATTAATTTCGAAAGTTCATCCAAATTTTTATTCCGTAGTAAAAAATCACAGAGAAGACGCAGAATATCATGGGCACCGAATAGTTTTAAATGTAGGTGGGAAAAGAAGAAAGAAGTCCGCAATTAAGACACATGAGATAGATTCTAAGACCCTTACAACCCTCCAAGTTGACGGCAATATAAAATCATTTCTTACTTGCGTGGCTTATGCAAAGAAATTACAATGAAAAGGAAATGGCTGAAGCTACAGCAACACTTGTGAATATTGAAAAGGGGTTTAGTTCACGCCGATAGCCCTATTGTAAATAAACAATCATCCTGTAAATATTGTAAATAAATATAATGGAGGACGAAGAGAGACTACCTCCTCTCTTACGAAGTGTAAAAGATTCACTAATGAAGTCTGAAAAGTCGTAGTTTTTCTAACAATCACAATCAGCATTTTTGTGTAGAGAATTTTAGAAACAGTATCTGTTTCAGTGGACGATGAATACATCTTGTTTCAATACATAAATTGCATTCCTTAACGCTAACTGCTAGTAGGACTCACATTAGACCTCAGTACACTTCCCTGCGTGGTACGGAAAAATTGAAGTTTATTTCGAAATAATTAATGAAAAAGTTTCTCCCGTGAACCAAATTCTTTAGTTGGCTCCTCTTAATATATGGTAAAAGGTTGTCAGTCCTATCATATCAGATTTTGGGTGACGGGTTGAAAGATGGAAAACATTTTCGGTTTCTATAGTTTCTGTAGAATACGTCGTTAACTATGAGGCTGAGCGAATATTATGCCCTATGTAAGATTAATCAGAACAAAAATTCCAATGAAAAAGGTCTTACGCATAACTGTGCTGCAATTAATGGTTGACATGATATCGTGGGGGCAAAATCAGCTCCGATTTCTAATTTGACTAAGGCTACTCTTCCTTGCCCAAAAAAATTCTGAAATAATGTAACCTGGCTGCACTGGAGAAGTGTGGATGTCCCTCGGCAGCTGCCCGGGCCGGCACAAGCCGAGCGCTCAGTACACCAAGCGGCAGCAGGTAGTGGCCGAGCACGTAGTGGCGCAGCATTTGCGACACACCCTGTGGCGGTCCCTTAGCATCCCGATTTATCACAAGTGTCGCCACATTTCAGTTTCTCACAAGTGTCGCTTCTCACAAGTGTCTACAACTCAAGATCCTCTATTGCTCTGCAGTCCAATAAATACAGGTATCGAGGTGACATAATGGTAAGACACTCTACTCACGGTCGATAAGACGGCAGTTCCTAAAATCCCTTAAAGGAAATGCGAAAATAGTGTCTATGAAAAAAACACGGCCGAAGTCCTTCCCCAGTCCCAAGTTTGCGCTCCGTTTCTAATAACTTCCTCATCGACGTTGCGTTAAACCCTAAGAATCCTTTATTCCTTCCATAGTAGATGACGTGTTTGGCCGTCTACCATACCTTACAGCTCCACACCGAGCGAGGTGGCGCAGTGGTTAGCACACTGGACTCGCATTCTGGAGGACGGCGGTTCAATCCCGTCTCCAGCCATCCTGATTTAGGTTTTCCGTGATTTCCCTAAATCGTTTCAGGCAAATGCCGGGATGGTTCCTTTGAAAGGGCACGGCCGATTTCCTTCCCAATCCTTCCCTATCCCGAGTTTGCGCTCCGTCTCTAATGACGTCGTTGTCGACGGGACGTTAAACACTAACCACCACCACCACTTACAGCTCCACAAATCCTTATGCGCACAGTATTCGCTATTACTCTTTCTGGGGCTGCAGCAAGTGAGATAGTAATTTCTATTAGGTCTCTGTCTTACATTGTCTAATGTGTAAGAGAGTATGTTCTAATACGGCGCGTACGTAGGAATTGGCCACCCATTTTGATCCTGGCACTATAGTCGGAAATTATTTACACGGCTTATAAAGGACACGAGAGCGAACCTGTAAACGGCTTTGTCTGAATTTGACCTACCTCGAAAACATCAAAAACACTCGATTGTAGTTTTCCCAGTAAATAATATCTCGACATAATAAAACGGCGTACTATATCACTTTCAGGATGAAGAGAGTAAGCCAGTACCACAAAGGCGTGTGAGTCCCCGATTTAATTACTTACATACAGATCCGATCATTCCAACTGAATGTTATTTAAACTTGTATCGTTGCCAATGGCGACAGGTCATACGGATGTCCTAAAAGCATTGTGTGCCAAATTAATAAGGGATAGGAAATAAGATTAAAAGCAGAGCATATGAACCAGATATTAAATATACAGCTAGTGATGCATGAAAATCGCACCAGAGAGCAAATAAAGTTCTTATAATGAAACAAAGGACGGCGTGACTTTATTGTTTCCTTCAATCATGCATGAGAGGTGAGCCTGTCGTACGGACAGAATTACAGTGCGCGGAGAAGAGGCGACCCCAAACTGGTCCGAATATGAGGACGCGCGCAGTCACGACAACAGACGCACACGTGAATTCACAGATAAAAGGAGATTACACCGACTGAGCTTATGAGATGCCAGCAGTGCAAAGACAAAAGACGCGCCAATATGCCGCGCTGCTCCGAATTAGCATAGGAATTTGGTGGCCCTGGGCTGTCCAGCCAGACAGGGTCAGCTGGACGGATGCTGGACACACACGGCTTGCGGTACGCAGCCGGCACAGATGCTCGCTTTGTCAGGTTCCGGAATCTAATTTGCAACGAGAGCGCGTAGCAGTTCGCAGCGAACACAACGGCTCAAAGGAAGAAAGGTTGTACAGGAGCACAAAGGCTACCGTTCAGCAGTATTCTCTGATTTCTGCAGCGTTTTCTGTTCTGCTGGTAGTGAAATCAAACGACGGCAGTTTTATATTTCTTACAAGAATGGAAATGAAGATTAGGGTACAACGACCTGACAAACACGAGGCAGAGCACAATGGAGAACAGAACTTGCATAAAGCAACGAATCAGTATTTATAGCTCGATAGGAAGCATTCCGTTAGTCGCTATTTATAGGTCAGAGGAACTACTCTCGACTACAATGAAGCTGGCGGTTTCACTTATAAGGTTTCTGAGGGTAAAATACTACGTATGTACAACAAACAAATAATCACAAATTATACCTAGAGTCGACCATGCCATAGATGATGACTTCATAAAGTCATTCATTGAATTAACAATATGAGATATGGATGAAAAATAATAGATTGTTGTAAATATTAGTACAATTTTCAATAGTTTCAGTGACCTTGTAACACCATAGCTTAGACAGTACATACCTTTAGTTGATTCATTTTGCTCTCTGTTTTGTTCAACATTTCATTCTTGAGCTTCTGAAAATGTTGTTTGATTGAATAGATAACACAAAGTTGTATACTCCTTTCTTTGTAAAAACTTTGATGTCATGGTTTGATTCTATGCAATGTAGTATATGTCATTTAAATTCTTTGTCTCATTTGGAGGGAACAAAATTTACTGCATATAATTGTAATTTCTGTGTGAATAATTTTTTGTAGAAATGTGAATATATGCAAATGTTCTTTTTTATTTAATATGTTTGGTTGCTGTTATGTGAACTGCTGACCTTCACTTAGGGTTCTGAGTTATTTTGTATGCAAAAGGTGGTGTGGTTCCCCTCGGGAACGGAACTGATTAGTGCGCGCAAAATGTGGTGGGCATGGACAGAAAGGCGGAACCAAGAGCCAGTCGGGGACGAGCTACCAAACTATCAACTGCTCATGTAAAAGTTTTGTATTGTGGTGGTACCGAGAGATGCTTTTACTGACGCTTTCCAATACCTCGGATGGATGTATAAAGAGCAGGAACTATTCTGGAATTGGTACCTATCCTCGCCACCAAGAAATGACGGAGTCCAGCATTTCTACTTGCAGATCCACCTACAACATGCACTCGCCACCACATTGCGCAGTCACTGTAATGGAACAGAGGAACTATAGTAATGTAGAGTGAAGGATCAGCTCATTGGATGTTATAGTGTGCGCAAATATAAGGTAAATTGTACCTCAACTCTTGTACCTACCGTGATTTATCCTCAGTCACATATCCACTTAGGGTCCCACCCATATTAAAGTGCTTACCGAGTGTCCTTTTATTGAAAGCAAATTAACGTTAACGTGGCAAAAGAGTGTGCTAAAATTAATATAGTTTGTTGAAAATAATCTTGCAATCAGAACTGCTTTCCAAAGACTAAAATAAATAATTGAATATAAAGCAGTAGAATAGTTCAAACAGGCATTAAAACAGTTTGCTGGTACTCTTAAAAATTAAATGTTCTTAAAACTGAGGCTTATAAAGTTTTGCTTAGTTAATGATCATAGTGCTGCCTGTTGTAAATTTTAAAAGGTGAGTCAGTTTTTTTTACAAATTTGTCAATATTCTGTCTCACTGCAGTAAAAGTCATGAACTACATTTGTGGAAAGTTATATACTCATGTTTGCTAAGTGGTTGTCTCTCTTGTGTATTGGAAGTGCATATTAATGGTGTAACAGGATCCACAGTTTGTCTATTGTGTTCATGCTAGATAACGATTAATAGAAAGACCACTATCTATGAAAATAGTAACTTCTTTATTCAAAACACAGTGAAAAGTAATTTGTAAGTGAACTCCATTTAATTTTCATTCTAAGTAGAAAGGTGTTTAGTAGTGAGAGACTTAATCTATGCACAATAACTAATTTTGCTGTGAACCATATCCATATTTCATGAAAGATAGTAATTTGTTTGAAAAGTAATATTAAACCTATGTCCAATTTACGATTCTACAGTGAATATTAATATTAACGTTATTGAGACCATTTAGTTGACTAAGTCCTCAAGGTAATAGTGTGTTTTGTTATCTGTTATGATTATGCAAATAGTTTGTTCTTCTCTGTCAGCTCCAACCTTAACGTGAATATTCTGTATGCAGGTGCCAGAGTTCATTGCACTCTCGTGTGACAACGTATAGGCTGTGTTTGCCCATTGAAGTTACTTATTTTCAGTTTCTTGAACAAGAATGTTACTCATTCTTATGCCTAATTAGGCTGGCGATCGTTTTTTATTATCATTTGAACGCTGTGGATAGGTAAATTATTGTTTGTTACTGTTTAAATATTTGTGTAATTCTGACTTTCACTTCCGATAAGCCACCTCCGTTAGGTACATCGCGGTCATCACAACAAAATTCCTTTCAGAGGGTAACACAGCTCTTTTGCTTTATACCATAATTGCTTTAACAAGATAGTTCCATTTTCCGATCTGCATCCAACTTTAAGGTTATGGTATAGCAGTAGCACACGGTAGTGTTCTACGTGGCTTTTCCGTAACAGGACTATTTGTTCAGTTGGGGCATAGTACGTAATAAACCAAATTTGGTATTTGATTGCACAAGCTGCGTAAATCTAGTTGCAGTATTATAACCTCTCAAAAAGGAATTATCATTTGACATAAATATATTCACAGTATAGATGAAATCAGAAGTAAATTCTTAAATGTTCTGTATTTCTGTATATTTATGGAGTCCCACAATTTTTCAGCAGCATAACTAAGATTCCAGAATGAGATTTTCACACTGCAGCGGAGTGTGCGCTGTTATGAAACTTCCTGGCAGATTAAAACTGTGTGCCCGACCGAGACTCGAACTCAGGAGCTTTGCCTTTCGCGGGCAAGTGCTCTACCATCTGAGCTACCGAAGCACGACTCACGCCCGGTACTCACAGCTTTACTTCTGTCAGTATCTCGTCTCCTACCTTCCAAACTTAACAGAAGCTCTCCTGCGAACCTTGCAGAACTAGCACTCCTGAAAGAAAGGATACTGCGGAGACATGGCTTAGCCACAGCCTGGGGGATGTTTCCAGAATGAGATTTTCACTCTGCAGCGGAGTGTGCGCTGATATGAAACTTCCTGGCAGATTAAAACTGTGTGCCCGACCGAGACTCGAACTCGAGACCTTTGCCTTTCGCGGGCAAGTGCTCTACCATCTGAGCTACCGAAGCTGCCAGGAAGTTTCATATCAGCGCACACTCCGCTGCAGAGTGAAAATCTCATTCTGGAAACATCCCCCAGGCTGTGGCTAAGCCATGTCTCTACAGTATCCTTTCTTTCAGGAGGGCTAGTTCTGCAAGGTTCGCAGGAGAGCTTCTGTAAAGTTTGGAAGGTAGGAGACGAGATACTGGCAGAAGTAAAGCTGTGAGTACCGGGCGTGAGTCGTGCTTCGGTAGCTCAGATGGCAGAGCACTTGCCCGCGAAAGGCAAAGCTCCCGAGTTCGAGTCTCGCTCGGGCACCCAGTTTTAATCTGCCAGGAAGTTTCATAACTAAGATTACACTGTTCTACAAAAAAAACCTTTTTTTCTATTTCTGATAAAAAGTATTGTGATCCTAGTTGTAATTTGAGTGCTGAATTGAAAACTGTTTTTGGTTTTTTTCTGTCAGGGATAGTTTATGAGTAATCGCAATTTTATTTCTCTTTTCAGTTTCTGATATAGTGCAGCAAACGTGAGGTGAAATTCGTCAAACAAATGCACATCTTTATGATGTTATAAGGTCATCACATTAATGGAGGGTAGGATCTAACATATAACTCAGTAACCTTTGTGTATACACTTTGAAGCATTTATTTGACATGAGAAATTACAGAAAATTGACAAACAATGAGCCACTGCCTTGTAATGCACATCACTTTTTTCTCTTGTATTGTGAATCTTTCTTCTCTCGAATGATATTCAAGCAATAATCTGCTAACATAGAAGGTACCCACTTCCCTTCATAGTGCCTTTCTATGGTAGAAATGTCTTTATGGAATCTTTCCGCATGTTCATCCGATACGTCACTACAACTCTCTGTGAAGTAGTCCAGATGAGAGTCCATCATATGTACCTTTCAAAGACATATTGCACCCAAAATCCTGATATGCTTTGATCATATCCTTCACCATTGCTTTGTAGTTAGTAGCTCTTCTTCTTCCGAGGAAGTTTTCCGACATCATCTTGAAACAGTCCCATGCGGTTTTTTCTTTATCAGTTAAACATGCTTCAAAATTTGCATCTTTCTGCAGCTCTCTGATTTGTGGGTCCACAGATACACCTTCCTTTATTTTTGCAGCTGAAAGACGGGGCAATTTGGTAGCTAGATATGCAAACCCACAGCCTGTTGGATCCATGGCCTTCACGAATTGTTTCATCAGGCCAAGTTTGATGTGAAGCGGTGGAAGTAGTATATATTCAGGAGCTACCAGACTTTCACGTTGTACATTCTTTTCGCCAACTTTCCCTCTTCGCCTAGGCCATTTCTTTTTCACATAGTGAGAATTTTGGTCTCAACTATCCCACTCGAAAAGAAAACAGGCATACTTTGTGTAGCCTTGTTGCATTCCCAGTTCCATAACAATTACCTTGAAATCTGCACATATTTTCCATTTGTGTTCATTGTATTTTAATGAATTTAGCATCCTTTGTACGAATTCGTAATTCTCTTTTGTCAAATTGGCGTAAGATACTGGAACAGAGGGTATTTTATTTCCGTTGTGGAGCAAAACACCCTTCAGACTTGTTTTCGATGCGTCTATGAAAAGTCTCCACTCCAGTGAAATATAAGTGAAGTTCAGCACTTTCATCAGGCCAGCAACGTCATTGCAAAATGTCAGTGCTTCGTCAGTTGAAAAATAAGAAATAAAGGCATGTTCTCTGTGCCTGAACACACTGATTTTAGTACTTTGGTGCAGTAGATTATACTCTTGTAATCTTGAACCAAGCAGTTGCGCCTTTTGTTTACTTAGTCCTAGATCACGTACTAAATCATTTAAATCTGCCTGTGTTAACAAATGTGGCGATGACTCACTTGTGCAGTGATATAAAGAATCATCATCTGTGATTTCTTCAGTACTACGTATTTCACTGTCACACAGAATTTGACCTCGAGCTCTTGAAGGTACTGGAAGGTTGTCGGAATGCTGAAGTGGCATTCTCGCTGAAGGCAGATCTGGGTAAACAATGTGCCTCTTCGACTTTTTGCTTGTAAAACCCTGAATTTTTGTTAGACAGAAATAACAATCAGTAACATGGTCCTTAGGCTCCCTCCACACCATGGGAACAGCAAACAACGCCACATTCTCTTTACCTTTCCACCACTGAATTAGTTTGCAGTAACATGTAGCACAACTGAAATGTGGTGCCCATTCTTTATCTTGGTCTCCTACCTCTACTCCAAAGTAATGTTTGTATGCTTTCTTTATGACTGAAGAAATTTTCTTCCTATTTCTGGCAAAAGTGAACTTCCCACAGATGTAGCAGAAGTTTTCCGGCTTATATCGACATCCACGATGACGTGGCATTTCTGCAAATTTAAAAATACCACTTTGGTAATACACCTGTATTAAATTAATAGTAGGGAACTAGAGGAACGCTGATGTGTAAAAACAAGCAGTCGTTTTACCTTCAGCACCAGGCTCAATCAGTTTACACACAGGAACTAAAAAATTCAACCGTGCTCAGAAATATGACAGACAGTCACTTGTCAGCCAAAACACCCACTTGTTAAGACTGACACAAATTGCGGCTAACACCACTGTTGTAAACTCGATGCAACTGCCCCTAGGAGCCGTGAAGCTTTACTGCCGAGGCAGCGACCGGCTGTCGCCGTTCGTGTTAATGAGATGTTTCAGGTGGTCTTAATGACATAGGTGTGGCAGCGGTAACCTAATGATGTCTGATTCTTCCCACCTGCTGTTGCACAAGAAATTATCACGTTCTATCACTACTGGATGCGGCAACATAACCGTATTTCTCTATAACGTCTCTGTGTTTGCCATGAATTGTGAATATACATATATATACGTATTACATAAAAAGTATCCCTGACAACGATATTTTGTTTACATATTTGAATTTCCCACGGTAAAATGGTCTAGAAGCACATACTTTAATATCAGAAATAGAACCCATGTCGAACAGTGTTATTAAAACTTCAACATTAGTAACGAATAATACGGTTCCAGAGATAAATAAATGTCTGCGATATATATCATTAATGGTTTTCGAAATATTCTGTGCTTTGCGAAGAAATTCTCTTTGCTGAGACCGCAACAGTATCATCTTAAAGAAACCGCACAGCTGCTAGAGACAGAAATACTCACAAATAGTGAACATGAAACAAAATGGCGTTATACATTAAAAACTATCTGCGTAGCTTACGTTTGTAAGTCTAAAAAGAAACTGACGAAACACATAAAATTTAATAACATTACATTATGTAATAGACGCTATATTGTTAGGGTGGATTATTTGCAGTCAGAAAAACAGAAGTGAACTGACTAGTAGCCAAAACGTATTCACAGCTAGGGCGTTAGGTAGCTAGTAAACCACACGCAGTGCATAGTGATAACATAGTGTTGTTACATACACCGCGTCTTAGTAAACACTTTTTGGGGAAAATTATCTGTGATGAATAATATTAAATCTTCTCTTTTCGCTAAACACTATTAGTATATCTAGGGTACTATGACGAAATGCTGACTGCCTTATCATTTGGGAAGATGGGGAGGGATTTAGTGGTCGGTGTATGGGTTTATCATTTCCACCATGCTCTCTACCAGGCAGCAGAAACGTTTCATGGAAGGTACATTGAATCATTTGGAACCAGTGAGTAAGGTCTTTGCTTGTGAATTTAGGTATTTCCTAATTACCTTCTACGCCAGATACTTTGTATTATCGTATTGACTTATGGGAAGCGAACTGGACGAGATGAAAAGGATGACGACTAAGCAGTTATCTATAAAGTAGCTGAGCTACTGGGATTCATCTGATATTGATAATCGATATTACGAAAGTCGTTACCATCCAGGAAATTCTAGAGCTACATGTTATTGCCAGTCAACGCTGGGTTCTTCTAATAAATGGAGGAGATCTTTACAAGCAGCACCCCTTCAGGATCCATCATCAATAAGATGGAAGTACGTCTATGCAAAAGCGATGCTTTACCGAATCATACGGTATTCTGCTGTCCACTATACATGCAACGCTGGCTGAACACAGTGCGAGAGCAACTACACACATCAAAAAGCTTTTGCATTACATCGAATCCGAGAGTTCCGGAACCTGTACAAAAAATTGGAATAGAGATCAACAAAAACAGTATTTCCGCCCTTTTTATTGCTCATGAAAATCACAAATTGCATCTTGTACCACCATACAGCGAGACCTTCAGAGGTGGTGGTCCAGATTGCTGTACCCACCGGTACATCTAATACCCAGTAGCACGTCCTCTTGCATTGATGCATGCCTATATTTGTCGTCGCATACAATCCACAAGTTCATCAAGGCACTGTAGGTCCAGATAGTCCCACTCCTCAACGGCGATTCAGCGTAGATCCCTCAGAGTGATTGGTGTGTCACGCCGTCCTTTTCAATCTATCCCAGGCATGTGCCATAGGGTTAATGTCTGCAGAACACGCTTGCCACTCTAGTCGAGCGGTGTCCTTATCCTGAAGGAAGTCACTCACAATATGTGCACGATGGGGGGCGAATTGTCGTCCATGAAGACGAATGCCTCGCCAGTATGCTGCTGATATGGTTGCACTATCGGTCGGAGGATGGCATTCAGTATCGTACTGCCGTTACAGCGCCTTCCATAACCACCAGCGGCATACGTCGGCCCCACATAATGTCACCCCAAAACAGCAGGGAACCTCCACCTTGCTGCACTCGTTGTCTGGTTGAAGGCATTTGCGACACTCATCGGTGAAGAGAATGTGATGCCAAACCTGTGCGGTCCTTTTGGCATGTTGTTGGGCCCATCTGTACCGCGCTGCGTGATGTCGTGGTTGCAATGATGGACCTCGCCATGGACGTCGGGAGTGAAGCTGCGCATCATGCAACCTATTGCGCGCAGTTTGAGTCGTAAGGCGATGTCCTGTGGCTGCACGGAAAGCATTGTTCAACATGGTGGCGTTGCTGGGTTCCTCCGAGCCATAATCCGTAGGTAGCGGTCATCCACTGCAGTAGTAGTCCTTGGGCGGCTTGAGCGAGGCATGTCATCGACAGTTCCTGTCGCTCTGTGTCTCCTCCATGTCCGAAAAACATAGCTTTGGTGCACTCTGAGACGCCTGCACACTTCCATTGTTTAGAGCCCTTCCTGGCACAAAGTAACAATGCGGACGCCATCGAACCGCGGTATTGACCGTGTAGGCATGGTTGAACTACAGACAACACGAGCCGTGTACCTCCTTCCTGATGGAATGATTGGAACTGATCGGCTGTCGGACCCCTCCGTCTAATAAGCGCTGTTCACTCACGGTTTTTTGCGTCTTTGGGCGGGTTTAGTGACATCTCTGAACAGTCAAAAGGACTGGGTCTGTGATCCAATATCCACAGTCAACGTCTCTCTTCAGGAGTTCGGGGTGATGCAAAACGTTTTTTGATGTGTGTATTACATGGAAGAGACCGAGAATACTAGTAAGCTGTAAGCAAATGTGATATATAGTATCTTTGAGCCCAGGGTGCACCATAGCACGCTTCCTCCCTTGAGGTAAACCAATTGAGGAACAAACATACCTCTCTGGTTTTCTCAGTGAGTAGATAGGGTGCAAATCAGACCCTTTTAAACGCACTTACCTTCATATTGCTTATCGACCAGCTGACTTGAGGGCTGGAGTCCTGGAACGTCTACATGATTGTTTTCTCTCCAAAAGTGAGCATGTGATGGGTGCTCTCCATTACGCATGTGAATAAGGGAACCCGAGCCCTTTCATTAGGATTTTTTTTTTTCAGTGGGCCACTCAGGAAAGACTTATCATTTATTAGGAATTATCATTTACTTAGAAAAGCGGTAGCATTCTAAAACGCTACATACACTTCACCACTTGCCATATCACGCTAAATATCAGAGCACTCTCGGCAGAATATTATCTATCGCGACACAGAGGCCATCATAGATTTTAGTGCTATCGTCAAGAAGATGCAAACACGAAACGCTAGTGCGTCGAAGACTTACTTACGAGGCGAGGAAAGATGCGGCTGTGAGTAATACCCTAGATTTAGAACTATTTAAACTTAACTAACCTAAGGACATCACACACATCCATGCCCGAAGTAGGATTGGAACCTGCGATCGTAGAAACAGCGCGGTTCCGGACTGCAGCGCCTAGAACCGCTCGGTCACAACGTCCGGCAACATTCTGGAGGTGTGCTCCCGGTAATTTATAACAATAGGGAACACATTATTACCAAGATCATATCAGTTTCAGACAGTGTGATCTACGTGATGCTTGAGGTAAATACTAAGATTAGTATTCACATTAATTGTGACCGCGCACCTACTTACGCGTTAACTGATGAAGAACTAGAATAATTCTATGAAAACCCGACAGCAGCAAAAAAAAGCTCAGAAACCACCATGTTTTCCTTAATACTTGGCGATTTTAACACGAAAATGGGAGTGAGGTCCGTGTAAGACTATCCATTCATTGGAAATTTGGGACTTTCAACGAGAATCCAGACAGTACAAAGGATGATGAATTTTCTTAACGACGTACGGAAAAGTTAAGAGGAGTGAAACTGTAATGAAATCTCAAGGTAAGTTACCAGCAGCGTTGAAACAGCAATAAATAACGTTTGTATAGCATGAACACATTTTACAAGAGAAATCCGAAAATGATGTGGACCTGGAGAAGCCAAGACAGCACGGTTCACAATAAAGTAGGCTACATCCTCACATCGAACAACCGAATTTGCTCAGATGACTGACGTGCGTCATAAAACGTTTCGAAACTCTTAGCGAACGTAAGCTATTTAGAGCCAGGAACCATATTAATACTCAACTCAACAGAAAACTTGCGATTAAAAGGAACACCCGACCAACAATGAATGGGTTGAAAGAGAAAAACAGTAAGTTTAACCAATCCATAGAGAAGACTAATTAAATACATTATTTACATAGTAAATTTATAAATTAGAAGGATTGTCTTGCTGAGCTTTCGAAGGCAGTATATCGCACTCTTCTGTAAGTCTTGTGGTTTACGCTCCTCATCTGTAAGGGCACAGATCTGCTGGTGGCCCTTTGTGCTATCTGCAACAGCCTCGTGGCGTCACATTCGGACCTGAGGGAATCTGACAGTTTCACGTTTGATGGCCGCAGCCGTCTCGCGCAGACTAACCTAGCCCTCCTCTCAATCGTCGGAGTGACGCGCTGGCAGGTGACAACGCCGCGGGTTGCAGACGCGCTGTCGCACTCAAAATAAAACAAATCATCTCGGGTCTCTTTTCTGTCTGTTGTATCATTAATGGTGTAATCTTTACTTGGTGTCCGTCCCAGAGTTTGTTTCCTGCGTGCTTCCTATGCGCTTTCCTTTTATAGTTTTGCAGCCGGAGTCCTTTTTTTATGAGCTATCTGATTTATATCATTTTCCTATACTTATCTCGATGGGTAGTGACGTGTTAAGGGAAAAATAGTCTGATCGCATGGAATACCTTTAGATCACCTGTTTATTAATTTTTCTTATGTTAAGTGACTTTGCTCTCCTCTGTGGGGAGACAAGTGAAGAATTAGAGTGTCGCTAAGCCTTTGATCCCTCTTGTCAGGAATATTTTGAGAGGGGGGCCGTTGCGTTATTGTTTGTTGCACGCTGCAGACGGGAACCACCGTGCTAGAGTGTCGGGAAGTCCGACGTCGCTCTAATATCTAGACAGAGTATAAGCGTTATTAGAGTTGCTACTGAATGGCTTTTACAAACGACAGATGTGTCGCGCATCTAAGAAATCGTTCTGCGTCCTTAAAAGAAATGTTAATGAACGTGTAAAATTCATAGACTTGCCTTCTGAAAATATATGTTGGGCGTTTTCAGGCGCCAGATGGCTACTTCCATGTTGTTGTTGTTGTTGTTGTGGTCTTCAGTCCTGAGACTGGTTTGATGCAGCTCTCCATGCTACTCTATCCTGTGCAAGCTTCTTCATCTCCCAGTACCTACTGCAACCTACATCCTTCTGAATCTGCTTAGTGTATTCATCTCTTGGTCTTCCTCTACGATTTTTACCCTCCACGCTGCCCTCCAATGCTAAATTTGTGATCCCTTGATGCCTCAAAACATGACCTACCAACCGATCCCTTCTTCTAGTCAAGTTGTGCCACAAACTTCTCTTCTCCCCAATCCTATTCAGTACCTCCTCATTAGTTACGTGATCTACCCACCTTATCTTCAGCATTCTTCTGTAGCACCACATTTCGAAAGCTTCTATTCTCTTCTTGTCCAAACTAGTTATCGTCCATGTTTCACTTCCATACATGGCTACACTCCATACAAATACTTTCAGAAAAGACTTCCTGACACTTAAATCTATACTCGATGTTATGGGGCTCCGGAAAGGCTCAAAATCATGAAAAGTTCAATTTTTACTTTTTTGCGTTTTCTGAATCTGCAGACTATTACCTTTTAATAGATATATAATTTATTCAATTCCGAAGACTACAACTATTTTTAAATTTTTTTTGAAATGTGTTCTACATGGGCGTGACCCACTGTGGCGCTGTTAAACTGCTGTCAAATGGTGTTATTATTAACGTCCGTGTTCATCAGGTACATTTTAGTGATGTGAGATAAAGTATGTGTTGTGGCTAACCTGTGATGGTTCAATATATATCGCTGGTGTGATTGTCGATTGTTTCATGTTTATTTACTCTGTCGTTATCTCGAAAATATTCGTAATTTATATTCGTTTCTTGAGTCTCTATTTTGTTGAAGTATAATAATGAGTAAAAGTAAGGTTATTAGAAATCCTCTAAAGGCTTTTAAGAAAAGGAGAAATGTTGGAAAGCCAAAGGTATGTGTTATTACTGTAAACAATAAAGACGATAACCAAGTGAGTGAACCTAACCTCTCAAGTACACCTGCCCATAGCACTCAAAGTGGGAAAGAAAATACTTCACAGAAGAAGCTTGGTTCAATGAGCGAAAACTATGAATGTTTTATGGGCGAATCGGATGTGAATGAAATATTTGATATGTCGGTTCTCAAAGGAATTTCTTCAAACTGTGTAAGATGTATTCATTGTAGTGAAGTTGGTCTGGAACTCTCCATAATAAAGCACGTAGGACTTGCTAGTGAAATACAACTGAAATGTGATAAGTGTTCATACATGACCACCTTTTGGAACAGTGTTGCAGTAACTGCAACTGAAGAAAATGGTAGCAAAATCTACGAACACAACAACGAGCGATGCTTGCTTTAGACAAGGAACGCCTTCGGGCTGCAGACAGGGCTGTAAAGAGTCTAGAAATACAAGCAAGAGTAAACAGGAGGAGGAACAAGAGGAAGCTGGAGGAGGAGTTTGCAGAGGATGAAGATAATCCATCCTATGGACCTGGAATGCACTAAAAAGTTAATCCAATCTTTGTCGCTCGATTCCCAAAACTTTTATTTTCTCATACTAATTACATGTTTTCTAAGGATCTCCCAAACATATTTGTTTCAAACTTTCAGTAAATGTTACACAGTACCTTCTGCATAATTTAACACAGCCTTTTTCCAAAAAACTGTATATTTTTGAATATATAAATAAAAAATTGCAAAAAAATGTTGTGAATTTTCATTACAATTGAAAAAAAATCATCTTTAATAACTGAACTAAAATTTTGTAAAATCCCTGTGTTAAGTTGTAGCCCATATTCCAATAAATAATCTGTAAAAAGTTCAACTTCCTACCTCAAATACTTTGTGAGGAAAGATGTAATTTATAAGCGTTATTTTAACATTGCAAGTATAGGGCGTTCCGGAGCCCCTTAACAAATTTCTCTTCTTGAGAAACGCTTTCCTTGCCATTGCCAGTCTACATTTTATATCCTCTCTACTTCGACCATCATCGGTTATTTTACTTCCTAAATAGCAAAACTCCTTTACTACTTTAAGTGTCTCATTTCCTAACCTAATTCCCTCAGCATCACCCGACTTAATTTAACTACATTCCATTATCCTCGTTTTGCTTTTGTTGATGTTCATCTTATATCCTCCTTTCAAGACACTGTCCATTCCGTTCAACTGCTCTTCCAAGTCCTTTGCTGTCTCTGACAGAATTACAATGTCATCGGCGAACCTCAAAGTTTTTACTTCTTCTCCATGAATTTTAATACCTACTCCGAATTTTTCTTTTGTTTCCTTTACTGCTTGCTCAATATACAGATTGAATAACATCGGGGAGAGGCTACAACCCTGTCTCACTCCTTTCCCAACCACTGCTTCCCTTTCATGCCCGTCGACTCTTATAACTGCCATCTGGTTTCTGTACAAATTGTAAATAGCCTTTCGCTCCCTGTATTTTACCCCTGCCACCTTCAGAATTTGAAAGAGAGTATTCCAGTTAACATTGTCAAAAGCTTTCTCTAAGTCTACAAATGCTAGAAACGTAGGTTTGCCTTTTCTTAATCTTTCTTCTAAGATAAGTCGTAAGGTCAGTATTGCCTCACGTGTTCCAACATTTCTACGGAATCCAAACTGATCTTCCCCGAGGTCGGCTTCTACCAGTTTTTCCATTCGTCTGTAAAGAATTCGCGTTAGTATTTTGCAGCTGTGACTTATTAAACTGATAGTCCGGTAATTTTCACATCTGTCAACACCTGCTTTCTTTGGGATTGGAATTATTATATTCTTCTTGAAGTCTGAGGGTATTTCGTCTGTCTCATACATCGTGCTCACCAGATGGTAGAGTTTTATCATGACTGGCTCTCCCGAGGCCATCAGTAGTTCTAATGGAATGTTGTCTACTCCCGGGGCCTTGTTTCGACTCAGGTCTTTCAGTGTTCTGTCAAACTCTTCACGCAGTATCTTATCTCCCATTTAGTCTTCATCTACATCCTCCTCCATTTCCATAATATTGTCCTCAAGTACATCGCCCTTGTATAAACCCTCTATATACTCCTTCCACCTTTCTGCCTTCCCTTCTTTGCTTAGAACTGGGTTGCCATCTGAGCTCTTGATATTCATACAAGTGGTTCTCTTCTCTCCAAAGGTCTCTTTAATTTTCCTGTAGGCAGTATCTATCTTACCCCTAGTGAGACAAGCCTCTACATCCTTACATTTGTCCTCTAGCCATCCCTGCTTAGCCATTTTGCACTTCCTGTCGATCTCATTTTTGAGACGTTTGTATTCCTTTTTGCCTGCTTCATTCACTGCATTTTTATATTTTCTCCTTTCATCAATTAAATTCAATATTTCTTCTGTTACCCAAGGATTTCTATTAGCCCTCGTCTTTTTACCTACTTGATCGTCTGCTGCCTTCACTACTTCATCCCTCAGAGCTACCCATTCTTCTTCCACTGTATTTCTTTCCCCCATTCCTGTCAATTGTTCCCTTATGCTCTCTCTGAAACTCTCTACAACCTCTGGTTCTTTCAGTTTATCCAGGTCCCATCTCCTTAAATTCCCACCTTTTGGCAGTTTCTTCAGTTTGAATCTGCAGTTCATAACCAATAGATTGTGGTCAGAATCCACATCTGCCCCAGGAAATGTCTTACAATTTAAAACCTGGTTCCTAAATCTTTGTCTTACCATTATATAATCTATCTGATACCTTTTAGTATCTCCAGGATTCTTCCAGGTGTACAACCTTCTTTTATGATTCTTGAACCAAGTGTTAAATTTTTATGCAAAAGATTTTATTTGAATTACGTTGCTGCGTGGTATGGGTCTTACCACACCTCCCCCATGTATCTGTTCACTCGGATACTACAGTAGAACTCTGTTGTAGCCATTTGTAGCGTTGCCAAACAAATGGAACATACAGAGGTAATGAGGTAATAATTATGTTGAATGTAAGGATACATGTCCATGATTTCATGAGAGATGTAAAGTTGTTGTGACTTACGCGTGCCAAACGAGTAACCATTATTACTTCAATAGGTGACTGGTTGGTAATAGCTAAATCTGATTCTACTAATGATACTTTTTTTTCTAAGCCCTGACTAGTTCTAATTACGCTCTTAAAACATAGATGCTGACGCAAGTTTGTTTGCTATGAACACTTATTCAACTCATTCGATACGAAAATTTTCTTTTGTGTAAAGTATGCACCGAAAGGAAAATATAACATATAATCCTCAGCCAGCCTGGAACACTCTATCTAACTCGGACTCACACTTACATACAGAACATCAAAAGACGTATGCCCTAAGGCAGATTTGATTAAAATAAAAAGACTAAAACTTTGCTAAGGGGGAACTATGCCTGGTTGAACGATGGAAACACATTAAAATCTTCTACTTAAGATACTATTAAGAAGACCAGACATCACACAGAATCTTAAAACACAGACCATATTCGATTCATCGTCTCCTAAAATAGATGGCATTTCAGATGGTAAACTGGTTGCAGCCATCATGGCGTTGTGTAAAATGCATTCTGTTAAAATGTGCAGTACAACACAAGCACTGCATACTGGCGGATTATCTTACAGGAGGAGGAATCCATGTCTAAGAGGACAGTTCCCTATCTTGAGGTGCGTTGTGATTACATCTGAAAGAAGGAGGAACGCCACGCCCCTCTTGTTCCTCTATCATAGCCACTCCTTCTCCTGTGACCGAACAGCGACGTAACAGCCTGTATGGGAGCAGTCCATTCAGAAACCATATTCTTCAAGCAGGAATTCTCTGCTGCTTCATTCGCTTTGTCATTACCCTGAATGCCCTAGTGTCCTGGTTCCTAGCAGAATGACACCTCATTGCTCTGCCTCTCTAAATGAAAAAGGGTGTCGTGGATCAGTTAAAGGCCTGAATATCACTTAGGGAAGCAGTGCACATCGGTAATTTGGTGGCAGGAAGACATCGCATACACTTCAGCACCCTCACGGTCGCATATAATTCAGTGTCCTACAGTTTGAATGCACCAGGTAAGAGAATCTTGAGAACACATTCTCGAAATAACTCAGCACAGCCGATGGTAGCGGTGGTGGTGGTAAGTTCCTATGGGACCAAACTGCTCAGGTCATCGGTCCTTAGGCTTACACACTTTCCACCCTAACTTAAACTAACTTACGCTATGGACAACACACACACTCACACCCGAGGGAGGACTAGAACCTCCTCCGGGGGGAGCCGCGCGAATCGTGTAAAGGCGCCCTATACCATGCGGCTACCCCGCGCGGTGCAGTCGATGGAATTACCCTGATTAGACCCATCAGTGTAAGCAACCACACAGTCACATTGCTCGGATAAAATTCTGTAAAACATTTGTGTAAAAACATAGACTGGAGTAAATTTCTTTTTGTACATCGATACATCTCAAATAATTCTGAATCTCCTTGTTACCAGGGTGACAAACGTGGCCTATCTGAACAGTTGCTCCAGTGGAGTACGAGCAATGGTATGAAATTCCGGGGACATTGGGATGGAGAGTAGGCTTCATACATGTGGCATCATGGCGATCTGCCTCTCCACTGCATGATAAGTGGTGGTTCACTTGTCTCAGCACAGAGGTTAGGAATCGGATTTGTCCTATATGCTCCTGTTGTCAACTGAATCCCCTCATGGTGAACAGCATCAACGATCTTAAGATAAGATGGCCTAGCTACGCATAAACCAAGGAAGCATAACCGAGGCGGGATCCCACAAACGCCTTGTAAATCTGGACTAGACATATTCAGTCTGCTCCCCATGTTCTGTGGCTGAGAAATTTTAAGACGTTCAATAAATTTAAACGTTTGGCCTTCATGATCAGATGTGAGAGACAGAAACGTCACTGAACTTTTCCAATTGTGAACACTGTCTCTCGTTTAAAGAAGAGGCAAGTTAAAAGTGTAACAAGAACGATTAAATTCAACAGAAGCACATTTCTCTGAGGACAATTAGAAACCTTTGCTGTCCGTCCGTTCATCTAACTGTCAAATCTGTAGCTGCAACTGACGAGTCGTCGTTGCAAGGTTGGAGGAGGTGTAGAATATGGTAAAGTCGTGCACAAACAATGAACATCGAAACGGAGACTGAACAATGGACATATTACCATTTATTGGTTTAGCAAACAGTCACATTTAAATGAGTTCCTTGAGGAACACATTTTCGTAGTCTGATCACTCGGAGAGAGCATCAGCCACCAGGTACGGAAAAATTCGCTTAGAGAGTAAGGACTGTAAATACTGGTATTCGTCCTCCGAAACCCCGTTTGTGTCGCAGACCTTCTCGAACTTTAAGAAGATGCCCTTCAGGTACTGTCTGTGAAGGAAATAGTTCTGTATTTCCATCTCAAGCATGGCGAGGTTTGTTGACGGTCTATCGATAGCTCCGAAACCTACAGTGGGAGCGACTAAGCATATCCAGTGATACTAGAACCCAAGCCAGATGGCGGCTGACGACGCGCTCTAGCGTCTTTCCTACGCAGTAAGTGAGGGCAACGCTACGGTAATTACTGGGCAGCGAGCAGTCCTTCACTGGTTTCAAAAGAATCACTAAAATTTCCTCCTTCCACGGGTCGGGGAAGTCCCGAGTCAACCAAATTCCATTAAAATGAGATAAGAGGATTTCCTTTGGATACTGTTTGAGGCACTGTAACATGTTGTACAGGACGCGATCTTTACCTGGTGCAATCTCCTTGATTAGAGGCAAAGCACTCTCAAGGTCCCACGTAGAAAAGGATCCGTTGTTCTCGGTGTTCTTGGAAAGAAAATTCCAACTACTCATCTGTGTTAACGTCAGATGGCAGTGGAAAGATGGATAATGGTTTTCAGTGGCTGGGCTATAACAGAAGCACTCTCTGATTGTATGCACGATCTCCACAGGAGTAGAATGGAGATAACCCTGCCTCAGTGTAGCAATTACAGTTGCTCGTGTTCCGGCGTAACATCAAGCACCAGCACGTCGGCCCGAAACGTAACAGTAGAGAAGGCTGTGAGACGACGTCTACATCTACATCTACATCTACATGATTACTCTGTAATTCACATTTAAGTGCTTGGCAGAGGGTTCATCGAACCACAATCATACTATCTCTCTACCATTCCACTCCCGAACAGCGCGCGGGAAAAACGAACACCTAAACCTTTCTGTTCGAGCTCTGATTTCTCTTATTCTATTTTGATGATCATTCCTACCTATGTAGGTTGCGCTCAACAAAATATTTTCGCATTCGGAAGAGAAAGTTGGTAACTGAAATTTCGTAAATAGATCTCGCCGCGACGAAAAACGTCTTTGCTTTAATGACTTCCATCCCAACTCGCGTATATCATATCTGACACACTCTCTCCCCTATTACGTGATAATACAAAACGAGCTGCCCTTTTTTGCACCCTTTCGATGTCCTCCGCCAATCCCACCTGGTAAGGATCCCACACCGCGCAGCAATATTCTAACAGAGGACGAACGAGTGTAGTGTAAGCTGTCTCTTTAGTGGACTTGTTGCATCTTCTAAGTGTCCTGCCAATGAAACGCAACCTTTGGCTCGCCTTCCCCACAATATTATCTATGTGGTCTTTCCAACTGAAGTTGTTCGTAATTTTAACACCCAGGTACTTAGTTGAATTTTCCAACGGATTTCTTTTGGAACTCATGTGGATCACCTCACACTTTTCGTTATTTAGCGTCAACTGCCACCTGCCACTCCATACAGCAATCTTTTCTAAATCGCTTTGCAACTGATACTGGTCTTCGGATGACCTTACTAGACGGTAAATTGCAGCATCATCTGCGAACAACCTAAGAGAACTCAGATTGTCACCCAGGTCATTTATATAGATCAGGAACAGCAGAGGTCCCTGGTCGCTTCCCTGGGGAACACTTGATATCACTTCAATTTTACTCGATGATTTGCCGTCTATTACTACGAACTGTGACCTTCCCGACAGGAAATCACGAATCCAGTCGCACAACTGAGACGATACCCCATAGGCCCGTAGCTTGATTAGAAGTCGCTTGAGAGGAACGGTGTCAAAAGCTTTCCGGAAATCTAGAAATACGGAATCAACTTGAGATCCCCTGTCGATTGCGGCCATTACTTCGTGCGAATAAAGACCTAGCTGCGTTGCACAAGAACGATGTTTTCTAAAACTATGCTGATTACGTATCAATAGATCGTTCCCTTCGAGGTGATTCATAATGTTTGAATACAATATATGCTCCAAAACCCTACTGCAAACCGACGTCAATGATATAGGTCTGTAGTTCGATGGATTACTCCTAGTACCCTTCCCAAACACTGGTGCGACCTGCGCAATTTTCCAATCTGTAGGAACAGATCTATGGGTGAGCGAGCGGTTGTATATGATTACTAAGTAGGGAGCTATTGTATTAGCGTAATCCAATAGAACGCTGACTAGGACGACACAACGACAGGAGCGGCACCTATGCGATGAGAATATAAGCGCCGCTCCAGCTAGCCTCGACCACACTAAAGAGCTGCGCTAGAAGACGAGCCGTTATCCTAACTCTGTAGTCGTGACTTACGTTTTGCTTGCATGGAAATTGTATATATCGAAGGACATTGATTATTTGCATGTCGCCAATTGCTTACGACACCTGTTCGTGAAAAAGAAAAGTTAAGTATTGTCAATTCAATTTATTGTAATAAACTCCATGAATAAGATTTGCTGGAATGTCGTCTAGATATCCGAGGAAACAGCTTCCTATGCACCCAATATTAGACGAGTGGGCCAGATCCCACAGTTCGGACACATTTGTCAGGTATCCTCCTTATGGATTCCCATACATCTGAAAAGAGAGTGGAGCGATTTTTTGAGCCGTGGAACCGCTGTCAAAGCCACTTTTTGCTCTCTTTGATTTTCCTTCGTGTATCTGATCTCGCGACCGGAAAGGTTGCGTGGTTCTTAACAGATGGTTCGTAACTGAACCTTTCCAATGACGTGCGTCTAACCTTGATTGTTGAGAGACACTTATCTTTATACTAAATCGCCTCTTATGTCCACCTACCGACTTTAGGGTACATGCATCAGTGACACGGTACACCAGGTTAGTAATGTGATCCACCCAGTTCTGGGTACCATCTCACTGTTCCCGAACAGCTGATTGGCTGTACATCATCCAGTTTTCTCTGCTAAGAATCGAAAGTGGCGACTTCCTTTAAAGGACAGCTGTCTGAGAGTTGGATCCAGATGGGGAAATGGTCACTTGAATGCAAGTCACCGACCACTTCCCAGTGAGCCGCACCTATACGAGCAGAACTGAAAGATATAAGAGCAGGGCAACTGGAAGAAAGGTCTGTGGCCAAGACGATCCATGTTGTTGTTGTGGTCTTCAGTCCTGAGACTGGTTTGATGCAGCTCTCCATGCTACTCTATCCTGTGCAAGCTTCTTCATCTCCCAGTACATATTGCAGCCTACATCCTTCTGAATCTACTTAGTGTATTCATCTCTTGGTCTCCCTCTACGATTTTTACCCTCTACGCTGCCCTCCAGTACTAAATTGGTGATTCCTTGATGCCTAGTCAAGTTGTGCCACAAACTCCTCTTCTCCCCAATTCTATTCAATCCCTCATTATTAGTTATGTGATCTACCCATCTAATCTTCAGCATTCTTCTGTAGCACCACATTTCGAAAGCTTCTATTCTCTTCTTGCCTAAACTATTTATCGTCCATGTTTCACTTCCATACATGGCTACACTCCATACAAATACTTTCAGAAACGACGTCCTGACACTTAAATCAATTCTCGATGTTAACAAATTTCTCTTATTCAGAAACGCTTTCCTTGGCATTGCCAGTCTACATTTTGTATCCTCTCTACTTCGACAGTCATTAGTTAATTTGCTCCCCAAATAGCAAAACTCCTTTACTACTTTAAGTTTCTCGTTTCCTAATCTAATTCCCTCAGCATCACCCGACTTCATTCGACTACATTCCATTATCCTCGTTTTGCTTCTGTTGATGTTCATCTTATATCCTCCTTTCAAGACACTGTCCATTCCGTTCAACTGCTCTTCCAAGTCCTTTGCTGTCTCTGACAGGATTACAATGTCATCGGCGAACCTCAAAGTTTTTATTTCTTCTCCATGGATTTTAATACCTATTCCGAACTTTTCTTTTGTGTCCTTTACTGCTTGCTCAATATACAGATTGAATAGCATCAGGGAGAGGTTACAACCCTGTTTCACTCCCTTCCCAACCACTGCTTCCCTTTCATGTCCCTCTACTCTTATAACTGACATCTGATTTCTGTACAAATTGTAAATAGCCTTTCGCTCCCTATATTTTACCCCTGCCAAGACGATCCATGGCAGTGCTAAAATGGGTTCTACCAGCAGAGGTAAGGAAGTATAACTCTTCTGACACAATGAGGCTTTTGATAACTCTAATCCTGGTTCAGATCGACGTAAAAACCGATAGCAAATCATGTGCATTAAAATCTTCTACATGTAGTTAGCGTTAGGGCAGCTGCGAAATCGGGTCAGAAAGAGCCGCTCTTCGAAAATTTCTGTAGACTGCAGATACACATTAAAAATTGTAACGTTCATTGGGGCATGCACTGTGACAGCAACTGCCTCAACAGCTGTTGTGAGAGAAACAGAAGTGGAATGGTAAGTCTCATTCGCTTAGATAGTCATTATACTTTTAGCCCTGTCTCCACTGAGGTCATCTTTTCGATGGAAGCTGTATCCCCTGAGCACAAGCCTATCCTTACGATTATAATGCATTTCCTGTATACACAGACACAGTGGGCTCCCCTCTGGAAACAGTTTCAGCTCCTCCATATGTTTTCTGTACGGAGTCACGTTCCATTGAAGTACATGAGCTCTTTATCTGGGAATTTTACGTTATCTTCTAGCTATTATGAGTGTAATAGAGCCCTTTCAGAAGGGGGTGAACAGAGAGGACTCCATGGTTCATTTAAGCATTGGTCGAGTCGTCATTCTGAGTGTCTCTGTATCTGATGATCCGCTGGCTTCGAGTCCGCCTTCTTCACGGTCTTTTCGCCTTAGTCCTCTCCTTCAGATACGATGACACGTATTTAGGCTGAGGCAAACTAATTTCCATCAATTACCCTTGCAATGCGGCATCTACGTCAGGGGCTTAAGTGGAGATTGTCATCGGAGTTTGCGTGGAGACAGTCACAGTTTCAAGTGAACTGCTGCTTTCACATCTGCATTTGCAGGAGCGTATCTTGTCATCAGAATACGCAGGTGACGACTGAGACAAAACAGTATAGCAGATTTCTTCGCGAGTGCTGCACTAAACGAATTTGAAAAGTGTGGGAGTTGAAGAGATTTGCATACCGTCTTCGCTTCGAGCGTAGAGTATGTCCTTATTCACCTTCTGTTCCAGGATTTTATTTTCTTTCTTCAACATCATACACTCCATGCTCAAAGTGTGATGGGGACCTGAACATTTGACACAAAGTTCATGGAGGTACGGGCAATTCCTTCAGCGTGGGCAGCCATATCACACTCATCACACGTACGTTCAGCCGTACTCCAATAGTAGCGTCCCCGAATTTCAGTCATGCTAAACACCTCATGAGGTTCGGGAAGCACGGTCTGACTTTTAGTCTTAAAAACTCAGCGTTGATATAACCTGGAAAAACCGGCGAATCAAACGTCAATATAAACGATTCTGATTTTTCCACTAGTCTGTTCACGCGATGCATTTCGCACTTTAATGATACACTTGTCAGCCAACTCCTACTTAAAATCTGTAGTGTCCATATCATTTAAGCTACTACACGGTACTACTCCTTTACTGTAGTTGAATGTATGGAGCAATGTAATTATAATAATATAACCACCGTGAAGTTTGGACTTCAGGAGATTTGAAACTTCCTGTTATGTCACTGATTCGATTGATAACGTGCCGTTATGTAGTCACTTAACAAATCTGAGGGATCCAGCCAAGCCGTTAAGTCCTTTCTTTATGTACGTACGTAACTACTTCTGAAACGTACCACCTTCTTTTCGTATCTTAGAAAAAAAGTAATTTGACATGATAGGTTTGCCCCGTTACCATATGGTGCCCAAAATTTAGATGAAGCCGTGCTCTTTTTGTAGGATGGGTGTTTTTACCGCCAAACGGACCACCTGAACCAACAGTAGGATGTGTATAAAAAATCAAGGATGCCATGGGAAAGACATATGCAACTGAGGTGCAGGATGTTCCTCAGAGAACGATCACTAACGACTGTTGCACATCAGTAGCTATATACCACATCGGCGCGCAGTACGCCTTAATATTGAGGTGATTTGAGCGAGATATATACCGTTCTCGTAAACCAGGCGGTTAAGCCAAGATTCCCGGCCACTGTGACACCAACGTTCCAATGCTGCACTGCATGGTGTTCGCTGAAGTGTACCCAGAGGTTATCGAGACAGAGCACAGGCAGAGCTCACCAGCCCCCACCTCAGGAAACCTGAGTACGTCAAGCCCGTACGTAGCAAACGAATGATGAGCAACTGAGGGTCTTGTTACTTAGCACGACCTGGGGGGCGTTGTGGCTTATCGAATGGCACGGATGCAACGAGCTGCTACCCCCTGGCTTCTCAGTTTTGGTATACATACATGAACAATTTCCTCAAGCTCAACAATACTCTTGTCCTCATTTTTGATCTGAACAAAGTAGATTTTGTTGTTGAAGACGTTTAACTCTGTTTGATGCCCCTAAATACGCTGGACGATCACTCGCTGGCAGTTACAGAGACCCTGTGACAGTCAATTGGCACACTCCCACATGTAGTTTTGCGCTGTCAGCCAGGACTGATGCAGTAGCTTCAAGATTATCCGTTTGATAAGCAGAATTATGCGAAGGGAAGAAAGCTGCGATTGCAGATATGTTATTTTTCTATTCTACTCTGCTTAATTACAATGCCATTTATCGCACACAATGTTGATAACACAGAGACCGTGGATTCCTAATGACCATGACGGCGGACTTCACAGAGTAATCGGCTAAGCAAAAACGGGTTCAAAGCGTAGGAAAGTCGTCTTTAGCGTATGGCAGCAGTGAAGGCACCAATCCGAATGAATAGCGTAATAAAGGCAAGGTCAAAATTCAGATTATCACTACCAGGTATATAATGCATCAGTGAACTAGTGAGACTGTCTGACAAATGTCGGGCCAATGTGCCAATGTATTTACTATTAGTCTCGCTTAAGTGGACGGTTCCACGTGATATGCTTGCAGCAACGGTGCCTTTTGGGTTAGAAGCTGTGACTGTAGCCCGAGTATCTCTGACCTGTTCTACATGTCGAATCTCGGTCCTGGCACTGAATCCGGATCACTCTCGGATACTACACCCTCCTTTCTTTAATAGGCTCGGCCTATGCCGAAACTGTCGGGGAAAATGTGAGAGAGATGACGGAAGCCCCGTCGATGGTTTCTGTAGAAGGTCATCGACATGTTCGGCCGGGTCAGATAGTGCAGGCAGTGGAATTGCCAAGTGATGTGTGGGTTTTGGGGCGCAGCCTGGTTCTATCTCCAGCGGAGACGGTGCCGGACGTATAGAGGATGGGGAAAACGATTTGGTCTCCACGGTCAACTATGTCTGAAAATGCTCCGTGTCCATCGATTATGTTGCAAGGTGGTCATCGGTGTTAGTGGAAGCCGAAAGTGGTCTAGGGGGTGGAAGTTGTTCCACCTCCATTGGTTTCCATTGTTGGTTATTGTCGACCACTCTTTACGATGATGGAGGATGTAGCAGGCAATCTGTTGAGCATGCTTGCCCCAGAGCGGTTGTGTACATCTCATCCAGTCGGCAGCTGAGGGATAGAAGGTCGCGGCACCACTCTTTGCAGACGGAACTAATTTCAGTGCCTGACGAAAAGTTCTTGGCAAGCAGCAGCCTCGAGAATCTGCAGTTCCCTATTTCCAATGGGGACGAATTGAATCCACCAGGGACTGTGACCAAAAGCATGAGCCCAGGCGTGGGAGCCCACGCCCTATGATAGTAATGTGGGATGGGAGAGGGCCTCCTGAGCCAGGCTATGCTGGTCGAAGAGATTGGCTGTCTTTAAAGAACTGGATCATGGCCAGGTCTCCTTCAAGCAATGGATCCAATATCTACAATGAGGAGAAGAGGGTATGCTTGCACGATGAAAACTGGATAACTATATTATAACATTGGCCAGCTGACACTTGGAATTGGTACAAGCGTATAGTGACGACTGAGGTCGCTCATCAGCGGTAAGATTTGGATTGTAAGTGTCCCTCGAAGGTTAAATTCATGGCGAGCGGCGACTAACGTGCATCTTCTCAAATTTATGCGGAAAGGCTATCAAGCATGATCCGCAATATTATGACCACTGTCTCAGTAGTGTGTTGGTCCGCATTTGGAACGCAATACAGCAGTGATTTGGCGTTGCATGGATTCGACAAGGCCTTGGTAGATTTTAGGAGGTACTGACACCAGACCTCATAGCACAGGTCACGCAATTCCCGTAAATTATAAGCCGGTGATTCGTGCAAGCTGCGCTAGCTTCTGGTAGCCACTGATATGTATTTCATTGGCTTAATATCAAGCAAATTTGTTGGTCAAGTCATCAATATGAGTTAAGCATCATGGTTCTCGAAACACTGTACCACGATTCAGGTCTTGCAATGAGGACAGTTATCCTACTTGATGATGTGATAGCCGTCGTGAATAGATCAACCATGAAGGGATGCAGCGCGTCCACAATAATGTTCACTTAGTCTGCAGCTGGCTTGGTACCTTCCTTTATTAACACAAGTCTCACCAAAGCTCAGGTGAAGGCTCTCCATTGTATGACACTTCCATTGCCTACTCACGCCCTTGCCACGGTGCATGTTTCGAGCGGCCGTTCGCCAGATCGATAGCATATCAGGAAACGATTATCTGCTTAGTATGACAAGGAAGGTGATTCAGCATAACAGCCTACAAGTTTACGCTGATGCACGGGCCAATCTCACTGACCTCATACCCACTGTAGTAGTAACTGGCGATGTCATTGGATCAGATGGGAACGCAAATGGGTCTTCTGATGTGGAGCCCCATGTTCAATACCATGTGTTGAACACAGTGCTCCGAAACACCTCATCCTGCATCAACACTGCGTTTCGCCATCAGAACTGCCACAGAGTGCCACCTATCCTGCTTCACAGGAGGTAAGGCCTCCGAGGTCCACGGTCTGTGTCGACGCGTGAACGTCCAACACTTCTCACCTAATGGTGGTTTCACCGTCCGTCAACCACTTTCCACAGATACTCGTGCCAGTACCACGTTAAAAATCAAACAGTTTTGCCGTTTCCCAGGCGCCGGAACATAACTATCTGTCCTTTGTCAAAATAACATATTGCAGCGGATTTTTCCAATTGCGGCCTGAGTCGTCACTAGACTGATCCCCCATTCGCATCTAATCCGCTTATGTACGAGTACATTCCTTACCACTTCACGAATTCAAAGCTCCGCCAGGCAGCATTCTGTTTTGCGGTGGGCCTCAGTCATAATATTTTGCCTCATCTGTGTAAGTTGTGTATGATGTCACCGTAGTGCAGGACGAAACTAACAGATACAAGTATGAGTGTGTGCAAACCTGTTTATGTCGTCCTTACTCAGCAGACTATAAAGTCATTGAAAACAGCATGCCGTTGTTGTTGAGAGAAGGTAAGAAAACAGAAGGGATGGATAAATAAGTCGAATGGTGTTAAGGCATCAAATAACTTACGCAGATTGAAGGGAATCCAAATCTAGGAAAACAGCAAGGTAGTTACACGTTGCGCTTAATGTTTTTCATTGACAGCAACAACAGTTTCAAATCGTGTTTATTCGACAACCAAAAGGTCTCATTCAGGACACACAACGAGCTAACTGTAGAGCTACCCGCTTTTATGTGCTCGGAGCAACAGTCGAGATTATGCATTTGGTCTAAGTGTCGCTGCTGTGGCCGGGCTTGGTATCATCGTCATCGAACATCTAAGACTTTACGAATGTGATAGAGAGGAATAGCACTCCAGGAGAAGGGGTATACATTTTACACCCATACATGAACAATATACTGACAGCAACTTTTTTTCAAGCATGAGAGCAAGTGTAACCCTCAGAAGGACACCAGACGTGTTTCGTTGTACCGAGAATCCGGAAGTGCATTAGGACGAGACAGTATGTAGGGATGTGGTGATATATGTGCTACTGCATATTATGTTTACGGTAATCTATTGTTGGAACATACTTACTAAGCACTGGTATGCAGAAAGACGGCCAGAAGAGTGGCCACTGCTATTATGCCACTGAACTTCAGAAACTGCTTCATGCGGAATTTTGTTTCTCAACTTAGATTTACTCATTTTGTCTAACAAGTGGCATCCTAAACCATTGTTAGTACGATTGCTAATAATTCATTGTTAGTCTGGGTTCCTTCTCAGGTAAAAAAAAGCTATAGATAATATGCAAAGAAAAGCGGCGTGTGTCGTCAGGAGTTCGTTTAGTAGGCACGAGGGTACCATGGAGCTTCACGTCAAGCTTCAGTGGCAGATATTACAAGAGAAACGTTGTTCATCACTAGAAATTTACAATTAGAATTCGTTTTGCAAACCATTCCCAAATGGAACAGGTAAGTATGTAGTAACAAAAGATATCATCGCCACACACTGTGACATCTGTAACTCTCAGTAAAGGGCATGTATGTATGTATGTATGTTCCACCTCTCTTGCTAACTCACGTGATCCATTTCAACCATCTTGCTACACATATCATTTACTGTCTGAAAAGAACCACTGTTGGCTTAAGAACCATCTACTTCTCACTGGAAGGAGGTGGGGTGTTAAAAGGACACATGAAAGAGAATAAGTTTATCGGTTACTTTATTTTCGTTGTTTATGAAGTAAAACTGCTACATCAGGTATGACCTTGTAATTTTATCTTCATTACTACTAACTGTATTTGCAACACATATTGCAGATGCTATTCACGTACACCACTGAATGTACTTGCAAAAAGAATACGACACGTAGTTCAGGAGATATGACATCACAAACATTGAGCTGCGTGGAAACGAAACTGCAGTTCGAGCTCCCTGCAGACACCGGATAAATATGTGTAGAAATATGTTTGAAATCTGTATGACATGTAGGTACGCAGGCAAAGCTACCAGTAAAATGCTCCTCTTAAACCTCTGAATCTATTTCAGAAAAGCTTGGTACACACATTACTTTCTACCTAGGAAGGAGGTACAACCCGCAGCCTCCTACTGGGGCGGTGTTGTGGATGGAGACAGGAGACAAAAGGAGGATATGTACTGACATAATGGGGGAAGCAGTAGATTGACAAAAATAGGGGGGGGGGAGGAGATGGACATATGAGGGGAGGGGGGGATGGAGAGAAAGGAAAGAGAGTGGTGAATAGGAGATGGACAGAGAAAGGGAAGAGCAGGAGAAGGACATAGAGAAGAACGGAGAAAGAGTCGGACAGAGAGGGGGGGGCGAGGGGAGGAGATGGGCAGATAGAGGGAGAAGAGGAAGTTCACAGAGCAAGGGTAGAGCAGAAGATGGACAGTGAAAGGGAAGTGGAGGGCATGAACAGAGAGAGGGTATAGGAGGGGATGGTCAAAGATAGGAGAGAAGAGGAGATAGGCAGAGAGTGGAGGGAGAGGGTGATGAACGGAGAGATACTTAGGAGGAGATTGAGAGAGAGTGAAAGTGAATGAGGCGGACAGAGAGAGGGAGAGAAGCAGATGGAAAGGGATGGGTGATGATGGAAGTGATGTAAAGAGAGAGAGAGAGGGAAGGAAGTCACAAACTAATATATATATATATATATATATATATATATATATATATATATATATATATATATATATATACCTGTGCAACGCTGGGTACTTATCTGATACGTAAATAATAACACGAATGAAATTTGTAAGTCGACATTAGACCGTGGTAGTTTGGAAGAATTGCAGAGCTAAATTCTTCGATTGTTGTATACAATCGTAAAGAAGTATAATATGTTACGATTTCAATGTACAAGACATCATACACTGATGAGGCAAGAATTTGAGGATGCTCCAAAATTGTATACTGTCTTCAGATCTGCGACAGTTGGCGGTCTATACTGCTTCACAGAGCAGGCAAATCCCAGATAACCTACGTTCTGTGATGAGTCCTGGACGTCCAACAACTTGTCGCCTACTTGTGGTTTGAACGTCAGTCTACCACTTTCCACAGATGCTCAGCGACCGTAGCAGATGAACGCTCCACCTGCCGCGGACGCAGGATGGAAGGGACAGAATGATTCTTTGGGTGGAATTCAAATGGGCTTCTATGAGGTCTGTGGTAGTAATCTAGGGTATCATAGCAGCTATGGATGACTCGAAAATTTATACGGACCAGCTGCATTTCTGCATGCTTGACGTCTTCCCCGACGGCGATGGCATCTTCCAGCTGGATAACTGCCTGCGTCACATGGTCAGAACCGTGTTATAATATTTTGAGGAATATGATACTTAACTGGCTTTGATGCGTTATTTAAATACACTGTAAATTGTGTTTTCGAGAAGTATGCATATATTAAATGCATTAAGCACGGAAAAGACCCACCGTGATTTAACAGCTAAATTCGGAAAATACAGATAAAACAAAAGAAATTGCACTCTCGGTTCAAAGACAACTCACAAATGAAGAGCGGTAAAGGTTAGTAGAGATTCGAGCGTCAGTCAAAAGATCTATGCACGAAGCGTGCAACTACTACAACTGTCATACCTTAGCACAGGATCTACCAGAGAACCCGAGAAAATTCTGACCCTACATAAAATCTCTCTGAGGGTCTAAGCTCTCCATCCTATCACTCGTTGAGCAGTATGGTGTGACAGTAGAAGACAGATAAACTAAAGCCGAAGTTATAAGTTTCGAGTTTAAGAAATCGTTCACGCAAGACAATAGTGCAAACATTCCGTCGTTTCACCATCTCACAGGTCCCGTGTGGACGACATAGTAAGAGGCATCCCTGACGCAGAAAACAGATGAAAGAGTTGGAAACAAGATACGTCTTCTGGTCCACATTAAATCCCAGTTCGGTTTTACAAAGAGTTCTCTAAGGAACTGGCATTTATCGCGAGTCTCTCACCCATCACAATGTCCTAAGCGAGTGAAAAAATCGCGGGTGAGTACTGTATTTAAGAAGGGTAAAGGAACAAAACCACAGAATGTACAGACCAATATCCTTAACATCGGTTTACTGCAGAATATCATTAATTTCCTTAACACAGATAAGCCTATGTCGACGAATCAGCATGGTTTTAGTAAGCATCGCTCGTGCGAAACTCAGCTTGTCTCTTACTCACGTGATATATCGCGAACTATGGATGAAGGGCAACGAGCAGATTCCATACTTATATATTTCCGAACAGCATTTGACAGGATGCCCCAATGCAGACTTAACGACTGTAAGAGCATATGGAATAAGTTCCTTGACATGAGAGCGGCTCGAAGACTTCTTCAGTAATAGAACCCAGTACGTTATCCTCAATGGCGAGTCTCGACAGGAGAGTATCGTCAGGAGTTCCACAGGGAAAATCGATACTACCGCTATTGAAACTTACTGGCAGATTAAAACTGTGTGCCGGACCGGGACTCGAACTCAGGACCATCGCCTTTCGCGGGCCAGTGCTCTACCAACTGAGCTGCCCGCTAAATTCAAAGGTCCCGAGTTCGAGTCTCGGTCCAGCACACAGTTTTAATCTGCCAGGAAATTTCATTTCAGCGCACACTCCGCTGCAGAGTGAAAATCTCATTCTGGAGACTACCGCTGTTACTTACTGCACACATTAAAGATCTGGCGGATTGGATGGGCTGCAATCTTCGGTTGTTTGCTGAATATATTGTGGTGTACGGGAACGTGTCGACGTTGAGTGACTGTGGAAGGATACAAGGTGATTTAGACAAAATTTATAGTTGGTGTTATGAATGGCAGGTACCTCCAAATCTAGAAAAAAAATTTAATTTATGAGGATAAGTAGGAAAAACAAACATTCGGATGCAGTGTTAGTAGAATCCTGCTTGACCGAGTCATGTCGTTAAAATATCTGGGCGTAAGAGTGCAAAACAGATGAAATGGAATGAACATGTGTGAATTGTTGTAAAGAAGGCGAGTTGTCGACTTTGGTTTGTTGTGAGAATGTTAGGAGAGTGTGGTTGATCTGTAAAGGGGGCCGCATATAAGACACTAGTTCGACCTATTCTTGAGTACTGCTCGAGTGTTAGGGATCCGCACCCAGTAGGATTACAGGAAGACATCGAAGTTATTCAGAGGCGGTCTGCTGGATTTGTTACCGGTAGGTTCGAAAAAAACGCAAGTATCACGAAGATACCTCGAAAAGTCATATGGGGATCCCTGGAGGGAAGACGACGTTCTTTTGAAAGAACACCATTGAGAAAATTTAGAGAACAGACATTTGAAGCTGACTGCATAACGATTCCACAAGTACCAACATACATTTCGCATACAGACAACGAAAATAATATACGATATGTTAGGTCTATTACAGAGGCATATACACAGTCGTTTTTGCATCTCTGTATTTGCGAATGAAACAGGAAAGGTATTTACTAGTAGTGGTACATGATACCCTCCGCCGTGCACCGTACGGTGGCTTGCAGCGTATTACCCAGATGTAGATGTAGACTTAATCTAATCTCCACGGAATAAATACGGGACGTTATTCAGTGCCATCTCCTGGCCCAAAAACCACCTGCTGGTAATTTACTGCATTACATAGGACCAAGATGTCATTGAGCACTTGATCATAATGTTTTGATGCATTAGCGTTTCTTCATAAAACAAGTAGTGGCGTAAATTGAGTTCTACAAAATTTTATTTCTGCTGGTTGTATATATTCCAATGCAAGCATCCACTCAGGGGCAAATCATCCCCATCCCCTCCCTTTAACCTATTGTCATGTCAATTGATTCAAGATCGTCTGCAATTAATTTATGACTCTGGGAATAATCCATCCTACTGGGAAACCTCCCAACCTTCCCGTCCCCCTAGTTCTCCTCTACCCCTCTAGGAAAAGGGACACTTTCCTGTCAGCCCCACAGTTCAGTTCTGAGCCAGTTTTCCCCTCCTGGGAAATCCTTCAGCCCTCCCCTCCTCCACTCCTCTTTCCCCTCATCCGCTTTCCCTCCCCTCCATCCACTTGTGAACTGGCTGCAACAAGAGTCCGTCTGTGCTGGGCTGACAGGCTAGGAGGATTTCAAGACACAAAATGGGCAGCAAATTCGAGAAATATATTCTTTATTTATGTAAACATTGATTAAATTCACTAATTAAATTGATGGGAAAAACTGGGCTGTGGCTCTCTTTATTTGGACGGGGAAGATAGTCCACTCTGTTGAGGTCACAATTGGAATATCAAAAATGGTGTCAAACAGTCCACTTCCACTGCCCTATCAAATTTTTGAACAGTTTACTTGACACAAGATAGGGAAAAAATCTCTGAAAAGTGCAAGTCAAACAAACTGCTTAAACCACTTACGACCACCTTACAGCGATTCTTCTTCATAATAAAACATATTTTCAACATTTGAGACTCACACACACACACACACACACACACACACACACACACACGCAAACCAATCAATTAAATTTCCTCCACAAGTAGATCGTACTGCTACATATATATGAGGTCTCGCATGGACTGATGTTTGAGAACTAAAGCATTCTCCTCTACACACTCTCCGTAACGAACACTACACAAACGATCACAAAGGTAGCCAAATGCATAGTGAGTAGTAGTTCACAATACAGAAGCCTAGAGGTTGCTGCGATAGCGGGCATAAGCCAATTTTTTTGTGACTGCCCACATGGCCAACCCACAACTTAATCCCCCCAAATAATTCGTGATACCAGATGTCGGCTTCCTTTGATCTCAAGGGCACGAACAATCCACTGAATGGCGGAATCTCTCTGGAATATGATATCTGGAGAATTCATGTTTTGGTCTTCTCAAGTGCTTACTTCCTTCTGGACAAAAAAAAGGATGTCGACAGCCCTTTCATATCTGATCCCCAAGAAATTCCCACCAAACCACCATCTTTTGTAACGCCATCATCTCAAATGCGCAGATCAATGTGTTCCCCCACTCCTCCCCCCACATTCCCTCCTACACTCTCTATCTATGACTTAGTGTGAAAAAGACTCAGTCTGTGTTGAGCTGGATTAAAGTGCTAAGAGCATGCTCTACCTCTGTCATAGGATGCCTTACCACGTTCTAACTCTTGTACGTCAGTCAGTTCCCTTGTTACCTGCGAAGTGTCTTGAAGTCAGCGAAATAACTGCACAGAGGAGTCGTAAATGTGAGGTTAATACTACGTATCACTTTATAAGCTCTGTAATATAACTGATTTTATTACGATGGCCGTCTATCCCTGTGTAGGTGGGAGATTGAAATTTCATTGAAACATCTGGCACCAACGAATCGACGCCTGATTACCGCTCCAACTCACAAATCATATCCATGGCACTGTGACACTCTCTTCCACCATCCCTTCCACCCTCCCAGTGGCACGTCATTGGTATCAAACTGATTGACTAATCAATTAAATTAAGCACAAGAGTCCGTATGCATGGTGAGTAATTTCTTTCATCCTGCACTCAGATTACACTGGCCAGGTAATTCCAATGGGAATCTCTCGAAGGAAGGCGATGTCCTTTTTGAGGAAAGCTTTTGAGAACCAACGCTTGAAGCTGACTGCTGAAGGATTCTACTGCCACTGACATACCGGATGATCAAAAAGTCAGTATAAATTTGAAAACTGAAAAAATCACGGAATAATGAAGATAGAGAGGAACAAATTGACACATATGCTTGGAATGACATGGGATCTTATTAGAACCAAAAAAATACAAAAGTTCAAAAATGTCCGACAGATGGCGCTTCATCTGATCAGAATAGCAATAATTAGCATAACAAAGTAAGACAAATCAAAGATGATGTTCTTTACAGGAAGTACTGAATATGTCCACCACCATTCCCCAACAATAGCTGTAGTCGAGGAATAATGTTATGAACAGCACTGTAAAGCATGCCCGGAGTTATGGTGAGGCATTGGCATCGGATGTTGTCTGTCAGCTTCCCTTGAGATGTCGGTCGATCAAGATGCACTTGCGACTTCAGGTAACCCTAAAGCCAATAACCGCACGGACTGAGGTCTGGGGATCTGGGAGGCCAAGCATGACGAAAGTGGCGGCTGAGCACACGATCATCACCAAACGACGCGCGCAAGAGATCTTTCACGCGTCTATCAATATGGCGTGGTTCTAATGAAACCCCATGTCATTCCAAGCATGTGTGTCAATTTTTACCTCTCTATCCACAATATTCCGTGGGATATTAAGTTTTCAAATTTATACTGACTTTTTGATCACCCGGTATAAGGTAAGAGACTTTAGTGATCATACAGAGGAACGTGGACAGTCTTTTCTTCTCTCGCTCTATTTGCGAGTGGAATAGAAAAGAAAATGTCTAGTAATGTTACAGGGTACCCTCCGCTATACATCGAATGATGTGTTGCGACACATGCATACAGATGAAGATGTAAATTTAGTCTATCGATAAAGATGTCAGTCACGGAAGAATGTTGTCTCCTACTTATTGAGAAAACAAAATATGGAATCTGTGCTATATGTTGTCTCTCGGTATTAGCCTGTAAGTTTCACATTGCACTTACTTCCTTAGATGTATGTGAGAGGCGGTGATATATTTGCCCACAACATTTAGAAGAACGGGTATAGAGCTCAACTCTCAACTCAGAGTAAAGCTTACACCCTATATTCTCACAAATCTTCCGGTCTCTGATATAGTTAGCACTTTAATCCACCTGATTTTCGGAAGAGTTGTCCCTCACCAAATTACAGGCCCCTGCTAACTCTCTCAAAATTATATCTTATTCTGGCATGAGTTAGAAGACTGTTTAGTCCTCCAGCCGTCAATGAGTAGGTATGGCGGTATCGTAATGGGAAAAACAGCACATCACATTCCTTTTTCCTGCTGCCATACCAGCGTTTCTGTCCTGCACTTCCTGTTGCCCCCTTACAAATCTAAAACTAAACTGAACTTCGTCACGGAAGACCCAACTGTACTGAGCGACCACTGGATGCAGATATGTATGGTTTGAGGTCAGTGCACTGCTCTCGCGACCATTGTCAGTTTTCATGACACAAGCTGCTACTTCTCAATGAAGTAGCTCCTCAATTTCGTCATAGAGGCTGAGTGCATCCCACTTGCCAACATCGCTCGGCAGACCCGACGGTCACCGATCCAAGCGCTAGCCAGACCGAAGAGCCATTAACTTCGTTGGCCTGACACGAACTGGTGTTAACATTGCGGAAAGGGCGTTGGATCATCCCATTCCTAAAGTACTTGTATAGCCGTATTACCTTCATTCCATGAACTTCCTTTAACTTCGTAGACCAAGTGAGATATAGCCGCTAATTTTCTCATTGTAGAGTCTTCACGCGATGTATGTCGGAGGGTGTAGTATGTTTGCTCACAACGATAAGAAGAAACGCTGAAGAGACCATCTCTCGGCCTCACTTTAGTCAGAGTATCGCGTCCCCTTGATATTCACACGAACCAATTTTCGACATGTACCGATATGTACCTCCAGCCAAGTCACAGACTCTTGCTAACTCTCTTGAAATTCCATCACGTTGCAACAGCAGTGTTCTATTAGTACTACCGACCACCTTAAACGACAATTGATTCTAACGTTATACCTTTGCGAGGAATTTTCGAAAAGTTGACGGTGAGACAACCTTATGCAAACAGAACAATCAAACTGGTAATCGTTTCGGAAACACTCCAGCAGAGAATAAACAACAGTAAACAGGTGGGTCAGGAACATACGTTCTCCCAGCACAAAACCAAGTTGTAACATTACATATTAAAACTTGTCGCGAGCCTAATTAGGCATACTTGTGTCAAGCAAAATGATAAAACGGAAGGCAGTGCTAAGGCTAATCTACCCTTCCTTGACACACACGCTAAACTCTTTCCTTACATCTCTTCAAACTACAACACAGTAACATAGTCTTGCAGATATGTGTGCAACTAGCAAACAAACGGTCAGTGTGATAGTAAATACACTCCTGGAAATGGAAAAAAGAACACATTGACACCGGTGTGTCAGACCCACCATACTTGCTCCGGACACTGCGAGAGGGCTGTACAAGCAATGATCACACGCACGGCACAGCGGACACACCAGGAACCGCGGTGTTGGCCGTCGAATGGCGCTAGCTGCGCAGCATTTGTGCACTGCCGCCGTCAGTGTCAGCCAGTTTTCCGTGGCATACGGAGCTCCATCGCAGTCTTTAACACTGGTAGCATGCCGCGACAGCGTGGACGTGAACCGTATGTGCAGTTGACGGACTTTGAGCGAGGGCGTATAGTGCGCATGCGGGAGGCCGGGTGGACGTACCGCCGAATTGCTCAACACGTGGGGCGTGAGGTCTCCACAGTACATCGATGTTGTCGCCAGTGGTCGGCGGAAGGTGCACGTGCCCGTCGACCTGGGACCGGACCGCAGCGACGCACGGATGCACGCCAAGACCGTAGGATCCTACGCAGTGCCGTAGGGGACCGCACCGCCACTTCCCAGCAAATTAGGGACACTGTTGCTCCTGGGGTATCGGCGAGGACCATTCGCAACCGTCTCCATGAAGCTGGGCTACGGTCCCGCACACTGTTAGGCCGTCTTCCGCTCACGCCCCAACATCGTGCAGCCCGCCTCCAGCGGTGTCGCGACAGGCGTGAATGGAGGGACGAATGGAGACGTGTCGTCTTCAGCGATGAGAGTCGCTTCTGCCTTGGTACCAATGATGGTCGTATGCGTGTTTGGCGCCGTGCAGGTGAGCGCCACAATTAGGACTGCATACGACCGAGGCACACAGGGCCAACACCCGGCATCATGGTGTGGGGAGCGATCTCCTACACTGGCCGTACACCACTGGTGATCGTCGAGGGGACACTGAATAGTGCACGGTACATCCAAACCGTCATCGAACCCATCGTTCTACCATTCCTAGACCGGCAAGGGAACTTGCTGTTCCAACAGGACAATGCACGTCCGCATGTATCCCGTGCCACCCAACGTGCTCTAGAAGGTGTAAGTCAACTACCCTGGCCAGCAAGATCTCCGGATCTGTCCCCCATTGAGCATGTTTGGGACTGGATGAAGCGTCGTCTCACGCGGTCTGCACGTCCAGCACGAACGCTGGTCCAACTGAGGCGCCAGGTGGAAATGGCAGCCGGCCGAAGTGGCCGTGCGGTTAAAGGCGCTGCAGTCTGGAACCGCAAGACCGCTACGGTCGCAGGTTCGAATCCTGCCTCGGGCATGGATGTTTGTGATGTCCTTAGGTTAGTTAGGTTTAACTAGTTCTAAGTTCTAGGGGACTAATGACCTCAGCAGTTGAGTCCCATAGTGCTCAGAGCCATTTGAACCATTTTTTTTGGAAATGGCATGGCAAGCCGTTCCACAGGACTACATCCAGCATCTCTACGATCGTCTCCATGGGAGAATAGCAGCCTGCATTGCTGCGAAAGGTGGATGTACACTGTACTAGTGCCGACATTGTGCATGCTCTGTTGCCTGTGGCTATGTGCCTGTGGTTCTGTCAGTGTGATCATGTGATGTATCTGACCCCAGGAATGTGTCAATAAAGTTTCCCCTTCCTGGGACAATGAATTCACGGTGTTCTTATTTCAATTTCCAGGAGTGTAGTACCATACGCCCCTCAACAACACGTACCTTAAACGAACTAGATGTAACGGTTTATAAAACCAATTACCGACACACATGAAACGAGTAACAATACTCAACAGCGAAAAGCTTTAAATGATTCTGAATTTAAATCAGGGGGTCTGCTAATGATCATAATCTATTACTTCATTGTTTAATACATGGTCTCTATGCGTGTGCATTAACCAACCTGCGTTAGAATAGACAACCCGGTAAATAGTTCTTTCTTCAACTCGGACTGAAGCAACTAAACAGAATGCAAATCTAACTACACTAGTTCTGATGGAGCCTTTGTATTGCTTCTTTAATAAATTAGCCTAGTTCTTGAGGACCCTTAAACGTTCATGGTGTGAAGAACCACGCTCATTAACAAAACTACTCCAGTATGTATGAGAAATGGTAATATTCTTATCATTCATTATTAATTAATTAACGCACAACGAACTATAACTCTTTAAATAACAAATGTGCTTTCGTAAGCAGTCTTTTGACCTACTCAAATTTATAATTGGCTATGCAACTGACAAACGACATTAAACCCCACTTCAACCACTTTCTCATAATAAATTAGGACACGCGGAAATAAATTTACTACGATAGGATTTCTGTCCAGGTTTTTGATTTGGGATAATCACGGGTGTAAGATAAAGTTTTTAGCAACACTACGATTATTATTATAAAATCAACCAAATTTCACAAATACCTCTTCCATTTACCGAGTGCCAAATATAAACAATTTAGTGGAAGGCTCGTGGTACTGGTGGTGTAATTTGTAGTGGCTGTTAACCTGACGCCGATTCTGTCATTGCAGTACTGTTATCCTCGCCCTATTACTGATCTTCATGACGTCGAAACAATATTTTTATAGGGCCAAAAACCATGCCATGGTATTGGTATCACCAAATGCAGCATCTGAGGTTCGTAAATACTTCCCTTAAGCTTTTGTGGCCTCAAACTTCCAAAAGTATCAGCCACAATGATCCGCTACTACTAGCGAAATGTTAACCACAGCACTGCTGAGCCCAGACTTCTTACTCATCACAAAGGACGAGTTGCCACTTGCACGCCAACCACACCTTTTCCACTCCGCCAAGCTACTTCTGTAGCTGCGGGGCTTCCCCTCATCTTTTACATTCAATCCTATGCTGTCAGTCCTCGGTAGCTGAATGGTGAGCGTGACGGATTGTCAGTTTTCTGGGCCCGGGTTCGAATCCCGCCTGTGTCGGGGAATTTTCTCTGCCCAGGGACTGGGTGTTGTGCTGTCGTCATCATTATTCTATCATCCTTATCGACTGCAGGTCGCCGAAGTGGCGTCAAATTGAAAGACCGGCACCCGGCGAACGGCCTCCCTGGCGTGGGACCCTAGCCATTCGATTATATTAAAAACCCTATGGTTCCTAACTATGGACCATGTCATTTACAGTACATTATATAACATTCATTTCAGTGGTTGTTTAAATTCACAAGCGTAATTTAAACAACATCCTTCATAAATTCGCATAACTGAAACACGTATTCATAGTCAAAGAATTTCCATGACAGATAAAACATACATAAGTAATACTACAAACTAACATAGAAATATCGATACAGATACAAAATAAGGCGTACATAGTGGTTACAAGGTATCAGAACGAGAAAAAGTAGCACACTAATGTTTATGGAGGAATACACCACCATGCACATGTACTCGTCTAGATATTTCGCAGCTCGTGGTCTAATGGCTTGCCGGCACGGTAGTTCAGCATGTTCGGTCAGAGGGCTGCGTGCTCTCTGTAACAGAAAAACTGAGTCAAGGAGTCAACGATCTACTTGAACGGATGTCTTGAGACGTCCGCCCGGACCAAACGCAACGAACTATATCGAAAAAAAAGAAAAAAAGGGCAAAATGTTTGGACAAAAATTGCAAAAAAAAAGTGGCTAGCGTTGCTGCCTCTGGATCACGGGGTCCCGGGTTCGATTCCCGCCCGGGTTGCGGATTTTCTCTGCCCGAGGACTGGATGTTTGTGTTGTTTTCGTCATCGTTCGTGACAGTGACTACATTGGATTGTGTATAAGCAAAAATGGACTGTGTAAAATTGGGACTTTCTATAGGCGCTGATGACCGCGCAGTTGAACGCCTCCCAGGCCAAACATCATCATCGCCTAGATAATTTTTACGATTGGTACTGCTTCTCGTGATTTGTAGTCAGTGACGTAACATTAGTAGCTGATTTCTTCAGCAATTTTAAATTTAATAGTCACATTTATTTACGCTGAGCGCCAACGGCCACCAATTCTCAATCCTCTGCAAATCGCTATAGGTTACACGAGTCGCAAACCTGTTATAGACAGAGGTCTACAACTAAGTACGTACAAAGTATTAAGAGTATTCGTTGACAGAATAGTGTTTCGTGAGAAATACATAACCTTTGTTTGAAATGAAACGTATCTCCATAATACGAATCTAACATTATCACAGAGCTTCTAATACACTATCCACTGAATCGTTTACATTTGTGCAATAGCCTCACATCTGCACAAATAATTCGGAGCTGCTGCAAGAGTAGGAAGAGTGGGTCTGGGAGGGGGGAGGGGGGGGGGGGGGGGCGACATTCAAGACTCAATCGCAGAAATGCTCATTTTTAGCCACACACACTGTTCGATAGCGGATCAAACATGGTACTGTATCCCATCTAGAGCGGAGTATACACACATGGGTAATACGCATATGCATAGTGGTAGTTATTTATTTAGAAGAAAACCCAGTGCTGACATACTTATACAGCTACCATCCATACATAAAGAGGTAGTTAACAAACAAGGACAAGCCGGACCAACTCAAGGTCAATATTTCCTCCAGCAACAGCAGTCATCGTAGCTCGATCCAAATTATAGTGCTGCAGTCTCTAGGTGACATATCCAATGGGTTTTGAGGTCACTTGGCCGGCCGCTGTGAGCGAGCGGTTCTTGGCGCTTTAGTCCGGAACCGCACTGCTGCTACGGTCGCATGCTCGAATCCTGCCTCGGGCAGGATGTGTGTGATTCCCTTAGGTTAGTTAAGTTTAAGTAGTTCTAAGTCTATGGGATTGAAGACCTCAGATGTTAAGTCCCATAGTGCTTAGAGCCATTGGAACCATTTGAGGTCACTTGCCTCCTACACCATCATTTGTTAGTGGACGAATCACACGCTCCTTAAAAACCAAGCAAGTGTATTTGAGGCTGAGATTTTCTTCTGCTTTTGCTCACAGAATTGTCAATTCCTACTGTTTGGATTTCTTCCATTATGATTCCCGAAAACGAATCCGAACCCGACAATTGTAATCTATTTCAGCTCACTCCCGAGATTTCCTGCTAGGCATTTTACGACAGTTAACGCTTCCGATGTCAGTGTACGGTATTTATAGCTCTATTAATGAGTAATGGATTTAGTTATGTTCAAGTCTACAACCAACTACGTCACAGGTCTTCCCAACTGCTTGCAGAGAACTGCATCATCTACGAACATCCCATATCAGAAACAAAAAAAAAAGTGGATGGTGCATAGCGCCATCATTATCTACTATCCTTCAGTCCCAGTCTCATACACTGATCGAGTAAATAATTGCCTACATGCTTCCATACACACGCTGCTCACTCCTATGTTTCTGAGACAAATACGCCATCTTTTCCAGAGGTTTTTTTTCCGTCACGTATTGGAATAGAGTATGTCAACCTATATGATCCTAGCAGCATCCACTTGATGCCTTAGCTTCACAGATTCACGTAACACGAACAGATGTGGTCTCCCAGGTCTGGTAGACTAAGACTAGGTAGTGTTGAGCTGTCGAATCAATGTTATTGTTCACCAATACGTATCATTTAACCACAAACGTTACTATGCGTGTTAAAGTCGGGATTGCACCTGACAATGGCCTGAATGTTAAAGCGGAAACTGAGAATCTACACACATCAAAAAAAGTTTTGCATCACCTAAGGCATTGTTGATCCAGATTGTCACACTCCTGAACGGCGATTCGGCGATGATACCTCAGAGTGGTTGGTGGGTCACGTCGTCCATAAACAGCACTTTTCAATCCATCCCCGGCATGTTCAATAGGGTTCATGTCTGGAGAACATGCTGGCCACTCTAGTTGAGTGGTGACGTTATCCTGAAGGAAGTAATTCACAAGATGTGCACGATGAGGGCGCGAATTGTCGTCCATGAAGACGTATGCCTCGCCAATATGCTGCCGATATACATCTACATCTACATCTACATTTATACTCCGCAAGCCACCCAACGGTGTGTGGCGGAGGGCACCTTACGTGCCACTGTAATTACCTCCCTTTTTTGTTCCAGTCGCGTATGGTTCGGGGGAAGAACGACTGTCTGAAAGCCTCCGTGCGCGCTCGAATCTCTCTAATTTTACATTCGTGATCTCCTCGGGAGAAATAAGTAGGGGGAAGCAATATATTCGATACCTCATGCAGAAACGCACCCTCTCGAAACCTGGCGAGCAAGCTACACCGCGATGCAGAGCGCCTCTCTTGCAGAGTCTGCCACTTGAGTTTGCTAAACATCTCCGTAACGCTATCACGGTTACCAAATATCCCTGTGACGAAACGCGCCGCTCTTCTTTGGATCTTCTCTATCTCCTCCGTCAACCCGATCTGGTACGGATCCCACACTGTTGAGCAATACTCAAGTATAGGTCGAACGAGTGTTTTGTAAGCCACCTCCCTTGTTGATGGACTACATTTTCTAAGGACTCTCCCAATGAATCTCAACCTGGTACCCGCCTTACCAACAATTAATTTTATATGATCATTCCACTTCAAATCGTTCCGCACGCATACTCCCAGATATTTTACAGAAGTAACTGCTACCAGTGTTTGTTCCGCTATCATATAATCATACAATAAAGGATCCTTCTTTCTATGTATTCGCAATACATTACATTTGTCTTTGTTAAGGGTCAGTTGCCACTCCCTGCACCAAGTGCCTATCCGCTGCAGATCCTCCTGCATTTCGCTACAATTCTCTAATGCTGCAACTTCTCTGTATACTACAGCATCATCCGCGAAAAGCCGCATGGAACTTCCGACACTATCTACTAGGTCATTTATATATATTGTGAAAAGCAATGGTCCCATAACACTCCCCTGTGGCACGCCAGAGGTTACTTTAACGTCTGTAGACGACTCTCCATTGATAACAACATGCTGTGTTCTGTTTGCTAAAAACTCTTCAATCCAGCCACACAGCTGGTCTGATATTCCGTAGGCTCTTACTTTGTTTATCAGACGACAGTGCGGAACTGTATCGAACGCCTTCTGGAAGTCAAGGAAAATAGCATCTACCTGGGAGCCTGTATCTAATATTTTCTGGGTCTCATGAACAAATAAAGCGAGTTGGGTCTCACACGATCGCTGTTCCGGAATCCATGTTGATTCCAACAGAGTAGATTCTGGGTTTCCAAAAACGACATGATTCTCGAGCAAAAAACATGTTCTAAGATTCTACAACAGATCGACGTCAGAGATATAGGTCTATAGTTTTGCGCATCTGCTAGACGACCCTTCTTGAAGACTGGGACTACCTGTGCTCTTTTCCAATCATTTGGAACCTTCCGTTCCTCTAGAGACTTGCGGTACACGGCTGTCAGAAGGGGGGCAAGTTCTTTCGCGTACTCTGTGTAGAAACGAATTGGTATCCCGTCAGGTCCAGTGGACTTTCCTCTGTTGAGTGATTCCAGTTGCTTTTCTATTCCTTGGACACTTATTTCGATGTCAGCCATTTTTTCGTTTGTGCGAGGATTTAGAGAAGGAACTGCAGTGCGGTCTTCCTCTGTGAAACAGCTTTGGAAAAAGGTGTTTAGTGTTTCAGCTTTACGCGTGTCATCCTCTGTTTCAATGCTATCATCATAGTTGCACTATCGGTCGATGGATGGCATTCACGTATCACACAACTGTTACGGCGTCTTCCATGGCCGTCAGCAACGTACTTCGGCCCAACATAATGCCACCCCGAAACATCGGGGAACCTCCACCTTGCTGCACTCGTTGGACAGTGTGTCTAAGGCATTCAGCCTGACCGGGTTGCCTCCAAACACGTCTCCCACCATTGTCTGATTGAAGGCATATGCGACACTCAGTGGTGAAGAGAGTGTGATGCCAATACTGTGCGGTCCATTCGGCATGTTGTTGGGCCCATCTGTACCGCGCTGCATGGTGTCGTTGTTGCAAAGATGGACCTCGCCATGGACGTCGGGAGTGACGTTGCGCATCATGCAGTCCAGTGGGCACAGTTTGAGTCGTAACACGACGTTCTGTGGCTGCACGAAAAGCGTTATTCTACATGGTGGCGTTGCTGTCAGGGTTTCTCCGAGCCATAATCCGAATTCGCGGTCATCCACTGCAGTAGTAGCTCCTGGGCGACCTGAGCGAGGCATGTCGTCGTCAGTTCCTGTCCTTCTGTTTCTCCTCCATGTCCGAAGACCATCGCTTTGATTCACTGCAAGACGCCTGGACACTTCCCTTGTTGAGAGCCCTTCCTGGCATAAAGTAACAATGCGGACGCGATCGAACGGCGGTATTGCCCGTCTAGGCATAGTTGAAGTACAGACAACTCGATCCGTGTACCTCCTTCCTATTGGAATGACTGGAACTGATCGCCTGTCGGACCCCCTCCGTCTAATAGGCGCTGCTCATCCATGGTTGTTTGCATCTTTGGGTGGGTTTAGTGACATCTCTGAACAGTCAACGCTACTATGTCTGTGATACAATATCCTAAGTCAACGTCTGTATTCAGTAGTGCTGGGAACCGGGGTGATGCAAAACTTTTCTAATTTGTGTATAGCGAGTTACGAAGTTGGGACTCATTCAAATGAAATGGGGGAAGCTGTGCAGCAAGCTGACGTGTATATTGACGGGTAGTTGACAGCTAAGTACGACACACTGTGTCGCAGCATTCCCATCTTCGAGAGCAGGATTGTTAGTGCAGCAGTTACTCAATAGCCTGGTGCTGCTACGTTAAAATCACCAACTTAACAGTCATCGCTAGATGTATTTCTAAAGCAACAAAGTGTGGTGAACACACATGGTCTGCAGGAAGTTGTATGTGCTGCAGTGGAGCGAGAATAGGTCTGTGACATTGTTTCGCTTAAGGTAATTCGAACACTGAGATGGAGATGTGCTGTTCATGACTTCAGTCACTCAATCATTCTAAAATCAACGAAACTCCAGTGCAAGATCGTATACATCGTCCAACAGCTTTTGCATGCAATAAATGTGGGATTCAAAGCATACAAAAATAATTATTTGCGAAACACTGTGGCATAATTACCGAACGTCTTCCAGGGCTATTTAAGAAGAGTGATGCTCTCCCTCCCACCATTAAAGCTGCCGTCTTCCATACCATAAACGTATATATGGAGTCCCTAATCATTTCGAAATGTAATTTGCTTAGGAAGGAAACAAATACCCAGTAATCCAGCGATGCAATGGAATGAGAAGCATTTAACCTAATCTTCAGGCCTCAGTCAGTGCTATTTGAGTACAGTGATGCTGTGTAGGCTACTCCCGTCCATAATTAACAAATGTTGCTTTAAATCTACAGTCTTTCACACCAAAAGCATCACATACTCTTCTCAGAAATCTGTTTCTGTGTCGCTAACATTTAGACAGGACCAAACTCGAGGAGTCCATTGTCATATTTATAATTCAGGGTAAAAAATCAGGTTATTTGTAGTGGAGGAAGATGTAAAAGTTTCTCCCAAACGTTATGTAGCTGCAAATATTCATTTTTATTATCCAAATACATAAGTTAGCAATCATCTATAGAAGCTCATTGCAACAGTACTCATTGATGGTCCAGTTCCCCTTTAAATAATTTTTTTTCCTGCTGCATCCATGCCCATTTTCTCCTAATATAAACAATGCTCCTGACTGTGGAGTATCGTATAATGTATTTAGGGCGCATGCACTTCCCCCTGTTAAAGCGCTGCTGATACATAGGACCAGCCTTTCATCCGGCTTGTAGTGCATACATTAAAAACACGAGCACCTTCAACTGTAAATGCTGATTTCATCTGCTGTGCAAAGCCTTATACTGAAGTCATATGACACATATGGCTCTGAGCACTATGCGATTTAACTTCTGAGGTCATCAGTCGCATATGACACATAGCCATAGGCAGCACTCAGATTTTCTTTTTCATCCTGCATTACACTCCAATACAGTATCTAGCTTAGTCTTGTGTACATGTCGCAGAACACATACTGTTCATCATATGGAACGCTGTAGCATAGATATTAACAATAGTATTCTGCTAGGGGGCGAAATAATGTTTTTAACATCTATGGAAGACTACATATATTGACACAATACAATGAAACTCGTCTAGCTTGAAGGGGCAAACCAGATGGCGCTATGGTTGGCCCGCTAGATGGCGCTGCCATAGGTTCAAATGGTTCGAATGGCTCTGAGCACTATGGGACTTAACATCTGAGGTCATCAGTCCCCTAGAACTTAGAACTATTTAAACCTAACTAACCTAAGGACATCACACACGGCCATGCCCCGAGGCAGGATTCGAACCTGCGACCGTAGCAGATGCACGGTTCCGGACTGAAGCCGGACTGAAGCACCTAGAACCGCTCGGCCACCGCGGCCGGCTGCCATAGGTCAAACGGTTATCAACTCCGTCTTTTTTTTAAATAGGAACCCCAATTTTTTATTACGTATTCGTGTTGTACGTAAAGGAATATGAATGTTTTAGTTGGACCACTTTCTTCACTTTGTGACAGATGGCGCTGTAATAGTCACAAACGTGACAGACACGGCCACTGTAAGAAGATCACCTATATTACCGAATTTATTAAGTGATCCGTAGTATTAAACTGATATTTACAACTATCCTATTTGACTGTCTTAAGAGACTTCGTAGGTGACAGGGGATTTGCCCAACTTAACAGAGTCTTAGCGTGAGAAGGCGTCCTGTGACAGAGGCAGAGCATGCTCTTAGCACTCCGATCAAACTCAGCACAGATTGAGTCTTTCCCCCAACAATTCACAAATGGGGAATGGGGATGGGAAGTCGGGGTGGGGAGAGGGGAACATGTCGGTCGGCTCGTTTGTGGTACAGGTTTTACAACAAGAGGTAATCACTTGAGAGAGAGAAGAGGTGGTTTGATGGGAATTTCTCGGGTATCAAATATCAAAGGAATGCTGCCGAGCCGGCCGGAGTGGCCGAGTGGTTCTAGGCGCTACAGTCTGGAACCGCGCGACCGCTACGGTCGCAGGTTCGAATCCTGCCTCGGGCATGGATGTGTGTGATGTCCTTAGGTTAGTTAGGTTTAAGTATTTCTAAGTTCTAGGGGACTGATGACTTGAGAAGTTAAGTCCCATAGCGCTCAGAGCCATTTGAACCATTTGGATGCTGCCCTCCTCTGCTTTGCCCAACAGAAAGTAAACACATGGGATAGTGCACGCGTTCCGAAGCGATATACAAATATGAATTTTCCAGGTGTCATATTTCAAAGGGATGCCGCCATTTGATGAATTGTTTGGGGCCACGAGATCAAAGGAAGCTAACATCCGGTATCATGCGTTCCATGGGGGGATTAAGTCGTGGGGTGGCCAGGTGGATGCCACAAAAAATTTGGCTTGCCCCCACTGTCGTGGCACACTTAGTCGGCTATATTGAGAACTACTACTCAATATGCATTGGGCTGCCTTTGTGATTGCATGTGTTGTGTGAGTTACAGGCAACATGCAGTGGAGGGTGCTTGTGTTCCCAAACATCAATGCACAAAAGACCTTATTTATATTCAGTGCAACAATCTATTTGTTGCAGAAATTTAATTACTTGATTTGATCAGTTTATTTGTGTGTGTGGGATCTTGAAACGATTAAAATATGTTTTACCATGAAGAAGAATCATTGTAAGCAGGCAGTGAGCATTATAAACGATCTTTTTGACTTACACTTTACAGATCTTTTTTTCCTACTTTGTCTCCTGTAAACTGTTAAATTATTAGTTTGATAGGCTGTTGTAAATCGATTATTCCCCAACATTTTATTGCAATTTTCATGGCATAGTAGTGGGCTATTTTTCCTACCCAAATAAGAGATCCACAGCCCAGCATTTCCCACCAATATTGTTAGTTAATTTAGTTATTGTTTAAATAAATAAACAGTATATTGCTAGAATTTTCCACCAATTTGGCGTTATGAGATCTTCCCAGTCTGGGAGCTCAGCAGTGACTGAATGGCTCTGAGCACTATGGGACTCAACTGCTGAGGTCATTAGTCCCCTAGAACTTAGAACTAGTTAAACCTAACTAACCTAAGGACATCACAAACATCCATGCCCTAGGCAGGATTCTAACCTGCGACCGTAGCGGTCTTGCGGTTCCAGACTGCAGCGCCTTTAACCGCACGGCCACTTCGGCCGGCGTGACTGAATGTTTTTCCTACTAATTCACAAGTGGGTGTAGGGGAGAGGAAGTGGGGGATTGGAGGGGAAGTGGATTAAAGTAGGTAAGGGCTGAAGGATTTCTCAGGAAGTGGAAAAGTGGCTCAGACCTGGACTGTGGGGCTGACAAAAAAGTTCTCCTTTTCCCAGAGGAATGGGGGAGGAGGAGGGGGAAGGGGAGGGGTAGGGGGTTTCTCAGAAGGATGGAGTATACCCTAGGTTGTCATAAGCCAATTAGGATAACAATAGGTTAAGGGGTGGAGAGGGATATTTTGACCTTGAATGTAGGCTTGCCCTTGAATGTATGCTACCTGCACAAACCAAATGACCCAGAACACTCTTTATCGCACCACTCACACAGTCTGTGTAAGTTGGCGTACTAATAAGACATGGCACTCATATTCTGGAGGGTGGTAGCTCAATTCCATGTCCAGCAATCCCTTTCGACAGTATCTGTTAATTCTCTAAACCGTTTAAGACCAAAGCTGTGAAGATACCTTTGAAATGTCATGGCAAATTTCCTTTTCCATCCTATGCCAAACAGAGCTCGAGCACTGGAACTAATGACCTCGTCGTGGATGGGACGTTAAACACTAATCATCTTTTCAGCCTTCAACCACAGGGCACTTGAGGTGAACAAAAAATCTTGACCGACCAACTCAATCTCCAGTCCTGAATACATGGAAATTTCATCTCTGTAAGGGTTCTACTTCCAATTTTTGTATTTTAAAAATGTAAGACGTGTAGTTACTCGCAACCAAAAAAGGTAGTAGCCACAAGCATTCACAGCCATACACACCGCTATACTTTTTAATTCGGAGTAATCAAAGCTAGTGTCGATATTGCTTGAGCTTTAACAAACTGATGCATCGATTTTGCACACCAAAGGTGTTGAACCCGAAAGTGAACTCATTTTCCGTGTCTGTATTATCATGTTTCATTTAAGACATGTCTTCCAGAATGAGATTTTCACTCTACAGCGGAGTGTGCGCTGATATGAAACTTCCTGGCAGATTAAAACTGTGTGCCCGACCGAGACTCGAACTCGGGACCTTAGGCAAAGGTCCCGAGTTCGAGTCTCGGTCGGGCACACAGTTTTAATCTGCCAGGAAGTTTCAAGACATGTCTTGATTAAAGAGGCTAGATTGGACTTAGATATATTTTGTACTCGTAATTTTGGATAGATTTAATTATACTTTCGTGGAAGACGTCTAACGTTCTACAACAAACGGACACCGCTGCAGGAGATTGGCCATTGTTCGGAAACAAGTTACTGATTAATAAACAGTAATGCGATAAATCTGTGTTTTCTCATTATTATGCGATACAACCTTCAAAGAATGTACTCGTACATCAATCATTAATTTAAAGGAGTAACTGCGTCGACATTAACTCCAACAGTTTGATCGGCTTTTCATGTTCGGGAGGCTGTGGCTAGAGTTAATGATTTGCAGTATCTAAAAAGTTATTAGTAATCTTCCACCAGGCTAATTCCCAACACGTACGAGGGTTGCCCAGTAAATAATGCCCCATATTTTTTTTCTCCAGAAGTATTTATTCCACAACAATCAAATTTACATATGTGAAAGACTGATGTTTTGTCTACTTGCTTTATTTTTCCACATAATCTCCTTCAAGTTCGACGGCCTTTTTCCAGCGAGACACAAGAGCGTGTATTCCCTGCCGGTAAAAATCTTTACTCTGCCTACGGAGCCAGGTTGTCACTTCGTGAATCACTTCTTCGTCATCGGCAAAACGTCTTCCACGAATGAAATTCTTCATTGGCCCAAACAAGTGAAAGTCTGAAGGAGCCAAATCGGGGCTGTAGGGTGGATGGGGTAACACTATCCAACCCAGTTTCGCGATGTGTTCACAAGTCCTCAAACTTGTGTGAGGACGAGCGTTATCATGCTGAATCAAAACATCCTGTGGGTTAACATGACGCCCAAGGCGCCGGAAGCGCTGCTTAAGTTTGTCTAATGTTTTGACATAAGCCTCTGAATTAATGGTACTGCCTTTTGGCATCACATCAATGAGAATTACGCCCTCGCTATCCCAAAACACAGTCATCATGACTTTTCCGGCTGAAGGACCTGTTTTGAATTTTTTCTTCTGTGGAGAATAAGCATGACGCCATTCCTACGATTGTCTTTTTGTTTCGGGCTCAAAATGATGCACCCAAGTTTCATCACCTGTCACAATCCGTGACAAAAAGGCCTCCCCGTCAACGTGAAAGCGTCGCAACAAATCGAAAGAAATGTCTTTTCTTTGGGATTTGTGATCGACAGTAAGACACCGAGGAACCCATCTTGCACACACTTTTGAGTATCCAAGCTGATTGATAATCACATCCACACTTCCTTTGCTTACTGACAACTCCAGTGCCAATTGTCGAGTCGTAATGCGTCGATCCCGTCGAATGAGAACATCAGCCCGCTGCAACATGTCAGGCGTGACAGCCGTGGGAGGCCTTCCCGACCGCGGCAAATCTCGGAGCTCCGCAGCACCGCCCTCTGATGCTTTCACCCTCTGTGCCCAGCGACCAACAGTACTCCTATCGACTGCAGATGTTCCGTAGACGTTGCACAAGCGTTTATGGATATTGCCCACGGTTTCTTCCTCTGCTACGAGAAATTCAATCACTGCACGTTGTTTCTGACGGATGTCACTTGCAGACGCCATTTTAGAACATTCCTACACCACCGCTCTCTGTCGGAGGAAATTGAAACTTTGCGTACACACGCGGGAAACTTCAAATAACTCGCACCTAAAGTTTCACATTTCTAATATTTTTTATTTCGGAGAAAAAAAATATGGGGCATTATTTACTGGGCAACCCTCGTATAAAATAAAGCGAACTGAAGCGCTTTGGAATGATGAAACGCTGCTGTAAAACGGAGACTGCAATTACGGGCAGACGGTACATTATTGGATGATGCGGCAGGCAGCTCTCTGCGTTTGCTTTGACACGTGCGCCGCCAATATACCGTGACGAAAATGAACTGCCCGCGAGAGTGCATATTTCATAATGTGCTTTCTGGCCCCTAAAATTCAATTTCACAGTCTGTAGTTATCGTTAAATGGACAATCGAGAGGCAATTAACAGGAAAGCTTCAGCTACTAATTTCGTTCGTCACTGTTTTCAAAGTAGCGGGCAATGATCGCGACGAAAGAAGCATCAGAAAATGCGCCAGAATACTTTTTTCGTTTTAGATAACCGATTCCTGAGTTGAATGCGAGTGACAGTTTATCAGTTAACCTTCCAGTTTCCCTATAGTGGATTTAAACCCAATTGCGTTGTATTTTACGAAACAGTGACAGGTCTATTTACCAAGAGAGGTGGCTCGCGTTAAAGCACTGGGTTCGCAATTTTGGAGCAGCGGCTTTCAAATAAACGTCTGCACACCCAGATTTTGTTTTTCCCATGATTTCCATTAGTCTACCTGGATCTAGTCTACCTGGATAGTTCTCCTAAAGAGGACATAGTCGATTTCCTTGCCGAACTTGGTTTATACGTAGCCAGCACTTCATCTCTAATTACCTGGTCGATAATAGAATTCTGTCCTTCCTACCTTCCCCTGCTTCTACGTTAACTGATTAAAGGAAGCAAAACAATGTTTTATGACTCTTGTTGTTTTGTTGCTACCTATAATTTTATACATCCTCCTCCGTAGCTGCATGGTCAACGTGTAGATGAATTTTTGTTTAGTGTGTGTGTGAATCTTATGGAACTTAACTGCTAAGGTCATCAGTCCCTAAGCTTACACACTACTTAACCTAAATTATCCTAAGGAGAAACACACACACCCATGCCTGAGGGAGCCGCACAGTCCATGACTGCAGCGCTTTAGACCGCTCGGCTAATCCCGTGCGGTGTGTGTAGATGGATGCCATGCTGAGGACCCGACTTTGTTTCCCGGTAATGCCAAGGATTTTTCCCAGGTGGGATAACTGGTACGGAGTATGCTCAGTCTTTTAATCTCTATAAATGAGCTACTTCGCCGTACAGTAGTGACTCCACGGTCTGGAAAGTCTGCAAAACGGCCGAGAGAGCTGTGTGCTGACTACATGCCCCTGCATATCGCATCACGAAGACGCTAAAGGCAGAGGATGACATGGCGGGCCGACCTGAGTGGGCGTGCTGTTCTAGGCGCTACAGTCTGGAACCGAGCGACCGCTACGGTCGCAGGTTCGAATCCTGCCTCAGGCATGTATGTGTGTGATGTCCTTAGTTTAGTTAGGTTTAATTAGTTCTACGTTCTAGGCGACTGATGACCTCAGAAGTTAAGTCGTATAGTGCTCAGAGCCATTTGAACCATTTGACATGGCGGCCGCCAGACATGCCTTGGTCCTCCATGATCTGAACGAGGAGCACGAGCTTGTATCTTAGTTTTTTCTCCACTTATTTACTGCCAGGTTTATAAGCATTTCAGGAATTTTTGTTCTGTTCTGGCTCAATAAATGTATGAATGAGAAGTGATCAGATTATCAAATGATGTTCGCTGCAAAAGATCTGGTTGTCATCTATTGAATCATTGAGTAACGTGAGCACTTCGACTTCAGATTATAGACTCCTTCAGCTTATGTTGACCGAAAATGTTGCAGAATGTGCATAAAATTTCTTTGTCAAAAGTGTATTCTATTTCATACCGCTGTGTTTCAATCTCTTTACTGAATCTCCACATTTGCAATCAACAATGCCTGAAAGGAAACCATGTGATTCCACAGTATCTTTCACTTTTTGAAATATAAGAGTAAGTGCTGCACATGTTATTACACATTGTTTCAAGCAAATAATTAGATTCTTGCGAAATAATACCACAGTCTTGATTCTTGACAGAGTTGCGTTCATAATTGTCTGTTACTTACTGTTTCTGGAAATTCAGTTTTCCCATTTGTCGTTAAGTCTGGCGCTCAGTTCACATTTGATGTAGAACGTATTAAGAAATTAGAAACAGATTTCATCCGTTCGATTAAGAGTATATCCTCTAGTAAATGGTGCTTTATATTGTAAGTTGTCTCACTTAAGGCAGTAATAATTATGCATTGCTTAATGTGTTTCATGTATTACATAACATCTGCACATGCAAAGAAACGGGGTCTCGCATCATCTTGATTTTCACGAAATAAAGGAGAGAGTGTCACGTATATTTCGCGCGACTAGCGAAGACAATTTTTATTTTTTTTAATTTTTATTTTTATTTATTTATTTATTTTTTCCTAGCGAAGAACAGCACACTATCCAGTGGACAGTTCGGTTGATTGCAATTCACTATTTGGCGAACAAAATTATGAGTATCGAGTCAGTTTTATTTTTTGGATTCAACAAATTCATAGAAGAAGGTACTCCAGTATATGGACGAAACGGACAGCGGTATTAATAATATCGAGCCACAGGATTGTTATAGTCTCGTTTCTGTTTACAGCAGATAAAACTTGAAACTCCATACCGCTTTCCCAGACGATTATGTTGTCTATACGAAGACTGAATCGAAAATCGGATGAGGAACAAAGATTTTACCGTTTCATTTGTTCCATTAAGAAAATAGACTGATAAGCCAGAACATTATGACCACCTACCTAATAGTCAGTATGTTAAGCTTTAGCACGGATAACCGCGGCGGCACGTAAGCAGTGTGGAAGCAATACGGCCTTGGTAGGTTCCTGGAGGGAGCTGGCACCACATCTGATCACATAAGCCACCTAAATCCCGTAAATTCCGGGGAGGGGAGCGATGAGCTCTGACGCCGCGTTCACGCACATCCCAGATGTAATCGGCCGGGTTCAGATATGGCGAGTTTTTGGGTCAGCACATCAACTGAAACTTGCCTCTTTGTTCCCCGAGCAACTCCATCACACTCATGGATTTGTGATATGGCGCATTATCTTGTTGAAAAGTGCCACTGCTGTTGGGGAACATGATCGTAATGAAAGAGTATACGTTGTCTGAAACATGTGTACGATACCCCTTAGCTGTCATGGTGTCTTGCACGAGCTCCGCTGTGGAATCGTGGATACCCACGTGAATGTTCCCCAGAACATAATGGATACGCTGCCAGATTACCCCCGTCCCGCAGTACAGGTGTCAAGGGGCTGTTCCCTGGAAAATGGTGAATTCGCTCCCTTCCATCGGCATCATGGAGAAGGCATCAGGATTCATCAGACCATGCAACGTTCTGCCTCTGCGCCAGTGTCCAGAGCCGATGGCCACGTGAGCATTTCAGTCATACTGTCCGATGTTGTGGTGTTAACATTGGCACATGAGTGGGTCGTCAGCTGCGTAGGCCCATCTTTAGGAGTTTTCAGTGCACTGTGTGGTGAGACACACTTGCAATCTGCCCAACATTAAAGTCAGATGTTAGTTCGGCCACAATTCGCCGCCTGTCTTGTTTTACCAGTCTGCCCAGCCTTCGACGTCCGACATCTGTAATGAGGGGTGGTCCCCGATACTCACGACGTCTGGACGTGATTTCACCTTGGTTACGCCAGGTTTTGAAGACAAGCACAACAGCACTCATACCCGATACGCCGTACAGCTTCCGAAATGCTCCTGTTGAGACTGCGAGCCATCATAATCTGCCCTCGGCTAAACTCATATTGACCGCGGGCCTTCCCCTTTCTACACATGGACAGCACGCTCAGTAATACTACGTGGGCCGTGCGTGTGTCTGACTAGCAGTCATTCATCGCCAGGTGACGCTGCTATCGCTTGGACGGGTTTCTACCGACAGCAGGTCAGTGGCCATAATGGTCTGGCTGATCAATGTATATGCTCGTCTATAGTGCATTCTGTGGTAACATTCCTCGTGTACGGTTTTTATAGTTACGCAGTTCTTAGTGCATTTAGTATTCTAAATATCATCTGTACATACACATAAGTGGGACAAAATGCCGTAATTACAATCTAAAACAATGTTTAGATCATGTGGAAGGGTGGGCCAAAGACGGAATTTTATTGACGGAACACTTAAAAGATGCAGGAAATCTACTGGAGGGACTGGGTACATTATACCTGTCATTCATCTTTTAGAGTATTGCTACATGTTATGGAATCCTCAGCAGACAGGAGCAATCGTTCCTTTGAGAAGGACCTCCTCATATTTACCTATTTCCCACTTGTGCTGCCTCTACTGTTTACAATGGTTGGCATTGTACGCTCCATAAAAATTTCTCCAGACTAGGCTATTGGTGATACAAATACCATACCGAAAACAATATGTGTAATACCCGCATGTCACTTTATTGTGTGTGATAGACAGCGCTTCCTATACCTCCATCTTTTAATCACTGGCGCCGATCTATCAGCGAATGGTGCGTGGAAAGAAAGACTACAGGCAAAACCTCCGTAATGACTCTCATTTCTCGGATGCTCTCATTGTGGTCACTTTGTGAGTCGTATGTGGGAGGAAGTAACGTGCTGCCCAACTCTTCCTGAAACGTACTCTCTCGGATTTTTGACAGTACATTTCTCTGTGACACACAACGTCTCTCTTATAGTGTCTAATATTGGAGCTCATTGGCGTCTCCGCAATGCTGCCTCACTGACTACACAACCGCATGAATGCCGCTCATACATTTTATCTAGGCTGCCTTTTCCATTAATGTTAACTGATAACGAGACGAGACTGACGAGCAAATATTAAGAACTCGTTCTTCTTAGAGACAACAGCATCATCTGCGACTAGCCACATGGGGCTTCGAACGTTATCCCCTGGATCATTTATATTGGTGCGCATCTGACACAACCGATTAAAGATGTGACATTTTACCACTAGTGCCATTATGTAACCCATGTTTGTTTTTTACAATCATACCACAATTAAGTTACGTCACTAGCACCACGTGTGATTTGTATTCAAACGTTTATTTCTTTCGAGGATAATTATTCAGACATTTCTATTTTTAGAAAAGATCGAAGTTATCATTCAGAATGAGATATCTTGAAAAAGCCTCTATGAGTTTTATAAATACCCTAAAAACCCAAGACGTATGAGGTAGATGGAAACAATGGTCGAGGAACTGACTTTTCGAGTAGTGTCTCGGGGTACCCACCACGTGCTCACAGAGCGCAGGTCAACTGAGCAAGGAGGTTACTATGGGATAAGTCAGTTGCTGGAAGGTTATTTCATCTTTTACATACGTCTTCAATATTTACAACATATATAAACTTATGCTCAAAGGAAACCTGTATGCCTATTCAAATACAGAGATATGTAAACAGGCAGAATAAGGAGCTGCGGTCGGCAACGCCTATATAAGACAACAAGTGTCTGGCGCAGTTGTTAGATGGGTTACTGCTACTAAAATTGCAGGTTATCAAGATTTAACTGAGTTTGAACGTGGCGTTGTAGTCGGTGCACGAGCGATGGGACACATCATGTCCGAGGTAGTTATGAAAGGGGTTTTCCCATACGACCATTTCACGAGTGTACCGTGAACATCAGGAATCCGATAAAACATTAAATCCTCGACATCGCTGTGACCGGAATAAGATACTTCAAGAACGGGACCAACGGCGGCTGAAGAGAATCGTTCAACGTGACAGAAGTGCAACCCTTCCGCAAATTTCTGCAGATTTCAGTGCTGGGCTATCAACAAGTGTCAGCGTGCGAACCAATTCAACGAAACATCATTAATATGAGCTTTCAGAGCCGCAGACCCACCCGTGCACCCTTGATGACTGTACGACAGAAAGCTTTGCGTCTGTACCCTTAGCGCCGACATTGAACTGTTGATGACTGGAAACATGTTGCCAGACGAGTCTTGTTTCAAATTGTATCGAGCCGATGGGTGTGGGCGGGTATGGAGACAACCTCATTAATTCATGGAACCTGCATGTCAGCAGATTACTGTTCAAGATCGTGGAGGCTCTTTAATGGTGTAGGGCGCGTCCAGTTGGCGTGATATGGGACCCCTGATACATCCAGAAACGAATCTGACGGGTGACAGGTATGTAAGCATCCTGTATGATCACCATTCATGTCCACTGTGCATTCCGACGGACTTGGGCAATTCCAGCAGAACAATGCGACACCCCAGACATTCAGAATTGCTACAGAGTGGCTCCAGGAAAACTCATCTGAGTTTAAACACTTCCACTGGCCTCCAAACTCCTCAGACATGAACATTATTGATCATATCCGGGACGCCTTACAACGTGCTGTTCAGAAGAGATCTCCACCCCGTCGCACTCTTACGGATTTATGGGCAGCCATGCAGGATGCATGATGTCAATACCCTCCAGCACTACTTCGGACATTAGTCGAGCCCATGCTCGTCGTGTTGCGGCACTCCTACGTGCTCGCCGTGGCCCTACACGATATTAGGAAGGTGTGCCAGTTTCTTTGGCTCTTCAGTGTATACGAACCTTTGATAAGTGCAGTTGAACAGCATTCTACGTTATAAAAATCGGAGAACGTAAAAATTGGTCTCATGTCTTTTAATTTGTCATGGAGTAAAATTTTTTAAGACACTAAGCATAGAGCCATATTTAAGATAGCTGAGGTCAGCACACTCACCTATGATGTAGTAACTAACAATCTAGTGCACTGCACATGCACCACAATCCATGTGTTTAAGATAAACTATTGTTCCCATGTAAGAAAAATGTTAAGTTCGCGTCATATAGCTGACCTTCTCTAATTGTTCTTCAATGTCGTTTTGATAACAGATTTTAACCATCGGAATTTTGCAAACCACGGTTCTGTAAAGGGTGTAAACACATTTGCATTTCCCTTGCTAAAGAGTGGACCACTTTCGGGGAAATTATTTTACGAATGTCACGAAATTGGCCAGCATCTCCGAAAATAGCCACTAATCAAATGTTCTTCGGTTGGTTTCGTCTTTGTCGCTAGTGGCTGAGGATGTTTAGTACTTTCGAGTGAGACATGCAGACCCTTTCAACTACCACCAAGAACTGATTAGTTATTAAATGTTGATAGGTGTTGGGTGCTGTATCCTTTTTAAAAACTGTTATAAAGTTGTTGCTTAGTGCATGTGTAAGCATTTCCTACCAATTTCTTTATTTTTTTTTTGAATGCGTACTTTAAAAAATACACCATCCTAAACTTTTCCTGCTAGCTCGATTCGGGTCTATACGATTCGAAATGGTTATAAATTTCGTTTCTCATTATTTAAATAGCAAGACAGCTTTATGAAATTTTATCAGTTTGTCAGAAAACGAATTACTAATAAATGTATAACAATATTTTGAAGTATTTTACGTAGTTTGGTAGTAAACCTTAACAGTAACGTATGCATTGACACAAAAATTATTACTCTAAAATCTAAAATGTTTTAATTATCTGTTATACCTTACGTTAGCAATGATTTTTATCATTCCGACGTACCCTGAACAATCAAAAAAGCCTCATCATTCACCACAATGTGTACCTTTTGTATTTCCAAGGTATAGTTTGGCACTTATTTGAATCTTCATTGTTACTGCTAAGTTTAAATTGTGACACTTCGGCAGTTAGATCGATGACTGATACTGAGTTGGTAGAATTAGTAGAATCCTCAACAGATGAAAGGACACTTGAAAGTTTGAAGATCATGGAAGTAATGTATCTCTAAGCAAGTGTTCTTATGACAGTTGATAGTCCACAGCCTGCACAAGATCATGTACAATATTTTCATACTAAACTAGGGAATGTGGAATGGCAGCTACACCCTACAGCGCAACATGGTCATTTATGTGTTACCGGGTATGCAATCTGTAGAATAACTGCCATTAATTTTAAGTAGTATTTTGTACAGTGCTTAAAAATGAAGTAATAGAGATGTCAAATACTGAGGGGAACAGTGTTATTGGAGAAGCGCAGGAGTGACTGCTAGCAGAATGCATTGTATCAAGGAATCATTTCCCAAGAACATAACGTTCTCTGAGAATCATCAGGTGCATCCGAAACCCTGGAGTTGTGGCAAGTGTGTCGCAATCAGTGACCACAAGGAGTCCTATTAAACATCCACAGTGTAAGCTGTGTGCAGAAAACAATGATAGTAACTCAAATACAATGTGTGGAAAACTTAATAAACATGTTTCCTGAACAAATGTTGCCTACTTGTGTCCAAATTGCTATAAGTAAGAATGAAAGTTAGAAAGTAAATGTTAATCAATGAAAGAATTATGGTCCTTCTCGAGAACTGTTGTTTCATACTTATGATTTTATCAATGTTTATGTGACTATCCAAACTGCAGTGACTAAAGTAAAAGATAGAGTATGAAAAGAAACATAAGGTAATCCTTTCCAAAAAAATGCATTACGGATTTCCATTGTTCCATGACCATTTGTAAAAATTAAAACAAGCAATTTTCATAAATAAGGTTTTGTGTATTATTATCATTATACTCTGAAGAGCCAAAGAAACTAGTACACCTGCCTAATTTCTCGGAGGGCCCCCGCGAGTGCGCAGGAGTGCCGCAACGCGGGCTGTCCATAAATTCGTAAGAATACGACGGGGTGGAGATCTCTTCTGAACAGCATGTTGCAAAGCATCCCAGATATGATCAATAAAGTTCATGTCTGGGGATTGTGGTGGCCAGCGGAAGTGTTTAAGCTAAAATGAGTACTCCTGGACCCACTCTGTAGCAATTGTGGACGTTTGGGGTGTTGCATTGTTCTGCTGAAATTGTCCAAGTCCGTCGGAATGCACAATGGACATGAACTGTACAAAATTGTTAAGGCTTTCGTGGGAACTTGTTGATAAACTGTCTATAGGCTTCTGTCTCGCATTCTTCGGATGACATTCGTCTCATGATTTTACTGACGCTTCGCCAGCACGGGTGGCTGGCGTTGTCAAAGCTTCGCCCTCCACTGCTGATAATTCACCAGTGAAACGTGAGTAAATTCACCGAACGAACGTCGCCCGAAGTACCCGACACAGAAGACAATAGGCAGTTTCACATGAATGGTGATCATACAAGATGCTTACGTACGTGTCATCCGTTACAGTCGTACACGTATCAAGGGTCCCGTATCACTCCAACTGCACACGCGCCACACCATTAAAGAGCCTCCACCAGCTTGAACAGTCCCCTGCTGACATGCTGGGTCGATGGATTCATGAGGTGGTCTCCATACCCATACACGTCCATCCGCTAGGTACAATTTGAAACGAGACTCGTCCGACCAGGCAACATGTTACCGGTCATGAACAGTTCAATGTCGGTGCTGACGAGCCCAGGCGAGGCGTAAAGCTTTGTGTTGTGCAATCATCATGGGTACACGAGTGGGCCATCGGCTCCGAAAGCCGCTATCGGTGATGTATCGTTGAATGGTTCGCACTCTGACACTTCTTGATGTCCCAGCACTGAAATTTGCAGCAATTTGAGGAAGGGTTGCATTTCTGTCAAGTTGAACAATTCTCTTCAGTCGTCTTTTGTCCCATTCTTGCAGGATCTTATACCTGCCGCCGCGATGTCGGGGATTTGATGTTTTACCGGATTCCTGGTATTTATGGTACACTCGTGAAATCGATGTATGGGAAATTAACCCTTCATCGCTGCCTCGGAGATGCAGTGTCCCATCGCTCGTGGACCGACTACAACACCACGTTCAAACTCAGTTACATCTTGATAACCTGCCATTGTAGCAGCAGTAACCGATCTACCAACTGCGCCAGACACTTGTTGTCTTATATAGGCGTTGCCGACCGCAGCGCCGTATTATGCCTGTTTACATATCTCTTATGTATTTGAATACGCATGCCTACAGCAGTTTCTGTGGCACTTCTGTGTGATTATTAGTATTATTATAAGCAATTTTGAGTATAATATGCATTATTGCCTTTATTATTATTGTTATCATTACTATTATGTTTATTGTTATTAGCAACAACAAGTTATAACAGAACAAAGTCGATAACTGTACAAAAAATTCATGTGTTGTAGAAATCGGTTGGAGTTTCATAATGTTGTGTCACACTGTCCCAGACAAGACATTTGTACAGCAAAAGCGAACAGAACGCCAGGGTTAAGTGGATGGTTTGATGTAGTGAGTAACGGTATGCATACAAAACTTACACAGCTTGCTTACCAGAATATTCAAAAGTAATTACAGATTTCTGTTTGAAAACAAAAAAGAGCGTTTTACCTTAATACCAGAGTAAACCATTTCGTTCCTGAATGTAAATTATCTGTATAATTTTGTCAAAAAACTCTTATTAACTGTGGTAAAATTGACATCAAACCCATCCATATATCATATTGATCCCCCATGCTACGGTAATTTGCTCTCTATGGTTGCCTCGGAGAGACTTGCTTTTCACTGTGGATTGACATCTCACATGGTAGTGGCAATGTGACTTATACTTTAATAAATATACGCCTCTAAATTTCCTCTCTAAGTCGGTCTTTTGGTGACTAGGGTAACACTGTGCATACAAAGGCACATGCATGTTGTTTATCGTAATAATCACGTATAGCTGTCACTCTACAGACGTGAACCACATATCACTAAAAAGCTACAATATGGTAAATACTGATGGGTTTTGGAGGGTGGCACGTGACGGTAGCATGTAACACGGTGAATCACAATCATGAAAAACATCGCAAATACATACAGCTTTGTAGTAAGTATCTCTTGCAATGTAGCTGTAAAGCTATGATGTAAGTAAGGGGTAACATCACTTGAATAACTCTAAATTCCTCCCTGAAGTTGGTGTTTTGGGATGGATAGTAACAGTATGTCTACAAAACACATGAGGGTTGCTTATCATAATCAGCCAGAATGATTAAAAACCTCTGATCATGAACAAAAAATTCCATCTTGTTTCAAAACTAAATGTTCTTTGCTAATAATCACCAAAAAAGATATTGTTTTGATTACAAAACACACGCGTTTCTATTGTCGTAATTAAATTGTTCTAAGAAGTAACAAAATACAGATAGAACACATATTGGAACTACTGATAAAAAAGAATTTCGTACTTGGTTGGTTGTGTCAGACCCACAAAGCGCTTAGATCAATATTAATGATCCTGTGGATAACATCGGAAGTGCCGTGAGGCTCGTAAGGGTGATGTCGTTGGCTATAAGAAGACAACAGCGACAGAAAACTGTTGCTAATTGAAATAAGACCTGCAGTGGATTTATGACTGGCTCTGGGACTGACAGTCAACACTCAATACAAGTAAACTAACGTAGTGTGCATAAAAAGGTCATAAATCCCATACTGTACGATTACGCTAATGATGACGAATCACTAGAAACAATGAGAATCGTAAAAACCGTGCAAGTGACTATCTGGGGTGACATGAAGTATAACAACTCAATAAAACAAACTGTAAGAAACGCAGATGCTAGGATCATATTAATTGGAAGGATCTTAAAGAAATGTAATTTATCTACGAAAAAAGTGGCTTACAGAACACTTGTACGACAGAGTTTAAGTAGCGCTCCTGAGCCTCTGATCCATACAAGGTCACATTAATAAAATAGGTAGTCGAAAATCAACAAAGAGCAGTATGCATGCGATTATATTATCATCGTGCAGTGATTGCGGATATGTTAACCAAATACCAGTGGTAGAGGCTATAAGAGAGCTGTTCTCCATCGCAGAGAATTTATTGTCTCATATCCGAGAGAGTATGTTTCGGGAAGATTTGGGCAAGATCTTACTTCCTCCCACATACAACTCGAAAAATGACCACAATGGGAATATTCAAGAAATTAGAGCTAATACAGAGGTTTTGTCAACAATCATTCATTCCATGCGCCATTCGCGAATATAAAAGGTATCGGGGTTTCACGGTAAAGATACTGGAATTATTTTCTACTATGTACTGTAACGTGGTACGTGGGTGTTTCGCATTTTATATTCGGTTCAGTCTTCGTACAGACAAAGCCTTATGGAGAAAACCATATTATCTACTTTTAACACTAGAGTCAGCACAGGATAGGATTAGGTAAGGATAAGGGAGTGTATTAGTCATGCCCTTCTCTAAGGAACAATCAGTCCTATCTGGCAAGGATTCCATACCACAGATCAGCAAACGTGTGGCAGCGTTCGTAGGGACAGGAGCACTGTGGGAGACTGACGACCTCTGCAGCATATGTTGCCTCACATGGACAGCAATGTATTATGCGTCAGAGCTTACCACCAGCAAAGTGTTTTAAAAAAATCGTCTCTGTTTTAGCAAAAATTAAGTACGACTCTGACATACTACTACACACATGTCCGGGGGACTGCTGTAATTGTAAAACATAGGCCAGGGGCTGATCAGTGTAATGTGCCTCCAAAATGAGCTCTGTACTTCCACAGTGTAACTGTTACGTAGCAGGACTGCACTTTGTTTAAAAACTGAACACAATTCCTACACACTGTAATTGTTACATCGCAAGAATGTACTTTGTTTGTAAAAGGAATCCACAGTGTTATTGGTACGTAGCTGAATATTACGGTATACTGATAATTTTTACTTATGGACCGTCTGACAGCAACTGAATAAAACACAATTTTAGTGCCATACGCGTTTCGCCTTTATTTTGTGCAAGGCATCATCAGTGCCCTGGAATATGTACATATGTTTGCTATTTAATTTATATTTTGGTCACTGTACCTATAGGTTATAAACAGTTCTGGTGGTTGGTATTTCCTATTAAGTAGTAATGTTTTGAAATGTACTTACAAGTTGCGTGGACGATTTCCTACATACACTCCTGGAAATGGAAAAAAGAACACATTGACACCGGTGTGTCAGACCCACCATACTTGCTCCGGACACTGCGAGAGGGCTGTACAAGCAATGATCACACGCACGGCACAGCGGACACACCAGGAACCGCGGTGTTGGCCGTCGAATGGCGCTAGCTGCGCAGCATTTGTGTACCGCCGCCGTCAGTGTCAGCCAGTTTGCCGTGGCATACGGAGCTCCATCGCAGTCTGTAACACTCGTAGCATGCCGCGACAGCGTGGACGTGAACCGTATGTGCAGTTGACGGACTTTGAGCTAGGGCGTATAGTGGGCATGCGGGAGGCCGGGTGGACGTACCGCCGAATTGCTCAACACGTGGGGCGTGAGGTCTCCACAGTACATCGATGTTGTCGCCAGTGGTCGGCGGAAGGTGCACGTGCCCGTCGACCTGGGACCGGACCGCAGCGACGCACGGATGCACGCCAAGACCGTAGGATCCTACGCAGTGCCGTAGGGGACCGCACCGCCACTTCCCAGCAAATTAGGGACACTGTTGCTCCTGGGGTATCGGCGAGGACCATTCGCAACCGTCTCCATGAAGCTGGGCTACGGTCCCGCACACCGTTAGGCCGTCTTCCGCTCACGCCCCAACATCGTGCAGCCCGCCTCCAGTGGTGTCGCGACAGGCGTGAATGGAGGGACGAATGGAGACGTGTCGTCTTCAGCGATGAGAGTCGCTTCTGCCTTGGTGCCAATGATGGTCGTATGCGTGTTTGGCGCCGTGCAGGTGAGCGCCACAATCAGGACTGCATACGACCGAGGCACACAGGGCCAACACCCGGCATCATGGTGTGGGGAGCGATCTCCTACACTGGCCGTACACCACTGGTGATCGTCGAGGGGACACTGAATAGTGCACGGTACATCCAAACCGTCATCGAACCCATCGTTCTACCATTCCTAGACCGGCAAGGGAACTTGCTGTTCCAACAGGACAATGCACGTCCGCATGTATCCCGTGCCACCCAACGTGCTCTAGAAGGTGTAAGTCAACTACCCTGGCCAGCAAGATCTCCGGATCTGTCCCCCATTGAGCATGTTTGGGACTGGATGAAGCGTCGTCTCACGCGGTCTGCACGTCCAGCACGAACGCTGGTCCAACTGAGGCGCCAGGTGGAAATGGCATGGCAAGCCGTTCCACAGGACTACATCCAGCATCTCTACGATCGTCTCCATGGGAGAATAGCAGCCTGCATTGCTGCGAAAGGTGGATATACACTGTACTAGTGCCGACATTGTGCATGCTCTGTTGCCTGTGTCTATGTGCCTGTGGTTCTGTCAGTGTGCTCATGTGATGTATCTGACCCCAGGAATGTGTCAATAAAGTTTCCCCTTCCTGGGACAATGAATTCACGGTGTTCTTATTTCAATTTCCAGGAGTGTATTACTCTCCTGTTGCATTTTTGGTGTTGTTCTTCTTCTTATAAATGGCAATTTCTGGTTTTTACCACATTTCACAACACTATGAACTGAACACTTGTTTCGATGCAATGTTTTGGTTTTTGTTGCCAACTGTCAGATGTTTTTCCCAAAGATCGAATGTTATTGCCAAACATTCGAGTGTAATTATTGAAGTATCTGTGATCTGTTCGTGTATGCACTTGTGTGTGTGTGTGTGTGTGTGTGTGTGTGTGTGTGTGTGTGTGTATGTCTGCGTGTGTGTATGTCTGTGTGTGTGTGAGTGTGTCTGTATGTGTGTGTGTTTTGGTGTGTGATATAATTTTTTATTTTTTGTGTGGTTGTGTGAGAGGAACGATTGGTTTCTTTCTTCTTCCTTTTTTTAAATTTTTTATCTTATCATTTCTTTTATTAAGTGTAGTAGGGAGCCTGTGCTGATGAGTGTTTGTTCATTTATCACATGTTTGTTTTCAGCGATGGCTTTCTGAACGTGGAAGTTTTCTTCCGTTATTGTAAGATGTTTGTCATGGTTGCTTGTTCTCATTATATTCATTTCTTGTTCCACGTTTGTAGGATAGTGGTTATGGTGATTTAAATGTTCTGAAAATGTGAAATGATTTGTTTCGTACTTCCAACACCTGATATGTTCTTTGTATCGTATCAAGCGACCGACGAAGTTCAGCCAAGTCCATCCAGAATCGAGCAAAATTCTGACATATTACTTGAAAATGTTCCCCCACTTGCAAGTAAACCCGATTTCCAGAAGTCTACTACTGAAGACGTTGCTTCAGTGACACGTATTATGAGACGATAATCGTGTGAAGGCACAATTACAATGGAATGATTACCGAATCGGTGCAGTTGTCTAAGAACCTCTCACAAGAACCTGCGTCTGACGCAGCATTAAATAATAAAGTTGACGGAGACTCCATGAACCTGGGATTCAATAATTTACCTGAACGACAACATGAGCTCATAGCCTTACCTTCCGCAAGTATTGCACGTTGCCAGGTATCTGAGAAAGTGGAACCAGGTCACGCGTGAAAGGAAAACAAACAAGTGACGGGACGTAGTCAGTAACAGGAGACAAAACATCCTCCTGCCAACTTTTCGTTGACAACATTCCGAGAAGGGCACAGTGTACACAATGGGAGGCGACTGACAGTTATAATGTAAATACAGACCAGCTGAAAGCAAAGCCACAAGATTTACATGCATCCTAAGGACATCACACACATCCATGCCCGAGGCAGGATTCCAACCTGCGTCCGTAGCGGTCGCGCGGTTCCAGACTGAAGCGCCTAGAACCGCTCGGCCACAAAGGCCGGCTGAGAAACTATGATCGCGAAGGGAAACTAATCGTAAAATTTACGCTGTTGCCCTTTTAAACGTTTACACCGGAGACGTCGTCTTTAAATGTGAAATTGTTTATATTTTCATACGAAACCCACCTAATCTACGTACAGGAGGCAATTTTAACTGTGTATTTGATTCCGAAGACCAGCAAACAGAATTTGATATATCGTAAGCAATTACACAATCTGGTGAACACACGCACAAATTGTTAGTAATTTATTAAAACATGAGCCTGATAAATTCTTAACAATTAGTTACCACACAGTGGACATGTATTTCGTACCGCTGACACTTACGACATTAACACTTTGTTCACTGCAAAATGAAATATTCACATCACAGCACACTCGTCTTTCACGTGACATAAAGATCAGGATAACTTTTCTATTCGTCGCAGTTAACCGGATCTATGCTAAGACGATATTGTCGACGTTAGCTCAGATTACAAATGGTTGCCGATTATGTAGAGACTGATGGCTGCGTCACTGAGCTCGGACATACATAACTTTCCAGTTGCGGTGGCGTAAGGAACCACATGAGGGTGTGTCTATTCCGATGTCCCCGATTCATTGATTCGTGTGGCAGCGATTGTGCTTACTTGGGGTGCTCTTTGAGGTGCCAAGATTTGCAAGAGACCTTTTCTGCCGACAATACTGCAAACGCCACAGACGGGTAAATGACGAACAGTCATTTACTGCAAGGATGAATCAACATAAGCAGACCTCGGAGTCCTGGCACTCGTTCAGTCTGATGGTTTCAGTGCACGTGAAACGGTAGCCAGGGCCCACGATCAACTTCGCAGTGCTCAAATGTGGGTAAGGCTGTGGTGCGAGACAAGGTAACTAGCTGGCTTCGCATGTCGGGCCTAGGAAAGATGTAGACGCCTCAGCAAGACAACGCTTTAGTTGACACCTGCATGGAACCTCAGTTTATAAACGCCGACAAACTGAAGAATGCATCAATTGGCTTGGATGCTACCAAACCGTTTGCAACCACTGCGGGATGCTACCTAGCATTGGAGCCCATAGGCCCCTCTGTTATGACCACAAACTCTTCTGGCTTGCCTTCGCTGAACTGAATCTAGACCATGACTGCATCTTTTCAGACGAGTCGGTATTTAGCTCAGTGGATAAGGATCCGATGATAGCCTCAGGCCACAGGAAGATCATTATGGGCCACAGTAAATGACGCAAAGCTCGCGTGTTGACCGTATCACAGTCTCGTGCTGGAGTTGGATGACATGAAATGGGGTAGGGATACTTCATCGAATGTTTGATCTCGCTGCGGATCAGTATGTACACATCGTGAAACATACTATTGTGCCTGTTGTGACGGTGTGCTAGCCCATTGGACTGATACAGTTCCAACGGGACCAGTCACTGGCTCGCTCGAGTGGAATCGTTCACCGATGCCAGTCGCAAAAGGCTGACGTCGATCTGTTCAACTGGCGTGTTGAAGCGGCAGACTTGAATCCCATTGAAATTTTGTGGACCAAAATAAAACGTCACATGAACTTAATCTGGACGACGCAAGCATCATGCACACCTTACCATCTCTGGAACGTGGTGTTGGATACATGAGAGGGTCTTAAGGACGACGAAACATATACTGACTGAAAGAAATCGCAACGCCAAGAACGAGTTGTGCGACATAAATGAAAGTTGGTAGGCGTATTTCTACACTGAAACACACTAGTAGCGCCACTATGTGGATACAAATCACCTTTGTTTCAAACACACTCTATAACGGTCATGACCGTTAGTTACCTTTGACATTGGACGTGTGAGTTGATGTTAGTCAAAAAAGCCTTTAAGGCGACCATGACGCCATTATCACCACCTAGAGAGGTTGAGCGAGGTCGTCTAATAGGGCTACGAGAAGCTACGATACTGCTAAAAGATCTGGCAAGAATGTAGACATTGTACGTGATTGCTGGCAGCGGTGATCACGAAAATGTACAGTCGCAAGATGACCGGACTATGGATGGTCACGTGGTACTACCGAGAGGGAAGACCATCGTGTTCGTCGTATGGCTCAGGCGCATCGTACTGCATCTGCAGCAATAGTCTCAGCAGCAATTAGCTCCAGAGTGACACAACGAACTGTTCCAGTCGGTTACTTCAAGGATCGCTCCAACGTTGTAGCATGCTGTCCAACTACCCCAAACCACCGCCATTTCCGACTTCAATGGTGTCAAGCGAGAACTCATTGGAGGGCAGGGTGGAGAACTGTTGTGTTTTCTGATGAAAGCTAGTTCTGCCTCGGGGCCAGTGGTGGCCGTGTATTGGTTAGAAGGAGGTCGGTTGAGCGCCTGAAAGCAACAATTCTGCGGCGTAGACACTCCGGAGCTAAGCCTGGAATCATGGCCTGGGGTGCGATTTCATACGACAGCAGCAACACTCTCGTGATTATCCCACGCACTCTGACTGCAAATTTGTACGTCGGTCTGGTGAATCGACCAGCTGTGCTGCCTTTCATGAACAGCGTTCCTGGGGTTGTTCTCCAACAGCGTAATGCTCAGCCACATACCATTGTTGTAACCCAAAACGCGCTACAGAGTGTCGAAATGTTGCCTTGGCCTGCTAGATCACCAAATTTATTTCAAGAAATGGGACGTCATCGGCCGATAACTCCAGAGTCATCAACAAACACATTAACCGTCACTGTATTGACAGATCAGGTGCAACAAGCATGGAAGTCCACCCCAAAAACTGACATTCACAGTGCATGATCGTCTGCATGCTTGCATTAAACATTCTGGCGGTTACACCGGTTACTAACGTGCGAGCATATCACATTTACAGTGGTTTACTTCTAGCATACATTTACCTTTGATATTGCAACGTTAATCACTTAAATAAGTTAACTAGACGAACGTATTCCTGAAATATCAATACTCTACATTTTTTTGTCGTCAGCATATTTCCAGATGTTACCTGCCTGCGTGCCTCGTCATCTCGTCAGATGAGCCTGGTGACTGATGCCAATGGTGATAGATGGATCTATTGCTAGCCTGATCCCTGATGTGAAACATTCCTCGTCTCACATTATTTCACTTCATTTAACAACATTTGATATAACTACATGTTATTTAAACAAAATCTGGGTGAAACTATCGTATTTTAAATTTTATGTATTCAAATCATGCTACTGAAAACTTAATGAGAATAAAGTTGAAAAAAAAAAAACCACAAAATTTCAATTTCAGAGGAAGTAGAAGCGGTATCCTAAAAGGAGACTGTCAGAGAAAATAACTACTATTTACAAATATAAGAACAGATAAAACCTAGAATAACAATATTCTCTTCGTTACCGGCTCTCCAAAAAGTTTTCTATGTTTATGGCGCAAAACAAGTGCAGTCAGGACATACAAAACTTCGTTTTTAAGTCAGCATTCTCTGGAAGGTCAAATTCAGCATTCCATGAACTGTGCCCATTTCTCTACCTTAGTCCTGAGAGGAACGACCACTTCAGAAAATGTAATAAGTGGTTTTTTCTACAGATTGCATATCTGAAGCATGGTCCTCAATTAAATCTGTAGCAAATTGCGAATGACTTGAAGATTATGTTTCCTATGTCTTTTCCCTTTTGGATGGCGCCCAGATCACGTCTCAGTTACACGATTCACAAACGTTTCGAAAATGTTCACACATACTCACATCGGTAATACTGCTAAGTTTTAAGGGCAATTCATTATTGATTTGTGAGGAAAATACTCATATTGTTGTAACAGATACTTAACATCAGATGTTAAAGCCGCACGTGCACACACACTGAGAAAACCTGAACATTTAAAATAAAGGACTTTCGAAAACGTCCAGCTTTCTAATGGCTTACTCCTTCGGCACAGTGATAATTTAGTTCTGATACTTCCCAATACAGTACTTCATTCTGAATCAAGTTAACTCAACCATAATAGGCACATTTCACCTACATTCAAAATCATTTTCAGTAATTATAGTATCATGCGGGTAAATTACAAAAAAAATCTGATCCGAACAAATATAGTCATTTTCTGAAATTAAATTCTAACTGCAGTGGAGGAAAGTAATGCATTCTGTCATCTGGCATCTGTAGTTTCGTGTCCTTAGACCACCGAAGTTACTGAAGTGATTTTCGTTGAAATTATGGAGAAGCTAACCATAATATCCACTGGAGAAACATACTCTACGTTCGCCCTGTCAATTGAAAGATCGTGCAATTTTGCAGCTCCTTATCTGTTCCGTATCATTATATGCATCCAACGAAGTTTTCATAGATATTGTTTGACAGAGTTTAAACGTCTCATTCAGACCCATTAAGCTTAATTGTTGAACTTATTGTTCGCAGCATATTTATAATTTTACTTCGAGTCCATATTTTAGGAGCTCCTCGTAAAACGATTACTCTCTTATCTTATTCACTCATGTTAATGAGTTCTTATGATGCATCTGCTTTACCGTTATGTCTGTAACCTGTGTGAGTAGTTTAAGGTATACAAACAAAATTTACCCTTAGGCATATTCATTTGGACCTGATTGTTTCCGAACTGATAGTGATATTTAATTTTAGCGTCCTGAATAAAGAGATGAAAGGAACGTTGTTGAGCTTGGCGCTCACATTTGAGTGCTTAATTAGTTTCATTCGTGGTACCCGTATTGAATAATTACTCTCTCTTACATTACACATACGAAAGTCGTAAAACATAAAATACTGCTAGACGTCTGAGGGATCTAAAATCATACTCTTCAAAATGACAGGTTTCTCACTCTCCAGTAAAAAGAATGCCATGAAAATAACTTGGATGAGCGTTCTTTAAACTTTGGGACTTTTTGATAGAATTGTTATTAGCTTTCACTACAGTGTTGGCCAGATGGCGGAACTGAACTCTGATAAAAAGAGTGACGACCACGCACTTTAACCGTGAGCTATTTCCACATCGACGCTAAAATCTCTTTCTGAGCGTATTTAGAGGTGATATTTAAATCACTACATATACTTCCCTGTATAATGTTTAATTGGTATTAATTTCCAGTTTTGTGTATACTTCCTCTTTCTCGTTTGATAATAGGTTGCCGCTATAATCCCATATCGGCATTAACGGACCGAAAATATTACCACAGTTTGTGACGGGGCTGTACACGCTGAGAATGAACACTGTGGGACTTACTTATTCTCCGTACGAGTAGTCTAGTTCTGCCGATTGTAGATAACAGAAAACATTCATATACAGGTGCTCACTGCATGAGCCACCCACGCTCCGTTTTCATATCACTGTGCGTTATCTATAATGTTAAAAGTAGACAAACATCCCTCAAAAAGCTATAGTGGTCAATGGATGTTAAACGTCTGCCACCTGGATTACTATGACAAACGAAATGCTTTCAGACAACACGGAGTAACTGCCTTCATTGACTCGACAATTTCACATCAAAATATGAGTGGTGGACCAGAATTGCTTAAAGACGCTTAAGAACATATTCAATAATTCATGGAAGACATAAAACCAATTAAGCAAAGTAAACCATGGAATTTTACTTCACGATCCTTAGAGAACTGCCAGAAAAACTCAACTTTACTAACGAGCAGATGTAACAGATAAGGAGAATCATTACCATCAAAATCAAACAGTAAGGTGGCCCAAGGTCAAATCAAATTCAAGATCAACAGTAGAAGCCGAGACAACATCAGTGTTAACTTCATTAAACATCAGACGGCAGAAGCACATTCTAGGCGAGCTAGTGACGAAGGTAGGGAACATAACCGCTAACCAAAACGATATGGTGATTTAAATACGACGGGATTTCCAGAAACTCAACTCTTTGGTTCACATCGATGAGGATTTGTTAGGTGAAGCTATACAACTGTTAAGCAGAAAAATCACTGAAGACAACATCAGAGAAGTTGTAGTTGATTTTAGCTTAATTCCTTATCAAATCATCAGCTGACAAAACTTCAGAACCGGACGGGATTCCACTAAGCGTTTTATCAAAAATCCTGGGATATCATTGGCACTACGTTTACTGAAATTTCAAATGACTTAATTCGTGGGAGGTTTGTGTCTAACGCGATGAAAGGGGGCATTATTTTTCCAGTACCAAAGAAGAGCGGACCGAAATACTTCGAAAATCTGCGGCCTGTTATACGGCTGAACGTTGATTACAAAATTTTCGCCAGAGCGATTAACAGCAGAACGACCCAGTTTCTGAAAAGTTATTGAAAAAAACGTCAGGTTTTTATCTATAGGAGAATTATAACGTCAGTTGTTTCCGACATTAGATGAAATGAGGCAGTTTTTTAATCATTTTCCAAAAGCCTTTGATCCTGTTCGTCATCAGTACATAATGAGAATGACAGAGAAAGTGAACCTGAAAAGGGTGTAATAAAAATTATTGGGAATATGAGCACTGACATATGCGCTATGGTACAATATAAAGGACAGTTAACCAAATAGCTTTACAATCAGCGGTGTGTTACACATGGCCATCAACTTTATATGCTTCTTTTCGTGCTTTTCAATGTCTGATGAAACACTAGTCGACAAAGCATAGCCTATGCTGATGACATAAATGTCTTGATAAGAAATGAAGGCAAGATAGTGCCCTTCAAACGACATACTGACGCCTCGGGGGCACAGTTCAGTGACCGAAAATGCAAAGTCCTAAATATCAGGTGATTTAACTACCTGTGGACACGAGTTGTGGACAATCACAAAATGGTAGGAGTAATCTTAGACACGTGCCCTCTAAAGGTAGCAGCCAAATTTGGAGATCTAACACAAACAACATGCAAATGGCAATTGTGGAAAATAAATATCACGTAAACCTCATTGAAACACAGCAAGAGGTATCCGAGAAAACATCGACATGGATGCGAAGGGAACCACGGGAACAGTCACCTTTCTCCGTCGAGACTGTATTCTACTGCATGTCTATTGACGTAAGAGTGATACACGCGAGTTGAGTACTGTATTTGACGCTTTTCAGGGACACAGAGAGCCATCTGCCTCTAAACTCACTTGCATCTGCGTTAAAGGACGACAAAGAGTGGATTGATTGGTCGGTTGAGAAGGAGATATAACGAGGTGCCATTTAAAGTAGACTGATGATGCATTCTAAAGAGGGTGGGGGGGGGGGGGGAGTTGTTGCAGGTCATTTGACCATTTTCTTCCTGATTTTCCCTCAGGATGCATCAGATGTGTGACATAGCCTGCGTTCGCTTATTCTGTGTAGCTCTTAGAGCAGTGTCTACTTGCGATCGTTAACAGTGAACCTCTCTTCATCAGAGGACTTCCATCTCACGTGTGATAAAACGTGACACATTCCTCTAAACGAATGAAGATTTATGCGATGTACTCCATTCCCCTGTCGCATGCTAAGTGTAAAATCGATACTTCAATTGAATCACTAAGTTCGCGATATGTGTTTGTAAGATACTGCAATCCCCTGTGTATACATCTGCTTGACAGATGTGCTGTTTACAAAGTTAGTGGCGGCATGACTTGTAATTTCACATGTCTGACGTCGCTGCTATGCGTTTATCTGATTCCTTGTCAGATGTATTCTCCATTCCTAAGGATCATTTTATATAGGATTGATATGGGCATAGTATAATTTCTGAACCGTGATCGGATGTGCACAGTCGACGCTAAACACCTATGGAAAGCTATGTTGTGCACTTGTCACACCGAGCCACTGTTTTATAGACGTAGTTTTCTCGTTTTTACGGTTCGATACCATAGTATATCGTAGAGAAACCGGCAAGAAGGGTGTATGTCATGCGCTGGATATATATTTCTTACATTGGAATATTAACCGCGCTGGATTCCCTACGACTAATAGGTCAGACACTCAAGCGATCTAACATTATAGACTGTTTTAAGTGTGAAACGTTGTAGGCTTAGTAGTGCGTGTGTTTATGTTCTCTCTTACCAATACCTTCCAGGTACTGATCCCAGAATCTGGAGTTGATAGCGAACTTGATTTACATAAAATGCTTCAAACTCCATCCGCCTTGAGCTCCACCATGCAAAAAAGCACTCGTTTCTTGTTCTTCTTAACCGTCTGCTATTAGACCACAACACTTGCAAATTTGTTACTACACATCGATAGGGAGTGCTAACCTCCTCGACATGAGCGTATCTCGAGGTATCTTGTGCACTTGCAAGGGCGAGGACTCGGCAAGCTCCATTCATTCATAAGATGTGGAATGCAGCGGTCTACTTCTGGTCGGTTGCAGATTAAATTGGTAACGGTACTGCAGGGTCGGTGTGGGGCGGCGCGTAAGTTAGAGAAATATTGTTTGCAGTACAAAATGTTTGCAATGTTGAATCAGCTTCTGGCTGTTAGAATATTGTTAAAGCTGTCTTTCGCCGTTCTCAACACTGGCTCTCTATTTACGTGGTAGCCCCCAGAAAGCGATGTAATAAAACGTGAAGCTTGTAAAAAGAGTTCCTAGTGCCCACTTCACCTGAGAAGAATATTATAGCTGCCGCTTATAACTCTGAAGAATTAGGAGATTGTCCGGGATTTCCAATCAAACACGATTTTTCAAAATAGTTGAGTATATTCTCCAATTCACAAATAAAAAACACAAGTATCCCTACAACCTAACTAACAGAGCAGTTCAGAGTCTAATGCGCTGATGCAACTATAAATGTTCGAAATAAATGTTGAAATGAATGCTCGCCATAATTTGATGAGAGATTTCACCAAACGCCACGCTAAATAATTGGTAGAATGTCTGTCCCGCGACGGCACGTGAAAATACGACAATACGCAAACTGAAGCTAGAAAATGAAAATCACTTGAAATGATTTCATGGTTACGCGCATCTCGAGTAACTGAATACGACATCCGAGGCTGTTAGTAGCGGTGATACTGACGCGACGCGACTGCCGACACAGATGGCGTGTCATTCATCGTCTGGAGAGAACTGGGGCCTTGCTTCCTCGCGCAGTGCTCTTATATATAAAGCCGCGGTGCGGACGGCTGAGGGAACGCTTGATCAAATCGGCTGTCCCGACTAGCCGCTGGGCTAGTAACGCACCACTTCAAGTTACATAATAAATTCTAGCTTCTCTTGCTGATTGCCGATGAAGCTCTTAATTTAACTGTGCATTCAGCACGCAGGTAAGTATTGACAATAAAATTTTGACGTGGCTAAGTTAAGTATTGTGGGCGAGAGAATTAATTTAATTGCACTGCACGCAGCAGATGAGCTCTGAACTGTCCCTTTTGAGATCCGCTATTGCTAGAATTTTATAGGTATTCAAAAGAAACTTCACACATCTTCATAATCATAGCGGACCTCCAACCTATTTAAATCTAAACATCCTAACCTTATTTCTTAGCCTACTTAATCTATCTTGCTTCCTTCAGTTTTGAGACGAAAACCAGAAAATCATGAATTTCCACTAAAATCTAAATTTGTGAAATCTAAAGTACAGTTTTTATTAAATCATTATGAAAGCTGAATCTAAATATAAATTTTGAAGTCTCTAGCTCTTTTCTGTTGCGCCAATTACTTTTGCAGAAAAATGTCCAAATTACGGAAATGGCTTAAGTTATCGAACTGATATTTAACACACATTAATTTATCATTACTTCTGACATAATAGAACAGTTTTAGGTCATTTGCTTGATTTTTAAGGTATTGCGCAACATTTATGACGTCAGAGCTAGTTACAGGACTGGCTGGCACACAATGGAAAGACTGATATGCATTTACTACAGCGTGAGTAGGCTGCTTCCCTACATCACCCTCTACTTAAATTTTTTTTGTTTATGAATGTTAATGAATGAAAAAGAAAATTTAATTACAAAAAGGGAAGCAAGAGTACAATTTAACTCTCTATGAAAAATCAAAATTGAAATATTAACATGTAGCAACATTAAAAGAAAACTGATTACCTACATTAATTATTTAAATTGTTGGCATGTTCACTGCCTTTTTTAAAATATCATTACTCAAAATTTTAAGCAAAGTCAATGAAATATTTTGGCACACATATTGCCTTAGACAAACAAACACATATAAATTGAAAAATTATGAAAATCTTAAATCCATTATATACATTTTTACATACACAAATTCAAAGAAAATAACATGATACATAACCAGATTATTATCTCTTATCAGTCTTTTCTAAACCTGAAAGAAAAGTTCACAACTAATTTTTACACACGCGGTTGTAGCCGCTTTGGCTGGCGTCCTACACTTCCATTCACAAGGGTAGAGGTGGGGAAGTTGCTATGGTGTGCGTCCTTCACGTTCTCTCTAAATTACATGGGGAAAGGGGAGGGGTCACTGTGAGTTGTGTCCAAGTCACTCCACGCTTTCACGCAGCTACCAGGCTGCCGTTATCTGGTTTGTCCTGTAGAACAAACAAAAAGAGTGCCTCAGACTCTGTTCACTTAATATCTAAGGGTGGGTCACAATGAAATGGGGATATATACATTTTAGCTTTCAATATTTTGCTGGAACAAAGTTAACAGAACTTTTTCAGTATTACTTTCGCGGTTACTTAATTGTCATAAAATCGTTAAACAAATGGCTCAAAACGCCGTTAGTCACGTATTAGAGAAAGTTTATGCTCTAGGCATATAATCATAAATCATATTTAATCTGAATTTATCCTCTCTGGGTCGGAACACTGAACCAATGCTCGGTACATTCCTGACACATCTGTATTTTATTCACTTAGCTGACATCTTTAATTACCTTATTCTTAGAGATAGTATGAGTATGATTAGTGGTTGTTTTCTCAGCTTCTTTGTACATGTGAGTAACTTTTGGTAATAGTACAGTTGTGAGTGTTCAAAACACACTACGTTTAGTTGACTACTAAATCCACTTATTGGTCCTCTGCTGTTGTCAGTTCCACATCTGTAATTAGTTACTTACTTTGAAGTGTATTTATGCTGAGCTAAAATAATGTTTTACGTCTGCCGTTATGTTATTCAATTACGTTGCTAGTGTACGTACTTATTTAACACTCACCCTATTAATATTTAAAGCATAGGATAGCACATTTATTTCAAATCTTTAGTGTATTGCAGCTGATTAGTTTGCTCACGTGGCAATCCATTTCCACTCGATCGGACGCTGAAACCACAGGTAGTCTCTCTCTCGACCTACCACTAAAGTGCATCAAATAATTATGGACGAGCGTAATGCTAATTTCCTTAAACCTATAGGACACCATGAGCTGCTCTGTCTCATCTAACATAAGGGTACCTATGGTCGCATTCACGCCTCCAACTCATAACCTCAATACGTGTAGGTGTATCCTGTCACACACTACACCAAAATAATGGCCAGCTCCAACCTTATAAATACTTCAGGGACGTGTCCTTCACGTCTCAACCACAAACACTGCTCAATTCTATTAAACTGCCTTTCCTTGCTACACCAGGTGAGTTTAATCTTACAACTTATCTGCATTTTTTTTTTCATGACACTAAGCACTCTCTCTTACTATTAATTAGTTAGCTCTAATGCATGCACCAGGTTTCACTACCACTTCAGATCCTGCTTGTACATGAATTTGTACATCTTTTTTAATTATTATTGTGGGACCATTTCCAATAAAACAACACTTGTACTTACTATATTACCAAGCTTCTATACATAATTGTTACTCAAATACATTTGTATCTTAATTTACGTCATACTTCTCTATTGTTTATCACTATTAGGTTTGTCATATCAGGTATTTTTCTTCACTAATCGGTGGATAGAATGGTTCCAGAACTCATGGCTTAATAGTCATACCGGAAAATTTGTTTTAAAGAAGAAGAGGTCGAAATTTTTGTGGATAGGAAAGATGAAGAATGAGTGAGACCTGAAAAGGAAAGATCTCACACAGCTGGGACTGCACAGCTGCCACACTGTGTAGAGGTTACAGAACAACCTCCTACCTACAGCCTTCATTAATTGAATGCTGGCTTCAGAAAATTTTCGTAATGGAAAGAAGGGGTCGAAATTTTAGGTGGATAGAAAAGATGAAGAATGAGTGAGACCTGAAATGGGAAAGAAGATCTCACACAGCTGGGACTGCACAGCTGCCACACTGTGTAGAGGTTACAGAACAACCTCCTCCCTACAGCATTCATTAGTTGAATGCTGGCTAGAAAACCATAACGGAAAATTTAATTTGTTGTAAAGAAGAGGTCGAAAATTTTGTGGACAGGAAAGATGAAGAGTGAGTGAGACCTGAAATGGAAAGAAGATCTCACACAGCTGGGACTGCACAGCTGCCACACTGTGTAGAGGTTACAGAACAACCTCCTCCCTACAGCATTCATTCACTACCTATAAATCTGCCCCGTCGATCTGAAAATACTTTATGATGCCTTTTTAGAACCTGTCTCAGTTCTTCCTTCTGATTGGCTGAAATCTTATCGATTTCCTGCAATTTAGCATCTATTTTGTCCAAAATTATTGCGTCTTCTTCTTCTTCTTCGGTGTTAAGCTTACTTGTACTAAGATTAACACCTTCGTCCCAATACCTCCTATTTTTCAGAACTCGTATAGGCAGCTCCCAAGTTGCATCATCAGTTACTACATGTTTATCACTAGAAGGTACTGTAATTACTCCGGTTATTGGCAAGACCATTTTTAACTGGCTTCTTTCAAAGTCAACAACACTCTGATATTTTGACAAGAAATCTATGCCAATTAAAACTTCAATACTGAGATTGTTTACAATTAAACATGGATGATCAATCAAATTACCATTAATGTTAAAGGGCAGCAAAGCTTCTTGCTTTACCGTTTTTGACATCTTTCCAGTAGCACCAATTATTCTTAGTCCTGATACCCTCATTACTGTAAGTTTGTCTTTACCCGGTAAGGCATCAAAGAAGGACTGAGATATTGCACTCACCTCACTTCCACTGTCTAAGAGACAACGTACATTGATACCCAACATATTCACTATTATTATAGGGTGGCTTATTCTAGGTTGTACAGGTGGTTCCTCAAATTCATCTAATAGTTCCTTTTGGATTCGTCTCCAACTAAAGTGATCGACATCTGTCTTCATTACATTTAGGTTACAGTGTGTAGGGGTTTCCTGAATTACATTTTCAGCTGCCTTTTCCAGTCGGTCCATTAATTTTAAATCGAAACATCGCACGACTTCATTACATTTAGTTTGCTGAACATGACCCAAATTACTGTAGTCTGAGCGATTCTGCGTCTCCAGACCGGGCATAACACTAGTTACAGCTAAACAACTTTCACCATTATCGTCGGTTTCCTTCTCAAGTGACAACTGGTCACAGCTACCGGGTTCATCGACCTCCAACAACCTACCCTCTACATTCTCACTTATCTCCTGTCCTAAATCTAGTAGTACATTATCAACATCCTGCACAGGCACTTTAGATAAGAGCACATCATCTTCATCGTAAATATAAGCATGAATTTCTTCTGCTTCTTCACCTGTCAATTCATTATTTTGTAGCTCCTCCCTATCATTACACTGCTGCGCCTTCTCTTTCTCTTCCCACTTAGAAAGCGTCTCTAACACGGCATCTATCAAATATTGTGAGTGATCTAATATTTCTGTTGTATCCTTAGGTGCTACCGACTCTTCATCCACGTGTTCAGTTTGAGTATTCTGATCTGTCTTACCAATTCCTTTAACTACTGGCTTAGGAAAAGTAACCGCCTGGTGAGCGCCAGTGTCCTCATAGACGGGAACTAGTTTTCCTGCCTCGGCCTACTGCTGTTTCCTTTAGTTTCATTATAGTTAGCTGGCATAGCATTGCTTTCCGTACTGTTGTTTACATGCATATTTCTGTTTGGAACAAAATTATTATCCCTTGGACGCCATTGTTGGTTCTGATAATTATTTCCCCAATTCCTACCTCCCTTAGGATGGCGAACACCTACTGTTCTGATGTTTACATTGCCATTTTGCTCGTTCCTAACATTACTACTATTGTTATTAGCATTTCTATTATTACGTGCTTGCTCCTCATTGGCAGCAACACGTTCTACACGTTCCAGATACTCAATGAAACGATCCAGATTGTCTCTAGGGGCAGATATAATTCTAGTTTGCCAATACCATGGCAGTTTGACTTCAAGACCTAGTATAATCATTTCAGGTTTTAGCTTTTCGTCCAAATGTGACAAACGTGAGATCCATGACCTAGCAAACTCTTTAATAGATTCTTTGTCTGCATTGAAGCGTTTTCCACTCCAAAATTCTCTTAACACTTCATTTTTCTTATGGCTAGACCAATACTCATTAATAAAAGCTGTTTTAAATTCCGCTAATGTTTTACACTTTAACATAACATCAGCTGACCAACGCATGGCGTCACCTGCTAAATGGCTTCTAATAAATGAGATTTTCTCTCGTTCAGACCAAGTTGGTGGAATCACATCTTCAAAATCGTTCCAGAAATCTAGCGGGTGGATATTTTTATCTGGATCGAACCGCAAGAACTGCCGACACCCGATAAAAGCGGCGTTTGCAGCTACAACTTGTTGTACACTACCATTACCAGAAGTTACTGAAGCTACTTTACTCTCAAGGTTAGCCATGTTAGTATTAATATTTTCTACTTTCATTTCCACATTATCTACTCTTTGTACAATATGAGTAGTATCAGTTTTGATTGCATCTACGTCTGCTTGACATATGTTTACCTTTATATTAACATCTTTAAATCTATCTGAGCACAGTTCAGATTCTGCCTCGATCTTTTCTGTTAACTTGTGCTCCAGCTTCGCATCTTCCATTTGGAAGTCTTTGCGAACCTCAGCAACTTCGAACTTAACTGTTTTATACATTTCAGAAAATTGTTGAGCAACCTTTTTCTTAATATCCTCATGATTGTAATCAATTTTATAGTTTAAACTATCTAGATCCTCTTTCAACTTATTGCAACCAGCCTTGAAGGTATTGTCCATTTTCTCCAATCGCTTATTAAAATTAGTTTGGCTGGCTACAATCTCAGACTTTAATTCAGCATTCATTCTAGCTGACATTTCTGCATGACTGCTTTTGACCTCACTTATTTGAGACTTTAATTCAGCATTACTGCTTTTGACCTGTTCACTTATTTCAGACTTTAATTCAGCATTATTGGATTCTAATTTATTGTCCATTGCCTCAAACCGCATATTAAAATTTGTTTGACTGGCGGCTATTGCTTGTAATATAACATTTAGATCAACATCCCCAGCATCTTTGTGTTGCTCACTAGCTGGCTTTTTATCACACTCAGGTGACGAAAAACTAGCTCCAATACCAGAATCATCAAAACTAAATGAAACTTCAGATTGATCAGTTATATCTAACTTCTCCTTCTTAAACTCTACCATCTCTGATGACTGTTTCATTTTTAATTCATCAGAGAAACTATCATCCAATAAATTTACAATTTCTACTTTCTTCTTTACTACAGGGGTCTCTATTATTGAATCATTGCCCCTTCCCACACTACTGTCAGGAGACAATACTTCATATTTCACTTTAACATTATTACTTTCATGCATATTTATACTTGAACCGTTGTCTGGATTTACAATTCCCTCAACAGACATAGGTTCTAATTTAAGTTTAAACTCGGTTTCTTTTGGCGTTTCCATCGCCGACAGTTTTTTAGTGCAGGTTAGTAAAATTTTTAACAGCTTTTCACTCAACTTAGTTCCTTCTGCACGACGTTGTCGGCGCGGCGTACCAGGATTACTGAGGCGACGTGTCACGTTGAACTGCAGACGGCACTCCGACGGCTGATGAGTGTTTGCGTGGCCCGTAACTACAGGCGAGATTCCGGCTGCTCCAGCGGACGACTGCGGTGGGGTGAAACTGGCTTCTCGCGATGCCGGCAGCACCGCTAGACTCAGTGCCAGCTCCGTCAATCCAGAAGCGTTGTTAATCCAATTGCGTCGTCCACATGCACACATAACACTTCCACTGTTCTATTACTCAGTTGCGTGTCGCATTTCACTCGCGAATCCGAATAGTTAAAAATCACTTTCACTTATTTTATTTCCCGGCCGATGCACCATATGTGGGGCGGCGCGTAAGTTAGAGAAATATTGTTTGCAGTACAAAATGTTTGCAATGTTGAATCAGCTTCTGGCTGTTAGAATATTGTTAAAGCTGTCTTTCGCCGTTCTCAACACTGGCTCTCTATTTACGTGGTAGCCCCCAGAAAGCGATGTAATAAAACGTGAAGCTTGTAAAAAGAGTTCCTAGTGCCCACTTCACCTGAGAAGAATATTATAGCTGCCGCTTATAACTCTGAAGAATTAGGAGATTGTCCGGGATTTCCAATCAAACACGATTTTTCAAAATAGTTGAGTATATTCTCCAATTCACAAATAAAAAACACAAGTATCCCTACAACCTAACTAACAGAGCAGTTCAGAGTCTAATGCGCTGATGCAACTATAAATGTTCGAAATAAATGTTGAAATGAATGCTCGCCATAATTTGATGAGAGATTTCACCAAACGCCACGCTAAATAATTGGTAGAATGTCTGTCCCGCGACGGCACGTGAAAATACGACAATACGCAAACTGAAGCTAGAAAATGAAAATCACTTGAAATGATTTCATGGTTACGCGCATCTCGAGTAACTGAATACGACATCCGAGGCTGTTAGTAGCGGTGATACCGACGCGACGCGACTGCCGACACAGATGGCGTGTCATTCAGCGTCTGGAGAGAACTGGGGCCTTGCTTCCTCGCGCAGTGCTCTTATATATAAAGCCGCGGTGCGGACGGCTGAGGGAACGCTTGATCAAATCGGCTGTCCCGACTAGCCGCTGGGCTAGTAACGCACCACTTCAAGTTACATAATAAATTCTAGCTTCTCTTGCTGATTGCCGATGAAGCTCTTAATTTAACTGTGCATTCAGCACGCAGGTAAGTATTGACAATAAAATTTTGACGTGGCTAAGTTAAGTATTGTGGGCGAGAGAATTAATTTAATTGCACTGCACGCAGCAGATGAGCTCTGAACTGTCCCTTTTGAGATCCGCTATTGCTAGAATTTTATAGGTATTCAAAAGAAACTTCACACATCTTCATAATCATAGCGGACCTCCAACCTATTTAAATCTAAACATCCTAACCTTATTTCTTAGCCTACTTAATCTATCTTGCTTCCTTCAGTTTTGAGACGAAAACCAGAAAATCATGAATTTCCACTAAAATCTAAATTTGTGAAATCCAAAGTACAGTTTTTATTAAATCATTATGAAAGCTGAATCTAAATATAAATTTTGAAGTCTCTAGCTCTTTTCTGTTGCGCCAATTACTTTTGCAGAAAAACGTCCAAATTACGGAAATGGCTTAAGTTATCGAACTGATATTTAACACACATTAATTTATCATTACTTCTGACATAATAGAACAGTTTTAGGTCATTTGCTTGATTTTTAAGGTATTGCGCAACATTTATGACGTCAGAGCTAGTTACAGGACTGGCTAGCACACAATGGAAAGACTGATATGCATTTACTACAGCGTGAGTAGGCTGCTTCCCTACAGCGGGTTGGTCAATGACTGTGTGAGGGGGGTCTTTCAGTCTCTAATTTTACCCTAAATCTCCGAGAATGCTCTGTGACTCCCATCAGCATAGAGATAGATCATAAATTAAGCACTATGCTCGAGATATTAGAAATATGTAGAGCACTGTCTGATATACAGTGCTATTACAAATGATTGAAGCGATTTCATAAATTCACTGTAGCTCCATTCATTGACATATGGTCACGACACACTACAGATACGTAGAAAAACTCATAAAGTTTTGTTCGGCTGAGGCCGCACTTCAGGTTTCTGCGGCCAGAGCGCTCGAGAGCGCAGTGAGACAAAATGGCGACAGGAGCCGAGGAAGCGTATGTCGTGCTTGAAATGCACTCACATCAGTCAGTCATAACAGTGAAACAACACTTCAAGACGAAGTTCAACAAAGATCCACCAACTGCTAACTCCATTCGGCGATGGTATGCGCAGTTTAAAGCTTTTGGATGCCTCTGTAAGGGGAAATCCACAGGTTGGCCTGCAGTGAGCGAAGAAACGGTTGAACGCGTGCGGGCAAGTTTCACGCGTAGCCCGCGGAAGTCGACGAATAAAGCAAGCAGGGAGCTAAACGTACCACAGCCGACGGTTTGGAAAATCTTACGGAAAAGGCTAAAGCAGAAGCCTTACCGTTTACAATTGCTACAAGCCCTGACACCCGATGACAAAGTCAAACGCTTTGAATTTTCGGCGCGGTTGCAACAGCTCATGGAAGAGGATGCGTTCAGTGCGAAATTTGTTTTCAGTGATGAAGCAACATTTAATCTTAATGGTGAAGTGAACAGACACAATGTGCGCATCTGGGCGGTAGAGAATCCTCACGCATTCGTGCAGCAAATTCGCAATTCACCAAAAGTTAACGTGTTTTGTGCAATCTCAAGGTTTAAAGTTTACGGCCCCATTTTCTTCTGCGAAAAAAACGTTACGGGACACGTGTATCTGGACATGCTGGAAAATTTGCTCATGCCACAACTGGACACCGACAGCGCCGACTTCATCTTTCAACAGGATGGTGCTCCACCGCACTTCCATCATGATGTTCGGCATTTCTTAAACAGGAGATTGGAAAACCGATGGATCGGTCGTGGTGGAGATCATGATCAGCAATTCATGTTATGGCCTCCACGCTCTCCCGACTTAACCCAATGCGATTTCTTTCTGTGGGGTTATGTGAAAGATTCAGTGTTTAAACCTCCTCTACCAAGAAATGTGCCAGAACTGCGAGCTCGCATCAACGATGCTTTCGAACTCATTGATGGGGACATGCTGCGCCGAGTGTGGGAGGAACTTGATTATCGGCTTGATGTCTGCCGATACACTAAAGGGGCACATATCGAACATTTGTGAATGCCTAAAAAAACTTTTTGAGTTTTTGTATATGTGTGCAAAGCATTGTGAAAATATCTCAAATAATAAAGTTATTGTAGAGCTGTAAAATCGCTTCAATCATTTGTAATAACCCTGTACTTTGATGAATTATGTGTTCGAGAATTAATAATGAATGAACGTACTGCACAGTCATCTATGTACATTCGCAATGATACAAAGTGGAGAAGGGTTGGTTTAGCTATGATACGGAAATTGGGGGAAACATGCTGTCACATCATTGGTCGATGTTGACATTACTGTAAAATTGCTAAAATTGTTCACACTGTCAACTATAACGCTTATTGTTAGGGTACATTGATGGTGTCTTTTCCACCTCATCTGTCCACTACTAAGCTGTTGGTTACCACGTGATGATTGACTGACTTCGCTTGTTTGAGTTGGAGGAAGAGTTTCGGTGGAGGGACCACACTTTCTGGGGATGGATAGCACAGAAACAGCGATCGTATACCTGACTGCAATTTGAGGAATCAGTCGAAATGGAACGCAGAGCCACCATCTATTCTGTCACTGTGACAGACGAGTTTAAATGTAGAGGTCGTCAATCAGTTTCGTACAGCAGTTTTGAAACTCTCTGCAACGCCACCAAAGTCTTCCAATTTCCTTATGTTGTAACTGTCTTTTATTTAAATTCATCCAGTGAGTGTGGTATGTTATGGTAACCAGAGTAACAAAATGCTTTACACTCTGCGACGTCTACTTTTCTGCGGGAGGCAATGGATCAGAACATGTTAATGTCAGTTTAGAACATGACACAGATGTCGAAGTGGTGGCGGAAAAACAAAATGTATGGCAGTGTACAAAGCATTTTACAGCAGAAAAAAAAGCACAGGGAACGTCTCTTGCGACTTACAGTATGGTCTGTGGGATCGAGCCATCCTCCTACAGTACAGGTGATGGAACTTTAATCTGGTCTGTGCAGTGGGTCAACCCCTGTATATTTAATAGGATCGTAAAATGTGCTCGATGCCGGCACGCATGTAGTATTTGTTTTCGATACATGGGAGAGACGCGGTAAAAATCTTCTCTATCGGATGAAGCTAGTGTAGCTTTTATAGTTCGTAATTTTTCTCTGGATGATGGAATAGAATAACGATGATAGATTGTTGGGCTGATAGACGTGAATGGACCCTGAGGGACGTGGACCTATAGTACCTGCTTGTAGTTTAGAGAAGCACCACAATGCAGTAGCAAAATCCACGTCCTTCCCCCAGGTTCCCGTACTGTCTTTTATACTACTACCCCGTGTTGCAGGAGAATGCTTCCTTTAGGTCGAATGGTCAAAACACAGTTCTGTTGCAGTAACTCAGCTTCACCAGTTTCTTCATGGATTGCAGGAGGTGGTAGATATAGTTTCCTGTGACCCCTGCCAGTTCCGATTTACATTGGAACGATCACGTGTGCAAAGCTGCAGGGATGGTAGCGCAGAGTCTGAGGTGGCAGTTGCAGGATGCATAGCGGCTATCTAAAGCAAAGCGGGAATTTTACTGTAGCAGATAGGCTCGAGAAAGGTGACTCGTCTCGAGATACGAGAGTGCCAGAAATATGATTCACTAGTGGCTGTAGTCATTAAAAGGCTTTTCCATAGGATCCAACGCAGATATGTGCGTGAATGGGGGTACTCGATTCCAAATCCCAGACGGCATTTCTAGTGGATATCGTAGCACTAGAGATCTGAAAAGCTAGTGTACATTTCTTACAACCTCAATCATCACACTAACTACTGTTTGCGATCCTTCTCAATCAACCATTGCCTATAGCCCAGAGGATATATCACCGATCCCTCTGACATTGCTTTGAGGCAGAATGCATTACACATACTGTGTAAGTAGGCTGTTTAGGTTTTTTTATTGGTAACGCCACCTCTGTATGAAAATCACTGGCTGTGCTGTGTGCAGTCTGTGGCTGCTTTGCATTGTTGTAATACTCGCCATTGTAGTGTTAGGCAGCTGGCTGTGAACAGCGCGTAGCGTTGCGCAGTTGGAGGTGAGCCGCCAGCAGTGATGGATGTGGGGAGAGAGATGGCGGAGTTTTGAAATTTGTCATGAACTGCTCTATATATATATATATATATATATATATATATATATATGATATCAAGGTAAATACATTGTTTGTTTTCTATTAATATCTTTCATTTGCTAACTATCCCTATCAGTAGTTAGTGCCTTCCATAGTTTGAATCTTTTATTTAGCTGGCAGTAGTGGCGCTTGCTGTATTGCAGTAGTGGGAGTAACCAAGATTTTTGTGAGGTAAGTGATTTGTGAAAAGTACAGGTTAATGTTAGTCAGGTCCATTCTCTTGTAGAGATTATTTAAAGTCAGATTGCGTTGTGCTATAAATATTGTGTGTCAGGTTAAGCACAGTCCTGTAAAATTGTTCGAAAGGGTACGTTTCATATGGCGACCCTGCCAGGATACCTCACTGGAATCTTCTGATTTTTTTTCTTGTAGTTTGTGTAATTAGTGCAGCTTTTGTTTATTGCCAGCGCGTAATTATAGAGAGAATTTCCATTGTAGTTGTAGTTTTTCATTGTTGTACAGTAAAACAGTTGTGGCATGCATGTAGATTTGCACCAAGTATTTCACAGCTGCAATTAACTAGATATTATTTTCAGTGTTATGTTAATGTGTTCTCTTATTTTTGCTCTTCAAATTGTGTTTTTCTGTGTTGTCGTGTGAAATACTGTGACAATAATGGCGTGTAAAAAACGTAATACTAGGCTCCAAAGTAAACTGCGAAATGACAGTGAAAACGAAAGCAGTGTGTTAGCGCCACCGAGTAATGAATTAACTGATGTTCAAAGTAATAATTTGGTAATTGTGCATAGGGAAATGGAGCGGGCGGCAAACAATGGCGTAGACAGTGAAACAATTAGTGAGCAGGGAAGCATTATTGATCGGTCGGTCGGCAACAGCTCGCCTCAGGAATCCGAAATGACAGGACACAATTTCGCAAATACTGTAGATTCAGGTTTTGGGTCATCACCGTTTTCTCAAATAAGTCAAAACACATTTTCTGCTTGTCAAAATGTGAATGTTGCCGGTGCAAATGCACTGCCGAAAAGCGTAGAGAAACAGATTCCAGACACTAACACATTATTATTGCAATTAATGCAGCAAATGAAACAAAATCAGAGACAAACACAGCAACAGTTAGACACAATGGAACAAAATCTTCAAAAGTTAGATACAGTGGAACAAAATCTTAAAAAGTTAGACACGACACTTGAACAAACACGTGAAGATTTAACTAGTGAGTTACATAACATCGAATCGAAATGTCAAAACGTCTGTAATGATGTAAAAACACAAATTTGTGAGCATTTTCAACCTATTTTTTCGCGGAATGAAAATGCATTACAGAATCACGAAGCAGTCATAAAAGAACTGCAAACCATTGTTCATGAAAATCATGAGACCTTGTGGGCTAAAATTGACTCAGTTGCATCTACCGATTCGGTTACGCAACTTGCAAAAACTCAGGAAAACTTGAAGGACACAGTAGATTCGATTTCAACACAAATGGACACTCTGAAACTTGGTTCAGAAAAACACACTGAGGCCGGCCGAAGTGGCCGTGCGGTTAAAGGCGCTGCAGTCTGAAACCGCAAGACCGCTACGGTCGCAGGTTCGAATCCTGCCTCGGGCATGGATGTGTGTGATGTCCTTCGGTTAGTTAGGTTTAACTAGTTCTAAGTTCTAGGGGACTAATGACCTCAGCAGTTGAGTCCCATAGTGCTCAGAGCCATTTTTTTGAAAAACACACTGACGAAATGTGTTCACTATCGGAGAAAGTAGCCGAACTTTCGGATCAGGTCACAAACTTATCTACAAAGGTTGATGATGATCTGAATGACACAAGACCTGTAGCCATCACTGACACAGAAGAGAATGAACAAATTAAGAAATTCAAACAAAATCTGAATCAAATTAATACGCAATACAAAAGAGAAATCCGGGAAGTAAGATCAGTTGGCACAAGTAATACAAAAATTTCATATTTCAGAGGACACTCGCGCTCCAACACGGGAAGAGGGACATAGAAGTATGGAACAGCCACAAAATAATAACTCAGGGCACTTCGGAAATTATGAAAGAAATTGGTAAGGCACACCGAATTTTGAGATGGAACCACAGAAACAACGTAACAATGACCGATATGCGACTCACCGACACGATGATTTTGACTATAAGCTGTTCATTACTACACGTAAATTCAAAACATTTAAGAATTCTGGCAATGACATTCATCTACAAGCATGGCTCCATCAATTCTCTCATTGTTTTCCTCCCAACTGGTCGTTAGAGCACAGATTAGAATTTATGTGTGGCTACTTAGAGAATGAACCAGCTGTAAGAATGCGATCGGTCATTCACGATTGCCACAGTGAAGGAGAATTTTACCATGCCTTCCTCTCAGCATATTGGTCTCAAGCCACACAAGACCGAGTAAAACATGGCATCATAATGATGAAACATTTCGAACAATCTGAATTTTCCAGTCTTGTGAAATATTTTGAAGACATGTTGCACAAGAATCAGTATCTTTCAAACCCATATAGCCCCTCAGAACTCATCCGCATTTGCTTAATCAAATTGCCTGAACATTTACGACATATTATTTTGGCAGGACGTTGCAAAGACGACATTGAAGCTTTTCAGGGACTCTTACAAGAATTAGAAATGGACACTGACAATCGCGGAAAGCGGAAACAGGAACACAACAATTACAGGTCATATCCGTCGCAATTCCACGATGAAAGAAGTAACAACTGGACGCGACAAGGCTATTCTTACAACGCCAATCGTGATCAAAACAGACACCACCCATATGACAACCACTGGCAGAGTAATAATAGTTACAGAGAAAGATCGCATTTCCGTAGTAATGAATATGACAGAGATTACCTTGGAAACAGACAATATGTGAACCAAAACAATTATTATCAAGGGAAACAGAATAACTTCAGACGCAACAGTTCAGCGCGCAGTTACGATTCAGGAAGAAATTCTCCACCACATGACCGACAAACAAGAAACTATGTCAACTACCGACATACCGACAGACCTGAATTTCATCAGAACTGGCGGGATTTAAACAGGGCTGGGCCCTCTGGGCAACGTGAATTTGTAGAAGCTAGGTCTCCTAATCCCAATAACGACGCGCTCCAACAAGGGAACAGACAATGACTCGCACCGCAGGGAGCCGCGTGCGCCAGCTGGCTCAGAGAAAAATAACATAGACGCTAACCTTGAGAAAAATTCTAGTATTCTTTGCCGACGTACACCGCATGACAATTGCATTCAAGTTCAAACTCTGAGTACTATGAAGAGTAAAGGATTTCACCACACTTCACATATAAAACCGCTTATTGTGAGATAATCTGCTTTTTAACTTAGTCTTTACCATAACATTTTTCACTTTACATTACTAGTATGCTTTGTCAGAATTAGAATCTGTTAACATGCAACAATGTTTGAAGTTAAATATCCAGTCAAGGACCAAGAGAACTTATTTAAACAGAAATTACGAATGTATTGTTATAGTGAACAGACGACACAGTGTTATTGTGTGTGTGCATTCTTGCTTGTTTGTTGCACGATTACGTAACGACTATAAGGCTCACATACTTAGAACATTTACCAGTACTGTTAATGAGATTTTAATGCTACATTTTGGTTTATTTGAAAATACATTCTGAAATTAAAGTGCTTTCTGAGCGATACCAGATGACACAGAGGTTAGTTTATGTGACAGCTACACGATTTTATCACGACGCTACTAATGAGTGACAATTTACAATGTTGCTTTTGCGGTGTATCTGTTTTATATCTGCACAGTTTTCTGAATTCTTCTGGAAAGAAAAACATGTTTTAGTAGTAACTTTTGTGGTATAGCAACAATGAGACAGCCTTTTTCGTGGCACAACAATACGTTACAGTACAGTACTTTCTTCATCACAACAATAAGCGTAATAACTACGATATCTATACACAAAGCATTTCACTTTTGTTTATCATGAGGTAAGTACATTGACTTCTGCAGAACTTAGCTTTCGGAGGACGATAACTACGAGACTTCCACAGAGATTATCTTACAACATGACACACAGTTTAGCGCTACAGTACACGTATTTGAGTGATTAATTTCGCACTTAAAACATATTTTTTTAAGATATTTGAAGTACAATGATAAAAAGGTTTTCCGTGATACATTTCATTCCATTGCTGTAATCTGTAACACCTGAGGGTATAATTACATTAATCCTCAGGGGGGTACACGCCTACTTTGTGTACCATGGGTTTGGCAAACACAAGGAGCCCTAGCTAATATGGTATTTGCTTATACAACTTTACACATCGGTACCATATTTCTCTAACACAGAATTACACAGCTATCTGATTATTTGACAGAGAAACAAACATTCTTTTTACTACGTCAGTGACAGATGTTTACGCAATTACACAGTTGGATAACTTCACACTTATGAAACTGTATTTTGTCTGTACTTTGTAAACTGTGCATATTTTTTCGGAACCATTGTGATACTATGAGAGCTTTGAATGGTGTATTTGGTATGGGATCATGATTTTTAAAGTGCGTTTGAGGCAGATGACACTTTTGACATGAGCAGAGAATTTTTTTAGATTTTGAAATTATTGGAGGAAGTTACGACGATTTTGAGATTTGACTGAGGTGTTATGATGTTATTTTTACGACGACGATGTGTATTATGCTGTTGAGGTATGTTTATGATCAGTAAGCTGATGCTATATGAGTTATTTGATTATGCTACATATCTGTAATGACGAAATATTGAAGAAGTGTCGACGAATAAGGTAAGGAATAATGAGTAGTGGGTAGGGACTCTGGTTGGTGAAAAAGGTTGTTGGAAACCAAGAATCGTACTTTAAGAGTTATGAAATGTGTGTAAATGCGTGAATGTATTACAATGCCGGCGAAAAATTTTTGGACACTGTTATATTTATAGGATTTTGTTTCTACACATTTGCAACGCAAATTCTTGACCTGTGAAATATTTTTATATGAGACTGTCACTGTAGCGGAAACTGCTGTCGTAAATCTTTCCGTACGATAGTTAAGTGACCACCTGCACGTAATGCGTCGCGGGCACCCAGCTGTCAGACGCCTGGAGAAAAAGCCATTATTGCGAGCCCTTTTCAGCGGCACAGGTAGAAAAAAAAAAGAGGCCATTATCCTCGCCATTGACATTCCTTTAGAGAAAGCATCGCAAATACGACACGCACATTACTTGGAAAGATACATCTGCACACCTGATTATGACAAGCATCTTTCTACGAGAGTTGAGAGAATTTCTACTAACTTATGAAATGTCACATGACTATTGAATGATATATTTATGCTTTGCTTTTCATAGTTGCTTATTTCATTTGATATCTGGTTTCCAGCTGTCTTGCAGCATTGGTTTCATAAAATAAAATTCAATGCATTTGCTAATGTGAACACTTTCTGTCAACAGATCTATTAAATAATTACTTTATGATCCACATTCTTCAAAATAGGAGCTCTTGGAATGGAAAGAACAATAAGAGGGGACTAATAACAGTAACTGCATATATAATTTTCTTTTCAAGTACTTGGTAATTTTTATGGTAGAGTAAGTTGTGGTGCACCACTTTAATTACATAGACATTAAGATGTGAATATACATTTCCCTTGTCTGCAATGTTGTCTTTACTGTAATATTTTTCTGCTTGAGCTTTGTCATGTTTAGATATAATTTATTACCTTTGCTTCTGCTGTTTGCCAGGCATAGTGCTACTAAATTTCACTTTGTATTACTCTGTTAAGCCAGTTTTACTACGAATTTATTTTTCTTGTTTGCTGCGCATTGCCTTATATTAGTTGTAATATTGCAATTGCTTTGCTAATTTCTATAATGCTGCTTACTTCGCAAATCGGCATTTTTTTTTCATTGCTGTTTGTGTTAATTGTTTTGTGCTGCTGCATTGCCTCGTCCCTTAGTTTAATATCTGAGCTCAGTAGATTTAAGTTAGCTTAAGAGGGGGTAGACTATATAAGAACCTAACTATGGAGAATAGGGAAAGAATGCTTTGAAAGTTATATGAAAACGATTTGGGCCTAAATGAGTATTGTACAATGAGCCATATTTATTTTGAAAGAAATATGGTTAGAATACAGAAAAGAGGTACAGATAGGACTTTTTGGGAATAATGATGAACGAAGGGAGATCGCCAAGAACAAAAATGGTTTTGTTCGGAAAATACTGCAGTACCAAAAGTTACACTGAAAACGAACCCTGTCCTTTCCATTGTGTTATCCCCCTATGTGTTTGTGTACCCTTGTGTATTTGTTTTCTTCCTGTCTCTGTGTAGTTTCATAGAATTTTTTTTCTAATACTATTCACTATGATGAGGAATACTGTTATCCTCAAATATAATTGGTATTAATAATATGTTATTTAACTTGTAAATATGCTTAGACATTATTTATTCTGTTTTGTTTTAATGCTCATGTGTGAAGTTGATGTTTCAAAATTTATTCTGATCTTTTATGTATCTACTTATCTCATAATTCCTGTAACACTGATGTACACACTGGAAATGGAAAAAAGAACACATTGACACCGGTGTGTCAGACCCACCATACTTGCTCCGGACACTGCGAGAGGGCTGTACAAGCAATGATCACACGCACGGCACAGCGGACACACCAGGAACCGCGGTGTTGGCCGTCAAATGGCGCTAGCTGCGCAGCATTTGTGCACCGCCGCCGTCAGTGTCAGCCAGTTTGCCGTGGCATACGGAGCTCCATCGCAGTCTTTAACACTGGTAGCATGCCGCGACAGCATGGACGTGAACCGTATGTGCAGTTGAAAGACTATGAGCCAGGGCGTATAGTGGGCATGCGGGAGGCCGGGTGGACGTACCGCCGAATTGCTCAACACGTGGGGCGTGAGGTCTCGACAGTACATCGATGTTGTCGCCAGTGGTCGGCGGAAGGTGCACGTGCCTGTCGACCTGGGACCGGACCGCAGCGACGCACGGATGCACGCCAAGACCGTAGGATCCTACGCAGTGCCGTAGGGGACCGCACCGCCACTTCCCAGCAAATTAGGGACACTGTTGCTCCTGGGGTATCGGCGAGGACCATTCGCAACCGTCTCCATGAAGCTGGGCTATGGTCCCGCACACCGTTAGGCCGTCTTCCGCTCACGCCCCAACATCGTGCAGCCCGCCTCCAGTGGTGTCGCGACAGGCGTGAATGGAGGGACGAATGGAGACATGTCGTCTTCAGCGATGAGAGTCGCTTCTGCCTTGGTGCCAATGATGGTCGTATGCGTGTTTGGCGCCGTGCAGGTGAGCGCCACAATCAGGACTGCATACGACCGAGGCACACAGGGCCAACACCCGGCATCATGGTGTGGGGAGCGATCTCCTACACTGGCCGTACACCACTGGTGATCGTCGAGGGGACACTGAATAGTGCACGGTACATCCAAACCGTCATCGAACCCATCGTTCTACCATTCCTAGACCGGCAAGGGAACTTGCTGTTCCAACAGGACAATGCACGTCCGCATGTATCCCGTGCCACCCAACGTGCTCTAGAAGGTGTAAGTCAACTACCCTGGCCAGCAAGATCTCCGGATCTGTCCCCCATTGAGCATGTTTGGGACTGGATGAAGCGTCGTCTCACGCGGTCTGCACGTCCAGCACGAACGCTGGTCCAACTGAGGCGCCAGGTGGAAATGGCATGGCAAGCCGTTCCACAGGACTACATCCAGCATCTCTACGATCGTCTCCATGGGAGAATAGCAGCCTGCATTGCTGCGAAAGGTGGATATACACTGTACTAGTGCCGACATTGTGCATGCTCTGTTGCCTGTGTCTATGTGCCTGTGGTTCTGTCAGTGTGATCATGTGATGTATCTGACCCCAGGAATGTGTCAATAAAGTTTCCCCTTCCTGGGACAATGAATTCACGGTGTTCTTATTTCAATTTCCAGGAGTGTATATGTTAATTTCTATTCTGTTGTAAAGCCTGTACTACAAATGTTATCTGTATTGTTATGTTCTTTAATGATGTATTTTGTACCTTTGTTATTGTATTCTCATGTTATAATATTGTAATTGACACCAGTTCTGCAAATTAAGTATCATTTCACTGCACACGTTTCTGTTGGTCATAATATATGCACAGTAAGTGAGCAGTGTGGACTGTTAGTGTTTGGATGTGTGTTAATAATTCAGCAAGGGACTGGTTAACAGCATTGCTGGTTCTAGGGACAATTAGAAAAAAACTTTGTGAGTGCACTAGTGGTGGTTTATGGACTTGCTATATTCTCTGCAAGACTCTTCGATGGTGATTGTGCACCTGCACAGTCGCAACAGATGGCTCCTAGCCGTCTCTACAAGGACTACATTGGGGCTGCATCTTTGATGGCCCACCAATACCATTATCTCTACAAGGACTACAGTGAGTCTGCACCTCTCGTGGCCTACCAATACCGTAATCTCTACCAGGACTACAGTGGGTCTGCTCTGTGATGACCTACGTACCAATATTCTTCAAAACTTCGACTGTCTCCGCTGTGGGTTTGCTCTGTTGTGGCCCATGACCTGTCTGCATGTGAAGTAAGTGATTTGTGAAAAGTACAGGAGTGTTTGGATGTGTGTTAATAATTCAGCAAGGGACTGGTTAACAGCATTGCTGGTTCTAGGGACAATTAGAAAAAAACTTTGTGAGTGCACTAGTGGTGGTTTATGGACTTGCTATATTCTCTGCAAGACTCTTCGATGGTGATTGTGCACCTGCACAGTCGCAACAGATGGCTCCTAGCCGTCTCTACAAGGACTACATTGTTGTTGTTGTGGTCTTCAGTCCTGAGACTGGTTTGATGCAGCTCTCCATGCTACTCTATCCTGTGCAAGCTTCTTCATCTCCCAGTACCTACTGCAACCTACATCCTTCTGAATCTGCTTAGTGTATGCATCTCTTGGTCTCCCCCTACGATTTTTACCCTCCACGCTGCCCTCCAATACTAAATTGGTGATCCCTTGATGCCTCAGAACATGTCCTACCAACCGATCCCTTCTTCTGGTCAAGTTGTGCCACAAACTCCTCTTCTCCCCAATCCGATTCAGTACCTCCTCATTAGTTATGTGATCTACCCATCTAATCTTCAGCATTCTTCTGTAGCACCACATTTCGAAAGCTTCTATTCTCTTCTTGTCCAAACTATTTATCGTCCATGTTTCACTTCCATACATGGCTACACTCCATACAAATACTTTCAGAAAAGACTTCCTGACACTTAAATCTATACTCGATGTTAACAAATTTCTCTTCTTCAGAAACGCTTTCCTTGCCATTGCCAGTCTACATTTTATATCCTCTCTACTTCGACCATCATCGGTTATTTTGCTCCCCAAATAGCAAAACTCCTTTACTACTTTAAGTGTCTCATTTCCTAATCTAATACCCTCAACATCACCCGACTTACTTCGACTACATTCCATTATCCTCGTTTTGCTTTTGTTGATGTTCATCTTATATCCTCCCTTCAAGACACCATCCATTCCGTTCAACTGCTCTTCCAAGTCCTTTGCTGTCTCTGACTACATTGGGGCTGCATCTTTGATGGCCCACCAATACCATTATCTCTACAAGGACTACAGTGGGTCTGCACCTCTCGTGGCCCACCAATACCGTAATCTCTACCAGGACTACAGTGGGTCTGCTCTGTGATGACCTACGTACCAATATTCTTCAAAACTTCGACTGTCTCCGCTGTGGGTTTGCTCTGTTGTGGCCCATGACCTGTCTGCATGTGAAGTAAGTGATTTGTGAAAAGTACAGGTTAATGTTAGTCAGGGCCATTCTCTTGTAGAGATTATTTAAAGTCAGATTGCGTTGCGCTAAAAATATTGTGTGTCAGGTTAAGCACAGTCCTGTAAAATTGTTCGAAAGGGGACGTTTCAACTGGAAAAATATCTAGCGACAGTGGCGTGAGGGGATTGCAGATACTGGTTTCATAGCACGCTCCTTAGCCGAATCACATTCAAAATTCGGTAATTTTATTACGAGGGTGCACCGTCGGCGACGCGTAATCGCACTGCTGGTGTGATAATATGCATACCGGCGATCACTGTCTATATTCAGTGTCATGGTATTTGTCTGGAAAAACCACATCATTCGTAGGTAATGCCATACATGGATTTATAATGCTGGTATAGGTTTAACATGGATACTTGTGTGCACCAGTAGAACCAAGACCGCTTGTGATGGTAATATGGTTGTGTTTTTTTTTTTATCATATAACGGTTTGTAAGACGATTATGGCTCTCTTTCTAAGTCACGGTGGTACCATTCGCAAAAAAACATACGAGACATGTCCACCCATTGTTGATTTTTGGTCAGTATTATTTTAAATCCTCTGCAATAATTTATTGGCGAAGTATTATACTTAGTAGTACGTGGTGCATGATAGGTTCGCCTTGAACATCAGGCTTATAAAGTATATGTTTGTGTTCCAACATGTGCAAAGGTAATGACTATGTCCAGTTGTAAGGAAGGTATGTATCTGGTGTGGAGTACTGTGACAGCAAAGGGAAGAGTATGTCCAGTCATGAGAATGGTACAGATATTTCTATTTCCAGAACCACAGCCATCAGCAGGGTGTATTTCCAATACTTCACTCAGTGTCGAATGTCGTTCAACTGACACCGCAATCGTAACATTTAGTTGTAAGTACAGTGATAAAACATACATCTGACCGGTTTCCTAGGACGATTCTGCCTGTGCGTGCTTGGCATGCAGCGCCAGTGACAGGAATGATTCACGCTCCCCGTTAACAGTAGAAGCCGCCCGAATGGAGGGGCCTGTTGGTGTGTAGGAATGTAGCTGACTTAACCACATTGTCCTCTAGACAGTTGAATAGCGAACTAATACATAGTATGTGTTGGATAGCTTTCGTGATTAAGTGGAAATATGACAAGATTCAATATGGACACGTGTTTGTGCTGGGCCATTATTACCTCCCATGTAAATTATTCAGTTGACTGCTTCTTCACATTTGATTTCTTTATTTAGTTGAGAGAAGATCGACTGTGGTGTGTGCATCTAGCAGGTGGAAGACACGTTTTCCAGTTCTCTAGACATGAGAAACACCTTAGTTGACTTTTAAACTATGGGGATGATTTGGAATCTCTTACACCACCGACATCGGTATTTGTGAGTGGAAATATCATTTTCCTCGATTTGTTTCGAGTTCTCACGTAAAGGTCTTCACAGACGAAATACGTTTCTAGTTACTCAGTGCTCTAGAGCACGCTCCACCTAGCTAAAGATTGGGTTCTGTAGAGAAATAATTTATAGTCAATATCTTCGGAATTATGTTGCATGAGCGAGTAGTAGGATACTGCTGTGTGCTTGGTATCGAGAAGTACCGCGAAAATGGTATAATATTATGGCAAACTATGCGCACATACATGTGTCCTTGTAATCCCAGAGTCAGGAAATGGCTGCAGAAAACCAAGCAAGCAAGCAGGTCTGGACCAGAAACAGTAACGCGTTTGTGCCAAGGCAAACGAACCTGAATTTGTAGAACAGTTCTGAGAGTGACTTCAGTCCACTGAGGGCTCTCTGGTCACCCATCAGGAGTGGATGACCACTGACCTCACAGGGAAATATCTAGTGCTGCGAGGGGTATATACGGTACTGTCTGTCTTTGTGGTATATGTATGAATGATGTAAGAGGGCTGATTTTGTATGGAACAGGATACGAATTGAATGTTTACTACATCCACACAGTATGCGGTGATATATTGCTGGGCTGGAGATCGGTTTCGCGGTCTAATATTCAAGCTCCTGGCCTCAGTGGGAGATCAGTGTAATTGAGTAAGAGTCTTTCCGTATTTGACGATATGTAGGGCACTTTGCAAGGTCTAGTTGTCAGTGCAATATGGCGATCAGTGTAAAATAGTTTTTTACCACTGAAAGTCTCGTCTGCAGAAAGAAAAAAAAAAGCAGTCGGTGCTTCCACACTGGCGGTACCAGTAATTCGGCGGGTAAATTCGATAACACCTAATCATAATCCCCATTCACAAGACATCCTTAGTGTTGGGATATAGGAGTCTCTACATAGCCGTGAAAACGTTTCTGTATTTTCCTCGGTGTTCTATTGATAGCGATCATTACAGTACACCAACCCACGTTGGTGATGTCTTTACAAGTATTACATCTGTGGGTGCGGTATTCATTATCACACACTGAGGCGGACACCTGTCCTTCATAACACTTGTTTGAGAGAATCTTGGCAGGATGCAGCACCTTCCAGAAGCGCTATCTGTTAGACTTTGTCAGATAATTTCCTGGGATTGAAGTGAACCAAGACATATAGCCGGTGTGAGTGTAGGCATACCATAATTTTTTCGGGTGCTGTACAGATATAAAAGGTAACTGTGTTGTTTGTTTAAAATGTGTATATATTGGAGTGTAAAGTTACTGTGGCTTATGTTGTGGCATGACCAGAGGAGATGAGTGTCTGTCCTATAGTGAGGGACATTTAGATTCAGCACATCACTAACTGCAAGGGTATGAGATAGATTTTTTACATGATAAATTATGTGCATTATAGTACTGAGATTCGTTCCAGAACCATAGCTGTCAAGGGGAGACATTACCTGTACATCGATTAGTGTCAGTCTGTAGCAGCAATTGTAATATTTAATTGTAGTTCCACTTTTAAATTTGTTCTGGGCTTCTGATATTCTTGTGAGTCTTGTACGTATTTGATCATCTGTAGACAACTTTCGTGGGTTGTACTGTCAGTGCAATTTAGTGGCCTGTGCAAAATATTTTTATCGCTGAAAGACTCGTCTGCAGAAAACAATGGCAAACGGTGCTCCCACACCGGCAGCAGCAGCAGTTTGACAGATAAATTCAGTGACAAACGGGTTGTCCTGTTAGGATCGCTAGGAACAATGCACCCTGTGTTACTCTGGGAACCATTGCAACATATCTCTTGGTGCTGGACCTGCACAACATGTATGCGGCATTGTGCCAGCAATGGTAAACACACGTGCTCACGGTCCAGACCATGACTTTGGTGTTTATTTAGATAGACATGTGACATCAGAATAACAGTCAAAGACGCTCACATGCCGATGGCAGCAGAGTGAGAGTGATGGCTCACGCTGGCTTGAGTCCAGCAGTCGCTTGCGGCAGCTTTGACACACTCTGCAAACAGGTCTTCACTCCTATCCAGTCACGTCAGCAACGGTGCTTAGGTGAAGACGTATTTCGAGAAAAAATTTCTCTATGGTGGTGGTACTGTGAACTTGGCCAGATCTCGTAGCAAACACGTGTTTCCCTCATATTCCCTTGCCATCTTGGATTACATCATGGAATGGACGACAGTGCCCTCTGGTAGTTGAACTGTGTACTAGGTCAGTGGACTCTGGACCTCGTGGCAAACACACTGGATGGCGGTAACGCCTCAAATTGTTAAAATAAAGACTCATGCATGATTTTGACTGTTGACAATTAGCAAGCATGGATCATTATTTTGACAATTTATGAGGTGTTTAGCTCTTTGGACTTAATGTGTTGCATTATTTACGAATTGTTTGCAGGTCTGTATGCTGTGTACTGAAATTATTTCAGTAATTTACGAGTTGTTTGTAGTGCATCATTTCGGTAATTTAGGAGTAGTTTTCAGGTCTGTAGGCTGTGTGACGTGACCTCAAGCATGTCAGAGCATGTGTTTTGTATCAGTGTAATAAATATACTATCTCCTAAAATCCATCCCTAAATAAATTGTTCCAAAATAAAAACACTCCTTCCTCTATCCAGCAGCCCAGTGCAGGCTCATTTTCCCATCAATCGCTAGGAAGAAGTGGCAGTCGGATGACTTAGGTTAGTGGAGGTAGCCAAAGTTCCCTTTCTTTCCCATCATTTTCCTAGGTGAGTAGAGAGATAGCCCAAGTGACCTTTCTTTACTGCCACAATTCAAATTTCCCTCCGATCCCTAGGAAGAGGTGGCGGTTTGATGAAAGGTTAGTGGAGGTTGCCCAACTGCTCCTTCTTTCCCACCATTTTCTTAGGTTAGTAGAGATAGTCCAATTGACCTATCTTCCCTCCAAAATTCAAATTTCCCACCAATTCCTAAGAAGAGGTGACGGTCGGATGACGGTTGGAGGAAGCCCAAGTGACCTATCCTCCCGCCATTTTCTTAGGTTAGTAGCGGTTGGATCGTCCTGATGGAATTTGAACTTCCCGCCATTTTCTGGGGGTGGCGAGGGGAGGATAGGGTGGTGATAGGTTAGTATAGGTAGCCCAATTCATATGTCTTCCACCAACATCCGCCATCTTGGACGACGTCATGCACTGTTGTCAAGTCTACAGGGCGCCATCTTGGATGATGTCATCGCCGCCATCTTCGATACGTCTGACAACGATGGGGGGTTGGGTGACAACTGCTTTGTTCTATTACTTTAAAAATGTTTGTCCTAAATTTAGACAGCCTATATGCTGCTAAATGGTCTAAATTCTTTAGTACACATTTCCACACATTTATCAGCCATTAAGTCTTTTTCCTCTTTCAAAATATTATGAAGTGAGAAAACTGCTGTCAAATTTACAGATATGTCGTAACATACTCGAGGTTCCCGAATGAGTGTTTACTATCTTTTTACCCCCACTTGCGTTTCTATTTACCTGCCCCATAAACATTTTCCCCTAATATATTTGGGCTCTTTTAAGTGACTGGTATACATTTTCCAGTTCTTAATTTCCTCTCAGTCGCCTTTAAGTTTGAATTGTTAGTCTGGCTGCTCCCATCGTTATCATCAATGAGCTGCAGTAAAACTACCTAACCGCAGAGATACACCTGTCTCTTCTATTGCCACGTTGAATTGATAGTGCAACGAGTTGGTAGACGCAGCTGGCTGAACAGGTCCCGTGAAGCTTCCCAGGCTCGCAGAAACCCAAGTTGGCCACAGTGCTTCAATAGACATATATTGTAGCCTTTCCGTTGCGGCAGAATGAGATGCTTTAATGGTTGAGGTGGAGATAGGGGCAGGCAGGCTCGAAGAAGAAATCGTACATCTCCAATAATATTTTTTACAACAAAAGCAAGCTTCGTTTCCTTACGTAGAAAGCGTGTATTCAACTGATAGTTTGGCAGTAATGAGTCAACAATCAGAAATAAATATATACGGAGGAGAGAGATCTCTAACGAAAAATGCGTCTGAGCCATGTATTTGTAGACTGCAAATGTTTCCTTAAGAACAACTACTGCAACCTTGAATTTGATATCTTAAAAAGCATCACACAGTCCCCTGTGATATCTGCAAGGAGGAGTCTCAGTCTTTACAGTTCACGACTCTTTATCGAAGGTGAAGTATTATTTGCCGCATGGTCTCATAGACATTCATTTATTGTATCGTGTAACGGGATTAAGTGTCCGGAAAACAGACGAATTAACAGAAAAAAGCTTCACAAGAGGGTCATCCTAATTCGAAGAAATTTATCGCTATCTTAAGAAATTGTATTGTTCTAGCAACTGTCAGCTGGCGGACTTTTTCGACAAAGAATTGCTCGCTTGTTGGATTGTACGGGAGCACTTCCGTCAATAATCACACTATACATGACAGGCGACACTTGGAAAGTTTGCTGTCAACTAAAGTTGTTGTTGCTGTTATGACTAGGAAACACACACGTTCGGAAAATGCGGTCGATACGAATGCACTTTAGTGAACTACACGATGAAATGTTTTCGTACAGGACCGTGGAGTGACCACTTCAGAGCGGGTGCGATGGATAAACAATGCAATTTCTTTTACAGACCTGCCCGCCAAAAGACGGTACTGTCATCTACACAATAAGAATCCTGGTAGCTAATGTTATAGTATAAAAATAGAAGTGTATGCCATGCAATAGAATGACTGTCGTTCACCTATATCTAACGGCTCTGCACTGTGACCATAAACTCAAGTGAAAAAGTCACGTGTTACATCATAATATCGTGTCGAACATCCTTTTTGCATGCGTAGTGCAGTAGCTCGACGTGGCATGGACTCAACAAGTCGTTGGAAGTCGCTTGCAGAAATACTGTGCCATGTTGCCTCTAGAGTCGTCCATAATTAAGAAAGCCTGCATGTGCAGGATTTTGAGCATGAACTGACCTATCGATTACGTCCCATAAATGTTCGATTGGATTCACCTCGGGCGATCTGGGTTACCAAGTCATCTCTAACTGTCCAGAATGTTCTTCGAACCGATCGCGAACAATTGTTGTCCAGCGGCATGGTACATTTTCATCTATAAAAATTCCATCGTTCTTTGGCAACATGAAGTCCATGAATAGCTGCAGATGGTCTACAAGTAGCCGGACATAACCATTTCCAATCAATAATCGATAATCTGTTCAGTTGGACAAGAGGACCCAGTCAATTCCATGTAAAAATAGATCACACCATCAAGGAGCCACCACCAGCTTGCATAGTGCCTTGTTGACAACTTGGTCCATGGCACTGTAGGGTCTGCGCCACACTTGAACCCTACCATCAGCTCCTACCTACTGAAATCGAGACTCATCTGACCGGACCATGGTTTTCCAGTCGTCTATGGTCCAACCGATATGGTAAAGAGCAAGCGATGTCGTTCTGTTAACAAAGGCACTCGCGTCGATACTCTGCTGCCATAGCCCATGAACGCCAGATTTCGCTAAACTATCCTAACGGATATGTGCATCGTACGTCCCACATTGATTTCTGCAGTTAGGTCAAGCAGTGTAGCTTGTCTATTAGCACTGACAACTCTACGCAGGCGCCGCTGCTCTCGGTCGTTACGTGAGGCCGTCGGCCTTTGCGTTGTCCGTGGTGAGAGGTAAGACCTAGAATTTAGTAATATCGGTACACTCTTGACACTGTGACTCTCAGAATATTGAATTTCCTGACGATCTCCGAAACGGAATGTCTTATGCGTCTAGCTGCAACTCCCACTCCGCCCCCAAAGTCTGTTACTTGCGTCTTGCGGCCATAATCATTTCGGAAACCTTTTCTCATGAAGGACCTGAGTACAAATGACGGCTTCGGCAACGCACTGCCCTTTTGTACCTTGTGTACGCTATAGTACGACATCTATACACGTGCATGTCGCTATCCCGTGTACTTTTGTCACTTCAGTGTAAAGAATGGGCAACAGCAACAGAAGTGGAGCCATCACCACAATGAACGTGTCGAACATTCTATTACCTCGACTATGATGAGAGGCTACTGTATACTTACAATTAAACGAAACTATCTGCTTCAGGTGGCGGGGAGAAGTGAAGCTGTTACGAATTGAAAATTTGAAAGCGAGGGGAAATTTCACACTTAGTATTTGACAGTCAACTCGGTGTAAATGCTGTCTTTATGTCGGTGCCACTCCAGCTCTAATGTAATTAGGATGTTTCCCATCAGTATACCACCGAAGTCGAGACTCTCCGTTCTCATCGCATTACACTTTGTTGTCTGTTAAAGCAGTGGCGCAATGTTGATGGAGTGCCAGCCGCCGCCATTGACAGCTTCGAACGACAAGCACTACCGAACACAGTGTAAGACTGACCTGCAGTTTACCTGCTCCACCCTTCACTGTATATTACTGCAGCCGCTTTGCTTCGTCTTTTGCACCGTTTTGAAGAGATGATTTACTATCCCTAGTTGTCATACAACTGTGAACCTTGTCGTAAATTTCCGTATCTAAATATAAATCCACATACGGGAATTTACGACGAGGTTCGCCTTCCATGAACCATGGACCTTGCCGTTGGTGGGGAGGCTTGCGTGTCTCAGCGGTACAGATAGCCGTACCGTAGGTGCAACCTCAATGGAAGGGTACTTGTTGAGAGGCCAGACAAACGTGTGGTTCCTGAAGAGGGACAGCAGCCTTTCCATTAGTTGCAGGGGCAACTGTCTGGATGATTGACTGATCTGGCCGTGTAACATTAACCTAGACCGTCTTGCTGTGCTGGTACTGCGAACGGCTGAAAGCAATGGGAACCTACAGCCGTAATTTTTCCCGAAGGCATGCAGCTTTACTGCATGGATAAATAATGATGGTGTCCTCTTGAGAGAAATATTCCGGAGGTAAAATAGTCCCCCATTCGGAACTCCGGCGGCGACTACTCAGGAGAACGTCGTTACCACAAGAAAGAAAACTGGGGTTCTACAGATCGGAACGTGGAATGTCAGATCCTGTAATCGGGCAGGTAGGTTAGAAAATTTAAAAAGGGAAATGGATAAGTTAAAATTAGATATAGTGGGAATTAGTGAAGTTCGGTGGCAGGAGGAACAAGACTTATAGATACAAAATCAAATAGGGGTAATGCAGGAGTAGGTTTAATAATGAATATAAAAATAGGAGGGCGGGTAAGCTACTGCAGACAGCATAGTGAGCGCATTATTGTGACCAAGATAGACACGAAGCCCTCGCCTACCACAGTAGTGCAAGTTTATATGCCAACTAGCTCCGCAGATGACGAAGAGATTGATTAAATGTATGATGAGATAAAAGAAATTGTTCAGATAGTGAAGGGAGACGAAAGTTTAATAGTCATGAGTGACTGGAATTCTATAGTAGGGAAAGGAAGAGAAGGAAACGTAGTAGGTGAATATGGAATAGGGGTAAGGAATGAAAGAGGAAGCTGCCTGGTAGAATTTTGCACAGAGCATAACTCAATCACAGCTAACACTTGGTTTAAGAATAATGAAAGAAGGTTGTATTCATGTAAGAGGCCTGGAGATACTGGAAGGTTTCAGATAGATTATATAGTGGTAAGACAGAGATTTAGGAACCAGGTTTTAAATTGTAAGACATTTCCAGGGGCAGATGTGGAACCTGACCACAATCTATTGGTTATGAACTGTAGATTAAATTGAAGAAACTGCAAAAAGGTGGGAATTTAAGGAGATGGGACCTGGATAAACTGACAGAATCAGAGTTTTTAGAGAGTTCCAGATAGAGCATTAGGGAACGTTTGAAAAGAATGCGGGGGAAGAAATGCAGTAGAAGAAGAATGGGTAGCTTTTAGAAATGAAATAGTGAAGGCAGCAGAGGAACAAGTAGGTAAAAAGACAAGGGCTAGTAGAAATCCGTGGGTATCAGAAGATATATTGAATATAAAAATGCAGTAAATCAAGCAGGCAATAAGGAATACAAACGTCTCAAAAATGAGGTGGACAGGAAGTGCTAAATGGCTAAGCAAGGATGTCTAGAGGACAAATGTAAGGATGTAGAGGCATATATCACTGGGGTTAAGATAGATACTGCCTACTGAAAAATTAAAGAGACCTTTGGAGAAAAGAGAAGCGCATGTATGAATATCAAGAGCTCAGGTGGAAACACAGTTTTAAGCAAAGCAGGGAAAGCAGGAAGGTGGAAGGAGTGTATAGAGGGACTATACTGGGGTGATTGATGTACCTGAGGAGAATATTATGGAAATGGAAGATGATGGTGATGAAAATGAAATGGGAGATATGATACTGCGTGAAGAGTTTGACGGAGTACTGAAAGACCTAAGTCCAAACAAAGCCCAGGGAGTAGACAAGATTACATTAGAAATCCTGATAGTCACGGGAGAGATAGCCCTGACCAAACTCTACCATCTGGTGAGCAAGATGTATGAGACAGACGGAGTACCCTCCGACTTCAAGAAGAATATAATAATTCCAATCCCAAAGAAAGCAGGTGTTGACAGATGTGAAAATTACCGGACTATCAGTTTAATAAGTCACAGCTGCAAAATACTAACACGAATCCTTTACAGACGAATGCAATAACTGGTAGAAGCCGACCTCGGGGAAGATCAGTTTGGATTCCGTAGAAATGTTGGAACACGTGAGGCAATACTGACCCTACGACTTATCTTAGAAGAAAGATTAAGGAAAGGCAAACCTACGTTTCTAGCATTTGTAGACTAAGAGAAAATGTTGACTGGAATACTCTCTTTCAAATTCTGAAGGTGGCAGGTGTAAAATACAGGGAGTGAAAGGATATTTACAATTTGTACAGAAACCAGATGGCAGTTATAAGAGTCGAGGGGCATGAAAGGGAAGCAGTGATTGGGAGGGGAGTGAGACAGAGTTTCAGCTTATCCACGATGTTATTCAGTCTGTATATTGAGGAAGCAGTAAAGGAAACATCAGAAAAATTCGGAGTAGGAACTAAAATCCATTGAGAAGAAATAAAAACTTTGAGGTTCGCCGATGAAATTGTAATTCTGTCAGAGACAGCAAAGGACCTGGAAGAGCAGTTGAACGGAATGGACAGTGGCTTGAAAGGAGGATATAAGATAAACATCAACAAAAGCAAAACGAGTATAATGGAATGTACTCGGATTAAATCAGGTGATGCTGAGGGGATTTGATTAGGAAATGATACAGTTAAAGTAGTAAATAAGTTCTGCTATTTGGGGAGCAAAATTACTGATGATGGTCGAAGTACAGAGGATATAAAATATAGACTGGCAATGGCAAGGAAAGAGTTTCTGAAGAAGAGAAATTTGTTAACATCGAGTATAGATTTAAGTGTCAGGGAGTCGTTTCTGAAAGTATTTGTATGGAGTGTAGCCACGTATGGAAGTGAAACATGGACGGTGAATAGTTTGGACAAGAAGAGAATAGAAGCTTTCGAAATGTGGTGCTACAGAAGAATGCTGAAGATTAGGTGGGTAGATGACATAACTAATGAGGAGATACAGAATAGAACTGAGGAGAAGAGAAATTTGTGTCACAACTTGGCTAGAAGAAGGGATCTGTTGGTAGGACATGTTCTGTGGCATCAAGGGATCACCAATTTAGTATTGGAGGGCAGCGTGGAGGGTAAAAATCGTAAAGGGAGACCAAGAGATGAATACACTAAATAGATTCAGAAGTATATAAGTTGCAGTAGGTACTGGGAAATGAAAAAGCTTGCACATAATAGAGTAGCATGGAAAGCTGCATCAAACCAGTCTCTGGACAGAAGACCACATCAACAACAACAAATATAAATCTCTCATCTATTTCATTATGTTGGATAGATAGAAATTCAATACTTTCTAATATTCAGTTCTGCACACGTGCTCTTCGTTAACTTTCAGAATTAATGTCCTGATAATAACTCTTTCCTGAAAATATTATAAAAGACTGTTGAATTTTCTAAGAAGAATTTGTGCCAAATAATTCCGTGAGTCAAACAATTTAATGCGTCCTAGATTTATTCGTAATTGTGGAACAATTGTAATTCTACAGTAGGGGCTCATTAATATGGGATAGGACTACTCGAAAGAAAGAGCCACTAGCGCACAGGAACTGGATGAATTAAGAGGGAAAAAACAGAGTACGATGGGAAGACAGAAGCATAACATATGACAAAATGGAGAAGATATCATGGTTACCATGCTACTGAGTCTCTAATTGGCCGCAGAGCTTATTAATTTCAATAATAACAATACTATAATTATTATTATTTGAGAATACCTATCAGTATCGAAGAAGATGATTGTGTGATAAGTAAATATTAAATTTTATATGTATCTATCGTAATCCCTAAAGTAGGAGTGGGACTAAACCGGGGTTGATAATAAAAAAAGTATTGCTTTCTTTCTTATCTATAACAGATAAAGAAATGGCGAAATTACCGATTTACAACGGAAGTTGTTTCTAATCATGATTATTGTTGTAATATAATAGGCTAATATTAAAAGAAAGTTACCAGCAATGGTTTTGGAACATAACGGAAGATAGAAACCTCGTGCAATAGCAGTTGCAAGAAATAATCTATCTCCATAAAATACTTACAACACCATCAGTAAATGATTGTTACAGTAATGCAGTCACTTGTAAACGCTTTAAGAGGTCCATGAAGAAAAATATACACACAGTCTTGGCGATGAAAGGCTTTGAAAATTGACAAATACATGAACTGACACGTAAAAGAAAGAAATGTAGTAGATATAATGTCGGTGAAGCTTAAGAGTATTGCATTGGTTGCTGCAGGAAAAATTTAGTAGCCTTGGCACACATTACGCAGTCGTCACTTTCAAACGCAGATGCTGATGACGAAAGATCGCAACAAGGCATTAGTATCTTCGGCTATACACGAGTGTGCAAAGAAAGTTTTAGCAAAATCATCTTGCGGAAGGTCGAAGAGTTACAACAAGAGTTGCTACGTCGGGACAGCTAAGAAACTCTAGTTAATAGTGATCGGAGTAAATCAGTGTAGCCAAAGAAATTATTCTAATTTATCCAGTACGCTCTCTGCCTTTGCGACGTATCGTGTTGAATTCAGATGCTGTTGAGCACACAGTCGGTGGTGTCTGGATCATGGTAGTTGTGTTTTGTGACCTGCAGAGTTAGTGAAGGACCTCGAGCTAGCGACAGGACGTTCTAAATATTTAGTAAGGAAGATGCAATCTAATAATCAAGGTAAATGAGGATACTGTCGTATAACGAGGCTTCAGAAGAAGGCATGGAATTTTTTTGTTGTGTTCAGTGGTTCAGGCTCACGAGCACCTACTTGAAAATGTGGCTTACAATAACGCCAACCGCGGATGTACTACAGTTTTAAAGCACAATGACGTATCGAGCCAAAAATGGTTGCAGAATACGAATGTAACTTTATTCTTGTATTTTCGCTTCACAACAGGGGCCACAAAATATTCAGCATTGTCTCGAAGAGAGTGTGCGCGGAGATGGAGGTGCGCTGGATTTTCTAGTGCAGTGTAAAAACCAGAAGTACCGCAGAGCTTCCGTCAAGTGAAAGCAGAGGCGCTCGTCAGCACGGGAGAGGCGGCGCCGCGTCTTGAGTTACACCGGCAGCGGCGGCCCGCTGAATTTACGAGACACGAAAACAGTGGCGCGTTCTCGGAGGGAACGAGCCGTTTACGCTCGTGTGAGATACGGAGGAGACGAAGCGCCAAGCGCCAACACCGCTTGTATTGCTGCCCGGCCGGTGCCTACAGCTTACCTGCAGAACCATTGTAATCTTCCGTGATCTGTGAGTGGGCCGTCTCTCAGGCTGAAACACAACAACTATGAGGGAGCTATTTAGCCCTTTCGATTGCTACCAAACGGTGCGTGAACGCTCAGAAGTGATTAAGAGGAGATTTAGATGCACTACCTAAACATCAAAGAGAGTCATCAACTGTCCACAGTTGCGGAGCAATTAGCAATAACCGTGGGTAGAACGAACAACAAGGGTGGTGTACAATATATTTAGTTCTTTATTCTCTTTTGCTAAACTGTTTCATAATCACCTAGTTTCTTTCCTCAAACGTAATGACACGCAATAGTGAAACATACTTAACGTGCTCCGTAAGATGACTCATATCCTCAGGAAAAAGGATTGAACCCTCCCTTCTTTTCCATTTTCATTAAGAAAATGGAGGATTAAGGTAACGTCGCATGTATAAATACACTCCTGGAAATTGAAATAAGAACACCGTGAATTCATTGTCCCAGGAAGGGGAAACTTTATTGACACATTCCTGGGGTCAGATACATCACATGATCACACTGACAGAACCACAGGCACATAGACACAGGCAACAGAGCATGCACAATGTCGCCACTAGTACAGTGTATATCCACCTTTCGCAGCAATGCAGGCTGCTATTCTCCCATGGAGACGATCGTAGAGATGCTGGATGTAGTCCTGTGGAACGGCTTGCCATGCCATTTCCACCTGGCGCCTCAGTTGGACCAGCGTTCGTGCTGGACGTGCAGACCGCGTGAGACTACGCTTCATCCAGTCCCAAACATGCTCAATGGGGGACAGATCCGGAGATCTTGCTGGCCAGGGTAGTTGACTTACACCTTCTAGAGCACGTTGGGTGGCACGGGATACATGCGGACGTGCATTGTCCTGTTGGAACAGCAAGTTCCCTTGCCGGTCTAGGAATGGTAGAACGATGGGTTCGATGACGGTTTGGATGTACCGTGCACTATTCAGTGTCCCCTCGACGATCACCAGTGGTGTACGGCCAGTGTAGGAGATCGCTCCCCACACCATGGTGCCGGGTGTTGGCCCTGTGTGCCTCGGTCGTATGCAGTCCTGATTGTGGCGCTCACCTGCACGGCGCCAAACACGCATACGACCATCATTGGCACCAAGGCAGAAGCGACTCTCATCGCTGAAGACGACACGTCTCCATTCGTCCCTCCATTCACGCCTGTCGCGACACCACTGGAGGCGGGCTGCACGATGTTGGGGCGTGAGCGGAAGACGGCCTAACGGTGTGCGGGACCGTAGCCCAGCGTCATGGAGACGGTTGCGAATGGTCCTCGCCGATACCCCAGGAGCAACAGTGTCCCTAATTTCCTGGGAAGTGGCGGTGCGGCCCCCTACGGCACTGCGTAGCATCCTACGGTCTTGGCGTGCATCCGTGCGTCGCTGCGGTCCGGTCCCAGGTCGACGGGCACGTGCACCTTCCGCCGACCACTGGCGACAACATCGATGTACTGTCGAGACCTCACGCCCCACGTGTTGAGCAATTCGGCGGTACGTCCACCCGGCCTCCCGCATGCCCACTATACGCCCTCGCTCAAAGTCCGTCAACTGCACATACGGTTCACGTCCATGCTGTCGCGGCATGCTACCAGTGTTAAAGACTGCGATGGAGCTCCGTATGCCACGGCAAACTGGCTGACACTGACGGCGGCGGTGCACAAATGCTGCGCAGCTAGCGCCATTCGACGGCCAACACCACGGTTCCTGGTGTGTCCGCTGTGCCGTGCGTGTGATCATTGCTTGTACAGCCCTCTCGCAGTGTCCGGAGCAAGTATGGTGGGTCTGACACACCGGTGTCAATGTGTTCTTTTTTCCATTTCCAGGAGTGTAGATTGATCGTGTCCTTGCAACACGAACCATTCCGGCATTTTATTGAAGTAACTTAGGAAAATTTCGATAAACCGATGTCGAGGTTGGGTTAGATCTTCCATTCTCCCAAACAGGGGAAGCTATAGTGAAGGAGGGGTAGCACAAAACAAGTTAAAGGATCATGATGGAAAAATTAGACTGGAAGACCAAGAATGAAATGCTAATATTATAAAGGATGTACGACAAGGATGCAGTCTTTCACACCTACTGTTCACTTTAGACACAAAAGACGCAAAGACGGAATCAAAAGAAAAGTTCGAGAATGTGATTAAAATTCAAAGTTAAATGATTTTAATGATAAGATTCTCAGATGATGTTGCTATCCTCAGTGAAAGCGAAGAAGAATTACAGGATCTGTTGAACGTAATTTATAAATCCAATGAGCACATAATGTTGATTGAGAGCAAACTGGAAAGGTTCAAATGGTTCAAATGGCTCTGAGCACTATGGGACTTAACTTCTAAGGTCATCAGTCCCCTAGAACTTAGAACTACTTAAACCTAACTAACCTAAGGACATCACACACATCCATGCCCGAGGCAGGATTCGAATCTACGACCGTAGCGGTCGTGCTGTTCCAGACTGTAGCGCCTTAAACTGCTTGGCCACCCCGGCCGGCCAAGCTGGAAAGAGGTAAAACTAATGAGAAGTTGCAGAAATGAGAATAGCGAGAAATTTAGCATCAACATTGGTGATCACGAAGTAAACCAAATTAAGAAACTCTGCTCGGAATGAATATAGCCCATGATACGACAAAAAACGGACTAACACAGGGAAACAGGGTGTTCGTGACCAAGAGAAGTCTACTGCTATCAAACATAGGCCTTAATATGAGGAAGAGATTTCTGAGTATGTACGTTTGGAGAACAACAGTGCACAGTATTGAGTCACGGACAGTGGGAAAACCGGAACAGAAGAGAATCTAAGCGTTTCAGATGTGGCGTTGCGGAGGAACGTTGAATATTAGGGGGACTGATAATGCCAGGCATTTGGAGGTTCTCCGTAGAATCGGCGAATAACAGAACAAACGGAAAACACTGAAAATAAAAAGGGAGAGGATCAAAGGACATATATTAAGACATCAGGGAATAGCCTCCATGCATTGGAGGAAGCTATAGAGGGTAAAATCTGCAGGAGAATGCAGAGGTTTTAATATATCCAACACATAATTGATAAAGTTCGGAGAATGTGCTTCTCTAAAATGAAGAGGTTAGCTCAGGAGAGGAATCCTTGGTGGGCATCATTAATAAAGTCTGAAGCCTGATGACTCGCAAAAAAAAAAAAAAAACAGAAATCCAGTTTGTTAATGTATCTGCAACCAAAATCAGTTTTTTTGTGTACGATACAGTTTTGATTACAATTTCTTGTAGAGAAGTTATCTCATAATGTAAAAGTGTAGTGCTATACCGGTGGGTAATTCCGTTTTTCCAGGAGAGTTGGACGACGTAGCTTTATCCATGCTAGGGAAAGGTTTAAACCAGGCTCGTGCAACCTTTGATGACCCTAGGCAGGATTCACACGCCGCTTCATCACGACGCGACACCGCCACTCCTGACTTTAATGTTTATGGGTACCGCACCGACAAGAATGGTACCTCCTTCCTGAAACGCCACACCAACATATTATGCCACAAAACAAGTGTTTCTGAGAGAGCGATCATTTTATGTTCGCACGGATTTCTCCCGCGGACCGGACTGAAACCGGCTGCGGGCCGGATGCAGCCCTCGAGCCGCCGCGCCGGTTGCCCACCCGTGGTTTAAGCTTTGCACCGACGCACAAGCGTTTACCAGTAGCTGACCTTATAAGTTCTGACTAACTGGCTGGTTTTCAACTAACTCCTGATACTGCCGAAGAAGTAGGAGAGAAACATGCTGTGTCTTGACTGAGTCACATTTGCCCAAGCGTAATATTACAGAATCTGTAAAGGCTTCTTTGCCGACGCTCAGACTGGATGGTGATATTGTTATCTTAACTGTGGGAAAGGTCAGCGCTACAGTTGTGTTGGATAATCAAGATTATTTCCATATGACGCTGTGTTTACTATCTCGTCCAGTATATCAAATGGCTCTGAGCACTATGGGACTTAACTTCTAAGGTCATCAGTCCCCTAGAACTTAGAACTACTTAAACCTAACTAACCTAAGGACATCACTCACATCCATGCCCGAGGCAGGATTCGAACCTGCGACCGTAGCGGTCGCGCGGTTCCGGACTGAAGCGCCTAGAACCGCTAGGCCACCCCGACCGGCCATCCAGTATATCGTCGTCTAAATGTTGGCCTTACAAAAAGGGGTAAGAGGAAGATTAACAGACTCCTACAGAAAATTTCCTTGTCAGAACAGACTATGAACAGTCTTTAACTCTTACTGGGCTGTCCCCATTGATTATATGATCTTCAGAAGTTCCACAACAAAGAGGTTCCTCTTTGGCCGACTGTCAGTAACGTTGGTTGCGACTTTAGTGTTCAATTCAAGTGCACACTAAATTAAGAAAAGAAAATAATAATAATAATAATAATAATAATAAAGGAACTGCAAGTGTCTCTTAAATGTTTATGTCCAAAAAATAAATGAATTAGATCGGAGCACCCAGCGCTACTGTGCATATTACCAATGAATCAAAAATCCAGTTGGCACACTCTATCAAGGGCCAAAGTGAACTGCCGAAAATTTTATATATAATTTGGCAGCGTTTAAGACTAGCGGCCAACCAGTCACTTGTCGCATTCGCCCCAAATCGTCAACTAAGAAAGAGGATCTTCCAATTAAATGCAGCCAGGAATTTGCATAAAGAGAGTTCATTACACTTACGGATTAACCTCCTGACGTACCATTTCCTTGCTCCAAAACATTCAAAGCCTTACCTATTTTTTCTATTTAAGTTTACGCTTTTTTAAAATGTTAAAATGTATGTGAACTTCTAAGGGACCAAACTGTTGAGGTCATCGGTCTCTAGTCTTACACACTACTTAAATTAACTTATACTAAGAACAAAACACACACCCATGTCCGAGGTAGGACTCGAACCTAAAGCGGGAGGGGCCGCGCAGTCCTTGACATGGCGCTCTAGACCGCTCGGCCACTACGCGCGGCACACTTTTATAAAAATGTGTTGCTTTGGCGACACATTTCCACGTTTCTCTTCAAAATCTAAGGAGGTGTTGTAGGTGGAAGTGGATGAAAGGTATTATCCGAAGATAGCTCGGGAGTTTTTTTTTTAAAGGTACAAATCAGAACGTAGATAACATGTACATATGAGAATCACACCAGACTGATACCAGTAATAGGGTTTTGTATGATACATTCTGAAGCACGGCGCGATGCACAAGGGGACCTGGCAATGGAGGCAGTAATATCGCGTTTCTCGCCGGATGCACTTCCCAAGTGAATCCCGATTCTTGGAGAAAACTGTTCATACTCGTGTCGAAGTGCTCTTCTTCTCTGTCGGTTCAATGACTTCTCCGAAATGTGCTTATGTCAAAGGAAGAGGGTAGGGTGTTCGTCCTGGTCTGCCTGGCTCAGGAGAAATGAAGCTCCCTTTGTATTTCTCAGCTACTTTTTTCCGAGAGGGTAAACCTAAATTCCAAGGAGCCCTTTTCCCCTCCAGATATGCCACACAAAATAAAAGAATTCCACACAGAAATTTCGAGCAAACGCATAAAGATTTTCTTGTAGTATGTCTTGCCTTGCTTTCTGCCTTTCTCTTATCGACTCGATCCACCTATCCTATTTTGTCGTTGCAGTCAAGCACAAGCTTTGGCTTCATTATTTATTTTCAACTTTTTTCGCAGTCTCCACCATATCCATAGTGCGGATGGCTGAAAGAAGTACCAGGTCTTTCTTGTCTATCCAGCGCAGTGTTAGAATTTTTCCTCGTCTGTCACCTGCAATTTCCCCTTTTCGTAATTTGTTATTTCGAAGAGATTGTGACATCACTTTCCGCGTCATTTTTACTATTCAATAACAATCAGCGAACTTCAAAATTAGGAAATCTGCTAATTGTGGTTCAAATGATTCAAATGGCTCGGAGCACTATGGGACTTAACATCTGAGATCATCAGTCACCTAGAACTTAGAATTACTTAAACCTAACTAACCTAAAGACATCATCACACACATCCATGCCCGAGACAGGATTCGAACCTGCGAGCGTAGCGGTCGACCGGTTCCAGACTAAAGCGCCTAGAACCGCTCGGCCACAGTGGCCGGCCTGCTAATTGTGGAGCTGTGTAAAACCTATCTGTCGTAAGATAGAATCCTTGCTTCATGAGTAGTTTTACATGTGTCAAAACAACCTGTGACGGCATTGGAAAATCCGTAGGGTCTGCATCCAGCTTTGTCCTTTTCCCAGTGATTATCATCAGGGACCGCATGTATCCGCTAAATTATTCACAGAGCATGTAGAACTTTATTGCAAATCTCGCTCTTTTCGTCGGGATGTAATGTACTCAAACCACCTGCCCTTGCACAAAACTAGACGTTCATCTACCATCATGTCCCGTTCAGGAGTATAAGACGTTTGAATTTTGTTTCAAGGTACTGGTAAACAGGCCAAATTTTGTTCAGCTTAGGATATGGGTGATTTGCATCATCATATACTCCGTTATCAGAAAAATTAAGATACTTCTTGATTTGGAAAAATCTCTTGTAAGACATTAAGTTATTGAAAAAAGAAATGATACGCTTGCCCACCGCGTCCAGTGCATCAGTAATTTAGATTTCTGAACAACACTTTGCAAAATGGTTAGAGCAAGATATATTCGAAGTGCTTCACATTATGGCGGAAAGACATTACATCCGGTGGTTGAAACACATTTGCTGATATATTGAGCTGTTTCCACCTGTATCATTTCCGTCAAATCCCCGTCAAGAAGTGTTCAAATATTTCACGTTCACCATCGGCAAAAGAAGTCGTACAGCCAGGATTAGCAGAAAATGTAGTTCTAGGTGGAGCACAATCAATATTTTGATCAACAACGTGCCACACTCTTGGCCTCTTGGCCACTTCCTCACATTCCTCCTCACTTGATGAAAGTCACCACCAGATTCCGAAACAAGGATGTCTTCCCAATACTCTTCCGCACTGGAATAATCAATGTTCAATTTAGAAGACTGAAAGTGGACGTAATACTGCAACAACCGCACTAAAATGCTACGAAACAGCTCGGTAACGTTGAAACAATTTCACTACCACAAGCCAGTAGTAATACAATGTAACAAAACGTAAAACTGCGAAAAACGCTAACTAGTGACAGCGGATGGAACAACAACGATTATAAAGTGGATTATGGCGCCTACTAGCGACAGTGAAAGAAATGCAACTTTTATAACCGGAATGTATGGACAGCGATGCGTAAAATTGGAGGCCAAAGCTATCTCGGGATTACATTCCTCAGCGAAACAGTTTAACGAGTTACCTCGCGATAATCAGTTAGGAGGTTTAAGTGTATAAGAACTGGGACTTGGAAATTTGTGGTACGTTCCTATGGGACCAAACTGATGATGTCATCGGCTCCTATGCCTACACTTAAACTAACTTTCGCTAAGGACAACACACATACCCATGCCCGAGGGAGGACTCGAACCCCCCTTCTAACAACCGTGTGCCGCAAGTTTCTAGAGGAACGGAAGGTTCCAAATGATTGAAAAAGAGCACAAGTAGTCCCAGTCTTCAAGAAGGGTCGTCGAGCAGATGCGCAAAACTATAGACCTATATCTCTGACGTCGATCTGTTGTAGAATTTTAGAACATGTTTTTTGCTCGCGTATCATGTCGTTTTTGGAAACCCAGAATCTACTCTGTAGGAATCAACATGGATTCCGGAAACAGCGATCGTGTGAGACCCAACTTGCTTTATTTGTTCATGAGACCCAGAAAATATTAAATACAGGCTCCCTGGTAGATGCTATTTATGTGTCAGTGCGAGCAATGACAGTGTCCACATGTATCTCGTTCCGTTATCGTCAACCGGTATTATGTATCGTGGATAGTTGGCATAGGGAATGAAACCGAGGACGTACCGTATTACTGTGTGTGAATGTTCTATTTCTTGGTTTTTGTGTCCTTGATGTAGTCTTAAAGAACGAGTACAAGAAATCAGAATACAAAACACGGTTTCTCATTTACGTCTCAGTTAATCTAAGCGAATACAGCACAGCTGTACAAATCTAAACTAAGACAGAAACACATGACCAGAGGCTGCAGTGGCATTCCATAAGTGTGACTTTCTGCAGTCATGTTGAACGGCCTATGCATATGACATCACGAGGTTTCAATGTCAGTCAGTGTTCCTCAAGACGTAGAGCTCTACTACTAACATAATCTATGAAAATATGATAAAGGTCTAAGATTCGACCTCACATGGAGGCTTACCCAAAACTGTTAGTTCCGCATACTGTAAATGATTAGAAGGGATAAACTGAAAGTGATGCACGATGTACCCTCTGTCAGACACTGTCAGGTGGCTTACAAAGTATAGCCTTATGTGTAGATCCTGATCAACGGATAGTGCTAGATTGAATTTGAACCTTCATACAGTTTGCCACAGTGTTTGCGCATGTGATATTGTTGGTGATGCACCTGTCAGATATAAATGTTAAGCACTGGGTTGCCTTTCTGGTAATGAAGAAGATCAGGCATTATGCTGCCTTCGAATATCACCCTCTCCTCTATCTCTCAACAACATCAAGGACAAGACATTATTCGTTTGGTTAGCCAAGTGCATTAGTATGCTGCATTAGCACGATGTTGGACCCACATGGATCCGCCCATTGGATTAAAGATGGTTGCTGATGTGCCGGGGATCTGCTGGCTGACTTTGTGGTTGTAAGACCTATTGCACCTATGGGCAATCTATGAATCGGCACCAGGTCCGAGCCCTAACCATGCTACCAGTCGGATCCCTGGGTGATGAATGGGGGAATACTTCCATAACAGGAAGCTGTTGCAGAATGTATTGAATAAGCGACTGTGGACCAAGACTCTTAGCACACTGGACTCGCATTCGGGAGGATGACGGTTCAATCCCGTCTCCAGCCATCCTGATTCAGGTTTTCCGTGATTTCCCTAAATCGTTTCAGGCAACTGCCGGGATGGTTCCTTTGAAAGGGCACGGCCGTTTTCCTTCCCTAACCCGAGCTTGCGCTCCGTCTCTAATGACCTCGTTGTCGACGGGACCTTAAAAACTAACCACCACCACCACCAAGACTCTGGACTGTGGTTCCAATTTTTGACCCTCTGTGCCGGGAGCGTACCGCTGAATATAATGTATAAGTGCCATCATGGTCTGGGTAGGCCTCGTGTAATAAGAGGCCATCACAGATATATTGAGTAAGTGATCACAGTCTTTGGATATGGGGCCCCTGTAGTGGGGGCTGCTACCAAATATGTTTAATAGGTGGGTCTGAGTAGTAACACGTATTTGGGTACTTCGTCAGGGCCATCATCGGAGGAGTGAGGGCACATTTGTTTTTTAAGATGCGAATCACTATTACCCGAGGCCATCTGGTTTTGGAGTATGGGCACAATGCAGCCCTGTCGACTGCATAACCGTGATCTTTACAATATGTTTTGAATTACCCAGTCCCTATTTATAACGCCGTTCGTAGGGTAAAGCGCGTTCTTGTTAACAATTTCAGTATAGTAGAGGTTTGTGTAAGAATTCTCGTTGGTTACACGCCACATGATGCAAGAGGAACACAGCAGACAAGGATAGCATGGTGCTTTTCACTATGCGAACGTACATTAGCGGTACCAGTTCAGATTGTGATGTGATCTTGTCCGATGATTCTCGGTAGACCGCATGGTGTTTACCCAAAAAGCTACCGGATATTAAGCGCCGCCGGAGTGGCCGTGCGATTCTAGGCGCTGCAGTCTGGAGCCGAGCGACCGCTACGGTCGCAGGTTCGAATCCTGCCTCGGGCATGGATGTGTGTGATGTCCTTAGGTTAGTTAGGTTTAATTAGTTATAAGTTCTAGGCGACTGATGACCTCAGAAGCTAAGTCGCATAGTGCTCAGAGCCATTTGAACCATTTTTGGATATTAAGCAGTCGCTTTTCCTGAACTCAGGCTAGTAGGCGTTTACCGGTGCAATATAAGATATGCGTTAGAGGCTCACATAAATTCCCTACCCAGTTACTCGTCAAGGTGGAGAGAAAAATGTTACGGAGAGGAGTACCTTGCTCCGTCAAGGAACACAGTGGGCAACTGCTGGCGAAATGTTTTAGATTTCGGGTCCTGGGTGATACTACTTCCTTTTGTTCAAATGGTTCAAATGGCTCTAAGCACTATGGGACTTAACTTCTGAGGTCATCAGTCCCCTAGAACTGAGAACTACTTACACCTAACTAACCTAAGGACATCACACACATCCATGCCCGAGGCAGGATTCGAACCTGCGACCGTAGCAGTCGCGCGGCTCCAGACTGTAGCGCCTGGAACCGCTCAACCACTCCGGCCGACCTTTCTTTTGTAGAGAAGGATGTAGCCCCTGGCTAACCACACCGTAGATGCCCATAACGTTTCCTGAAACTACCCTATCCCTGGCAACGTTTGGGCATTTTAATAGGTGTTCTCAATCAGTATGAGATGTGTGACAGCAGCTGATGGGCATCCTCGGTGTTTACTCATCAAACGTGGTGGTCTTCAAGCAGTTGGTACGAGTAGTAAAATTTCTGTTCCTAGTACTGGCTATCTGGAACTTGGCATTGTGGCGTAGAAGCTATGGCTAACTCGTATCCAGCTGGGCTAATACCTAGTGAACCTGAGGGTAGGTCTGGCCATCTGTGAACTGAACCTTCTATAGGTTACAAATTCGAACGCGTCGCTCACTGTATGGGTACTAATGCTGAGTGATCAACTACGTGGTGTCTGGTCCATGTCCGTCAACATGTGTACAGTCCGGTTGTATCGATTTCAATTCGGTGGATAAGGGCACTCCTTCAATTTGAGAGACCGCCCCTCAAGGTATGGGAGAGTTTTTCTAACGCCAAGACACGACGGCTGTATTTGGAGCTAGGCAGTGAGTTTTTCCACCACCAGTGACTAATTCGTCTCAACCGTGACATGTCAGTTAGCAGTACATATGTATATTTCAAGAACGGGGTAGCAGGCCTCATATACAACCTTGAGACTATTTATAAATTTTGTCACTTACTACTACTACTTCTGTCGTTATCAAGAAACTATTTAGTAAAGGTTACAATCCATACCAGCGCCCTGCTGACTGTGCTGGCTTGCCTGCATGTAGTTTGCTGGGCAGTTTCCCACATCCGACTATATGAATACTGCCTCAGTTGCACGATTCACAAACATTTCGAAAATATTCTCACACGTTCAGGTGGGATAACACTAAACCCAAGCAGATGGTACGCACAGACTCATTCCCGGGAGAAACAGGAGTGGCAACGTCAGGGCATCTGGCCAACTTCTACCAGTAACATTGGCAATCCAGATTAACCTGCCGCCACCGTGAAGATACGGGATAATATCATGAAAAACAAAAATATCAATGGCAATCCACAACAGTTTCTACCCGTTCACCACAACCAACGAATATGAACATTTAAACAACTGGACACGCAAAGCACCAAATGACGTAAAATCAAAATCTCTGGCACCACTCAGCATTATTTCTTTGACATAGAACAGTTCATGTAATGACATACAACGAAAGCAAATAAAGAAATAAAGAAAAACTGCTGCTGGTACAAAATTTGATACTTTAATTAGTACGTGGGTGGGAAAATAAAAAGGTAATTCATCCATAATGAAATGTTTTTGTTTCCAGAATTCCGCTCTCTACAGCCAGCAACGCTGGAACCAGAATGGAACAAAACATTTCCTCGGCATCCATTACATTTATTTCGTGTTTCACACAATGTGTTTGGTGGTATGACCGTCGCCATGACGTTTCCTGTCGAACGCATCGGTGCCGTTACGGCGGATATTGCAAGTAGGAAGCGCCATTAATTTCGGAATGCATTTTTCATGGCACACATTAAGCGTAACTGTCTGCTTTGCAATGTTCCGCAGCGGGTTTACGACTAACATGGCGGCCGTACATTACAAAAATTGCGTTAGTGAACGGACGTCACATTTTGGAAATATTAAGCTGTTTACAATAGAGTTCAAGCTTATAATCTCCTACGCAATTGTGTCCCATTTGTAGACTATTTCCTTCTGTAAAATTTGCCGGTAAGTTTCTACCGATAATTCATGCGTTACAGATATCAAGTTAACAGTAAATTTAGATTGTTTATCATTCGAAACACAATGGCTACATGTGAAATTAATGTCATAAATTCAGACTTCAAATAAAATTACTTTTCTCCGAAAGTCATCTATGATTATCTTACAGCAAAGGAAGCATAAAATTGAATGTTTCATCAACGACGAGTTCATTACAGCCGAATCATGGACTATCGAAATTTTTTAAAAGGATTCAGAAAGGAACATTTTCGAAGTAACGAATCTGGCATTTTCCTTAAGAGATTTTCGGGAAACAATGTAAAATACAAATTTCGATGAATGGTCTTACAATATAACTGAAAGAGGTCGAAGAGAACTGCTCAGTTCGAGGACTATGGTTAGCTGTAGTGATTCATTGTGAGCAGTATCAGAAATGCTTCCTGAAGAAGAAGGAAGGAAGATTAATAGAGACGGAGCACAAGTCCGGATTGGGGAAGAAAATGGGACGTGTCCATACAGAGGAACCATCCCGTCATTCACTTGGAGCGATTCAGGAGACCCATTGTCTTAAACGCTGCGTTTCCTCACTCGGTGTTTCCTAATGCCGTACTCAGCACTTTCAGAATCTAGATGGCATTTGTTTGATTTAGGTGTACAGTGCTTAGCTCCGTCCCACGCCAGTCGTGCATTCATTGACTCACTGAAATTCTGCATCATAGAGTCGTCGTGATTTTCTCATTAATGATGGCGGAAGAACGTAGAGGTGGAAACGCAGTGCCAGCTCGTAACCTTCATATATGATGCGGCTGCAAATGTGGCACCGTCTACAGTTTCCTCGTCAGACAAGCGGATCACTGTGAACAGTGTACCATACATTCACCAGGTTAGTCAGTGAGAAGTGATTTATAGCCGAGACACATCTGTTGGTCTAAGGCTCTACACCACTTCCATTGTTGGCTCTTTGTTTTCTATCGTCAGTCAAACCTCCAGTTATTGTCAATGCTGGTCACATGATTTTGCCGCCAATGCAGACCGGTTCAGAAACATCTCATAATGACGTGATAACTTTAGTGAGGAGCAGTTCCAGTCACCATTGCGAGCAGGTGAGTTGCTGTCGGACAACATGGTGGACAGCGCGAGAAGTGAGGGGACATGTAGTATGAAAGAGTGCAGCTACATGGCATTACAGAGACGGCTAAGGCGTTTACTGCTGCGACTCTTCTCAATACGATGCATGTACCTTAATGCTTCAGTCACTTCATTTAGAAGTAACTACTCTCCAGGTGGTCTCCACACTCGTAAACTACCGACACCGATTGCTCTCGTCAGTACACAGAACTTGTAGGATTCTCGTATGTTTTCTTCTAATTCATATTTACTGTAGTGAGACAAAGACGAATGAGAGCACTGCGTGAGTGGTGAATAAGATTCTTGACTCTGCGTTTAGCTTCATCTGTGGTTGACTTGCTAGTCATAGTGTTGTGCAGCGCTGGAGCACTATTATTTAAGGTAAAATAGCGAGCAGCTGGATTTTGCGCAGAATGAGATCGATTATTTGTGAATTTGGGAGAAATTATCTGGAATACTCTCTAGTTCTTCACACTGATGCAGAAGATTTTGTAGGAATTTTAAAGATAACGAAAGCACTCACAAGAATGAAATGTCAGAACTGTTGGTGGAAGGAAATATTTATCCCTCACATAACCAATAACTTTCATGATTAGTGTTAATTTGACCTCTTTGTTTATCATTCTCAGTTGGTTGAAATATTTGTAGTTTTTTGTAATCAGAGAATTTTGTAATTATTAGACTCTTCTTACGCTGTGCAGTCTCTTTGTCAATAGCCAGAGTCATCATCAGAATGGGAAGAAATTACATGTGGTGTCGCACAAGAATCCATCTTAGGGCCATTGCTTTTTCTTGTGTACATTAATGATCTCTCATCAGTTACACTGCCAGAAGCATACCAGTCAGATTCCTTTCAGAGTATGCCGACACAATAGCTCCAAATTTAGCAATGAAATACAACCGCTCACTCATAGAAAGAGCCGTACATAAAGACTGGAAAATTGCTTAAGTCACACCAATAACCAAAAAGGGAAATACGAGTAATCCACTGAATTACAGGTACAGTCGTGCTCAAAGGTATCCGAACGACCTGAATTGCATTTCGCCTGATTCGCATGCAACCCACATAACGCAGCTGTCTAGCAGGTCCTCTAATCGCTACTTGGTACAGTCGTTTGACTAATGAAAATGGCTCCAACAAGTCACCACTAGAAAACTCGGCTCTGTATCGCAACAACTCAAGAAGTAAAGTAATACCACGATACTGCAAATATCAGGGAACACCTTATCACAGATAAGACTGTCCTTAAGGCTTGTAAGCTCACATTTATTGCAATAAATGACATACCTGTAATGTTACCAATCTCATTATTACGTGAAGTAGGAAATGCAAGTAGTAAGTTCGTGGTATTCATGATTTCCTCTTCAAAGTAAGATACCGTACTTGTTATTTAACACAAAATGACATTAAAAATTTAAGTTATTCACGAGCAGCTAGTTGAGAATGTGTATGCACTTCAAATGACACGACGAACCGTTTCGTTCTGCATTTGGATTCAAACCAAGGTCAAGCAGACTAAGATTTTGTGACTGACGGAAACTAACAGTCATTCCTGACTAGGCATACAGAGAGTGATATACCTCGATTTTAGACAGTATCACTTAGCAAATATCAACTTTAAATTAAATAACGTAAACATTTTTAACGGATGCGAATTCCTACCCAGCATCTATTGTCCCTGTTAACGAACTACGAGAGATGTTAAATATTGCTTCTTCACAAGTAACTTACTTGAAATGCCTTGATGCAAAACTTTGTGTTGGACAGGGATTCGAACCCAGAACCTAATCGGTTTGTTATCGAAGCACAATCAACTGTGACATATCGGCCTTTCTCGGCAGTAGCTAGATGTTTTAACTGAAATGACGAGACGAAACATTCATTTTTTCCTTCCCAGGACTCCAACCCAGAACATATCGCTCTTATTTATTAGAGAAAACGAACGTTAAATATGGGTTTGTTATATCAGCAGTGACATGTGAGCATGTCTGAGCTAGAAATAATATGACGTAGAGTTCAATGCTGACTGGGAATCGAACCCCACACATACCGTTGTTGACTACACACAAAGAGACGTCAGCTACAGAAATTTTCTCCACAAGCAGCTCGGAACAAAATCCTTGAACTTAGAGTGATCTCTCAAATACTTCTGTGTCTCACTGGGAGTCAAAAACGTCAGATATCGTTAGTGTTGACAACGAATGAAAATGCATTAAAAATCAAAATTATTATCCATCATCAGATAGGTGTTCTCATGCTAGAGCTTCATAATACATAATGAAAAATTCAGTGCCGGGCCAGCATTCGCACCCATTCACGCACAATATGTGGAGATGTTGAGGAGCAGTTTTGAACAAACAACAAATTGTAGTCGAAGTGTATTTTCACGAAGGGATCAAATTCTGCGTTAAGGGCGGTCTGAGTTGCATTCCAAGTTCAGAACCAATTTTATCGACATACAGAAGGTCAAATAAAAGATGCAATAAGGGTCCTGTGACCCTACATAGCGTTTGTTTCGTCACTATAAATAAATAACTAGTATAAGAAAGGTTACTGGTGACAGAGTTCCCACATTTCGTCACTCCTGACTTTATTGTGGTGCAACCTAACGACTACTTGATAGAGAAGGAATTTCATGTTTAATGTAAATTGCAGACCACAATGCCATTATACCTTCTTCACTTGGTGTAGCCAGAAGACAATAGAATCTGTCTCTCCCTATTAAAAACCATGGGCAGAAGTTGGAATTTCCTAACTGATACTGTCTAAAATCGATATATATCACTCTCTGTATGCCTAGTCAGGAATGACAGTTTCCGTCAGTCATGACATCTTTGCTTAGTGTGCATGACATGGATTTCAATCCATATGCAGAACGAGACGGTTCGTCGTGTCATATGAAGTGCACACATATTCTCAACAAGCAGCTCGTGAAAAACTGAAATTGTTAATGTAATCTTGTGTTAAATAATAAGTATGGTATGTTACTTTGAAGAGGAAATCATGAATACGACGAACTTACTCCGTGCATTACCTATCTGACGTAATAATGAGAGCGGTAACATTTCAGGTATGTCATTTATTGTAATAAATGTGAGCTTATAAGCCTTAAGGACAGTCTTATCTGTGATAAGGTGTTCCCAGATTTTTGTAGTATCGTGGTATTGCTTTACATCTTGAGTTATTGCAATACAGAGCAGTGTTTTCTAGTGGTGATTTGTTGAAACCATTTTCAATAGTGAAACAACTGTACCGAGGAGCGATTAGAGGACCTGCTAGACAGCTGCGTTATGAGGGTTGTATGCGAATCAGGTGAAATGCAATTCAGGTCGTTCGGATACTTTTGTGTACGACTGTACATATCACCAACTTCGATTTTCAGTAGGGTTTTGGAACTTATACTGTGTTTTATCATTATGAATTACCTCGTAGAAAACGATTTATTGACACATAGGCCGGCCGATGTGGCCGTGCGATTCTAGGCGCTTCAGTCTGGAACCGCGTGACCGCTACGGTCGCAGCTTCGAATCCTGCCTCTGGCATGGATGTATGTGATGTCCTTAGGTTAGTTAGGTTTACGTAGTTCTAAGTTCTAGGGGACTGATGACCACAGATGTTAAGTCCCATAGTGCTCAGAGCCATTTGAACCATTTTTGACATATAGCACGGATTCAGAAAATATCGTTTTCTGTTCAATACAACTAGATCCTTATACTCATGAAGTAATGAATGCTATCGACAAGGGATGTCAAAGTGACTCCATATTTTTAGATTTCCAGAAGGCTCTCGACAACGTTCCTCGCAAGCGTCTTCTAACCAAACTGCGTGCCTATGGAATATCCCCTCAGCTGTGCCACTGGATTCGTGATTTCCTTTCAGAAAGGTCACAGTTCGTAGTAATAGATGGAAAGTCATCGAGTAAAACAGAATTAAAATCCGGCGTTCCCCAAGGAAGTGTTATAGGAACTGTATTGTTCCTGACCTATATTAAAGACATAGGAGACAATCTGAGTAGCCCTCTTAGATTTTTTGCAGATGAAGCTGTCAATTATCGTCTTGTAAAGTCATCAGATGACCAAAACGAATAGCAAAATCATTTAGATAAGATATCTGTATGCTGCGAAAAGTGGCAATCGAACCTGAATAAAGAAAAGTGTGGGGTTATTCCTATGAGTACTAAAGCAAATCCGTAAATATCGATTACGCGATAAGTCACTCAAATCTGAAGGCTGTAAATTCAACTAAATACATAGGGATCACAATTACGAATAATATAAATTGGAACGAGCACATAGATAATGCTGTGGGTAGAGCATACCACAGACTGCGATTCATTGGCAGAACACTTAGAAGGTGCAACAGGTCTACTGAAGAGACAGCTTACACCACGCTTGTCCGCGCTATCCTTGAGTATTGCTGTGCGATGTTGTGGGATCCGCATCAGGTGGAACTGACGGATGACGTAGAAAAAGTGCAAAGAAGGGCAGCTCGTTTTGTATTATAGCGAAATAGGGGAGATAGTGCCACACACACATGATATGTGAAGTAGAGTGGCAATCGTTAAAACAAAGGCGTTTTTCGTTGCGACGGGATCTTTTCATGAAACTTGAATCACCAGTTTTCTCCTCAGATTGCGAAAACCTTCTGTTGGCACCCACCTAAATAGTGAGAAATGATGATAACGATAAAATAAGGGAAATCAGGGCCCGCACAGAAAAATTTACGTGCCCGTTTTTCACGTGCACCTTTCGAGAGTGGAACGTAGAGAAACAGCATGAAGGTGGTTCAGTGAATCCTCAGCCATTCACTTTTTTGTGAATAGCAAAGTAATTACTTATTTATAGGTGTAGATGGACGCTCAGAATCTCTTTGAGTTGCTGCCAGATTTCAAGACAGAGATTCGTTGTGGGAACCGTTAGAATCATCTGACCTTGAAGCTGGTGTTAGATTTCAAGGTTCTGTAAAACGTCGCCAATCTTGGTAATTTTGCGTTTGTCTAAATCTGACACGCTTTTTTCGTTGCTTCTACTATAGTGTTCTGACCTTTCTCGTATACCATTGGGGTTCAGTACGATATTTTACTAATTTACTTGGTGTATGTTTCTCGATTGAGGTCTTTACTGTTTCTTTGTATTTAAACCAAATCTGTTCTACGCTTACATACTCAGACTGGAAGTAGTGGAGACTGTGTTTTAGGAAGGCGTAAAGCGAAACTTGAACTGCTTTTAAATAGATATATTTTGCATTTATTTTTTCGTGGATTTGGATGTTACAGTATTCAGTCTTGATACAACGACTGTGTGGTTGCTAATCCATGAATCTGTCATGATGCTCCTTACTTGGTCCTTATTATTTGTTGCTAAGAGGTCAAGTATGCTTTTCAAACAATTAAATTTCGAATGGACTGCTGAACTAAACGTTCAAAATAAATTTCCGAGGAAGCATACAATGCCGGCCCGGGTGGCCGAGCAGTTCTAGGCGCTACAGTCGGGAACCGCGCGACCGCTACGGTTGCAGGTTCGAATGCTGCCTCGGATATCGATGTGCGTGATGCCCTTAGATTAGTTAGGTTTAAGCAGTTCTAAGTCCTAGGGGACTGATGACCTCAGAAGTTAAGTCCCATAGTGCTCAGAGCCACTTGAACCATTTAGAAAGCATTCAGTACGACTTCGGACGACTTTTTCTGCTTACCATTAACTTTAAACGAGTATTTTCGCCAACATATCGAGGGTAGATTTAAGTCACTATCAACTATAATTATATGAGTGGGGTATCTATTTGAAATAAGACTCACATTATCTGTCAACTGTTCAGCAACTATATTCTCCGAGTCGAGGAGTCAGTGAAAGGAACTAATTATTAATTTATTCCAATCGTTAAATATAACTTCAACCCACGCTTACTTGCAGGAGCTACATACTTCAATTTCACTACATGGTAAACTATTTCTGACAGCAATAAATACTTCACCACCAACTGTATTTACTCTGTCCTTTCTGAGCACGTTAAGGACCTTCGTAAAGCTTTCCGTATCTATAACGATTTGAGCTTCAGTGCTTTCTATTAGCGCTTTGAGCTCTGGTTTGTTCCCGACACATCCACGACAAGTTAGAAATAATTTAAAAACCACTACAATACCGATCGTTGCTAAACCTAGACTCGTCCTGTTTTCCTGCACCCTTTTGGAATAAGGCCATTTCTTTAGTTCCCGGGACTCTGCAACCTAATAAATTGCTCAGTCCCCTCCACACAGCACCCGTTAGCCGTGTTCCGTTAAACGGAACCCGAAACCCATTCCTCTATGGCGCAAGTCGAGGAATCTGCTACGAACCTCTGATTCAGACCCTCCACTCGGCTTTGTACAGATCATGAGCTCCGCCTCCATCTCGCGAGAAAGGCGGGCAGTCTTTAACAATTCAGCTAGCCACCAGAAAGCAGAAAGAATGTCTTCCCATCCAACGTGACACACATCTTGGTACCATCATAAGCCGCCACCTGTAGTTAGCGGCATCCTGTGCCTCCATGGCATCTCGAAATACCTGTTTGACATCTAGAATGACTCTTCTCGGCATACACACAGAGCGCACACTAGATTCCTTACCGTCCTAGGCAGCCATACCCCTAAGGAGGACCATTACGCTCCTGACATTGGAGCTCCAATTATCAGCAATCCCAACCTCTGTGACTGCCCAGATCTTGCAGGCAGGCCGGCTGGTGTGGCCGAGCTGTTCTAGGCGCTTCAGTCTGGAATCGCGAGACCGCTACGGTCGAAGTTTCGCATCCTGGCTGTGTGTGATGTCCTTAGTTTAGTTAGGTTTAAGTAGTTCTAGGGCATTGATGACCTCAGATGTTAAGTCCTATAGTGCCCAAGTCAGTCAGATCTTGCAGGCTGAGAGGTTTTCCCTGAAACAAAGCAAACGACTGCACCTGGCTCATGATATTTATCAAACGATGCCTGAAACCTGTTTATGAAACGAACCAGGGAGGCCCTTAGATAGGCCTCTCACAGTGTGTTTCGCTGCCTGTCTCAACTTTGAACGACCTCCTTCTCGACCACAGGTGAGGGGACAACCTCAGTCCCCGCAGTACCCTGATCGGTCACAGCAGTGGACTGATTGGGGTACACTTAGGACGTGCGGAGCATCCCTTGGGTCCCCACGTCTAGCCCGGCACGGTGCTGACCATATGCAACAGCCGTAAGCTCCGTGACTGCCTGGCGTTGGGAGCGAAGGGTCAGCGGTTCAGCTCGCACCTGAACACAGCAATCACTGTCCCTAACCATACTAAACACGGTGGAATTATACTCTAGACAGTTATCAAAACGCAGAACTCTACCTGATAAATACACAAACATGCACGAAGTATAACAGTTTAAAGTGCACAGAATTTCAAAACAAGTCGCTTCTTGGGTGGTTGATTTGGGGGGAGGGACCAAACAGCGGTGGCAGTGCGGTTCTAGGCGCTTCAGTCTGGAACCGCGTGGCCGCTACGGTCGCAGGTTCGAATCCTGCCTCGGGCATGGGTGTGTGTGATGTCCTTACGTTAGTTAGGTTTAAGTAGTTCTAAGTTCTAGGGGACTGATGACCTCAGATGTTAAGTCCCATAGTACTCTGAGCCATTTGAACCATTTGAACCAAACAGCGAGTTCATCGGTCCCATCGGATTGGGGAAGAATGGGGAAGGTAGACGGCCGTGCTCTTTCAAAGGAACTATCCCAGCATATGCCTTGACCGCTTTAGGGAAATCACGAAAAACGTAACTCAAGATGGCCGGAAGCGGGTTTGAACTGTCGTCCTCACAGTGTGAGTCCAGTGTGCTAACAACTGCACCACTTCACTCGGTAAGTCGCATCTTATGAGACGCTATGTCTAATCACAAACTAAACGATGTCCTTCGATGTGCTGCTGCAGTGACAGAAGCTGCCACTCTACTGAAGAGACTAAGAACTGTGACTCTGCGGACAAAATCCAATGCCTGTCACGATGCCAACAGCGGTTATTTCGTTAATAAGTTTTGTAAGCTCCCTGTTAGGTTTTGAAAGCGGATTACTCGTAGAAACAAGTGTCAAATATGTCCAGAACTACAAATGCCATCTCGCATACAATGTTCGGACTCATGAAAGTTACAAGTAATTCGAACTGACTGAAAACTTAATAAAATATCACCTGGACAGGAAGACTTACTTTGCACAAAGATATCTAATGAGCATAGCAAAAGAAAAAAGATTTGTGAGAGCCTGATGGGTCGGAACGAACATCTGACTTTACTAGAGTAACATGTATGCAACGGCACTTAAGAGCCCCGTGGCATGCAGTGGACAAGTGTATCCACACTGTTATCTTAGTCCACAAATAAATGACAGCAGATTATTACTCATTAGATTAATAATCACGACTCCGGTCATGCAATGGACACACGGAGCAGAGGAGTTGAATGCCTTCCTGACACATCTAAACAGCATTAATCCGAAAATCCAATTTACTATGGAGACGGAGAGTAATGGACAACTGAATTTTCTGGATGTGTCTGTGATTAAACGACGGGACGGAGCGTTGGGGTTTAATGTGTATAGAAAGGCCATACATACTGATCGTTATCTGCATAAAGATTCAAACCAACACCCTAGACAAAAGAGAGGTTTGATAAAAACCTTGGTAGACAGGGCCTACGAAATTTGTGAACCTGTTTATTTAAAAATGAGACTGAACATCTACGGTCGACCTTAGTGAAGAATGACTATTCTAGCAAGGAGATAGATCAAGCACTTCGCTCTAGGCAGAGAATCAGGAGCAACGACGAACAACAGTCGCCCAGCGGCAAGGGTTCCCCTCCGCTCATTAGTGAGGTCACAGTTCGCATTGGGAAGGTGTTAAGCAAGTATGGGGTGGTAACTATTTTCAGACCCACCAGGAACATCAAGCAATATTTAAGATCGGCGAAAGATACACGACACTCTTTGGCTACACCGGGGGTGTATATAATTCCTTGTAGTTGTGGACAGGTTTATATCTGTACCACAGAGACTAGTGTGAACACCCGTCTCGTTGAAAATAAGAGGAATTGCCGCCTGGGTAACACGGATAAATCGGCCGTAGCAGAACATGTTTACCAGGAAGGTAATCATGAAATAAAATTCAGCGAGACGAGCGTCATATCTAAAACCTCGCATTGTTATGCGCGCATGTGTGGAGAGGCTATCAAGATTGACAAACACCGCAACAATTTTAAAAGGAGGAATGTTTAAAACTGGATAAAATTTGGATGTCAGTGATGCACCGGAAGCGTGACGTCATTTATTTTCTATCGAGAATGTTGGCGGTACTAGAGACAGTCTCATAACCAACGCCACGTGATGGACAGTGGCGCACTTTGTATTGCCTATATAATCAGCGCTTCCTCGCGTTCTCTCTACAGTTCGCCGCTGTACCTCGGAGGATGTCTCCCGCAGTCGGAGATGAAACGTCAGGGGAGAGTTTTATACATCGACCATGGCCTATCAACCGGGAAGTTTTACGTGAATCACGACTCTGCCAGATGGGTCCAATTCTGACGCCTATCTTCTGTTTTGAAATATCACACACAGAAAATCGGTTTATAATATTCACCACGAGTAACTCAAATTTTGATTAATCGTAGCAATAATGTTAGAAAAATGCTACCATTGCTCATGTCAAAGGAGAGCTCCCTGCATCAAGCCATATTAGGTTAACTGCTGAGAACAACACTACGTAGACTCGACTAAATAGGAAATTGGTGACAAGTAAAAGTTACTGATTTAGAATGTTTTTGAATAGGGCACCATATTAGTATTATTGTTACTCATATGCAATTAAGCAACGATGGCAGATACAACAAATATTTTCAACATGCGAGAAAATGAAACAGAAGAAGCTATATATGTAGCGAAAAACAATGAATAAAGCTCAGTGGCAAGGACCGTGACGCATTTAAATGTCCTTCCATTCAGCTGGATTAAGATCAGACAGAAGCCTATTATCACAAATGGGAAAGTCTATTTCTCCCCAAGGAACACACGCTTTGAAGCCACGAAAGCTGCAGTCAAAGTCTCCACCTCAAAACTCATGAACCAAGAAAACAGATTATTTTCACCTCCTTGGCTCTGTGAATAGTTGATAGTTTCGAGTTGCAAATGCACTCATCCTGCACACAGTCAGACTGCACCTTACCACACCGTCGTGCCCTAAACACCAAACCGCGCCATCTGAGTGACCTCACGCTAGGCTACGCCAGACTGTTCTGTCTCTTCCAACACGCTGTCCATATCTCGGTGCGAGGCGCGCTGGAACCTGACTGGGCCACAGAACTGGCACTCTGAGAGTACATCCTAATAACATTATAGTCTCTGCCAAGAACAACCAAGCTGGTAGAAACCGATAACTTGTTGAATGTCGCAAATGTGAAAAATGGTTCAAATGGCTCTGAGCACTATGGGACTTAACATCTGAGGTCATCAGTCCCCTAGAACTTAGTCTTACTTAACCTAACTACCCTAAGGACATCACACACATCCATGCCCGAGGCAGGATTCGAACCTACAATCGTAGCAGTAGCGCGGTTCCGGACTGAAGAGCCTAGAACCGCTCGGCCACCGCGGCCGGCGCATCCCTTTTAACCTCGCGATGGATGGATCCCAGGCTGTGCTGAGCTGCAAACCACCGACCTTGTTGATAGTGCTTTCAGACGTTTTTATTTCAATAACTTCTTTTATGACGCTATCCCAAAATCCCTTCGTCCACATAACGACAGGTGTTTCGTCGAATAGAATTCGGTGTCCATTTTTTAAGGCATGTTCAGCAACAGCTGATTTTTCTGGATAGCGTAGGCGTAAGCACCGAGGTAGTAACAACCACACTGACATGGTATCTTGTACACTCCAGGCGTTCCAAGCCATACATCGTTCTTCACAGGCCTCATGAGCTGTCGAATTCTTTTGGGGGCCTGAACACCGATGAAATGTTATATCTCTTCAGGAGCCGCCTACTCTTTCCCGACACCGTGCCACAGAAAGGGAAAGACACAAGTTTCTTGCTTTCTTCTTCGGTGGTGTTCTCTTCTCTGTTGGTGTGTTTCTTGTATGTCACACCAGATATAACCTGTGACACCTGTTCGTGGCTGTACCCGTTTTGCCGGAAGACTTTTCGGAGCAGGCTCAGTTCTAGCGGCAGACTTCCAGCGTCTTACATGGCGTCAGCTCGGTGGACGAGGGTATTTAGAACGACACGTTTTTGTGCCGGATGGTGGTGGCTGAAAGCGTACAGATACCGATCTGTGTGTGTCGGTTTCCTGTAGACACTGTAGCTGAGGTGCCCATTGGTTTTCCGTCGAACGAGGACGTCAAGGAAGGGCTATGCACCATCTGTCTCGACTTCCATCGTAAACTTGACGTGGCCGTGAAATCTGTTCAGGTGTTCTAAGAATTCTCCCAGATTTTCACGGCCATGGGGCCAATGATACAAGTGTCATCGACGTAACAATAAAAGCATCTTGGTTTAGCTGGAGCCGTGTCTAAGGCGATGTAGGAAAATTTTTCCATAAAGAGATTGGCTAAGGATGGAGATAGTGTGCTTCCCATAGCCACGCCGCCCTTCTGGTCGAAATACTGGCCGCCATGTAGGAATGTGTGCTTAAACAGTCTTTGACCGGAACACGTGCAACCACCCGGGGTGGCCGAGCGGTTCTAGGCGCTAAAGTCTGGAACAGCGCGACCGCTACGGTCGCAGGTTCGAGTCCTGCCTCGGTCATGGATGTGTGTGATGTCCTTAGGTTAGTCAGGTTTAAGTAGTTCTAAGTTCTAGGGGACTGATGACCACAGAAGTTGAGTCCCACAGTGCTGAGAGCCATTTGAGCCATTTTTGAACCGGAACACGTGCAAACAGGGAGACCACATCAAAACTAACCATTGCTTGTTCAACCCCACTTATAATATCACAGATAGGGATGCTCCGAGGCGCTGGTGAGTGGGAAAGACCTTTCTTATGCGCCGAAATGGCACCCGCGTCGATCTCTTTCTCCGTCATGTTGATGACATTTCGTTATGTTGATTTTCGTTCTGCACCGTGTTGTTGTTGAGATAGCGGCGTGAACTTCCCTTCTTCCGTTTCTGTTTCTCTGTGGTTTTCTTTTGCGGTGACACCTGTTGTGCTGTGGTGCCCGCGTCGATTCACTCCCAATCTTCTTGCGAGAGTACCTCTCTGTCAATTGTAGATGGGTAGCCAGCAGCTCGCGACCGTTTAAATCCAGCTGCCTCCCAGTGAAGTGTAACCTTTCGCTCAACAGGGCAGAGCTAGCATGATGATAGATTCTTCTGGTTGCCGAGGTGTTGATGTGATGGCTCACCATGGCAAATCTTGGAATCGTGTTCTCATCTCGACTGTGTAGCAGGAAGGCTAGAGGGCTTATCAGGTTAGCCTTCTTAACAAGTAGTTTCCTTAGGCGACCACCACAGCACAACCGGTGTCATCGCAAAAGAAGACCACAGAGAAACATAAACGCAGCCATCTCAACAACAACACGGTGCAAAACGAAAATCAACAGAAGGAACTGTCATCAACATGACGGAGAAAGAGATCGACGCGTAAGAAAGGTCTTACCTACTCACCAGTGCCTTAGAGCATCCCTACCTATGATATTATAAGTGGGGTTGAACAAGCAATCCGCAAGATGCCTAGTGAGAGTGCAGACGAAATTCGTCACGAAACGAGTCGTATCATTTCAAAATCTAAATCACCGAGGTCTAACTTGAATAGGGCTGAACGCGATGGTCTTCACGCACTCCGCAACGACTCCCTCATCGTGGTTCTGCCAGTTGACAAGGGCAATGCATCCGTCATTCTAAATAAAGATGACTACGACGCCAAAATTCAGTTGATTCTTGAAGAGGATCCATTCCGGAAACTGCCACAGGACCCGACGTCAAGAATAATGAGGAAGACATCAGAGCTTCTAAAATAGCCAACATTTCAAGGGGGCGTTATTAAGAATCTCCTCCCTCAGGCGCCGAGACCACCTACGCTTTACGGACTACCAAAAATCCACAAACCGGATTCTCTTCTTCGTCTCATTGTGAACACCACAGGGTCACCCACTTACAGATTGGCAAAACGCCAGGCCAGCCTCGTTGCACCGTATGCGGGTCAGTGTGTGCATCACATGAAGAATACCGACAACTTTATCAACAGAATTAAAAAACTACCTCTTAGTCAAGGAGATATAATGATTAGCTTTGATCTGGTCTCCCTATTTGCATGTGTTCCGGTCAAAGACTGTATAGATCTCCTCTCCCAGTTATTTGATAGCACAGTTGTGGGACTGTTTGAGCACACGTTGACATTGTCGTATTTCCTACATATCGGCCAGTATTTCGACCAGTAGGACGGCGTGGCTACGGGGAGCACACTAGCTCCATCCGTAGCCCACCTTTCTATGGAAAAATTTTCGTACATCCGTAGCCCACCTTTCTATGGAAAAATTTTCGTACATCGCCTTAGACACGGCTCCAGCTAAGCCAAGTTGCTTTTATTGTTACGTCGATGACACTTGTATCATTTGGCCCCATGGCCGTGAAAATCTGGGAGAATTCTTAGAACACCTGAACAGATTTCACGGCCACATCAAGTTTACGATGGAAGTCGAGACAGATGGTGCATAGCCCTTCCTTGACGTCCTCGTTCGACTGAAAACCAATGGGCACCTCAGCCACAGTGTCTACAGGAAACCGACACACACAGATCGGTAACTGCACGCTTTCAGCCACCACCATCCGGCACGAAAACGTGGCGTTCTAAATACCCTCGTCCATCGAGCTGAAGTCGTGTCAGACGCTGGAAGTCTGCCACTAGAACTGACCCACCTCCGAAAAGTCTTCTGGGAAAACGGGTACAGCCACGGACAGGTGTCACAGGTTATATCTGGTGTGACACGTAAGAAACACACGAACAAAGGAGAGAACACCAACTAAGAAGAAAGCAAGCAACTTGTGTTTTTCCCTTTCTGTGGTACGGTGTCGGGAAAGATTAGGCGGCTCCTGAAGAGATATAACATTTCATCGGTGTTCAGGCCCCCAGCAAAAATTCGACAGCTCATGAGGCCTGTGAAGAACGATCTATGGTTTAGAACACCTCGAGTGTACAAGGCACCGTGTCAGTGTGGCTCTTACTACGTCGGCCAAACATTACGCACTGTGGAGCAACGCCGCACAGAACACGAGAGGTGCTTACGCCTACGCTATCCAGAAAAATCAGCCGTGGCAGAACACGACTTAGAAAACGGACACCGATTTCTGTTCGACGAAACATCTGTCGTTATGAGGAAGGAGAGATCTTCGGATAGCGTCATAAAGGAAGCTATTGAAATAAAAACCTTTGAAAACACCATCAACAAGGACGGCGGTTGGCAGCTCAGCACAGCCTGGGACCCGGCCACCGTGAGGTTAAAACGGGCGCGACGGACGCGGGATGAAAACATTACCACATGTGGCGGGGAAGAGAGCATTAATGACGTCACAGCCTCCATAACGACGCGGCTACAGCGACACAGCAGTCACTCTTACCTCTTGACAATGACTGAGGAGAGCTCGGTCGAAAGCTCGTGAGATTTTAACCACCTGACGCGGCTGGAAACCCAAGAAAATTTTATTAATTAATGGTGAACAGTGTGTTTTATTACGATGTTTTCCTCTAGAGAAAAGCAGGTAGTACGTAATTTTTTCTTGTTAATCTCAAAATTAAATTCGCCTAAATAAGATCAAAGTAAGAATTGGGGATGAAATCAGTATTAATCAAAATTTATGACATAAATGATATTGAAATTAGCTTTGAAATTTTGAACCAACACTGTAATGAATACGAAATGGAAAACAATTCGTGTCGGCTTGGGATCCGTATGGTAATATCCTGATCAGCGGGAGCAGTCACCTTAACCAATGAGGCTGTTCAATATGGCCTCCACAATCGAACCAAGCTTTCATGGACAGTTATATGTTCCTTCAGTTTTTGCAAACATACAACCGGCTTTCCTTTCATGAGCCGCCCGGAGTGGCCGAGCGGTTCTAGGGGCCTCAGTCTAGAACCGCGCGACCGCTACTGTCGCAGGTTCGAATCCTGCCCCGGGCATGGATGTGTATGACGTCCTTAGGTTAGTTAGGTTTAAGTAGTTTTAAGTTCTAGGGGATTTATGACCTCAGATGTTAAGTTCCATAGTGCTCAGAGCCATTTCCTTTCGTGAATACCAGTGACGTATGAACAGCAAGTGTGGCTTAAGCTGTCGTAAGGATCCATAGAAACTAAATTAATTTGTTGAACTGAAAATAACTGACTCACTGAGGGTGAATCCAATCAAATGTAATTACCTGAAATTCTATCAGTGTAACTTCGTTTGATGCATTACAGTACACGTTCTGCGTACCAAATTGTGCACTTCATGTGTGCGAAAGACAGTTCTCAATAATTATCCTGCAGACGCTGCCTGTGTAGCATGCGCCACGTTGGATGCCAACTGACCACAGAATCTCTGTGATATGCGTCGTCATCTACTAGACAATGAAACCATAAGCAGGGCGTTACACATCTTAGTTACACAGAATAGCGGGTAAAGTAACTAAGCACTGCAGAACTTATGAGGAATTAAAACTCTTTTTATAATGAATTATTTCTGGTACACAGTAAACGGTTTAATTGGTAGTGCTTCTTCTTTCTACAAGCCGGTTCCAGTTATAGCTCCATTCTCAAGTAAACCTGTAGATATTACAGTTGGTGAGTATCCTGGAATATTCCCCGTGGCTTCATATGACTTTAAAGTCAGTATTTTCTTTTCGGCTGGGCCCGCAACATAGAATATGTCATGATATGATATTTTACAATAAATTATTCCAGGTAAGCTGCAGATAGTTTAATCAGTAATGCTTCTTCCTCACTACAACCTTGTTTCGGCTATAGCGCCATTTTCGTTAAAGCTGCACATTTTAGAGTTGCTGAGTCTCTTATAATGTTCCTCGTAGTTTCATATCACATTAAAGCCAGTGTTTTCTTTTCGACAGGGCCCGCAACAATGACATTTTATAATGAATTTTTCCACGTTTACTAGAGAATGGTACTATAACCGAAATAAGCCTGTAGTAAGGAAGATACACTAATACTTAAAATACACTCCTGGAAATGGAAAAAAGAACACATTGACACCGGTGTGTCAGACCCACCATACTTGCTCCGGACACTGCGAGAGGGCTGTACAAGCAATGATCATACGCACGGCACAGCGGACACACCAGGAACCGCGGTGTTGGCCGTCGAATGGCGCTAGCTGCGCAGCATTTGTGCACCGCCGCCGTCAGTGTCAGCCAGTTTGCCGTGGCATACGGAGCTCCATCGCAGTCTTTAACACTGGTAGCATGCCACGACAGCGTGGACGTGAACCGTATGTGCAGTTGACGGACTTTGAGCGAGGGCGTATAGTGGGCATGCGGGAGGCCGGGTGGACGTACCGCCGAATTGCTCAACACGTGGGGCGTGAGGTCTCCACAGTACATCGATGTTGTCGCCAGTGGTCGGCGGTAGGTGCACGTGCCCGTCGACCTGGGACCGGACCGCAGCGACGCACGGATGCACGCCAAGACCGTAGGATCCTACGCAGTGCCGTAGGGGACCGCACCGCCACTTCCCAGCAAATTAGGGACACTGTTGCTCCTGGGGTATCGGCGAGGACCATTCGCAACCGTCTCCATGAAGCTGGGCTACGGTCCCGCACACCGTTAGGCCGTCTTCCGCTCACGCCCCAACATCGTGCAGCCCGCCTCCAGTGGTGTCGCGACAGGCGTGAATGGAGGGACGAATGGAGACGTGTCGTCTTCAGCGATGAGAGTCGCTTCTGCCTTGGTGCCAATGATGGTCGTATGCGTGTTTGGCGCCGTGCAGGTGAGCGCCACAATCAGGACTGCATACGACCGAGGCACACAGGGCCAACACCCGGCATCATGGTGTGGGGAGCGATCTCCTACACTGGCCGTACACCACTGGTGATCGTCGAGGGGACACTGAATAGTGCACGGTACATCCAAACCGTCATCGAACCCATCGTTCTACCATTCCTAGACCGGCAAGGGAACTTGCTGTTCCAACAGGACAATGCACGTCCGCATGTATCCCGTGCCACCCAACGTGCTCTAGAAGGTGTAAGTCAACTACCCTGGCCAGCAAGATCTCCGGATCTGTCCCCCATTGAGCATGTTTGGGACTGGATGAAGCGTAGTCTCACGCGGTCTGCACGTCCAGCACGAACGCTGGTCCAACTGAGGCGCCAGGTGGAAATGGCATGGCAAGCCGTTCCACAGGACTACATCCAGCATCTCTACGATCGTCTCCATGGGAGAATAGCAGCCTGCATTGCTGCGAAAGGTGGATATACACTGTACTAGTGCCGACATTGTGCATGCTCTGTTGCCTGTGTCTATGTGCCTGTGGTTCTGTCAGTGTGATCATGTGATGTATCTGACCCCAGGAATGTGTCAATAAAGTTTCCCCTTCCTGGGACAATGAATTCACGGTGTTCTTATTTCAATTTCCAGGAGTGTATTTGCAGCTTACCTGGAAAATAAAATGTCATATTGTGACGTATTCTATGTTGCGTCCATACACAAGAGGAAACAATTAAAAACTCATTTACAGAGATGCGTAAGCAGGCAGAATACGGCGCTGCTGTCGGAAATGTCTATATAGGACAACAAGTATCTGGAGAAGTTGTTAGGTTTTTTACTGCTGCTACTAGATTTAAGTGAGTTTGAACGTGTTGTTATGGTCGGCGCACGAGTGATGGAACACAGCTTCTCCGAGGTAGCCATGAAGTGGGGATTTTCCAGTAGGACCACTTCACGAGTGTACCGTGAATATCAGGAATGGGGTAAATCGTCAAATCTCCGACATCGCTGCGGCCGGAAAAACATCCTGCAAGAACGGGACCAACGATGACTAAAGTGAATCGGTCAACGTGACAGAAGTACAACCCTTCACCAAATTGTTGCAGATTTCAATGCTGGGCCATCAACAAATGTCATCGTGCGAACCATTGAACGAAACATTATCTTTATGACCCTTTGGAGCCGAAGGCCCGCTAATGTACTATTGATGACGGGGTCCGTCAACACCAACATTGGACTGTTGATGGCTGGAAATTTGTTGGTTGGTCGGAAGCGTCTCGTTTCATATTGTATCGAGTGGGTGGATATGTACAGGTATGGAGACAACCTCATGAATCCATGGACCCTACATGTCAGCAGGGGACTGTTCAAGCTGGTGGAGGCTCTGTAACGGTGTAGAGCGTGTGCAGTTGGAGTGATATGGGACCCTTGATCGTAGAGATACGACTCTGACAGGTGACACATACGTAAACATCCTGTCTGATCACCTGCATCCAATCATGGTCATTGTGCATTCGAACGGACTCGGACGATTCCAGCAGGACAGTGGGACGCGCCACATGCCCAGAATTGCTACAGAGTGGCCCCAGGAACACTCTTCTGAGTTTAAAGTCTGGTCACCAAACTCCCCAGACATGAACATTATTGCGCACATCTGGGATGCCTTGCAACTTGGTGTTCAGAAGAGATCTCCAGCCCCTCGTACACCTACGGATTTATGGACAGCCCCGCAGGATTCATGGTGTCAGTTCCCTCCAGCACTACTTCAGACATTAGTCGAGCCGATGCCACGTGTTGCGGCATTTCTGCGTGCTAGCGGGGGCGCTACACGATATTAGGCAGGTGTACCAGTTTCTTTGTCTCTTCAGTATATGAATAAATAAAATGCAGTGCATTTAGTCGTAGTGAAGAGAGAGATCACTTATTGTCAGCCATGTACTGTTCATATTAATTGCCTCGTTTGGGATATATTCTAACACATTCGTTACTGAACTTGCCATCCGAGACAGGATAAAGTTAAAAACACAGTAACATACGTACCGATGTATACCTTGTGCGTTGGAAGCATCTGTATTGAGGGCGTATATTTGGTTATAAGGTACCTTTCGTTGTTTTCAGTTTATGAAAACCGTAAAACGGCTAGCCAACTATTTCGAGAGTCTTACGGTTATAAAGTTACAGTCTTCTGCATGTTAATTCTCATGCCCACGTAACTCAGTGTACCATAGTCAGTGCTATGTATTGTAGTGCGAATAGATTATGGTACTGTGGATCAATATTAGTATCTCTGTCCTCATCCATACGTGTTTAAAGCAGGGAAAAACACCTCTCTGAGTGCCTTAAGATTTAATCAATCGTATCGGTTCGGTATAGACTCTACGCTAGATGTACAATGAAAACAGTAGACCTTTTTATGAAAATAATGATCATGACAGTGCTGACAATGAAGACAGAAATGGTGATGATAATGTCTCGCAGTTACGGGAAACTCCTCGTCTGGGACTTCAGTGCTGAGACTAAAATGTAAGTGGCAATCGTGTTTAAAATGAGAAAACATTAAAAGTTAAAATTAAATAAATGTGGAAATAAGCTTACATACCCACACACAAACGCATATACATATCTCACATATAATAATGACATCAGTTTTGAAAATTCTACACAAAATTAAATTTGGAATTTTGTAGACAAAAAAGTATAACAGTAGAGCAGATATGTGTGTTTCGTTGACTAATAAAATCTCCCACCCCAAGGCTTGGTGCACTATTTGGAAGAGGACGAGGCTACAGTATTTTCATATAGTTGGAGTGTTCAGTAAGAAAAGTGCCACGAACCGAATGTGAGCTCTGTCCCACACAGGTGCCTGACTCTGCGACTGAGGAAAGTGATAGCACATTGTGTTCGGTTGTGATCCCTGAAAATATCCTTTACTGCTACGTCATCTCAGTGATTCCTCTGGATGTCCTCAATCCCTAGTACTCATTCCACCTGGATGAAATTCTCACCACGTCTGAGACTGCTGCCAAATAATGAGCACCTCACGGAACTCAGCATCTGAGTAGGTACGAAATTGGCGAACCCATGTTCATGTTTTCAAGTCTTTGTATTGGTGAGTACGACAGTCCCCTATGTATGCACGGAGACTGCTATTACAAATACCACCGTGCAGCGCTGCGGGGAGAACGCAACGTCAGAGGTAACAGACCAGAGGCTGCTTGTCAGAATGTGTTTGTAATCGAAGTAGTGTCGTCTTTCTACATCTCAAAGGATTTAAAAATAATAGCTGGTACTTTAAAACTAGCAAAACAGTTGAGAATCGTTACTCTCAGTGTGAACATCCAGTTCCAATCAACAGAACCCGGAGTAGTTATGACTGACGTTCTTGTTTTTATAAATTTGTTCCTCAAATAACACTAACAAGGAGACCAACCCGCAACCGGTTTTCTGTACTTTATTCTATTTATGATGCGTGAAGTTCAGGATTCACGTATCAATCATCCGTAGTAATTCGATGTTACTTTCAAAAGTCTCAAGAAAATCGACTTTGAAATTTTCCGTGGTACGTTAATCCACTAAAATAAAATCGAAATTTACGTCTGGACGAGATTCGACTCTTCTCATTGTCTTTTTGTTTGTTATAATTTTTATTCTATTAGAATACTTTCATCATTAAAATACAGTACAGATTTTATCAAATATATGCTAATTAACACATATCTAATAATAAGTTCTTATGAAAAATGCAAATTATCTTGTTTCTAATTAAATATCGTACACAAAAATCAAATTTTAGTTATAAATATAAATTCTTAATTATTGGTATGTTATAAAAATTAGTTAGCAAATTTGTGATGTTTTTAATTGAAAGAATATATATTAAAAATCTTTTATAAAATATGGGTAATTGAGAATATATCGTATTTACGTATTTAATTAGAAAATATGAGATGTGCGTTTTCCATAAAAATGATGAATAGATACGTATTAATTAGCATATATTTGATTAATTTTGTTTTTAAATGATGTTGGTAACGGAACTGAAACAGCAAAATATGAAACGAAACAGAAGACCAAAGGGAGATTCGAACCACCAATCCTCTAATTACCATTCCCAAACGTTACAACATCAGCCACTCGGTCCGTTGTGAAAATTGCCTTAACTATAGAGAATTACATTTCCTAGGAAATTCAACGAGAGTAACGTCGCAAAACATGCTACCTTTGGCTGCATTATTCACACGAATGCTCGAAGAAAGAGCGACCCGCATCCATCTGTGTGCACTGTGGTTGTCATTCTTCAACAAGAGACATAGTCAGACGCCGTCAGATAGGTGATCTGCATGCCAGAAGTCCGATGCTATTCGAACCATTCGTTCAGTGTCACAGCAGGGAGCATTTACACGGAAATAGGATCCCACTCTGACGGAATTCACTCCTCTACACGGATGAATGAGTGTAAGATGTTGGCTGTGAGTTTGGTCAGACAGTGATTTGGGGAGTATTTTGAACACTCGTTGGGGCTACCAAATGTACATTACCTATTGCCTTGTTTTCTAAAACGGGCTGTAACGACTTACCTCCCATAATATGGCTGTAATTTACGTGTAAAAATTTATGATGTTTTCAACTTAATGAAACATTAATAATAACAATAATAATAATAACGATAATAATAAAGGAACAAAATTATTATAAACGAAAGTAAAATACAATAAGCTCAAATATTCCAGTTGTGTTCCAACAATACTGTGTGTAAGCTTTCCCCAGTTCACAAGTTCATTCTAAGCAAAAATGGATCACGCCCCTACTTTCATCCATTTGCTGTAAATGCAAGTCATATTTCTGTGAAGCAGTCCAAAATGATTTAGGCTTAAAGTGAATATCAGAATGGTTCCTTCCTCATCTTCACTCTACCTTAGCTTGTGGTGTCACTCTTAAGACTTTGTCGTCTACGGTACATGAAGCTCTAGTCTTAGTACTTTCATTCTTTCCTGTGTTTTTCGCCCAATAATCTACGTCTGAATCAACATCCTACCCCACTATGTATGTGTTGAACACAGCCTCAGTGTCGAGCAGATAATACAATGGAAATGGCATTTAGTGCTACACAGATACTCAGATTTGCGTTAGGTGTAGTATTTTTCATAACAAAAAGCAATTTGCTCAGTGACAGACCAATGCTTACTAACGAAAGTACAATCAAAAGGGGAATCAAACAAATTCTGTGACTGGAGTTAAGATTTCTTGCCAGGGGGGATGCAGCACGTTACCGTAAATGGACAGTCATCGATTAATTCAGGCGTACCTCGGAGAAGCCCATGCTGTTCACGTTGTATATTAATGATCTATTATTATCACTACTATCGTATTCATCAAATACAATAACAAAATTGTTATAAATTTTCAGCCAAAAAATACAAAAGTATAACTATTAACACTACATAAACATTAAACTGTCCATGTTACGCACGTCGTCGAATACTTCATGCAGATACCAGTAACGGAAAGTCTGTTGGGGTACTGATTTACAATATGGCTCATTGTCTGAATATCACCTTACTGACATATCCTGTCAGCACACAACAGTCACATATTCAGGCTGCAATTCCATGTGCCTTTTCCAGTTCGTATTCGGTTAAGCTGAATCCATGCTTCTCTAGGACGATAAAGCCTTGACCTTTAAGAGTTGGGTTGTCAATCATTCTATCTTTCCGGGTTTTCATAGCTTGACACTCATGTTTCCTTTCCGCTTCTCGTTTGAACCCAGTGGAGAGCATTTGAAGTGCCTCTTCATTTGCTGGTGTCCCGGATTTGAGACGTTTCATAGGCAATGAAAGTAAATTTTCGTGAAGAGGAATTGATTTATTCTTAGAAACTTGCTCTCAAAAGTTGTAAGAGAACCGGTTTCCGAAGAAGGTTAGCTGGACAGGTGTTCAATAGTATTGTTATCCAGCCTGTAGGTGTACAACTGACTGTGCCACTAATGGCCCTTATAACAGAATTCAGATGAACGTGAGCTTTCTTCATATGAGCGCTGCAGATCCAAACTGGTGCGCAATATTCTGCTGCAGAATATACCAACGCAAGGGACGTTTCGCCGAGAACTGAGGTATTTGCTCTCATGTACTACCTGCCAACTTCCTCACCGGGTTCACTCTTGTTGTAACTTATTTGTGTTGGAATAATGTAAATGGTGTGTCATCATTGACTATGCCAAGAGCGCCAAACCGTGGGCTGATCTCTGCCGATTCTAGATGGTTAAACGGATGGAAACGACAAAATTTAGGTTTTGAAACATTAAGTGTAATTCGCCACGATTTAAAATATTCATAAAGTTATAGAGGCCGTTTGTTAGTGGTTCTTCACTTTCAAAGAGATCATCACACAGATATTAAATTGCAAAGTTATCTGCAGACTGGAAATTGCGGAAAGTCAAGTTCGCCAGGTCTGTGGTGTAGAGACTAAATAACACCGGAAGAGCACAGAGACTTGAATCAAGCCATCGCTGAGTACGTACCGTCTGCGCTTCATTGTACTTTCGTGTACTTTAAAGCGCCGACTGCTCAGTGCGTCGCTTAAGAGGATAGCTGGAGTCTTACAAGGCATTGTTTTCAGAAATGTTAACACTAGACCCTCGCACCACACAGTGGCATAAGCTACTGAGAGATCAACAAAAAATACAGCTGTCTGAATTTCTTCTCGTAAGCAGTTTCTATGTGAGTAATAGTCAAGGATAGCAGTAGGTCATAGAAACTTCTAAGAAATCTAAATCCAACTTGCTCAGAGGGTACCAAAGATCCTTTTTGGTCTTATATTAGGTTTAAGAACACACTTCTCTGAATTTAGAAGCAGAGCTAAGAGTAGAGATATTGCGCGAAAGTGTTCTGTAGCTGTTCTTTCTTTGCCTGGATTTTTCGCACGTATAACATTAGCTCTATTAAATTTTGCTGGTAATGTTCAATCTCGTTAAAAAGGCGAACTTACCAATGCAGATATGTATAATGAATAACTGCTTCAAAAAGAGCCGCACAAATATTCAGTCAGATACTGTTCGGATTTTCGAGAGGTGAAAAAACGAGCAACTTCTTTTCATCGTTCATAAACGTAAAATTTTATGCTTCTGAAAACGAAAAACCTTAGTATCCTATGACTACAATATCAGGGAATCACTGTTGAAAAAAATCAGCTGATACGAATATCTGGGTGTAGCAGTTTGTAGGGATATGTATAGGTATGATCACTTACGCTCAGTCGTAGGTAAATCAGGCGACAGACTTCTGCTCAGTCTTAGTTCATTGGGTAAATACAGTCAACCTATAAAGGAGATAGCTTACAAAACGATGGTGTGATAATACTAGAATATTTCTCAATTGAGTATAACCCGTACCAAATAGGTCTAACAAGGATATTAAACAAAGAAGGGTACCACGAATGGTTACAGGTTCGTTTGACCCACGGTAAAATGTCGCGGAAATGCTGTGGAAACTGAAATGGCAGACGCTTAGACGCATACTACCCGAGAGCACCTACTTAAAATGTTTCGAGAACCAGTATTAAATTATAAATTTACGAATAAACTATAGCTCCAATTTATCGTTCCCGCAGGCAGCGCAAAGAAAAGGCAACTACTTAGCGTGTGCAGAGACATGTATAACAAGGGAAACTGCCCTTACCATCACCGTCAGATTTAGTGATAAAAGGGCCCAGCGGACAGCCCGTGAAAAACCGAGAACAGATCAAGTATGAAAACAGAAAGAAGGCGCTCTGATCTATGAAAAAAGAAGTAAAATAGAAAGTGAACGTTCAAAGCTCAAGATCTGTAACATTGAGCAACACTCAGCGTCGTGTTTGTGTGGTTAAGGTGTTGGAGCGCAAACCGCGAGATCTGTGTTCAAATCTCTCTCGAGCGCTCAACTTTTATTCCACAATATTATGAACTTTCCATCCGGTCACTGATGTGTCTGTTCTCTTTCTGTGGATTTGGCAATTGTCATACCATACGTTGGTTATAGAATATGTGTCATGTGATAAGAACGTATAACCGTCGCAAGAACATGCTATGAATAGTGGGAGCAGGAGAGATGGAGCTCAGATTTCTCACAGTAATGAAAACAACAAATAAATAGATGTGAACTATGTTACAACAAAGGAATTCAAGAGACAAAACTTCCAGAACGGAAATCAAGAGTCGTAACATGTAGTACTTGTGTAGAACAGATCGAAGGTACTTACATCTAGAGGTCCCTTCCTTATACCTCGCTGCTACAAACGGACGTTACACCACGACATACAAAAATTTCAACACGGATCACCCCCCTTCGCAGTTCAACACCGTGACCAAATAATCACGACACCGTCGCTATTCAACTTCGCTAGCTGTACACAGCTTTCGCTTGGGCCGTCCACTGTTTCTGTTTTCTTTTTCACAGTTTAATATATCTACTACGTGTTTTTTTGGCTTCATCTGTGTTCAGTTTTTTATGGACTCTCCACTGGGCCATCTTACCATTAAATCTGACGGGGGTGCGACTGGAAGGTTCCCTTGTAAGAAGTAATTCTTCCACTGGTGCCTTCGCAAAGGAGAGGAAGAAACCTCATTACATAGAGCATGGAAGGTGCCCTCTGTTATGCTGTTCATGTAGATTGATAGTATGAATGCAGATAAGGTTCCAAATAGGCAGGTCGACTGATTTCCATGAAAATGATTACTCACTATGATTTCTCAGCACTACTAAGACCATGCTGCAACGATAGTTATGATGTGTGGAACGATTGGATAAAATGTTTAAATGGTATGGCTTTGTAACGGAGGAGACCCCTGAGGGCTTGTTCTGCTGTATAAGTGGAATGGCTTTTCTTGCTTGCACAGAACGACAGCTATCCTTCGCGAAGTGCGAGTACTGGGTATCTGGCTAGTGTAGGTAACTGCAGTGAGTATTTGTAGAGTTTCTTGTCATATTTGTGTTGTTGGCGACGATCAGAGAGCAAAGGGAGTCTGTGAAACGCGATGCTGGCACGCAGTTTGGTCCTCTAGAATCGCTAGTCTAAAGGACGGATCAGCATCCACAGTCTGACGTGCCCTCGCCCCATGACACATTTCGGAAATAATGTCCCACAAAAGTGATGCGATGTCTTATCATAAGGGCCTATACGCCACCACGCCCCACTCCTTATTGGGCAAATACTTTCTACGACGATTCGTTATATCAAAAAGTTTCGAACCGGTTACCATTGTGTCGAGCGCCACTGCAAAATCGTGTTTTAGTGAGCTGGGTCGGAGGAAAGGGGAAAACTGGTATATAGGAGAGTATTGTACGTAGTCACGAGGGTGTGCCGGACAGCTGCCCTGAATGACCACCGTCTTGCGCACGGAGCGGACAGTTTTTTTTTTTTTCTTTATTTTCATCTCATTTTGTTGTACCTGCTCTGGGCGGACGTCGAAAGACACCCGTTTCAGTTCGTTGTTGATACATTAACTCAGTTTTCTTTATTACAGATAGCAGTTAGCCCACTGACCGAACACGCTGAGGTACCCTGTCGGCTAGACTGTGTGCCGGACCGAGACTCGATCTCGGAACCTTTGCCTTTCGCAGGCATGTGCTCTATAATTTTTTTTCTTTTGTTCGTTGTATTTGGTCGTTGCGGACGTCACATGACATCCGTTATAGTTCGTTTGTTGACCCTTCCATTCAGTTTTTTATTACAGAGGTCAACCAGCTCTCTGACCGAACACGCTGAGCCACCGTGCTGGCAGATTAGTTGCTGCAGCACTGCAATCGGTGCGGTGCGCACGTGTCTACTGCCGATTGCGCTGCTGTCTTGCATGCCGTTGCGTCGCCTTCTGTTGTTCAGAAACTACTAACTGTTTGGCCTACAGTCTACAAACTGTTTGGCCTGCAGTTGTGAATGATGTGGTAATAGGCAGTGTTATGGGATGAGAAGCACCTCAGCCCGTCCAGCAGTAATGACTGCGTAAGTGTTAGAAGCTAAAAACTTCGCAGTTGAATGACTTAAGTCATTATCCCGTAATGCAGGTTACATACAACTGTGATGACAACGAAATTCTGATTGATATAGTTGACTGGCTCACTGTGTGTTCATTAGTGGCACCGTTGTGCAAAACTTTCGATATCGGCTCCTACGTACAGCTAGAAAACTGTGCAGCAGTAACTACACTAGAACACCAATCGTTACAGGCTACATTTCATCGGACAACGCTCACCCACATTTTGAAAGCATCGTGCAAACCTACATCGATGAACGAGTCGTACCACTTTCTGGCCTGACTCGTGCACATGCCAAATTTGCTGTCAGTCCCACTTGTCAAAGCTGTGTTTGATCGAAAACATGTTGCTCACAGCGCACTGGTAACCACCGATCAAGCTGTGTGGAGTTTCATGCAAACCACGTGGATTGACACTTCCCGAAAACACACAAACGCCTTCTTTGACTTCACACGACACTGTCTTCAGGTCCTGACTGTAACCTGTATGAGCTTCTCACCATAGGAATTAGAAAACGACGCCAATCCTTCCAGTCTTAAGAAAGTTCGTAGGTAGTACGCACCGTACTAGAGATCACTAATGTTTATTTATAGCGAATATCTAATGTTTGACGGGAGGGATGACGTGAGTCGCGATTATTAAGTGAGATTTAGGACTTGGATGTCTTGGCATCCGACAAAGGAAATGCCACCGTGATTCCGAACACTGAAGAGTGCCATATGAACGTACTACATTTATTAGAATTGACGTGTACTCGAAGCGTAGTCGCAATACGACACGGGCCATCGCCAGAAACACAGGTAAGTTGTTGAAGGACTCTGGCTTTTCAGAAAAGTGGTGTAGAAATTAATGCCTCTTGTAACCAGGCCTCCCTGTCCTTATATATTGCCGAAGAGACATAAGGAAAAGGCCCCTCTTAGGTCCATTGTCAGTGCAATCAGTTCGCTCACCTACTGACTGACAAAACATAAGGCAGCATTATAAGCACCAATACTGGCACATTGTGAGCACCCTGTTGTAAACTCGTAGACATTTATGGAAACACTCAAGAAAATGAAAGTAGCCCGAAAAGAAGTAATTTGTTGTATAATTTTTTTTTATTTTTTTTTTTATTTATTTATTTATTTTTTTCCAGGAGGCCACCAAAAGGCACGCTGCAATTTGAGGTGCAGGGTATAAACTTCGCGGCGTTGCGTCCGTCTTGCTTCCTAAACACCTTTCTGATATAGAATAGTGGAGAAAGTGTAGTACAGCTACGGTTTGGCGGCGGGTCCACGATTTAACCTACATAAAGGGCAGCTGCTCTCATTTGGACGTTGACAAGGCCGAGGCCAATATCTCTAGGAGGAAGTGTTAGCGTGTCGTAGCGGACTTTGAAGATAAGACCCGCGCTTACAAAGTAGCCGAACGCCTCCAGCAGTCTGTGTGCCATTGCCTTTGGCATCGTTAAAATCTGTGCTAATTGGGGCAGTCGCGGGAAGAGATGAGTGTTAACAAAATCTACCTGTTGTAGCATGTCCAATGCTCTCCGGAGGTTGCCACGAACGTTCTTGCGGATAGCTTGAAGCAGGCGTTTATAGTTAATTGAGATCGCGCGCTGTATATCATGCGCGAAGGTGGTCCCCAAACATTTGAGATTGTCCACTAATGGCTATGAAGCCACACTCTCTGCTGGAAGACCTCTACCGACGAACATAGCACTGGATTCCGTCAGGTTCACAGGGCTGCCCGCTGCAGTCCCGTACTGGTTGATCCATGCCAGAGCCTCTCGCACTTCATCCTCGGATAGAACCAAGACAGCCACGTCGTCTTCATAGGCGTGGCAGATGACATCATGTCCCCTCATTGTTATTCCTGTCAACTGGCTCCTCAAACCGTGTAACAGTAGGTCAAGGGCAATGGCGAAAAGGTGCATCGACAGCGGACATCCTTGACGGTCATATTAATAGGGCTGGCCACACGCCAATTGACCAGCACTCGCGACGTGGCACCTCGGAGGAGCCGCACGACGATGTCTATAAATCTGTGGGAGAAGGTCATCCGTCGGAGCACGTTTTCTAGAAAGACATGACTCACTCTATCAAAGGCGTGGTCGAAGTCCACTGTCACTAAGGGACCGCGGCACCACGACTGCAGCAGGTCGCGGCCAGGGCTATGACGTCACTGTAATCTCTGAGTGCCGTCTGAATGTTACTGTCACCACCAAACCACGTTTGATCAAGAGAAATGACTTGAGGGATTACGCGTCAAAGGCGAGCGGCAAGAATCCGAGCAAAAATCTGGAGGTCACAGTTTAACATGGTCAACGGCTGATAATGTCCAACTTCCCGACCTCCCGATGGCTTGGGGACCGGAATAAGCAAGCCTTCTACAAATTCGGGTGGGAGAAGAAGGTCAAGGTTCACCAATTCTTCATACATCACAGTCCAGCGTGAGACCATGATGCCGTGGAATGGGCGGTAAAACTCGAGCGGAAATCCGTCGGGACCTGGGGCTTTGTTCGCCACACCCATATGAAGAGCATCAGCGACGTCATCAGCCGCAATTGTCGCTGTGAGAATCTCCGCAGCAGCCCTGTCAAGGGTACCTGTCAAGGAGCGGAGGACATCAGTCTTTACAGCCATGTTCAGGTCCTCTGCTGCATTGAACTGTTTCTAGTGATCCACAAAATCGTTTACGATATCATTCTGGGACGTCAATCGGCGACCATCTGGCATGTGGAGGGCGTTCAACAGCTTACTCCGTCACTGCTGCTTCTCTCGGATAATATGATGCATGGACGGGGGTTCTCCTAGTACACAGTCGTGACATCTTGCGCGTACTATTGCGCCTTCAAGGCGGTGACGCATAAGAGAAATTATCTTCGCCTTAATCCGTTGAATTTCAACCTGTCGTTAAACAGAGGGGGCATTGTTGGAGAGTTCGTGGAGAGTTGTGAAATAGTATTCCATGGTATGTCGTTACCACAGTATTTTGCAGCGACCGTAATTCAACACCGAACGACGTAAAGCAGGTTTGGTGCAGTCGAGCCACCATAAGATGTTGAAGGATACGCTGGAAGGCGTCTCACACAGTTGTTCCACGTCGTCTCTACGACCTGCCTGCATTCCGGATCCTTGAGACGGGCGACAGTCAGCTTCCACAGGCCTCGACCGCACCACACCTTCTGCCTCTGGAGCGAAACAGTTCAGATGTAGGCGATATGGTCGGAGAAGGCGGTAGGCCATAACTCAGGGTCGATTGTGGCAGTTGCGATTCCTTTGGAAACGAAGACACGGTCAAGACGATTTTCTGAACAGCTGGTAACGTACGTTTGTCCAGGTCGATCACCATACAGCCGGTCCCAAGTATCTGTGTGGTTCAGTTCATGCGCGAGCAGCTTGAGTTCCTGGCCTTTGGTGAAATGGGGATGTTGGTCCTTCTGGGATAGAACACAATTGAAGTCGTCGCCAAGAATAATATGGTCGTAGCGGCCCACAAACAAAAGAGCGACCTGTTCTCAATAGAATCGCGACCGTTCCCGTCGCTTGGCCGTGTCCGAGGGAGCGTAAACATTGATGATTCGGATACCGTAGAAAGTCACAGCAAGTCCCCTAGCCGATGGTAGGTAAATCACGTCGTCTACCTCAGTACCTTCCTTTAAAAGAACAGCATTCCCTCTGCCACCGTCAGCACACGGCCTGAGGTAGGAAACATAGCCAAAGATATTGGGAAACGTCGCTAAGCGAACATCCTGCAGAAGGGCAACATCGAGGTACGACGCCCTCAACATTTCATGGAGCAATTGTAGTTTGACAGGGGTGCCAATGGTGTTGACATTGATGGAGCCAATCCTGTAACCTTGTCGCGGAATTTGGACTACTGGGACTCTCGTGGAGGCACGATGAGGAACAGCGAACGAGAATGTTGTCCCAGTAGGCTGCCCATCCCCATCCAGTAACCCTGTGGATTAGCAGTCGTGAGTCGGAGCAGCAGCATTCGCTGCTGTCACAACGCTGGGTGTTTGGTCTTCTACATCGTCAGACCACGCAGAAGTGCGTCGATGGTGTGCGTCCAGTGGAGTACCTGTGGAGTCCGAAGGAGGTGTCACGTCGGCGGTGGAAGAGTGGCGTTGGCCCAGCTGCTGTTCAACGTCCACAGGTACAGCGCCTTGTGCATGCGAAGATGGTTGTACTTCCGACGGGTGGCAGGCCGGTGCTTCCACACGGAATCGTCCGTCGGGGGAACATCTTGAGTGTTGTGATCCGCATCGACTTGAGACTGCGTCCTGCAAGCTTCAGACGTGGCGATCTGCCGTATCCGACGTCTCTTCGGCGACCACTGCTTACGCACGTGACCTTCAGTGTCCGAAGACGCCTGGGGATCCGGACGTTCAGGCTCAAAAGCATCGGTAGGCACAACCATGGAGTCAAGGGCCGTCCCATGCACTAGAGATTTCTCACCACAGCACACGACGAGAGGAGGAGGCAAGGGCGTCGGTCCGTCCGCAACAGCTGAGGCATTACAGGACATGATGTGCTAGTAGTAGGAGCCAGTGGTGATCGCGGTCGGTGGTCGTTACGGAGAACTTAGACAAACGTCAGCGAGTGCGTCGTCGGAACGGCCGTGGCCTGCAGATCACAGGTGATAACTGTGTGATTCTGCGTTGCAGACAGCTGGAACCTAGGTGTCCTTTTTTGCCACATCCCGAACGTGTCTACAGCACCTTATAATTGCACGGCAGCCATCAATATATAAGTAGAACAGCACATGTTTGGTTAGCTCTATGCGGATATTCCACTGAGAGCCGGGTATGCAGTGAACTGAATTCACTTTTAAACAGTATGGCTAATCACCTTTTCATATGGGCGGAAAGCAGATACCACTACCTCTAAAGGTTCCTCCAAAGGGGATTCAAATACATAGATCTTCCGCCGTCCAAGTCCTGCATGTTCCACAGTTATGTCACCGATGTGTTCATCAGAGTGACGGAGTTTAAGACCACTTCGAGTTGCACTTACAATTTTATCTCTGTTAACCAATTTGACGTATACCACACTGCTCACTGTAGACAGGTGGATGGCAACAATATCGTTGCAATCAATCTTGACTTCATCTCTGATAAAATGTTCGATTTCAAGTGCTTTTGGTCGGGCATATTCAGATGAAAAGCTAATCCTCAGTGTCGATTTTCTGGGGGCATAAACCATTCTCTTTCGAAGGAAATACAGCGTGTTAGACCGGCCGGAGTGGCCGACCGGTTCTAGGCGCTTCAGTCTGGAGCCGCGCTACCGCTACGGTCGCAGGTTCGAGTCCTGCCTCGGGCATGGATGTGTGTGATGTCGTTAGGTTAGTTAGGTTTAAGTAGTTCTAAGTTCTAGGGGACTGATGACCTCAGAGGTTAATTCCCGTAGCGCTCAGAGCCATTTCTAAACATCGTGTTAAGATGGCAGAGTGACATAAACAACTCCACGAACGAGCTGCGCGGCAAGGACGTAAACTAAACGTCCTTGCCGCTAGCATGCAAAAGGTGACTGGATGATGGAGACAACACAACACCCAGTTCCTGAACAGAGAAAATCTCCTACCTAAGCTCGTAGTAGTTTCGAGCCCTCCCATGGGCACGAGTGTGTGTATGCGTGTGTGTGTGTGTGTATGTGTGTGTATGTGTGTGTGTATGTGTGTGTGTGTGTTGTCCTTAGCGTAAGTTATTTTAAGTTAGATTAAGTAGTGTGTGAGCCTAGGGGCCGATGACCACAGGAGTTTGGTCCCATAGGAACTTACCACACATTTCCAAATGCTGCCGGCACGGTAGCTCAGCGTGTTCGGTCAGAGAGTTAGCTGCCTTCTGTAATAAAAAACCTGAGTAAGTTGGTCAATGATGAACTTCAACGGGTGTCATGGGACATCCGCTCCGAACAAACGCAACGAACAATACCTAACCAAAGAAAATTTTAAAAAAATGGGCGGTAGTGTACTTTCCCGCAAAAGGCAAAGGTCCCGAGTTCGAATCTCTGTCCGGCACACCCAGGTTTAATCTGCCAGGAAGTGTCGCTTGAGAAAGTATTTTGTAAAGTATGTCAAATGGTTCAAATGGCTCTGAGCACTATGGGACTTAACTTCTGAGGTCATCAGTCCCCTAGAACTTAGAACTACTTAAACCTAACTAACCTAACGACATCACACACATCCATGACCGAGGCGGGATTCGAACCTGCGACCGTAGCGGTCGGGCGGTTCCAGACTGAAGCGCCTACAACTGCTCGGCCACTCCGGCCGGCTGTAAATTATGTCATATCGGAAAGAATAACAATTCACAAGTAGCTGTGCTCCCAAATATTTTTTTTCCTTCTTTATAGTAGAAGAACACAGACAAATTTCATTTGAACTTTGTCCATTTTGTAAACGATACCAAAAACGATTTTAGCTAAGAGACTTCCTAACATCTACAAAGACATGTAACATGTTTGGAAACATTTTATAGACATAATTATATAAATAATTTGTCATGTACACACAAAATTATATCGAAGTTGCTCTATACATCTTGACTTAAGCTTCTGTGTTACGCCCTTTCATCCGTAGCCCAATGGTTAGTTAGCGGTCCTTATCCCTACATATAACTTCGAGGGTACGGGTGCAAAAAGTCAACAGCGTTTCATTACGTTTGATGAATGATAAAGGAACGCATAGAAGACGAACAAACATTTAGTTTTGTATATTAGATGTTATAAAGTCTAAGGTTGCACGACAGCTTCTCATTCACAATGGACGCCTTGGCATACGATACACTGGATAATATGATCGGACTAGAGTCGACTTGCGATTTTTAGTTATCGTTCGTGTATATTAATAATATTAAGCATTGTTTTCAATCAATAGGAGTCGCAGCACTAACAAAAGGGTGACTGAAGATGTCTGGCGGAACTGGAATAATAATATCGGTAACGTTTTTAGTCATACTTAATCTCACTCCATTCATATCCAACGCCTCAGAAGAAATTTTCATGACTGCTTTCCATGCTTTGCTCGTGAAGAAACAAGTTTTAACAAACATGCAACAACCAATAATTATGTTTGTAATTCCTCCCTCACTGACCAACACTGAGATAAAATAAAACGAAATGTGAACACGAGCCGGCCGCTTGTGGCCGAGCGGTTCTAGGCGCTTCAGTTTGGAACCACGCGACCACTACGGTCGCAAATTCGAATCCTGCCTCGGGCATGGATGTGTGTGATGCCCTTAGGTTAGTCAGGTTTAGGTAGTTTTAAGTTCATGGGACTGATGACCTCAGATGTTAAGTCCCATAATGCTCAGAGCCATTTTTTTGTGAACACGACACATGTAAGGTGTCAGGCAAATCCAACACCTTCCATGAAAACCCTGACATGATAGCAAATCCGGCAGTATGTCACATAGCTCCGAATAAATCCTGACATTAAATTAACCAAATTAATGCGATTAACGAGTGAGCAAATGGAATACCACAGACTAACACAAGAACGCCTAAATGCATGTCATACCTTCCCACCGTGAAACAGACGCAGTTCCGAGGGAGAAACGAGAACAAAGGCCGAGAGCAGAACCTTGTTAAGCTAGAAGGCCCTACGATAAGGGACGGACACCCACATTGCCGGTCGACCGCCATGACCACCCCCTAGCTCATGTTAAAAGATAGAGCCCTCCAGATGAATGATCTTATGATAACACTAAAAGGGCCACACCAGCTGCAAGTTTTAGCGTGAGACTATACGCATCTCTGTTACGTTGCAAATGTTAAAAACATTGCCCCACCGCGAAAAGTATAACGTTTCTCATTGTATAGACCCTCATTGGTCAGCTGAAAACACAGCCACATAGCTTTTCTTAAACCAACGTTGGTAAATTGTAGTAAGGAGAAGTTAAAAAGAGTTGCTTCCGAGACGACGTGGTGTGTGGAGCTGCGCCGTCCACCGGCCCCTGACACTGCCTAACCAACGACAAGGTAATGAACGCACCCGATGCCGCGCGCATAAGGCTTCACTCAGAACTGCAGAAGTCTCATCTGTTACATCCCCTTTTTGCGTAATACTAGTGTCGATCGTCAATTAAAGCTCATGGTATTCACATTTGCTACTTGAAGTTAAAATCTGAAACGCGATGATTTTTCTGTTATATAATTATTGAGAAGCCACATCAGCCCCTGTAATTTACGACAAGTTAAATAAGTAATTAAAGATAATTGAGGGTCACTGTAGTTTTCTCTTTTATGAAATTTAATTTAAACGTAGATTATAGATGTGATACGGCATAGGTCATCCTTCGATCCATTGTAGAACTTGGAAACCCATTTAGGGAATATTCGTTCACATTTTTGTTGAACGCAGTTGGTTTTTATCATCCTGTATTAAAATATTTCCTTTTATCAACAGTGCAATTTATAAGCAATGTTTTATGAGTAGAATAAAATTCCCAATGGTAAACTTAACTGCTTTTTCGACGTTATTTTACCAGATAACTAAAAATAGGAAAGCCTTGAACCCCTTCCACTAAATTTAGTTGGTATTAAGATTCTTTTACAAGGAGTGCAGTGGAGCTGACGCTGATATCATTAAGTATTTGATTATATCATCGCTAGTCTCAGTGAACTCTTCTGAACTCTACATGTCATGTGTGGTCTGGCGTCTCCTTACCAGCAACAGGTCCCAGGTTCAAATTAGTCAACTCCCTAAAAAACACGCTCAGAGCGTCGTTGCGCGAAAGTGGTAGGGAGACACGACTTAGAACAAACAGACACCACTCAGAATGTTAGACGCACTAAAATTCTCAATTCCACCAATAAAAACTGCTAAAACTACAACCAGACAAAGAGTTTAGCTATTTCTAGGAAGCCTGCCATATAACATAACCAATCTATTCAAAAGTGCAAACATTAAAATAAGTTTCTTCACAAACAATAAACTGCAACGTCAAGTTATTCACAATACAAGTACTTCCACCAATACCCATAAAAAGTCTGGTATATACAAACTAAAATGTGAATGTTGCCCCAATTCTACATTGGTTAGACAGACAGACCTTCGAGATAAGATTTAAGGAGCACTTCAGTGATCTTTAGTTAAACAGTTTAATCAGATTTTCCTTTGTCGCTCACGCACTTGAAGAGAAACATTCCGTACAACAACCCACAGATCTTTCACTATGTAAGAAGGGAAATATTATGAATGTCCTACGAGAAACAGAAATATTTCCAAATAAAAAAATAAAAAAAAACCTTCCAAACGGTTCTCTCTCACTGGGCACAAAAATAAATACCACCAACGTCTAACACAAATATAGGTCATTTGTTTTTATTAAAGGCTATATGTAACGCACATTAAGAATAAAACGTACTATTTTGAGCAATCATGAATTTCATATGTATTTTAGGTATGTGTTATTTTTAGCAATACGTAATACCTAATGCAAATTACAAATGTGAAAATGAACTAGAAGAATAGAAAAGCGTTGAACAGATGATTAACAGTTCACCCTATATACACTCCTGGAAATGGAAAAAAGAACACATTGACACCGGTGTGTCAGACCCACCATACTTGCTCCGGACACTGCGAGAGGGCTGTACAAGCAATGATCACACGCACGGCACAGCGGACACACCAGGAACCGCGGTGTTGGCCGTCGAATGGCGCTAGCTGCGCAGCATTTGTGCACCGCCGCCGTCAGTGTCAGCCAGTTTGCCGTGGCATACGGAGCTCCATCGCAGTCTTTAACACTGGTAGCATGCCACGACAGCGTGGACGTGAACCGTATGTGCAGTTGACGGACTTTGAGCGAGGGCGTATAGTGGGCATGCGGGAGGCCGGGTGGACGTACCGCCGAATTGCTCAACACGTGGGGCGTGAGGTCTCCACAGTACATCGATGTTGTCGCCAGTGGTCGGCGGTAGGTGCACGTGCCCGTCGACCTGGGACCGGACCGCAGCGACGCACGGATGCACGCCAAGACCGTAGGATCCTACGCAGTGCCGTAGGGGACCGCACCGCCACTTCCCAGCAAATTAGGGACACTGTTGCTCCTGGGGTATCGGCGAGGACCATTCGCAACCGTCTCCATGAAGCTGGGCTACGGTCCCGCACACCGTTAGGCCGTCTTCCGCTCACGCCCCAACATCGTGCAGCCCGCCTCCAGTGGTGTCGCGACAGGCGTGAATGGAGGGACGAATGGAGACGTGTCGTCTTCAGCGATGAGAGTCGCTTCTGCCTTGGTGCCAATGATGGTCGTATGCGTGTTTGGCGCCGTGCAGGTGAGCGCCACAATCAGGACTGCATACGACCGAGGCACACAGGGCCAACACCCGGCATCATGGTGTGGGGAGCGATCTCCTACACTGGCCGTACACCACTGGTGATCGTCGAGGGGACACTGAATAGTGCACGGTACATCCAAACCGTCATCGAACCCATCGTTCTACCATTCCTAGACCGGCAAGGGAACTTGCTGTTCCAACAGGACAATGCACGTCCGCATGTATCCCGTGCCACCCAAAGTGCTCTAGAAGGTGTAAGTCAACTACCCTGGCCAGCAAGATCTCCGGATCTGTCCCCCATTGAGCATGTTTGGGACTGGATGAAGCGTCGTCTCACGCGGTCTGCACGTCCAGCACGAACGCTGGTCCAACTGAGGCGCCAGGTGGAAATGGCATGGCAAGTCGTTCCACAGGACTACATCCAGCATCTCTACGATCGTCTCCATGGGAGAATAGCAGCCTGCATTGCTGCGAAAGGTGGATATACACTGTACTAGTGCCGACATTGTGCATGCTCTGTTGCCTGTGTCTATGTGCCTGTGGTTCTGTCAGTGTGATCATGTGATGTATCTGACCCCAGGAATGTGTCAATAAAGTTTCCCCTTCCTGGGACAATGAATTCACGGTGTTCTTATTTCAATTTCCAGGAGTGTATATAATGCAGCCATCTGATGATGAACAAAGCGTTCGAAATCGGTAATTGTGAAAGATAATAAAATGTTTTGAAGAAAACGTCACCAAGTTCGTGGTTTATACCTACTTTTATATCTTATAATGAAACCACGGAACCCTCATAATCTCATCAACTGACAAAATAGCTCTAAACACGCACGAGTCGGGAACGCGCTATGACGAATCCGACAGTTTATCGCAATTTGAGAGGTGACTGATGTAGAGATACAAATCGTTTCATTCGTCCGTAGACACCCTAAAAACAGTATTAAGTTTGCCTTTCCTATGTCGAATTTTTGCAGTTAGTTTCATAGCGCTGGAAGTATCCACTCGCTACGGAATGACTGATTTTGGCGTTGACAACATTTTCCTTTAATCTGTTCAAAAAATGTTCAAATGTGTTTGAAATCTAACTGCTAAGGTCATCAGTCCCTAAGCTTACACACTACTTAACCTAAATTATCCTAAGGACAAACACACACACCCACACACCCATACCCGAGGGAGGACTCGAACCTCCTCCGGGACCAGCCGCACAATCCATGACTGCAGCGCCCTAGACCGCACGGCTAATCCCGCGCGGCTTTAATCTGTTCCACAGCGTCCCATATGCTACATATAATTCAGGTATCGGAGGTAACTTGAATATTCGATGTTCAGAGGCTCATTTACTCTTCATCAGGAGTAGTTCCTAAGTCTGCATGGAGGAGGAGCTCTCTTCAGTTTGAAGAACGGTATGTTTGTCATAAAGTACAGTAAGTCTGGGACTGTAATCCCAAAATTTAATCTTATTGTTGACTCATTGATTGCGTTCTTCAGCTGAATATTTAAACAATCCTTTTGAGAATAATCATGGCTGACCTGATTTAAGTTTCTGTACCTTATTAGTTAAGATTTTTCATTGGTGGTCTGCCTGGATCGCATTAAGAATATCATATCATGGACACAATAGCAAGGAGCAGATAGGCACCAACTAGTTTACTGCGTTGCTGTTATTCATTTTAGGGTGTGGCTTTGTAGTATGTGATGGATGTGTTCTAGACGTATAGCTCGCATGTCGCTAAACATTCTGCTTAAACATCTACATAGAAATATTTTAGTTGAATGTCTATGTTTATGTCTCCCATAACACTTACTTGCTCGTAATGTGAGACTAGCTCGGACAAGGCTAATTGGAAGGATACTACCGCTCCGATTTTATGTGATTTCTACTATCTGACGAAAAGCTGAAGCACCCATAAGACATGGTCGGAAGCCAATAGAACTTCGTAGACGTATACACCATCGGCTTGTATGTGAATCATTAGAGATCATAGATCTGTGACAGGAAGAACCGCCACCGGAGTGCCTTAGTGTTCGTATATTCCACCACCCCTTCTAGGGTATATAAAGGACGTAACAGTGTAAGATACTGGGTGGCCATTATGAAGGACACGGGGATGCCGTGAAATCGTTTGAGGCAGAGTTGTCAACATCGGACAGTTTTAATTGGGCCTTTTGTTTGTGTCCATTTGGCAGGCTAGTCAAGTCGCGCAGTATCCATATTTGTGAAGAATTTTGGTGTGACAGTGGTCCAGTTTTGGGCTGCATAGGAATGTGAGGGCAGGTACACTTGTCATCAAGTTCTTAGGCCGCTAGGTTTGAAAATCAAAAGAGAGGATCGCCGTTTTGTGTACCAAACATATCGTAATGCCTTCACATCTACACCTGATATCCGTGAAAAAATAATGGACTCACTGCAACATTTTGTGTCATCCCACACCATTGGTCGGAGACTAGCAGCAGTCGGTCTAGGTAGCTACCGTCACATGCTTAGGTTGCCGTTAAGGTCACAACTCAAACACCTGCATTTGGAGTTGTGCCGTAACCAGGAAGCATGCACTACAGATGACTGGCGTCGCATTGTCTTTAGCGATGAACCATTGTTCTGCACTACCCCAGAGCACCATCGTCAGTGAATATGACGGTGACTTAGGGAGAGGATCTATTCATTCAATCTTTTGGAGAGGCATGGTGGTGTTACTAAAGATGTGGACAGTCATCAGGTATGACTTCAGATCACGGTTGGTAGTAGCTGAGGGAACTCTGTCGGCACAACGGTATATCAGAGGAATCTTGTGACCTCATATACTACCCCTCATGCGAAAGTGTCATGGTGCCATTTTCAACAAGACAGTGCTAGTCCACAGTGGTACGTGTCTATATGAAGTGCCTGCTTGATGTTGAGGTACTCTGTGGCCAACACGATTCCCAGGTCTGTCGCCAATAGAACATGAGTGGGATAAGCTATGACGTCAAATTCGTCTCGGTGCCAGTATCCTGAATATCAAGAAGGATCAAATGCAGCAGTTGTGAGCCAGCTTGCTCGGAAGAGGATACCACCTCTTTATGACCCACTTTCATTGCATGCATACGGGCCTGAGGGGTGCATCTTCATACTGACAAGTGTGCCTATACCGCCAGTTTCTTTGCGAATTTGTGATGTTGTCATCACTGAACATCACATACCCTGTCAAACCCTGAAGTTTCATTTCGTTTCCTCCTCCCATTCTAAATGATGCACATTTTTTGTCAGGCGGTATATATATTACTCCAACTTAAATTTTCTTGTTAGGTAAACTTACTTCGCGAAACACGAACTCAGGTTCTCTTTCGCCATTATAATTCAATATTAAGATTATCTTCAGTTTAAGATTAGAATGAACTTCGTGATCAGCCCTTAGAACTGTGTAACCTGTAAGACAGAGTGCTAGGTGGGGCTTGGTTCACGTCTCTACAAGTATTAGTTGGAAATTCAGTTGCTAAAACTACTCGAAAAACTGGTAGAAATGAAATGTTAACAAGTGCTCATTGACGTGAGTCACAAGTAACTTACAGGTATGTCTAATTGTGGCCACCGAAAGACTGAACTGCAATGCCACCACCTGCTGACGAGAAGAGCAAGAATGGCCATTATTCACTATCGTAAACATTATTGAATGATGATCAAAATTAGGATCGTCCTGAACGTACGCTATAATTTGCAAATCAAATTGTGAGACGTGATGTTCGATAATCCGCATCTGAGATTTTCCCTCAAAGTAACTGTCAAGGTTTTCTGCGTTCGCTATAACAAGAATTTAACTGTCATGTGTCTGGATTCCTGCACCTGGTAGCCTACATCGTACTCGCCGATTTCTGTCGAAACCAGTCACCTTTACGTGCACGTTAAACTTCTCACGCCAAGTAGTGATGAATAAATCGTTACGGCTCTCCCAACTGCCTTCATCTCAGATTTTATGATCCGGCAACCTTTTTTTTTTTTTTTTTTTTTTTTTTTTCGCGGATGTCTCAGTCATGCAAACAGGAAACTATTCGTACTGAGTATTTAGCCACAGTAAGTTTTAAAAATATAATCCTTTTTGACTCATTCAGAACTATGAGTTACACCATTACTCGAACCTGAACCCCTCCTGTCACAGGATATGGTCTTACCAACTGAACTATCTAGGTGTGACTTACAGCTTTCACCACAACTATCACCTGCTAGTGCCTCTCTTTTACTTTCCATTCGGAGCTTAAATTTCTTTAGAATACTTCTCAACCCTGTAGCTCTGACCTTCCCTCCTTTTTTCACTACTGAAGACAGTAAATATGGTGTGTGGTATAGATGAAGACTATACGTAAATTTCCTTACGAGTTTCTGTTGGTTTTCTATGGTTTCTCCCGAGTGAACATGAACAATTAGACAAATAAATAAACGAACTGACAGGACACACTCGATATGAATATGTAGTTTTCCTAGGATATTCTCGTATAGTATTCAATCGACCAGGACCACTATTCTTCCCTGAGGTAGAGTCTTTTATGCTGGTAGTTTCAAGCTTAATCTTCCAAAATCAATAAAACACGACAGTTGTTAGATGTAATATTGGTTAATTACAGGAGCACAGTCTGATATTAAGTGCGATTACTGAATATTATTTTTTAAGGGGAATAAAATAGTATAGTGATATTTGTGACACTGCGAAGCAGTGTGCTACGATCTACATCACCGAACTGTGAAATAAAGTAGAGAAAACTTCTTCAGTCTATAGTAATATACGTTCTGCACGAAAAATACATAGATGAAGAAACTATTGTGCAAGTTCTTAAAATACAAGTAACAAAAACTTAGCAATAAACACCCCCGAAGGCACGGTTGTGACGTAACACTAGACGGATACGACATGGGCTTAAGCTAATCCAATAACACCGCCCTTACGTGGCCAGCAGGACAGCTTGTCAGTGTGGTGTTCAGATGAGCGTGTTACGCCGCGAGTGGTGGGGACTGATAGCATACGCTGGCCACACAACATGTTGACAGTCGCTGTCAGCGCTCAGCCGGAGAACCGGCACACGCCTCCATTCCCTGGGGTCCACGGCAAACGAGCCAGCTGAGGTCACGCTGAAAACGCTGCAACACGATGTATCAACCAGAAATTCCAGTTTATTTTTATTAGATCTCTTCTGTCATGGATTGTATGTTCATACCCATCACCATGGTGGACTACCATCAAAAATGGCTCTGAGCACTATGGGACTCAACTGCGGAGGTCATTAGTCCCCTAGAACTTAGAACTAGTTAAACCTAACTAACCTAAGGACATCACAAACATCCATGCCCGAGGCAGGATTCGAACCTGCGACCGTAGCGGTCTTGCGGTTCCAGACTGCAGCGCCTTTAACCGCACGGCCACTTCGGCCGGACTACCATCAATGCTAAGAAATCTGAGCAATAAGAGCACACTGGAATATTTTTTGACCGAAGAAGTATATTCAACATCTGATTGGGGCTAGTAAGGCAAATAAGCCATTATACAATCAGTGCTGGCAGATTGCAAAGGGCAAAAATTGGGATCTATATTGCATTTGGGATAGTAGTAATGGTATCTTAATCCATCCACGAATACAGTCCAAATCAATATGCCTAAATATACAACACTAGTCATACGTGACATGCTTTATAAATATAGGACAAGGAGCCTATGGGGGTAGGGCAGGTGGTCAGCTTGCGCATGATTAAGAACGCATTCCTGTATAATGATACTCTAGGAGGCTTTAATCAGCCAGCAGTCAGTTAGTGTAATTATAGTTTTACGGTTGGTTGGTTGGTTTTGGGGAAGGAGACCAGACAGCGTGGTCATCGGTCTCATCGGATTAGGGAGGGATGGGGAAGGAAGTCGGCCGTGCCCTTTCAGAGGAACCATCCCGGCATTTGCCTGGAGTGATTTAGGGAAATCACGGAAAACCTAAATCAGGATGGCCGGACGCGGGATTGAACCGTCGTCCTCCCGAATGCGAGTCCAGTGTCTAACCACTGCGCCACCTCGCTCGGTTATAGTTTTATGAATGTGTAGTGTCTGTTCTTTGGAATATGCCCGAAAGAACACACTCCACCTGGAATCCGAAACTGTGATACGTTGTGTAAATTGTAGGTGGAGGAGGAGGGAGAAAGGAAAGGAATTACTGACTACAGCTGCATCGGGACATTATGCCGAATCAGCGGCGACGAGTGAATATGTATGTTACAGCGGGATGTGGACGCGGGATCTCCTGCGTACGAGGCAGATGCGTGAACCACTGCGCCAGTGGGAACACAGTATTAACGCAACTGCGCGGACTATATAAGTGCGCCTCACGGCCGATCCACATTCCCACTGAGCGCAACCTATCCACCGTCCCTGCTCTTTTCTTCCACGCCCGCTGCTCTGAGATTCCAGTAGGGGGTACTTGTCATCCACATTGAAGAAGGTGGATCCATTGTCCATCGAAACGAATTAATTATATGAATGCGTCGTTCGGACATATCCGAAAGAACAGACACCACGCATTCGTATAATTGATTCGTCTCGATGGGCAATGTATCGACCACCTTCAGTGCGGATGTCAAAGTATGTCCGACCTCCTGTGGCAATGACAGAGCAGCGAGCATGGAGGAAATCGACAGGGGCTGCAGATAGGTGGCGTTCAGTAGGAATGATGGTCGGCCGTGAGGCGACTGAGATAGACCGTGCAGTTGCGTTAACACTGTGGCTCGGATGGCGCAGTGGTTAACTCACCTGCCTAGTAAGCAGGAGATCCCGGCCTAGCACATAGTGTCGCACGTCGCCGCTGATTCTGCGTAATGACCCGGTGCAGTCCCTCTCAACACCACCTACAATTTACATATACAGTTCTGTTAGTGGTGCACGTGACAAGACATCCTGTGAAACGTTACTGAAAGCTTTCTCTGAAAACTTCTCAGATAGTTCAGGACACCACCCACGATGGAAGTTTGTTAGATCTAACAGAAACATCGAAACTAGTATTGTTACTTTGTGGCAAGAAGGGCTCTCAATAAGGGAAGTGTCCAGGCGTCAGAGTGAACCAAAGCGATGTTGTTCGGACATGGAGGAGATACAGAGAGACAGGAACTGTCGATGACATGCTTCGCTCAGGCCGCCCAAGGGCTACTACTGCACTGGATGGCCGCTACCTGCGGATCATGGCTCGGAGGAACCCTGACAGCAACACCACCATGTTGAATATTGCATTCAGAGTGACCACAGGATTTCGAGTTACGACTCAAGCTGTGCACAATAGGTTGCATGATGCTCAACTTCACTCCCGACGTCCATGGCGAGGTCCACCTTTGCAACCACGACCATGCAGCGCGGTACAGATGGACCCAACAACATGTCGAATGGACCGCTCAGGACTGGCATCACGTTCTCTTCAAATGGTTCAAATGGCTCTGAGCACTATGGGACTCAACTGCTGAGGTCATTAGGCCCCTAGAACTTAGAACTAGTTAAACCGAACTAACCTAAGGACATCACAAACATCCATGACCGAGGCAGGATTCGAACCTGCGACCGTAGCGGTCTTGCGGTTCCAGACTGCAGCGCCTTTAACCGCACGGCCACTTCGGCCGGCCACGTTCTCTTCACTGATGAGTGTCGCATATGCCTTCAACCAGACAATCGTCGGAGACGTGTTTGGAGGCAACCCGGTCAGGCTGAACGCCTTAGACATACTATCCAACGAGTGCAACAAGGTGGAGGTTCCCTGATGTTTTGGTGTGGCATTATGTGTGGCCGACGTACGCCACTGATAGTCATGGAAGGCGCCGTAGCGGCTGTTAGATACGTAAATGCCATCCTCCGACCGGTAGTGCAACCATATCGGCAGCATATTGGCGAGGCATTTGTCTTCATGGACAACAGTTCGCGCCCCCATCGAGCACATCTTGTGAATGACTTCCTACAGGGTAACGACATCCCTCGACATGAGTGGCCAGCATGTTGTCCGGACATAAACCCTATCGAACATGCCTGGGATAGATTGAAGTGGGCTGTTTATGGACCACGTGACTCACCAGCCACCCTGAGGGATCTACGCCGAATCGCTGTTGAGGAGTGAGACAATCTAGACCAACAGTGGCTTGATGAGCTTGTGGTTAGTATGCCACGACGAATACAGGCTTGCGTCAGAGCAAGACGACCTGCTACTAAGTATTAGAGGTGCCGATGTGTACAGCAATCTGGACCACCACCTCTGAAGGTCTCGCTGTATGGTGGTACAACATGCAATGTGTGGTTTTCATGAGCAACAAAAATGGCGGAAATGATGTTTATGTTGATCTCTATTCCAATTTTCTTTACAGATTCCGGAACTCTCCGAACCGAAGTGGTGCAAAACTATTTTTGATGTGTGTAATATCAGCGAGTGACAATTGGAATCTGTACTCATACAAATACTTTAGCGTAACAGTTACTAGGTCCGTGAAGTGGAACCATCACACAGGCTCATTAGTGGAGAAAGCAAGTAGCAGACTTCGGCTTATCGGCAGAATCCTAGGGTAATGCAGCCAGTGTACAAAGACGATTGCTAACAAATCACTCGTGTGCCCATCCTAGAATGTTGCTCAAGTGTACGGAACACACACCTGTTAGGACTGATAAGGGGTATTGAATGTAGACAAATAATGGCAAATAATGGCGAATGATCACAGGTTTGTTCGACCCACGGGAGAGTGTCACTGAGATGCTGAAAGTACTCTATTGGCAGACTCTTCAAGATAGAAGGAAACTATCCCGAGATAGTCTCCTAATGAACTTCCAACAATCGGCTTTACGTGATGACTCTAAGACTAAAACCCCCTACATGTCTATCCCACTGGCATCGTGAGTGTAAGATTTGATTATTTACAGTATGCACAAAGGCATTTAAACAACGGGAACATGCCCTAATAACTGGTACAGTGGGACATAGTATCTGGCATGCAGTTAGCAGTGGTTCGCAGAGTATAGATGTAGACGAAGACGTAGATTGGCCCTAGCAATCCAGGAAACCACAGAAAACCCAAATCAGGATGGACCGACAGGGCAACTCCATCCTCCCGAAAATAAGACCAATGTCTTTAAGTAGGATATCAGTGCCATATTCAACCAAGATAACAATATTATCAGTAGAAGTTTCCAGAATGAGATTTTCACTCTGTAGCGGAGTGTGCGCCGATGTGAAACTTCCTGGCAGATTAAAACTGTTGCCGGACCGAGACTCGAACTCGGGACCCTTGCCTTTCGCGGACAAGTGCTCTGCCAACTTTTTTTTCCAAACTTTCTGAATAATTGGTGGAATAACAAAAGAAAATGAAAGAGATGAAAAATAAGTGTCAGAGGAGGAATCGAACCCGACACCTCTGACGTATGACTCCGAGGTCTAAATTTTTTATTTTTTTATTTTTTTTTATTTTTTTATTTTTATTTTTTAAGAGTGTTCAGTTATGAGTAGGTGGAGACAAGGCGGGCAGGGGTCGGAACCCGAAGCCTGGTCGCGATGTCTCCCCCTCCCGTCCCTGAATCACTCCCTCAAAGTAGTTTTTTGATTTACTTTAATTTTATTTTATTATTTTTATTATGTTTTTTTTTACCAGGAACAGGGTAAATGAACATAAGATCTTTATTGGTACAAACTTAAATACAACAGAAATGCCATACTTCCGGCGAAAATAACACAAGACATTGTACTCGTACAAGACGAGCAAATTTTTTTTATTTATGAACCAGGTGTAGGAAAAAAAATAATAATACTGATGTAAGCTGAGAGGTGTGAAGCAATATACAGTGGAGTGAGGGAAAAACCAGTGTTTTCTAGTATAATGCATAAAAGAAAGGAGGCGTGTGTCCATGCGCCTACTCCACTGTGGGTTATAATGTAGAAAGTAGCGCGGGGGGTCTCAGATGTCAGCAGGGGGGGGGGGGGGACACTGCTGTCGGCGTGTGGCACCATCCAACTGAGCGGGGGTGACGTAAAGATCGCATGTAGGTAATTGGCGAAGAAGGCGTGGTAGCGCGGTCGGTTTTCGGCTTCACTGTGGGTGGTTTGTAAGTACTGCCAGAAATCAAGGCGTGATTTGTCACCATCATTATACATGTAAGTGATCGTCCATCCCTTGACCCATACAATCGCATGATTTTTGGTGGCGGGGAAATAAGTATTCTCAGGATGGATAAAATTCCACGGGTCAATTGAGTCCGGCGGAAGGCGGAGGTAACAGGCAACGAACTGTCGGGCAAGTTTCCAGACGTCACTGGTGGCAGCACAAGTCAGTTGATGGACATCGTCATCCACGAGGTGACAAATGGAACAAAGTGGAGAGTCCTTTAGTCCGATGGCGTGAAGACGATGATTTGTGGCGAATTTTTCATTTGCGACTTGGTACCATGTTGCCCGGACGTTGGAGGGAAGAAAAGGCTGGTGGATGTGACGCCAAACCGTGGGCCACCGCGTGGACGGATGTCTCAGTTCGATATTGTTGCTGGATATGGAACGAAGGAGTGGGGTGTAAAAATCTTTAGGTCGAGGAGAACGCGTGGTCGGTAAGTGTGTGTGAGCATAACTGAAGTCGACGATGAAATCAGAAATGTGCGTCAGATGGTGCTTGATGTGTCCGACTGATACTGGTGGTGTTATGGTCGCGGGCACAAGAATTTCCAGCAAGCTGCGCGTAAGGAAGGTGCCCCCGTGCCACTGCTTGTGCATGGTGGACATGTACAAGGACGCCGCGCGGAGTCGCACATTGACAAGGCCGAGGCCCCCCGCTCGCGGGGGAAGGGTGAGCGTGTCGTAGCGGACCTTAAAGAGCGTACCGGCCGTAAGGAAGTATCCGAAGGCAGCCTGGAGGCTGCGTCCAATAGTTGATGGCAGCTGGAGGACCTGTGCAATGTGGACCATTCTGGACGCCACATGTTGATTCAGGTATTGGACACGTTGTAAAGAATCGAGTAGTCGGAGAAGATTTTGTCGCACCGCCGTGCGGATAGTTTGGAGTGCACGCCGAAAACTGATGGCAGCGGAGCGGCGTACGGTGGAGGTGAAAATGATACCAAGGTATCGTAGTTTTTGTACACACGGGAGAGGTGCTAAGTCGTCGTGTGAGAGGCCTCGTCCAATGGGCATCGCCGCAGATTTAGCCACATTCATGTTACTGCCCGATGCAGTGCCGTACGTTGATATCAAATCAAGTACCGTGTGCGTTTCACTCCGTGAGCGGATCAAGAGGAGGAGGTCGTCCGCATACGCACGACATCGAAAACTGTGCTGTCGCAGAGTGAGACCAGAAAGGTGGCTCGTCAGACTCCCGATGAGTGGCTCCAGGCTTATGGCATAGAGTAGGGTCGAAAGTGGGCAGCCTTGCCGTACGGAACGCCGGATCGCCACTGGTCCCGCCACACGGCCATTAACCTGAATCAGCGATTCGGCGGTGCCGTACAGGCGCCGGATCACGTCGATAAAGGCTGGTGGAAAACCCATGCGGTTCATCACTGAGAACAGAAAAAGATGCCGCACTTTGTCGAATGCGCTGTCAAAATCAATGGCAACCACTGCGGTGCGGAGTCTGCACGCCGCTGCCAGTGCAATTAAATCGCGACATTCTCCTGTGGCCGTTTGTATATTAACTGAGCCGCCCGGAGTTGTCTGTTCCGGAGATAGAATGCTGGGCAGGACCTTGCGGCATCGCGTTGCCAGTAGGCGTGTAAAAATTTTACAGTCTGCGTTAAGCAGAGTCAGGGGACGGTAATGTGCTGTCGTCACACCTGGTGTCGGTTTGTGGATGGGTATAATAATTCCCGTGACGAAGGACGGCGGTACGGCGTTCCCCATCGTCAGCAGTTCATGAAACATCGTTGTCCACCGTGACGCCATTAGTGTGAAGAAAGGGCGATAAAATTCTATCGGCAATCCGTCGACATCAGGTGACTTATTCAGAGCACCTTTTTTGATTGCATCGTGGATTTCGTCACGCGTAATGGGCTCTATCAGCTCGTCCGCTTCGTCGCTGGTGAGGGTGCGAGTTACGTGTGGTAACACAGACTCCTCAGCGTGGTTGTTGGTAGTCTCCTCCTGGTACATTGTGCGGTAGTGGTCGACAAAGGCACTGACGATTTCGGCCTGGCAAGTGACGTGCTGGCCGCGACAGGTGGTGATCTCGGTGATGAGTTGTCGTCGTCGATGTTTCCTATCGGAGGCGATATGATGCATGGTCGGATGTTCTTGTTCCGCCGAATCCTGGCATCGGGTTCGCACCATAGCCCCCTGCAGTCTACGGCGTGTCAAAGTTGCAATTTGCGCCTTAATGCTGCTGCGTTCCCTCTGGGTGTCGGGGATGGGCGGTTGGGCGTCCAGGTCGCGGAGAACGGCGTATAAATAGTCGGTAGTGTGCCGTGCCGGCGCCACATAGCAACTTCCTTTCCATACTGAATCAAAGTACGTCGAATGACAGGTTTGGCACATTCCAGCCACCAGCTCAAGGTCGTGCAGTATTTAGGTAAGCGACGTTCACAGGTGCCCCATGTCTCGGGAACACGTTGAAGACATTCGGGATCATGAAGATGGGAGGTGTTTAGCTTCCACGGTGCACGGCTACGCCAGACCACTTGCTTGGGGAAGAGAATGTTGCAGATGTAGGCACAGTGGTCCGAAAAGGCCAGGGTCCAAAGTTCTGCACCTTGGACTGCAGGTGTGAGTTCCCGAGAGACGTAAATTCTATCAAGGCGGCTCGCGGACTGACTCGTCTGGTAAGTATGTCCAGGCGTGTCGCCGTGCTGAACTTCCCAAGTGTCGCGGAGCAACAGATCTCGGACGACAAGACGCAGTTCTTGACAGCTATTGTAGTGGGGCACTTGATCTTTAGGGTGAAAGACACAATTAAAATCACACCCAAGCAAGTAATGGTCGCAGCGTCCAAGAAACAAAGGAGCGATTTCTTCTGAATAAAAGAGTGCCCTGTCGCGTCTGCGGGTGGAGCCTGACGGAGCGTAAATGTTGACGATACGCGTCCCCATGGCGGTGACGGCCATGCCTCTGGCAGATGGAAGGTATGTGATATCGGTCATTGGAATGCCTTCTCTGGCGTAGATGGCTACGCCGCGTCCCAGGTGGTCACCAGGAGAAGGATAAGTGTTATATCCCGCGACGTCTGAAAGTGTGGCCAAGTGTACTTCCTGTAGTAGTGCGATATCGACGTACGACGCCCATATCATCTCTCGCAGCAGTTGAAGTTTCACGGGTGAGCTAATGGTGTTAGTGTTGATCGTCGCTATTCGGTAGGTTTGGAGCCGTACCCCGCCGTGGAGGGGAACTCTACCGGCGGAGGATGAAGAGGGGCGAGGCAACGGCGAGTCGTGCCGTACGTCACCTGACGGCGTTGTCAGCGGCGTAACGATGCTTCCGTATGGGGTGACTCTGTCCCCAGCGTGTGGTCCGGGTCCTCATCGACGTCCTCACTCCACACCATTGAAGGCGCTGTCGTTGTGATGGTCGTACGTTCCACTTCGGTCGTAGGGGCGGAGGACGACTCGGCAACAGTCGCAACGGTGGAGTCCATTGGTTCAGTAGCACCTGAGCGAGCGAGTAGAGTAGTCATCGACACAGACACAGTCGGCGTCATGTTGTCAAATGGTTCAAATGGCTCTGAGCACTATGGGACTCAACATCTGTGGTCATAAGTCCCCTAGAACTTAGAACTACTTAAACCTAACTAACGTAAGGACATCACACACATTCATGCCCGAGGCAGCATTCGAACCTGCGACCGTAGCAGTCGCGCCGTTCCTGACTGAGCGCCTAGAACCGCTAGACCACCGCGGCCGGCGGCGTCATGTTGTCGTCATTCGTATCGTCGTATAGGTTCTCCGAGGCCTCCTCGGGTCGGACGGCCTCTGGAGCATCAGGGGGAGGTGATCCGTCTCGTTCCGAGACCGTACGGCGCCTCCTCTTGCGCCTCTTAGGTGAACGTTGTTTGCGGGTTCGTCCCTCCGTGTCGGAAGACGGAAGGGAATCGCGTCGCTCTGAGAGGAAGGCCGTCGCGGAAACGTCAAATGAAGGGGCGTCCATATGTTCAGGCGGGTCTTCGCTGTTGGTAGTGGCGCCGGAGTAGCGTCAGGCTTTGAGCGCGAAGTGTCGGCCCCGGCGGTATCCGTAGCAGCTGGAAGGGTCACCGGTACGTGGTCCGATGGGCGGCGACCGGTGGGAGGAGAAGAGGTGCCACGGTAGCGGCTGGCAATTGGGTGATTCGTCGCTGAAGACACTCAGATCTGAGGTGGCCATCTTTGCCGCACCCGGAACAGGTCTTTGGTTGGCCGTCGTATATGACAACCGCGCGGCACCCGCTAATTTGCAGGTAAGACAGCACGTGGCGATGGAGGTCGATGGTGATCTGCCGTACACCGTTAAGAACGGGGTACGTTTGGAATTGCGCCCAACGTTCGGCAGTGTGGCCATGTACAGTGCCATAGGGGCGGAAAGCCGCGATAACGTCTTCCGCCGGAAACTCGAACGGGAGTTCGAAAACTCGTTTGGTGCGCATTCCTAAGCCGGCATGGTCGACAGTGACCGCTCCGACATTGCCGTCGGCGTGGCAAAAGCGTAATCCATGGTTGTTGTCACGAAGTATTCTTTCACATACCGCGTCATTGATGACTTTGACGTACACAGTACTGCTTAATATGGACAAAAGAATGCCCAAGATGAAGCTGGGATCTTAACAACGTCGCGTAGGAAGCGTTCCACTTCCAAGGCCTTTGGTCGTGCGTATTCGTTGCAGAAGTTGAATCGTAATGTTGATTTTCGAAAACGGTTGGCCATGGTTCTAGTGCACGTAAGCGACACGGAAGTGACGGCCGCTGAAATGTAAACAACAGCGAGCGCGCGCGCTCCGCAGGCGGAAACAATAACAAATGGTTCAAATGGCTCTGAGCACTATGGGACTTAACTTCTGAGGTCATCAGTCCCCTAGAACTTAGAACCACTTAAACATAACTAATCTAAGGACATCACACACATCCATGTCCGAGGCAGGATTCGAACCTGTGACCGTAGCGGTCGCGCGGTTCGAAACTGTAGCGCCTAGAACCGCTCGGCCACCCCGGCCGGCAAACAATAACACGTCCGCACTGCACGGCGACGAAAGCCCGACTGTGAGCTACCCAAGTACGACTCACGTCCCGTCCTCACAGCCTTACTTCTGCCAGTACCTCGTCTCCTACCTTCCAAACTTTACAGAAGCTCTCCTGCGAACCTTGCAGAACTAGCACTCCTGGAAGAAAGGATATTGTGGAGACATAGTTTAGCCACGGCCTAGGGGATGTTTCCAGAACGAGATTTTCACTCTGCAGCCGAGTGATCGCTGATATGAAACTTGAAGTAAGGCTGTGAGGACGGGGAGTGAGTCGTGCTTGGGTAGCTCAGTTGGTAGAGCACTTGCCCGCGAAAGGCAAAGGTCCCGAGTTCGAGTCTCGGTCCGGCACACAGTTTTAATCTGCCAGGAAGTTTAATCTGATCAGTCTCTGTGTCAGCTTGCATATCCGGTGTAATGTTACACACTTGAACGACTTATAATCAGGGTCACCTCACTACAAACAACCCCTTCCCCCACCCGACGGTCACCGACAGATATACATTCGTTAGAACTGGAGCATTCACACCGGGTCACTACACTGGCTCACCGAGCCACTGTGATGCAGCAGTGACTCACCCTCGCTACATGTGACGGACAAGGTCACTGTGTTCAAAGCAGTCACCGCCGGACATGCATTAGTTTGAATTGGAGTTTTCGCACTGGGACATAGGTCCCAGACAGCGCTGCTGATCTGCTAGCAGACGGCAGTCATTTTTGAGACAATGACGCGAAACATTCATTCTACATTATACTGTACACATTGTAGGCATGAGTTTAGATTTGGTTAACACGGAAGACTTTGTAAGTGAGGTAGAAAGTCGTCCTGCTATTTGAGATGTCAAAAGCGATGCCTATAGCAACAAAGTGGTGAAATCCATTGCGTGGCAAGAAATTAGAACAAAGTTAGTGCCTGATTTCAGTGAGAAGAGCATGGATGAAAAAAATATGGTAAGTTGTATGTTCTTTTTTCATATTTAATATCTTATTTTTCGGACCATAAAAGAGTAGCGAAATTTAGTTGCTACGCCAGTATAGGCTTGGAGGGTAGTAACCATCAAGTACATTTGCATTCCTGACCCCTTTTCTTTTGCATTTACCAGTACCTTCACGCAGTCTTAATGCGATAAGAGGGGACAAAATGGATGAGCGTGGAAACCATGAACTCACCCCTACAGGAGGAATGAAGAAGAAATCTAAAAAAAAAGTACTTATATTTCAAAATTTTCGTAACAAAATTAAGTGTGCATCTTATCGTCGTCCGAAAAATACAGTTAAAGTATTATTGTCCATTCCTGTGATTTCTTCTTTCACTTCTCTTAGCAGTTCATCAAATGGAGCTTTCGATATTCGAAAAACACTGAAAAAACGTCTTCTCATTTGTCTCAGATCGACATAAAGAGTATAAAACAATATTTTCTCCAGCCGATCTCGCAGCAGTGAATCTAAGTGTAACGAACGTTTTGCCTTCATTCTGCTCCTCCTCCTCTTGCTTAGAAGTACTAACAAAAGTTCCTTCTCGCTCGAGTCGACTTCACTAACTAATCAGTTGGCAATACCTGCGGTGTCGGACACCGATGTTCATCACAATTACCGGTGACCGTCACTGGCGACCGTCACCAGTGTCCCAGTGTGAAACGGGCCTAAGATGCTACATCGGCGTTCCCCAGTCACAAAAGGTCTCAGGGCGGCCCCATGTGACGTAAAACACTGTTCTTGCCAGCCATAATAAGAAGGACAGTGACATTTCGTTTTCAGCTGAACGCTGTTTCCACCAATCTTGTAGTTCGTTAATGTACAGGCCAGAAGTGTCCCTACCTACCGAATAGGAGAAGGGAAGGAATCTAAATGTGGTTTGCTAGTGACGCCGTGGACTTCCAGAGCACCTCATGAGATTGTAAGAGGCCTGTAAATGCCGGTGGATTGGCAGGCCGACTACAGGAAGGGAGAAATAGTGCTCTGTCACAATCCTTTAAACACCCACGTACCATACATTGGCAGAACGGACCGTTACATTAAAAACTTGGCGCATTTTAATGAAAAACTGAGGGAGATTAACGTCAGCCCAAGTGATATTCTTGTGAGCTTCGATGTAGTGTCATTGTTTACCATGGTGCCTGTAAACGAAGCTATTTCATATATAGCAGATATTTTTCCAACTGACAAAGTAGATTTATTTAAACACTGCCTGATGACAACTTATTTCCAGTACAGCAACGAGTTTTACGAACAGGTCGGCGGGGTGGCGATGGGAAGCCCTCTCGGCCCAGCTGTAGCCAATTTATTTATGGAGATCTTCGAACAGCGAGCGCTGCAGGCTGCCAGTAAAAAGCCAGCTAAATGGTACCGCTATGTTGATGACACATTGGTAGTGTGGACTCATGGTGAAGAAGAGCTGGATGTCTTCTTGGTGCATCTGAACAGTATTAATCCGAATATACAGTTTACGATGGAGAAGGAAAGCAACGGTCAACTAATTTCCTGGATGTGTCGGTTATTAAACGGGTAGATGGGACGCTGGGTCACAAGGTATATAGAAAGAACACTCACATGGATCGATACCTCCACAAGGAATCAAACCATCATCCTAGGCAAAAAATGTGTCATGAAAACCGCGGTGGACAGAGCCAACAAAATCTGCGCGCCAGCTTACTTGCAAGATGAACTAAATCACTTGCGGTCAGCTATAATGAAAAACGGATATACCAGCAAGGAAATTGATTGAGCCGTCCATAAAAGAAGAAAAGAAGCCAGACGTCCAGAGCAACAACGGTCACCTACTGGAAAATATTTCCTACCGTTCATTAATAAACTCACGGACCGTATCGGGAAAGTTCTGGCCAAGTATGGGATCGAAACAATCTTCAGACCCACCAAGAAGATTAAGGAATATTTAAGAACTGCAAAAGACGCCCGACACCTGGGGTATAAAAATTCCATACAGTTGTGGAAAAAAAATGTGTTCAAATGTGTATGAAATCTTATGGGACTTAACTGCTAAGGTCATCAGACCCTAAGCTTACACACTACTTAACCTAAATTATCCTAAGGCCAAACACACACACCCATGCCCGATGGAGCATGCAGTTATGCACAAGTATATATTGGAACAACGAAAAGAAGTGTAAACACCCGCTTAGCCGATCATAGAAGAGACTGTCGCTTAGGACACATCGAAAAATCGGCCGTAGCTGAGCATGTTTTCCGAGATAGGAACCACGAAATTAAATTTAATGAGACAAGCGTTCCAGAGGTAACATCCCATTATCATGCGCTCATGTATAGAGAAGCAATAGAGATTCACAAACACCTTAATGGAAAAGAGGAAGTTTCAAAGTTGGACAAACGTTGCGCCAGCAGAATGACAATCGATTACTCTTAATCGAGAGTGATGACGCCTTCCAAAGCTAGGCATATCGTCGGCGTCACGACACGTATGGTGGTGCCCTCTATGAGCTCTATAAATGCGAGAGTACCTGGAGCCTCAGTGGCAGTAGCCGGACGACTTCAGAAGATGTCTTCAGCAGATGGAGACGAAACGTTAGGTGGAAATTTTATACATCGACCACGGCCTCTCAGCGCGGAAGTTTAAACTGAAGACAACACCCGCCGTGAAAACCTTCATTGTATAACTTCAGAGTTTTCCTTTCTGCGATATTTACAGGATTGTTTCATTTTAATATCTTGTAATGGGTCTGAACCTTTACAGTTGCCGTAACAGCCTCATTCATTTTTACATTTGTCGTCTCTATATGTAAGCGTATACTATCATTCAACTTCTGAATCTTTCATAGCTTCTGTCTCGATAATGCTCGCTTTCTCACATCACTACACTCCGCCACTCAGCTGAGACTGACCTTTTGCAGCCACTGCCTAGATACCGTCATCCAGTTCTTTTGATGTTGATTGTTCCAGTTTCTCTGTCGACGTATAAACACATGTTTGGTTTGTGCTTCGCAACATTGCAGTGAGCCCGTTGATTACAAGCAAATTTGTCCATAGCATAAAGTATACCTTCACAGCTACTTTCTGGTACACTTCCCTTCATGCAAAATCACATCAAAGTTTACTCTAATCCTGCCCTAATTCTATTTCCTAATTTTATCAATCACCAGAAAGCCACAATGCGAATTTTTCCAACAAATTCTTACATTTGATGGTGAAATCATTCAGTGAAATGCCAGTTAGTACATGTGTTTGGTAATTATTCTTCAGACTGTTGCGTTTGAAAACGATAATGAAGTTCTCATTATCCTAGTCCCACTGCTTCAGGATCCTTGAGTATATCTAGCTGAAATAAAATACAGCAACTTGAATATGGTGGCCAAAGCAGATATGTTTTCGGACCTCGTCCTGGTTTTCCACTGTAGCATAATCAAATATGAATAAACTATCTGGCAATACTTCTTCAGGCAGTGAAATATCGCTGCTTTCACTGAACATCTGGTAGATTATTCCCTCAATGCCATGCGATATGTCCTGCAACGGCTGATATTGTGGCTGGCATAGAGTTTTTGAGATAATATACACGTGTTTCCAAAATTAAAGCAACAAGCCGTTATTTCTCCGTCCAGCGTCTAATTCTCAATATAATCGCATAAACTGTCAACATATGTCCGTATGATCGTGTTCTGCACGGAAGATGGCATTCCGGTCAACCAACAATAACGCCAACGATGACGTCATGACACCTACCAAACAGGGTCGTGTTTGCGTGCTAGAATCACATTCACAATCGCTGTGTACAGAGTCATATAGGGTGCAGTATGGCACAGAGAAAACGCATACTAGTCTCTTTGGTGGAGGGCCATAGAAAAAATGGAAGCAGGAAAGTCGCAAACTCATGGTCCCGATGGTTTAATGTGATTCGTTCTGTTGTTTCTTGAATGTGGCGACAGTTTATAGTGAGCGAAACTGCACTCGAAGAGGAGGGCAGGGCTGACCGCGTGTGACGTCAGAAGCGGAGAATCGTTATTTGTCTGAAAGAGCATGGTGGTACCGCCTTAGCACTGCACGGATACTGGCATCTGACCTCGCAGCATCGACTGGACGTGTTGTATCGAGGTAAACGGGGTACAGAAGGCTTCGGTAGAGTGGCCTTTACTGTTGGAAACCTGTTATACGTGTAACTCTGATGCGTCTTTACAGAGGCGAACATTCAGAGTGGAGTCATCAATATGCCATCTGCACGGACTAACAGTGGGCCAATGATCTTCTCACAGATGTGTCTCGAATTGCTCTGGAGAGCGATTCTCGGCGGATTCGCATCTGGAGGGAACGTGGAACATGATTTTGGGACCCAAACATTATGGAAAGAGACCGATATCGAGTAGGATCCCTAACGGTGTAGGCAGCGATTATGTTGACCTTTCAAATACCTCTTGATGAAAAATCCGCAAGGTTTATGTGCTGTCAGGTATAGTGACGAGACTTTGGGACCTAGCCGCCTGTTGTGACCGAGCGGTTCTAGGCGCCTCAGTCCGGAACCCCGCTGCTGTTACGGTCGCAGGTTCGAATCCTGCCTCGGGCATGAATTTGAGTGATTTCCTTAGGTTGGTTATGTTTAAGTAGTTCTAAGTCTAGGGGACTGATGACCTCACTTGTTAAATCCCATAGTGCTTACAGCCATTTGAAACATTTGAACCTTGGGACCTAAAGTGCAACTGCTGCGCGATGCTATGGACCCAGAGTTCATACTGATGGACGATAACGCTCAGCCTCATAGAGCATGGGTGGCTGAAGTTTTCTAGGAAACGGAAGATACTGCATACATGGCGTGGCCTATTCACTCTCCCGATTCGAATCCCGTAGACCAGGTCTCGGATGCCCTGGGGAGACTAGTTCCATCACGTCAGAATTCACCAATATTTCTCCTAGACTTGAGAGCAGACTGATGATATCGTTCAGAGCATGCCCCGTCGTTGGCAGGCCTGTATTGTTGCTAGAGGTGGTCATACACCACACTGAGCGCATTCACCAGTTGTCGGAATGTCTGTGCAGAACCGTTAAGTTGGAAATAACAAAGAACATTTTTGTCAGCCGTTTTGCTTGTTGCAGTTGTTCACTTTCTGTATTCTTTACGTTGTTTCTGTTATAATCATCTATTTATGGCTGTTATAAACTATCATCCTAAGGCTGAGCGTTCACTGGAACCGTATTCGTCCGATTAGCTGGACGGACGCATATGGACGACTAATCCGTGAAATATGTAGCTGCATGCGCACTCCTACACTGTACACGCAACACCACCGAGACTACAGGCCTGCGTGCACATTTGTGACGTCACATACTGATGGCCGGGTCTGTATCGGAACGCTCCTGTTAAGCACGCTACAGCTATACGAACATTACGAGTCTTAGAGCTGAGACCGCATAGGGATTCTCGTGCTTTCCTCTTCTACATGGCCGTGTAATGAAAGTATGGAAATTTGTATCATTGCGTAAAGTAACTGAACAAAATTGCCCTATGTTATTTCAAGATGTAAAATTATTTTGGCGATTTGCCTTACATACCCGTTTCTAGGCTTGAATACATACTGCAATTTTAAATCCTGTCTTTTACCTCAGGAGCTACGTTTTCTTGCAGTAAAAAATCGGAAATATGCAACAACAAGCAGATGTTTTCGGTTTTAAATAAAGCAGCTGGAGCTCCTACAGAATTTAAGAATTTGTTTTCCCGGTTATTTTCGTAAATTTTCCTCTCCACTTCAAAATTTGCTGACCTCACTCGAAACTCAGATCATTCGACGAAATGGAGCACCTCCTGACAATGTTTAATAAATCAAAAAAAAAAAACCGAAAAAATATTTTATTTCCCCGTTTCTCCAGAACTTTAGAACCTTAAACATGAAAAGATTGTTTCTCCTATACCCTTGACTGAAATTCGTGTCATAGAGTGCTGTTAATTTAATCACAATGCACTTGCCTCGAAATTCTGCTTCATATACTGCTTAATGTGTCGAACAGTCAATTAATTAAAAACATTTTCTAAGTTGGTTTACTCAAATTGAAATTATTTCCGAAAAGCTGTATATGTAAAACTGAAAAAAAAATCGTTCTGTAGCTCTTCCAAGTAAAAATACTGGAAATGATAAGGAATTCTAAACATTTTGGAGCCACACTAATTAATGTAACTATTTTGTGTGACAATAGTTGGAAATATGAGAGACATTTCACAGCCAGCCTCGTATTAACCTCGCACCAACGGTCCAGAATTAAGAAACAAATTATACTGGTACGTGATACGTAACTGCTTTTAAAAACAATTGGCAAATGTGGTGCAATGGAAACAAATTACACGCTATAAATTTTTTGTCATATACTTACCCTTGAATGATTCGTAGACACAAATTCCTGTCTGGGAATAGCTGTAATCTAGCGATTTCTCAACTTCACACTTTTGGGAAATCGAAACATGTGCACTTTGATGCCTTTTTGGGATTTATAATTTCCCTCGCAAAGGGGAACGCAACACTTGTATCCCACACTTCGAAGAACTGTAGGCGAATACTGAATGAAATGTATATCAGTTTCACGTGGCACACACTTTCAGCTCAACATACACGTCAACAGGACTGCCGACTAAAGATAAGATGGCCAACAGCTTGTGACGTCACGTGCCAATATGGCCGCTGTTCGTAGGCCTCGTGTCTAGAAGGCACTGGTACACGGCCAAGTCGGCCGCATACTGCCGTAAATGGCCGGCTGGCAGACGGATCCCAGTGAAATAAAATTGGCCGGACATAGTTGTTCCAAGCGAGCGCCTGTTGCTGCTTGAGGTTGGTTGCGTTTAGCCTTTTATGGACATGGAGCTCATAATGAGAGTGAATACAGGCCACTGTGGGATATGAAATACATGAGATATCAATACTTTGACTAAAGAGGAAACTACGGTTGAAAGTTGATGAGAACACGAGCGTAGAAGGTAGGTAGAAACGCTAATCAAAACTTTGCAACTAAAATAATACTCTGCGATCAGAATTACTAAATACATAACCAATTTTTACTATAAATGCGTAAGTGTCCCTGTCTACATTCAAGAAACTGTCATTTCTCACAAAAATATTCTACTATTGGCTTGACATCACTTTTTTGGGGATAAGTATCTGATAACGTGCAAATTATCCAACATTGCTTGGCTAGTTTCCTTCACTATGGTCCAAAATATAACGTCTGATATTCTAAAGTAACGTACAAGTCTTCATAAAGAAGAACTGGTTGCAAGGTATCTGCAGCAAGCAATGAAAGTTTTGTTGCTTTCCCGGTTTAGTAAATCTTGTTAAGACTGTCGCGTGTACTTCAAATGGTGTCACCGAAACTACGAAAAATTTCCAATCAGCACTTACTCGTCACCTGCAGCAAATAATGCTGTCAACTTCCTCGTCTGAAAATGACCAGCAGATACACCACGGATATATTGCGTAGTCTCTGCGACGCAAGACTTCAACACCAGACAGTCTCAACAATAACGGCATGACTAAAGAATGTAATACGCTGTTACCCGTTGACGATATTACTCTTAACGAGGTAGAGTTGGTTGTTTTTATTGTTTTAATTTCTGTAGTTAAGGACTCATTTCATTTTCTTTTGTTTCATTTGAAATGATAAAGAAAAAGTGGCGTATTTCAAAGACGTTTCCGTAGAGAATGCATACAAACTTACTCGAGGGACGTTTACTAAGTAATTTAACACTTATTCTGGAAGCAGGTTAGTTTTATTTAGGGTTACAATACATAATATTATTTCTCAGACTTTTGGCTACAAAACCGTATTTTTCGATACAATCTCCGTTCAGTGCGGCAGCCTTACACCACATTACTGGGATAGCCTGCGTGTCGTCAGGGCACCGCTATACCGGTCGACGTCGGAGTCAATGTCATGATGCGTACTTACCTGCCCGTCATCCACGCGGAGCGCAACATTCATTAGGCCAGACAGATGGAAGTCGGAATGTGCGAGATCGTAACTGTTGGGTGGGTGAGGAGGAACACTCCAATGAAGTTTATGGGCTCTTCTCGGGCGTGCAGATTTCTGTGAGACCCAGCGTTGTCTTGGTTAAGGAAGAGTCGTTTACATTTTTGTGGTGACGAACACGCTGAAGCCATTTCTTAAATAAACTGGGGGTAGCACAATACGTTTCAGAATTGATTGTTGTGCCATGATGGGGGATATCAAACAAAATAACGTCTTCAGGGTTGCCACGAATGTAACGACAGAGGGTGCGGTTTTGAACCTTTTGTTCGGAGAAGAGGTGGTGTGGCGCTATAACGCTCTCCCTTATCAGTACTGAAGGTCTTCTCACGGGAAAAGTCAAGTACGACACTACTGGTACTTACGAAATTAGCAATACACGGATAATGTTACTGCTGTAGAGTGATTTTATTTGACTGTAACTGTATGTAACGGTTAAAGTACCGGACTACTTTCGTTTCTCGAAATATTACAATTTAAGGGAGCAATAACAGAGCAAACGAGATTCGAACCAAGATTCTATTGCAGTTACGCAAAAAGAAACGGTCGCCACCCTAATTAGGCAAATTGTACCAAGTACTAGCATTCTTTGTAAAGAAAGTTAACTATTGAGATTAACTTTGCCGGCCGGGATGGCCAAGCGGTTCTAGGCGCTTCAGTCTGGAACCGCGCGACCGCTACGGTTGCAGGTTTGAATCCTGCCTCGGGCATAGATGTGTGTGATGTCCTTAGGTTAGTTAGGTTTAAGTAGTTCTAAGTTCTAGGGGACTGATGACCTTAGAAGTTAAGTCCCATAGTGCTCAGAGCCATTTTTGAGATTAACTTTACTTGGTACTGAAATTCTGTTTTGCAAATAAAGGTAGCGCAATGTTGGAAGGAAAGTATCGGTGATCTGACATGAACTAAACAGAACGAATATTAACCGTTTCTGGCAACAACTCACTCTTACTAGTACTTCCTATCTAAAACAGAAAGTTAACGATCATTGTAGGTAAATGATTACTTACGTTGGAGCAATACTAACTTGGGAAAGAAGTTTTTTACTAGTTTAATTATTGTAAAATGCTGCCATTGAAATGGTTTTTAGTTAATTATATTCTCTATTCCGATTACTATTTGTTTTTTCAAGGAGCATTCACTTCTTTATACATCTACATCTACATCCATACTCCGCAAGCCACCTGACGGTCTGTGGCGGGGGGTACCTTGAGTACCTCTATCGGTTCTCCCTTCTATTCCAGTCTCAAATTGTTCGTGGAAAGAAGGATTGTCGGTATGCTTCGGTGTGGGCTCTAATCTCTCTGATTTTATCCTCATGGTCTCTTCGCGAGATATACGTAGGAGGGAGCAATATACTGCTTGACTCTTTGGTGAAGGTATGTTCTCGAAACTTCAACAAAAGCCCGTACCGAGCTACTGAGCGTCTCTCCTGCAGAGTCTTCCACTGGAGTTTATCTATCATCTCCGTAACGCTTTCGCGATTACTAAATGATCCTGTAACGAAGCGCACTCCTCTCCGTTGGATCTTCTCTATCTCTTCTATCAACCGTATCTGGTACGGATCCCACACTGCTGAGCAGTATTCAAGCAGTGGGCGAACAAGCGTACTGTAACCTACTTCCTTTGTTTTCGGATTGCATTTCCTTAGGATTCTTCCAGTGAATCTCAGTCTGGCATCTGCTTTACCGACAATCAACTTTATATGATCATTCCATTTTAAATCACTCCTAATGCGTACTCCCAGATAATTTATGGAATTAACTGCTTCCAGATGCTGACCTGCTACATTGTAGCTACATGATAAGGGATGTTTCTTTCTATGTATTCGCGGCACATTACACTTGTCTACATTGAGATTCAATTGCCATTCCCTGCACCATGCGTCAATTCACTGCAGATCCTCCTGCATTTCAGTACAATTTTCCATTGTTACAACCTCTCGATACACCACAGCATCATCCGCAAAAAGCCCCAGTGAACTTCCGATGTTATCCACAAGGTCATTTATGTATATTGTGAATAGTAACGGTCCTATGACACTTCCCTGCGGCACACCTGAAATCACTCTTACTTCGGAAGACTTCCCTCCATTGAGAATGACATGCTGCGTTCTGTTATCTAGGAACTCTTCAATCCAATCACACAATTGGTCTGATAGTCCATATGCTCTTACTTTGTTCGTTAAACGACTGTGGGGAACTGTATCGAACGCCTTGCTAAAATGAAACATGTGGTCTCTAGGTTTCTTACAGTTTGAACAGTGGTAGTCAGTTACTTATTACAGCACACACAAGTTAAAACGATGAATATGGCATTTCTTTAGTTGTATTATTGTAATTTTTACTGCAATACCAGCTGATTAACTGGCAAGGGCCCCAGAAACCATTCTGTAAAATGACTCAGATTAAAACTGAACATTTTAGTTAAGAAACCGTATGAGAAGCATCTCTTAACTACACACACATCAAAACATAAACACTATTGCAAACCTGCATACTAATTATTCCTAACGCTGGCCCTTCAATTTTACTAACCAGTAACTATTCTGAATAATGACAGTCTTATGCTAATAATTTACTGTACTGACATTTCACTAAGCAAATCATTTCCTTGCAATTAACTTTGGCGTTACTTCAACCACTCTTTTATGAAAAACACTTGAAGTACTTCAAAGATAATTCACACTTAGTAATGATGATATTTACTGCTCCACAAAAGTTATTAAATTCTGTTACAGAAAATAAGTACTTTTCAGTTCAATAAAATGGGATACTCAGGAACATTACAGCACTTAGAAAAGGACCCTGTCTCGGTTCATGACTAGAGGTTAAATATGGGTCTTCTCCACAGAGGTTAAGCAAAATAGCATTATTATTTAGATCTAGAACGCAGATAACATGTCCATGCAATTATATAGTACTCAAATGATAATTTGAAACGAAGGTGTAGGCTGTGGCTGTTTCCTGTGGCTACTCAAAAAGGCCACAAAAATACCCATTGATCTTCCTATGTAACAAGCTCAAAAAATTCTCTTTTTAGTACAGAGCTAACGAATTTATGCCATGAATAACAAGCCAGATTTCATCCAGGCTATGTTATATAATCTTGCTACTCTTCTTGCCTTGTTCAACTATGCAGATGCAAAGATTTTGTATGCTAGCCACCGACTTTCACTGTCTGCCACCGACTAAGTCTTGCTACGAAGGAGACTTGCAGCTCGACCGCGAAATCCACCTTTTCTTTTCCTGCCAAGTAAGTTTCGTTGCGCAGGGACTTCTCTCAAAGTTTTACATGGTTACAGCCCTAAGTATCGTATGCATGAACCACTATTAGAAGTGAAGTATTAACATTTCTATTCTGTGTAGAGCATTACTTTTAAAATTCCTTCCACAGATCAGTTACAATGTCATAAATAATGAATAAAACATTTACGTACACGTCAAATCAAAGCTCCTGGTGATACAAAAATCGCATTAAACATAAGCACAGAAAGAATTTGTATGAGGTAAGTATCAATAATATCGATACTGGTATTACAGCGCCACTCCATGTACTGCCTTCTTGTTTCCGGTTTGAAGTGATTAACCCATGTTTCATCGTCTGTGACGATGTTCCACAAAAATTGTCACAATTAGCCTCGTAATGCGCACAGATGCTCCTTCGTTGCTCTTTTGCTCTTCTGTTAGGCGGTGAGGAACCGAGTGCACGAACACCTTTGAGTACCCCAGCTGGTGGGCCAGTGCGTCAGCACTACCAACAGACACGTCCAGTTGTGCACGGAGGTGTTTGATTTTGATCCGTCGATCACCTCGAGAGTGTCCACACGTTCCAACATTGCGACAGTCAAAGCTGTGTGCGGCCAGCAGGCACGCGGAAGGTCGGACACGTTGTGCGACCTTGTTGCGATGATGACAGAAGACTTGTCCAGCGACTCACCATACGCTTGTTTACTGTCAGGTCTCCGTATACATTCTGCGATGCTTTGCTTTCCCGCCAAAAGAAACTCAGAGACAGCTCTCTGCTTGCCACGCAGCTTCGTTAGAGATGGCATTTCGAAGGCTACGAATAATGATGCCACCTGCCGGAACTTCAGGAAACTATAGGGGCTGAAGCGGGAATGTTCCACGATGTTCTACAACAAAGTCCGCATTTTTTCATCCTAAAATGGTAGAAGAAAAAATGTGTTGCACTACTTATTGAATGCCCCTTGTACAAAGAAGTGAAGGCGAGGAGGCCCCTAGAGAACATTTCATCGTAGGTACATTTCCAAACTACAGTATTTTTTAAGAGGTTACTATAGAACACAGAAGACTCCATGGGAATATCTCACTTCTCAAGAAAGCTCTATCAGGCACTGCTGAGTTTGAACTAGAAAGCAATTTTGTATACAAGTGACGAGCCATTTCTTACGATAGAAAAGGAGAAGATGAAATCGTTTTGGAGCAACATTGTCTTGAATAAATCGGCAATTATATGTTTTTAAAGAACGTGCTGCCTTTTTAAAGAACATACCTATCCACCGGAAACTTGCAGTTCTTTCTAAACAGTCCACAGCTCGTGGTCTAGGAGCTAGCGTTGCTGCCTCTGGATCACGGGGTCTCGGGTTCGATTCCCAGCCGGGTTGGGGACTTTCTCTGCACAAGGAGTGGGTGTTTGTGTTTTCTTCAACATTTCATCATCATCATTCATTACAGTGGCTAGACTGGAATGTGTAAAAATTGGACTGTGTAAAAATTGGGACTTTGTACGGTCGCCGATGACTGCACAGTTGAGCGCCCCACAAACCAAACATCAGCATCATCTTCTCAAACTGCAACAAATTCTTCTTGATGAAGATCAGCTTGCTGTGCCTACCACCGTCGTGTCCTACAGTATATCTCCCCAGTCTTCAAGCAGTGAATGTCCTCGATACACGCCGCCTGGGAGCAACTTATTTCGTCAAGATGAACAGATTACGCCAAGATACAGCAATGCAAATGCAGCAAACGTCAAATATATTGATGCAAATGAAACACTCCCTACGCCGACTGTGGCCATATGCCTATAAAAACAGTACTGACTCGAAAAAAAGTTTTATCTGTTGCGTATACAAAATATACATAGAGACTACAATGAGCTCTCCACTGTTATATATTTTTCGTAAACTATAAAGTAATACACTTTTGCAATATTGTTATAAAACTGACACGGTACGGAATTTTTTCATTTGTGCCCATTAAACATAAGAGCAACTTATCTGAGTATTAAAACTAATCGTTCCTCAGGTTGTGTGGTTTCCAGCACATTCGACTGTTTCGAAATTACGGCCTTATGAGCTGTGAGGTATACTGAAATGTTTCCATGTTCATCGTGTAGTAGTTGAAGTCTTTTCCTGTGTTTCTCTTGTCTTTTTCATGCAAGCGTTGATCTAGTCAGCTTTGTTTGCTTAGTATAAAATTTTACCAACAACTCCCTTGGTTTCCGATTGGTTCTTTTTCTGCTGAGGTACGCTTTTTCTAGAAAGCACAAATCACTGTCCACTCTCCAGTCAGGCAGTTCAGTTGCGCCACGACTGACTGGCGATTGGTCGTGTGTCGGATGTTAATCGGATGCAGTGTACCTGTTTCATTGGTCGGCCGCGGTCGTACGACGAAACGGAAAACGTGTTAGTCGGACTAATAAGGACACAGTGGACGTCTAGGATAAGAATATAACATGCTGATAACATTCCTATCACCAGTGTCTTTGTATGTTCATTCCGTTTTAGCTGACAATCAATGTTCATCCCGAAAAGTTTGGGTTTGCTACAGAATCTATAGATCTAAAATTGTCCTTAAAGTGCCACATATGTTCTGTATACATGGTGATTATAATAATTAATGGGTTAAACAACTGCAGTTGAAAGTACACGATACTAGAGCAAAAAAGTTTCAGTCCAGTAAAAAATAGGTCCGCAAACATAACTTTTACTAGATAATTGAGACTGTGCGGTTACCAGCCACGATTGATCTGATTCTGTACAGATGTCATTCCAGGCAGGAAAAAGTGACAATACTGTACACCGTGTAGAAAAACTACTGCAGGTAATTTGGCAGAAGTGCAGATGTTTTGAATGAGCACTACAGTTACCTGATTGTACTCGCAGATGGAAGGAGGTGTTAGAAGTGTCATCGTTGTACCCGATTGCAGGCCTGTACCATTCGCCTCAATGAGTTTCGAATCCTTTCAAACATACCTCGATCATTTCGAAATTCTTGACAAGCACTGATAAGTCAGTGCTCCAGTTCTTCATCCGTGTTACCCCGAGTGGCGTACACTACACCTTTAAGCTGGCCCTAAATATAGAAATCTATAGGATTCATATCAGGTGGTCTTGAGGGCACCCATTTCATCTTTGGCGATGCCGGTGCATTTGATGTCGTCTCCCCATAGCTTCTAGAAGTGCCGGTACTGCATCATGCATGTATGGCATCCTCTGTCGTTGCTCTAGGGGAACATCCTTAAGCAATCCTCCAGGATGATGTCGCAGAGCCGCGTCGGATTAGCCGAGCGGTCTAGGCGCTGCAGTCATGGACTGTGCGGCTGGTCCCGGTGAAGGTTCGAGTCCTCCCTCGGGCATGGGTGTGTGTGTGTTTGTCCTTAGCATAATTTAGGTTAAGTAGTATGTAAGCTTAGGGACTGGTGACCTTAGCAGTTAAGTCCCATACGATTTCACACACATTTGAACATTTTCATTTGATGTCGCAGAAACCGAATGAAATCCTGTCCACTGCATTTGTTTGGTTACATGTACGGCCCAAAAAGACCCCTATCCACACATTCAACAAGAAAAGTCGCTAATGTGGAAACTTATGTGCAGCGTGTGGGTTTGAGCCTAGATGACTCCAAACGTGAGAATTGTGGTAATTTAACACGCAATCACGATTTAAACCTGCTTCACCTATACAGGGTGTTACAAAAAGGTACGGCCAAACTTTCAGGGAACATTCCTCACACGCAAAGAAAGAAAATATGCTATGTGGACATGTATCCGGAAAAGCTTACTTTCCATGTTAGAGCTCATTTTATTACTTCTCTTCAAATCACATTAATCATGGAATGGAAACACACAGCAACAGAACGTACCAGCGTGACTTCAAACACTTTGTTGCAGGAAATGTTCAAAATGTCCTCCGTTAGCGAGGATACATGCATCCACCCTCCGTCGCATGGAATCCCTGACGCGCTGATGCAGCCCTGGAGAATGGCGTATTGTATCACAGCCGTCCACAATACGAGCACGAAGAGTCTCTACATTTGGTACCGGGGTTGCGTAGACAAGAGCTTTCAAATACCCCCATAAATGAAAGTCAAGAGGGTTGAGGTCAGGAGAGCGTGGCGGCCATGGAATTGGTCCGCCTCTACCAATCCATCGGTCACCGAATCTGTTGTTGAGAAGCATACGAACACTTCGACTGAAATGTGCAGGAGCTCCATTGTGCATGAACCACATGTTGTGTCGTACTTGTAAAGGCACATGTTCTATCAGCACAGGTAGAGTATCCCGTATGAAATCATGATAACGTGCTCCATTGAGCGTGGGAGGAAGAACATGGGGCCCAATCAAGACATCACCAACAATGCCTGCCCAAACGTTCACAGAAAATCTGTGTTGATGACGTGATTGCACAATTGCGTGCGGATTCTCGTCAGCCCATACATGTTGATTGTGAAAATTTACAATTTGATCACCTTGGAATGAAGCCTCATGAGTAAAGATAACATTTGCACTAAAATGAGGATTGACACATTGTTGGATGAACCATTCGCAGAAGTGTACCCGTGGAGGCCAATCAGCTGCTGATAGTGCCTGCACACGCTGTACATGGTACGGAAACAACTGGTTCTCCCGTAGCACTCTCCATACAGTGACGTGCTCAACGTTACCTTGTACAGCAGCAACTTCTCTGACGCTGACATTAGGGTTATCGTCAACTGCACGAAGAATTGCCTCGTCCATTGCAGGTATCCTCGTCGTTCTAGGTCTTCCCCAATCGCGAGTGATAGGCTGGAATGTTCCGTGCTCCCTAACACACCGATCAATTGCTTCGAACGTCTTCCTGTCGGGACACCTTCGTTCTGGAAATCTGTCTCGATACAAACGTACCGCGCCACGGCTATTGCCCCGTGCTAATCCATACATCAAATGGGCATCTGCCGACTCCGCATTTGTAAACATTGCACTGACTGCAAAACCACGTTCGTGATGAACACTAACCTGTTGATGCTACGTACTGATGTGCTTGATGCTAGTGCTGTAGAGCAATGAGTCGCATGTCAACACAAGCACCGAAGTCAACATTACCTTCCTTCAATTGGGCCAACTGGCGGTGAATCGAGGAAGTACAGTACATACTGACGAAACTAAAATGAGCTCTAACATGGAAATTAAGCGTTTCCGGACACATGTCCACATAACATCTTTTCTTAATTTGTGTGTGAGGAATGTTTCCTGAAAGTTTGTCAGTACCTTTTTGTAACTCCCTGTAAATAAAATGTTATATACGAATGCATACTTTCGTTACGATATCCGTTAAATAAAATATTCTAAGGTTTCAAGCCGCGTCAAGTGATTCACAGCCCACGAGCTTTCGGCAGAGATCTTTGCCATAGTCAGATGTTGACAATAGCAGAGCAGATCTCTGCCGAAAGGTCGTGGGCAGTTAACTTCTTGACGCGGCTTGAAACCAGAGAATTATTTTATTATGTTATTTTCAAATGTAGGATTGCCTACAGCTTGTTGTTCCATCCACACCTGAAGACTGTTCGGCTGCTTCCAGCACCACATCCTCAAGCACACGTGTAATTCACGCAGGCCTTGCCGCTCTCGCAGCATGTGCTAAGCTCCCACTATCTAGGAGGCGTTATTGCACCCTTGTAAAGTTTCGACTCTCGAGGTGGCTTCGGAAGGAGGCACAAGCCGGCAGCCTCTCGTGCATTTCCATTAGCTCTGACATACATGAAATGCATATCCACACACTCCTCGTTACTCTAACGTTCTATATTCGGTCATACAACACAACTGACGCTCCGCAGACAATCAACATGAGTGGAACCCTGACTGTTTACTGTACTGTCGCATCCATGCTATTTACTACTCCAAATCTCGAAAATGTAAACAAAGTCACACCACGGACCGGCACACGGTATTTACACAGAAACACGTCAGTTGTGGCTGTTAACCACAAAGTCGTAAACATCTCGCAAACGATTCGTACACTGAGAGTTTTTTGCTTCTAGTATCGTGTACTTTCAGCTGTATGCGTTGACGCCATTAATTATGATATACTCTGTATAAAATAGCGCGGAATGTTGAATGCCGGCCGGAGTGGCCGAGCGATTCTAGGCGCTACAGTCTGGAACCGCGCGACCGCTACGGTCGTAGGTTCGAATCCAGCGTCGGGCACAGATGTGTGTGATGTCCTTAGGTCAGTTAGGTTTAAGTAGTTCTAAGTTATAGGGGATTGATGACCTCAGAAGTGAAGTCCCATAGTGCTCAGAGCCATTTGAACCATTTGAATGTTGAATGTTAACATGCATCACACGATTCGCTAACATATGGAGTTTCACTAGCGTCATACACAGGCTTACCTTCTCAGGTGTAGACAATCATAAATCATAACCAAAGGCGTCTAAAGCGTCATAATAAACATCATTACAGTTAGTTGGCATTAAATGATAGATAAGGACCTAATCCAGCTGTGCACGTGTAGTACTGTCTTTAGCTTTATGCATCTATTCAGCTCCTGGACGTTTCCTAATGTCATCGACATTCCAGGGACGGAAGATTAGGTCTTCACCTGTCGTCAGATTTACGCATCCATTCCGCTCCTGTACGTTTTCGAATGTCATCGACATCTCAAGGACGGATGATTAGAATTTAACGTCGTATCAAAATCTACAGACGTAACACAGGTTAGAACTGCGGAAGGAAATCTGTCGAACCTCTTCAAACAAACCATCACAGGTTTCGCTTCAAGCGATATATGGAAAACAATCATCCGTACGGCTGGATGGTAATCTGAACATCCGTCCTCCAGTGAGAAACCGCGTTGCACCATCCATTAGGCCGTTTCGTCTTTAAATTTTCTTCTAGTATATATGGTTCATATGGCTCTGAGCACTATGGGACTTAACATCTGAGGTCATCAGTCCCCTAGAACTTAGAATTACTTAAACCTAACTAACCTAAGGACATAACACACACCCATGCCCGAGGCAGGATTCGAACCTGCGACGGAGCTAATGATGTCCAGAACAGGTGGTGTCCTCGGAGTGGGTGCGAAGTTCAATCCTTTCTCCAAGACCGATACCGCCGCGTCAGGCAAAGGTTTGTCCGCTAGATTGTATACTGTTCGTCTACGAACTTCGTTGTTCTCTTCTTGTGGTAAACGATCTCTGAAGCGATGAAACTTATCAATTTGACGTGCTGCGTCTTGTTGTCGTTTCCAGTCTGAGAACGCCCAAGTAGCGCTGTCAACCCACGTCCAAGAATCAGCGGACGATCTTGACGATATCTTCAAATGAAGCGCCAAGATCTCTCTGGATACGAAGTCCAGTTCTCGCCGAGTATGGTGAATCCTTTCTCTTACCAGTGAGTGGCTTGCTCGATTTTTTATCCTTTTAGCGGCTGCAGAGGTTATGAAGTGCCGTCACCTTAGCGAACGTCGGAATAACTCGATGATCTCGGCATCTTAATAAAAACGTAAGGGCACATAGCAGTCTGCTCTTCTTATTCCGTAGTTTATCAAAACTGTTAACTTCTTTTACCATCTCCTCCCCGTACAGGTATCGGATGTGTTGCTTGAGACTTTCCCGACGGACATGTTGTATATATGGTTCTCGGGCGAGACGTCGGATGTCATAGTGAAAACTCCACAATATTTCATCAGCGCAACTGGCCGACATCTTCAGGTGCGACGAACACACTGCTAAGGCAGGTTTTTTTTTTCTTTATTGTGATTTTTATCACCTTACACAAGGCGGGCTGTCAGCAGCTGAGTACGCCGCTCTTCAGCCTTGAGACTGACAATAAGTAATAAATAGAGGGGACACAGAGAATACAAACAAAATGGCGGGCAAAACAATGTAGACAGCAAAAAAAAAAAAAACACGGAGCCGTTCACGCCTGACGACAAAACATCACTGACACCAGTTGACACGGCGCACAAAACAGGGATGATGGCGATGGTACACGTGAACAGTGGCGGCGTTTCGGCGAACAACACTACACACAAACGAAGGCACACACACGAAACACTGACGGCGATGATCTCTGGCGCGCGAAAGGGGAGGAGGGAGGGGGGAAAGGAAAGAGAAGGGAAGGGAAGGGAGGGAGGGAGGGTGCCTAAAGGATAGGACACAGGAGGTGGGGGGGAGGATCAAAGTTGATAGGAGGGGTAGATGCAGGGAAGGAGGACATCATCAGGGAGGGGGAGCTGGCGGAAGCCACCTTGGGAGAGGGTAAGGAGAGTGGACAGATGGAGACCGGGCGGGACGTGGGAATACAGGCGCGGCAGCGGGCGGGGGTGGGAGAGGATCGGGGAGACGAGCGGGTGAGGAGGGTCGAGTTTACGGGAGGTGTACAGGATCCGTATCCTTTCAAGGAAAAGGAGGAGGTGGGGGAAGGGGATGAGATCATACAGGATCCGCGTGGGGGAGGGGAGACGGATGCGATAGGCGAGGCGGAGAGCATGGCGTTCAAGGATTTGGAGGGATTTATAAAAGGGAGGGGGGGCGGAGATCCAAGCCGGATGGGCATAACAAAGACTAGGACGGATGAGGGATTTATAGGTGTGGAGGATGGTGGAGGGGTCCAGACACCACGTACGGCCGGAGAGGAGCTTGAGGAGACTGAGTCGGGAGCGTGCCTTGGCTTGGATTGTCCGGAGGTGGGGAGTCCAGGAGAGGCGACGGTCGAGGGTAACGCCAAGGTACTTAAGGGTGGGAGTGAGGGCGATAGGACGGCCATAGATGGTGATGTAGAAATCAAGGAGGCGGAAGGAAGGGGTGGTTTTGCCTACAATGATCGCCTGGGTTTTGGAGGGATTGACGTTGAGCAACCACTGGTTGCACCAAGCGGTGAACCGGTCAAGATGGGATTGGAGAAGGTGTTGGGAGCGCTGTAGGGTGGGGGCAAGGGCAAGGAAGGCGGTGTCATCGGCAAACTGGAGAAGGTGGACGGGGGCTGACGGCGGCGGCATGTCCGCCGTGTACAAAAGGTACAGAATGGGGGAGAGGACGGAGCCTTGGGGCACACCGGCAGAGGGGAAAAAGGTGTAGGAATCTGTGTTATGGACGGTGACATAGGAAGGACGGCGGGTGAGAAAGGAGATGATCAGACGGACGTAGTTAATGGGAAGGGCGAAGGTTTGGAGCTTGAAGAGGAAACCGGAATGCCATACGCGGTCATAGGCACGTTCGAGGTCCAGGGAGAGGAAGATTGCGGAGCGACGGGAATTAAGCTGTTCGGAAAGGAGATGAGTGAGGTGAAGGAGAAGGTCGTCGGAAGAGAAGGACGGCCGAAAGCCACACTGGGTAACGGGAAGGAGGCGGTGCTGGCGGAGATGCTGGTGGATGCGGCGGGTGAGGATAGATTCCAGGACCTTGCTGAAGACCGAGGTAAGGCTGACGGGGCGGAAGGAGGAGACGGCGGACGGCGGTTTGCCGGGTTTAAGGAACATGAGGATATGGGAGGTTTTCCACAGGTCGGGGTAGTAACCGGTGGACAGGACTACATTGTAGAGCCTGGCCAGGGTGGAGAGGAAAGAGAAAGGAGCTTCACGAAGGTGACGGTAGGTGACACGATCGTGACCAGGAGCGGTGTTGCGTTTTGTGCGGAGTGTAGCAATGAGATCCTGTGTAGTGATAGGGGCATTGAGTTCCGTGTGTGCAATGTTGTCCAAGTACTGGAAACCAGAAGCGAGGGGAGGGACAGAGGTGTCAGTTCGATCGCGGATATCCGAGAAGAGGGAGTAATCGAACTGGGGATCATCGGGGATGGAAAATACATCGGAGAGGTAGGAGGCAAAGTGATTGGCCTTACTAAGGGAGTCAGGGAAAGGGTGATCATCATGGAGAAGAGGATAATAGGGGGAGGGTTTAGTTCCGGTAAGGCGACGGAAGGCCGACCAGAACTTGGACGAGTTGATTGGTAGGGTAGCATTTAAACGGGTGCATGTCTGTCGCCAGTCCCGGCGTTTCTTAGCCGCGAGCAAATTACGAATGTGGCTAAGGCAGGACCAGGGCCCCCTATTTATGCCATTCTTAGGCAGGAAGTGCGCATGCGTGGAGGCGCCAAATTCGATGGCCAATAGCGACGATATCAGCCGATAGCTGGAAGGACAGTAACGCCACCTACAGTATGAAGAACCAAAGACTTCGGCGCACGCGCGGAGGCTGCCGCCGTTGCTCTGCGCTGCCATCGGCCGCCCCAACGACCTCTGTCGGAAGCCGCAAGCAAATGCGCGTCCACGTAGGCGCCTTGATTATCCTCCCGTTGTCAACAGAATATTTATGTTGGTGGCGAATCGTCGTCCGTCTTATGACCAATAGTACTCCTCTCTGCTGGAAGCGACTTCAATATGGCCAGTGCTGGATCCCAAGCTGTACTAAGCTGAAAGCCCGTGTCTCTGTTTACAAGATTCGTCGAGCTACGTATTTCCACTGCTTCCTTAATAACACTGTCCCAGTACGAACTCGTCGATGCGGGAATTTTTGTATGTTGATAATTCATAGAATGGCCTGTACTGAGACAATGCTCGGCCACTGCAGACTTTTCTGATTGCTCCAGACGAGTGTAGCGTCGGTGTTCAGTGCATCTCTCTTCTACAGTGCGACAGGTTTGTCCGATGTACGATATGCCGCAGCTACAAGGAATCTCGTAAACACCGGGTCTTCTTAGGCCAAGGCTGTCCTTAGATGAGCCCAAGAGAGCTCTGAGTTTTGCCGGCGGACGAAAGACACATTTAACTTTATGCCTCTTCAATAATCTTCCTATTTTTGAAGAGACATCGCCGATGTATGGCAAGATGACCATTCCCCTTTGTTCTTCGCCTTCCTCCACTTCCTCACGTTGGGTAAATGGCTCTGAGCACTATGGGACTCAACTGCCGTGGTCATAAGTCCCCTAGAACTTATAACTACTTAAACCTAACTAACCTAAGGACAGCACACAACACCCAGCCATCACGAGGCAGAGAAAATCCCTGACCCAGCCGGGAATCGAACCCGGGAACCCGGGCGTGGGAAGCGAGAACGCTACCGCACGACCACGAGATGCGGGCTCACGTTGGGTAACCCGCTTCGGTTGTAAGGCACGGCGAATCTCCCGTTCGGAGTATCTATTTTGTTGGAAAGTGGAACGCAGATGGAGTAGCTCAAACCTTTGCCTGACGCGGCGGTATCGGTCTTGGAGAAAGGATTGAACTTCGCACCCACTCCGAGGACACCACCTGTTCTGGACATCATTAGCTCCGTCGAACAAGGCATCCTAAAACTTCCCAAGGAATCTGCCGAGGAGATCCGGCGGGAGACTTGCCGTGCTCTGAAACGGACTCAAGTGCCTAAGAACAATCTGACAGCTGCAGAGAGGTCAGTGGTTCGATCCCTACGAGAAGATCCTGATATTGTGATTTTACCGGCGGATAAGGGAAATGGGACTGTTATCCTCTCCACGTCAATGTATCTGAGCAGGATGCACCAGCTTCTGGATGACTCTGCATATCGCACACTAAATAAGTACCCCACAGCAAAAATTCAGCGAAAAACTTTGGAGCTCCTCAAAAACAGCACGATCTCCGATGTGGTTGCTAAGAGACTACGTACACAGGCGCCCGTACCTCCCAGACTATACGGATTGCCCAAAATTCACAAGGATAATGTGCCACTGCGGCCTATTGTGAGTAATATCGGGGCACCAACGTATAATCTCGCGAAACATCTGGCAGCGCACCTGAGCCCTTAAGTAGGAAAGTGTGAGCATCATATCCGTAACTCACAAGACTTTATTCGTCGGCTCACGAACTTACGACTCGCACCATCAGATATACTCGTGAGTTTTGACGTAGTCTCACTTTTTACTCGAGTACCATTGCAGGAATCGTTGTTGCTCATTAGCGAGAACCTGGATGGGGAACTTTTAAACTTATTCCAACATGTGCTCACCTCGACATACTTTTTATTTAATGGACAATACTTTGTACAGACTGACAGCGTCGCAATGGGTAGTCCCCTGTCACCCATTGTGGCTAATCTTTTCATGGAAAACTTCGAGGAGAGAGCACTCCAGACGTCGGATTTGAAACCTACGTGCTTTTGGCGATATGTGGACAACACCTTTGTTATCTGGCCTTACGGCATTGCATCGCTGAATGTTTTTCTTGAGCATCTTAAGTCGCTTCATCCCAACATCAAGTTCACGATGGAGATGGAGAAAAACGGCGAACTTCCATTCCTGGACGTGTTGGTACGGAGAAAAGAAGATGGCACATTAGGTCACGCAGTGTACCGTAAACCAACGAACACGGACTTACTTACAGGCCAACAGCTGTCACCATCCTTCGCAACGAAGTGGCGTACTGAGGACGTTGGTCCACAGAGCACGAGCCATATCAGACTCAGACAGCTTATCCAATGAGCTACTCCATCTGCGTACCACTTTCCAACAAAATAGATACTCCGAACGGGAGATTCGCCGTGCCTTACAACCGAAGCGGGTTACCCAACGTGAGGAAGTGGAGGAAGGCGAAGAACAAAGGGGAATGGTCATCTTGCCATACATCGGCGATGTCTCTTCAAAAATAGGAAGATTATTGAAGAGGCATAAAGTTAAATGTGTCTTTCGTCCGCCGGCAAAACTCAGAGCTCTCTTGGGCTCATCTAAGGACAGCCTTGGCCTAAGAAGACCCGGTGTTTACGAGATTCCTTGTAGCTGCGGCATATCGTACATCGGACAAACCTGTCGCACTGTAGAAGAGAGATGCACTGAACACCGACGCTACACTCGTCTGGAGCAACCAGAAAAGTCTGCAGTGGCCGAGCATTGTCTCAGTACAGGCCATTCTATGAATTATCAACATACAAAAATTCCCGCATCGACGAGTTCGTACTGGGACAGTGTTATTAAGAAAGCAGTGGAAATACGTAGCTCGACGAATCTTGTAAACAGAGACATGGGCTTTCAGCTTAGTACAGCTTGGGATCCAGCACTGGCCATATTGAAGTCGCTTCCAGCAGAGAGGAGTACTATTGGTCATAAGACGGACGACGATTCGCCACCAACATAAATATTCTGTTGACAACGGGAGGATAATCAAGGCGCCTACGTGGACGCGCATTTGCTTGCGGCTTCCGACAGAGGTCGTTGGGGCGGCCGATGGCAGCGCAGAGCAACGGCGGCAGCCTCCGCGCGTGCGCCGAAGTCTTTGGTTCTTCATACTGTAGGTGGCGTTACTGTCCTTCCAGCTATCGGCTGATATCGTCGCTATTGGCCATCGAATTTGGCGCCTCCACGCATGCGCACTTCCTGCCTAAGAATGGCATAAATATGGGGCCCTGTTCCTGCCTTAGCTCCTTTGTTATGCCCATACGGCTTGGATCTCCGCCCCCCCTCCCTTTTATAAATCCCTCCAAATCCTTGAACGCCATGCTCTCCGCCTCACCTATCGCATCCGTCTCCCCTCCCCCACGCGGATCCTGTATGATCTCATCCCCTTCCCCCACCTCCTCCTTTTCCTTGAAAGGATACGGATCCTGTACACCTCCCGTAAACTTGATCCTCCTCACCCGCTCGTCTCCCCGATCTTCTCACACCCCCGCCCGCTGCCGCGCCTGTATTCCCACGTCCCGCCCGGTCTCCATCTGTCCACTCTCCTTACCCTCTCCCAAGGTGGCTTCCGCCAGCTCCCTCTCCCTGATGATGTCCTCGTCCCCTCCATCTACCCCTCCTATCAACTTTGACCCTGCCCCACCCACCACTTCCCGTGTCCTTTCCTTTCGGCACCCTCCCTCCCTTCTCTTCTCTTCCCTTCTTTTTCCATCTCCCCGTCCCCTCCCTTCCCCCTCTTCCCCCGGGCTTCCTCTCCCCCTTCCTCCCTCCCCCCTATCTCCCCTGCCCGTGGTATCTCTGCTCTCCCCTCTCGCTCTCCCACTCCCCTTCCTCCTCCTCCTTTCTTGGCAGGTCCCCGGCCTCGCACACGCATAGTGAACATTTGCGCGCTGGAGATCGTCGCCTTCTGTGTCTCGTGTGTGTGATGTCGTATAGTGTTTTTGGTGTCCGCCGTCCCACTACTACGTTCACTTGTGCCGTCGGATTCATCAGTGTTTTGTGCGCCGTGCCAAAGTGTTTTCAGTGTTGTTATCGTCACATGTGAACGACTCCGTGTTTTTTGTGTCTCTGTGACCTCTCTCTTTTGCCCGTCATTTTGTTCATTGTCATTCACCATTTTTTTATACTCTTGTAAAACGCTATGGCTGAAGAGCGGCGTAGTGTGCCGCTGCCAGCCTACCTGATTTGTACAGGTTTTAAAATAACAATAAAGTAAAAAAAAAAAAACCTGCCTTAGCAGTGTGTTCGTCGCACCTGAAGATGTCGGCCAGTTGCGCTGATGAAATATTGTGGAGTTTTCTCGCCCGAGAACTATATATACACCACTGAAATCTGATTGAAACAGCTCTATAATGACTCCAGGTCATTTTTCCTGTCAGATTATTTTAAGAAATCTACAAGGACGTGCTAAAATGTAATGTCTCCGAACTTTTTATTTGACAACTTTTGAAGCTTTTTAAACAAAACAAAAGTTATTAACATTGTGCATCATTGTTCTTCATGTCAATATATTTGCAGCCCTCTGCCGCATGAGACTCCGAATTGTAGCTTGTAACATGGCACTGTGTAACGTAAGTACGTCAGTGAGTGAGAAACAACGTTTTGTAATCGAGTTTAGAATTCGAAGAAATCTTCCATACATGGACTACCCTCTCCTGCAACATAACAACGCAAGTACACACGCAAGCGCTGCGACTTCTGCAGCGATCCGACGCCATGGGTTCACTGTCATCGATCATCCTCCTTACAGGCCCGACTTGACCCCATCCGATTCTCATCTGCTTCCATGGCTGCGGCAACCAAGTCATACATTCTACAGTGACTGTATCAACAAACTGGTCTCTCGTTGAGGATAATCTGTTTGTCTCCAGGCTGGATATGTTGAGAAATAAACATTCTAGACATTAGGAATAAAGATGATGAATATTCATAAAGTTTGATTTATTTAAAAAGCTTTTATGACAATTCACGTAACAAATCTGAAGGCATTACTATTCAGTACGGCTTGGTACACAGAAATCTCCTCAAAAAAATGGTTCAAATGGCTCTGAGCACTATGGGACTCAACTGCTGAGGTCATTAGTCCCCTAGAACTTAGAACTAGTTAAACCTAACTAACCTAAGGACATCACAAACATCCATGCCCGAGGCAGGATTCGAACCTGCGACCGTAGCGGTCTTGCGGTTCCAGACTGCAGCGCCTTTAACCGCACGGCCACTTCGGCCGGCACAGAAATCTCCTCAAGCTAATAACTGTTCCTTATTATCTGTTAGGTACCTCAATAACGCAACTAGATTCTCATAAATAGCTGAAAGTTTTAGAAGTTGATATGTAGACAGTTAAAGTCACAGGAGAAGTAATCCGCAGTCACATCTCACAAGTACACTCTTCTATGTTCTGATCTACATAAAAACTCCTTGTTTCAACATTTGTGGGAATGTGTCCAACTTTTAAATATGTCGTGACTCCTCCTTTTTCCGTAATAACATTTACCAACCCGGGAAGAGAACGACATTCAAACCTGAAGGGAGGGGGGGGGGGGATCGTCCTGGTAATTAAAGGCAGTTTTGGCATCGTCGAAAACTAAACTGCATTTTGGTTGGAAGGAAAATGAATATGTGTTCAAGAGAGTGCTGTAACGGACGCTTTCCGCACAAATATCCAGTTCTTACACACTTCTCCCTAGTTAGAACCTACTCACTGATTACTTCCAACGAAGTGAGTGCAACATCTGGCGGCAGTGATTTTGAATGAAAATACCGCCAAATCCTACTTCAGCCTGTCACTGTACAGTGGGGGTACAGTAGTGTGCCGAAATGTTTATTGGTATAAAACAGCTTTGAGATGTTTGACTGATTCCTAAACCCCCAACTTGCCACAATAAAATATGACAGCACATCACGCGGCTGTGGTTCTCTTCCAGACATGAATATTTTCAGAGACATGTTGTCTCTCCTAGAGGCTTTGAACAAGTTTTCGTCACAGAATTCCTAGTAGCTGACAAGAAGCTGAAGAAAGTAAACCCAAACGGCCTTCTGAAATTGATGAAGTTGTCATTAGAAAGGGCAACAACAAGATGTTATACGACTTGATTGCCCAAGCAGCAGTTGTCGCAATATGTTTGGGTATTTTCACAGGAAGGGGCGAAATTAGTGTGACGTGTTGGAACTTAGAGAAAGCTGGAGTATTAATGAACTGGGCAGTTTGCAATCTGTCTGAGTGCTATGAAATGCACCGTCTTAAGGTTATCCAAAAAGATTGCGTTTTGTTTATCCTGTTTTTGTAGACCATATCCTTGGGGTAGGCTGACAGGTATATTCTCAGATGCTTACGAAGCATGATGCTTGAGGGTTAACGCGAGTTTTTCACGGCTTGGTTATGATCCAGATGTAACAAGGCTGATTGTTGCCTGTTGAAGATGGCGCCGCTGTTCTCTTCATATTCATGTATGAGTTGTAGCGTGAGAAGGAGATTTTCTTAGACAATAAGGATAACGCTCACGTCATCTGCATATGTTTGGATACCACATTTATGTCCGATTAATGTGAAGCACTCGAGGCTAGAAAGGAGGGGCCACAGCAGCGATTCACTGGCTAAGGAATATACCGTCACCGATAGTGGATATCCCTGTCTCTACCAGAGATGTTGGGGACATGTTTTCATGTATGGTAGGTGTCTCAATATAATCTGAACGAAGCGGCTCTCAAAGCTTTAACTCATTAGGCTCTGCTGTAGGTAGGATGCGATCTTACGAAATTTTAAAGGTAAAAAATGCTAATATCGGGGAAGTGTTTGCACAATCGCCCATAGATCGGCGCAGTACCGTACTAGATTGATACTCTTCCAGTACGAGGAGAGTGACTTTCCGCATTCGTGAATTACGTTCCCAGTTATACTCATTCAAGTCAGCGATAAGGTACGTCATGGGTCTATAATGCTTTAGCATACCCGGTTCCGTACGCTTAGCAATAATGACGGTGTTCCCCATTGTGAAAGTCTCCGTTAGAGACCTGCTGGAAATGTGGTCCCAGTAAGTGCCGAAGTGCGTATGAATATCATATGCTCTAGGTGCCTTAATAGCTGGAGTCATTAGTAAGATTTGCGTTCGTTGTTGATGTCTACGGATTCAGAAAGCCCGTGGTTTGCGTCCACAATCTTCTGCAGATGGTCAAGGCTTCAAGCAAGCCGTTTCGGTACTTAAGTAGGGGTGCCCGTGCTGGTGTACAGTCATTGCAAATATACAATTATGTAGCTTTAATTACATTTTGCGTATTATAAATTCGGGCCTGTGAATCCTTCAGTGTGGCGACGAGTTGTTGTTGGGCTCGATTGCACTCGTTAATTACACAGTGAATCGTTGTTGTGTAATTAAAATCTAACGATGTATCTCTCGACTTACTTGCATATACTTTTGTCCCTAAATCGTGTGAGGCAGAGAATCGAAGCCTTGTATTGTATGATAAGCGGTAAGTTCTACTGCAGATGGCCAGAATCTTCATAGTTTTCTGAGCGCTGTAAAATAATATTTCTGAGTGTATATTCTCCATTGACTCTTCGTCTACATACAATGCCGAATGACTTTCTGCTTTTAGCAATTGAAACACCATCACATGTGATTGGGTGTCACTTGTGTCATACGTCTGTAAGCAAGATTTCCACACCTCTAAACATCCATAGGTCCACTGTTTCCGATGTGATAGTGAAGTGGAGACGTGAAGGGACACGTACATCACAAAAGCGTACTGGCCGACCTCTTCTGCTGACTGACAGAGACCGCCGACTGTTGAAGAGGGTCGTAACGTGTAACAGGCAGACATCTATCCAGACCGTCACACAGGAATTCCAAACTGCTTCAGGATCCACTGCAAGTACTATGACAGTTAGGCGGGAGGTGAGAAAACTTGGATTTCATGGTCGAGCGGCTGCTCATAAGCCACACATAACGCCGGTAAATGCCAAACGACGCCTCGCTTGGTGTAAGGAGCGTACACATCGAACGACTGAACAGCGGGAAAACGTTGTGTGGAGTGACAAATCACGGTACACAATGTGGCGATCCGATGGCAGGGTGTGGATATGGCGAATGCCCGGTGAACGTCATCTGCCAGCGTGTGCAGTGGCAACAGCAAAATTCGGATTCGGTGGTGTTATGGTGTGGTCACTTTTTTCATGGAGGAGGGTTGCAGCACTTGTTGTTTTGCGTCGCACTATCACAGCACAGGCCTACATTGAGGTTTTAAGCACCTTCTTGCTTCCCACTGTTGAAGAGCAATTCGGGGATGGAAACTGAATCTTTCAACACGATCGAGCACCTGATCATAATGCACGGCCTGTGGCGGAATGGTTGCACGGCAATAACATCCCTGTAATGGACTGACCTGCACAGGGTCCTCACCTGAATCCTTTAGAACACCTTTGGGATATTTTGGAGCGCCGACTGCGTGCCAGGCCTCACCTACAGACATCGATACCACTCCTCAGTGCAGCACTCCGTGAAGACTGCCATTCCCCAAGAAAATTCCAGCATCTGATTGAACGTATGCATGCGAAAGTGAAAGCTGTCATCAAGGCTAACGGTGGGTCAGCATTACCGATGGTGGGCGCCACGAACATGTAAGCCACTTTCTGCAAGGTGTCCGGATAATTTCGATAACATAGTGTATATCCCTTGTCTACAATTGACGAGTTGTGGAACACAACTTTCTGTCTTCCATTTATTAATTACTACGGGAGCCGTCCATTAACTGTACCCCTAATTTCACAGAACTTCAATTTTTATCAAAATTCCGTGATTTACACAGTCCAATGCTTTGAATACTTCACAGAAAATACCGAATGGCGGTCTTCTCTTATTTAATCTTTGTGAAACCTTGTGACTGAGGGTGTAAATAGCATTGTCAGTGGAGCAGCCACTCTGCGATTGAAATTGTAGTTGACTTAAGTATAGGGTTATTAGCAAAATGCGACACTACTCTAGAGCAAATCATTCTTTCAAAAGTCTTACAAAATGGCGTCTGCGGTGAATCAGGTCGGCATTTATTCATATCGCAGCTATTGCAGGACTTATAAATGGAGTCTATTTTGATAACTGGAAAAATACCTTGACTTAGTTTCATTGCTTATTTCATAGATAGTGGTACTCACTACATTTAATTTTTGAGAGAGTTTATTATTTACTTACTTTCAGATAGAGCGGCATGTGAGTGTGCCGGATCACAAGATATATGGAAGTGGTAATACTCGAATCCATCGTGATACTTTTAGAAGTTTCTTTTCCTTCAGGAAAGTCGCCGTGTTCGAGTCTAGAATAATCTCTAGAAACTGGTTGCAGGAGGACATCAGAAATGCTAGTCTATAATTCTGTTCATCCTTTTATTTTCATGTATTATAAACACAAGTAATCCAGTCTAGCAAGACTGTTCGCTTTACGAGAAATTCTTGACAACCGAGAACAACGAAAGAACATAATTCTCTAGTTGGAATATCGTAGGAACTGGTGTGTTATTTGCTGTGAATACACTGAATTGTTTCAATTCTGTTTGGACTTACTTTAACGCCTCTCATTTATGAACGTGTGTGGCAGTTAAACAATGGCATGGTGGCTGAATCCATGAATTAAAATGCATTTTCAGACTAAGAATTTCTGGGTACTGTCTTCATTTTTAATGTAAGACTGATCCACACGTAAACCCTGGAATGGGTATGAAGACAATAAAGCAATGATCTAGCCGTCATATTAATTAAGCGAGTGAACAATATGACCTACTCCAAAGCGCAGCAAGTAACAGCTGGCCTTCAAGTGCTGTTTAGAGAAAAGCATTATTACCCTTGATAACGATTTCTCTCACTCTTTCGCGTTAAAATAGTCTTTCTTTAAATTTAAGTTTTCAACATACTGCCATTAAACCGTTGCATTTCTATACAAGAGAACATAGAAGTCCGTGAACCCTGCAAACTAGATATCAATCCAAACCTGCACGTGTCCGTCTCTGTATAAGTCTACTTTTATGATAGAGAAATTTATAAAACAATTACCATTAGGTACCACATACTATGTATCGCATGTTCCATTGTTTAAGGTGTGCCTTAAAAAACGGAGATAAAACTGTAGATAAGCATCGTATGTACAGTCGTGGACAAAACTAGCGAGACCCCTCGCCTTTTCGTTATGCTGATCCGCACGGCTTTAAAGTCTGCTACACAGCATAACAGGCAAGGCGACGAAGTGCTACCAACATACTATGCACAGGCGTGAAATTGACAAACTCTCTGAACTTTTTTAGGCTGTTTTCGATAATTTGTAATACTATATTAATGCTGATTAGTGTGTTAAATACAACACGTAAATATAAGACAGAACAGAAAGAAGAAACGCTAATTGGTATGAACTGTACCAATAAAAATGAATTTCAACTTATCGAGATATCATAATTGTTTTAGTAAGACAAAGAACCCCGGATCGTTACGAATTAGCAAAATATTATCCGCTTTCGGCCGCGAAACGGTCTGTGTCAACGTTCAGACCAGTCATACTGGACTACCATTGCTGACCTACCATGAAAGTGTGCAAATTTAACAATGCATGAAGATTCATAACGAAATTCAGTTAAAAATCATTCAGTGCCACACGTAAGTCAACTCCATTAATGACAGAAGCGGAAAAAGTAGGCAGTAACATGTATGAAATTCTACAAGAGTGTCATATTGACATGCACAGGGCGCCAGTACAGAATAAAGGTAGCGATAAAACGTATTGGGGGCGCGAGAATTTCTTAAAATTGCTTTACTGATATTCTACCTGCCTCCATCGAGATTAGAACCGAAAACAAACCAGACCTTCCTTTCACTACACTAGCAGACAACCCAGGCAGCCCTCTATTATTACCCCAGACATGAATAAGCCGGCAATTTCGCAATGAAAATGGCAAAATGATCTGCAGTTTCTGTTGCATAGAGCTTTCTGGACTCAAAAACATGAATTTTCTTCCTTTATGTCACCGCTTATGTGCAACCATTCGGGATGTTTATCGAAATAGCAAAATACTGTTATTAGAGAGTAAATTTAGTAGGATATTTCTGCACCACCTCAGGAAATAAACGGCTACACAGCTGCCAAACGTATTCTACACTGTTTGGAATTCTCCACTAGACTCGCCACAGCCAGAAAACGTTCATTAGCCTAAGTGTTTCTTAAGATACCTAGCAATGGGAATGTTCGCACTTCTAAAACACGGTAGCATTAATACTGGGATGTGAATTACCACGTGTATAGGCAAATGGATTCTATTTGCATTCCTGTAAACATTATTTGGATCGAAAGCGTGGCTACGATTAATATGCTGATGTATCGACTACAACTAGAACATTTCGAATAATGAGTAGGGGGTGTTATTTATGCGGCCCTCATCTTTAGCTGTTATCGTTGTTAGGATTTCGTCACCTAAACCGGTAAAAACGGAACCCTACTAGTCTCACTTTCTTGACCGTCTATCGGTCTACCCAACCTTTAAAACCCGTTTACCTCCAGAACGGGTAGACATAATAAGCGGAAATGTATCGCACTTCTTGCGGCAACCGGTCCCTTGGTGGTGTAAAAAAGTGAGCTTCTATGTCAACGCAATCTAAAGATACGGCCGTTTATGAAAAGAAAATTTACGTGAAAGGTCAAAAAATGGCTCCAAGAACTATGCGACCAAACTGCTTACGTCATCAGCCCCTAGACCTAGAACTACTTAAACCAACCTAACCTAACACACGTCCATGCCCGGGGAAGGATTCGAACTGACGGCGCAAGCAGCCGTGCGATCCGCGATATGACGCCGTTGAAAGCACGGCTAACCCGCGCCGGAAAGCTGTTAATATCATCTGATGTTGCTAACAAGTTATTTATTTCTGGTGAATGATTTTCTGCGCAGTTCATTTAAGATAGAATAACTAAAATATATTTGATGTTACGGAAGACGAAGGACGCCTAATTCCTTTCCCTCTCTTTACTTATGATGTTACATTCGCAATCTGAGCATACGTATTATCCATAACCACACTTTAGCACCACACAGATACGTGAATGAAACACATTGGCGTAGAGTTTTAGACATAAAAACTGACCGCCGGCCGCCTGCCACAGAGACTAAGTCCGAGTCTATTCACTTAACGTAGCCAATAAAACTGACCGGCCATCTGCACAATCTGGCAACACTGTAAGATGCGGAAGCGTTAGGAGGAAGTGTTGTCTACTTCCGAGATGTTCTCGGATTGTGTGAGCCCGTGGTCTAGTGCTAGCCGGTACGGTGGCTCAGCGTGTTCGGTCAGAGAGCCGGTTGGCCTCTGTAATAAAAAAACTGAGTGGAAGGATCAACCACCGAACTTGAACAGGATGTCCTGCGACGTCCGCAACGACCAAACACAACGATCAATAATGAACAACAAGAAAAAAAAAATGGTAATCGTCATGCATTCTAAGCTTATGGTCGCCTGTTAGTGTCCAACTATTTTTTTTTACCACATTTCTGTCTAATGTTATGATTCTGATTGAGCATCGAAGATAATTCGCTTAACATTCTACCCACCAGCAACGACAAGTATTCCAGAAACAATTCCGCAGGACAGCTCGTGGCTGCGCCGCGATCATAACAGCTTACGCTCGAGCGTTTCCTCGCGCTGCAGCGGCTGCCGGCCACCGGCCAGACGCCACCCGCCGCCTGAAATCCGGCGCCGCCCATGTGAACGCGGCGCCACGCTGTCAGTGTATGTATCAACTGTCATTTTCGAATTTGAAGTTCTAGTTATCATCTTGCAGTTAAACATTCGATTTTGCATACTTGAAAATCATGAACTACAGTTAAGCATTGTAAAAATTGCGTCGCAAGTGGAAAAAGGTGTAACACCTGAAACACAACGTTTACTTTTGGTATAACAGAGGGGTGAATGCAGAGGAGGCAGCTAGAAAGATTTGAACTGTGTTTGGAGCGAGTGCTTTTGGTATAAATACGCCAGAAAAAGCTATTCGTGTTTCAACAAAGATCGTTCTGGCATGAATGATTTTCCACATTAAGGAAGTCTCGACTACTGATATATGTGATAGATTACCATTTAACCATCATGCGACATTTGCATTCAACAGGCAAAGTTCAGAAGTCTGGTGTAGGAGTACTGCATGCTCTAATTCGAAACAACAAAAATCAACGGAGTGACTATTATTGAATGTCATCAGGTCACTCATCGAGCATTCCTTTCGGTCGGAGTGTAAGAAAATCGAGCAACAAAACTACATCACCCGTGCTACTGCATGATAACGCACTATGTTGATTTGAGAAACAAAACAATCCAGGAGATTGATAGAAAAGTCGTCTGTCAGGCACTTGTATTGATAGGGAAGTCCTCTCTCAAGCACTTGTCCCTCTCGTCATATATTTGTAAAATTTTACCTTTCCCGCTCTTGATCGATCAACCGTCAAGGCAATTCATTTCTAGACGGAAATACTCTTAAAACTACTCTGGTTTAATGACATCGTTAGAACCAGTAGGTTTCTACAGGCGTAGAATCTGTAAACAACATTAGCATTGTCAGATCGTTTTAGATATCGTGAAAGAAAATTCTGCTGCTGATTAATTTCTCTTTGATAATTACTGTTGCGTTTAGTAAACTAATGGAAAATGCAATTAAAATATTCACTGTACTAATACAAATTAAATTCAGCTTACTACAGAAACATCACGACGGCAGTCTATCTTAATAAAGCATTAAGTGTCTGTGAGACGATTGAGCCTATTTTAACACGAATTACTAGGATATTCCCGACTTTTGACTTCGAAAAGATCTGTATTTATTTCATTTCCTGTACCATTCGTAAGTATTATGAAAATGTGACATTTCATAGATAAAATTATGTATTCACAACAACAAAAAATATGTCGGCAGAAAACAAAAGTGGCATTATGAATTTGGCAGTACCGTAAGGTTTTCGCTCTGACACTAAGAGTTACTGAAAGTAGCAAGACGAATTTTGCTCGAGCGTTGTCTTACGATTCCATTATTGAGTTTTTATCAGCCTGCTTGTAGCTGTGGTACAAAAGAATTAAAAATCTGGCTTTCTGCGAGTCTCGAAAGGCGAACGAAAGCAGCTTGCACCTGTTAGCTAAGCATGTTACCTGGGAACTGGTTTTTTCCTAAAGTGGGAAGACGTCCTTTTGTGGTTGAATTGTTGGCAAATGTCAGTCAGACGTGTGCCGTTGGTCTAAGCGTTTCGGTGTGTTGAATTTGTGCCAAAGATTTTTCTACAGGTTTTTTCTGTCCCAAATAGAGAGTTGAAGTCTCCCACTAGTATTTTCACGTCATCCTGGTGAATTTTGCTGATAGTATTTTCGAGTGTGTTCCAGAATTTTTCGACATTTTCGGAGTTTTTCTTATTTTCGATGTTGGTGGGGACACGTGCATTGATGAGCGTATATTTTTTACTGTGGCTCTGAATGAGCATAGTCATAAGTCGCTTGTTGATGGGCCGGCCCCGGTGGCCGAGCGGTTCTAGGCGCTTCAGTTCGGAACCGCGCGACTGCTATGGTCGATGGTTCGAATCCAGCCTCGGGCATGGATGTGTGTGATGTCCTTGGATTAAGTTAGGTTTAAGTAGTTCTAAGTTCTAGGGGACTGATGACCTCCGGTGTTAAGTCCCATAGTGCTCAGAGTCATTTGAACCTTTTCATTGTTGATGGGTGTGATTTCTTTGACAGAGTTGATGATAGATCTGTGTTCGAGAAATGCAATGCCGAAGATTGGTACGCCTTTCGCTACCTTTTGTTGTATTTTGCTTTTGAAGACGCAATGGTTTCCCTAATGCAAGGTTTCATTGTCAGTTAGTCGTGGTTCTTGAAGAGCAAGGATGAGAATTTTTTGTTGGTGGATTTCTTTTGTGAGATTATTTAGTTTTCGTGTTTGGATCAATGTATCGATGTTTACTTTTAAATGCATGTTTCTTCCATGTAGGGAAATTTACCAGAGATCTTCGATATTCTCTGCCGTGCTAACCTGGAGTCCTTAGAATCCGAAAATCCAACTGCCGTCTGTCGACAGCCGGGTTGTATACCACCTGGGGTAAAGTTGACTTTGCTTACATAGTTCATGTTTGCTTGTGTTTCATTGGTTTGGCTTGGGCGATACCAGGACCGGACAGGACCAGAGGGTGTTGAAGCCTTTGAAAGCAAATATTTTCAGCCAAGCTCATTGAGCTAAGAGACGGTGACCAGAGTAGCGGTGATTTTCACTCAGACGTGTCTGGATTTTGAGTTCAACGGATTTGGTAGCCGTTCAGGATTGTGTTAGTATTTGGTTCACCCCTAGTATTTGATTTCCTCGGTACCACCCATATGGGGGAGGGTTTCCCCTATCCGCCACACGCGATTATTATTATTGTCATTATGTCATCAGCAAATCCGATATGGTGTATCTTCCCACCACTGAAATAGATGTGTATTGTTCGATTCAGTATTTCCATCACATAAATGTGGGTCATAATTACGTTACATTGCTGCTAGAAGACATATTTCTCACTTTTTCTTAGACAGTTGCTACCTGTTACTCCATCATAGGAATTTATGTGCGCAGCATTGTTGCAATACAGACGTTCAAATCATCCGATTTCTGTAATTTCGTTTCGATACCAGATAGTTCTAATCGGATTCAGCTAGGCAGTCTTAATGTGGATATCTGACTACGACTCTCATCATGTGATGGACTGGGTAAATCACATTCTTAATCGGACTGTTGAATATAGATCACTTATCTATGACAGGACCTGAATTTTTAAACACTGTGGAAAATAATAATCCAATGTGCTTATTACAAATACTTTATTTAAATATAAATACATGGACTAACGAGATAATAGTTTATTTACAGGAGCAGAGCCCCATCCATCATAGCAGAGCAGTGCGAGATTGGTTTCAGGCCCAAGAGAGGATAAAGCTGTTGCCGTTTGTTCCACGATCACCATACATCAACCAGATAGAGAATATGTGGGCAGAGGTAACAAGGCCATTGCCACGTGGATCTACAAAAGCAAGCGACCTTTGGACAAATATAGAAAACATATGTTGGGAAGTAAACCATCACGCTACACTATCGACGACTTAATGAAATCAATTCCCTAAGCCTTCGAGAAATCTTACGTAATGATCGTGGGTGGGTTGGTTACTAAAAGTATAAAAAAATGTTCAAATGTGTGTGAAGTCTTATGGGACTTAACTGCTAAGGTCATCAGTACCTAAGCTTACACACTACTTAACCTAAATTATCCTAAGGACAAACATACACACTCATGCCCGAGAGAGGACTCGAACCTCCGCCGGGATCAGCCACGCAGCCCATGACTGCAGCGCCCCAGACCGCTCGGCTAATCCCGCGCGGCTACTAAAAGTATACTCGTCCACAAAACCCATGTGGACAATTATCTGATAATCGGTCAGGATTTGCTTTGTCGCAGCTCTTTAGCATACAAGTCCATTTACTTTCAGGCTCCTCCTTACAATTCTTGCAATGTAAGGTAATTGAAAAAACTCATCCACTCGACGCCAACTGAGGAACTGACTGGTGCATGTGTTGTTCAACACGCAGTAGTCGTCAGCCTCACTGGAATCAATGGCTGTGTGTGTGTGTGTGTGTTTTAGTGTTCATGCACAATCTGAATTAATACTATTAACATTAGAGAGACAACCAACACTAAATAATTCATCAAATATGACTGTAAAGTATTTTAATGCGATGGGAAGTTACTAACTGAATTTTCATCCAACCCACGTCCTGCATATTACGTTAAGTAAGATGTATTAACTCCATAGTATCGTTAGCAGAGACAGTGCGCTCTTGTTGTCGAGGCTCGCGACAAGCGCAGCGATCAGCAGTGCCCAATGCCGCCGCGATTTGTTTATGTTGGCTGAGCGTGGACACTGCAGCAGACGCTTCGCCATAAACAGAAAGAAATCACCTTGGCTCTGACCGCAGTGAGCGGATATCACTGCCTGCATGTTCTTATAGTAACCAACGTGAGACTCTACTCACAGGTGCCATGGAGCAATTGCAACGGGTATCATGTCATTAGTCATCAGAATATTAACCAGTGATGAAATGTCCACTCTATTTGAATCCCAAGACAATAGGAATCTTCTCACAAAGGAATGTGAGGTGATATCAAAATTTATCCAACATACAAAAATTAACTGCAGGGCTTTCATGTATGCATTAGTAGCACACAAGGAAATATTATGTCTTGGAAGCGTATATTTCATTTCCTCTTCTCATATTAACGCCCTTGTTTTATTATGAAATGGGAAAATAAACACAAAAAACTTAAGTTCCTGAGAAGCATATAAGTCATTTCCTCTTCTCATATCATAACTTTTGTTTTAGTATGAGGTAAAAAAATAAACAGTTTAGGGTTCTGAAACATAATATGACACCAGATTCTTATCGTAGGCGCTATCGGAAACGCAAAAAGCAGGGAGCTGTCCATTGTTTTGTCCAAAAGTCTGTTTCCTTTCATGCATTACTCACGTTAGGAGATTCTTATTTAAGGACTTGTGGGCATCAAGTTCTTGAACAGAACAAGCCTTATGTTATTGTGCTAATTACGGTATGGAAAAAATGCAACAAAGACGAGTTCCCCTGGAGCAGTGAGGATATTTGCACATGTCTGTATTCAGCAATGACCGCCAGCTGCCACAACACTTCACAGAATCCTTGCGGCAGGCCACACAACTGTGCGTGCACTTCAGACTTCATTCAGTAAGACGTCAGGAGTTGGATGGAAACGTCAAACTCGTATTCAATCCAGAATGAGGTGTTATTAAGGTAGTTCAACGTTCTAGCAATTACACTTCTATAATTCCCATATGCGTATTCCGATAGCCAAAAGAACCCGTTAGTGCGAAACCATCTGGAACTGCATTAACATCAAACTGCAAGACAATACGTGGACTCTTCTCTTCGCTAAGTGACCTGTTACTGACATTTAGGATTCTCTCCGTCCTAGGCGTAGTGGAAATGGAACTTCAGAGGCGCCGGCGTGTGTGGCCGAGCCGTTCTAGGCGCTACAGTCTGGAACAGCGCGACCGCTACGGTCGCAGGTTCGAATCCTGCCTTGGGCATGGATGTGTGTGTGATGTCCGTAGGTTAGTTAGGTTTAAGTAGTTCTAAGTTATACGGGACTGATGACCTCAGCAGTTAAGTCCCATAGTGCTCAGAGCCATTTGAACCATTTTTTTTTTTTTGGAACTTCAGAGGCGCTTTCGCTATTCTTGACAAACATGAGAAACTTGTAATCACTGCGAGTTACGACTGCGTGATGATAATGGTTCAGGTTGTCAGTTGTTGTGGTGGTGTTATGCTGTCAAACTGCTTAAAGCAACGTTAATGGTGGCGCACATAATTTAGCGCTGACTACCTACTTAAGTAAAGATAGTGTTGTTGCGTCGTCGCTTGTCTTTATTTGGCCTCAGCTTGAGTAATCCGATTTAACGAACATAGTACTACATTCGCGGGCTGCTAATGATACAGTATGACATCAGAGATCATCGTGCGGGTATTACATTAATTCTGCAATGAATTGCTTAAAAAATATTACCCTCAGCTATGCAGCTGGATTGACTCATTACACAGGTACTCTATGTTGCACTTGGTTAAGTGATCAGTTCGCTACAATCCTGCTTCTTCTGTTTGTAAATAATTGAATACTTCAAAAATGGCTCAAATGGTTCTGAGCGCTATGGGACTTAACGTCTGAGGTGGTAAGTCCGCTAGAACTTAGCACTATTTAAACCTAACTAACCTAAGGACATCAGACACATCCATGTCGGAGACTGGAGTCAAACCTGAGACCGTAGCTCTCGCGCGGTTCCAGACTGTAGCGCCTAGAACTGCTCGGCCACACAGGCCGGCATACTTGTATACTGACCATTCGTTATTTGACTAAATATCTAAATATCTAAAATCTAATTTGCGTGTATATGACATGGGTTAGCTCCGGCACGAAGGTATGACTAAGGATTGGATTCCGTTGGAGTCCCGTTATTTTGATGGCAAGACTAATGTTCGCAAATCACCTCTATTGCCTCAAAAAACAATTGCATCTTTAATATCGAAGGACCGACGTCCACACTGTCACAGCGCGTTGAAACACAGCAACGACAGCAGATGAAAATTTGTGACCGACTGAGCTTCGAACCTAGACCTGCTGCTTACTAGACAGACGTTCTGACCACTGGACTATTATTTTTTTTAAAGTTTGAGAAGACTTTCAGCACCAGGTAGGTGGAGGCAAAGAGGGCAGGGGTCGAAAATCCGAGGCCTGGCCACAGTGCCTCCCCCATACCTGTCACTGAGCAGCTGCATTATTCACATGTATTCCGTGTTTGCACTCATATATTCCGTTAAATTGTTGAACAAAATTGAAGTAGTAATTAAGGTAAAATAAATTACAGATTGTCGCTTCCAATGGCGTGCGTTCCTTGTGGAACATAACTTATAACAGTGAACAGGGTGACGGAAAAATAAATAACAAACATTCATTCAGAAATATATTCACAATTTAAGTTATTATGCACTGGATGCATATGAGGTCTGTAAGGAAGCCATATATTTTTCAACAAATGGAAGAAGTTTCAGAGCCGGAGGGGTTTTGCCAAATTAGAACAGTTGTGATTTTAGAACCAACGTAAAAGAATATTCCAGGAATAAAAAAAAGTGAAAGAATAGTATTCTGCTTCTAATCAATAAAACTGTCCATCTCTTTGTAGCCCACATAAAGCAATAGATAAAAAAATTTTAAACCATTCCTTATATTTGTTATTCTTCTTCAGCTTAAAATGTTCTTCTGCAATATAAAACATGCACTCTTCTAAGTTTTGTTTATTACGACGTACAACACAAACTGTCCCAGAAGCCACGAGTAACTGTTATTCTTTGTGAACGGGTAACATTTCCAGTCGGGTTGTAAAGTTTCAGTTATCGGTACATGACTTTCTGCGGTTCTGTGGATAGTGCTAATTTCTTCCTAGTCGAGTTCCAAATTCTGATTCTATTTTCACATAAGAAGGTGTGCGCTACAGTTTCTACAAGCCCACATTTGTCGCAGTATGAAGATGGTCTCAATTTGATTTTTCATAATCGTTCCGCTGTGGGTATGGTTTCGTTTACAACGTTGCACCATACGGCACTTACTCTAGTTGGTATAATTTTATTGTTGATATTTTTCCAGACGTTCCTCCAGTTTTTTGTACGTTAATTCACCGGAATTGGTTTGTGTAGACCATGTCTGGTAATATAATCATAGACGGTTCTAGTGTTGGTTTGTGCTGGTGGAAGTCTTATACAGCTCCAATCGCCATAGTACTTACGGACGTAATCTAGGCTGGCGTGCTACATTAACAGGAGCGTTCCTATCTCCAGGATCTAACGAGGGGAACAGAAGTATCGTGATGCCTGTCTTAGTGACGTGTATTAGTTTAAAAGGACGTCTTTAATTCCAAGTCCTCTGTTTTGCCTCTGCAAAGTCGCCGTGTGGAAGGGTACTTTGAAGATATTTTGTTTCCACATATACCAAGAGGCTGCAGCTAATATTTTATGTGCAGTGACCTGCAGTATCAGTAAGACTGCTGCGACATGATAAATTTTGCTAAGTATGTATGTATTTATAAACTGAACTTTCTGCAGTCAGTCTAACAATCGCATGTCATGGGCCTTCAACAAGGGTCCGATGACATTAAGTTTCCGCTCCCAAGTGTTCGTGGCCATGCGCTTGAGATTCGCCCTTAATCACAATCCGAGTTGGAGTCTCTCTTCAGTTACATCTAACCAGTGCGCAGCTGTTGCACGATTGTAAGAACCGACATGCAGTATTTTGGATTTAAAATTTTGTAAATTTGTGATAAGAACTTATGAGACCAAGCCCCCCGACCATTATTCCACTCGCTCGCGGCCACACTGTATTCCCGCGTGGGTTTGGACGATGTCGTGCGCCTAGCACTGAAAACTTTAGATGAGCCGCCGAGACCCAAATAATTATACAGGATGTTTCAGGAGGAACAGTAAATATTGTAGGAGGTGGTAGTATAGACAAGTTGCAGAAGAAATGCCATATAACATGTGTCCAATTTTTATTTCGTACATACAGCTGGGTTCAATGCATTTCCGTTTCGTATGTTGGTCCGTACAGGATCCAATTGTCTACATTTCCTTGAAAATGACTTCCAGCGTTATTGGAAGAGGTTTATTTGGCTACAGGAATGCCTATGTTCCTCCAGCATGACGGGGCTCCTGCAAATTCTAGTCGTCAGGTGAGACATTATCCAAACCTAACATTTTCTGGAAGATGGATCATTAGATATGGGCACTTTTCTTGGCCTTCAAGGTCCCTGGACGTTCTCTCTTTGGATTTTTGCCTGTGGGGATGGTTAAAGGCGAAGTCTACAAAGAAAAAGTAAACCCAAGAGCCGATTTGATCGTTCGGATTATGAATAGTGCAGCCCTCATAAAAGAACGCGAAGACGACCTCAGAAGAGCTACACGTAGTGTTATCAAGAGAAGTCAAATGTGCATTGAAGTTGGTGGGTAAGTTTTTGAAAATCAACTTTGATCGTCCTCATTTGCCTTTGATTTGAGTTTGTTAGTGTTACGTACTAACAGCTGTATCTCTGTCCTCAATAAAAAGTGGACGCATTTATATGGAATTTTTTTATGCATTTCGTCTGTATTACCACCTGCTAAAATATCTACTATTCCTCCTGAAAAACCCTGTATATGGATATATGTGTGGTGTCTGTTCTTTCGGACATGTCCGAAAGAAAATGTTTCATGGCATTCTGCAACGACCTTCGATCTAGTTGTACGGGCTGATAGAGATTTCAGAGCTGCTTGGCTGTCTGAATAAAAGTAGATGCTACGATTTTTGTAGGGCCTACTCTAATTCTCCTCCGTGCACTTGCTGATAGAAGATGTCATGTAATACTGTGGCCATCTTCCCTAAAGAGATTCTAGGCAGTACACCAGACCCGGTACATTCATCTGTTTTCGACCTGTCAGCAAACCACTATATTATGTCTCCTGCACGGTTTAGTGGTTCGTTCTTCCACTGCTCCCTGCCTCCAACTGTTACATGGCAAGGTTTATTGAAACAGCTACAAGTTATTGTATAGTTAGTCGGCATTTTCCGAGCCATCGCCATACTGATTTGGGATTCCGTATATTCTAACTATATCCAGCTATTTCCAATTTTTAGCCTTTATGTCCCTGCCGCTGTCTCCATTTTAAGCCACAGGTGTAAGGCTGGCATGTCTAGCGTAATATCGATCCCAAGAGTGGATGTCCTGCTAATTCCATCTGTTTGTGAAAGCAGATCAGTCTCTGCGCTTTGCCAGACTCCCTAGCAGCCACCTTCTGTTCGACTTTGTTCATATTATAGGCCTATAAATTACCAATGGTCTTTTTACAGAGGTGTATATCCAGTAAGTACTGGGTTTAGACCCCATTTTACCCTACAGCAGCTTCTAGTGCTTATAAGATTGTCTTTCGCAGTGGAACACATTATTTATGTGAGGTGTTCATAATATTTTTCCATCCAGGACTACCTCTAGATACATTACAACCCAGCTATATGTATGTTCAATAAAAATTGGACACATGTTATATGTCATTGTTTCTGCAATTTGTCTATACTACCATCTCCTACAATAATTACTATTTCTCCTGAAACATCCTGTATAATTATTTGGCTCTCGACGGGTCATCTAAAGTCTTCAGTGCTAGACGCACGACATCGTCCGAACCCTGACGCACGACATCGTCCGAACCCTCGCGGGAATACAGTGTGGCCGCGAGCGAGTGGAATAATGGCCGAGGAGGATGGGGGGTGGGAGGGGAGGGAGGGGGGGGGGTACCGCGCATGTGGTATACGGCAAATATGGGAATTCGCGTCTGATGAGGAGCGTGTGTAGATATGTGCTGCAGAGAGGTTGGTTGCTGTGTCCCGACACTGCCCACCGTCGGAGCTTCGAGTCCTCCCTCCGGCATTGTCCATAGTTTAAGTTAGATTAAGTAGTGTGTAAGCTTACTTGGTCCCATACGTTCTCACAACAAATTTACAAATTTTTAAATTCAAAATACTGCATCTCGGTTCCTACAATAGTGCAATAAGTGCGCACTCGTTAGATGTAACTGAAGTGAGTCTCCATCTCGGATTGTGGTTAAGGGCGAACCCCAAGCGCATGGCCACGAACAATTGGGAGCGGAAACTTAATGTCATCGGAACCGTGTTGAAGGACCATGACATGCGATCTTTAGACTGCTGCAGAAAGTTCAGTTTATAAATACATACATACTTAGCAAAATTTATCATGTCACAGCAGTCTTACCGATCCTGCAGGTCACTGCACATAAAATATTAGCTGTAGCCTCTTGGTATGTGTGGAAACAAAATATCTTCAAAGTACCCTTCCACACGGCGACTTTGCAGAGGCAAAACAGAGGACTTGGAATTAAAGACGTGCCTTTAAACTAATACACGCCACTAAGACAAGCATCACGAAACTTGTGTTCCTCTCGTTAGATCCTGGAGATAGGAACGCTCCTGTTAATGTAGCACGCCAGCCTAGATTACGTCCGAAAGTACTATGGCGATTGGAGCTGTATAAGACTTCCACCAGCACAAACCAACACTAGAACCGTCTATGATTATATTACCAGACATCGTCTACACAAATCAATTCCGGTGAATTAATCTACAAAAAACTGGAGGAACGTCTGGAAAAATATCAACAATAAAATTATACCAACTAGAGTAAGTGCCGTATGGTGCGATGTTGTAAACGAAACCATACCCACAGCGGAACGATTATGAAAAATCAAATCGAGACCATCTTCATACTGCGACAAATGTGGGCTTGTAGAAACTGTAGCGCACACCTTCTTATGTGAAAATAGAATCAGAATTTGGAACTCGGCTAGGAAGAAATTAGCACTATCCACAGAACCGCAGAAAGTCATATACCGATAACTGAAACTTTATAACCCGACTGGAAATGTTACCCGTCCACAAAGAATAACAGTTACTCGTGGCTTCTGGGACAGTTTGTGTTGTACGTCGTAATAAACAAAACTTAGAAGAGTGCATGTTTTATATTGCAGAAGAACATTTTAAGCTGAAGAAGAATAACAAATATAAGGAATGGTTTAAAATTTTTTTATCTATTGCTTTATGTGGGCTACAAAGAGATGGACAGTTTTATTGATTAGAAGCAGAATACTATTCTTTCACTTTTTTTTATTCCTGGAATATTCTTTTACGTTGGTTCTAAAATCACAACTGTTCTAATTTGGCAAAACCCCTCCGGCTCTGAAACTTCTTCCATTTGTTGAAAAATATATGGCTTCCTTACAGACCTCATATGCATCCAGTGCATAATAACTTAAATTGTGATTATATTTCTGAATGAACGTTTGTTATTTATTTTTCCGTCACCCTGTTCACTGTTATAAGTTATGTTCCACAAGGAACGCACGCCATTGGAAGCGACAATCTGTAATTTATTTTACCTTAATTACTACTTCAATTTTGTTCAACAATTTAAAGGAATATATGAGTGCAAACATGGAATACATGTGAATGATACAGCTGCTCAGTGACAGGTATGGGGGAGGCACTGTGGCCAGGCCTCGGATTTTCGACCCCTGCCCTCTTTGCCTCCGCCTACCTGGTGCTGAATGTCTTCTCAAACTTTAAAAAAAAATAATAGTGCAGTGGTCAGAACGTCTGTCTAGTAAGCAGCAGGTCTAGGTTCGAAGCTCAGTCGGTCACAAATTTTCATCTGCTGTCGTTGCTGTGTTTCAACGCGCTGTGACAGTGTGGACGTCGGTCCTTCGATATTAAAGATGCAATTGTTTTTTGAGGCAATAGAGGTGATTTGCGAACATTAGTCTTGCCATCAAAATAACGGGACTCCAACGGAATCCAATCCTTAGTCATACCTTCGTGCCGGAGCTAACCCATGTCATATACACGCAAATTAGATTTTAGATATTTAGATATTTAGTCAAATAACGAATGGTCAGTATACAAGTATGCCGGCCTGTGTGGCCGAGCAGTTCTAGGCGCTACAGTCTGGAACCGCGCGAGAGCTACGGTCTCAGGTTTGACTCCAGTCTCCGACATGGATGTGTCTGATGTCCTTAGGTTAGTTAGGTTTAAATAGTGCTAAGTTCTAGCGGACTTACCACCTCAGACGATAAGTCCCACAGCGCTCAGAACCATTTGAGCCATTTTTGAAGTATTCAATTATTTACAAACAGAAGAAGCAGGATTGTAGCGAACTGATCACTTAACCAAGTGCAACATAGAGTACCTGTGTAATGAGTCAATCCAGCTGCATAGCTGAGGGTAATATTTTTTAAGCAATTCATTGCAGAATTAATGTAATACCCGCACGATGATCTCTGATGTCATACTGTATCATTAGCAGCCCGCGAATGTAGTACTATGTTCGTTAAATCGGATTACTCAAGCTGAGGCCAAATAAAGACAAGCGACGACGCAACAACACTATCTTTACTTAAGTAGGTAGTCAGCGCTAAATTATGTGCGCCACCATTAACGTTGCTGTAAGCAGTTTGACAGCATAACACCACCACAACAACTGACAACCTGAACCATTATCATCACGCAGTCGTAACTCGCAGTGATTACAAGTTTCTCATGTTTGTCAAGAATAGCGGAAAGCGCCTCTGAAGTTCCGTTTCAATTACACCTAGGACGGAGAGAATCCTAAATATCAGTAATAGGTCACCTAGCGAAGAGAAGAGTCCACGTATTGTCTCAAGTTCTTGCAGTTTGATGTTAATGCAGTTCCAGATGGTTTCGCACTAACGGGTTCTTTTGGCTATCGGAATACGCATATGGGAATTATAGAAGTGTAATTGCTAGAACGTTGAACTACCTTAATAACACCTCATTCTGGATTGAATACGAGTTTGACGTTTCCATCCAACTCCTGACGTCTTACTGAATGAAGTCTGAAGTGCACGCACAGTTGTGTGGCCTGCCGCAAGGATTCTGTGAAGTGTTGTGGCAGCTGGCGGTCATTGCTGAATACAGACATGTGCAAATATCCTCACTGCTCCAGGGGAACTCGTCTTTGTTGCATTTTTTCCATACCGTAATTAGCACAATAACATAAGGCTTGTTCTGTTCAAGAACTTGATGCCCACAAGTCCTTAAATAAGAATCTCCTAACGTGAGTAATGCATGAAAGGAAACAGACTTTTGGACAAAACAATGGACAGCTCCCTGCTTTTTGCGTTTCCGATAGCGCCTACGATAAGAATCTGGTGTCATATTATGTTTCAGAACCCTAAACTGTTTATTTTTTTACCTCATACTAAAACAAAAGTTATGATATGAGAAGAGGAAATGACTTATATGCTTCTCAGGAACTTAAGTTTTTTGTGTTTATTTTCCCATTTCATAATAAAACAAGGGCGTTAATATGAGAAGAGGAAATGAAATATACGCTTCCAAGACATAATATTTCCTTGTGTGCTACTAATGCATACATGAAAGCCCTGCAGTTAATTTTTGTATGTTGGATAAATTTTGATATCACCTCACATTCCTTTGTGAGAAGATTCCTATTGTCTTGGGATTCAAATAGAGTGGACATTTCATCACTGGTTAATATTCTGATGACTAATGACATGATACCCGTTGCAATTGCTCCATGGCACCTGTGAGTAGAGTCTCACGTTGGTTACTATAAGAACATGCAGGCAGTGATATCCGCTCACTGCGGTCAGAGCCAAGGTGATTTCTTTCTGTTTATGGCGAAGCGTCTGCTGCAGTGTCCACGCTCAGCCAACATAAACAAATCGCGGCGGCATTGGGCACTGCTGATCGCTGCGCTTGTCGCGAGCCTCGACAACAAGAGCGCACTGTCTCTGCTAACGATACTATGGAGTTAATACATCTTACTTAACGTAATATGCAGGACGTGGGTTGGATGAAAATTCAGTTAGTAACTTCCCATCGCATTAAAATACTTTACAGTCATATTTGATGAATTATTTAGTGTTGGTTGTCTCTCTAATGTTAATAGTATTAATTCAGATTGTGCATGAACACGAAAACACACACACACACACACAGTCATTGATTCCAGTGAGGCTGACAACTACTGCGTGTTGAACAACACATGCACCAGTCAGTTCCTCAGTTGGCGTCGAGTGGATGAGTTTTTTCAATTACCTTACATTGCAAGAATTGTAAGGAGGAGCCTGAAAGTAAATGGACTTGTATGCTAAAGAGCTGCGACAAAGCAAAGCTTGACTGATTTTCAGATAATTGTCCACATGGGTTTTGTGGACGAGTGTACTTTTAGTAGCCGCGCGGGATTAGCCGAGCGGTCTGGGGCGCTCCAGTCATGGGCTGTGTGGCTGATCCCGGCGGAGGTTCGACTCCTCCCTCGGGCATGAGTGTGTGTGTTTGTCCTTAGGATAATTTAGGTTAAGTAGTGTGTAAGCTTAGGTACTATGCTCATTCAGAACCCCAGTAAAAAATATACACTCATCAATTCACGTGTCCCCACCAACATCGAAAATAAGAAAAACACCGAAAACGTCGAAAAATTCTGGTTCAAAATGATTCAAATGGCTCTGAGCACTATGCGACTTAACTTCTGAGGTCATCAGTCGCCTAGAACTTAGAACTAATTAAACCTAACTAACCTAAGGACATCACACACATCCATGCCCGAGGCAGGATTCGAACCTGCGACCGTAGCGGCCGCTCGGTTCCAGACTGTAGCGCTTAGAACCGCATGGGAAAAATTCTGGAACACACTCGAAAATACTATGAGCAAAATTCACCAGGATGACGTGAAAATACTAATGGGAAACTTCAACTCTCTATTTGGGCAGAAAAAACCTGTAGAAAAATCTTTGGTACAAATTCAACACACCGAAACGCTTAGACCAACGGCACACGTCTGACTGACATTTGCCAACAATTCAACCACAAAAGGATGTCTTCCCACTTTAGGAAAAAACCAGTTCATGCTTAGCTAACAGGTGCAAGCTGCTTTCGTTCGCCTTTCGAGACTCGCAGAAAGCCAGATTTTTAATTCTTTTGTACCACAGCTACAAGCAGGCTGATAAAAACTCAATAAGGGAATCGTAAGACAACGCTCGAGCAAAATTCGTCTTGCTAATTTCAGTAACTCTTAGTGTCAGAGCGAAAACCTTACGGTACTGCCAAATTCATAATGCCAAAAAATGGCTCTGAGCACTATGGGACTCAACTGCTGAGGTCATTAGTCCCCTAGAACTTAGAACTAGTTAAACCTAACTAACCTAAGGACATGACAAACATCCATGCCCGAGGCAGGATTCGAACCTGCGACCGTTAGCGGTCTTGCGGTTCCAGACTGCAGCGCCTTTAACCGCACGGCCACTTCGGCCGGCTCATAATGCCACTTTTGTTTTCTGCCGACATATTTTTTGTTGTTGTGAATACATAATTTTATCTATGAAATGTCACATTTTCATAATACTTACGAATGGTACAGGAAATGAAATAAATACAGATCTTTTCGAAGTCAAAAGTCGGGAATATCCTACTAATTCGTGTTAAAATAGGCTCAATCGTCTCACAGACACTTAATGCTTTATTAAGATAGACTGCCGTCGTGATGTTTCTGTAGTAAGCTGAATTTAATTTGTATTAGTACAGTGAATATTTTAATTGCATTTTCCATTAGTTTACTAAACGCAACAGTAATTATCAAAGAGAAATTAATCAGCAGCAGAATTTTCTTTCACGATATCTAAAACGATCTGACAATGCTAAAGTTATTTACAAATTCTACGCCTGTAGAAACCTACTGGTTCTAACGATGTTATTAAACCAGAGTAGTTTTAAGAGTATTTTCGTCTAGAAATGAATTGCCTTGACGGTTGATCGATCAAGAGCGGGAAAGGTACAATTTTACAAATATATGACGAGAGGGACAAGTGCTTGAGAGAGGACTTCCCTATCAATACACGTGCCTGAGAGACGACTTTACTATCAATCTCCTGGATAGTTTTGTTTCTCAAATTAACATAGTGCGTTATCAAGCAGTAGCACAGGTGATGTAGTTTTGTTGCTCGATTTTCTTACACTGCGAAAGAAAGGTGTCTCAGTTGTTGGCAACAAATTCCAGCTGTGCTGCACACACCCTTGGGGCAGAATTCGTAGCCCAAAACACACTTTTGGAATTATCAGATGTAAAATATCATGTTCACGTTACTCTTTCCTCGAGTTTACGTCTTTTGATGGGGCTCAGCCTTTATTTCTTCTTAGGAAGTTGACAATAAAGGCAACAACTCCAGTAACAGTACTGCATAGGAATGCTCGATGAGTGACCTGATGACGTTCAATAATAGTCACTCCATTGATTTTTGTTGTTTCGTATTAGAGCATGCAGTACTCCTACACCAGACTTCTGAACTTTGCCTGTTGAATGCAAATGTCGCATGATGGTTAAATGGTAATCTATCACATATATCAGTAGTCGAGACTTCCTTTATGTGGAAAATCATTCATGCCAGAACGATCTTTGTTGAAACACGAATATCTTTTTCTGGCGTATTTAAACCAAAAGCACTCGCTCCAAACACAGTTCAAATCTTTCTAGCTGCCTCCTCTGCATTCACCCCTCTGTTATACCAAAAGTAAACGTCGTGTTGCAGATGTTACACCTTTTTCCACTTGCGACGCAATTTTACAATGCTTAACTGTAGTTCATGATTTTCAAGTATGCAAAATCCAGTGCTTAACTGCAAGATGATAACTAGAACTTCAAATTCGAAAATGACAGTTGATACATACACTGACAACGTGGCGCCGCGTTCACATGGGCGGCGACGGATTTCAGGCGGCGGGTGGCGTCTGGCCGGTGGTCGGTAGCCGCTGCAGCGCGAGGAAACGCTCGAGTGTGAGCTGTCCTGCGGAATTGTTTCTGGAATACTTGTCATTGCTGGTGGATAGAATGTTAAGCGAATTACCTTCGATGCTCAATCAGAATCATAACTTTAGACCGAAATGTGGTAAAAAAAAAATAGTTGGACACGAACAGGCGACCATAAGCTTAGAATGCATGACGATTACCATTTTTTCTTTTCTTTTTTTTTCTTATTGTTCATTATTGATCGTTGTGTTTGGTTGTTGCGGACGTCGCAGGACATCCTGTTCAAGTTTGGTGGTTGATCCTTCCACTCAGTTTTTTTATTACAGAGGCCAACCGGTTAGCACTAGACCACGGGCTCACACAATCCGAGAACATCTCGGAAGTAGACAACACTTCCTCCTAACACTTCCGCATCTTACAGTGTTGCCAGATTGTGCAGATGGCCGGTCAGTTTTATTGGCTACGTTAAGTGAATAGACTCGGACTTAGTCTCTGTGGCAGGCGGCCGGTGGTCAGTTTTTATGTCTAAAACTGTACGCCAATGTGTTTCATTCACGTATCTGTGTGGTGCTAAAGTGTGGTTATGGATAATACGCATGCTCAGATTGCGAATGTAACATCATAAGTAAAGAGAGGGAAATGAATTAGGCGTCCTTCGTCTTCCGTAACATCAAATATATTTTAGTTATTCTATTTTAAATGAACTGCGCAGAAAATCATTCACCAGAAGTAAATAACTTGTTAGCAACATCAGATGATATTAACAGCTTGCCGGCGCGGGTTAGCCGTGCTTTCAACGGCGTCATATCGCGGATCGCACGGTGCTTGCGCCGGCGGTGTTTTTATGTCTAAGTCCGTACACTTCAGATATTTCGTTTCCCATGAAATGGTGGCAGACGATGCTGTGGTGTCTTCGAAGCGCGAGCTTCGTCAGTGCAAGATATCTCAGCACAGCTGATCGAACGTTTTCTTCCTGCTGCTAGTCTAATGGACATTGGCAATACTGTAGAATACTTTTTGACAACTATGTGATCATCGATTTATGTTCGTGGGTGGTTCATAATTATGTTAGTAAAATCACTCGATATTTTTATGTTCTTTAAATTACATTTGCTTCATGATTCGTATTGAAGACGTAGGAAACGTATGTTATTTGGTCCAGGAAGCACGTTCCAACGTAAATTGATGCTTACATTGACATTTATGTTGCGAATTAGTCGTCTTATTCATCACATGGATAACGAGGATGCTCCGTTTTGCTACAGTTGTTTCATAGCTAACAAGGGAACCTCCCCATCGCACCCTCCTCAGATTTAGTTATAAGTTGGCGCAGTGGATAGGCCTTGAAAAACTGAACACAGATCAATCGAGAAAACAGGAAGAAGTTGTGTGGAACTATGAAAAAAAATAAGCAAAATATACAAACTGAGTAGTCCATGCGCAGGGATAGTGTGAGTTCGGGAGCGCCGTGGTCGCGTGGTTAGCGTGAGCAGCTACGGAGTGAAAGGTCCTTGGTTCAAGTCTTCCCTCGAGTGAGTCGTTTCATTTTTTATTTTCAGACAATCATCACCACACGTACTGTTTATCAACAAATGTAGCAAATAATCATATAAATGTTCGACAATTGCTCGATCCCTTAAGGAACTTTCCGATGCCTTACAGTTCGGAAAATATTCATTGATATTGTTATTGAAGTCGCGAGCTATATTTGCTGGATTCATATTGCCCACGGAATGCATCTCACGTATTTAATGCACTGTCGTCCAAAGTAGCGAACAGTCAACTGCCAGCCAGGGAGCCTCGTTAGCAGGAATACTCTCTCTTTCGTGCGCTGTAATCGACTGACGTCATGTGTTTCGATGTTTGTTTCGGTGTAGCGTCATCATACTACGGCGCAGTTACCTCGCATCGGACGGACGGACGGACAGATAATAATTGTCTGAAAAGAAAAGATTCAAATTTTCACTCGAGGGAAGACTTGAACGAAGGACCTCTCGTTGCGCAGCTGCTCACGCTAACCACGGGATCAGGCGCTCCTGAGCTCCCTCTGTCCTTGTTGTTGCCTATCTTGCGCATGGACTACTCAGTTTGTATATTTTGCTTATTTTTTTCATAGTTCCACACAACTTCTTCCAGTTTTCTCGATTGATATGTGTTCAGTTTTTCAAGGCCTATCCACTGTGCCAACTTATAACTAAATCTGAGGGGGGTGCGATGGGGATGTTCCATTTGTTAGAGGTATTGTGTGTTGGTGGCGTTGCCAGTTTACATACTGTGCATGTAACACACAATAAATGTGTTGGATGCCTCCTGTGATCAGTTTACTTGAAAAACGTTTGTTGTCATCGTAATTTATGTAACTGGCTCTCCGACTTCCAATTTGACAATTTGTGGAAAAATTGTTTACCTTGCTAGTCCTAGTTTCAAATATTGTCTGACAGAAGACGTAGGCATGAAGGAGTCAGTAAAAGCAATTATTCGCTATTATAGCAAACTTTTGAATCCACTGGACACTTGAATTCTCTATTTTGATTCTGAGAGTTTTGTTATTTCTCTTGTTATTTACTGTCTCAGTGTCATCCGTGAGAATAAAATTAAAGGCAGTTGGATTAGGTTCCTGATCTATAAACTATGATTTAATATTCTGCGCTGGTAAATAAATTTTGAAGGTTATATTCTTTACGTAAAACAGAGTATCGGTTTCAGTCCTAGGATTGACGATAAACTTCAGAAAAACAATTACAGAATAGTGGCATATCGATTATTGCTCCTCACCATCAACAATAGTTGTTACCCATAGTTTCGTATTTGCTATTTTACCGTCGTTACCCTTTAGAAACCAGCCTGATCTTTCCACAATGCCATTTTTGACTTGCTTCTTAATATGTCCTATAACTACAGATTTGTTGAAAATATTAACTGTTAAATACGCTATTCCACAAATTAAAAACTTCCAGTTATTCTTCATATCTTGAAACTTACTACCGTTGACTTTCACTGAAGAAAAGATACATGATAATAAAATGAAATCAAAGATTAGAATGTCAAAGCATAGTGTGAATGGTTAAAATGAAATGAACTAAAAATCATCTTCTTGTCTAAAACACGTTACTCTTCCAGAGAACTTCGGCATCTCTCAAAATTTTTTACACCTCTGATGTTTAGCCACATGTGGACAAATAGTGGGTCTCATGATGCAGCACTGTTTAGCCGTCACAAAATAAAGCCTCAAAAATCAGTAAATAAAACTATTCTTCTACTGTTGCTCCGAATCGCATATACCAACCGCCCTCTGCTGCGACAACGACTCAAAGTCTACTGGGTATTTAATTTTTCTCTGCTTTCTCGGGCCTCCTTACCTCTCCTTCTAGCCCAACCTTTGTTCTCCAATTACGCCTTCATCGGCGAGCTTCTCCTCAATATTTTTCATTTGTGCTGAATTGTTTTGTACCCTTCTTGCATATACACGTGTGTCATGTATTTTTTACAGACTGCATGAATATATAAGGTGTGTATTTCTTCTCTTGTCAAATTAAATATTACATATCTTGCTGTGAATTAATTTGTTTGTCCACATTCCACTTACTGCGTTTCCTTGAAATTATATAAAATATACGTCTGTAAATAAAGAAAAAACTTGAAACAGCTTTGCAGCTGATTGGTGAAGGGCTGAAAAAAAAAAAAAAAAGAAAACGACCTCCGCTGATGCTGCTTAGTATCGCGTATAGCCTCCTTCGGCTTCCACAACAGCTCGGTCTGTTGGGCACTGAGCCCACAACTCGAGCCACATAACTAGGAGATTCAAGTAACTCATTCCAAGCGTCATGAATCACATCAGAAAGCTGTCGGCGAGTCGACGGTAACTGCCCATTTTCTCGTATTACTCTGCCCAAATATTCTCAATGGGATTCATGTCAGCTCCTTTACGTGGCCATTCCATTACAGTAATATTACTATGGTCGTCGAACCACCTCTTAAAGACACGTGCCATATGAATAGGCGAGCGATCTTGTTGGAACATGATCTGATCATCGCCAAATCTTGCTGTCACAGAAGGCTACATCACGTTCTCCAGAATTGAATGTAATTGCGCGCATCGAATCTTCCTTCCACTTCCCACAGGAGCCGACACCCTTCGGCCGATATCCATGCCCATGCCGTTACCGACTCCCTGCCATTCCTTCGGCAACTGTAATATATTTTCGATTATACCTAGCACCTTCAGGCCGGTAAACAATTACTTTTCCGGTTGATGCCGTAGAGAAAACTTTTTCGTCCGTGAAAATCACTCGCCTCCAAAACTGGAGAGGTTTGTCGACATTTTCAGCAGCAAAAGCAAGGCGAGCTTCTCTGTCGGAAACAGTCAATGTTTCTTTCACAGCAGCGCTTCTTGCTCTCAGTCCACCTTCCCTTAGACGACGAGTGACGGTCTTACTACTAACATTGAGACCCAAAGTCTGCTGAATTTGTCGTGGGGTGACAAATGGGTGGTTATCACTGAAACGGCGTATCTGCTGATCCTGAGCTGCTGTTGTTTTGCGGCGACGGCCATGAGGCCTCCCATTCCGGTTACCACTCTCGTCTGATCCACCTGGCTACCGTCGACTTGGGAAGACCCATAGTTCTTGCTATATAGCCATTTGAAGATCCCTCTGCATGGAGTGCTATTATAGCGCCCTTGTCTTCCTCAGCCAGATGAGCCATTTAGCGTTGACTGAATGATTCGTCGCGGTTAATATCTGCTGCGGAAACAGCGCTAGTAGGAAACAGACTGCCTCCTCCACGACGGCAGCCACAACGTAGTGGCCAAGTATGTGTAACACGGAAATCGATGGCATAAACGAGAGGTCGCAAGCCCGTACCCCTGTCATTACATAGTGGAGCAACTTAGAATCTGTAATTTTCCTCAGAAGGGACTGGTCCACTCTTGTTATGTCTTATCCTGATAAATATTACATGAAATGAAATGTTTACGTTTTGCATATGCGGCAGGCCTAAAGCAAGAAACATTTCTGAAATATATGAGGCAACCTGAAGAACACTTCGTGAATTTTAGCTGTAGAAGGTTGCCTTATAAGAAAGAAAACGTGTTTATTCTCGCTCGCCGTGTTTCCAAGTGGCGCAGTTTACTCTGAGGCATACATAATTCTCGCCGGGCGTAAGAAGCGACTCGACTAACGAGGAGAACTCGCCAGGTGTCAAAGGCTGATTGTCCGGAAACTTTGCTCAGTGAAGGAGAGGACAAAATAAGCGAACATGTGTTTCGACTTATCTGCAGACACTCGACCGTTTCCGAGAAAACGACGGTCAAAGTTATCAACGCGCTTTTGATATAGTGTAGATACAGGGTGTTTCAAAAATGACCGGTATATTTGAAACGGCAATAAAAACTGAACGAGCAGCGATAGAAATACACCGTTTGTTGCAATATGCTTGGGACAACAGTACATTTTCAGGCGGACAAACTTTCGAAATTACAGTAGTTACAATTTTCAACAACAGATGGCGCTGCAAGTGATGTGAAAGATATAGAAGACAACGCAGTCTGTGGGTGCGCCATTCTGTACGTCCTCTTTCTGCTGTACGCGTGTGCTGTTCACAACGTGCAAGTGTGCTGTAGACAACATGGTTTATTCCTTAGAACAGAGGATTTTTCTGGTGTTGGAATTCAACCGCCTAGAACACAGTGTTGTTGCAACAACACGAAGTTTTCAACGGAGGTTTAATGTAACCAAAGGGCCGAAAAGCGATACAATAAAGGATCTGTTTGAAAAATTTCAACGGACTGGGAACGTGACGGATGAACGTGCTGGAAAGGTAGGGCGACCGCGTACGGCAACCACAGAGGGCAACGCGCAGCTAGTGCAGCAGGTGATCCAACAGCGGTCTTGGGTTTCCGTTCGCCGTGTTGCAGCTGCGGTCCAAATGACGCCAATGTCCACGTATCGTCTCATGCGCCAGAGTTTACACCTCTATCCATACAAAATTCAAACGCGGCAACCCCTCAGCGCCGCTACCATTGCTGCACGAGAGACATTCGCTAACGATATAGTGCACAGGATTGATGACGGCGATATGCATGTGGGCAGCATTTGGTTTACTGACGAAGCTTATTTTTACCTGGACGGCTTCGTCAATAAACAGAACTGGCGCATATGAGGAACCGAAAAGCCCCATGTTGCAGTCCCATCGTCCCTGCATCCTCAAAAAGTACTGGTCTGGGCCGCCATTTCTTCCAAAGGAATCATTGGCCCATTTTTCAGATCCGAAACGATTACTGCATCACGCTATCTGGACATTCTTCGTGAATTTGTGGCGGTACAAACTGCCTTAGACGACACTGCGAACACCTCGTGGTTAACGCAAGATGGTGCCCGGCCACATCGCACGGCCGACGTCTTTAATTTCCTGAATGAATATTTCGATGATCGTGTGATTGCTTTGGGCTATCCGAAACATACAGGAGGTGGCGTGGATTGGCCTCCCTATTCGCCAGACATGAACCCCTGTGACTTCTTTCTGTGGGGACACTTGAAAGACCAGGTGTACCGCCAGAATCCAGAAACAATTGAACAGCTGAAGCAGTACATCTCATCTGCATGTGAAGCCATTCCGCCAGACACGTTGTCAAAGGTTTCGGGTAATTTCATTCAGAGACTACGCCATATTATTGCTACGCATGGTGGATATGTGGAAAATATCGTACTATAGAGTTTCCCAGACCGCAGCGCCATCTGTTGTTGAAAATTGTAACTACTGTAATTTCGAAAGTTTGTCTGCCTGAAAATGTACTGTTGTCCCAAGCATATTGCAACAAACGGTGTATTTCTATCGCTGCTCGTTTAGTTTTTATTGCCGTTTCAAATATACCGGTCATTTTTGAAACACCCTGTACCTTCTGCAGCCGAGAACGCAATTGAAGCGGTGGCTCGGTGGCTACCGTCGTTCCTTCTTAACTTTGATTCCCGTGTTCGAGACCATATTGGGGTTTTTTATTACTATTTTTCCTGCCTCTTTATCAGAATTATCTACGAATGTTTTTTTCTAATTTATGTTGAAATAATGTTGTCATTATTCGCCAATTAACTTTATGTGTAATAAATTAATTAAAAAAATAATAAACGAATGAGACAAGCTGATCTAAAATCATCTGGTCTGCCTCATGTATCGTTATATCCAAATGGTTTATAAATGTTAATCTACATTCAGATCCGATTATGGCACCTTTAGTGTGTTGAAACCGGTTATCCAGCAAACAGTATTTAAGCGATCTTGGCTTCTGAATTATTTCTACGACAGAGTGATCGCCCCACTACGCACTATGTGTTCCCTTTTTAACTTAATTTTTACACGGTAAATTAACTGACGAATAACGACAACAGTGTTTCAACATAAATTGGAATAAACATTCTTAGATAATTCAGATAGTGAGGGGGGGGGGGGGGGAGGAAAAACCGGGTTTCGAACTCGCAGGGCAAAGTTCCGAAGTCGCTATGGTAGCCGCAGAGCCACCGCTTCAGTTGAATCCTTACCCGCTAAGAGGTATCTACACTATAGCAACAGCGCATTGAAAACTTTGACCGTCGTTTTCTCAGAAGCGGTAGAGTGTAAGCAGATAAGCCAAGACACGTGTTCGCTTATTTTGTCCCCTCTTTCACTGAGAGAAGTTTCAGCAAGATCGGGGTATGACGCTTGGCGTGTCCTCTCGTAAGTGGCGTGCGTTGGGATTCAGTAGACAGAATGCGTCCACTTTCCTCGACTACTCATTGACATGTTTGGAAACTTTCTTTCTTGTAGTGGCACTTTGCATTATGAGGGCTGATTTTCCTGATAACGATCTACTAATGGACTTTGCTCCTAATTTACGTTACTGTGTAGTAGACCTACTGCAACTTCTTAAACCGGAAATGTTTATTTATTTGGATACTCCGCTTCTTAGTTGCAACATTTCGCTATTATATTTTCCTTTGTTTCAAAACGGCAAGTTAAGATGACCACTGCAACTTGGTAACATCAGTAACAATTTAATACTTTGAAACAGATATACGTGGTGTAGGAGGAGTGTACTCTGTTGAATGAGGAATACCTTACACACGAAAGCTGCGTTCAATAACAATAATTAACTTTCGGTTACATGACAAAACACAAGTTCAAAAATGGTTCAAATGGTTCTGAGCACTATGGGACTTAACTACTGAGGTCATCAGTCCCCTAGAACTTAGAACTACTTAAACCTAACTAACCTAAGGACATCACACACATCCATGCACGAGGCAGGATTCGAACCTGCGACCGTATCGGTCACGCGGTTCCAAACTGACGCGCTTAGAACCGCACGGCCACAACGGCCGGCCAAAACACAAGTCGAAGCACTGTCAGTTCATCTCAGTACCCAGTAAAACTCAAACTGGAACGATCGAAAACATACTTTTGTGGGGAAGACAAACGAATGACTGCGTTTTATTGGCCGCACACTAAGAATACGCAACAGGCCAACTGAAAACACTGCCTACACTACGTTTGTCCGTCCACTGCTATAATATCCTTGACAGACGTGATTGACTGCGCACGCAAAAACGTCCAAGCAACGGTAGCACGATTTGTAATGTCACGAAATAGGGGAGAGAGGGTCCCAGATTTGATAATCGAGTTGGGGTAACATTCATGAAAACAAAAGCGTTTTTCGTTGCTGCGAGATCTTTTCACGAAATTTCAATCACCAACATCTGTTCTGAATGCCAATCCTCGGGAACTTACACAGGAAGAAACCATAGTAGTAATGTAATTCAAGGCTCGCAAGAAAAGATTTAAGTCGTCCTTTTTCCCGCACACTGTTAATGACTGGGACGGTAGAGAAATAGTCCGAACCTTCTACCAGGCACGTAAGTCTGGATTGCAAAGAAATCTTGTTGATGTAGTCATGTAGATGTAACAACGAAATTATGTTGTAATTGCGACATGTGACTTTCATTTGATTTGAACATCGAAGTTGTTTGCTATTTATTTACTTTTTGTTCATTAGTTTCAGCCATATACGAACACCTAGGCGCGTTAAATTGATATTGAAATAAAGTGTGATGCATGGACCAATAACAGTAAATTCTTACCTACTTGTTATGGTACTGCAGTATCTGCCAGCGTCTTCAGAAGTGGATATCGCATACGACGTTCCTAGGGTGTTTATAAATGGATATTGCAGACGACTTCGAACAAAGTTTGAATGTAGCTTCGTAAAAGTTCCGTGATCAAACGATCTGAGTTGCTGGCGAATACAGTTTATCATTATACATGAGGTGAATAAGGTTCCGCCGGGTGCTGTGGTCGAGCGGTTCCAGGTGCTTCAGTCACGAACCGCACAGCTACTTCAGTCGCAGGTTGGAATCCTACCTCGGGCATAGATGTCTGTGATGTCCTTAGGCTAGCTAGGTTTAAGTAGTTCTAGGTCTAGGGGCTGATAACATAAGCAGTTTGGTCGCATAGTTCTTGAAGCCATTTTTTGACCTTTCGCGTAAATTTTCTTTACATAAACGGCCGTATCTTTAGATTGCGTTGACATAGAAGCTTACTTTTTGACACCACCAAGGGACCGGTTACAGCAAGAAGTGCGATACATTTGCGCTTATTATGTCCACCCGTTCTGGAGGTAAACGGGTTTTAAAGGTTGGATAGACCGATAGACGGCCAAGAAAGTGAGATTTGTAGGGTTCCGTTTTTACCGGTTTAGGTGACGAAATCCTAACAACGAAAACAGCTACGACAGCTACTGAAGATGGGGGCCGCATAAATAACACCCCCCAATACTTATTCGAAATGTTCTAGTTGTAGTCGATAAATCAGCATTTTAATCGTAGCTACGCTTTCGATCCAAATCATGTTTACAGGAATGCAAATAGAATCCATTTGCCTATACACGTGGTAATTCACATCCCAGTATTAATGCTACCGTGTTTTAGAAGTGCGAACATTCCCATTGCTAGGTAGCTTAAGAAACACTTAGGCTAATGAACGTTTTCTGGCTGTGGCGAGTCTAGTGGAGAATTCCAAACAGTGTAGAATATGTTTGGCAGCTATGTAGCCGTTTATTTCCTGAGGTGGTGCAGAATTATCCTACTAAATTTACCCTCTAATAACAGTATTTTGCTATTTCGATAAACATCCCGAATGGTTGCACATAAGCGGTGACATAAAGGAAGAAAATTCATGTTTTTGAGTCCAGAAAGCTCTATGCAACAGAATCTGTAGATCATTTTGCCATTTTCATTGCGAAATTGCCGGCTTATTCATGTCTGGGGTAATAATAGAGGGCTGCCTGGGTTGTCTGCTAGCGTAGTGAAAGGAAGGTCTGGTTTGTTTTCGGTTCTAATCTCGATGGAGGCAGATAGAATATCAGTAAAGCAATTTTAAGAAATTCTCGCGCCCCCAATACGTTTTATCGCTACCTTTATTCTGTACTGGCGCCCTGTGCATGTCAATATGACACTCTTGTAGAATTTCATACATGTTACTGCCTACTTTTTCCGCTTCTGTCAGTAATGGAATTGACTTAAGTGTGGCACTGAATGATTTTTAACTGAATTTCGTTATGAATCTTCACGCATTGCTTAATTTGCACACTTTCATGGTAGTTCAGCAACGGTAATCCAGTATGACTGGTCTGAACGTTGACACAGACCGTTTCGCGGCCGAAAGCGGATAATATTTTGCTAATTCGTAACGATCCGGCGTTCTTTGTCTTACTAAAACAGTTATGTTATCTCGATAAGTTGAAATTCATTTTTATTGGGACAGTTCATACCAATTAGCGTTTCTTCTTTCATTCTGTCTTATATTTACGTGTTGTATTTAACACACTAATCAGCATTAATATAGTATTACAAATTATTGAAAACAGCCTAAAAAAGTCAGATAGTTTGTCAATTTCACGCCTGTGCATAGTATGTTGGTAGCACTTCGTCGCCTTGCCGGTTATGCTGTGTAGCAGACTTTAAAGCCGTGCGGATCAGCATAACGAAAAGGCGAGGGGTCTCGCTCGTTTTGTCCACGACTGTACATTGAGGAAGCTTCCGAAAGTACGAGATGCTACGTAGGAGACGTCACAGGTTTCTGTGGCATGCTGGCTTCTGAATGCGTAACGAAGACGCATTGCTACGCAGTTTCTTAGTCCGCAGTCCTTCATGAGTCTGGCCGCAGAGGAGAGTTCATTTCTTTCACTAAACTCATTGCTGCAAGTAATTTATGGACCCTCTCATCTCGTACAGTGGCAAAGCATTTAGTACTATGCATATCTTACAGTTCGCTTTCTGGGAAAAAACTCTTTAATCTTCCAGAATGTTCGTTTCGTCTCAGAAAAGTGGGACGTAGATTCTGTTACGTGCCTGTAGTGTAAATATATAAATTTGTGTTACCCTCTTCTATACTGTGGAAGTGCGTTGGCATGGTATCTGAACTACTTCGCATTATTAAAGCTGCTGATAAAAGCGACTGCATAGATCCTACTATACATAGATATTTACGCTTGACATCAAATAAGCATCATTTTTATCTCTCGTAGTTATGTTATATTTATAACAAGTGTCAAGCTGCAAAAATTTTTAGTGTATGAAAGTAAGCACATTTATCTAAATAGCAAATTATACTTTGTAACTCATAAAAAGATTTCTTATGAGTTTTCGATCACGGTTGAGAACATTTTATAGGTTCCCTTTTGAATAAAATTACTTTACGACATTAAATATTTTATGTAAAGTAGAATTATGAAAATACTTTAGAGAATTTTAGAGTTTCTTGCAACAATTACCTTTTCGTGAATCAGTATGTATTTGGTCCCGCTTTATATTTTTTATTATTTGTATCTCAGATGACGACTTGCTGTTGGCCAAGATAGCAAATAATTTGTTTTTAAGTCTTACGTCCTCAGCATAAGTAACTACACACTGGTTACTGTTCATATGATTTTTCAATTTCTCCACAATTATCTTGTGACAAAACCATCCACAAGCGTTCCACACAACATTTGTGTGATGAGTGAGCATATGGTGTCTTGTATTTTTCGTGTATACGGCGTGTCGACTAGGCGTTACTCCGTATCAAGAGGGGCTTCATCAGTCCCACGAGTCACTTCCCTCTGTTTATTCGAAGTCTCGTTGTGCGTCCTAAGGTCCCACGCTTTACAGAGATTTTAGCCAACGTTGCGGTTCGCTAGTTGGTCTCTGATTTGTCCCTCAATAGATCCCTACATGTTGCAGTCCCAGTAATGTGATATTGAAGTCAGGAAACTGGTGGGATCCTACTTCATGCTATGTACGCTTATCAGCCAGACATTATGACCACTGACTTAGTATCGATATAAACCCCTCTAGGCGAGAACAGCATCACCTGCTGAGGAATGACTGCTAGTCAAACACACACACGGTGCATGTAGCATCAGTGAGCGTGTGTAGAATGAAGAAGGAGCGCGATCTCTCTAACTGAGGGCAGATTGTGATTGTGATGGCCCGTAGGCTCGGGACGAGCAGTTCAGAAACTGTGCAACTTTTCGGGTGTTCGAGAAGTGCTGTGGTGAGAGTCTTCAACATCCACGTCCAGACGTCGTGGGGTAGGGCCGTCAGCCCTCATTACAGATGTCGGACGTCGCAGGCTGGGCAGACTGATAAAACAAGGCAGACGGAGAACTGTGGCGGAACTAACATCACACTGTATTGCTAGGTACAGTACAAATGCGTCAGGACACACAGTTCACAGAACACTCCTAATGATGGGTCTCCGCAGCCGACGACCCATGCCTGTTAACACCACGACGTCCGCAGCTACGACTGAAATGGGCACGTACCATCGGCACTGGACGTTGGTGGAGTGGCAGACCTTTCCATGGTCTGATGAATCCCGATACCCTCTTCATCATGCTGATGGAAGGGCGTGAATCATTCGTCTTCCAGGAGAACAGCTCCTTGACACCTGTACTGCTGTACGGAGACAAGCTGGCAGCGGCTCCATTATGCTCTAGGAAACATTCACGTGGGTAGTGGAGCTCGTGCAAGGCACCATGATGGCCAAGGAGTATCATACACTGATTGCAGACCATGTACACCCTTTCATTATGCTTATTTTTCAACAACATAATGCGCCATGCCACAAGGCCAGGAATGTGACGCAGTGGTTCGAGGAACCCATTGGCGAGTTCCAATTGATGAGCTGGCCCACCAACTCGCCAGATCTGAACCCGATCCCACACATTTGGGATGTGATTGAACGTGGCGTCAGAACTCATCGCCCCCTACCATGAATGTATGATACTTAGGCCCCTTGTGTGTGTAGATGTGATGCCAACTCCCTCCAGCGACTTATTGCTTCCACGCCACGAGACGCTGCCGCTGTTATCCGTGTCAAAAGTGGACATTCCGCCTATTAGGAGGGAGGTCATAATTTTCTGGCTTATAAGTATATATGTGAAATGCAAATTTCTACGACGCTTGAACTGGGCCATTTTAAGCAGGTACCTTCCCAAGCCCGTTTGAAAACACAAGTCAGTCTTGACTTTTAGGTTCAGATTTTGAATTTTCGAGAGGGTTTTACTTCGTGGGAATTTCAGTTCTTACCGAGACTGCAGCCATGTATTAGTCAACTGCAGTATTGTTCCACATGTTTAATGAGGGCGCTTCGGTGTACTTATCGCACGTCTTAATCTCGATGTTTCAGGAGGACGTAATAGTACACGCACAACTGTGTTGTTCACAGTTCACAATGCAATGTGTTTTCCTCGGTCACCACTTTCCTAGTTCACTGTAGCGTTACCAGGCGATTCCGGTAAGGGCCACGAGAGACCAAGTGCATTAATATCGTCGTCGGTTAATAATTGAAAACAAACAAAGATAACTTCACTACTTCGACGTGATAGTTAAAACTACATGACTACCTATAGTATTTGGCTGTTTTCACCTATTAATAAACTTCAACAGGTAATGGAAGAGCATAAAAGAGCAGTTTTGAAATTATGCCGGTATATCAGGTATAATGAGACGTAAAAGTTATAACTAATACATATAAAATGGGACCCCAAAAATTAACGATGAAGTAGCAGAAACAATTGATGAGATATTTTTAAATTTTATTTATGTATGTCGAGGGCAACGACTTAGAAACACTTAGAAAGGAAAGCATAACTGGACTGGGATGCTTTTGATAGGCTCAATAGGGCTTTCTAAACAATTCTTCCAGTGACTTTGGAACAGAAAATTTATAATTCCTGTGCATTGACAGTACTGATATACAACAGAGAGATATGAGGTTAGCTGTATGGCTATGGAAGCTCGAGTACACACTTCCGGGCGTCCGTTACTAGTCGGCGCTTCATCACAGTGCTACTGTCGCTGAAACCAAGACAGGGAGACTCAAAACACAAGGATGGAGGTAGCAAGAAATTAAAAATTCATGATAGCGTACTTGTGAATACTGATGGAAGTTGGTGGTACAAACCAAGTTATGATACTGCGAAAATAAAAGCAAAACAGAAAAAATGATAAAATTTTAAAAAATCAGAGTGGCTCAAGTATCTCCGATCTGTCAGCAGCCATTGTGACGCCATACTCAGAGATATCCGAACAATCTGAAATGTGCGTTATGACGAAAATTATATGAAGATCTTGAAAATTCTGCAGTGTTTTCTTGTAAAATCAAGTTGAAAAGATTATTTACCAAAAATACGTCAAGATATTGGCAAGACCGGTGCACTTGGCACAGTTTAAGCAGCACTCGTGACCGATAACTGTGCCATGTCTCGTGCAAGGCCCAATGGCCCCTTAAATATCACATGACACCTAAATTCTTGAAACAGAGGTGGCCATTAAAAGGACCCATTCAGTCATATTTCCGTAATTTACAGTCCACTAAAAACTAAACAGCCGAACACAAAGCATGCACATGCCGCCTTATTACCCATGTTCAATAGTATGCTCACGCTCACGCACACGCATACCTACATATGCGCGCACGCGTAATGTTTATACCGTTAACGTATAGTTTAAGCAGCTGTTTTGTGAGCGACCGTACTTACTTCGAACTCTGATATACACTTGGTGTAAGGCACAGGGTAGCCTGTGATCAAATGTTTCCTGAATTTAAAGTGTTTTATGGTGCTTCTTAAGTGTCGCAAGGCCCTAAATATCTGCAAAATACATCAGCAGCACTACGTTTGCGTCAATGCAATTTTCATATCTAAAGTATTGATGCCTTACCCAAGAGTGAAGATATTTACATCTGCATCAACATTCGGCGAGCAAACTGACGGTGTCTGGCGGAGGGTACTTTTGGTACCACTAACAGGCGCCCCATTCCCTGTTCCATTCGCGCGTGGTGCGGGGGTAGAGTGATTGTCGGTAACACTCTGTATTAGCTATAATTTCTCGTATTTTCTCATCGTGATCATTTGATGTATGTGGGAGGAAGTAATGCATTGTCCGACTCATCCCGGAAAGTACTCTCTCGAAATTTCAGTACTGAACATCTCCGTGATGTATAGCGCGTCTCTTGTAGAGTCTCCCACTAGATTTTGTTGAGCATCTCTGTAACGCTCTCGCGCCGACTACACGATCCCTTGACGAAACGCGCCCCTCTTCCTTGTATCTTCTCTATCTCTTTCATCAGTCCTACCTGATATGGGTCCCAAACTGATGAACGATACTCAAGATTCGGTCCAACAAGCGCCTTCTAAGTCACTTAATTCCTGAATGAGACCTGAATCTCAGTATGGTATCTGCTTCTCGTATTATTTGTTTCATGTGGTCATTACACTTACGGACGCCCTGCATGATTACTCCTCGGTATTTTACGGTAGATACTGTTTCCAGCAAGTTGTCATTAAAAGACCGCCTGCTTAGCTGACTCATGCCGGCACGGTATCTCAGCGTATTCGGTCAGAGGGTTAGCTGCCCTCTGCTATAAAAAAAAACTGAGTGAACGGATCATCGATGAACTTGAACGGATGTCATGGGACGTCCGCCCCGAACAAATGCCACGAACAGTATCCAACAAAATGAGATAAAAAAAGAGAAAAAAAGGTGGTTACATACTTGGCTCCCATGCAGCGGGCCTGGCTTCGATTTCCAGCTGGATTGGAGATTTTCTCCGCACGGGGACTGGGTGCTGTGTTGTCCTCGTCATCACCGGCACGCGAGTCGCCCAGTGTGGCGTCGACTGATATAAGACTCACACTTGCCGGCCGAACTTCCCCGGATTGGACCTCCTGGCCACATTGCCATACGATCAGTTCTTTTTTTGTCATTAAAAGTGTAGTTGCAAAGCAGTGATTTTCCTTTCTTATGTATGTGCAATATGTTACATTTATTTACGTTTAGCGCAACTGCCAGACCCTGCACCATTTATCAGTTCTCTGTAGGTCATTCTGTAAATGGATACTGCCTTCTGGCGTTGCTACTTTCTTGTATGTAGACAGCCGCATCAGTTACTAACAGTGGTAAACAGCTTCTAACGCTTTCTACTAAATAATTTAAACACTTTATGAAGAAGTTATGAATCCAGACTCAAATCTGGTCCGATATTGGTTAGAATTTGTTCTTCCCTAGAAGGCAATGTGGCGCAATGTCAAACGCCTTCCTCAAGTCAGGGAACACGGTACCAATCTGAGCGCCGTTGTTTACAGCGCTATGGATCTCATGAAGGAACAATGAGAGCTGAGTTTCACAAGATCTGTTTGCGGAATCCACATTGATTTTTATAGACAAGGTTTCCGTTCTCCAAAAACGGAACAGTTCTTGAGCATAAAACATGTTCTATAATTCTACAACTGACTGACGTGGAGATAGGCTTATAATTATGTGCGTCTGTCCTACGACCTTTCTTGAAAACGAGAATGAGTTGCGCTTTTTCCAATCGATAAATATCTTTCATTGCTACAGTGAACTACATGAACTGCTGCTAGAAGGGAAGCAATTTCTTTCACATAACATTTAAAGAATCTTACAAGTATCTCATCGGTAAACGTGGATAACAACTTGTGGCTTTCCGAGGACGTTGACAATTCGAACAATATATACCGAGTAAACCCTGAAAATATGGGGTAAACATATGAACATTGTGTGATAGTGTTACTTCTCATGTTTAGATGAAACAAAACCACACAGGAAAATTACCTCGACAAGCGAATGAAAAAAAGACCGTATGAGGCTTGTCATAGGTCTGACACATGATCTAAAAGGACAAAATTTAATATGTGACAATCTCTTCACATCATATCCATTTGCCAACGACTTCTCAAAAGACATCTTACAACGCTGGGGGCGGTGAGAAAAAATATGTATGAACTCCCTAATATTACATTGAAGCGACGAAGAAACTCGGATAGGTATGCATATTCAAAAACAGAGATAGGTAAACAGGCAGAATATGGCACTGTGATCGGCAACGCGCATATAACCAACAAGTGTCTGGCGCAGCTGTTAGATCGGTTACACCGACACCGACATTGGACTGTTGACCGGAAACATGTTGCCTGGTCGGACGAGTCTCATTTCAAATAGTATCGAGGGGATGGGCGGGAACGGGTACGGAGAATACTTCATGAATCGATGGACCCTGTATGTCAGCAGGGGAATGTTCAAGTTAGTGGAGGCTTTGTAATGGTGTGAGGCGTGAGCAGTTCGAGTGTTATAGGACTCATGATACGTCTAGATACGACTCTGAAAGGTGACACGTACGTAAGCATCCTGTCACCTACCTTCATGCATGTCCATTGTGCATTCTGACGGACTTGGGCAATTTCAGTAGGACAATGCGCCACCCCACACGTCCAGAATTGCTACAAAGTGTCTCCAAGAACACTCTTCCGAGTTTAAACACTTCCATCGCCCACCAAACACCCAGACATGAACATTATTGAGCATATCTGGGATGCCTTGCAACGTGCTGTTCAGAAGAGATCTCAAACCCCTCGTACTTTAACGAATTTATGGACAGCCCTGCAGGTTTCATGGTGTCAGTTCCCTCCAGTAATACTTCAGACATTAGTCGAGTGCATGCCACGTCGTGTTACGGCACTTCTCCGTGCTCGAGGGAGCCCCTACACGATATTAGGCAGGTGTGCCAGTCTCTTTGGCTCTTCCGTCTATACCAAGCAAATCAGGTGTTCACACTTCAAAGTTCTTTTTTACTATGGATACCACGGTCGTATCTTACTTTTGAAGCAAGATAAAACAGGTTGTTATAATGAGCACAGCACAAATAAAGAACAGAGAAGACAAGAAACCAAGAATGATATTGGACTACAATGCGAATAAGGGGACAGTGGACACATCGGATCAGTTTATTGGCACTTACACACGCAAAGGAAAACCAACCACTGTCCAGTGATCATCTTCTAAAATGATATTGGTACTTCTGTGCTGTGCTTTTGTGCTGTGGACAGAGGTAAGTCCAGCATGGACAAAAAATATTCTTTACAAAAGAAGAACATTTTTCTATGAATTGGGAAGAATCCTAATGCTGCCACGAAATGAACAGTCAGCGGTCTTTGTTAGGAGAATACAATCAGGAAGTCGATCAACACCAAGCCCCAGCGGCGGCAACCAAAACTGCAGGCGTGCCAGGTGCAAAGTCTGTCCATGAAGTGGTAACAAGAAAACACAAGTGAAGTTTCAAATTCTATATTTGTAAAGCTCGCGTTAGATACCACTGCCAAAATTGTGGAATTATATTTACATGCAGAGGAACCAGGTCTAACTTGATTTGCGAAAGACATTCTACGCTGTAACCCATTCACCAAGTTAAAATCATACTGAGTACCTTTACATACATATTATTTCGAAACGTGTATTACTTGCCAAATGAGGTCAAGTGACTCTCGGGGCCATTCAAGAACTCTTTCATCCCTTGATCGTATCTCAATACATCCTCACATGGTTGTGGATCGATCACACTGGACACGCATTCGGGAGGACTGTGATTCACATCCGTGTCCGATCTTCCTGATTTAAGTTGTCCGTGATTTCCCTAAATCACTTTAGGCAAATGCCGCGATGGGTCCTTTGAAAGGGCACAGCCGATTTCCTTCCCAGTCCGTGAAACAATCCGAGCTTGTGCTCTGTCTGTAATGATCACTTTGTCGACGGTATGTGGATGTTAATCTTCCTTCGGGCTCTATGGGATGGTGCATGTTCTTAACGAAGTTACGGAAAGACTTAGTTGCTGGTGAATATTCCTGGTTGTGTGGAAGGTTGAAACATAAACTCTTTCGGAAAGTCACGCCTACAGACAGATGTTTGCACAAGAACTCTAAACATCATTCACAGCAAAACAGAGGTGTCATTAACACTCCTGTTAGCAGAACTATACTAATTTGCATTCCGAAACACCGTGACGCCAATTAAAACATCTGAAGCAGGGTTTAGAGAAAAATGGCTATTCAGGCAAAGAAGTAGGTAGGGTTCTGCTACCAGATAACAGTAGGTGAAAGGACAACGATAAAGCACATCGATGGAAGAATACGTTTTCTTTCCACTTTATCAGAAAAGTAACTGATCAATTCGGGATGATTTTAGAATATCGTGACGTCAGACCGGTTTTTAGGCCAACTAAGAAAATATGACAAGCTCTGCAATCTATAAAGAATAAATGCGTCTTCTGTCGGCATGATGGTTGCATAAGATTTCGGGTACTTGTGGAAAGGTCTACATTGACACTAACAAGGCCGGCCAGTGTGGCCGAGCGGTTCAAGGCGCTTCAGTCTGGAACCGCGCGACTGCTATGGTTGCAGGTTCGAATCTTGCCTCACGCATGGATGTGTGTGATGTCCTTTGGTTAGTTAGGTTTAAGTAGTTCTAAGTTCTAGGGGACTGATGACCTCAGATGTTAAGTTCCATAGTGCTCAGAGCCATTTGAACCATTTTGATACTACCAAGGGCATGTATACAGTGCTGAAAGAACATAGAAGTCTTTGCCTACTGGGCAAAGCTGAAAAGTCAGCGGTGGTACAGCATGCTGTTCTGTCTGGAAATCATGAAGAAAAGTTTTCTCCAGCCAAAATTTTACCTACAATGGTAAACTATTATCAACTGCTATATGGAGGAGCCATCTAAATTTATAAGCATGGGCATAACCTTAAAAGAAATGAAGAAACCATTAAACTTCAGTGATATATGGTCAGTGGCTCAGCAGAATCTATAGGTAAATTTTTATTCTTGACAGTCAATAATTGATAGTTAGGTTTTATCTCTGGACACAGCTCTGACCGAAACGGCAGGAAGTGAACAGTTTCTTGGACCACAGCCATACAACTCAGAAGACTCAACTGCAACTAAGTCATCCAGTCATGAAAGCCTTCATTGTATGAACAGATATACGGATTAACCTGCAGGTGTTCGAGTGGAAGCGCACGACGACAGTTAGATTCCTTTATTACTTGTCGGTGGGAAAAGATGGAAGACATATTAGGGTGCCCACTTTATTCTATGGAAACACGACCACCCCTCCCCACACGCACACATATACACACGAGACAGTCTCCAACTAGCCATAACGGTGCCCTGTTAGCGAACGTATTTTCGACGTAATAGATAAGGTAGCCCGCCATCGGCATGTACCTAAGTGCACCGCCACTCAGCAGTCGAGACGACTTTTTTTCAGGTCTCGAGTTGCCCATGCTAATCTCAGAGTCCAGTGATGTGAAGTGGGAAGAGGTATTCCATAGCTGTTAAATGGTTTTGATGGTTGTTGTCTAGCAGTAAAATGGCTGCGCTGTGCCTCGCCTATAACATTCGTGAATGTTCGCGGCTACCGCCACTATCCACACATTGCTGCCAACGCAGCTGTCTGTTGGTGGACCTTTTGCTCTACCGAACGTACGATACACCACTGGCATAGTGCCATTTGAATCCCCTAGTGCTTACCAGACATCAAGTGTCATATCAGTTGGTCACAAATGTTGTTGCTCCGCTGATAACGCGTGTCCTTCCCACCCGTGTTCGAAGGTTATGTCGTTCCCAGTGCAAAACATGACGGTATACCATTCTGTGAGATGCTAAACTGATGTATTCGCTGTGACGATAAAATCGCTCTGCTCCAACGGCTACTAAGGATGCTACTACTTATAACTGTGGATTGCACGGTACAGTCACATTTATATGACCACCTATCAGATGCCTGAATAACGAGCTCTGGCCGCCCACACGTGCAAGAAGAGAGTCAATGAGATTCTGGAAGGTAAAGACGGGTATGTGGACCCATGCCGACTGTAGTGCCGTGCCCGGCTGCACTATGTTTCTCGGTTGAGGATCTATGGCGTAAACAGCCCGATCGAGGTGGTCTGACTGCTTCTCTATTGGGTTTGGTGGCCAGGCCAGCACAGTAAACTCATTCTGATGCTCTTCGAACCACGCACATACACTGTGAAGTGTGTGACACATTGGATTGTCCTGCTGATAGATACCGTCATGCCGAGGAGAAAACAACCTGCATGTAGAGGTTTCCAAGGTTAGATGATCGAATGTACCTTCGAGAATGACGAGATCACCCAGGCATTGTCACGAAAACAATCCCCAGAGCATAACACTCCTTTCTCCAGCTTCCATCCTTCCGACGATTGCTTTAAGGTCGTACACACCAACAGCCATCTCTCCGATAGAGCATAAAACGTGATTCATCTGAAAAGGTCACCTGTCACAACTCATTGGACGTTCAGTTGCGGTACTGGCGTGCAGATTCTAGCCTTCGTCGCCTATGAACGGCAGTCAGCATGGATGCACGCAGCCAGCACCTGTTGTGGAAGCCTGTGCACAGCAACGTCACTGAACCGTTAGCGGCAGGGTGGGTTATAAAATGTTTGCACGTTCGTCGTACTGTTCACTGCAAATAGTTCCACCTATCTCAGTACGGCGGCAGATCACCATCCCGTTTCTCTGCATACGTATGTACTGCACTGATGACGTAAAAGCAGCATTGAAGAAAACGCCGTCAATACTCACATTGCGAAGTCAGCGTCATCTCTGGCAGCAAGCTATTTCGGGTGGAAAGTGGTTGCTTCGTTCTCTCAGTAAAATGTCAAAATTCAGAAACAAGTCTTTTATTCCATTTCAGTTCAAGAAACATTCCTGCTATCAGCCCACATGTACTTAACATCAGTGTCCTCAGTTAACAGTTCATGCAACCCAGTACACACGCAAGGCAGCCAGAAATGTACTTTAAGTCCAACCCGAAGAATTATGCGTTTTCACAGTCAATACTCCGCTACTATATCTGAGTTTCAAATTCAGTCCTTTTCAGTGGATTTCTATTAAAGAAACTGCTCGCCATATATTCCATATACGGATACAAAACATGCCACGCGGAATTTTACAAACGCCGAAATTCACAGGCGTTTATCTTGCCAACAAAACAATTCTACAACTTCCAAACTTCACAAAACTGTCCGTAAATGCAACTGCTTCTATGGCAACACACTGGACGTGAAATTCAAATAACCTCTTCATTTTACACATTATGCAGACAGACGCGTTCAACATGAATTTTACATTCAGTAGATACCTAGCGATTCCCTCTTATTGCTCCTTCCACAGCCTATAACTACCTGGCAGTGTACAGTAACTGCTAAACTCTGATTGGTTTATCAAAATGACCAGCTAATCAGAATAATTGTTCGAGATCATTCTCGCGCCAAAACTGTCCTACATCAATCACTATTGCCAGTTGCATTCAAATCTCTTCAATATACAAATATTAATATAATGTTTAACAAAAGCAAAAGAAAAGGAAACTAATCTGGGAATGTATTTAGAAAACTATCACTCTGCAAACCGCTATTCTGGCTGCCTTCTTATAAAAGGTAGTACTCTTAGACATACGTCATCAGCCGGCCGCGGTGGCCGTGCGGTTCTGGCGCTGCAGTCCGGAACCGCGGGACTGCTACGGTCGCAGGTTCGAATCCTGCCTCAGGCATGGGTGTGTGTGATGTCCTTAGGTTAGTTAGGTTTAAGTAGTTCTAAGTTCTAGGGGACTTATGACCTAAGATGTTGAGTCCCATAGTGCTCAGAGCCATTTGAACCATTTGAACCATACGTCATCAGCAATGAGAGGAAAACACAACTTTCCCACTACACAGTTACGTAATGTGGTACAATATACAATATTGAATATCTACGTATGTTCCACTTACACACTCTCACTCATTCTCATTCATTCCACAACAACAAAACAAATATCAATTAAATAATAATCTTTTCTGGACTTTATATCTCGAAAACAAGGAGTAGTTAACGTTTTTAATATGAAAATTCCAAATAATTGACCTGACATGTTTTGAACTCGAGTAATGATTTTAAATGATACTAAAAGACAAACTGCTATTATTCCTAACTGCGTTTTTTAGTCTAAGTGTCGGTTTGGGATGTTTTAGGTGATTTCCTCTAACTCCTAAACTAAGACAGAAGGCTGAAATTTTTATACCATATCCTCTTGAATAACAGAAAGCAGTGTATCGGCTTTAAATAATATTTAACATAGTTTATTTAGATTCTTAAGGGTTTGATTATTCAGTCGCTCAAAGTGACACAGATACCGCTTCTCATTGCCAGCATAGCAACAGGTGGGAATGAGTGATTGCTAAGAAACAACTGGCTGTCTTCTTCACAACCAATGGCTCCAATGCTATGGGCTGTTCTGCAAAGTAGCTAACTGCTATTAAGTTATCGCGTATTGACTCGCGACGTTACCCGTTGTTGCGGAGACGCTGTTGCCAGTCCCTGGGTTTATCTGGGCCGTCTGTTGCTCGACAGTTGCAGATCTATTCACCCGTACTCTTCTCCACAGCAATCATTCACCCTTGTCGTCTGTTGCCTGTGATGCACCATAGTTTCCTCTGGTCGAGCGCCATTTTGCCAGGTATGAAACGTACTTTAATCATTGTGGCACACGAACTGTTTACAAACTTAGATATATGGGAAAGGCTTTCACCCTTGACCGGAATGCCCACGATAATGCTATTTTGGACGACTGACAAATCGCTCCATTCCCACTTTACGACAATGACTGCACTGTTTCCCCTTGTCCCCCTACACTTCTTTGTATACCCTCCGCTACTAGTGCTGCCACCTGTCGTCTGCGAGTAGGTACTGCACGTTGGTGTCGAACACAGGCGGTAGTCACATTAATGTGACTGGACTATGATAATGGACGTCGATTGGACTAAACAACCCTAACATGAGAGCTCTAGCAAAGATGTGCTTAAATAAATAATTTACCTTTTTCGTCTTCAAATTTTATTTAATTCATATTATATAAAATATTATATTTTCAAGGAAACTGAGTGTCTGTACCGAGATATTTTAACCTTGTTCACTGACTGAGTTATCTCAACATCTTCAACATGTTGTGTACAAAAAGTGATGGAAAACGGCTTGTGCAATGCTTCCATATTTCAAGTTTCATAGAATTAGTTCATGGGAGTCGTCGTCGTTCACAAAACCTATTTTCACACTGGAAAGGAAATTTGGATCTGACTGTCAGTAAATAATAGTAACGTTGGGTATAATTTTGAAATAAAAAGTGATATCCGTTCGAGTACATGTATGTACAAGCAATCAGACATAGAATCATGTGAGGGACTGTAGCGGAAGATGTAGTTACGACTGTAATGAAAATTAAATAGAGGTGGGCAGGTGATGCTCAGTTATGTTTACCTGATGAACGATGAGTACAAGGTACTAGATACGACATGGGGTGTGTAGGTTAAGGCTGGAGGAGTCCTCAACACTATACATGATCTTGAATAGCTGACGCTTCTGCTGATGCTGATACGCGACATTCAATGTGTACGATAAGCTACATAAGAAACAGCTTCTGTCTATTGGAAATCCAAAGTATTTGCGACTTAAAGCAATCAGTTAGATGCCGATAGTACAGGTGGTATTAATATTTGCGATAAAAGGCGACGAAGCAGCGAGAATTTTTGTATCACCACTGAGCCCTCCAGTTTGTGCTGGGCCTTATTTGTATGAGTTGCATAAGAACTCTGTAAAAATAGTGCAGTCGCATAACCATAGCTGCTAAGAATACAATATTTATGAATTGAATAATTGATTATTACCTATTTTTATAGTATGGGCTTTCTCTTCGTTCCCGTTACGCAACAGAAAGATTGAAAAACGAGCGACATACCCCTTTGCAGACGAATACTCCAGCTATTATGTTTCACTATGGGCCAGTTGTCTCCGGTTAGCACTCGGTTAAGCTCTATTCTCGAAATAGTGCGAAAAACGCGTTGCGTGAATCCGGAATAACGCCTAACTGGAGAATAAACCTGGAATAACTTAACCCGCGATTTCTGGGCAGTTAGCGAGCTTAACTGGGGAATCAGATCCAGATTTCGCTTATCAAAGAAAGCCATACTTCCTCTTTACAGTCATTTACGTGAGAAACTGAAGCATACTACGGACAGACGGAAAGGTGAGACTATTTCTTATTTTCTTAAATAATACTTTTTATTGGTTGTAATATGCATTTGATTTGAGTATTATGCGAATTCGATAGTGTTATTTATGGAAATCAAACACATTAAAATGACGACTCGTGCAAAAATAGTCTCGTTTATCTGGCCATTGCTGCAGTAGCGGAGAGGACCGTTTCGTTTTATTTAGCAGACAGTGCCGTAATAGACTTAACCAAATAAAAAAACCACACCAGTTAGCGGTATGTGTTCTATTTGTATTAACAGCTGTTTCCGTTTTCGACAAAACGTCGATTTTCCGTGTTGCAAAAAGTTTTGATAAAACGGTATTGTCCCTGTTTCACCCAGCTACATTACGCCAGTAGCAAAAAGTATTGTTCCACTGTGTTTTCTCTTGGCAACTGCCCTTTTTGTAAATATCACTTTTTAGTAAAAATATTAGGATCACAGGCCCATTAATACTTAAGGGTAACAATATTGTCTCCCTCCCACTATTATTCACTGTCGCCTGTGAAATGTTTATGCTTACTCAGCTTAAGTTTAACGGAGCAAGATTAAGAGGAAAGTTATCATATTTTCTCTTTTTAAAAAAGGTGATGCTTCCTCAGCTATAGAACATGTTGTGTTGTTGTTTTGGTCTTCAGTCCTGAGACTGGTTTGATGCAGCTCTCCATGCTACTCTATCCTGTGCAAGCTTCTTCATCTCCCAGTACGTGCTGCGTGCTGCAACCGACATCCTTCTGAATCTGCTTAGTGTATTCATCTCTTGGTCTCCCTCTACGATTTTTACCCTCCACGCTGCCCTCCACTACTAAATTCGTAATCCCTTGATGCCTCAACACATGTCCTACCAACCGATCCCTTCTTCTAGTCAAGTCTATAGAACATAGCTGTTGCGTTACTCAGTTATTAGTATTATCCTCATAAGCCGACCCACATTTATCACAAAATAATAGCAATATATGTATTTTATAAGAGCAGAACAGGAACGAAGTCAATGACCTGCGTAGTTATAGCATGTGGAAGGAGTGCCTGGACTGCTATGTTTTTCACTTTCCTTGAATGTCAAGTTATTTTCAGTGTTGTCCCTTACGCCAAACTGTAACTAGCTGAACGTATCTTAACCTCAGTTTTTTTTTTTTTTTTCATTTCTAACGGTCCAAACTGCTGAGGTCATCGGTCCCTAGTCTTACACACTACTTAAACTAATTTAAAGTAACTTATGCTAAGAACGACACATACACCCATGCCCGAGGGAAGATTCGAACCTCCGGCGGGAGGAGCCGGGCAGTTCATGACACCACGCCCAAAAGCGTGCGGCCACTCAGCGCGGCTAAATTGAAATAATTATCTTATATTGCACTAGTGTGGAATACCATTTTTCCCTAGTTGATGGGTTATTGTGATGGCTTAATGTAAGCAAAAATGTTTGATAGTACACTAATGCCCCGAGTTCATTCAGCCAGTCCATAGCAGGAAATATTATTCATTCTTTTCTCCCACCGGGACAACCACTTTCCACCTTTTAATGAATGCTTCAGAGCAACAAAATCGTCCACCACCTAGCACTATTCCCATTAGCATGTAAATTATTTGTGCTTACTCAAGCTAAATTTAACACAGTAAAATGAACAGAAAAATCAGCTTTTTTTTCAAGAAAGCTATAGCAGATAGTTGTTGTATTTCTCAGTTATTAGTATTATTCACATAACCATATTTATATTCATAATAAAGTTATTGCTGTCTTTGTGTTATAAGAACATAGGTACATGTCATTCAGCTAACAGGAATTCGTAGTAATGAGTCGAGTTTTTTTAAAAGGGCGTATCTCATGCTGAGTAAATTTTCAGGACACACAAAAAACTGTGTCAACTCCAAACTACGAAACATAGATGCGTTTTAGTGGTTTTATGTGATTAGTACAGTAATATCAGAGTTTACGTGAGAAGGATTTTCACCTTAAGTAATTAAGCTATGTGTAATTGAACTATAAGCTTCATTGATTTACGCCCTTTTAAAAAAATGCATCCTAAATTTAAAAACTCATGTCAGAATTAAGCAAACTTTGCTTTTTTAAATTTCGTTTAATTACTTTTCAAAGGTATACAAAACAGCGTTAAGAGCGATGATATATGATACAAATCACAATAATTACTAAAAAAATATAGCACCAGTATTGTCATCAACTAAAATGCATTCTTCTTATTCTGTGGCATTTTCAGGTTCAGTTGGCCAAGAAAATATTTCTGTGTAGAAATACTTGAGCCCTTGAGGAATGTAGGATTCGATTTTCTTCAGGTCTTTAATCTTTGCTCTTTTGATGGGAACTTTCCCAGAAGAGTACGATGGTGATGATGGTGGAGCAGGTGTCATTAACCTGAGAGCCATGCAGAAAGTGTGGCCGACCTGACCATTTGTTGTCGAATACCCCCTGATGTAACCCTTTCTTTCATGGGAACAGACAAAGTGATGAAGAGTACTAATTGAAAACTTAATTCTTTCGATTCCGGGTTTGTTTTTAGTCTCTTTAGAAATAGCATACTTTTCGTAGTGCAATGGCCACCTGCTTTTGAAATCCAGATTTTCTGTGGTTGCCACTTCTTTCACCACAAACTTTCCTGGTGCATAACTCTCTATAATATGACGAGCAACCTCGAGCACTGAATAGATTCTATCAGTTTTCTGAGATGTTTTGCGATGATTCTAAAATCACGGTCACAAGGTAAAACTCTATGACCTCTCACAGGGAAAAATTGTTGTATTTTCTTAAATCGACATGTGTGTGTGAGTGAGAGAAGATATCGAGAAAGTGTATGAGTTTTGTTTTGGCCTGCGCAGTTATCTGAAAATAAACGGAGCTCTATTTTATTTTGAGGCACCTCTTTTATAAAATCTGATAAAAATGAACTGACCTCATCTGGGGATTTTCTGCTATTCCCTTCATGGTAAACGTACAATGTACTCTTCCTTTCTTTAATGTTACTGATGCAGAATAAATTAACAGTAAGCTGTCTTAAATAGAAAAGCTCCTGATTTGGAATCTTCGGTAGGGTTATATTCTGCGTGAAGTCAATTGCGATTGACAAAACATGGCTTTCTTTTTGCCCCTCTACAGATAATTCATGCTTTAGAGCAGAATAAAACTTCCTAGTCCTGCGTTTATGTATTAATAGTTCCGCTGTAGCTGTCCTTCTAGCAACCTCATTAAGATGAGGGGCTTTAATTTTCTGGTCAAGTTCTTCACAGGTACAAAATACATCTACTTGAGACCTATCAAATCTGTAACCAAAACTCTTGTTAAAATCATTCCAGTATGTGTAGCATGAAACAGTTCTGAATTCAGGATATTTCGTTCTGAACAGTTTCCAAATTGTTTTTATTGATAGTTGAGGGCTCAGGTAGCATATTTTGTCCTGAGAATAATGTGATTCATACAACGGGAAATATCTAATATGATCGTGAATCGCCTCATGCATTCCAGGTGTCAGACATCTGCTGATACCTCTACCTCTTTTATCTTTTGGAGTACATCCAGCCATTTTTAAATCTCCGATTCTTCTGTCTCGCTTTTCACTCACAGAAAAACTGAAAGAAAAGTTTTTATTCACATCCTCGTTCGATCACTTCCTACAAGAATGTGGCATGAGAAAGTAGCACTTTTCATTACCTTGGGATTAGTTCTACCCTCTGGTATTCTCTGTTTAACTTCGCCTACATCAATCAATCCTTGTAGATACAAATCCTGGCCATTACTACTAAGAATATTGTAGAATTTTGAAAACACATCAAAACAGTTGTCTTCCCCCAGATTGTCCAAACACTTTCTTGTACATCTAACAAAAGAAAGAAAAAGAAAGAAACAAATGAGTAATTGTTGCAGTAAACACAACTAGTACACGGTCGTTCTGAAGAAGATGGAGGCTACCATTTAAAACAACTTTGGTTACCTATCAGCAATACTGTTATTAATTGTTTTAATTATAAATATAAAGTATAGCTTTGAAACAATAATGTATAGCTTATTCATTAACACAAAAACGGAACAAATAATAGAAGCAAAGTGGTTTACCTGCAGGAAAATTCAGGTTTTTCAGCCACAACAACGTTTCCTCTGAGGTTAACATAACCTTCACCTTTGAGTCAGGCTGCTTTTACTTTGTTTACCTTATATAATGACGGATTTTCACCACGTTTTCTTTTGCATGATTTGTCAGCGTAATCACCACGAGACACACTATCAGTGTCACTCATTTTAATGTTTCATGTGAACTAATTGTCAACTGAACAGCAATGGAACAAAGGCTCTGTATCACAGGTTAGAAAATAAGCGGCGAACTGAAACCGCTGTTTACAATGCCGCCGACAGATTTTTTTAAAGAAGCGGAAGTCAGTGACATACCCCTATTTAAAAAAAATGCGATCTTTGGTCTGGGATTCTCGCTCAGTGTGGGGCATTAGAAACGCCCTTTTAGAACTAATCGATAGGCATGTCTATTGGGTTTCTGAAACAACAAAAAAGTAAAAACCGGTGAAATTATGAGTTACGCCCGTTTATAAAATCTCGACTCAGTTATTGAATTTACATAATCATAACAGTGGAAGGAGTGGCCGACAAGTTATCTTTTAAATTTCTCTTGAATTGTCTCATGCCACTGTTTTTTTTTGTTTTTTTTTCAGAAATGACTCTGTTGCACCAATGTGACAACTACTATGGACAAATGGCTCTGAGCACTATGGGACTCAACTGCTGAGGTCATTAGTCCCCTAGAACTTAGAACTAGTTAAACCTAACTAACCTAAGGACATCACAAACATCCATGCCCGAGGCAGGATTCGAACCTGCGACCGGAGCGGTCTTGCGGTTCCAGACTGCAGCGCCTTTAACCGCACGGCCACTTCGGCCGGCTTACTATGGACACTCAAATATTTTGTCTCTGGTGACATCCTTCTGTCCATTGGAGACTTCATTGGTATTGGCAAGGGGACAGTAAGCAGAATAATTAACATTAGACAACATGCACATAGATAGTTTTATTAATTACTTCATTTCTCTGATGCCATAAATGGAAATAAAATAAACAAATGTATAAGGATCAATATATTTTTATTGTGAAACCATTTCTCGTAATTTTTATTTTCTGAACCTAATTTTGAGCTTTATGCTCCTTTATTAACTAATACAGTTCTTCCCCCCACTCTCTCGTTCTTCTCACGCTACTTCTGAAGCACCACTGTCTGGAATTCTGCTAGTTCTTTCACATTCGAATACAGTTATTTTCATTCTAAAAACGAGACTGGCAGTTCTAAGCTGAGACGACTCTAGAAAAGAAGGAACAATACAGTGAAGTTTCAAATCTCTACTTGCTTCCCCCTACCTCCAAGATTATATACAGTCGCTAGAGGTTATTGTACAAGGCAAATTATGTATGAAATAGTTACTGTTCCTCAAATATTTAGGGTGAGATACAATAACAACAGCCTCCAATCACATATGTGCCATAGGTATACTTCTACCCAAGGATTATAAGAAATGCTGGGATCTTATCCTTCATATATACCCTCAACGTAATTAATAATCACCACATCACAGAAACAGGATTTATGTATGCCCAATAACTGTAAATTCAGCAACGGTATTTTCTGTATAACACCCCTTCGTTGCTGTAATGAATTAATCATTCTAAGACGTAAATGCAACAGCAAGATAGCCAGTAACACCTCTCACAACTTGCGTTATAAACGTCTCCATGATGCTTGTGATGTAACAGTCCGTTGGAGAGACAGAAAATACCAACTATTTTACAAAGTAGACTGCATATCACAGTTGCTTCCATATTATGTGCCCACTTACAGTTTATCATCTAGCGTACAGTTACGTTTGATGGAATGCTACTGTGTGTAGAAATGTTGCATCTCAGTCGAACTGTGGCGCCCTGCTGGCCACTTTATCAAATCGTGTATTTCGTCGCACACAATTTGGACCTTCCGTTTCACATATTGGATGCTATCTATCAGTAGCCCCTTCTACTTTTTCTGAGCGTAATACTTACGTCTTTCTTTCATTTCTTTCAAAAAATGGTTCAAATGGCTGTAAGCACTATGGGACTTAACATCTGAGGTCATCAGTCCCCTAAACCTAGAACTACTTAAACCTAACTAACCTAAGGACATCACACACATCCATGCCTGAGGCAGGATTCGAATCTGCGACCGTAGCAGCACAAGCAAAGCACATACTGCCATATGGAACTCGTCTTTCCATGTCTTTCTTCGGAAAAATTCCTGTATGGTCTCTTCGTGTAGCCTTCTTTCACAGTATAATGGTTGCCTGTAAAGCACATGGATTTCGTACATCCTGTCAGTAGATGGAAATTCCCGACATGGCGCCAAATTTTGGGACAAGTAGGCAATTTTTATTTGCACTTTTTTTTAAAAGTAATAATTTTTATTTTTTTAATTTTTTAAAATATAATATTTTATTTTGTAAAAAATAAAATGTGTTTATTTTTCATTTTAGAAAATCAAATTGAAATTTTCCCTTATAAGTTAAGATAAAAAATTATGGGTTAGACATGTCGAAATTGGCATTCAATTCGTTTTCCTATTTTTGAAAAATTCTAATAAATTATGACAAATAAAAATGTGACTGATGCATGGGATCAATCCAAATTGAATAAATTCATATTTGGTGAGGTAAATAATATGGCAAGACAGAAACAAGATAAGTTTCATGTTTGCAAATATTATTTTAAATCTTCTTTGATTACTGATCATTTGCAAAGTATAGAACATAATGATGCTATAGCACATATAAATAAATTTTATGGTACAGATAAACATAAATTTGAATTCTACAGTTATAATAAACATTTGTTAAAAATACGAGAAGAAATCAAAAACTCAAACTCTCTGCTTCTTCTCTTTAAAACAGTTTGTGCATTATAACATGCAGAAAAATATTGATAATAAACTTTATTTTTTCTGATGATATATAAAGAGAATTTAATAACTTACCAAAAACGGTACATTATTGTGTTTAATCTATTTTATTTTTGAGGACTTTACAGGCAATAACAAAAATATAAATATTATTTAAAATTCAAAATTAATGTTCTGTGTTGAAAACCATTAGTTAAATTCTCTTTTCCATAAAAACTTATATAAGCTTAAGTATTATTATGAATTATATCATTAAAAGTATCACATTATTTCATCATTTTTCCTTGATTTGCCACAACTCTTTTTCTTCTAGTCATATTTATAATACAATTAGGATAAACTGTAATGAAATTTTATGGATATATATCAGTACCACCTTTTAATTGTGCTTTTCTTTTAAATGCACGAAATGAATTGTATGCACTGAAAAAATTATTGGGTAGATCGAAATTCCACTTTTCTTTAGGAAAAATTTAAATTCATCCATTTTTAGGTAACTACTCTATAATTTAACATTATCAAATAATGAAGAATAAATCAATTGATTATTTTTATTTTGTTTGAAAGATAACAAAAATAAAATAAGGAATATCAAATTCTCTTGAATTATAATGATTTTTATATGTAACTCGAAATTTCTTTTATTAATCGGTCTGGCGATTTCAATGGTTTGTAATTGAGACAAAGACATTGGTATTTTAGGATTTTTCAGTCTTTCTTGTTCTAATTCAAGTTCACAATCAGAATCATATTTAACAATAGGTACTCTAATTTACATTTTTTAACTAACAAGTTTTGCTTCATTTGATAATGTATCATTTATTTGGAATCCACTGTCATATTTATCAGACCACCTAAGAATAGCATTTCCAGCACTAGAACTAGAAATAACAGTTAAATCTTTTAACCCAAATAAATTCTTCATGATCTTTAAAATAAATGCCAAAAATTTACAGTAAATAAAGTATTTCCTTTTCATTGCTTTTTATTTTACCATTACTAAGCATAAGTCCTCCCACAGGAATTTTATCAGAAAGAGGCAAAGTTAAGTTTACTAAAATTTATGAAGAAATGAAAGGCTGTTCTATTATTGATAAAACATAATTTCATATTTTTATAGTTACAAAGTGAAATAATTTAACAACATAATTATCAATTAATTTTTAGTAGATTTTCCATCACATTTAAGGTATTCAGACGCATCAGAGCGAATAATTTTAAAATACATATATAACTGAGCATTATTTGGATGTACTCAACCATCAACAATATTTGTATGAATTTCCACATTTCTGTTACGAATGTTTACATTATCTTCACTTTTCTTCATTAACAGGAACTGATCAAAATTGATAGCTTCCAACTGCTTTCATTTGTAAACATTTTTATAAACTTAAATAAAAGCACCTTACTGAATGTAATTAAGAAATTTATAATCCCCAACCATTATCATCAATGTCCATAATGAATTTCCATTGTCCATACCTTCTTCCTCTAATTGGCATTGCTGCTAATTTTTTACCAAATAAAGCACCTTCAGCATACATGCATTCATTTGCTGCTTCTTGAACTTCTTAATCTACTTAGCTACTGTAGATAGTACGTAATACATGTACTACATACGGTTGTAATCGATCTAGGGGTCAGGAAGAGTTTTTTTTTACCTGTGCCTTCGCCCCACATATGCAGGGTGGTCCATTGATAGTGACAGAGCTAAATATCTCACGAAATAAGCGTCAAACGAAAAAACTACAAAGAACGAAACTCGTCTAGCGTGAAGGGGGAAACCAGATGGCGCTTTTGTGAAACCCAGCGGGCGCCTTATTGAAGCGTCAAAGTGTGCGACATTGCATCTGAACCTCAACTGATGAAGGTTAAAGTCAATCGTTGCATTTACAGTCATTATTTCAGATTTAAGTGTATTGATGTTTGTACGCAGTTCAATACATTTTCCAGACTGTTTTAAGATTTCGTTTAAATCCTCGATATCGTATGCACCCGGTTCTATTTCCAGAATATCCTCTTCGCCATTAATATCCAGATGCAGTTTGTTGTTAGTCTCAATGATATCTGGGATGCTGTTGTACGCCTCTAGTTCATTCAACGCAATACTCTATTCACCAACTCACAAATCAACTGGCGGCAAGTAATTTGCAGGCAATACATATGATCGTTCTTTTAGCGTCAAAGTGTACGACACTAAATAAAGCGTGTATCTCACTCAAGCCAATAGATGCCTCACAGTACTCACGTTTTTCACACTCACATTTAATCTGTTTCTCTTTAGGTTCAGCGTTCATGTAAAGACAAAGGTGCTGCTTCAGATCATCAACATATACACTATACACACGTAGGGACTTTACAACATCATTGTATGCAGAGTCTATGCTAGGCAACCAACGGTTCAGTCTCTCCGTTGCAAGACGTAGTGCAGTATCCAGATCGTATAACTTCATAACTGACGCATGCCTTAGATAAACACAGTTGTAACCCGATTTCACGCACAAAGCACAGTCATCTTACACAGTTGTAATAGAAAGTGTCACACCAGTAAGGCAAATGTCTGGGGGAAAACGAGTTGGATAATACTCTGTAGTCATCTGCTGATTGATGCAGCGCTCTGCACAACATATTTCGTCCCAGTCGACTCGGGAACTGGCGCTTTAACACACTTGGATACATTTTCAATCTCCATTCTCGAATGCAAGCGCCAGACATGATGTGCTTGTATACCAACGTTTACACGTTTCGTCACACTGGAAGTTAAATTGTACGTCAAAGTGAAAAGCATGGGTACACTCGATGCCTTCTTATTCACAGCATTTGCACTCTGTGGTTGCACTATCACAGGGGCGTTCTGCTACGATGAGTCATATGTCAGTGACAAGTATTGCCCTCATGCTTGATGTTGTTTAGTACCGCTAGCAGCAGCGTTTGATGTTTCGGATGCAGATCGCGTGTCCTCATCACACAAATCGATGAGTGGGACGAACAATAGCAATATGAACTTATATATTTATTTATCTTATTTCGTGTTTTCGAAGTTTGGTGAAATAGTACTTAATATAAAACAAATCTTCCACAACTGTATGTTACTAATCCGTTAATTTCATTGCTTAAGCAAATGCTGGTCTTCACTGTTATACAAGGTAGTTCTTACAATCTTTCTCATATTCCATAAGAAATTTACCTCCCTATTTAGCAAACTCTTTGTGTTTAGGCTTGAAAATTGCAATAGAGCACTTACTTTATGGCAAATTCTTACGTTGCTGATGTATTTTTACAAACTTGCAAAAGATATTTTGACATTTGAAAAGCTTCACAGGTGTGGTAAACAATTAAATTGTTACTCTGTTGTTTCTAACAATATGGCACACCTACCGAAATTTGCCTCCCTCATGAACCATAGACCTTGCCGTTGGTGGGGAGGCTTGCGTGCCTCAGCGACACAGATAGCCGTACCGCACGTGCAACCACAACGGAGGGGTATCTGTTGAGAGGCCAGACAAACGTGTGGTTCCTGAAGAGGGGGAGCAGCCTTTTCAGTAGTTGCAGGGGCAACAGTCTGGATGATTGACTGATCTGGCCTTGTAACACTAACCAAAACTTCCTTGCTGTGCTGGTACTGCGATCGGCTGAAAGCAAGGGGAAACTACGGCCGTCATTTTTCCAGAGGGCATGCAGCTTTACTGTATGGATAAATGATGATGGAGTCCTCTTGGGTAAAATACTCCGGAGGTAAAGTAGTCCCCCATTCGGATCTCCAGGCGGGGACTACTCACGAGGACGTCGTTTTCAGGAGAAAGAAAACGCGTTCTACGCATCTGAGCGTGGAATGTCAGATCCCTTAATCGGGCAGGTAGGTTAAAAAATTTAAAAAGAGAAATGGATAGGTTAAAGTTGGATATAGTGGGAATTAGTGAAGTTCGGTGGCAGGAGGAACAAGACTTTTGGTCAGGCGAATGCAGGATCATAAATACAAAATCAAATAGGGGTAATGCAGGAGTAGGTTTAATAATGAATAAAAAAGTAGGAGTTCGGGTAAGCTACTACAAACAACATAGTGAACGCATTATTGTGGCCAAGATAGACACGAAGCCCACGCCTACAACAGTAGTACAAGTTTATATGCCAACTAGCTCTGCAGATAACGAAGAAATTGATGAAATGTATGATGTGATAAAAGAAATTATTCAGGTAGTGAAGGGAGACGAAAATTTAATAGTCATGGGTGATTGGAATTCGAGAGTAGGAAAAGGGAGAGAAGGAAACGTAGTAGGTGAATAGGGGGTAAGAAATGAAGGAGGAAGCTGCCTGGTAGAATTTTGCACAGAGCACAACATCATCATACCTAACACTTGGTTCAAGAATCATGATAGAAGGTTGTATACATGGAAGAACCCTGGAGATACTAGAAGATACCAGATAGATTATATAATGGTAAGACAGAGATTTAGGAACCAGGTTTTAAATTGTAAGACATTTCCAGAGGCAGATGTGGTCTCTGACCACAATCTATTGGTTATGAACTGTAGATTAAAACTGAAGAAACTGCAAAAAAGTGGGAATTTGAGGAAGTGGGACCGGGATAAACTGAAGGAACCAGAGGTTGTAGAGAGTTTCAGGAAGAGCATAAAGGAACAGTTGACAAGAATGGGGGAAAGAAATACAGTGGAAGAAGAATGGATAGCATTGAGGAATGAAGTGGTGAAGGCAGCAGAGGGTCAAGTAGGTAAAAAGACGAGTGCTAGTAGAAATCCTTGGGTGACAGAAGAAATACTGAATTTAATTGATGAAAGGAGAAAATATAAAAATGCAGTAAATGAAGCAGGCAAAAAGAAATACAAACGTCTCAAAAATGAGATGGACAGGAAGTGCAAAATGGCTAAGCAGGGATGGCTAGAGGACAAATGTAAGGATGTAGAGGCTTACCTCACTAGGGGTAAGATAGATAGTGCCTACAGGAAAATGAAAGAGACCTTTGGAGAACAGAGAACCACTTGTATGAATATCAAGTGCTCAGATGGAAACCCAGTTTAAGCAAAGAAGGGAAAGCAGAAAGGTGGAAGGAGTATATAGAGGGACTATACAAGGGCGATGTTCTTGAGGACAATATTATGGAAATTGAAGACAATGTAGATGAAGATGAAATGGGAGATATGACACTGCGTGAAGAATTTGATAGAGCACTGAAAGACCTAAGTCGAAACAAGGCTCTGGGAGTAGACAACACTCCATTGGAACTACTGACAGCCTTGGGAGAGCCAGTCCTGACAAAACTCTACCATCTGGTGAGCAAAATGTATGAGACAGGCGAAATACCCTCAGACTTCAAGAAGAATATAATAATTCCAATCCCAAAGAAAGCAGTCGTTGACAGATGTGAAAATTATCGACCTGTCAGTTTAATAAGTCACAGCTGCAAAATACTAATACGAATTCTGTACAGACGAATGGAAAAACTGGTAGAAGCCGACCTCGGGGAAGATCAGTTTGGATCCCGTAGAAATATGGGAACACGTGAGGCAATACTGACCTTACGACTTATCTTAGAAGCTAGATTAAGAAAAGGCAAATCTACGTTTCTAGCATTTGTAGACTTGGAGAAAGATTTTGACAATGTTGACTGGAATAATCTCTTTCAGATTCTGAAGGTGGCAGGGGTAAAATACAGGGAGTGAAAGGCTATTTACAATTTGTACAGAAACCAGATGGCAGTTATAAGAGTAGAGGGGCATGAAAGGGAAGCAGTGGTTGGGAAGGGAGTGAGACAGGGTTGTCGCCTCTTCCCGGTGTTATTCAATCTGTATATTGCGCAAGCAGTAAAGGAAACAAAAGAAAAATTCGGAGTAGGTATTAAAATCCATAGAAAAGAAATAATAACTTTAAGGTTCGCCGATGACATTGTAATTCTGTCAGAGACAGCAAAGGACTTGGAAGAGCAGTTGAACGGAATGGACAGTGTCTTGAAGGGAGGATATAAGATGAACATCAACAAAAGCAAAACGAGAATAATGGAAAGTAGTCGAATTAAGTCTGGCGATACTGAGGGAATTAGATTAGGTAATGAGACTCTTATAGTAGTAAATGGGTTTTGCTATTTGGGGAGCAAATTAACTGTTGATGGTCGAAGTAGAGAGGATATAAAATGTAGACTGGCAATGGCAAGGAAAGCGTTTCTGAAGAAGAGAAATTTGTTAACATCGAGTCTAGACTTAAATGTCAGGAAGTCGTTTCTGAAAGTATTTGTATGGAGTGTAGCCATGTATGGAAGTGAAACATGGACGATAAATAGTTTGGATAAGAAGAGAATAGAAGCCTTTGAAATGTGGTGCTATAGAAGAATGCTGAAGATTAGATGTGTAGATCACGTAACTAATGAGGAGGTATTGAATAGGATTGGGGAGGAGTTTGTGGCACAACTTGACAAGAAGAAGGGATCGGTTGGTAGGACATGTTCTGAGGCATCAAGGGATCACCAATTTAGTATTGGAGGGCAGCGTGGAGGGTAAAAATCGTAGAGGGATACCAAGAGATGAATACATTAAACAGATTCAGAAGGATGTAGGCTGCAGTACGTATTAGGAGATGAAGAAGCTTGCACAGGATAGAGTAGCATGGAGAGCTGCATCGAACCAGTCTCAGGACTGAAGACCACAACAACAACAACATCGAAATTTGAACATTTCACCAGTGGAGCCATCTGTTGCCAAAGACAAGCAATAGGAGCATAAAAGCAGCATTTGATTTTATCTCAAGTTTTCGAAGTTGTGGGGGATGGTATTAAAAGTAAACCTCATATTCAACAATTATGAATAACTAATTTGTTTATTACATTGTATAAGCAGATGGTTTTTAATTGTTTATAGAAGTATGTAGTATACTCGAGCTAATATAACACAGCAAATAATATATAGCTTTCAGTGAACTCCGCCACTGCCGGTCTCAAGCCCGGGGCCTCGTCTCGCAAGTGATGAGAAAGGAGGAGGGGGAGGAAAAGCACCTCGTAAAAAACCTGGGTCCATCTGGCTCCGGATGTTAGCACCCTGTGAGGGGCCCCTGTCTATGGTTACAGGTGGTTTGTCCAAATGGCTCTGAGCGTTATGGGACTTAACTGCTGAGGTCACCAGTCCCCTGGAACTTAGAACTACTTTAACCTAACTAACCTAAGGACATCACACACATCCATGCCCGAGGCAGGATTCGAACCTGCGACCGTAGCGGTCGCGCGGTTCCAGACTGCGGCGCCTAGAACCGCTCAGCCAGCCCGGCCGGCCAGGGTACAGGTGGAGCCCCAAAATCGAGACACGTCTGTGTGGTAGCCACTCGTACTCTGGTCAGCGTCTGTTGGCTCTGTGAGCTCGGCTGTGAGTGAATCTTCTGCAAGTCAACTCCAGTCAAATTATGTGAGATCCTTCGTGATTTCACCACCAAAACGTCAACACAAACCAATAATCATGGCAGCACAATGGAAAAGAATCGACTATCCTGGGCCCCAGTCAGTAAAGGAACTGGGTAATAGACCTGATTATCGGATTCCAGGGGATCAGGCATGTCATGAAGAGAAGAATCGGAGCTTCTCAAAAACCCTCAAGACAGAGAGAATATTTCACATGGGAACTCCAACACAAACATGCTACTAATACCAGGTAAATTGAAACGAGGAACAAACACCATGGATAGATCCAACATCAGAATTATGGCAGTACAGGAAACACGATTCGCAGATGAGAACCACATTGATTCAGAAAATTACAGAATATATAAGGGGAAACCACCCATAACCATTCCATGAAGTAATCTCAAACTCTTCCGAACATGATTTGTAGTACCTAAATCGATACTGGATTCTGTAATAGATTTTACCTCAAAATCATAAAAAAGTCAACACTCACGATACGCTCTGGAAACAAAGCTTATACACTGATTAGTGCACATGCCCCCACAAATAATTGTAACAAGAAGAACCAAGAGGTAATAGAGGAATCCTGGGAGGATCTGGAAGAAATTACCAGCAAAGTACCCAAGAATCACGTAAAAGATTTACCAGGGGATTTCAATGCCCAGTTATACAAGGAAAGAAAATTCCGAGACACGACAGGGAAACACACGGTCCACAAGACAACAAACAAAATTTGAGATAACTTGATAAATTTCTGCAGGAATTTTGAGCTGAAAATCATGTCCACAAAATTCCAGAAACCACACAGAAAACAAGGAACTTGGAAATCCCCCAAAATGCTCTAGGAGAATTTCAGATAGACCACGCAGCAATATCCATGAAAAACGCTAGAAAAATAATGAACGTAAGAACTAGGAAAGGAGTTTTTGAGTCTTATCATCACCTTCTCCAAATCAAAATAAAATTTGTACCTAACAGACAAAAAAAGACAACCAACAGACCTTTACAAACAGATCCAGAGTACCTGAAACCAAACAAGAAAGAAGTGAAAGAAGAAATTGCGAAAATCAACAGCAACAACTGTCAAAAAAATGAGAGAACTGATAAAATTGGAGCAACCACCGAGAAAAAGGAACATCGATGGTGGAACATGAGATGCGACAGTGCCATAGAAGACAGAACACAAGCCTAGAAAAAATTTGACAGCCGAAGAACACAAGAAAAATGGGAAGAATTCAACAGGATACAGACAAACACTTCAAACAACGCACAGAGAAAAAAGAGGTTACGAAAACAGCAGGTTGAAGAAGATAGAAGATGGCTTCACCAGAAACACGGAATTTTTAGAGAATATTCAGAGAAAATATGACAGTATATCAACCTCCAAGCTTATGCTTCAAAAGACAAGATGGAACACTGGAGACAAATCCTAAGAAAATCTGTGAAATATTACCTCTATACTTTGACACATTACTCAACTGCGATGAACCAAAACAGAGATTACAGTTTACAAAACCAGAACCTAACCAAGACTCTGAACATCCAACACGCGAGAAATACTGAAAATAATAAAGTCATTGAAAAATAACAGAGCAATAGGAGAAGAAGGACTGATTGAAGAAATATGTAAATTAGACCATGATAACATTACACCGAAGATACACAGAATAATCAAAAACATCTGGAAAACAGAAACGATGCCAGAAGAATGGAAGTCAGCCCTAATGCACCCCCTCCACAAGAAAGGAGACAAAACAGATCCTAATGACTATAGAGGAATTTCGTTACTGCCTGTGACATACAAAATTCTGTCCAAAGCTCTGTTAAATCGCTTAGAACCTCAGATAGATCCACATATCGGAGAGTACCAAACAGGGTTCAGAAAGGGAAGATCGTGCAGTGAACAGATCTGGTGTCAGAGAACAATATTAACACTGAGAAAGTCCAGAAACACCACAATAACATTTGTTGATTTCAAGAAGGCCTACAATTCCATACAGAGAGAAACACTTTTCAATACACTGGAAGAAATGATGGTAGACAACAATATCAGAAAACTAATCCAGGAAACATTAACAAATATAAAATCCAAAGGGAAGTTCATGGGAGATATCTCGGAACCGTTCAAGACAGGAGTGAGACAGGGAGACGACCTGTAACCTATTTCATTTAACGCAGTTTTAGAGAAAACAATCAGGACATGGGACAAAGGAGTCAATTGGGTAAAGATGGGAGACACAAAAGTAGAACCATCACCATAAAATGTCTGGCCTTTGCCGATGATATAGCTATCATAACAAATAACAGAAAAGAAGCCAAAGAAGCCCTACAGACACTACATGAAATCGCAGCCAGAACAAGACTACAAATTCCGTATGAAAAAACCTAGTACATGGACACAAAATCCACAGACAGAAACCCATTGGTAACAAAGTACGGGAAGGTAGCTCAAGTAGAAAGTTTCAAATACCTGGGAGAGATTATACAGAAAACAGGACTTGTAACAACAACGACTCTGTACTATTGTACCTATAAGTAATTCTTTTCATATGATTTTTAGATAAACTTGTGTAATGGATGTTCTGATTTAATTTATTTTTGTTTCGTGCCATTATGTTAAGAAAACTGTAAATAAGTTTCAATGTGAATGTTAATGTTTATGTCAAATGTCAAGTAATATTGTAATACACTCCTGGAAATGGAAAAAAGAACACATTGACACCGGTGTGTCAGACCCACCATACTTGCTCCGGACACTGCGAGAGGGCTGTACAAGCAATGATCACACGCACGGCACAGCAGACACACCAGGAACCGCGGTGTTGGCCGTCGAATGGCGCTAGCTGCGCAGCATTTGTGCACCGCCGCCGTCAGTGTCAGCCAGTTTGCCGTGGCATACGGAGCTCCATCGCAGTCTTTAACACTGGTAGCATGCCGCGGACCGCAGCGACGCACGGATGCACGCCAAGACCGTAGGATCCTACGCAGTGCCGTAGGGGACCGCACCGCCACTTCCCAGCAAATTAGGGACACTGTTGCTCCTGGGGTATCGGCGAGGACCATTCGCAACCGTCTCCATGAAGCTGGGCTACGGTCCCGCACACCGTTAGGCCGTCTTCCGCTCACGCCCCGACATCGTGCAGCCCGCCTCCAGTGGTGTCGCGACAGTGTAACGCCGGAAATGCATATCCACCTATTTCCATCTGTTGTACTGTAAGATTTTTCCTTAATTTGTTACCTGAATATATGACATTTCTGTGCCTTTATATACTGTAATTGGTTTACTATATATATATATATATATATATATATATATATATATATATATGTGTGTGTGTGTGTGTGTGTGTGTGTGTGTGTGTGTGTGTGTGTGTGTATGCATTTATGTCGATGTATAATTGGTTTGTTTCGTAAATATTATTTGTATTTTTACGCTGGGTCTTGCCTAGGGAAAACTGCTATCGAACGATTACATCGATAGGTCGTGTGAAGAATCAAAGTGTGTAGGATCTTTGGTAGGGTTAACTCTGCCGCGTGGAGCGCGGGCAGGGCAGTTGGGGTCTGGCTGGAGTAGCGAGTGGAGCAGGTGTGTGGTGTGACGCTCCCGCGAGTTGCCGCGCTTTCGGGGTTTAGCAGCATGTAATTGCGCTCGACTTGCTATGTTAGTTTCTGGCACGGTGTCGCGGACGGGAAGCATTAGCCGGCGCACATCAAGAGCCCGTTTCGTTTGGTGACCGTGTCGAGAAGAAGGCGCGCCAACATCCAGCTTCTGCAACAGCGACGGCCGACAATGAGTGACCGTCGCCACCTCCTCGATCGACGGCTTCAAACCTTCAATCAACTAACAAGGAAGACTAAAAGCACGTAAAGTTTCAGAACTGTATGGCAGACCTCAGCTTTTCAAATTGTTCCATTTGCCTCGCAAAATTACAGCAACTCAGCATGAACCTTTGTTGCTCATTGTCCCAATTGCATTACCAAGCAGGGTCCTTTCCTTTTCCGAAATGAAACCGAGTGTCGTTGAAATTCAGACGCCAGCATTAAAGTACTATCATTGCATTTCATTACTTTAGTTTCCAAGTGCAGTTAAAGCATAGCTGGCTACAATAGTTAGATTACACAAGCACAAGTTAAGAGTGCGAGTTTTGTTAGCATATTTTAGCTTACCAGTGACTGCAGCTCAACTTGGTACGTACTAAATTCTACTATTGTTAATTATTCAGAATCATTTAATTCAAGTTCAAAGTTAAATCTCTTGTTTCTAAATTGCGTAGAGTCAAGTTGCTTTTGAAATGATTGTTGAGGTAGTCCAAGGCTAACCGTATTCTGCTGGATTTCGATGTGCTTCAGAAAAAAAGCTCACTATTAACTTCAGTCACTAAATTAACTTTCGATTTTCCGGATTTATTAATTCTTTTGCTAAATTAAGTCAGAGTGTAGCGAAATTTATTACTTCTGACAAACTTTCAGTTTTCACACTACACGTGTCAACCTTCAGTTGCCACGCTTCTAGTGCTAATTATAAGTGTAATAACCTTTCTTTTTCAGTTACTATAGTAATTGTCCTTAGGACAGGCGACCGTGATTTCCCCCAAATCTCAAATATCTAATTACCGCTAGTTAATTGTTGACGTAACGGCCGCACATTTACTTTCTTTATTAACTTTACCCCTTTTCAAAATTAATTTCCACCAGTTTCATTTGCATTTTTCCTTTCATTTAGATGTAACCCTTTCCTCCCTCTTTACCGACAGATTAACTTCGGTGACGATTGCTTTCCCAAATTTCCCATTAGGTACACGCGGTTTAATTTTTCACTGTCATTAAGGTCCATAAGTGAGGGGGGAGGTTACAACAGGCGTGAATGGAGGGACGAATGGAGACGTGTCGTCTTCAGCGATGAGAGTCGCTTCTGCCTTGGTGCCAATGATGGTCGTATGCGTGTTTGGCGCCGTGCAGGTGAGCGCCACAATCAGGACTGCATACGACCGAGGCACACAGGGCCAACACCCGGCATCATGGTGTGGGGAGCGATCTCCTACACTGGCCGTACACCACTGGTGATCGTCGAGGGGACACTGAATAGTGCACGGTACATCCAAACCGTCATCGAACCCATCGTTCTACCATTCCTAGACCGGCAAGGGAACTTGCTGTTCCAACAGGACAATGCACGTCCGCATGTATCCCGTGCCACCCAACGTGCTCTAGAAGGTGTAAGTCAACTACCCTGGCCAGCAAGATCTCCGGATCTGTCCCCCATTGAGCATGTTTGGGACTGGACGAAGCGTCGTCTCACGCGGTCTGCACGTCCAGCACGAACGCTGGTCCAACTGAGGCGCCAGGTGGAAATGGCATGGCAAGCCGTTCCACAGGACTACATCCAGCATCTCTACGATCGTCTCCATGGGAGAATAGCAGCCTGCATTGCTGCGAAAGGTGGATATACACTGTACTAGTGCCGACATTGTGCATGCTCTGTTGCCTGTGTCTGTGTGCCTGTGGTTCTGTCAGTGTGATCATGTGATGTATCTGACCCCAGGAATGTGTCAATAAAGTTTCCCCTTCCTGGGACAATGAATTCACGGTGCTCTTATTTCAATTTCCAGGAGTGTAGAATTGAAATACAACAAATGTTGAAACTGTTGTAATATGTTTAAAATTGTAACTGTGCATCTGGTCCATATGTAGGCAATGTGTTAGGATATGTAGAATGCAAAACCTCGGGTGAATACCCGGACTGTCAGGGAGCGGTAAAAGGTGGATGGCAGGCGAGCGCGGGAAAATGCGCGCGGGCACTGCACGGCGCAACGGGCTCAGCAGTAGTAGTTCGAGTTTGGCACTGGTTTGAGCAACACGTTCTGGAGCGAGGAGGCTCTCCTGAAAGACACAACTTCACTGAGCCTCGGGTATGCCGTTCCAACGCCCACACAGCATGGCAAAATTCCATAGGCAGTAAATGGAAAAGTATTGCGACGCTAAGAAGCATTAAAGTGCCGATACGTCAAGAACCATAGCTGTGGTTGTACAGGGTGTTTCAAAAATGACCGGTATATTTGAAACGGCAATAAAAACTAAACGAGCAGCGATAGAAATACATCGTTTGTTGCAATATGCTTGGGACAACAGTACATTTTCAGGCAGACAAACTTTCGAAATTACGGTAGTTACAATTTTCAACAACAGATGGCGCTGCGGTCTGGGAAACTCTATAGTACGATATTTTCCACATATCCACCATGCGTAGCAATAATATGGCGTAGTCTCTGAATGAAATTACCCGAAACCTTTGACAACGTGTCTGGCGGAATGGCTTCACATGCAGATGAGATGTACTGCTTCAGCTGTTCAATTGTTTCTGGATTTTGGCGGTACACCTGGTCTTTCAAGTGTCCCCACAGAAAGAAGTCACAGGGGTTCATGTCTGGCGAATAGGGAGGCCAATCCACGCCGCCTCCTGTATGTTTCGGATAGCCCAAAGCAATCACACGATCATCGAAATATTCATTCAGGAAATTAAAGACGTCGGCTGTGCGATGTGGCCGGGCACCATCTTGTATAAACCACGAGGTGTTCGCAGTGTCGTCTAAGGCAGTTTGTACCGCCACAAATTGACGAAGAATGTCCAGATAGCGTGATGCAGTAATCGTTTAGGATCTGAAAAATGGGCCAATGATTCCTTTGGAAGAAATGGCGGCCCAGACCAGTACTTTTTGAGGATGTAGGGACGATGGGACTGCAACATGGAGCTTTTCGTTTCCCCATATGCGCCAGTTCTGTTTATTGACGAAGCCGTCCAGGTAAAAATAAGCTTCGTCAGTAAACCAAATGCTGCCCACATGCATATCGCCGTCATCAATCCTGTGCACTATATCGTTAGCGAATGTCTCTCGTGCAGCAATGGTAGCGGCGCTGAGGGGTTGCCGCGTTTGAATTTTGTATGGATAGAGGTGTAAACTCTGGCGCATGAGACGATACGTGGACGTTGGCGTCATTTGGACCGCAGCTACAACACGGCGAACGGAAACCTTTCCAGCACGTTCATCCGTCACGTTCCCAGTCCGTTGAAATTTTTCAAACAAATCCTTTATTGTATCGCTTTTCGGTCCTTTGGTTACATTAAACCTCCGTTGAAAACTTCGTCTTGATGCAACAACACTGTGTTCTAGGCGGTGGAATTCCAACACCAGAAAAATCCTCTGTTCTAAGGAATAAACCATGTTGTCTACAGCACACTTGCACGTTGTGAACAGCACACGCGTACAGCAGAAAGAAGACGTACAGAATGGCGCACCCACAGACTGCGTTGTCTTCTATATCTTTCACATCACTTGCAGCGCCATCTGTTGTTGAAAATTGTAACTACTGTAATTTCGAAAGTTTGTCCGCCTGAAAATGTACTGTTGTCCCAAGCATATTGCAACAAACGGTGTATTTCTATCGCTGCTCGTTTAGTTTTTATTGCCGTTTCAAATATACCGGTCATTTTTGAAACACCCTGTATGTGTGCTCAGTACCTCGCCATCTTGCCGCCCGCCAACCGCCGCATCGACACTAGCAGGTTGAAACTTTTAGTACTGTATTCGTATGGATCAGAGAGTGAACTGTGTTTGTTTGGTGCAATAATAACCTAAATTTTACCAGATCTTTTCCATCATCTAATTATCCTCACAACTAACCTAGGCAGGGTCCTTTCCAAACGTTGTGAAATCCGAGTGTCCCGAAATGAAAATTAAAAATTGTGTTAATAATAATTATAGTGTACTGTTATGTATTCATGATTTTCCATATCAGTACAGAACTTGAAACTATCAGTTCAATAGATTTTCTGATTCTAAAATTCTACTATATTATGCAGTGTCACAACTTGTCGTTTTGCATGAATATATACCAACTTATACAGGGAAAAAACTCAGTTAATGCCTAATTAGGCTGGCGACCGTATTATTGACACATTGGTAGCATCTTCTGGTTTGCTTTTGATCCATCCTGACGTGTGATTGCATTTCGGATTTACTTGACGGATCACTGTTATTACAGAGTGGATGTAAGTCTGATTTGCCACCATTTAGGTACACGCGGTCGATATCTATGCGAAAATCCTTTCTCATAAGGTGAATACCGCTCACTTACCATAGCACAGGCTTTAACGAATACTGTGTCAGGGATTACAAATGGCTTCCCGGTGACAGGACATCCCGTTGTTTTCGGTCACAAATTAACGTGAATAGCGAACAGTGAATGTTCAATGGCACGAATTGCAATAATATTCAGCAAAGTAAATAGCAGTGAACGTCAAGTACGGTAGTGAGGTGTAATTTGCGTTCAGTATGGACAAGAACGTAAACACAGTAGATGCGCCGAGCGTAATGGAAGATGCGGCTGGCAATGACAGGAGTTTACGCGGCCAGATAACAGACTGCGTTAGCGGTAGACAGTTGGCGTACATACAATACCACGAACATGTTAACGAACAGATTGAAATGTTGAGATCACCTCTAACACAGCAAGGAATAAAACAGGAAGTAGAGGATGACTTTGTAGATGATAGTGGTTACGTCAACGACTCCACTGACTCAACAGGATCTCGCGTTTGTTGCTCTCACTTTTAGTTATATTTTCTGGGCATATTGATCTGAAACAGAGGTGGGCATATTGATCTGAAACAGAGGTGGTTCTGAGATATTTCAGTAATACGAATTGCTTATTTTTCCGTTTTATGAATACGAAAACACATTATAGGATCACAGATAAAGAAAGAACCGAAAGAAGATTTTGAAGAAGGATCGGAACACACCGATTCCCTAGAATAAGACAGTGTGAAAATTCTAAGCATGATCAAGTTATTTGAACGATTAACCCAACAGTTTTAATATTTCAACAGAAATACCTTGAAAAATACAATACTGCTTCTACCAGTCTTAATCAACTTATCAGAAAGTTAGCAACTGAAAAAGGAGACATGAATGGCCATTCCATATATCCAAAGCTAAGCTCAACAACCCTGTAATATGGTTCAAAAGGTTCAAATGGCTCTGAGCGCTATGGGACTTAACATCTGAGGTCATCAGTCCCCTAGACATAGAACTACTTAAACCTAACTAACCTAAGGACATCACACACATCCATGACCGAGGTAGGATTCGAACTTACGACCGTAGCAGCAGCGCGGTTCTGGACTGTAGCGCCTAGAACCACTCGACCACAGCGCCCGGCCCTATAATGTGTTTTCATATTCATAAAACGGAAAAATAAGAAATGCGTATTATTGAAATATATCAGAACCACCTCTGTTTCAGATCAATATGCCCAGCAAATATAACCAAAAATGAGAGCAACAAACGCGAGATCCTGTTGCGATGACATTGGCACATAACCCCCTTAGCTAAGGGAAAGTGGCCATTATGTAAGACTTCAGAAAAATGCATGTACTACCTATACGTTATTTCCTTTCTCTCTTAGAGGCATGTGGTGTGATACCCCATGATATGTAGATCGATAGTGTGTAAGACGCAGCTTCTATCAGTTATGATGTTCTCGAGAAAACTTAGTTTTCCTTAGGGTGGTCTCTTTACCCCAGCTTCCCTTGCATGCCGTATTAGTCTACACACATAGACTTGGTGATGGAGCTTTAGCCCTCACAGTACCAACAGGAGGGTTCTTTATGCCCATTCTATATGCCTGCCCTTTAAAAATATTTTGATCTAGTCGCTTACTTCATATTTTAAAACATTGATATAAATAGTTATTGATTTTAGTTAGCTCTTCTACCACATTCCACAATTTTTTTAAAAATGTTTCAGTGAAAATTTAATCCAAACACTTAATCATTTTTGTAAACATTGTTGGAAATTGGCAGGATCTGATAGATAGTTAAAATACTAATCAGTTTTCATAGCAAAGATTTATTAAAAACTAAAATTCACGTCAGATGGTAAGTGGTTTCGATTTTATCAAAAACGTCTTGAGACCATGTCCTTGAAACGTTAAACATTAATATTTTTAGAGGAAAACATGTGTCAAAACTGCACACTTCATCTGCGTAATAAATATGGATCGACAGACTTAATACAAAGGGCCGGCCGAAGTGGCCGTGCGGTTAAAGGTGCTGCAGTCTGGAACCGCAAGACCGCTACGGTCGCAGGTTCGAATCCTGCCTCGGGCGTGGATGTTTGTGATGTCCTTAGGTTAGTTAGGTTTAACTAGTTCTAAGTTCTAGGGGACTAATGACCTCAGCAGTTGAGTCCCATAGTGCTCAGAGCCATTTGAACCACTTAATACAAAAAAATATTGTATAGCACCAGGTGGTCAGCAGAGACGACAGCAGAGTATCGGTAAGTGTCTAAGGACACCATTGGTGCATATCAAATAGCCTCAGAACGCTACAGTTTATAAAGAGGAGGTTCTGCCCCTCGCCTGCTGTTTGACATCACTGAGAACCAATAGGGCTTAATGTACGATAGTATGTTGTTGTTGTTGTGGTCTTCAGTCCTGAGACTGGTTTGATGCAGCTCTCCATGCTACTCTATCCTGTGCAAGCTTCTTCATCTCCCAGTACCTACTGCAACCTACATCCTTCTGAATCTGCTTAGTGTATTGATCTCTTGGTCTCCCTCTACGATTTTTACCCTCCACGCTGCCCTCCAATGCTAAATTTGTGATCCCTTGATGCCTCAGAACATGTCCTACCAACTGGTCCCTTCTTCTCGTCAAGTTGTGCCACAAACTCCTCTTCTCCCCAATCCTATTCAATACCTCCTCATTAGTTACGTGATCTACCCACCTTATCTTCAGCATTCTTCTGTAGCACCACATTTCGAAAGCTTCTATTCTCTTCTTGTCCAAACTGGTTATCGTCCATGTTTCACTTCCATACATGGCTACACTCCATACAAATACTTTCAGAAACGACTTCCTGACACTTAAATCTATACTCGATGTTAACAAATTTCTCTTCTTCAGAAACGATTTCCTTGCCATTGCCAGTCGACATTTTATATCCTCTCTACTTCGACCATCATCAGTTATTTTACTCCCTAAGTAGCAAAACTCCTTTACTACTTTAGGTGTCTCATTTCCTAATCTAATCCCTTCAGCATCACCCGATTTAATTTGACTACATTCCATTATCCTCGTTTTGCTTTTGTTGATGTTCATCTTATATCCTCCTTTCAAGACACTGTCCATTCCGTTCAACTGCTCTTCCAAGTCCTTTGCTGTCTCTGACAGAATTACAATGTCATCGGCGAACCTCAAAGTTTTTACTTCTTCTCCATGAATTTTAATACCTACTCCGAATTTTTCTTTTGTTTCCTTTACTGCTTGCTCAATATACAGATTGAATAACATCGGGGAGAGGCTACAACCCTGTCTCACTCCTTTCCCAACCACTGCTTCCCTTTCATGCCCCTCGACTCTTATAACTGCCATCTGGTTTCTGTACAAATTGTAAATAGCCTTTCGCTCCCTGTATTTTACCCCTGCCACCTTCAGAATTTGAAAGAGAGTATTCCAGTTAACGTTGTCAAAAGCTTTCTCTAAGTCTACAAATGCTAGAAACATAGGTTTGCCTTTTCTTAATCTTTCTTCTAAGATAAGTCGTAAGGTTAGTATTGCCTCACGTGTTCCAACATTTCTACGGAATCCAAACTGATCTTCCCCGAGGTCCGCTTCTACCAGTTTTTCCATTCGTCTGTAAAGAATTCGCGTTAGTATTTTGCAGCTGTGACTTATTAAACTGATAGTTCGGTAATTTTCACATCTGTCAACACCTGCTTTCTTTGGTATTGGAATTATTATATTCTTCTTGAAGTCTGTGGGTATTTCGCCTGTCTCATACATCTTGCTCACCAGATGGTAGAGTTTTGTCATGATTGGCTCTCCCAACGCCATCAGTAGTTCTAATGGAATGTTGTCTACTCCCGGGGCCTTGTTTCGACTCAGGTCTTTCAGTGCTCTGTCAAACTCTTCACGCAGTATCTTATCTCCCATTTCATCTTCATCTACATCCTCTTCCATTTCCATAATATTCTCCTCAAGTACATCGCCCTTGTATAAACCATCTATATACTCCTTCCACCTTTCTGCCTTCCCTTCTTTGCTTAGAACTGGGTTGCCATCTGAGCTCTTGATATTCATACAAGTGGTTCTCTTCTCTCCAAAGGTCTCTTTAATTTTCCTGTAGGCAGTATCTATCTTACCCCTAGTGAGACAAGCCTCTACATTCTTACATTCGTCCTCTAGCCATCCCTGCTTAGCCATTTTGCACTTCCTGTCCATCTCATTTTTGAGACGTTTGTATTCCTTTTTGCCTGCTTCATTTACTGCATTTTTATATTTTCTCCTTTCATCAATTAAATTCAATATTTCTTCTGTTACCCAAGGATTTCTATTAGCCCTCGTCTTTTTACCTACTTGATCCTCTGCTGCCTTCACTACTTCATCCCTCAGAGCTACCCATTCTTCTTCTACTGTATTTCTTTCCCCCATTCCTGTCAATTGTTCCCTTATGCTCTCCCTGAAACTCTCTACAACCTCTGGTTCTTTCAGTTTCATCTCCTTAAATTCCCACCTTTTTGCAGTTTCTTCAGTTTTAATATACAGTTCATAACCAATAGATTGTGGTCAGAGTCCACATCTGCCCCTGGAAATGTCTTACAATTTAAAACCTGGTTCCTAAATCTCTGTCTTACCATTATATAATCTATCTGATACCTATTAGTATCTCCAGGATTCTTCCAGGTATACAACCTTCTTTTATGATTCTTGAACCAAGTGTTAGCTACGATTAAGTTATGCTCTGTGCAAAATTCTACAAGGCGGCTTCCTCTTTCATTTCTTCCCCCCAATCCATATTCACCTACTATGTTTCCTTCTCTCCCTTTCCCTACTGACGAATTCCAGTCACCCATGACTATTAAATTTTCGTCTCCCTTCACTACCTGAATAATTTCTTTTATCTCGTCATACATTTCATCAATTTCTTCATCATCTGCAGAGCTAGTTGGCATATAAACTTGTACTACTGTAGTAGGCATGGGCTTTGTGTCTATCTTGGCCTGTGCGGTTAAAGGCGCTGCAGTCTGGAACCGCAAGACCGCTACGGTCGCAGGTTCGAATCCTGCCTCAGGCATGGATGTTTGTGATGTCCTTAGGTTAGTTAGGTTTAACTAATTCTAAGTTCTAGGGGACTAATGACCTCAGCAGTTGAGTCCCATAGTGCTCAGAGCCATTTGAACCATTTTCTATCTTGGCCACAATAATGCGTTCACTATGCTGTTTGTAGTAGCTAACCCGCACTCCTATTTTTTTATTCATTATTAAACCTACTCCTGCATTACCCCTATTTGATTTTGTATTTATAACCCTATAATCACCTGACCAGAAGTCTTGTTCCTCCTGCCACCGAACTTCACTAATTCCCACTATATCTAACTTTAACCTATCCATTTCCCTTTTTAAATTTTCTAACCTACCTGCCCGATTAAGGGATCTGACATTCCACGCTCTGATCCGTAGAATGCCAGTTTTCTTTCTCCTGATAACGACGTCCTCTTGAGTAGTCCCCACCCGGAGATCCGAATGGGGGACTATTTTACCTCCGGAATATTTTACCCAAGAGGACGCCATCATCATTTAATCATACAGTAAAGCTGCATGTCCTCGGGAAAAATTACGGCTGTAGTTTCCCCTTGCTTTCAGCCGTTCGCAGTACCAGCACAGCAAGGCCGTTTTGGTTAATGTTACAAGGCCAGATCAGTCAATCATCCAGACTGTTGCCCCTGCAACTACTGAAAAGGCTGCTGCCCCTCTTCAGGAACCACATGTTTGTCTGGCCTCTCAACAGATACCCCTCCGTTGTGGTTGCACCTACGGTACGGCCATCTGTATCGCTGAGGCACGCAAGCCTCCCCACCAACGGCAAGGTCCATGGTTCATGGGGGAAGGTACGATAGTAGCATATTAAAAATATAAAATTTCGATCTTGATGTAGATAAAATACAATATTAAGGATTATATAAAGTAAGTGGGACGCTGACTTAATTATTTTACACCGGCGTAAATAATTACGGACATACGTAAATAACCAGCAGCTATGGTGGTAAGGACGCTTTATCGCCATCCATGAGCGTTGTGTGGAAATCCAGAACTCAAATACTGAAGCAACGATGGAGCTTAGCGATGCCACCAGTCGCCGTGGAGACTTTAGCTTAGAACCTCTCGAAGCATAGTGTCGATGGCGAGGAATATGGCGCACCAGAGATGTAACGGCAGAACAACGCCGTCAGTCACCATGGGGACATGGATTGATGAATGGCAAACAGAAATGTATTTTACGAGGTATAAATCCTAACACTCAGTAGTAAAACAGTATGAGTGGTGATATATATATATATATATATATATATATATATATATATATATATATATATATATATATATATATATATATATATATATATATTGTTCAAAACACACACACATACAATATATATATTTTGTGTGTGTGTGTGTGTTTTGAACTTCCACGCAACGCCCGTATATGGCGGTTTGGTATTCTTACCTCTGTTCCTCTGTTTTACTGGTTGTTCAATAATTTTTGGTAACATAAAATAATTACTATGACGCCCTGCTTACTTTATATAACCCTTAATATTGTATTTTATCTACATCTAGATCGATGTTTTATGTTTTACGTATATTACTACCGTACGTGAAGCCCTATTTGCTCACAGTGATGTCATGCAGTAAGCGAGGGGCGAATCTTCCTCTCTGAAATGCGTAGCCTTTTGACGCTATTTGACAGTTACTGATAGTGTCCTCAGACACTTATCAACGATCCGCCGTCATCTCTGCTCACCCCGTGATTTTATAATATTTATTGGTTTAACTCTGTCTATCCATATTTACTATGCAGATGAAGTGTGTAATTTTGACACCTGTTTCTCTTGGAAAAATATTGATGTTTAACGCTTCAGAGACATGGTCTGAAGATAATTTTTGACAAAATTGAAACCGCTTACCATCTGACGTGTGATTTATAGTTTTTAATAAATTTTTGAGATCAAGACTGATCAGTATTTTAACCAAAAACTGAAACCTCAGGAGTAAATGGCACATGTCCAATGAATGTCGTATATACTGTAGTATACTGTGTTAGATTCAGGACCTAAAAATTTTATCTCTTAAAATTATACGTTGTGAGTAAAGGTCAACAACTCTTAATGAAATATTGAGATATGCATTGTTTATTTTTTCCTGTGGGCATGAAATGCTCCCCCCCCCCCACCCCCTCCCGCCTCCTTTGGTAGCATGCATTACTGAAAGTGTATTGATAGTGTAAAGAGTGTGATAAAAGTTGTTTCCAGGTTCTGGAGCCTACTTACACTTCAGTATGTCTTTATGAAGTATGTTGCTGATGTGTCAAAAACAGAAAGTATTCCCCTTCTCCCATTCTTAATGCTCGAAAATGCGTTTGTGTTGATAAGGTAAAAACGCCAAAACGCGTAGTGTCTAATTAATTCTCTGATTACTACTTTGTTTTGTGGTTTTTGTTGCTGATGAAAGTCTTTGAGTGTTGAATGCAGCTTGCCGCTAACTTGGTGTAGTGTTTGTCTGTACAGAAGTGTAACTGTCGTCTTTCTCGCTCCTTCACTCTCACGCCTGAATCAGTACAGTAAAGTCAGGGCTTCGTGGATTATGATTGGCTGATCCGTAAAAGGACAGACAAACAATTATACTACTGGAGGATTGTAAGTAATTTCTAGAATTACATTCACTCTCTCTCTCTCTCTCTCTCTATAATTTATCTGTGTACAATGAAAATATATTACTTGAGATCAGCCTCGTCGAATCTCTGGTAGAGCCCCTCGTCTTAATATTCAGCGGCAGTTTTGCTAGAAAAGATCTTTACGTTTGTTATTATTATTAAGCGCTGCATTCAGTTGGGAAAATCGATCGTTTGAACAATCCGTTCAATTTACGACAGATCTAATATTTCAGATGTGGACGAAGCCTTTTTGGACGATTTGTAAAACTCATAGATTGCAGGTTCTCTTCGTCACAGCTGAAACTTCCCAATTAATTACAGGCCCAGACAATCATCAATGATTCATACAGAGATCTCATTCTTCATTCACTCTGTAATAAAATGTTCACAAACCTGATTTCAGATGAACGGTTTATATTAAATCCTTTTGTTGTACAGATTCCGTTTCTGGGTATTTTAAATCTCAGGAGATTTATTTTTACAGGTTTATCAGTTCTTTATCTCTCCCACTAGCGGCACAAATTTTCCTTGTTCGCTTTAGTGCGAAGAAGAATACCTAAAACTTCTTTAACAATCCGATTTTGGAAAAAGTTCCGTTCTCTCTCTCTCTCTATCCCAACTATAATAACCATGGAGCATACATATCTCTACCTCTGTTGTTCCAGAGAATAAACGTACTAGAAAAATACCTTGGCGTCGACGAGCTGTCGGCGCATATCTTACTAGAAAATCTGATCAGATACTTTTCAAACGTAAATAAATATGGATGATTTGATTAATCATTATTAATTAGTGCGTGGTAGAGGGTAATTTTCCGTGGGGATATTACAAGTGGACATAAAATAAAGTGTGACTGGCAATAGTAAACTAAGATAATGCATACCAAACATCAAAAAAGAAACAGTATTAGACATTAGATTGAAGTCTGAAACAGTTTACAATATATTTAGGTCAGCTGAATTTTCCGACTGGGTGGACTGCAAACAAAATATAACTTAAAGTAAACATATCTTGATATGATTTTGGTAAAACAAATAAAGTTTTCAAAAACAATCTTCTAATGTGTCTTAAACGGAAAACCAATTTTGATTAATGATGCTGAGGAACTTACTTTCACTGCGAAAACCTTGCAAAACATGAGAATTTCTCAGCAAGCTATGGTAAGACGTATGGGAATTAATGGTAGGGACAGAAATAAAAACAAACTTATCAGTAAGCAAACTAAAGTGGAAGAAATAAAAATGACTTCACAATAATGAAATAGAGGTACGTGGGACATGGATTAAATGGAAGATGCGCAGATTCCATTGGAAGACGTTCAGGAGCCAAATAGATTTTTTGTATAGTTTGAAATTCTTCGTCCAAATGAGACGCTCTGCCTGTAACTGACACAATAGCCGCCTGGCACCGCAGGTGCAGGCATCTGTATGCATTCTGAATTCGGAGATCGAGGGGTGTCGTATGGCGATGCTTCCTCAGTCTCCCTGTCCCCTCCCCGAGCCACTAATCTACGTCTGGATGGATTACCGATCTGGACATGAACCCCATATTGTCTGGCTGCAGTCAGAGAAGATGTTTACCGAGGGAAAGGCGTTTTACAAAAGAAGAGGTGACAAAAGGACAAGTCTACAGTACACGGGAAATGAAAACTTAAGGGGCTCCGGAACGCCCTATACTTGCAATGTTAAAATAACGCTTATAAATTACATCTTTCCTCACAAAGTATTTGAGGTAGGAAGTTGAACTTTTTACAGATTATTTATTGAAATATGGGCTACAACTTAACACAGGGATTTTACAAAATTTTAGTTCAGTTATTAAAGATGATTTTTTTCAATTGTAATGAAAATTCACAACATTTTTTTGCAATTTTTTATTTATATATTCAAAAATATACAGTTTTTTTGGAAAAAGGCTGTGTTAAATTATGCAGAAGGTACTGTGTAACATTTACTGAAAGTTTGAAACAAATATGTTTGGAAGATCCTTAGAAAACATGGAATTAGTATGAGAAAATAAAAGTTTTGGGAATCGAGCGACAAAGATTGGATTAACTTTTTAGTGCATTCCAGGTCCATAGGATGGATTATCTTCATCCTCTGCAAACTCCTCCTCCAGCTTCCTCTTGTTCCTCCTCCTGTTTACTCTTGCTTGTATTTCTAGACTCTTTACAGCCCTGTCTGCAGCCCGAAGGCGTTCCTTGTCTAAAGCAAGCATCGCTCGTTGTTGTGTTCGTAGATTTTGCTACCATTTTCTTCAGTTGCAGTTACTGCAATACTGTTCCAAAAGGTGGTCATGTATGAACACTTATCACATTTCAGTTGTATTTCACTAGCAAGTCCTACGTGCTTTATTATGGAGAGTTCCAGACCAACTTCACTACAATGAATACATCTTACACAGTTTGAAAAAATTCCTTTGAGAACCGACATATCAAATATTTCATTCACATCCGATTCGCCCATAAAACATTCATAGTTTTCACTCATTGAACCAAGCTTCTTCTGTGAAGTATTTTCTTTCCCACTTTGAGTGCTATGGGCAGGTGTACTTGAGAGGTTAGGTTCACTCACTTGGTTATCGTCTTTATTGTTTACAGTAATAACACATACCTTTGGCTTTCCAACATTTCTCTTTTTCTTAAAAGCCTTCAGAGGATTTCTAATAACTTTACTTTTACTCATTATTATACTTCAACAAAACAGAGACTCAAGAAACAGAATTAATTACGAATATTTTCGAGATAACGACAGAGTAAATAAACATGAAACAATCGACAATCACACCAGCGATATATATTGAACCATCACATGTTAGCCACAACACATACTGTATCTCACATCACTAAAATGTACCTGATGAACACGGACGTTAATAATAAAACCATTTGACAGCAGTTTAACAGCGCCACAGTGGGTCACGCCCATGTAGAATACATTTCAAAAAAAAAATTAAAAATAGTTGTATTCTTCGGAATTGAATAAATTATATATCTATTAAAAGGTAATAGTCTGCAGATTCAGAAAACGCAAAAAAGTAAAAATTGAACTTTTCATGATTTTGAGCCTTTCCGGAGCCCCTTAACGGAAGAAATTCACTTTAAATGCGAACATTTTTAGGTTAGGCTTTACCGTGACTGTTACTGACATTAAATGAAACAACAAGTTCACTGTTACCAGTCACCGTTTTATTTATTTCCACGACGCGCTTCGAAGGTTTAAACCTCCATCATCGGGTGGATTTACATTAGTAAGTATTACATTTGTGTGTGTGTTGTGTTACGATTTTTGGAGGAACTTGTGGCACTGCCTAGTGGAGAAACGAGACACTATTTCAGAATATGGTTTAGGATTACTTTTGACGAAAAATTAAACTGATATCTAATGGTAAACATAAAATACGTAAACTATAGTACCTTCAGTGATCACAGGTTCCTTTTGCTGTCGTAACACATAACATGTATACTGCCACATTTGTAAACAAATATGGCGTCTGGAATAAGCTTGGTGCAAGGTTCGTATAGCAGAAGTGAAGACATAAACGCAAAGTGCAAAGAATATAAATCATAACAATATTATTACAGATCAATTGCTTTAAACATTTGGCGGTGTTTGTTTTGAGGTGTCAAATATATGTGTGTGTACTTCAGGTGGTATATAAATCCAATTCTGACAAGTTAAAACAGCAAACATTCGTACTCGTTTATACAATCAGGTGAAATGTTAAAATGGCTTAAACTTCATACTTATTGATAACAATTAGGTGAAATGATACAGACTATAATTACAATTATCATATTGGCTACAACAGTAAAATCATACATACATTACACTCTTTGATTGGGGTTAATAAACAGATGTGAAGTGAGGGGCTGGAGGCAGAAAGAGGTAGAGAGAGAGAAAAAGTGTGTGTGTGTGTGTGTGTGTATGAGTGAAAGGGAGAGGGAGAGAGAGAGGGAGAGAGGAAAGAGTGATTATATGAGAGGAAACAGTTACATAGCAAGGAGTCTTAAGATTGCATGTTGCATATATTAGCTGCCTAAAGGTTGGGGTAATACATTGGTTAATGCTATAAAATATGCAGATAGATATACATTTGTGCCAGTAGTTGATGTACATACAGTTTTAAGCTGACAAGGGGTACAAGCTGTTGGTGTGATGAATTATCTGTGAATGAGGTCAATCTCTTGTACTCTTGGCAGCTGTCAATATTTATGGTAAGTATTAGGTGTGTGTGTGTGTGTGTGTGTGTGTGTGTGTGTGTGTGTGTGTGTGTATGTGTGTGTGTGTGTGTGTGTGTGTGCATTTTTATGAGTGTAGGCAGTTGCTGAAAACGGAGATGATACTATTGTAAATATTGTCATTTTTGTCATTTAAGATAGATACTGGTTGTTTCATTTGATGTTTGTATATTTGGAGTGTTTCGAGGATGTCTAGTTTTCTGCCTTTTGGTTGGATGTGTAAGATGCTAATACTTGTGTTGTTAACATGGTGTTTTGTTTCAGGCAGGTGGGTAGCTATTGCCGATGTGTGATATTTTTTGTTTTTTAGTGCTGCCATGTGTTCCTTGAACCTTATCTCAAATGATCTGCCTGTCTGGCCTATGTAGAAGCAGTCACAGTCCAAACATTCAATTTTGTACACACCTGTATGATGAAGTGGGTTTCGTGTGCCGATGTTGTGGGGTAACTTCTGTCCAATCTTGTTGTCTGTTGTAAAGGATATGCTTATGCCTTTCCGTTTGAAGACATTGGCAATCTGGTATGAAATGTTACCCAGAAAGGAAGATGTTATTTTCTTTTTGTTTTTTGTGTTGTGATTCCTTTGCCATTATTGAGTGTTTTAGGGTGTCTACTATGGAGCTGTTATAACCATTTTCAATAGCTGTTTGTTTTATTATTTCAATTTCTTGATCACATTTATCTTCTGAGAGTGGTAGTTGGATAGCTCTATTAATCATGTACCGGAATGCTGCCATTTTGTGTGCTGCGGGGTGGCAAGAGGAGTTGTGGATTGTGGTATGTGTTGTGGTAGGCTTCAGCTTCCCAAGTGAATAGAGGCCTTCTGGGGACATTATTGTAAATTGTACGTTGTATTTCTACCACGCTAATTGTAACGTAAGCTGTCCAGTCGGATGCACGGTCATCCCAAGAGGAGATGTTGGCAGAACGCTAAGAGAGAGATCGTCTTAGTAGGGGTCTTCACTTCGAGACAGCAAAGGAGAGACTCCAGTAAAAGAATCAATTGTGGAGACCTCTCTTGCAGACATTGGAGTAGAGCCATCGATGACGGCCTTAATGAAACTCGCTTTTGTGTTATACTGCCGCTGACGTCAGATTTACGATACTGGACACTGCTGAAAGACACTCACCGACAGCCGAATCGTCCCTGCAACCCGGAGATCCTGCCAGTGGACTGCAGCGCACATTCAGCCACGCCGCCGACAGGCAGACCATCGCCCTATAAATCTCTTGCACTACTGCACTGCCATCAAATTCCGCTTTCCATTCAGTTCATCATTAAAAAGTTAGTGTCGATCCCCATAGTTTTTATTGTAATGGGCTCATTACTATTTTATTTTATTAGGATATTGCAGTACCTGTGTTCTTAAGAAAAATGATTACAGCCCTTATGAGATAAGTGAAATAAATTCGCAGTTGCGAATACGAAAAACCATCGCCTGTATAGGGGATTGACGACAACTGTGCATGCGTGCATGCATGCGTGACCCGAACGAACACGGCATCGTTCCTCTTAACAACACAGGCACTACAGTGTAGTATTTATCCGCCGATACCCGGCAGCGAATTTCAATTAAAATGTCCTCCCCTTTACGGTAATTGCGCAGTGTGCGTACAGGTAAAGGTTGTGATGGAGGAACGGAAGTTCAGATGTTGACATGGGCAGTGCGCTCCCGTAAAGCGGAAAATCTGGCCTCGAGTCCTGGTAGGTCAAAAATTTTCACTATCGTCATTTGCTTATACAGCTGATGGTTGTTCCTATTCCTGACTGCGAATACATTTCATATGTTTATTTTATTAGTTGTAATGGAAAGGAGTTAAGTATTTTGTGATGGTGATTTGTTAGCTTATCGTAGCCATGCTCCAACACAACGCAACAAATATCTGTGACATTATAATTACATTTTTCGGTTGGTGCTGCCAGTTCCTCTGTTTGTTATGAAAACGCTGCATTCTAATGAAAATTAAGTGATAATGAATGAATGTCGACTCGGAATCAATAAATGAAAACTACATACAATTTGGTATATGTGTGCCGATAATACCACGAAGCAGTCTCCTTCTCTCCTTCTGTGGACATTTTTCTCTGAAGGTGACTAAAAGTTGACATGAACACTTAGCAACTGTCATGTTATAAATCCCAGTTAGATAATGGTAGACCTATCTATGCCTTCAGCTGTATTAAGAAATGACGAGACGGTGAGTGTGTTTGTGAGTTTAAAAGGACAACCGAACATGTTCTCTGAGAGTAAGCATGTAAGCATAGCACGATAATGTGACAGAATGTACGCCACAAAAGATCTTAAGAGAAGAATTTCATTGCCATTTAGTGGGGAGTATTGTATAGTGTAGTAAACAACATTGCTGATAATGCCTCGAGGGTAAATCTATTGCTGCATTTGGGAAAAAAATGAAGACCTAATACGGAAATACTTCAAAAATGTGAATCAATTGGATCACTAGGAGAGCAAGAGTTGGCTATAAAAAATACAGATCAACAATTACACAGATGTAGATGCTTTTATTTCTAACTACGCTGCTAGCCTTATTGTCGCTTCTGGACTTTTTTTCGAGGGATGCAGCTAATAAAAGATTAGCTGCATATATGACCGCTGCTTCTCGCAAAGCAGAAAATATCAACTGTTCTGGTAGATACATGCCTTCCTAGTTCGCCGCCTTCTCTTTTCCTTCATTAAGAAATACGTCAGGAGCAGTTGTAAGACACAGGCTCAAGATTATAAGGGACGCTCGTAAATAAATGTTTCGTTCGAGACGTTGCATATAACCCTATGTAAAAGAAAAAGTCATTTCTGAGCACACCGTCCCGGCGAAGATGTTTGAATAATTCCTTTTGAGAGCGCCACGGCAAAAGGAGGCGTCTCCAGCGGCTTTCTGAGAAAATTAAAACCTCGGACGATTCCGGCAGACGGCAGACGGACGCGGATGCGGCCTGGCCAGCGGGCAGCGATAAAAGCGAGCAGCGAGCAGCAGAGGGGCTGCAAATCGATGCGCGCCCGCCCCGGAACAAAGACGAGATATTCACCAGCTGCAGATTAAACGCGCCTTCGGGATGAATGTGGCGGAGGGGGCACCAAAAGAGTGCCTCGTCTAAAGCTTGGCAGGCCTGGCGCCGCCATCTTCTCCCGCGGGTAATAAACAGGGCTCACTTCCCACTCTCCCAGACTCCCGCTCTTAAACCACAAAAGTTAATTTCAGCCCTACCACCAGTGACGGCAGTGTTAAATACGCCTGAGTCGAATACTCTTACATGGTCCTTAAACAGAGTATTGAGGTGTCATTTTTCAATTGGCGCTTATCTCTATGAAGTGTCTACATCGTGTTAAGGTACCAGTAGTTCTGTTGCGAGCAAGGTCCCCAGATTTGTCCTCAGTAGGACCGGTGTGGGAACAGCTCTGATACGCCAGCTAAAGGTTCCTCTCTGCAAAGTTATATTACACACGTTGACAAAAGCGACCAGAAAGCAAGCGGAAAACGAAATGAAACTTCACAGGATGAAATGGTATGTAATGTCATTTCAGTGACTACAAAACCGAGGCAGAATTATAAATAACCAGGCAATATGAGCCCACTTTCAGTATGACATCGCAACCCTTGCGCCCTCGATGCATGGACTGATTCTGTTGGTAGGGGTGTTATGGAGCTCTTGTATTCTCTCCTGAGGCCAACTGCCTCACAGCTTTTGGAGCTGGTCCTTGATATCCCAGATACTGGCGCTGGTGTCGTGTTGGTATCAGAGCTGTTCCCACACCGGTCCTACTGAGGACAAATCTGGGGACCTTGCTCGCAACAGAACTACTGGTACCTTAACACGATGTAGACACTTCATAGAGATAAGCGCCAATTGAAAAATGACACCTCAATACTCTCACATGTGAGGTAACACATGAGAATCTACGATGTTTGTGACGTATCATTGAGCCGGCCGTAGTGGTCGAGCGGTTCTAGGCTGTACAGTCTGGAACCGCTACGGTCGCAGGTTCTAATCCTGCCTCGGGCGTGGATGCGTGTGATGTCCTTACGTTAGTTAGGTTGAAGTAGTTCTAAGTTCTAGGGGACTGATGACCTCAGATGTTAAGTCCCATAGTGCTCAGAGCCATTGGAACCATTTGACGTGTCATTGTGTTGACAGCGGTCTTTCAATCACTACCACCAAAGACCTAAAGTCATAATCCAATGCCTCTGCACACTATAACACTGGGAGTAACTTCGCTGTGCCTCTTAAAATCTTTGGAAGATTAGGACCTCTTCCCCTGCAACTGTGACACTTGTGATCATGGTCATTCAGGTGAAGTGCAGAGCCACGATTTGAAACTCAACACAATGCGTCGACATTCATCATCAGTCCATTGATCCCAGTTATGTGGAAATAACGTAAGGAACGTGATTATATTCAACGTTCATTATAATTATCCTTAATAAAAAAGTAGAGTCTAGTGGGATCACTAGACACCCCAGTGGTAATCAGTATAACAAATAATATGCGGTATTTGGAGGGTTACGCATTAGCCTGTGTACCACGCTTCACTGACATGCGATTATTACAGCTGAAACTAGATCTCCGTGAGCAGCTGCACTTTAATTATAATCATCCTTTATATATTGATTCACGTATGTTCCACTCCTAAACCAGTGGACTGATTTCAAACAAACCTGGTACCCATATCACTTACTATCTGGAAATCATTGCTGCTGTGGGTAAGAATCACCTGTCTGTCAAAGAGGTGGGGGTGAAAAAGCAGTATAGAAAGCGATGCACGAACACCCATACTTCAGTCACCCACAATATGACAATGAGAGCACTGAGAGACACATTTCGCACACAACAGCCACATATAACACTGGATGTACTTGCAAAGTTATATGACTGTACAGCTCATAGTTTAGGAGATACGAGGTCATAAACATTGAGCTGTGTGAAAATGAAATTGCAGGGTGACATTTGCTTGAAGTAAAGGTGAAATATGTGGACAAATACGAGTGAAATACGTTAAATATGTGTGAAATACATTTGGTCATATTCGTAGGTGGGTAATGCCATGGGTAAAAGGGTCACGCTACACCTCTGGAACGATTTCCACCGAATTTGGTTCACATAATAGCTACATCCAGGAAGGAAATACTGTGAGGGTTAGAACCGCCAGCCTCCTATTGGAGTGAGCGAGATAACGTAGTGTGAGGAGCGGAGAGAAGAAGATGGACAGAGAGCGAAGGGACGGAGGAGATGGGCAGAGATAGGGGGAGAAGGGTTCAAATGGTTCAAATGGCTCTGAGCACTATGGGACTTAACATCTATGGTCATCAGTCCCCTAGAACTTAGAACTACTGAAACCTAACTAACCTAAGGACATCACACACATCCATGCCCGAGGCAGGATTCGAACCTGCGACCGTAGCGATCACGCGGTTCCAGACTGAAGCGCCTAGAACCGATGGCCACACCGGCCGGCGGGAGAAGGGTATGGACAGTTAGGGGGAGGGGTAAGTGGAGAGAGGGAGTGGGGAGAGGAGGCGATTGACAGAGGGAGGGGCAGGAGGGGATAGATAAAAGGAGGGGGAGGAGGAAATGGACAGGGAAAAGTGCAGGAGGAGATGGATCGAGAGTGAGGGGTGGATGAGACGGACAGAGTGAGAGGATGTGGGAGATGTATAGAAAGAGGGTGAAGGAGACAATGGATAGAGAAAGGGGCAAGGAGGAGTTGGACTGATAGAAAATTTGAATAAATGCATACCCAGGGAATGCTGGATACTCAGGTGGTATATGTGTGTTTTCTTAATATGACTGTTACCTCGTGAATCTTATTTTCATCGTGAAGAACTTGGAATTCATGGCTTCAAACAGCATGGTAGTTGATTGGAGTACATCTAAGAGAGCCCAGCTTGCTTGGGCTGACCTCATACAACTGAGATGCAGCAGGTTTCCCCGGGGTTGCCCACTGGCAGCTGTTTCCCCTCAGCAGACATCCACTCCATCGCCATATAGCACACCTCGAGGCTAACTTTCTTTCTGTGGAAATTTGTACAGTGCTCGTGATACGCCCATTCCTTGTGGCAAAAAACACTCCACAGACGATGATCACTGAATCACATCCAGTGCTTGTGCTTACAGACGGCAGGTGGCTCCCACCAGACCTCAGCTCAGATTCGGTTATCGACTGTCATGTACGCAGCGAGCATTACCTCCCCCCCCCCCCTGTTATCTGAAAAAGTATATTAATAAGATTTCAGAGTGGTGAAAATATTGGCATCCTTATTTAAATGTTCGCATATATGAAATTATCCACTTTACAAAGCGCAAAAAAATTAATATCCTGTAACTACAATATCTTTGAGTAACAACTGGAATTAGATAGTTAATATAATTACCTACATGTAACAATTTGTGATGATATAAAGTGGAAGGGGTACATAGGCTCAGCCATAGATAATACGAGAGGCTGACCTCGACTGATTGGTAGAATACTGGGAAAATACGAAATCTTGCTTAAAACATTAGTGCGACCTGTTTCAGCGTATTACAAAAGTGTGTGGAACCCAATAAGACCACCATTGAATTTGAAAATGAGAGTAACAAAATTAAGGTATTACGAATGGCAGCAGTTTTGTTTTGCCCGGGGTAGAGCGTTATGCCAATACTGAAAAACTTGAAATGGCAGATGCTTCGAGATAGGCATCATCTCTTCCCAGAAAGCCAATTCCAAATGTTCATGAGCCCGTAGCAAGTAAGGAATTTAGGAATATACCACAGTCCTCCACGTATAACTCCCTTAGGAGCTGCAAAGACGCGACTGGTTTAATTACAGCGCACACAGAAGAATTTAAGCGACCTTTCTTCCGGCGTTCCATTCGCGAATGGAACGCGGATAAACCATAATACGTGGTAGAATAGAAAGTAACGTCAGCCTTTGTGAACATAGATTTTTTTGATGTCGTTTCACACCATCATCTTGCGTCCAGAAAATCGAAACGTCGTGGGCATCGGAGAAGATCGCAACGCCACGCGCCGGGTAAGGGTAATGGGAACTGGGTGGTAGTTGTTTGAAGAATGAAAGACGATGTCCTACTTTGTAGCGTCCTGTTCTGCCAGCTCTGAAGAATCAGTACTGGCGGTAGATTAGTTACTACTGTGACACGGTAAGAACCGAAGAAGAGCATCAGTGATGGACAGTGGATACCTTCTTCAATCGTTTCTTCATTTAATTTTTGAGTTTTCATTTCATCTATTCGTGCTTACCGTTAGGTTGTTGATGGAACGAGATTTTGAACAAAAGCTCTGTACCATGTTTGGTACAGATATCTTGAAAATCATGTAAAATAGTGTGCATCTTTAGTGCTAATGGCTCGTGGGAGGCTATCAATGATCACAAATTTGCTAAGAGTTTTAATGATTACTTTGGACAAGCTGGTCGTGACATTTATGACACTCTGGTTTATTTAGTGGGTTTTGCGTTCGGGGTCTTAAACGTCAATGTTATTAGCGATCTACTACATTCTGTAACCGATCTCTTCAAAGATTATTTCCATGGAATATGTTTCTATATACAAGTGCTGTACTACAAATTTATCTAAATTCGATAGAAACATACGGGGCAATGGATGTAACTACAGGATCGCTGGACCATCATGACTTGTTACTTTTATAGCTTAAAAGATTCAACATGAATGTTCATCGCTTACATTGTATGCACCAATTATTCTTACTGGCATTTTAGTTTATTGTACTTGATTTTGACACAGGGGCGTGATGATGGGCATTTAGAGTGATACTGATCGTAAATAAGGAATATGTACTAATGAGTAATTACAAAATGCCCTCAGAGAAATGAAAATTTTCCTTCCCTTATGTTAAAAGAACAGTTATATTATTAAGATTAAATAGTTTTAATTGGAACTCCAATAATAGAAGCAGTTAAGCTGAATTATCACTGGTATAAAAAAAACGGGACTGAACCACCTACTCTGACACAGAAGTGGCTGTTGATGCAGATTACGGGAAGAGAGCGCTTGACACATACTAAACTCTGTGTTATAAAAACTTAAGGAGAAGTATTGAGGGCTCCTGTTATTACAGAATGTTGTATTTTGAAGACTCGCCAGCTTCTCGCCTATAAAAGAAAGCAAGTGCATAATTAAGTGTACGCTCTTTTTCAGCAAACTAAAGTACTACGTACTAAAGTTTGGCATACCGGGAGTTGTACCCAAAGTCCAATACATTCTGATATGTCCTTTCGTTGGAGAAGGAATTGTAGGCCAGTTAGGAGCTTTTCGTCCTACGTCCGTTCCTAGAACGAACCTCTATTGCTGGCTAGCTAGTTACATAAAATACAACTAACTAGTTGGCCCTCACTTACAGTCATTCTTCATCCCATCGTCACATTTTTTTGTGTTTCAAAATGCGAAGTCATTGGATATAGGGGGGGGGGGGGGAGGGGGGGGGTTACGTTCTACTGATGTTGGTATCGTGAGAGCCTGCTTGGCTGCTGCATTCGCTTCTTCATTGTTCACTCTACTCCACATTCACTACTGTGTCCACTTCTACTAAAGCTTTCTGTCTGAGGGGTTCACTGCGCTTGAGCGTACGCACTGAATACTAATACATACGGTTAAAAATTCGCGTCATGGAACAACAGATTTGCCCAACAACTGATAAAGGTACCTAGATACCATTAATGAACACAGTTTCCTTCCAAATCACAACGCCGGTGTTATCGCCGCCAAACGACGTAGAGACTGTGGGCAGAAGCCACAGAACCAAAATACATAACAGACACAAATAACTGAAACATAGGTGTCAGAAAACTAAGACTAAGCCAGTACTAGCGCGGATCTAATAAAGGCTGTCACAGTTAGTCGCAAAACAGAAATAACAAAATGAACTACACACTTGATCTACTAACTAACTACGTAATATGGTATAAGAGAAAAAGTCAACATGCCCACAGAATCTCCCAAAAAAAGAAGACTGAGCAGGGTCCGCCAGTTTATGCAAAACCCCTGGCTGTGTGGCTGAGAAATCGTACCACAGTGATGGAACTGCTCAGACACCGTCATACATCCCTTAAGAATCGATGTTAAATTTTAAATACCCAACGGGATCGCTATCTCATAAATGACCACAACATAGGAACCGCTATAAAATCCTACAGAACTGCTGTTTTTATGAAGTCGACAAATAATAATAAAATCGAATTGAAGGACACTACAAGTTACTGCAAATGAAAGACAAATAAAATTAAATTGATCTTTTACTATATTAAGAGCGATGACACAGCAATAAACTTAGTGACATGACTATTAGAAAAATTGATTGCAATAAAAGTATGAAGCAATTGCGGGGACGACTACCGTATCCTAGCTGCACATTCAATCACTAATACGAATGCAACTTACCAATGTTTTCGTTACCCCAGTAGTTGACTGAATACTTAATGAAAATGAAACTACCACAGGAACCGGCATTAATGGTACTGTGGCAGTGCTGAAGCATACTGTAACCAATCTGCTGTGGCAGTAAATCGCCCGTGCGTGGTCGTAGTGAAGAATCAGAACCTCACTCGTCAGGAATCGCACACTGTGAAGTCCCATCCACCGTCTGAACTTAAGAGTCCTCGCCATCTAGAACCAGCCACTTTCCACCTTCCACATCCAAACCAAGAGTGTCTATTTTCACGTGTCCCTGCTCCAGCCTGCTGTTTACGCCTTTGCGGCAGGAGCCGCCTATCAAGAAATGTTACTGCTTTCCGCCAATAGCGTGAAAACTTCCACGTTTAATAAATTCCCTCCTCAGAATGTCTCTAGTCGTGGGCCAATCAGAGCACATCTTCCTCGCCAGTTTGCTCTGTTGACGTGAGTTGGCGATGGGCGAATCAGAGAGTTGTTTATAGAATTCAGAATTTTGCGAAGTATAACCAACATGACAGGAAATCCTAGAGGCCCCTCCTCCCACAACGATAGGCCCAGAGCGTCCGCCTCCTTAGCTGGGTGGAAACGTGCTTGCCTCCCATGGGCGGAGATGCAAGATCCATAAACAGAGACATGATAATGTGTGTAGCTATAGTCATCTGAAGCCAGGAATGCAGACAGAGATATGTCTGTATGTGCTACCATATTAAACTGCTGCAAGAAAAATGTACATGAACTTCTTACGCTTCCTGATGGTGATGATGTTGGTTTATGGGCCGTTCACCATCGTGGTCATCAGCACCCATACAAGTTCCAATCTTCCCATGTCCAGTCTCGTCACTACCCGAAAGATGATGAGATAATGAGGACAATACAAACATCCAGTCCACGAGCAGAGAAACTCCCCAACCTGGCCGGGAATCGAACCCGGGACCCCGTGATCCAGCTGCAGCAACGCTGGCCACTACACCACAAGCTGCGGACATCTGAGGGTGAACATCAGAGAGTGACATGTAACAGGTTCTTGTGCACGTTCACTGCGCGCTTACTACTCTAAACTGAATAAACATATCACACTGTTATAAGGTTGGTCATAATATTTCTCTGTAAGGGCGTTCCTGTAGCACATATCCAACGTAGCACAACTCCGATGCGGGTACACAGGATGGTCAGAAACAGTCTGAGAAGCTAGTAAGGATGTTGCAAGCTACGCTATGCTGAGAAATAATTTTTAAGAAATAATTCGATACGTTAGGCTGTTTCCGAGATAATTAGCGCTGAAGATAGCCAATCAGACCGTTGCTCCCACAAATTCAAGAGGCCCTCCAGACACAATTAGTGTCAGTTGCCGCCGCGTAGATGATAGCGCACGAGATGGTTCAGCCTTTGGTTGGGATTCGCTTGTCACTACTGTCCTGTGTTAGTTTGAGGAAAACAAACGAGGAACATGTTTGGTGACACCACCTCTAGTGAGCCGCTTGAATTCACGCGCGGAAAAGCCTGATTGGCTAACTTCAATGCTACTTCACTGGGAACAGGCGCAAAATGTCAATTTTTTACTAGCAATTATTTATCAGCGCAATCTATCCTGCAACACCCTTACAAGCTTTTCACACTGTTTCTGACCACCTTTTATAATCATTGATATGTAGGCAAGGGATTTGTGTGGCATTCGCATATTTCCAACGGATGTGCAGTAAATGCAGCAACTTGAACTATGGCGATGTTATTACCAAATGCCGGCCGGAGTGGCCGTGCGGTTCTAGGCGCTACAATCTGGAGCCGAGCGACCGCTACGGTCGCAGGTTCGAACCCTGCCTCGGGCTTGGGTGTGTGTGATATCCTTAGGTTAGTTAGGTTTAATTAGTTCTAAGTTCTAGGCGACTGATAACCTCAGAAGTTAAGTCGCATAGTGCTCAGAGCCATTTGAACCCATATTACCAAATGCGTCCAAACAGCATCGACGTGCTGTCAATCTTTTCTTTGGATGCCGAAGGACAAATACAGGCAGACATCCACTGAGGAATGAAGAATGTGTATGGGGCAGCATCTCTGTCGAAAAACACCATTATGGAATGGTGAACCTGTTTTCCTGCTGCTTTATTATAATACAAGTCCCCATACTGCAAATATAGTAACGCAGAAATTACGCCAAATAAATTGAGTGACACTCATGTACCGCACCTGTACCGCACCTGCTCTATAGTCCTGATCTCTCCCTACGTGATTATTACGCATTCGGTCCTTTAAAAAAGACGTTGGAGGGTCGACGATTCCTGTCGGACGAAAATGTGCAGCATACAGTAAGGACTTCTCCTCGCTGCAGGACACGATTATTTACCAAATGAGTAACTTCAACCTGGTTGTCGGTGGGAAGGTTGCCTCAATGCTCGCAGCTCTTTTTCCTGATTGGCATACCGATTCTGGACTGTGTGGGCTTCGAACGGAAACTCTTTGATGGCCCTTACAAAATAACATACCACGGCAGTATCTATCTAACAACGTGCTAGCCATTTCCTTTCCTCACGTAAGGCTCAAAATTATGAAATTGTTTAGTTGAAATATCAGAGCTGATAAAAGTATTCGAGCAGACTTCACTGTCCATCAATTATTTTGGCCTTACTCTTTATTAACAATAATAATATCTCTTAATGACAGGAACGTTTTTAATATATTCATCAATGAGGCATAAATATGAATATATCACAAATACAATCATGATCTAGGGCTTATTTACTAGGTTTGAAGAATAGCCACACACCTTGGACGATTCTGTTGGAATAACTCACTCTATAAGAGACGTGCAGCATGATACACGTGCAGAGTTATGAGAAGATTATAGGCGACACCATGCAATTTAATTAACATAACACATGCGTCTCCGACCACTGAAACAAAGTCTCAAATGAAACTGTGTACAGTACTGGGTGTGTGATGTTTTGCTGGCCTGCCAGGGATCACTCGACTGGGGCCTGGGGCTATGAAGCGTTGCCTGGCGCATCTCTTCAGTCAGTGGCTTTCATATTAATGCAATCTACCACTGTGGTCTCGCAGCCTATCAGTGGCGACTGAACACGGATGTATACTCTACTGAAGCATGTGTGAACTACGAGGTATATTGTCAGCGAACCAGATTATCTAGTTAGCCGTTCCAGCAGATTTTAGCAAAGACAAAATCCAAGAAAGCTTCTAGTCTAGTCGCTGGGCTGAAGTCTTCAAAATCAACGTACTGTGCAAGTGTTCTGATGTGAGTCTGGCACACGCATCAGACAATAGCAAAGGAAGAGACTTTAGAAAATATGAGAATCAGTCTATAATTTCCCAGTTGTGAATATAAGAGTACAACGCTTTGACAGTACTTCGTGAGAATTAAAAAATTTCCATATTTTGTATTATAACCGTTAGATATGCCAGTGACTGTCACTATTTTATTTAACGAGACGATTAGTTCCTTTCACAACACACCGTCTACAAGGGGCAATATGTTAATCCTCCCGCCGGCCGGGGTGGCCGAGCGGTTCTAGGCGCTACAGTCTGGAACCGCGCGACCGCTACGGTCGCAGGTTCGAATCCTGCCACGGGCATGGGTGTGTGTGATGACCTTAGGTTAGTTAGGTTTAAGTAGTTCTACGTTCTAGGGGACTGATGACCTCAGAAGTTAAGTCCCATAGTGCTCAGAGCCATTTTTTTTAGTAAATCCTCCTAGACGAGGTATAAATTATGCAACACACGCTGTATCTAGTATCGCCAAATTTTCGAGGTTAGTTTTCACAATACTTGAATCATCACCTATAATTTGGTCTTTATTATGATACAGTTGCAAGGTGAAAATAGAGAATACAAATGTGTTGAGGCACTGCTGCAGACCTTCCTCTGTCCAGAAAGTCGCACATTACCAGAAACCATTACAAGAATTACGCCCACACGAGCATGCTTTAAGGGTACTGGTTCCTTGGCAGAATAGTAAATAAAAGAGCGTGTGTTATGAGAGCGGGTAGAGGCAAGGGTGCAGAGTGATGGACTGCATGCCCGTTGGATTGCGGGCCATGAAAAGGAAGGGGATGCGACCGCTTCCACGGTGGAGAGCCAATTGCCGAGGGAGCCAGCCGTTAGAAAGCCGATCGCGAGGCAGGGGCCGAATCGGGAGACGAAGGAAACGGTAGTAGTTCGGGAAAAGCCTGCAACTCTTATAAATAGCCGAACAGCACCCTAAGCACCAGTTTCTCACCGAAAAAGAACTCGAGTGACCGAGACTCACTAGCAATTAATCGTGTAAATTATTGCACCTGATTCAAATAACACATCGTAAGCCTCACTTAATTTCGTAAAAAGGCAACTGTTCTACTTACGAAGATGAAATTTGCTTCTCTGCAGTACACACAGAACTTTTCAGCCTATGAAGCATAATCTCTTGCTTTGTAGCTAATTTAGGCGACAATTCTTATTTAAATAGAGCATCAAAAAGTATCGAATTGGAATTACTATAGATATTGTGACCTACAACAATTTCACTACCTACTTACAGTAAATAGGAATTATATTGCTGAAAACTGATGCTTGAAATATAATTAATCACTGGTGATAGTTCTACCCCATATCAATTCATCAACCACATGGGTCTGTCTTGAGAATGGAATTTGTCTAACAAAACAAAATAACTAATATGCAGAAGTTGTAAAACTTGTAGTAGCTGGGCGAATCTGTTCTTCAGGAGAAGCACATGAGTAAGCTATTACCCTTGTCTTTTCTTGGTTCCATCGCCTGTCAAACCGAGGGTATCCCGGCAGTGGTATATTGTCACTCATCAGCCTTGAGAATTCATAAAGTATACAGCTGTAGGTGTTTGGAAAAGTTAAACCGTAAGACAGGTACATGTTTTTAAATATGTTAAATTTATGTGACTATACACTTAATATCTTAAGTAAACTTGCATTGCACAGGAAGACGTGCATATATCTCCAGAGTTCATAGTAGGAAAGTAGAATTACGAAGTGGGGCAGTGTCGTGTGAAACTGGGATAAATATTAATTGAAGTGGGAAAGCTGAAAGTGATAGTGTTGTGACTATTTAGTGTTTTATATTTCTTATTGCAGTGTGGGTATGTGTGGTTTGCATGGGAGAGTAGCAAGGTAGTTTCAAAAGATTAGTGGGTTATGCTTGTTCCTTCTGTATCGCTCGATCTGGAGGAAAGTTTCGTGATGATGATTGTGAGAGTCGAAGTGTGAGATATAATAAAAGATCCACCATCCTATCCAGAAAGTGCACTGTAGCGTTAAATAATTACGAGACCATAATATAGAGATTCACCAATGTAAAGCCATGCCCACTGGGCGGAATTTCTCATGTGTTATTGTTGTAGGTTATAGAATTTGTGTGTTTAGGCTAGAGAATTTATCGGAATAAATAAGATAGTGAAAAGAAAAAGACTGGTGGACTTTTCCTTCGAATTGTATGTTGTCATAATGTCCCGAATTTATAACGTGTGCGCCATTCATATTCAGTGCGGTGGCCACGTGTTGATAAAAGCCGTTAAATGAAAGATAAAAAAAAGGAAAGAAAATGTGGTATTGCCAGAGCGTAGTGTACAGTCAGAGTTCTGTAAATTACTGATAGTCAGATGCGTGTTTCCGTTGCGTATTAATCATATAGGAGGATAACTTGTAACTTAAGTGTGAGTACTAGAGTTCATGTTACTCGATAAATTAAGAATGAATCCACTCGCTTGGCAGACCACTCATCTTGCAGGCCTGACTGCTTGATGCCACAGTATGAGCAAGGCATGTGGATCCCTCTCAAAAAATCTACACGATCTATTTAGTTACCTTTCATCATGCCGTAAATCGAAAATATCTATTCCTCATAATTTTGTTATTGCATTTGGAATCAGGGAGGCTTCTTGTGCAAACGTTGTACTTTTTGCCAATGATTATCAAAACACCTCGCTTCACAATGGATCATTCCAAAGAAGAGCATCGCATTGCATTTGTTGTGCACACACTTAAGAAAACAGCATTTTTTCAAGGGTTCCGTGCCTCAGTCTGTAAAAATAGAACCCTTACAGGATCGTTCTTCTGTCCGCACGTCTGTCTGTCTGTCCAACTGTTAAGAGACCTCTTTCTAGGAACGAGTAGAGGTATTAGGTTCAAATTTATGTCACGTATTAAGGTCTATGGTCCCTTGGCGGAGTAAAATTTTTAAGCTTCTAAGTCACTTCAATCAAAAGATTCGGCTATTTGTGATACATATCTTGATACTCGAAAACTCTCTGTTCAAAGCCTATAAGATGCTTCCCGTTGATCTAGAATCACGAAATTCGGCAAGAAGCCAAGTTTCACAATACAAATAAAGTAAAGAATCTTAAATTGTAATTGTATCACATAAAATATATCTTTTGCCATTTGAACACACATTGCATTCATCATCATGTCCGGGCCAGTGTGAGGAATTACCGTAGAGATTTTGATATGGTCCGGAAACTGTCGCGACTAACATCCTGCCAGTATCGATATCCATAACAGGCAAAAATCGTTCAGGTTCTCGATTCCCTAAATGGATGAACTGTCTATAAATTTTGTACTGAACTCTCAGTGGGCGAGTCCTATTCGCACTTGGCCAATTTTTTAACAATTTTGTCAATATTTAAGTTCGAGTTTTCATTGTAAAGTTTTTTATGTTCTTCAGAAATGAAGTAAAAATTATAAAAGTTTTACATGGTGCAGACTTCTACTGTTACTTCAAGTATATCAAAAATCTATTTTTAATTTTAATTAGGATCAGAGTTAGGTTCTTTTTTTTTCTTGCAGAAAGAGAAATTTTGGGATATGCTTTTCGCAGCAGAAGGCGCAAAACCCTTGCTGGGTGGGAGGGGAGATGGGCGAAGAATACCAGTATAGCTTCTATTGCCATGTTCCTGGCGGTAACAGTACAGTGCACTGGTTGTCAAATGACAACCTCTTTAAACCGAACTACACACACTCGACGTACTCACAACTTCGTATGCACGCTCACAAATTTTAAATTGTGCAGGCTCTGAGGCGAAACGACTTGTAGCTTCGCCACGAATTTTAATTTTGAACAGTTTCGTACCGTTAGCACATCACAGTGTGGATTCCAGAAGGGATTATTGACTGATAATGCAGTTCACACATGGACTCACGAAATATCACAAGCTTTAAATAATAAAATATCTCCAGTTGGTCTTTTTTGTGACCTTTAAAATAACGTTTAACTGCGTAGGTCATGTTACTCCACAACTTACTGAATCATACTTAACAAGCTGAATGCAAAAGTTTTGTCGAATAATTCAAATCATGTTGGTAAGAGGGAAATTTTAGTGACGAAGAGAGTCCCACAAGGATAAATTTTAGGTCCAACCCTATTAATTATACACATGCATGACCCGCCACTCATTTATCAAGCAGAATTTGTACTTTTTGCAGATGGTAGTAGTGTTGTAATAAATTCCACCACAGAGAAAGCAACAGAAGACATTATTAACGATGTTTTCAAAAGGAGTCATTTCAGCAATTGACGTAGCACATGAGCAGGAGTCAGTAAATAGAATAGAATGCTCCAGGTTTTTGGTTGTACATATTACTGAAAACTTGAACTGGAAGAAACATGTACTAAGCTGCTCAAACAATAAAGTACGACTATTTTTGCTCTGTCCGCCTCCAAAGCTGAGTAGTCAACATAACAGACCCTCATCCAGGGGACCTGTGTTCGGTTTTCCTTGGTGGTTGGACTGGACCGGTGTGCACACAGCCTTGTGATGACAACTGAAGAGCAACCTGACTGTTCTAAACACTTCACCCTCCTCCATACCGCATCCAATGATAAGTTATGAGGATGACATGGCGGCCGGTCGACTATCGAGGGGTCTTTATATACTTTTGCTCTCTGAACAATTGCTAGTGTTCCAGATAAACGAATCAACCTCCTGACATTCTGCTGATATCCTCCCAATAATGCTGTACAGAACAACGGCAGCGGATCATTTGGAAAGAAAGTACTGATTGCACAAAAGCGAGCTGTAAGAATAATATGTGGTGTTCACCTACGGTCGTCATGTAGGTACCTCTTCAAGGAGTTGGGCATTTTAACTGCACTGTCCGGGGCGTCGGACGTTACGTTTGGTGACGGTTTAGGACAGGTCGTAACGTGTCAAAATTAATTTTGAACAGTTTCGTGTCGCTACGTAAATAATGTGGTCGTTTCAATCTATTATGACAGCAGCAAAATGTCGTAAGGAAGATATAGGGTATAAAAATACTTTACTTTTTGTAAGTAAAGTCAGTGTGTGTGTATATTTTCTAGAAAAACCAGTATTGTTACACGCTGTACAAGTGTTCACTCAGAAGCGACAAAGACCATCTATGCGGCAGTGGCTGACAGCAGCAACGACCGCTAATGATGATTGTGGGCGAGCTGACCGCTATACATCAAAAATACAACTACAAGAAATTATATACTGATGTATGAATTAAAAACGGCCTTCAGTCACAACTTTACGTGTTTTATTAAGCACACGATGCATTCCGGACCCTGTGGGTTCATCATCAGGTGTAATTTGTCTTAATACAAGCTTTATGTCTTCTCTTGAATGAGGTCAAATGCGTATTCCTCTCACGAAAAGGTTTAATGTTAGGTTATGAATTTCGTAAGTCAAACGCGGAAAATATGTGCGAAATAGTGGAAAAGATGAACAGTGTGAACTTACCACATAATCCAAGAAAAGCGTTTTTAGCGTTTTAGCACCAGCAAACATTCTTTTCTCCGTTGTTTTCGTAGATGTCACTTCATTGAAGAGGCACATTTGCACACACATGTTTGCAAACATTTCATAGATGGTTTTGTAGATGGTGTTGTCAAAGATGAATTTATTCTTAGTGCTAAAGATATAACTATTAAACAATTGACATATGCAGGAAATAACTTTAGAATAGGTCTTTAAAATTACTGAAATAACTATGGCTTGCGAAATCTGTTTGTTCATTTAACATATCTCCAGTTGTTCTAACAGACTGAAGGTGCGAAATATGGGTAAAATTAAACATATACTGATGATTAAAGAATAATGGTAGCTCCCTACGTTTGTCTTGACTGTTTAGTGGTCTGAGTTACAGCAAGTGGAGCAAGCACGCTCAAGCCAGCGATATAATATAAGTAAACGAATGACGAGTCTTTAAAAAGAAAGCAGAGAAGTATTTTATCAAAGTTTAACGACGCAAGTTCAAGTAATTTCTTGAGAGGTAACATTGGAGTTACGTTAAAAAATATTTCAGTTGACAATTATAAACCAATGCCCAAAGATTTACTTACAAAAGAGTTCTGATTTACTACAAAAGACTTTATTAGCAGAGATATCGCTAATCAGAGAATGTAAACAACTGTTGTTTATTCCATGGTAAAAGATACATCTTTGGCCTAAGACGACAACTGCTTTACAAAAATAATTAAATGCAGATCCTCTTTATACATTTCGGAATGCGTAGTACTGTATTTCAGAAATGGGATTAATTAAGTGAAATAATTTAATACCGAGTGCAACGCTGTGATTATCTGAGTAAGGAGTTAAAAGGAGTTAATATTACGTGGTAATTTTCATTAATAGTAATTTGTATGGTACGCCCATTTGTAGTGTGTTGATGATCTCTATAATTATTTATGAACTTAACTCAAAAAGATCCGTGGGGTCGTTACAATATTACAATGTAAGAAAGCTTATTTACCTGTTCGATCAGGTACACCAGAGCTGATTGTTTTCAGAATTGCTCACACAGTGTTCCAAAGTGTTCTTCTGAGAGTTTATGTTGAGATCTATAGCGCCTCTCCACGGATTATTAGCAAGGTCGAGGTGATGGGTGATGTTGCTTGGACCACCAGCGTTGTAGAGAGGGCTCTGTGCTCAGCTAAGCTGGCACCTGCAGTCGGCGACCCTGTGTGTGTGTGTGTGTGTGTGTGTGTGTGTGTGTGTGTGGTTGTGTGTGTGTAAGTGTGTGTGCGTATGTGCACGTAGAGTGGTGCTGAGTCACGCTGCAGTCTCCTGGCAACAGCTGTGGACTCTGCCCACGGGAGCTGCAGGTGGGGTAGCAAGTAGAGATGGGCAAACTCGTTCATCCTTGGGAACTAGCTCACTGCTGATCGTTCTTTTTTGGGAACCGTTTATTTTTACTCGTTCACTGTTCATTTGTGCGTAGTATATGGTTCTTATGAAAAACTGAAAACTAGTAGTGTAGGTGACTGAAGGATGGAGGGCACCAAGAGGGGGCACTTGCCTCCCTCCCTGGAGTATAGAGTTTTTATTCATTACAGAATTCTTACACACTTTTAGAAGTAATTTCTGTGACTCTGCAGAACCTCTCGTTTCGCCAACCGTAGCCTTGTGTGGCTGATCGCAGGGAAATAATATAGGGTGGCGCACGGAAAACCGACCCCGAGTACAGATTGCTCGCCAATTACAGACGATGTGTTGCCCGTTGCGAGCAGATACAACAAACAGACAAGAACATGAAAATCTCACGCGACGCTCATGGGCTATAGCTCATGTAGTATTGTAAACCTGTTGGTGGCTGTTTCCCAACTTAATAGACCACAAGGGTCTTGTATAAAATTCTTCGTTTCGACTTCCACTACACAGCTATGCTACGTTGTAAACAATAATCGTTTACACCCTATATATACTTCACGTTGTCTCTGAGTTCGTAGGCGAAGTAGAGACATTATGGAAGCATAAAATAAAATGTGGTTTTCTCATACTTGCGTCACACGCTTAGTAAAAATTAGGTTTTTATGTTGCATTATTAAAGTTAATGCAGCAATAATAATAATAATAATTAAGTTCGCAGTAACAAAGTTTTTGGTTTGAAAGCTCCTTCTCAACAAATGTTTTTGACATAATACGTAAATACGATTTTATGGCAATCTATGTCTTTTCAAATGGAGAGTCGCCGCTTTTCCTACTGAGCCAAAATGACCCACAACGTACTTTTTTTTTTTTTTCAAAGAAACCAAACTAGCAGGTAATGCAAATTGGAAACAACAAAACTTAAAAATAATTAGAGCCTTCCTAAATTTAATGTTTTGTGTACGAAAGATACACGAAAATCGTTTTATATGAATTTTCTTACACTAAAAATTAAGCAAATTATTGAAAGTTAGCTGCTAAATCAAGTCGATGAAACCAAAAAATATGTGAATAACAAAAAAAAAACTTGCCTTGTTATAAGTATGTCTTCTGCTGTTCACCGATATAATGAAGTGAGCTGATATGCCCTTTTGTTACCTGAGAAGACTTACCTATTACATAGAACGTAATTTTTATGTAATTTACGTAACTATAAAATACTTTTTGATTACCGGTCGTGGACGCTGAATAGCCAGAACCAAGTGCAAGAACAGTTTGGAACACATGTAAAATAGGCGAGCGCAGTGAACGAAACGAACAACTGGATACTGAACTAACTAGGAGCTGTCGGCAGTGGAACTGAGACAGGTGGTCATGCGAAGAACGACGAGTTCGGCCGAGGGAGACCGAGACTGAGAAGAGCACGCGACCGAGGCTGGAACGAGAACTGCCGAAGCGACCGCCGCGACCGAAGTGAACTAGTGAACTACGAACCGATCGTTCCTCGTTCCCGGGAACTATAAGTAGTAGACCCGCCGCGACCGAAGTGAACTATGAACCGATCGTTCCTCGTTCCCGGGAACTGTAGGTAGACCGCCGCGACCGAAGTGAACTATGAACCGATCGGTCATTGAAATTCGTTCCTCGGTCCTTCCGTTCATCTTGGTGAACCGTTCCTTTGCGCCAGTTCGTTCGCGAACTACCCATCTCTAGTAGCAAGCCAGACTGCGTGTCCCCGCGGACGAGAGAGCGACTGTACAACCGCTAAGTGGGCCACAGAGTGGCCCACTGATCGAAGGCGCATAGGTCTCCCAGTAGACTGGGCACAGATTCGGCGCTGCGACTAACAGCGTCCAAGTCCCCATGGTGGGACTTGCTGTTCCGTAGAAGCGTGCAGACAGCTGGAGGAGAAGGTGGTAGGTTCCTCCTCCAGACTGGCCAGCTGCGGAATAACGTATTCAAAAATGGTTCAAATGGCTCTGAGCACTATGGGACTCAACTGCTGAGGTCATAAGTCCCCTAGAACTTAGAACTACTTAAACCTAACTAACCTAAGGACATCACACACATCCATGCCCGAGGCAGGATTCGAACCTGCGACCGTAGCGGCCGCGCGGTTCCAGACTGTAGCGCCTTTAACCGCTTGGCCACCACGGCCGGCGGAATAGCGTATCTCCACCGAAAACTGAGCAACGTTTATACGAGACCTCACCGTGCTTGTCATGTTTCCTTACTCGTTTCTTTTCCCCGATGACTCTTATAAGTCGCCATGACCAGATCGAATCCCAGTTTGGTTTTACATAAAGTACTGCACAGCATTGTCCCCTTATGTAGGCCGCATTTATCGCGAATCTCTCGCCCAGCACAAAGTCACAAGCGATTAGGAAAAAGCGCAGGTGACTCCTCAAAATAAGAGAATGGAACCACAGAATTACAGACCAATGTGTTTAACATCGGTTTGCTGTAGAAACGGGGGACGTACACGTACCAGAGCATAAAGTCTCTGCGAATTTCATTCCGTGTACTCAGCTGGACAGTAACTATGCCTCGCAGACAGGCGCGTGAACAACGAACGCAAATGTCAGCACTTGAGAGAGACGTGTAGCTTGGCTTAAAGAAGCCGCTTTCAGTAATAGGAGAATCGTTCGACATTTGAAAAGGGCTGATACTACTATTACGCCACTTTAGCAGCAGTGGGTTATCCATGGCCCAACACAGCGTTAAGAAGAAAGCGATCGACCTAAAGAGAGGACACAATGTAAGGACCCAACAATCGTCATGGAATCACTCAGAACCCCGTATTCGTCATTATCATCGGATCGACGTGCAGGTGGTGCTTCAGCGACCACAAGGACCATTAGTAGGCGACTCACAGAGAGAAGGCTGAGCTCAAGGCGCCCATTGTACCGAATACCATCGACCTCTGTACACCAACCAGCCCTTTGCAGTTGCCTCGAGCACATTCGGCGCGTAATGTCATTGACACGAGTAGAATTGAAACTTCCTGGCAGATTAAAACTGTGTGCCGGACCGAAACTCGAACTCGAGACCTTTGCCTTTCGCGGGCAAGTGCTCTACCATCTGAACCACCCAAGCACGAGTTTGGATGGCAGGAGACGAGGTAATGCCACAAGTGAAGCTGTGAGGACGGGCCGTGAGTCGTGCTTGGGTAGCTCAGATGGTAGAGCACTGGCCCGCGAAGGCAAAGGTCCCGAGTTCGAGTCTCGGTCCGGCACACAGTTTTTACCTGCCAAGAAAGTTTCATATCAGCGCACATTGCGCTGCAGAGTGAAAATCTCGTTCACGAGTAGAAATGTCCATTAAAATTGGCCATTAATATTGCTACACCACGAAGATGACGTGATACAGACGCGAAATTTAACCGACAGGAAGAAGATGCTGTGATATGCAAATGATTAGCTTTTCAGAGCATTCACACAAGGTTGGCGCCGGTGGTGACACCTACAACGTGCTGACTTGAGGAAAGTTTCCTACCGATTTCTCATACACAAACAGCAGTTGACCGGCGTTGCCTGGTGAAACGTTGTTGTGATGCCTCGTGTAAGGAGGAGAAATGCGTACCATCACGTTTCCGACTTTGATGAAGGTCGGATTGTAGCCTATCGTGATTGCGGTTTATCGTATCGCGACATTGCTGCTCGCATTGGTCCAGATCCAATGACTGTTAGCAGAATATGGGATCGGTGGGTTCGGGAGAGTAGTACGGAACGCCCTGCTGTATCCCAACGGCCTCGTATCACTAGCAGTCGAGATGACAGGCTTCTTATCCGCATGGCTGTAACGGATCGTGCAGCCACGTCTCGATCCCTGAGTCAACAGATGGGGACGTTCGCAAGACAACAACCATCTGCACGAACAGTTCGACGATGTTAGCAGCAGCATGGACTATCAGTTTGGAGACCGTGGCTGCGGTTACCCTTGACGCTGCATCACAGACAGGAGCACCTGCGATGGTGTACTCAACGACGAACCTGGGTGCACGAATGGTAAAACGTCATTTTTTCGGATGACTCCAGGTTCTGTTTACAGCATCATGACGGTCGCATCCGTGTTTGGCGACATCGCGGTGAACGCACGTTGGAAGCGTGTATTCGTCATCGCCATACTGGCGTATCACCCGGCGTGATGGTATGGGGTGCCTGCCATTGGTTACACGTCTCGGTCACCTCTTGTTCGCATTGCCGGCACTTTGAACAGTGGACGTTACATTTCAGATGTGTTACGACCCGTGGCTCTACCCTTCATTTGATCCCTGCGATCCCTACATTTCAGCAGCATAATGCACGACCGCACGTTGCAGGTCCTGCACGGGCCTTTCTGGATACAGAAATGTTCGACTGCTGCCCTGGCCAACACATTCTCCAGATCTCTCACCAACTGAAAACGTCTGGTCAATGGTGGCCGAGCAACTGGCTCGTTACAATACGCCAGTCACTACTCTTGATGAACTGTGATATCGTGTTGCAGCTGCATGGGCAGCTGTACATGTACACGCTATCCAAGCTCTGTTTGACTCAATACCCAGGCGTATCAAGACCGTTATTACGGCCGGAGGTGGTTGTTCTGGGTACTGATTTCTCAGTATCTATGCACCCAAATTGCGGGAAAATGTAATCACATGTCAGTTCTAGTATAATATATTTGTCCAATGAATACCCGTTTCTCATCTGCATTTCCCCTTGGTGTAGCAATTTTAATGGCCAGTAGTGTACAAGTTAAGTATTGTCAATCGCTTATTTGTAATAAAAAACTATTAAAGTGATTTTGCTTGAATTGTTGTGTAGCATTCCGAGAACACAGCATCCTTTAGGCACCGTATACGAGACGCATGGACAGGGCCCCATGGGGATAATACCATTCGACAGACGACAGCAAGAAAGGAGGATCATTTTGACATTACTGACTCTCCACGTTCAGGAAGAGCTTCAGTGTTCGATGAAGATCATTTAAACCCATTTTTAATTCACAGTGATCCGGCGAATGTGATTAAGTGTTATCATTCCACGATTGTGTAACGTTTGCATGCAGTGGGGAAGGATAAAAAATCTGGTGTATGGGTAACGCATGCTCTAAGTGGCCATATGTGCATCGCTGTTTGCTCGTCATGAATTGGTTCGTGAACAACACTGACCTTTCCTACCCTGTGTTGTTACTGGCGACAAGAAATGGTGTCTTTATGCTAACATAAGTGAAAGAAAGGGATGGTTGAGCCGAAACAAAGCAACAACTGCCTCCACGCATTCACAAATGACAACGTTATACATCACGTTTTCTGGTCTATCGAACAGTTTTAAGGAACTTCATTTTCGGATGAAAATACACTCCGATTATGGCTCGACGAGTTATTCGCCTCAAAACGACGTGATTTCTAGAGTCGCACAGTCGAAAAGTTACTGTAGCGCTGGCAGACTGTTATAAATAGTAAAGGAGAATAATGATCATTAATTAATATTATTAATGACTAAAGTCTCTGTCATGTGTACCACCTGTGTTCATTAATCTTATGAAGTAGTGCTACGAACTTATGCACCAACCTAATATTGGCATGACGCTAGTACATTAACATCTACATCTACATCCATACTCCGCAAAGCACCTGACCGTGTGTGGCGGAGGGTACCTTGAGTACCTCTATCCGTTCTCCCTTCTATTCCAGTCTCGTATTGTTCGTGGAAAGAAAGATTGTCGGTATGCCTCTGTGTAGGCTCTAATCTCTCTGATTTTATCCTCATGATCTCCTCGCGAGATATACGTAGGAGGGAGCAACATACTACTTGACTCCTCGGTGGAGGTATGTTCTCGAAACTTCAACAAAAGCCCGTACCGAGCTACTGAGCGTCTCTCTTGCAGAGTCTTCCACTGGAGTTTATCTATCATCTCCGTAACGCTTTCGCAATTACTAAATGATCCTGTAACGAAGCGCGCGCTCTTCTCTATCTCTATCAACCCTATCTGGTTCGGATCCCACACCGGTGGGCAGTATTCAAGCAGTGGGTGAACAAGTGTACTGTAACCTACTTCCTTTCTTTTCGGATTGCATTTCCTTAGGATTCTTCCAATGAATCTCAGTCTGGCATCTTCTCTACCAACGATTAAAGTTATGTGGTCATTCCATTTTAGATCACTCCTAATGCCTACTCCCAGATAATTTGTGGAATTAACTGCTATATTGTAGATAAATGATAAAGGATTTTTCTTTCTATGTACTCGCAGCACATTACACTTGTCTACATTGAGATTCAATTGCCATTCCCTGCACCAAGCGTCAATTCGTTGCAGATCCTCCTGCATTTCAGTACAATTTTCCATTGTTACAGCCTCTCGATATACTACAGCATCATCCGCAAAAACCCTCAATGGACTTCCTATGTTATCCACAAGGCCATATATATATAATGTGAATAGCAGCGGTCCTACGACACTCCCCTGCGACACACCTGAAATCACTCTTACTTCGGAAGACTTATCTCTATTGAGAATGACATGCTGCGTTCTGTTATCTAGGAACTCATCAACGCTGACAGTCCGTATGCTCTTTCTTTGTTCATTAAACGACTGTGGGGAACTGTATCAAACGCCTTGCTCAAGTTAAGAAACACAGCATCTACCCGGGAACCCGTATCTATGGCCCTCTGAGTCTCGTGGACGAATAGCGCGAGCTGGGTTTCACACGATCGTCTTTTTCGAAACCCATGCCGATTCCTACAGAGTAGATTTCTGGTCTCCAGAAAAGTCATTATACTCGAACATAATAAGTGTTCCAAAATTCTACAACTGATCGACGTTAGAGATATAGTTTTTCTTAAAGTTTCCAAACCGAGTGGGGTGGCGCAGTGGTTAGCACACTGGACTCACATTCGGGAGGGCGACGGTTCAAACCCGCGTCCGACCATCCTGATTTAGGTTTTCCGTGGTTTCCCTAAATAGCCGCTGTCAAATGCCTGGATGGTTCCTTTACAATGGTACGGCCGACTTCCTTCTCCATCTTTCCCCAGTCCGCTGGGACCGATGACCTCGCTGTTTGGTCCCCTCCCCAAAATCAACCAACCAAAGTTTCCAACAAATGCTTTTACTCTGAACTGTGGTTACCTGAAAGCTATGCTAAAGCGGTGTACTAAGCATTGATGTAAAAAAACAGTATTATTGTTGTTATTGTATTAAGAGATTTTATGTGCAGGTTGTAAAAGATCATGTGTCAGAAACATTAGGAACTTATTCCTGACATAGAAACATTAGAAATACTTGATGTAGAGGTAGGTCCGAACGTCCTTCCTTAGGGAGATGTGAAAGGAATTGTCTACAGCGATGCCTGTTTGCGTAGTTTACCTCAAATGTGAGTTTTACTCACGTTGTTGTTTACAGTTGGTTTGTCCCGTCTTGTGTCAGTCTCTTCTGTTATGTTTTAGAGTAACTTCCATCACAACATCACGTACTGAATATATGAAATGACGGATATAACCTACCTGTACGGCCTAGCAGAAGGGAATACGGAGGCAGCAGCTCAACATTTTGCTGGACGTTATCCTGCGAGGCAGTTACGCTGTAAAAGATAGCTTGTACGACTCCACCAACGTTTGCGAGAGATTCGTTTGTGAAGAAAGTTGGAGATGGCGAGAGACCACGCGAGGTACAAATCGCATGAGCTTCAAGAACGAGTTCTTTGTAGTGTGTAAGAGACTCCATCATCTAGTGCAAAGTGATTTGCTAGAAGGGGAGGGCTTATATGCACATGACGACCTCGAACATTCTACTTTAAAGTCTTCTGTACCCGTATCACTTTCAAAGGGTGCAAGGAATTAAAAGATGTAAGCTTTCAGCCAAGAATAACTTTCTGTCAACGTTTTTTAAGGCAGTGTGCTGTATTTCTGCAGTTCTTAGCAAGCAACGTTTTACTAACGACAGTGGCTGATGGGATCTTCAGTTATAGCCATATCATCTATGCTTATGAAAAAAATCTTCATGGAGTGCGAGAAGACGGATATCAACAGAGGTTCACAGTCAAAGTGTGCGGTGGAATCATTCATGATCGTCTCATAGGCCCTTACTTCTTTCTACAACGTCTTACTGCACCAAAAAGTAGCTGATGTCTTTCAGACGTGAGTTACTTCAGTTATATCATGATGTACCTCTAGACGTCATCGAACGAGTGTGGTTTGTGCACGGTGGTGCTCCACCCCCCTTTCCACGGACAGTTTTCAAGGATCTCGACGAGCAGTTTCCGAACGGGTGGATTGGTCGAGAGGCCTGCCCGATATCAGATTTGAATCCCATAGATTTTTTTCATGTGGAGACATTTAAAATGCTTCGTGTAGCTAACTCCCTAACCCAGTATCGAAGTTCTGAGGGAGCGTATCCAGAATGGATTTGACCAAATGCGGACCACTCCACGAGTTTTCCCCAACGTACGAATAAGCATTGTACAATATAGGGGTGCATGGAAGCAGATGGTCACTTCGAGCAATTTTTGTAAATGTAAATATGTTTGGTAAATGTATCATTTTTGTGCCATGAATGACGAATCTTTCCATACATGTAAATGTGTTTGGCAAATCTATCATTTTTTTTGCGATCCTTCCGTACCTTCATAAAAAAGGCTTTTCCAATGAACTTTTGTAATGTTGTGACGTCAAGAATAAAATCCCTAAGATTCTGACACATGTTTCCGTACGCTCTGTATTATATCGTTGTTATTGTAAAAATCGCATTCGTCTGTGTTGCGGTATCGGCCGATATCGGGCGGCCGCACTTTGAAATACGCTAGCCACCAGTTACGCCGCCGCGTTTCCTACAGCCGCCACCGCAGCACAACAGCGCTGCTTGCCACGAACGGTTACGCCAGAGCTAGCCAATGAGATGCAAGCATCCCCTCTCCGTCACTCCAGCCGCGAGTGTATTTAAGTTCGAACATTTATGCGCTGAGCGCATTCTTTGAGTGTTTGCCAGTTGAATGATGTTAACAGACTTTCGCAGTGGCTAGGGTTCGACATGTCCTTAATAGACATTCTATTGAAGAATGACAGATTTATAAACCTTATTTATCTCTACGAGATCTGTTCAAAAAATTACGGAACATTCGTAATTTGGCGTCAGAGGTGTGTTGAAGCGAAATGCTGTTGGCATCCCTGCACGTTCCTGTGTTTAATGTGTAAGTGCCGGAAGATACATTGTTGTATGCCTGTTAGTTATTGTTCAGTGCTGTATTGAGTAGAACGTTGTGTCGCACAGTTTGCGGATCTCGAGATGGAAGAGTCAGATGAGCAAGCTGTCTGCATTAAATTTTGCGTGAAACTCAAGAAAACAGTTACAGAGACGCACCAAATGATGCAGGAAGCCTACGGTGATGAGTGCTTAAGCCGTGCTCGGTATTACGAATGGTTCACACGGTTTAAAAACGGCCGGACGGAAGTTAAAGATGACCCTCGCTCAGGACGCCCTTCGACGTCGACCGACAACGCTCGTGTCAGAAACATCAACGAAATTGTGCGTGCCAATCGAAGACTGACTATCCGAGAGATTGCAGAAGAATGTAGCATTTCGGTTGGATCACGTCATGAAATCCTGACACAGCATCTTGGAATGCACCGCCAACTTCGTTCCACGGCTCACGAGGGAAGACTGGAAAGACCTTCGCCTCTTAAGAGCTTTTGTATCTCGCAAAAGAGAACGAAATGTTCTTTAAAAGAATCGCAACTGGTGATGAGGCGTGGGTCTACTTTGATGATGTTGAGACACAGGTTAAGTCTTGACAATGGATCGGGAAAGGTTCTCCAAGAGTAAAAAAAGCGCGTCAGATCAGTTCAAATGTCAAAGCCATGCTGGTAGTTTTCTTTGACTTTGAAGGATTCGTTCATCATGAATTCGTGCCACAGGGACAAACTGTTAACCGCTGGTGCTATCGGGACGAACTGCGACGTCTGCGAGAAAATGTGAGAAGGAAACGGCCTGAAATGTGGCGAGAGAATTCATGGCTCTTGGATCACGATAACGCACCCGCACATTCATCCCTGTTGCTGCGTGACCGTTACACAAAAACAAAAATCATTGTGCTGCCTCATCCTCCGTAGTCTCTACACCTGGCCCCTGCGGCCATTCTGTTTAATTTCAAAGTTGAAAACCAATTGAAAGGATGAAGATTTGCAACGATACACGGGATACAAGGAAATTCGGAGACGGCGTTTCGAGCGATCGAGCAAGAGGCGTACCAAGACTGCTTCCAATGAAGCGGAAACGGGGTTGGGAGCGGTGTATCAATTGTGGAGGAGAGTATTTCGAAGGAGACCATGCACAATAAGTAAAAGTTAAGCGTAGAAAAATTTTGTGAACGAAGTTCCGGAATTTTTTGAACATACCTCGTATGTACCGGGCGATCAAAAAGTCAGTATAAATTTGAAAACTGAATAAATCACGGAATAATGTAGATAGAGAGGTACAAATTGACACACATGCTTGGAATGACATGGGCTTTTATTATAACAAAAAATATATACAAAAGTTCAAAAAATGTCCGACAGATGGCGCTTCATCTGATCAGAATAGCAATAATTAGCATGACAAAGTAAGACAAAGCAAAGATGATGTTCTTTACAGGAAATTCTCAATATGTCCACCATCATTCCTCAACAATAGCTGTAGTCGAGGAATAATGTTGTGAACAGCACTGTAAAGCATGTCCGGAGTTATGGTGAGGCGTTGGCGTCGGAGGTTGTCTTTCAGCATCCCTAGAGATGTCGGTCGATCACGATACACTTGCGACTTCAGGTAACCCCAAAGCCAATAATCGCACGGACTGAGATCTGGGGACCTGGGAGGCCAAGCATGACGAAAGTGGCGGCTGTGCACACGGTTATCACCAAACGACGCTCGCAATATATCTTTCACGCGTCTAGCAATATGGTGTGGAGCGCCATCCTGCGTAAACATCGTACGTTACAGCAGGTGTTTATCAGCCAGGCTGGGGATGATGATATTCTGTAACATATCGGCGTACCTCTCACCCGTCACGGTAGCAGTTACAAAACCAGAATCACGCATTTCCTCGAAGAAAAAAAGCCCGATAACGGTGGATGTGGTAAATCTGGTAAATCGAACCCATACCGTGACTTTCTCGTAGTGCAATGAAGTTTTCACGACAGTTCTAGGATTTTCGGTAGCCCAAATTCTGCAGTTGTGGGCGTTGACAGACCCTCGGAGCTTGAAATGAGCTTCGTCGGTCCACAACACGTTACTCAAGCAATTGTCATCTTCCGCCATCTTTTGAAACGCCCACACCGCAAATGCCCTCCGCCTCACTAAATCGCCAGGTAACAGTTCATGATTCCGATGGATTTTGTACGCATAGCATCGGAGGGTACGCCTATGTGCCAACCAAACAGTAGTGTATGGAATGCCGATGCGACGTGCGACTGCACGAGCGCTGACTTCCTCGTGCATAGACGAACCCGCTACAGTCTCCATTTCTTCCTGAACTGTCTCAGCAGCATTACGCCTTGTGCTAGGTCGGCCACTACGGGGTCTATCGTCTAAACAACCCGTGGCTTCGAACTTCGAAATCATTCTCGCCCCAGTTGCATTTGTCAACGGACCTTTACCCGTTCGAATCCCCTTCCTATGGCGATAGGATCGTAATGCTGAACTAGCACATTTCCCATTCTGATAATACAGCTTCACTAAAAGCGCCTTTTCAGGTAACGTCAACATGCTGCGACTGCTGGCGCATCTGATTCTCTCTCTCGTTACAGCTCCTTTTATACACGATTGTCATGCGCAGTCACTGACGTTTTGCTGTCCAGCGCTATCTGTCGGACATTTTGTGAACTTTTTTTGTCCTAATAAAACCCCATGTCATTCCAAGCATGTGTGTCAATTTTTACCTGTCTATCTACATTATTCGGTGGTTTATTAAGTTTTCAAATTTATACTGACTTTTTGATCGCCCGTTATTTTTATATTCAACTCTACTCTTAGCAACTGACGCTGCAAATACAGAAACAAAATTATGTACCATTTTTACTATTTGATATTAAATATAGCATAAATTAACATCTGTATACTCTGTCCATGAACAGCAATTGTTCCTCGTTGCTGTAGCCACTAACGAACCACACAGTGTACAAAGGAAGACATAACATGTGGCATGTTAAAAGTGAAGGTCACGGCAAGTTATATTTGGTGGATTATCTGTACACGTCGAAATCCGCCTTGCAAGCGTACGAAATGTGCCTACGATGATGGACATTAGAGGCAGGACCTTATCTTCTCGTGCGAGTGCCAACTGCTTCAGTTAGGAATCTCGTGCTGTCGGCAGTGCAGGTGAGAGACAGCTGTCGGACAGAGGCGCAGACGGGTCAGAGCTGGTGCTGTGAAAGCGCTCTGGTAGCGTGCGTGCGTCAGTGATCCTGGCCTGGAGAACGCGACGGCCTGGCAGAGTCCGCGGTGCTGCGCGGTCAGGGTCGCTTTTTACGGCCGCGGGCTGGAGTCCCGGACCACCAAGACTGCAACCGGTTCCGTCCCTTTCGGAACACTCCAATTGTTGCCGGGCCGGATTCCAGCTTCCGAAAGCCGCTAGCTACGTATTTGACGCGTGAGGGTTTGGCCGATTGTTGGACGATTGTATAAGGCCAAAACTTCAGCAAGGCTCAACTTATAAGGTTCACGCTCGAGCATCTCCGTCAGGACTTTTTTCTTTTTTCCTTGCTATCAGACTTCTGACTGGTTTGATGCGGCTCGCCACAACTGGTTCTCCAGTGCCAACCTGTACATCCCAGAGCAGAAATTGCACCGAATGTTTTGAATTATTTGTTGGATATATTCCAGTCTACATCTTCGCCTTTAGGTGTTCCCCACTACATCTCCCCCTAAACCCTTTAAAACTTGTCCTATCATGTTGGTCCTTCTTCTTGTCAAGTGTTTTACATATGATCCTTTCTTTGGTAATGCTCTGTAGAACCACCTCATTCCTTACTTAATCTTTCTTTCTTTCTTTCGCTTGTGCCTTTTCCTGCAGTTAGGCAGGTTCGGCATGGTTACTCGTATTTGGCAATGTTAGTTGAAGGGGTGGCCGCATGCCCTTCCTGCTGCCATCCCGTACACCCCCGGGATGGAATTAGTGTACTCCAACTGTCGGCGACGAGTGTAATCCATGGCATAGTACGAAAGTGTTCAAATGTCTGCGAACGGTCTAACTGAGGCGGGAAGTGGGAACCAGCCCGGCATTCACCTATGGGGATGTGGAAAACCGCCTAAAAACCACATCCAGGCTGTGCCGGCACACCGGCCGTCGTCGTTAACCCGCCGAGCGGATTCGATCCGGGCCGGCGCACCTACCCGTGTCCAGGAAGCAGCGCATTAGCGGTCTCGGCTAACCTGGCGGGTGTCGTTTCTTGCCGGCCGGTTGGCCGAGCGGTTCTAGGCGCTTCAGTCCAGAACCGCGCGACTGCTACGGTCGCAGGTTCGAATCCTGCCTCAGGCATGGATGTGTGTGATGTCCTTAGGTTAGTTAGGTTTAAGTAATTCTAAATTCTTGGGGACTGATGACCTCAGATGTTAGTCCTATAGTGCTCAGAGCCATTTGAACCTTTTTTTTTTTTTTTTTTTTCGTCGTTCCTTACTTAATCAGTCCACCTAATTTTCATCATCCTTCTGTAGCACCACATCTCAGACGCTTCGATTCTCTTCTATTCCGTTTTTCCCACAATCCATGATTCACTGCCGGCCGTGGTGGCCGAGCGGTTCTAGGCGCTACAGTCTCGAACCACGCGACCGCTACGGGCGCAGGTTCGAATCCTGCCTCGGGCATGGATGTGTGTGCTGTCCTTAGGTTAGTTAGGTTTAAGTAGTTCTAAGTTCTAGGGGACTGATGACCTCAGAAGTTAAGTCCCATAGTGCTCAGAGCCATTTGAACCATGATTCACTACCGTACAATGCTGTGCTTCAGATATACGTTCTGAGAAATTTCTTCCTCAAATTAGGACAATGTTTTGTACCAGTAGATTTCTTTTGATCACATATGCCCCCTTTGTCTGTGCTTTTCTGTTCCTAATGTCCTCCTCGCTTCGTCCATCATAAGTTAGTTTCCTTCCAAGGTAACAGAATTCCTTCATAGTGAATGCTTCGTGAGCCTCAATTTCGATGTTAGGTAGTTCGGCAACCTCATTTCTGCCACTCCTCATTACTTTTGTCTTTCTTCGGTTTACACTCGATCAATATTTTGTTCCCAGTAGATTGTTCACTCAGTTAAGTATTTCCGATAGTTCTCCTTCAGTTTCACTAAGATTAGCAGTGTCATCAGCGAATCTTCCCATTGATATTATTCTACCCTGAACTTAAGTGCCACTCCTGAACCTACATTTTATTTCCGTCTTAGCTTGTAGGATGTATAAATTCAACAGTAAGGTGAACGACTTCATCAATCCCTGTACTTAGTACTTGGTCTTCCATTCTTCTTGTTTCTTCTTGTGTATTGCCTTTCTCTAAGGCTTATACCCATTTTCTGAGAATTCGGAACATCTAGCACCCTTTTGCATTGTCGAGCGCTTTTTTAGTCCTACAAATCCTGTTAAGTTCACTTGATTTTTCTTCTGTATTGCTGTCATTACTATGTCCAGCGTCAGAACTGTCTTTCTGGTTCCTTTACCTTTACTAAAACCAAACTCAACGCCATCTAACACATCCTCAATTTTCGTTTCCGTCAGGATACTTACGTGGAGGTTTGGCATTGACGTATGCTTACTTTGGATAAAATGGCATGAAGACATTCTCTATAATGAAACTCTTGACCGCCTCGCTAAAAGGAGCATTACGACTGCAATTGTGAAAGGCACTTATCCCCTCACTATAACAGCGGCCACCTGGCAGCCACACAACTGAAGGTCTCTTTTCGCCCCTGGTTCACCTCGGTGAAGCTTAGTAGACCTCATGTGGACCTCTCTCACCTGCATGAGACTGGGATATGGGTGTTACCCCACCCACGTATACCGGTTGAAAATCGTCGCTTCTGGACACTATGATCAGGACACATCGGCAGTGGCCGATCTGAACCACGTCATACTGGCGTGTGCCACGTTCTCGGACTCACAGATGGTCTTGTATAAAGAATTGGTTGCTACGGGCTACCCCCTCCCTACCAGTGTAACTGCTTCATTTCATCGGTTCGATACATGTAGGTATTATTTGCTCACAAACTGTTTAAAAGACGCCGGCATCCTGCTTTGTCCTACAAGTTGTTGGCTCTTGTCCTCACATGGAACCATCCCGGTTCGAGAAGTAGGACGTCTGTTTGTGTATTTACTTTGCATTAAGAACTTATCTTTGTAAATGACGCCGTTGTCCCGTTTTTGATCATAAGTTGCCATGGATGTCATTCTCCTATGGAACTGGACCATTTCAAAGCCTGGGTCGTAATTTTGTGTTTTTTAATTTATATAACGAGCTTATCTTTGTACTTCACATTTTTATGATTGCTCTGTTTATATATATATATATATATATATATATATATATATATATATATATATATATATATAACGAGCTTATATCCGTACATTTTTATCATTGTTCTATTGTGAAAGTTGCACTGATGTTAGCTTGGCACTGTTCTAACTGCTGCTGACTGTCGGATGTTCGTCTTTTAATGTTTTGATTTTAAGTTAAGGACTTATGTCTGTACATGGAACTTTTTATTGTTCTACTGAGGAAATTGCAAATGCATTAAGGGCAGATGTAGAGTAAAACTGCGAAAGAATTCGAACTTTTTTATTGGGTAATTTATTATATTGATTCTTTAAGAATAACATCGCAAACATTCATAATCTAATTATGGCTACAAATAAGTTTTAAAAGAGTTTGTTTGGGCGTCTGCAACTGCCACGCCACTCTTCGTATGCTGTAATCCGCAGCTTCTCTACACCTGAAATTTTTTGTGCGTTAATTTTTTGTTCACACAATCGAAACGAACTGCAGATAAGTCTAGGAAGCTGTGAGAAAGATTACTCGTATGTTCGCTTGTTCCTTCATCAACGAAGCGTGACTGGACAAAGCTCAGGCAGCAGAAGAAAAAGTGTAAAGTCGGCTATGCAAAGGAGGCAGGGGAAGAGACTACGCCAGGAAGACGAGGAAGAGAGTAAAGATCATGGATATGGACAGCATTAGTCACTAGAGATATAGCAAAATTGTCAAAAACTGAAATAAAAACTTTAAATGTGAATTTATGTAAACTGACTTTTTTGAGCAGTAATGTACCTTTTCTCAGGAACGATAAAAACTAACATCCTGAAATTTGGCATAGTTCCTAAGAGTTACTTATTGAATAATCCTGTGCAGTACTTTTTTAAAATTTGAGAAAAATAGACCAATACTGGGTAACACAATTAATTTCAAAGCGATTATGACCTTAACGGAAAATCTGTTCCACACATTTTATTAGTCTCGTATGCAGATGTAAACTGTGAAATTTCAGTTTCATTGCTTGATTAGTTTACGAGAAAAGGTAATTACAGAAACAATGGCAAATAAAAATTCAAATACTTGTAAAATGTATGTCAACGTGCATTTTCAGACAAAAATTGCACAGCATATCAAGCATTACGTTGTACATAAGAGTCTCAACTTTTACTATTTCAGCTGTAATATTTTTGGAGATATATGTGTGTTTAAGTACAGGAATGCATTTTGCCCTACATCTGTCCTTAATGTGATACTTTTGTAACTACCTTTGGCTGTTTGGTCATTGCTGCCCAAAGCCAATAATAAATAAATAATAAAAGAAGTAGGACACTGGAATAGTTGGAGAAAATTGCTGAGAAAAATCTTCGAAGTAAAACTTTCGTTTCGTCTCGTTCCCAGAGCATCCAGGACCTCACTTGAAGTCACACTCGAGACAGCGGTCGGAATCCACGCACTCTGAATGTTTTTGTGCCAGTTGGTTTTTCTCAGAATCGAATGATATGTACACGTAGCAAGAAAAGTTTTGCATCACCCCGGTTCCCAGAACTCTTGAAGATAGACGTTGGCTGTGGGAATCAACATGGATTCCGGAAACAGCGATCGTGTGAGACCCAACTCGCTTTATTTGTTCATGAGACCCAGAAAATATTAGATATAGGCTCCCAGGTAGACGCCATTTTCCTTGACTTCCGGAAGGCGTTCGATACAGTTCCGCACTGTCGCCTGATAAACAAATTAAGAGCCTACGGCATATTAGACCAGCTGTGTGGCTGGATTGAAGAGCTTTTAGTAAACAGAACACAGCATGTTGTTCTCAATGGAGAGACGTCTACAGACGTATATATAAATGACCTAGTAGTTAATATCGGAAGTTCCATGCGGCTTTTCGCGGATGATGCTGTAGTATACAGAGAAGTTGCAGCATTAGAAAATTGCAGCGAAATCCAGGAAGATCTGCTGCGGATAGGCACTTGGTGCAGGGAGTGGCAACTGACCCTTAACGTAGACAAATGTAATGTATTGCGAATACATAGAATGAAGGATCCTTTATTTTATGATTATATGATAGCGGAACAAACACTGGCTTACAAAACACTCGTTGGACCTATACCTGAATATTGCTCATCATTGTGGGATCCGTACCAGGTCGGGTTGACAGAGGAGATAGAGAAGATCCAAAGAAGTGCGGCGCGTTTCGTCACAGTGTTATTTGGTAAGCGTCATAGCGTTACGGAGATGTTTAGCAAACTCAAGTGGCAGACTCTGGAAGAGTGGCGCTTTGCATCGCGGTGTAGCTTGCTGTCCAGGTTTCGAGAGTGTGCGTTTCTGGATCAGGTATCGAATATATTGCTTCCCCCTACTTATACCTCCACAGGACTGGAACAGGAAAGGTAGGTAATGACAGTGGCACGTAAAGTGCCCTCCGCCACACACCGTTGGGTGGCTTGCGGAGTATAAATGTAGATGTAGATGTAGAAAAGAGTACGAAAAACCAAAGTAAGCGAGACAAGGATATTCGTTAGCACGTTAGGCACGTGGCAAGAAATTGTATCTATTTCATAAGAGTACATAGAAAGGGACCAACACAGCAGTTAACAGCCTGTTAAGTGAATATATCAGAATCAGCATGGTTTTAGAAAGGATCGCTCGCGCGAAATTCAGCTTGCCCTTTTCTCACATGATATACTGCGAACTGTGGATGAAGGCCAACAGACAGTTTCCATATTTCTAGATTTCCGGAAAGCATTTGACACGGTGCCCCACTGAAGGCCGTTAATGAAGCATATCGAATAAGTTCACAGATATGTGAATGGCTCGAAGACTTCTCAAATAATAGAACTCAATACGTTGTCCTCGACAGCGAATGTTCATCAGAGACAAGGGTTTTATCAGGAGTGCCCCAGGGAAATTTGACAAGACCGCAGTTGTTCCCTATATACATAAATGATTTGGCGGACAGGGTGGGCTGCAATCCGGGATGTTTGTTGATGATGCTGTGGTGTACGGTAAGATGACGAAGTTCAGTGACTCTAGGAAGATACAAGGCGACGTAGACAAATTTTCTAGTTGGTGTAATGAATGGCAGCCAGCCCTAAACGTGGAAAAATGTAAGTTAATGCGAATGAGTCGAAAGAACAAACCTATAATTTTCGGTTACAGTATTACAAATGTCCTACTTGACACAATCAGCCGGCCGCTGTGGCCGAACGGTTCTAGGCGCTTCAGTCTGGAATCGAGCGACCGCTCCAGTCGCATGTACGAATCCTGCCTCGGGCATGGATGCGTGTGGCGTTCTTAGGTTAGTTAGGTTTAAGTAATTCTAATTTCTAGGGGACTGATGACCTCAGATGTTAAGTCCCATAGTGTTCAGAGCCATTTGATTTTTGACTCAGTCAAAACGTTTAGATATCTGGGCGCAACGTTGCAAAGCGATATGAAGTGGAACGAGCAAGTGAGAGGTGTGCTAGAGAAGCCGAATGGTCGACTTCGATTTATTGGGAAAATTTTAGGAAAGCGTAGCTCATATTTAAAGGAGAATGCATATAGGACACTGGTGGTGTTTATTCGTGAGTACTGCTCGAGTGTCTGGGATCCGTGCCAGGTCGGATTGAAGGAAGACATCGAAGCATGTCAGAGGCGGGCTGTTAGATTTGTGACCGGTAGGTTCAAGCAACACGTAAGTGTTACGGAGATGCTTCAGCAACTCAAATGGAAATCCCAGGAAGGAAGGCGACGTTCTTTTCGAGAAATTTTATTGAAAAAATTTAGAGAATCGGTATTTGAAGCTGAATGGCGAACGATTCTACTGCCGCCAACATACACTGTGCGAAAGGACCACGAAGATAAGGTACGAGAACTTAGGGCTCATAAGGAGGCATACAGACAGTGGTTTTTCCCTCGCTCTACAGGCGATTGGAACAGGAAGGGAAATTACTAGTGAGTGTACAGGGTACCCTCCGCCATGAACCACACGGTGGCTTGTGGAATATCTATGTAGATGTTGATGTGGATAAAGAGGAGATTTTCGGTCATTATGAAGCGAGCTTTGCGTCAGGGCCTCATGCTAGCTGCCTTTAAATACTCCATCTCTCCGGCTCTTGTGAGGAGCTGATCACTGAGACCGACGACATACGCAGTAATAGCACTCGATTCCATGACTAAGATACTGTAGTGAATCTATGTCCTAGATGCTCCAGTACAGGCTGTTGAACTAGCAGAAGATGTACCCACGATGATGGCCTTCACCTGATGAACTTCATGCCGGTCGCCACCTACCAACTACTGCTGGAAAAACTGTCTTCTGAAAATATTACATAGCGGAACGCAATCAATACAGGACTTCAAAGACGAAGACAGCAACAAGGCCTCTTGGAGTCCACGTTCCTGCTCAAGACTCAGGCGCCTTCGTGTGCTGAAGCCTGCCAGAGATAGGGAGGAGATCAACCGACCACATGACTACCGACACCAAGCACATCGCGGATGGGTCGTCGTAGAATTCCGAGTGCGGCCGAGTACACTCCGCAGCTGGCGTGAGAACGGCTACGTGTTGGGCAGCCGCCGCTCCTCACCACCAGGGTCGCTGACATCGCCTCCTGGGCGTACAAACGCTTAGCCGACTCGACGGACGTCACCCAGAATCCAACAAAGCCGAATTATCGACAGCAGAGTCTGCTGCAGAATAACGACGACTTGTAGAATAAATAACTGGACTCTTAATAATGCTTTACTGGCGTCACTGACACTTCACAAGTTCCGAGCAGCTATCCTGCCCTTATGCATTGGTGTCTCCACTCGGCCCTCTGTAACATCATGGAACAGTCGATTTCTGAATGCAGGAAAATGTGGTAGCAAAAACTGGATACCAAACGTTCAGTATCGTCAACTCACTTTATTTATTTATTTGTTGCTTACTTTTCCTGAGCAGATTAGGGCCTTAAGGCCCTCTCTTACAACTGACCAGCAACAACACGTACGGAAGATTTCACAAAAAAGCTCACAGTAATGCTAGTCATAATAATATTAACGATGATAAGAGTAACAGTAGTAATAGTTGATACTAATAATGGATATAACAATAATACTGATAATGATAACAATAATAATAGTGAATGGCATAAGGAATTATATAAATTATTTTAGTACATTTGAGTCTACGATTAGAGTTATCAGAAGTGAAAGGAATATAGATGAAGGAGAAGACTGAGATGACAGTAACAGCTGTAAAGAGGTGAGGGGGGAGGGGGTGGGGGGGAGAGAGAGTTGTAGGCTAGAGGGAATTTGCGAGTCTAAACTGCGGATCTGATCTTGGGATAGGCAGCTATTGTGATAGAAGGTGGTTCATTAGCTGTCTTTTGAAGCTTGAAAGGGATTTGGTTTCTTTGATATTTTGTGGAAGATTGCTCCAGAGTCGGATTCCTGATACAGAGAGTGATTTATAGAATATGGCGTGCGGCGGAGCGGTGTTCAAAATATTCGCTAGCACTGAGAGAAGCAAGCTGCAAATTAATGTACACTCACCTCAGTACAGCATTCGTTCACCATCCGTTGCTCTGCATTCGTAGGTACTATGTAGACGATGTTAAAAGCAGCGTTAAAAAAACCATCGTCCATACTTACGATTGCATAGTCCGCGTAACTCAGGTAACAAAATAAACCTGTAAATCTCTAGTAACAACGAGCAAAAGTGAATGTTTGCTTGCTTCCTTCAATGAAAATGTCCGCTTCCAGATACTAATGTTTTTGTGTCTTTTAGTTATGGTGTCAACAAGCCCACATTTACGTCGATAGCACATCTACTACTAGTTCATGCAGCTTATGTCACACGCAAGACAGCCAGAAATGTACTAAGTCCAACCCGAAATATTACGAGATTAATACAGTCAATACTCTGCTACAAAATGAGTTTCACACTCGGTACTTTTCAGTGGATTCTTCAAAGGAAGATGCTCGGCATAAAATGTTCTGTAAATGCATACTGAACACGCCACGCGGAATTCTTCACAAAGGCCGATAGTTTCACACGTGGCTTTCTCTACAACAAACATTGCAAAATCTCCCTAACTACACAGAACTGTCCGTAGATGCATCTGCTTGCACGGCGATTATAAACCGAACGGTCGGCCGGAGTGGCCGTGCGGTTCTAGGCGCTGCAGTCTGGAACCGAGCGACCGCTACGGTCGCAGGTACGAATCCTGCCTCGGGCATGGATGTGTGTGATGTCCTTAGGTTAGTTAGATTTAATTAGTTCTAAGTTCAAGGCGACTGATGACCTCAGAAGTTAAGTCGCATAGTGCTCAGAGCCATTTGAACCTTAAACCGAACGCGAAATAACAGTCACTTCTTCATTTTACAAATAACTTTTTCAGACACGTCTAACTTGACCTTCTCGTCTGGCAGCTAGTCCACGGCTCTCTGAATGCTGTCGTTTCCAGGGCATACAACTCATTCCAATGCGCGAGAAAGACTTTACTCTCATTGGTTGATCAAAACGAACAGCCAATCAGATCAATCTTTCAAGATGATATTCGCGCTTTAACTGTTTCACTCCAATCAACATTCGCAGATGTCATTTCATGCTGCAAATATTAACAAAATGTTCCACCGAACCAAACCAAACGAAAACTAAGAGAAAACTATGCTTGAAATATACTTTAGAACTGATTATCCTCTTATTACCTTTCTGGCTACCTTATTACAAAAGCAAACGCTCATAGACATACGTCATCCGCCAGTTAGGGGGATTTACAGTTTTCATGACACCCTGGTGGCGCAACGCTTGCTAGTTAAAATGGTTCAAATGGCTCTGAGCACTATGGGACTTAACATCTGTGGTCATCAGTCCCCTAGAACTTAGAACTACTTAAATCTAACTAACCTAAGGACATCACATACATCCATGCCCGGGGCAGGATTCGAACCTGCGACCGTAGCAGTCGCGCGATTCCGGACTGAGCGCCTAGAACCGCTAGACCACCGCGGCCGGCCACTTGCTAGTTAAGTAAGGTGTAATACAATATAGAACTGAAATTTGACGTATGTCTCATATACACACTCACGTTCACTCTCATTTACTCTCATGCTAACACAAACTGTTATTTTCATTACGAAAGAAAAATTATCGAAAGTTTAGAATTGAAAATCTTTATCAAATAAATCGGCACACTGAGAGCGCTATTACTGTTTTCAAATAACAAAAGAAGTATAAACTGTTAATATTCCTATCTGGATTTACTTTCTTAAGTGTCAGTTAAGTACTTTTTAATGGGTTTTTTATATCTCTGAAACTATTATAGGTAGTGGTATCAAATTTTGAGAAAAGTTCGTCTGAATAACAAAAGGTCATGTACCAAATTTGGAATAAAACAGATAATATTTAACATAGTTATTTAGATTCTTAGGTGAGGTGAATAAGAGATTTTAGTATGCGCCAAAGTGAGCATTCCCAGGGTCCGCTTTAGAGACAGCATACGGCAGGCCACAAGTCGGCCGCCGCTGAATGCTACTATACTACAGGCTTCCAAACCAGCTCGCCATAACCTAACAAAACTTACTGCAAAAATCTGCAGTCGCATAATAGCTGCGACACTACAGGCAGTGTTATGTGCTGGTACAGAGAGGATTTTACTGTGCTGAGAGCGGGTGTATCTGCTGTGTTGCTCAGAGAGTAGTGTAAAAGCTGACGATAAATAAGAGAGAGTGCAGTGATTGAGAAGATGGTAGAGCAAGCATGGGGTATGATAGTCTATACGCTCATTAGCACATAGCCATGATAATTGTTTATAGCCAGGAGTGATATGGTCGAAAAAGCGAATGTCACAAATGTATCGTGCACAAGCATTCATCGCCAGTCCAACCTGCATGAGCTTTCGTATGAAAGTCCTTGAAGAATAGCATCACCATAGTCGAGTATTGGGAGTATAAGTGACTCTACAAGCTTCTTCTTAAGTTCGAAAGAAAACACTTTTTTATATTTCTGTAGTGATACTTTCTTACAGACTGCAATTGTGTATTCAGTCCAGTCTAGGTTATGGTCCAGAACTATCACCAAGTTCCTTGCAAAAGAGGAAATGGTTATTTTTGTGCCGTTTAGGATTAATGGTATAAAAGATTCTCTCTATTGAGGGGTAATGAGTCTTTTACGGGAGACTAAGATTGCTTGTGTTTTAGATGGGTTAAGTTCCTAACCTAATTTCTGCGCCAGGTCTGGCAAGGCAAGTAAATAAGCATTCACAGGCTGTATTGCTGAACACCCGTTTGTTGCGTTTGCACTTAGATATAACTGGAGATCATCAGCGTATAAATGATATTTACAGTGGGAGAGAACAGTTGAGACTTCATTAACATATAACGGGAATAGTAGCGCATGCCTGGTGTGGTTTAGCGACAAAGCTCGCTTTCATTTGGATAGGTTCGTCAATACGCAAAATTGGCATATTTCGGCATCTGAGAATCCGCGTTTCGCGATCGAGAAGTCTCTTCACCCTCAACGGATGACTGTAGTGTGCAATGTCCGGTCACGGAATAATCGGTGCGATATTCGTTGGTGGCACAGTGACTATCGAACAATACGTGAAAGTTTTGGAATGTGATTTCATCCACATTATCCAAAGTGACCTTGATTTCGAAAAGATGTGGTTCATGAAAGAGAGAGCTCGACCCCATCTAAGCAGAAGTGTGTCTGATGTGCTGGAGGAGCACTTTGGGGACCGCATTCTGACTCTGGGATACTCGAAGGCAACTGGCATGGGCCTCGATTGGCCGCCATATTCTCCGGGTCTGAACGCATGCAACTCCTTTTTGTGGGTCTATATTAAAGACAAGGTGTACAGCAATAACTGCAAAAACATTTCTGAACAGAAAACAGCCATTCAGGAGGTCATCGACAGCATCGATGTGCTCACACTTCAGCGGGTCACGCAGAATTCGTTTGCGTCACATCACCGCCAAGGATGGCAGGCACATCGGACATGTCATAACCTAAATCCGAATATCTGTAGTGACGTTTACATGTTGAATAAAGTGTGTGCACGCCGAAGTTTGTAAATAATTTACGTTTATTGTCTTATATTTCAATAATTTCCAGCCTGTATTTTCTTTGCTGCTAATACGAGTATTTAACCCATTTCTTTTGGGAACTTTGTATATAATTTTAAAACTAAGAGTTTTGAACCCTGTCAGCGCAAAACATTAAGTTAAATGGGAAGAGGAGAGACCTGGAAAAATTTATTTTGTAATCTCCCATACATTACCATCCGACCGTCTGGCTGCCGGGTCTGGCTACTTTTGTAAGTAGACTGTTTAGGTTTTTACGTTGTTAACGCCACTTAGTGCTCTGTATGAAAATCGCTGATTGGACTCATTGTTGGATTATTCGCTAGTGTAGCGTTGGGCAGTATGAAACAAGAGGAAAGATCTATGGAATGAAGTTTTGGGTTGGACTGCAGTACCAAATGTCACACTGAAAACAAAGCCTGTCCTTACCTTTTGTGTTATTCCGCTATGTGTTTGTATACCCCTGTGTACCTGTGTTCTTCCTGTCTTTATGTGTTTATCTGATAAGAGTTATGTTGTAGAATTTTCTAAGCTACATTCACTATGATGAGGAGTATTGGTATCCTCAAATACTTTGGAAAAATGTTTAGATATTATTTATTCTGTTATGTTTTCATTTAATGGTCATATGTCAAATTAATGTTTGAATATTCTCATTTCTCATTTATTTACTTATGTCACAATTCCTGTAATACTCATGTATATGCTTATTTCTATTCTTTTGTAAAGCCTGTATTACTACAAATGTCTGTATTATTATGTTCTTTAATGATGTTTTCTGTACCTTTAGAATTGTATTCTTATGCCGTAAATTTGTAATTGTATATTCACCAGTTCCTCATATTAAGTGAATAGTAGGTATTCATTTTACTGCACACATTTCTGTTGGTCATACTGTAGGTGTAAAACCTCAGATGCTAAATGACTGTCTTAGTGTTTGGACGTGTGTTGGTAATTCAGTAAGGAACTGGTTAATAGCATTGCTGATTCGAAGGACATTCCAAAAAGTTTGCGAGTGAACAAGTAGTGGTTCATGGACTTGCTGTATTATCTGCAAGACTCTTCGATGGTGACTGTGCACCCGCACAGTCGCAACGGATGGCTGCTGGCCATCTCTCCACGGGCTACAGTGGGTCTGCACCTTTGATGGCCCACCGATACCATTATCTCTACAAGAAATACTGCGGGTCTGCTCTGTCTTCCCGTTGGAAGGACAACACTACTTCTAGACTGCATGGAACTCCACTACTTCCGTGTGCATTGTCTTTTACTGCTCAGACTTTGTGCATAAAACTGCAATTACTACTGTGATGAATGATCAGAACTGTCTTTATGGACTGTGAGGACAATTTTTGCTTTTGACCAACAGTGTATCAAAAAGTGTGTGCATTTGATATATTTGCTATCGTTAATATAAAAAAAAATAGCAAATAAGTATTGGCCACTGCCCAAAACAATTTGTAAAATTTTTTGTGGGAAGCAAGGGGGGGAATGTAAGTAGGCTGTTCAGGTTTTTATGTTGGTAACACACGTTGTGCTCTGTAAGAAAATCGATGACTGCACTGTGTGCAGCCTATGTCTGGCTGGACTCATTGTTGGATTATTCGCTAGAGTAGCATTGGGCATTTGGATGTGAACAGCCCGTAGCGTTGGGCAGTTGGAAGTGAGCTGCCAGCAGTGGTGGATGTGGGGGGAGAGAAGCCAGAGTTTTGAGAGGTTGCTGTGAGCGGAAGATCTGGACGTGTGTTCCTCAGAAAAAGGAAATTTGTTTAGTTGGATGTCACAAAAATTTTGAACGCTATTAAGGTAAATACATTGTTTGTTCTCTATCAAAATCTTTCATTTGCTAACTATGCCTATCAGTAGGTAGTGCCTTCAGTAGTTAGAAACTTTTATTTAGCTGGCAGTATTGGCGCTTGCTGTAATGCAGTAGTTCGAGTCCGTGACTCGTGAGGTAAGTGATTTATGAAAGGTATAAGTTATTGTTAGTCAGGGCCATTCTTTTGTAGGGATTATTGAAAGTCAGTTTGCGTTGCGCTAAAATATTGTGTGTCAATTTAGTGACGATCAGAATAAGCAAAGATAACACTGTCTGAGTACGTTGAGTCTTGCTCAGATTTTTAAAAATCAAATAACGTAAGAGTTTTTCCAGCAATGTCATTCATTACATACAAAGGGGAAGTTTCACTTTCTTATTCTACGTTCCTTGGTTGTGAACCAGGCTGTGTTAAGTAGTGGAGATGCTCCCGTGGAGTGCCAAAATTGCAATGGAGCAATATTTCTATACATCAAGAATTCACGACATTCTCCAAGATGCTTTGAAGGACAGAAAATTTGTGCGAAAGTTTGTCCCGCACAACTTGACTCCCAAACAAGAACTACGACGCATGGATGTCTACTGCGACTTGATTGAAATGCGAATCGTGGACAATTCTTTTCTGGAAAAAATCAACACGGTTGACGAGACTTGGTGTTAGCAATACGAAGCTAGCACAAAACGACAAAGTACAGAAATTCGTATGAATGGTCTACGCTTTGACGACATAACCGACATTCAAGTCAATTTGAGGAGCGAGTTCAGCAGCATCCCAAAGAAGAACTTTTCTGTTTCACGTGGTGTATTAACGTTCTGTGCGTTACACTCAAGCCGAGTGGAGCGTGGAGGGGGAGGGGGGGCGGGCTGTGTAGAAAATGTGAAGCATTAAAACCACCATCTTAACATTTCTCTACTCGTTACTAACCCAGTCTAGAAACTTTGACAGGATATACTGGACGCTGGTGTTCTACTCAGCCTTCCTGCAGTGAACGTGAACTGTGATCTTTACAGTGCAACTGACAGTAACAACGCGTCACGTAAACGCCATCCAGCGTTATTATTCTCTCGTAAAGAAGTAAGCGTTGTTCATCAAGCTTCCATTAGGGGGCAATATACTGTGTCATGGAATTTCGCTGCTGCGTCAAGGGGGAAAAGCTACTTTCTTTCACCCTATTGCGCGTGTGCAAAGATAACGCGAACAGGTTGTGCGAATTCGGTGCTAAAGCAAATATAATCGCGAGACATAAAATGAGTGTCTTCGCACTCAAATCACGGCGTGATAAAATATGGTAGTAGAAATCTCACATTCTGTGATCCAAAAATTTCACTGAACAAAATACGGATCTCTTCAGAATTCATATACACTCCTGGAAATTGAAATAAGAACACCGTGAATTCAATGTCCCAGGAAGGGGAAACTTTATTGACACATTCCTGGGGTCAGATACATCACATAATCACACTGACAGAACCACAGGCACATAGACACAGGCAACAGAGCATGCACAATGTCGGCACTAGTACAGTGTATATCCATCTTTCGCAGCAATGCAGGCTGCTATTCTCCCATGGAGACGATCGTAGAGATGCTGGATGTAGTCCTGTGGAACGGCTTGCCATGCCATTTCCACCTGGCGCCTCAGTTGGACCAGCGTTCGTGCTGGACGTGCAGACCGCGTGAGACGACGCTTCATCCAGTCCCAAACATGCTCAATGGGGGACAGATCCGGAGATCTTGCTGGCCAGGGTAGTTGACTTACACCTTCTAGAGCACGTTGGGTGGCACGGGATACATGCGGATGTGCATTGTCCTGTTGGAACAGCAAGTTCCCTTGCCGGTCTAGGAATGGTAGAACGATGGGTTCGATGACGGTTTGGATGTACCGTGCACTATTCAGTGTCCCCTCGACGATCACCAGTGGTGTACGGCCAGTGTAGGAGATCGCTCCCCACACCATGATGCCGGGTGTTGGCCCTGTGTGCCTCGGTCGTATGCAGTCCTGATTGTGGCGCTCACCTGCACGGCGCCAAACACGCATACGACCATCATTGGCACCAAGGCAGAAGCGACTCTCATCGCTGAAGACGACACGTCTCCATTCGTCCCTCCATTCACGCCTGTCGCGACACCACTGGAGGCGGGCTGCACGATGTTGGGGCGTGAGCGGAAGACGGCCTAACGGTGTGCGGGACCGTAGCCCAGCTTCATGGAGACGGTTGCGAATGGTCCTCGCCGATACCCCAGGAGCAACAGTGTCCCTAATTTGCTGGGAAGTGGCGGTGCGGTCCCCTACGGCACTGCGTAGGATCCTACGGTCTTGGCGTGCATCCGTGCGTCGCTGCGGTCCGGTCCCAGGTCGACGGGCACGTGCACCTTCCGCCGACCACTGGCGACAACATCGATGTACTGTGGAGACCTCACGCCCCACGTGTTGAGCAATTCGGCGGTACGTCCACCCGGCCTCCCGCATGCCCACTATACGCCCTCGCTCAAAGTCCGTCAACTGCACATACGGTTCACGTCCACGCTGTCGCGGCATGCTACCAGTGTTAAAGACTGCGATGGAGCTCCGTATGCCACGGCAAACTGGCTGACACTGACGGCGGCGGTGCACAAATGCTGCGCAGCTAGCGCCATTCGACGGCCAACACCGCGGTTCCTGGTGTGTCCGCTGTGCCGTGCGTGTGATCATTGCTTGTACAGCCCTCTCGCAGTGTCCGGAGCAAGTATGGTGGGTCTGACACACCGGTGTCAATGTGTTCTTTTTTCCATTTCCAGGAGTGTATGACAAAATATTTGAAAAATTAAATATAATTGTTAAGAGATCAGTGCGCATTGATCTACAATGCAAGGCCCCACTCACTTCTCCACTCTCTCTTATAGAGTGTGAGTAAGGATGAAAGGTACATGCTTTGAAGGATGACAGTATTATGGATTCTGAACAAATGACTTCGTATGGACATATGCCGTATTCCGAATGGTTTCCTAGGTACAATTTATTTAATATCTGATAATTAATTGAAACCCTCAGCTGCCGACAGGTGGTGTTGATATACCTCGATGAGGACAGCTGAAAATGTGTGCCCCGACCGGGACTCGAATCCGGGATCTCCTGCTTACATGGCAGACGCTCTATCCATCTGAGCAACCGAGGACACAGATGAATAGCGCGACTGCAGGGACTTATCCCTTGCACGCTTCCTGTGAGACCCAAAATCCAACTGTCCACAATCTACGTACGTAATGTACCTAATAGATATTTTTTGCCCGTCCACTCATACTGTTCTCGGAAGAAGAGATGGTATCTGTTCTTTCGAGAACAGTTACTATCTTCATACATATATTTAAAGGCTACCCAGCCATTGACCTTCGTCTGTGCGAATGCACACAGGTTGCCCGAACACTTACGGGAATCGTCACCTAGTGTGCGCGAGTAATGAGTGGATCGGCAAATATCTATTAGGTATATTATGTACGTAGATGTGAACAGTTGGGGATGTGGGTCTCACGGAAAGCGTGCAAGGGATAAGTCCCTAAAGACGCGCTATTTATGTGTGTCCTCGGTGTCTCAGATGAATAGAGCGTCTGTCATGTAAGCAGGAGATCCCAGGTTCGAGACCCGGTCGGAGCACGCATTTTCGGCTGTCCTCATCGAGGTATATCAACAACATCTCTCGGCAGGTGAAGGTTTCAATTAGTTGTCATTTATTCTAGAGAAGCTGCACGGTCATCTATGGTATCTGTTCTTTCGAGAACAGTTACTATCTTCATATATACATTTAATATCACGTTTGGACGTTTTACTTGAGAAACTTTGAAACCACATCCTCCAGCGAAAACAGTACAAAATTAAACTATATTACATTTTCTACAAAAAAAGGCCCTATTCATTTTTTCTACTCGACTAATAGTTTGTGTGAAACGAGCGCGAGAATACTGAAAATCTGGCGCATCGTGCATGCTCTGTAGCTTTGGTAGTTTTGCTGGGATGATTTGACGTAGTTTCCCGACGTAGACCACAAAGCGTCCTGTATCGAACTGTTCGTCTCAACTTCTTCTATACAACTGTGGTATACTGTAAACAATGACATTGTCTAAATAATACAGAAAACAAATAAGAATGTTTTCCATTTCGGAAACCATTTGGAACAGGGCATACGCCCATATGAAGCTTTTTGTTCAGAATCACTATCAGCCCTCAAAGTATATACCTTTCCTCCTGACTCACTGTGTATATGTTTTGTTTATTATTTCCCAATGTGCTCTAATTTACTTTGTAATTATAAACACAATTACAGAAATAGAAAGTGATAAACCATGAACCATTTGTCCGGTACTTATCAAGCAAACTTTGTGAAGCTGTTCATCATACAATGGGTGTTATGCGATTATGAAGTCTTGTGAAGGGTCCACTTGTACGTGGAGCCCTATTTTGTAATATAATTAATGAAAAATGACTCCAACGGTTGTCGTATGAATTTAGTTGTTGGTCTATGGACGCAGCATAATACAGTTCTTATAAATTGAAGTGATGACATATTGTTTGTGCTGCTCACACAGAGCAGCTAAATGTTAGATCGTAGTTATTTCTATAAAAGTAGAAAGTGTGTATCATTAATTTGTAAGGCTATAAGATTATCAAGAATTGAAGTGATACTGATCGTTAACAAATATTGACTATTGTCCATGGCAATTATAGGAGAATAATGAATTTATACTGTAACACAAAGGGAAAGCAGCTGGAACAAATTTGTAAGGTAATGAAATTTTGTATATTTAGTTTTAAGTGTGCAGCAATGCAGTATGTGGATTTGGCTGATTTTTATAGTACTGATCCTTGAATGTAGGAACCAAGAATTTTATATCAGATTTAATGTGTAGGTTGATTAGGTATATGAGCCGTGCACGGCTCGTTTTCATCCCGTTTATTGTTTGTCATCTTCTCTTACGGTACTGCCGCCTCGTTTTCTTATTTCATTTACTGGCCCCATTAACTTCCTGCCTTAGTGACAGCAGCAGTGCTTATCGATAAGTGCACTCTCGTACCATCTCTGGAGCGACCGATAGTATTTCCGGGTCGTGGAGTGTCGGGAGGCGAGAGAAGCACGCGGCAGTTCAGTCGGGACGCATCAGCAGTGGAGTCGGGGACGGAACGCCGGTGAGACGCGGACAGCCAGTACTCGCCCAACCGCTGGCGACACACATGCAGTGTCCGACGGAAGGAGATCAGAGTGGGGACGACCGTTGGTTGGTCGTTCGGTTGGTCGTCTCATCGGGCGACGTGTAACTGGTTCTCTGACCGTTTCTGCGCCCCTTCAACTGGTCATCTCTCTGGACGTGGGTCGGTTCCTAGCCTGTGCAGAGATCTCGGAGTGTTCCCTCTGCGTGGTTGGATCCGCGCCAGTGTCCCGGGTCGTCGTGGGCCCGAGTTGAGGACGCACCAGTAGTGGAGTCAGTCGGAGACGGACCAGCGGTACAGTCGGTCGGTTGGCGCAGAGCAGCGAGAAGGTACCTGTCGCGCGAAGTCGGGCTGGAGCCGCTGGCGGCGAGCACGCGCGGCTGAAGTCATGAGGCGCTTCTTGCGAGGGTTACGAAGTTCGTGGCCCACTGATCTTGAACTCAGTTGAGTTCTCACTTAGCCTATTATCAAGGCTCAACTGCCCTCACTTCTCTTCGTTTGATCCTGGTTGTTGATTTCTGCGAGATTCCCGCAAGCAACAACGTGTGTGCACTGAAATCGGCTAGAATTGCAGCCGTTTTCTTGGATGGGGTTTAACTTAATTTAATTCACTCCTTCGTTAGTGAAGTGCACCAGCGGTATCTTCTGCCTTGTGGTCGTTAACGTTCCGGTTACCTGCCCTGGGCAGTTTATTTTCCTCATCGTGTTGTTTATTTTCCTCATCGTGTTGTTGCTGTCCAGCACGGCGTGTAGTTCGACAGCTGAGGTGTGTTGGTAGTTTTAGGAGTTTGTTTTGACTTGGCTGGATTGGGCACCAGAACGTTGAGCGATTGACATCTTGTTGTTGTTTTGCTCGTCGGGTGGAGCAGAACCGATTTGGGTGGTTGGTTTGTCGGCTGGCCTTCGGTTGGGTTGCCTTCCGATTAAGAGGTTATCGGTCTGGCTGCCTGTCTTATCTAAATGTGCGTTAGTGTTACTTCCCAGGCCGACCCCTGGAACCTTCTGAGTGCCGCTCCTTGTGTTTTACATTGTGGTGTCACCGCCAGACACCACACTTCCTAGGTGGTAGCCTTTAAATCGGCCGCGGTCCGTTAGTATACGTCGGACCCACGTGTCGCCACTATCAGTGATTGCAGACCGAGCGCCGCCACACGGCAGGTCTAGTCTAGAGAGACTCCCTATCACTCGCCCCAGTTGTACAGCCGACTTTGCTAGCGATGGTTCACTGTCTACATACGCTCTCATTTGCATGACGACAGTTCAGCATAGCCTTCAGCTACGTCATTTGCTACTACCTAGCAAGGCGCCACATTCAGTTCCTATAATAACTTCAAGAATGTATTCTGAACATATAATATTGTGAATCATGTACCGTCAAGAGCGACATTCATCATTAATGGATTAAGTATGAAACTAATTACGTCCGCTTTCTGAATTCTCATTCCTTGTCATGTTCCAGACCTCACGTCAGTATAGTTCTTCCCTCCACACGGCAGCCTGCGTGAGCTAAAACGCGTGCATTTCGGCCTCCTCTAGTAACACGGTGTTGGCTCTTCTGCCAACACAAGATACATAGTGATTTCCTTTAAGTCTTAAGTACTCTGTGTGGCCTTCAGCCGAGTTTCAGCTTATTAAAATTGTAAGTTTTTTGTCTTTAGGCCTTAAGCCGTAAAATTGTTTTGACATGGTGTTTGGCTTTCAGCCGAGTTTTAATCTCTTTTAAATTAAAATTTCAAAATTTTGGTCTTGCCTTTAGGTCATAAGATTGGTATTCCTTAGTATGTGCCCTTCAGCCGAATTTAATATCTCTTAAATTGAAAATTCAAAATTTTGTCTTGTCCTTAAGTCATAAGATTGTTATTCTTTAGTATGTGGCCTTCAACCGAGTTTTAATCTCTCTGAAACTAAAAATTTAAAATCTTGGTCTTCCCCTAAGTCATAACATTGTTATTCTTTAGGATGAGGCCTTAAGCCAAGTTTGCATGAAATGTTTTAAGCTAAGGCCCTCCGCCTGTTAAATTGAAAGTCCATCTTCCTAGGCTTTAAGCCGTTAAATTGTTTGGTTGACATGCGGCCTTCAGGCGGGTTTCAGCCTATTTAGAATTAATATTGAAAATCTTTGTATTGGCCTTAAACTGTAACACTGTTCTTGCTTAATGTGTGGCCTTAACCTATTTTTATTGAAGTAAAAAAACATTTAAAAGAAGTGAAACTTCCAGAACAACTCCTGGACTTCAATTCCTTGCTTAGGCATTGGGCCCTGGATTTTCGTATGTGGCTTTCAGCCGATTTAAATCATATCTAAGGAGCTCTTTCGTTAAAACCTCGAGAGTTTTTAATTCTTGCTTATGTTGTTGTGTGTTTTAAGTAATAAAATTTATATGTTGAGTGTAACTGACAGCAACCTATTTTGGCCCCTTCCCACAAATGTAACCTCACCCGCTCTGTCCCCCTAGTCCAGGGATTTCAGTATATCAAATTTGTAATATTCTGAGAAGTGAAATTTTGGAATCTATTTTGTCAAACGATATCAGACTTTTTCTCATCTAACAATCCAAGTGTTTTTAATTACGACAGTAAGTGAGAATTGTAGAACAGTTGAGAAGTTCACTGATTTTGAAGTTAATGTAAAGTGTTTCATATCAGATTTTGTTAAGGTGAAACTTTCTTTCGAATACAGTTTTCAAACTGAAGCATTCGATTTTATCATATCCTCTTATCAGTGAAGTTCAATTTTTTTTTTGCCAATACGGTTTTCACTTCTTTAATTTGTGAAACATTTTCAAAGGCCTGTAATACACAAAAAATGGTTCAAATGGCTCTGAGCACTATGCGACTTAACTTCTGAGGTCATCAGTCGCCTAGAACTTACAACTAATTAAACCTAACTAACCTAAGGACATCACACACATCCATGCCCGAGGCAGGATTCGAACCTGCGACCGTAGCGGTCGCTCGATACCAGACTGTAGCGCCTAGAACCGCACGGCCACTCAGGCCGGCCCTCTAATATACGTTTGTTTTTGTGTATAATAAGTGAGTTATAGGTACAGTAGTTACAAATGTGTTCCCATATTAGGTTTTCTCTTATTATCTTATTTTTCAGGTAGGAAACGACTTTTGCAGCACAAGTTTCGTGAGGTCAAAGCATCGTTTGGTATTACTTACAATTCCTGGTGTTGTTAATCCATTTGTGTCGAGCTCAAGACGCATTTACTCTGTCTGCATACTCCAGATGGCTCATTTGCGTCGATTTTTCGACTACATTTATTTCAACACTTCACCTCCTCTTGATGATTAGACTTCCATTTTATTGCCATCATTGACGGCGCTACGAGATGTGACCCCCACAGATACGAACACACCCTTGTATTCATTGTGGCATGGAAGCAAACGGCCTCCGAAAGTCACCATCAGGAATTTATTGCCATGCCTGAAAGACTTTCTGTGACAGTTCATGAAGATTGCTTGCCAGAAGCTTGTGTGAAAATATAAGTCTTCCCATCACATCCCAGATATGCTTGACAGGTAGCAAATAAGAGGATCAGGCAGGCCATTAAAGGAACCATACGTTGCTCAAAACTGTAGTAACAAGTTTAATGTTGCTATAATGTCAGTCCTCAGTAGCAGTTAACATTATACTTATGATTTTTAGATTAAGACCGTCTGTATGAGACTGAATAAACGCAATCTGTGTTTTGGAAAACAAGTAATGCCTTTATTAGTTGCATACGGACTGTCCCAACCTAGAAATCAACAATTCAGCTCGGTAGTGTGGTGTGAAATGCAGTGTGTAGCCTTGCATTATCCTTCCAGAATATTCCCCGGTCAAGAAAAATGTTGCTGCAAACAAGCCCATATCGTGACTCATTGTTCGATATCCTGCAGTCGAGTGAGCAACAATATCTGTTTGTCTTCTCGGGTGCTGGTTGCCTGGGGCTACTGAGATCCTCTATAGCGTTGAGTATGACCTTCGGTTCCATACTGGCATGACAGTGGTGCAATCCGACCATAACTTCAAATTAGCGGAACAATAAACTGCAGCGCTAATATGTCACGATCCTGTCGCTACCGTATTGCGACTCTTGCTAGTATACACTGGTCAGCCAAAACGTATGACCACCGACCTACTATCGATATAAACCCGTCCAGGCGATAGCAGCGTCACATGGCGAGGAATGACTGCTAGTCAAACACACGCACGGTGCATGTAGTATCAGTGAGCGAGCTGTCCGTGTGTAGAACGGGTAAGGCGCGCAATCTGAGTTTGACAGAGGGCAGAATGTGATGACCCGGAAGCTCGGCACGTGGCTTTTGGAAACTGCGCGACTTGGGTGTTCGAGGATTGCTGCGGCGAGTGCCTTCACCACGTGGCGAAACCAAGATGAGACCTCGTCCAGACGTTGTGGGGTTGGGCGGCCACCATTCATTACAGGTGTCGGACGTCGTAGGCTGGGCAGACTGTAAAACAGGACAGACGGCGAATTGTGGCTGAATTAACATCAGACTTTAATGTTGTGCAAAGTACAAGTGTGTCTAAACAACCGAACATTCCTAACGATGGGCCTCTGCTGCCGACGACCCACGCATGTGCCATTGTTAAACACCACCACATCGGTAACTATGACTAAAATGGGCACGTGACCATCGGCACTGGACCTTGTTGCAGTGGCAGAGCGTTGTACGGTCTGATATATCCAGATACCTTGTTCATCAAGCCGATGGGAGGGCGCGAATCCGTCTTCTTCCAGGGGAGCAGGTCCTTGACACGGGACGGAGACAAGCTGGTGGCTGCTCCATTATGCGCTGGGGAACATTTACCTTGGCATCCATGGGTTCAGTGCAACTCGTGCAAGGCACCAAGGAGTATCATACACTGGTTGCAGACCACGTACAGCCTTTCATGGACGATCATGTTTCCCGACGGCAGAGGCATTTTTCAGAAAGATTATGCGCTTTGTCACAAAGACAGTAGCATGATAGAGTGCTTCGAGGAACACAGTGGCGAGTTCCAACTGATGTGCTAGACCCCCCAACTCGCCAGATATGAATCCGATCGGACAACCTGGGATGCGATTGAATGTGGCGTCAAAGCTCATCGCCCCCCCCCCTTCCCCTCTGCTCGGAATTTACGGGAATTAGGTGACGTGTGTGCAGATGTGGTGCCAACTCCCTCCAGCGACCTATCAAGGCCTCATTGCTTCCACTCCACGATTCGTTGCAGCTGTTATCCGAGCCAAAGGTGGACATACTCGCTATTAGGTGGGTGGTAATTCAGCACAATATAGAAAAATATTCATATTTTTGCGAAACTGTCAGTCGCCATGAAATATTTAGAAACATGACACTGTAAAAAATGACCCTTATTCAATGTGGTAAATTTTGAGGCAATCAATGTTCTTCTTCACACACAGAGCTACTCCACACTTTTCACACTGGACTACCTTAAATTTCTTGCAGTTGACGCGCTTACAGCGTTGACGCTTTTCCATCACTTTTGGCCAGTGACCAACACCATCTCTCCGTACAGCAACTGTTGGTTGAGCTGCAACGGGAGGCCTTTTCACTTCATTCTGAGGACTGGATGTTCGTCTACCTCGCTTTCCTTCTGTTGCTCCTACTTTGCAGAGACTTTTCCCAACGACAGCCGAAATTTAGACAATTTCCGTGTTTTTAAACCTGTGTTTTGCTTTGCAACACGCTTATAGAGAATCCAGGCATTGATGGTTGCAACATCTGTTAGATGATAAAATAGTATAAAGTACCATTTTTCGCTCCTCATTACAATTTTGTACCGACCAAGCAAACTGTCATGAAGGTCCACACCCCCCATACATTTGTTATATTCTTGTATCACGTAAGGAACACTTATCACTTCCCTTTGTTTCTTCTTGCGATTGTACCTTTCGGCTGCGCACCTCGGTAGTTCTGCATACGTTGATAATAATGTTACACATTTATTGTCTTTCCACACTACAGAGGATACATCTGTTCCACTTATGTTTGCCACCTACTCCACAGATGTTCCCCTTGACTCCTTTCACAAATCATCATCCCCAGTCTGGAATTCTATTTCTCCTAACAGTTCCCAGAGACAAAATTCCTTGAGAAGCGCAATATTCATTAGAGGTAAGGATGTGTAGTAGTTGTCAAAGTACAACTTATGACCCACATGCTTGGGAATAGATCGTTCTAATCTGACAACTACATTGCTACTGGCATATAAGTCCAGTTCATCTTGCAAGCGGTGTACTGGAAGATTTTCCTGTCCAGTATAAATTTCAAAATCATAAATGAAGCCAGATATACCATAAAACATGAAAATTTTGTAGCCTCATTTGTGTGGCTTATCAGGCATGTATTGCTTTAGATGGTGCCTTGACTTGGTTGGGCGAATTTCATGCAGCTTATCACAATTTGGCTGATCGTGAGATATTTTCTTCGTGTTGTCACTGAAATGCAAAAACTGCCTCAATTTCTCAAATTTATTCACTGACATTATTTCACGCATCACAGATAACCCCACGGCTGGGTTCCAATACAGCCCAGTGTTTCTTTGCAGACATGACTCATGATATAATACAGATTTGTATGAGTTTTGTAAGATCTTCAGAATTAGTATTATAAGGGTTTGTTGGGTCTTTTTTAACACTGTATAATATTGTTTGTTCTGCAATGTGATTCAGTAATCCATCTGTAAACATATATTTGAAGAACTAAAATGGTGTTTGCAAAGCATAAGCCTCATCTGGTAGATAGAGGTTTCCCTTGAATATTTTTTATCAAATGGAAAATCAAAACTACACAGATTCCATGTTACATGATTTCTTCTCAGCTTTTTCCTTGATGACTCAGATTTATCATTCATATTAGGCATATGAGGGAAGGAATCTGGTGCTGGAACTATGGAGACATGTGAAGCGTCATTATTACAACCGTCTGATTCGGAGTCTGTTGGACAATACTCCTCAATATTGTCAACTATTGTGTCTATGTTTACAGTTGGGTCAGCAATTGAGTCATCAGATGAGAAATCATCTTCACTTCCAGAAGGCACCTCAAGGACGATAAGAATATTATCCTCCTCTAATCTTCTTTTCCGACCTTCGTCGTCAATGAATTGTACGTCCATACCTCTAAAAAAACATCCATTACTACTTCCATTAGCAACCAAAACTTTTATTTAGATTCAAATAGCGATTATCTATGTAAGAAACAACTAAAAAATAAATGAATCTGGCAATTACTGTACACAGTAAAAAATACCTTTGTTTAATGTTGTAGCAAAAACGCTACACTTATATTTTGACATATTTTCCCCACTAGAACCAAAAGAAAACCCAGATTCATCATTGATATCTATAATTCCATACATTTTCTGTAGAAAAATAATTTTTGAAGCCTTCAAAATTCCGTATTTGCTTCGTAAATGCACACACTAATTCAATACCGGTAGACAGTCGCCATTACAGATCACAGAACACGTTTGTCAAAGATACAATAAACAATACAACAGAGATTTAAGAAACAACAATGTTACACATAAGCTCACATAAGTCAAGGAGACACACTGACACAAGCGCTGCTGCCATCTGTTGAAATTCTACAGATCTACAAGCAAATAACTTACATGTAGCAAACATGCTACATTATGCGGTGTAGGGTTCAATCTTTTTCTAGCGGTCACCTCCCACTTGGCAGTCCCCTTCCGGAGATCCGAATGAGGGACTAGTCCGGTATATTTTGCAATTGGAGAGATCATCATGACACTTTTCACTTAAAGGTCACATGTCATGTGGACATACATTAAGTGTCTTTAGCGCAGTGGTTTCCATTGCCTTCTGCATCGTCATGCCATCGATTATTGCTGATTCTCCCGCCTTTTAGGGGCAGTTTCCCACCACAAGGGCCAGTGAGTGTCCTGATCTTCCATCCTCTCCTCCGCCCTCTTTGACAAGGCCGTTGCTGCAATTAGAGTGACTTCCTATGCCGGAAGTCTTCGGCTGTCATTTGCTGATGATCATTATTCAAAATTTAAGTAGTGACGGTGTTCGAACCAGGACCGTGGTCGGTTTTGATTACGAAGGAAAGACGCCACCCCTAGACATTTTCATGGCGTTGCAGTTTTAATGGTAAGCAGTGCAGATGGCGGAATGTTTGAGTGAATTCTATAGTTTTATATACCAGCAACGTCAGTTCCTCAATTGGAACGAGTGTAAACGGATCCGCGATTTTTTTCATACACGATGCATATCGCAATGTCATTAACGAGGCAAGACACTTCTCTCTCAGTTATTTAGCATCACGGGATAATTAAATGTCGTTTCTGAAAACTATGGTGCAAATGAAGTTAAACACATGGCTGTCTGTCACTGTTACGTCAGTCAAAGTTGTTCAGAATGCGTCTGCTAATGATCTCGAATGTATTATGTGATGGGAGAAATTAACGTGCATAGATATCTACGTACTAGGCGTCAAGTGCATTCTGTCGTCACATCATCAGATGCCTGTGCAACCTGCATGTCGTGCATACTGCGATCGTCAAAGGGGGGAAACTGAGAACCAGAATGTTTATTCATTACAGACTACGATGATCATCAATCCTTTGAGCTATAATAAATTTTTGTGTCACTTACAAAATGTAGGGCTAGCCGGTGTGGCCAAGCGGTTCTAGGCGCTTCAGTCTGGAACCGCGCGACTCCTATGGTCGCAGGTTCGAATCCTGCCTAGGGCATGGATGTGTGTGATGTCCTTAGGTAAGTAAGGTGTAAGTAGTTCTAAGTTCTAGGTGACTTATGACCTCAGATGTTAAGTCCCATAGTGCTCAAGCCATTTGAACAAAATGTAGTTCTTGTGGCATTACACGTCTCGATATTTACCAACACATTTAAATAAAAATTGAAATTTTAACATCTTGTTCCTTCCCCGCCTTCCCTGGATAAATTTTTGCAGATTTCCATGGTATTGTGTGTTAAGTATTTTGTTTCCGTGGTCGGATGCAAATTTGCTGAGAAGATATACAATATTCATCTACCATACATACATCTCAAGCACGGAACTAGCAGATGATTTTCTTCAAGATATCGTAATTAAAATGAATATATGTGCACTGTCAAAACACACGCCACTTTGCGTAGACACTTCGTTGATACTGGCGGCTAAACTAGGCAAAGCAAGACACCCACTCCCAAGCTATGTTGAGTTCCAAGTAAAACGTGATCTGCGTTGGTGTAGAACACGGGAGCGCAAAGTCTTCTGCTTATGGGCTGGTTTCTCACGGCTTGACTCTAGCCCTGCTCGAAGGGCCACATGCCACGAAGATAAAAAAAAGTGAAGAATTTAGCGTACAGAGAGGCAGCCCGATTGGGGGGGGATGTGTGCATCTGGGGTTGAATACATTCTTTTGTCTAAAGAAGACAAAAATTTGGATTATTAATAGAGTGCACTTGGCTTTTCGATGAAGGGACAGTACTGAACCTGCCGAAAGTAGTTCGTGAGTTACAACAAAGTCGCCTTCAGCACCATGGATAAAATTAAGATATTCCAGAATGAGATTTTACCCGCGAAAGGCAAAGGTCCCGAGTTCGAGTCTCGGTCTGGCACACAGTTTTAATCTGCCAGGAAGTTTCAATTAAGATATTGTGTGGTGTCAGTTAGGTTGATACTTTCATTAGCTGTGAGACCATACCGGGCACGTTTCTCTTACTGATTCATCAGTTTTTCAAACAAGTGTGTTCTACGCCGTCATCGTTGCTCTTATAGGCGAGCTGATTTCCGGACAGGAGATTTAGGCTCCATCAAGAACGCATTTCGCAAAGAACACACTGTACGAAAGTGCCCTGTATTCGTTTTGCGGTATTATGTACCAAAACATAATTAGGTTTTGTCATCGTCTGATCGTTTTTGATTTGCAAAATCAATTTGCTGCTTCCTCAGCAAATAAGTTTTGGAATAAGTCTTATTTTTATGCATTACATTCCCTATCCAGGGGAGTTATTTGGGCTAATGCGTGATAGGACTTCGACCTTTTCAAGTAAAAGATTCTACTGTTTCTCCTGGGTGGACATGAATGTGAAATGTACAGATTACATGTTTTTACGATAAGTATTGTATTAGTAACTTGCGAGTTTTACCAAGGAACAATATAGACTTCTGGCCATTAAAATCGCTACACCAAGAAGAAATGCAGATGATAAACGGGTATTCATTGGACAAATATATTATACTAGAACTGACATGTGATTACATTTTCACGCAATTTGGGTGCATAGATCCTGATAAATCAGTAACCAGAACAACCACCTGTGGCCGTAATAACAGCCTTGATACGCCTGGGCATTGAGTCAAACAGAGCTTGGATGGCGTGTACAGGTACAGCTGCCCGTGCAGCTTCATCACGATACCACAGTTCATCAAGAGTAGTGACTGGCGTATTGTGACGAGCCAGTTGCTCGCCCGCCATTGACCACACGTTTTCAATTGGTGAGAGATCTGGAGAATGTGCTGTACTGGTCTTTCTGTATCCAGAAAGACCCGTACAGGACCTGCAACATGCGGCCATGCATTATGCTGCTGAAATGTAGGGTTTCGCAGGGATCGAATGAAGGGTAGAGCTACGGGTCGTAACACATCTGAAATGTAACGTCCACTGTTCAAAGTGCCGTCAATCGAACAAGAGGTGACCGAGACGTGTAACCAATGGCAGGCACCCCATACCATCACGTCAGGTGATACACCAGTATGGCGATGACGAATACACGCTTCCAATGTGCGTTCACCGCGATGTCGCCAAACACGGATGCGACCATCATGATGCTGTAAACAGAACATGGATTCATCCGAAAAAATGACGTTTTGCCATTCGTGCGCCCAGGTTCGTCGTTGAGTACACCATCGCAGGCGCTCCTGTCTGTGATGCAGCGTCAAGGGTAACCGCAGCCATGGTCTCCGAGTTGATAGTCCATGCTGTTGCAAACGTCGTCGAACTGTTCGCGCAGATGGTTGTTGTCTTGCAAACGTCCACATCTGTTGACTCAGGGATCGAGACGTGGCTGCACGATCCGTTACAGCCTGCGTTTAAGTAACAGCTGTGGTGCACTAATTTTGTAGCTACAGACGTAGACAGAAGAATGGGAAAGTACGATCCGTTACTTTTCGTAGGTATGTACAACGAATCTGAAACTGCAAATGTCGTATAGAGATGACGTAGTTTATATGTTGAAAATCGAGACATGATAATACATAGCCTTGTATCGTAAAGAGAATTTCTGCGTATTTACGGACATACGTTTACGAGAGAAGTGACAGATAAATCTGCAGCTGTTTCTGAGTAAACTGCCAGTCAGTGTATACATATCGGTGCTATGTTCATAAGCAGATAAAATTTATACATGAAGACGTATTACTTTCCTCCAATTTGTGCAGATTCTCAAACTCTTCCGTGTATCTAAGTGTTTCTGTACGAGATGGTTTCCTATACAGCGTCATTGTGGCGCAGTTAATTAGAACTGATCCGATAATATGAATCCGTGCAATAGAAAACGTAAAAAAATATTGTTGGCTGTCACTTCTTGTATTGTTTCAAAATTCGAGCACTGATCTTGTGCACTGAAGCGCCAAAGAAACTGGTATAGGCATGCGTATTCAAATAGAGAGATATGTATACAGCCAAAATACGGCGCTGCGGTAGATAACGTCTATATAAGACAACAAGTGTCTGCCGCAGTTGTTAGATTGGTTACAGTGGCAAGTTATCAAGATTTAAGTGAGTTTCAACGTGGTGTTATAGTCGGCCCACGAGCAATGGGACACAGTTTCTCCGAGTTACCGATGAAGTGGGGATTTTCCCGTGCGACCATTTTACGAGTGTACCGTGAATATCAGGAATCCTGTAAAACATCAAATCTCCGACACCGCTGCGGCCGGAAGAAGATCCTACAAGACTGAAGAGAATCGTTCAACAAAACAGAAGTGTAACCCTTCCGCAAACTACTGCAGATTTCAGTGCTGGGCCTTCAACAAATATCAGCGTGCGAAGCATTCAACGAACATCATCTATATGGGCTTCTAGAGCCGAAGGCCCACTCGTGTGCCCTTGATGATTGCACGACACTAATCTTTACACCTCGCCTGGGCCCGTCCACAGCGATATTGGACTGTTGATGACTGGAAACATGTTGCCTGGTTGGACAAGTCTCGTTTCAAAGAGTATCTAGCGGATGGACGTGTACGGGTATGGAGACAACCTCATGAATCCACGGACCCTGCATGACAGCAGGGGACTTTTCAAGCTGGTGGAGGCTCTGTAATGGTGTGGTGCGTATGCAGTCGGAGTGATATGGGACTCCCGATACGTCTAGATACGACTCTGACAGGTGAGACGTACGTAAGCATACTGTCTGATCACCTGCTGCCATTGATGTCCATTGTGCATTCCGGCGGACATGGGCAATTGAAGCAGGACAATGCGACACCCCACACGTCCAAATTGCTACAGGGTGGTTCCAGGAACACTCTTCTGAGTTTAAACACTTCCGCTGGTCACCAAACTCCCCAGATATGAAGACTATGGAGTATATCTGGGATGCCTTGCATCGTGCTGTTCAGAAGAGATCTTCACTCCCCCGTACTCTTATGGATTTATGGACAGCCAAGCAGGATTCATGGTGTCAATTCCCTATGGCGCTACTATAGACATTAATCGAGAGTAGTAGTAGTATAGGGGGGTCCTCAGCGCTATTTTGATATCAAATTGATATGCAAATTAATTAAATTGATCAATTAATCACCCCCGCTCCCACCCACCTCCGCCCAACCCCGCTCCTGACCACCCCCACCCCTGGATGATGTCTCAGCCTGCACGTGTGCCCCAGCCCTCCCCACCCTCCCCCTCCCACCAACCTACCCTATTGGGGGGAATTTCGAATTTTGGGGGCAATTCCGAATTTTCGCTGTACAAATGAACTGTCATTTCAGAGGACATGATATTAACAGAACTTATTGATGGAAATTGTTTATAAAACGGGAATAAACAGTAGAAATCGGAAAAGAAACGATTCAGAGAATGGGAAATCTGAGAAGGACATAATCTGCATTTCATAAGACATGGGTACTCTTGTTTAACTTCCGATCGTTTCATCGCTTCATATATGGCTGCTGGCCACCGTCGCCTAGTGTAGGGACTTCGCTACTGTAGCTTCTGGCTACTGGCCACCAGCTTTCCCGTATAGCCCGATCCACACGCAACGATCTGTCTGCGCAGTCACCGGCGTAGATGTCTGTACATGCAAAAGATCGCTGCAAATGTGGTGTGTTGACACGACACAAACCCCAATCTACTACTCGCCCGCCATCTGTCGGTGTAGAAAAGAAATATCAGTGGCAAGCGACTACGCTCCCCGTAAACGTCAAAAATTTAATTCAGTTATTTTCAAATATAGAAATGGAGGAACTTCCGTTGTGGTCTGTGTTCGCAACTTGTGTTGCAAAAAACATTCAGACCAACCGCAGGAAACAGAGAAAGTGGTCAAAATGGTATAGACAGTGGCTGCTAAAGCGAAAGCAGTTTTCTCACGTAAATTTACTGCGAAATTTGCAGGGCGAACCTTAAGAAAGCCAAGCAGATCAAAATACCATAACGTTGGCTGGTATACTTGATCTACTTCTACACCAGATCTTCTAGATTTCTGAACTTTGGATAACTCTTTTCGGTAAACAGTTCGCAACGACTTCTTTTTTATTATTATTACTGTTTCTCTGTTTGCCGAGGCGTCAACTGCCCGCAATTTTTCAATTAGAGCATTGTATGCTGCTGTCTTTTTGTCTCAGTCACTATATTCTTTTCTTTTAATCTTCCACAAACAGGGGTGGTTTCTATACTTTTCAATGAATTCACTAACAAACTCTCGAGAACACTGACGAGTATCAGCCATTTTAATGCCCTGTGCGCACAAATACAAACGCTAGACTGAGCAAACAGCTGTTTCGCGCCAGATTTGCGGCGCTCTTCTTTCCACACGCTCCAACTTGTCTGCGCAGATGTGGTTTGAACCCACAGATTTGGGAGGTTTCGCTCAAACCTTCAACACCAACTTCCAGGTTTGCACACACCTCAGGTTGGTGCAAATCTTCTGTCCATACGCAACCATCTGTCTGCGCAGATGTGATGTGCGCAGACAGATCGTTGCGTATGGACGGGCCTTATCAGGCAGCAGTCCCTTGCCAGCGCTGGAGGCGCCCCACTGCCGCCCGCCCCCTGACCAGCTGCGAGCAGCTGCATCCAATTTTCGATCCACTTGCCGGCAAAAACAGGATGTTTTTGGAAAGGGGCCTCTCCTTGTTTCACAGATGTCCCCTAGCAACTGCCTGCACCAAGTAGAAAAAGGACGCAAAGTTAACGTCTTAGTCCCCAGTGGAACAACGAACCCTCTGCCATGCACCATAGGTGGCTAGTGGAGTACGTGTATAGATACAGATGTCCACAGCTGGGACGTACAGAAGGCGGAGTACTGGTGCAGTGTTGAGTGAGGTCGTTCCCGGTGTTGCGCAGGTTCTGCACGGAGCGTGAGTCGGCGGATTCCTGCCGCTGCTCACTTTGTCAGCGCCAGGCTCCAGCTGTTGAGGCAACGACCGCAGCAGTGCGCGTGCGCAGAAGCCGTCACAAACAGGCCACTTTGCCGCTGCTCGCCTGCAATTAACGGAGCAGGGCGGAATGTCGCCTTCATCCTCCCGACTGCGAAGCCGATAAAGCTGGTGGCGGGAGGCGCGCTGTCCAGTGTCGTTCGTTTCCCGACACGTAGCCGATTACATCATCAAATCGATACAGCTGCCAGACAAATTACCTACTTCATAGTAACAGAAGGGTAGGAAATGTGAGAAGAACAGCCCGTCTTCGGACCAGAAACGTCCACAGTAGGTCTAATTCTTGTGGTAAGACAACTTCACGGGTACTGTTACGACCGTGGAAAGGATGCGACAATAGACGGCCATCTTACAAGGGAACCACACCTCCCTCAGATTTAGTGGTAAAAGGACCGAGTCGATAGCCCGTCAAAAACTGAACACAGGTCAAGCATGATGACAGGAAGGAGGTGTACTGAACTATGAAAGAAAAAAGCAAGATAGAAACAGCGAATGATCCAACCTAAACAGGTGCAACATTCAGTAAATTGCGGCAGCTATGGTGTCGCGGTTAAGTATTTACGGCGCTGAATTGCGGACGAACCGGGTTCTAAAACATCTCGTGTCACTTATTTTTATTTTATTTTTTCACAACTTTATGAACTGTCCGTCCGGTCACTAAACTGTCCGTTCTCTTTCTGTAGTCTTGGCAGTTATCATCTTATACATTGGTTATAGAATATAAGTCATGTGGTGAGAATACATTACCGTCGTAAGTAAATGTGATGAACAGTGAGAGAAGACGAGATACCATAAAGACGTCTCACAGAAAGGAAAGCAACGAATAAAGGGATGCGAACTATGTTATAACAAAGAAATTCAAGAGTCGAAACTTCCAAAACAGGAAGCAACTTCAAAAAGGTTAAAAACATGTGTTTTGGCAGAGCACAGAGAAACTGTGAGATTGTGAAACACTTACGTTCATTTGTTGGAGCTTATATGACAAACTATTATGTTTTCATGATTTCCTTGGGAGTGATCACAATCACATTCACCTTCATACGAACACTTAAATCGGGCAAGGTGGCATACAAATTAGGTTTTATTTATTTAATCGTGTCTGAGCTACATCTGTAATTAATTAATACGCTATATATGCTAGATTATAAATACAAGTACATGATAGTTATTCATTCATATATACATTCATGATCTTCACATATTGTAAGTCGTCATTATTGTCTAAAGCAAGGCTCATATCTCTCTCCAGTGTTCGGCACACTTCACTGCAGCGTCGTTGGCCAACCACAGGTCTTGGAAAGTGCATGGGGCCAGCAAAGATGGGCAGGTCAGCAGGTGTGTCATGGTTTGTTTTCCTCCACATTGGCAGGGCTCTTCTTCGGCGTATCCCCACTTGATCAGGTTATCCTGTGATCTTCTACGTCTACAAATTAGGTGCGTCGATAACAGATACCTATCATATGACACACATACTGTCACCAATGCCGTGTGTGATACACCAGACGTGTTTTCCGGTGAAGGATTCGGTTCACTTGTCGCCTTGTCATCAAAAGTTTGCGGTTCCCATTCGAAACCCACTTCCTTTCGGCTGTTAACAGTCTGCCGTCCGGCGACACCACATTGTAGCGTAGTACCGCGCAGTGGCCGGCGTCAGCATTTTAGTATCTTTTGCATTCTGTTGGTGTAAGTTAAACACGTCAACAAGTTAATATAAGTACTTGTGCCCTTTCATCATGGCAAACGAAAGAGACGATACGATTTTTTACGATGAATGCGCAGAGCAAAACTTGGAGATTGCCACTACAGTCTGGAACCGCGCGACCGCTACGGTCGCAGGTTCGAATCCTGCCTCGGGCATGGATGTGTGTGATGTCCTTAGGTTAGTTAGGTTTAAGTAGTTCGAGGGGACTGATGACCTCAGAAGTTAAGTCCGATAGTGCTCAGAGCCATTTGAACCACTACATCGCGTACATCTCATCATGATCCGGTTGACAGACTTTCCGGTCACATAAAGCAACACCAACTAATAGACATCTTCAACTTTTGTAATCCTGTTATGAAAGGTGGCTACACTGAGCCACAGCGCCAGAGATCGCGCTAGAGAGTATTGTTCCGCCGCCTCCACTGGCAGTGATTATTGAGATGTAGTGGGCAGTGCTTGTCGAGGACTCGTAGTAGTCAGTTCGTGTTGAGATGTACTAGTGGGCAAGGCTTGTCGAGATGTTGTAGTAAGGAGTGCTTGTTCCATGTTTTATGCAGTTGTTTGATGGGATAGACAGCAGATGGTTCGAATGGAAATACTGTAATGATCAGAATGCTTTTCGTCAATATATATGAAGGTAAAATATTGCGTGTTTTTTCATTATTTCCATGTTTTAAATAATGCGTCATTACAGGATCAGTCAACAAAGCATCTGGCTTGTGTTCTTGTATTAGAGTGTAATTCTGGTTTTCTTGAGTAATTATGGTATTTCTATTTCCTTTAATTAATTCAGTATAAATGATATTTAAAATTTCTTGTGTTATTGAAGAAGAACCGTGCATGGGGGCTTAATTAAAATATAATGCAAATAATTTTAATTTTTTTTGCTTTAGTAGCTGTCTGTTCGATTACGTAGTCTCGTAAACGGTTGGCCCTGACTAGTATTATTACGCTATCTGACTGCATAGAACAATAACAAAGAATGAAATGGAAATTTTCATTAACACATTTAATTAAGTAAGTCCCCAGCAACTATAAAACCTGCGAAACCAAAGCACAAGTGTAACTGTTCTGTGTGTGGAAGTATCATTCAACGTATGCATCTGGCACGGTTCTTCTTCAATAACACAAGAAATTTTAAATATCATTTATACTGAATTAATTAAAGAAAATAGAAATACCATAATTACGCAAGAAAACCAGAATTACACTCTAATCCAAGAACACAAGCTAGATGCTTTGTTGACTGAACCTGTAATGACGCATTATTTAAAACATGGAAATAATGAAAAAAACACGGAATATTTTACCTTCATATATATTGACGAAAAGCACTCTGATCACTACAATATTTCCATTCGAATAAAATCTGCTGTCTAGCCCATCAAACAACTGCTTAAAACATGGAACAAGCACTCCTTACTACAACATCTCGACAAGCACACTCCACCACGACCTCTCGTCAGGAACTGACTACTACGAGTCCTCGACAAGCACTGCCCACTACGACATCTCAATAATCACTGCCAGTGGAGGCGGCGGAACAATACTCTCTAGCGCGATCTCTGGCGCTGTGGCTCAGTGTAGCCACCTTTCATATGCCCTTCCTCCACGGGCTAGAATTTGATGGTATTTTTGCCAGCATTGGTGGTGAAAATACCACCAAATTCGTCAAAAAAATACAGACAAAAATAAAAGATAATATTAATGCGTAAATATCACATACTAGATAAAATTTTGGCTTTGCACTGACCTTTCAATCACCTAATATATAAAATACAGTAAGCAATACAAATTCTTTCATACATGTGACTTTACATAACAGTTTACACAAGTATTATGTGGTTAAACAGTTCAATCAATAGCGTCAGCAATGACGAATATGTGCAGGTAAGAGTCTCATAACTTTTCACAAATAGTAATACACAAAAAATCTGTTTATACAAATATTCACATAAACGCTTTCCATAGCCCAAGAAACAAGTAGTTGACAGTTCCAGCAGTAGCACCCAGCAATGGTCAACAGGTGCAAATACAAACAAGTGACATTTTTTCAGTAGAAACAGTCCATCAGTGGCACCCAGTAATGTTGAATAGGTGCAGACACCAACAAGTAGCACCATTTCAGTAGAAGCAGTCCATCAGTGGCACCCAGCAATGTTGAGCAGGTGCACACAGCAACAGGTGACATCTTTTCAGTAGAAGCAGTCCATCAGTGGCACCCAGCAATGTTGAGCAGGTGCTGACACCAACAAGTGACATCATTTCGGTAGAAGCAGTCCATCAGTGGCACCCAGCAATGTTGAGCAGGTGCAGACATCAACAGGTGACATCTTTTCAGTAGAAGCAGTCCATCAGTGGCACCCAGTAATGTTGAATAGGTGCAGACACCAACAAGTAACACGATTTCAGTATAAGCAGTTCCATTAGTGGCACCAGCAATGTTGAACAGGTGCAGATATCAACAGGTGACATCCTTTCAGTAGAAGCAATCCATCAGTGGCACCCAGCAATGTTAAACAGGTGCAGACACCAACAAGTGACATCATTTCAGTAGAAGCAGTCCATCAGTGGAACCCAGTAATGTTGACCAGGTGCTGACCGCAGTCCATAAAATTCACTATCACTAATCACACTGTTCATCAGCAGAAATCAAACATGTCCTAGTGGCACCAATCATGTAGAAAAAGTGCAAGTAACAGTCCATAATATTCACTATCACTAATTAGACAGTTCATCATACAAATAATAATAAACACACAAATGATATCAGATAATTGTCATATTAAATATTACAATACACAAATAGCAGTAAACTTATAATATTTATGGGTGTCAGTGCAAGCCACAACAACAAGTAAAATAATATTTAGGAGATAGGTCGGGATCACTTCTCTGGGATTATAAAAGGAAAACACACAAAACACACTCACTCATCTTTCATCCACATTAGTGCTACTGTGTAATTGAATAGTGTTAACTGTGTAAATGCAATTCTGTCAAAATTTTATGTTCATCATGTGTATCAAGTAGTAGTGGCAGCAATGTATAACAGTCAATAATAGTTAGTCAACGTCATAGTCATCATGTCAAGACCAATGTTTGCCAAGCCAGATCAAAATGTACGGTTGCTGAACAACTGTCAGTGAGCCAAGATATGCAATTACTTCCTCTCTCCAAAAAAAAAGTATATACTGCTTAGTGATTTAACAAAGTGTGTGTGTAGACAATCTTCTTTCTACTTGAGTGTTCTAGTCTGCCATCTTCATCCTCCTTGTTCCATATAGACCAACCAAAAAAATATGCTCCTCACTTACTTTACCTCTTATCCACCAAACTCCAATAATCATCAGCATCACATAATCTCAATACTTCAATAATACCTCATACGTCGATACATATAAACCTTATCATCAATAATACCTCTTCAATACGTCGATACATATAAACCTTATCATCAATATCATTTACCTTACCTCTTGTCCACGAAAACTCCAATAATCATCATCATCACTTAATCTTAATACTTCAATAATACCTCTTCAATACGTCGATACATATAAACCTTATTGCCAATATCATTTCACTTCCATAACAACTCTTCCCTCTAGTTAGTCTCCTCGAACAAGTACAGACAAAATCCTAGTGCAAACTTCAATTCAGCATCCCATACAATCCGAAGACACAGCGTCCACACACAACCTCTGTGTAATCCATCTGACCCAAATTTTCTACTCATGACCTCTAACAGACTTTAGTTCGAATAACTCTCAGTAATTAAGTACGATTACGGAGTGTGAATGATCATAATATTTCACAGTGTGTACACCACTTCAAGAATCATGGCAGAAACAAACATGTGGAGTATTTTTTGTGTCGAGTGTCACTTCCTATTTCAATTGCTCACGAAGAATGCAGTGTAATAACTGTCAATGGTCTAACCTAGTGTTGGTATGTCATGTCGTTAGCTTCCTTCCTATTAGCATAAATTTATACAGCTTCCATAAAACCTCCAGCTCATGTGACTTCTATGAAGTTTCTTGTACTAATATCGTTCGTCGAATTATAGCAGTTCATTTTCTTATCTTAAAAATATCAGGCACTGAGCGTAAGCAAAACATGCAATAGCGAGTAAATATACCAGTAGAGAACAGAATGTCAACAAGTGGATGCAGCACAATCCCTATAACGAGTCTCCGTCAAGCGAACAATCTATAATTAATACCATAGTGTGGCCTAAACTCCATGTTCGTACACCACATATCAGTATTCAATATACCAAATTAAAGAGTAGTTATGACAACAAAAGGAAATGTGTTAATATGCAATCCATACGCAAAGCAGCAAATATTTATCTTACATAATAAACAGGTCATTATCATCATATCAGCATAAGCAAATAAATGTTAGTGTGTCATCTTAATAAGTAAACATGAAGGCGCAAGCAGATAAATCACAAAGTATAACTTACATACATAACCACAGTCAGCACAATAAATCAGTTGACAATTACAATGTAAATAAATAAGCACAGCAGGCACATAATAAAAAAATATGACATCAGTGAAAAGCATAGCAGCCAAGCGATGCATAATATACACAAGTAATAACATTGTTCATTAATCAATAATTGTCAAAATCAGCAAATGTACACAAGCACGTCGCTTCACAAGTAAATTCATAGAACATGAAATTAGCACAAAGTATGAATCACGTAATCGCGAGCAGCAATTTACATCTAAAATACGTACCTAAGTGGAATTATGTTACCTGAAAAATAAACTCAATTAATAGTTACCCTTTTTAATTTATTACTTTTTTTTCGTAATTACATTCTTCCTGAAATTTTCTCCATACCAAGTCGTCTTAACGTCGGACACACACAGAATTTACCTGAAGGTCTTAAATATTTTATACAACCGTATCCTGAAAAATACTGAACGTTAATAACATAATTTATAAAGTCACCATAGCTTTATACTGAATTTAGTCGGAGAAATTAGACTGTGTATTTGTTTACGTCTGTCAGTGCATTCGCACTGAGCGCCCGATCAGCTGTAGACGCGTGACGTAGAAAGGGATTGTTTGCGGTCAACGACTGCCTTGTGCGGCGCGCAGACTTCACTGTTGCTTTGAGTATCTGCCGCCGCCAAAACACAGCGCGGTATCCTTGTACTCTCTGCATGTTTACATGTAGCTGTTAGTTTCTCTAAAGTATGTCATTCCACAAAAATTTTTACGTTCGATATATGATGTATTCCCTTAGAGCGCTGAGATGTAAGAGTTTCTACTTCAACAGTGTTATCATGAATAATTTTGTGAATTCTATATGGACCGTTATAAAGCAGAAAAAATTTGCGACATAAGCCTTTTCCTTTATGAGACAAACGTTGAGACTTAATTAATACCTTCTGACCAACTGACAAAATTTTTAAACGACAAGGACGTTTAGCTGATTTCTCTCTTCTTGCAGCCGCAGACGCAATATTTCGTAGAGCCAGGTTGACAACTTCAGAATGCCGCAGTTTCCGTGAAGGCGGAAAAGGAACGATTTCAGAAATGCGATTTGTTGGTACTTTATTTTTTAATATCAATAGAGGCGGTAAAGAAGTTGAGTCATTAGGAAGTTCATTCAGAATGTTTTGAAAAATATGAAGATACTGATCCCAAGTTCTGTGATTCTGATGACAATAAAGTCGACACAATTTATTGATTTCCTTCATCCATCTCTCTGAAGCATTAGATTGAGGGTGAAAAAGTGAAATGAAAATAGATTTAATCTTACAACGCCGTAGAGTACGAAGCCAAATTTTAGAGCGAAACTGTGATCCATTATCTGATATAACCTTATCAACATGACCAACTTCTTTAAGAAAATGTTTGATGAAAGCATTAGATACTGAACGAGCTGTTGCTTTGCGTAAAGGTGTAAAACACACATATTTTGATGTCAATTCCACTGCTACTAAATTGTACGCAAAACCATTAGTAGAACGAACCACTGGACCGTACAAATCGACTGCAGCCATGTCCTTTAATTTCGCTGGAATGATAGGAAACAACGGTGCTCTGTGAGAAACAGTTGGCGGCTTAGCCTTTTGACATAATTTGCATTTGGCAAGAACAGATCGAATACGTTTTTCCATATTACTGAAGTAGCAATTTTCTCGTAATTTATGAAAGCATTTTCTGGGACCAAAGTGCGCATAACTAAAATGTGTGTACCAAATCAATTTATTGATCCACTCATCAGGAAGACAAACTAACCAAACAGAGTTGTCGACCGATTTTCGTTTGAAAAGAATGTCATTGCGAACTAAATAATACTGTCTGATCGCTACGCTTTCCTTTCTCCTCCAATTCTCCTTAATGTCCTTCCAGATTGGATCCTTATTTTGCTCCTTAGCGATGTCCTGGAGCGAAGACGAAATAAAATTCTCAAACGCAACACCTTGAATGTACATCAAACAATAATTGTTTCCCTTGCAGTCCTCTTCAGCGCTTTGTTTCAAACCCATAGGTGCACGTGATAAAGCATCAGCAACAATATTTGAAGATCCCTTTATGTAAACAATACTAAAATCAAATTCCTGTAGGTACAACGCCCATCGTGACAATCTGCCATGAGTTAATTTTGTTGACATAAGAAATTCCAGAGCTCGATGATCAGTGTAAACCTTAGTATGTCTACCGAACAAAAATGTGCGAAATTTTGTGAAAGCCCAAACAACAGCCAAAGCTTCAAGTTCCGTAATCGAATAATTCTTTTCGGACTTAGAGAGAACACGACTTCCAAATGCAATAGTCTTCTGTACTACAACGCCGTTTTCTTCTATCTCTTGAAATAAATGTGCACCTGGGCCTTTGTATGATGAGTCCGTCGCCAAACAAAAGTCTTTAGATAAATCCGGATGCGAAAGAAGTGGAGCAGCAACTAAAGCATCACGAAGTTGTTCAAATTCTGACTGAGCTTCCCCATCCCAACACCAATTAGAATTCTTTCCAGATAGTTCACATAAACGAGGTGTGGCCAAATTGTCCAATCTAACAAAGCGTCTAAGAAAATTACAGACACCAAGGAAACTGCGAACATCACGTTTTGTAGTAGGAACAGCATAATTACGAATTGCGTCTAGCTTTTCTGGATCAGGAAGAATACCTTCTGTAGAAATAATGTGACCGAGAAATTTCACCTGTGAACGACCAAATTCAGATTTTTCCAAGTTCACTGTAATGCCAACTCTTGCAAAAATACGTAATAATGAATCCAAAATTTTGTTGTGCTCACTCCAAGAACGTTTAGCAATAAGAATATCGTCAACATATGAAGTAATATTGTCACGAAGATAAACAGGTAAAATTTCATTTAAACTACGAATGAATGCTGATGAAGATACAGCGGTTCAAACGGTAATTTCCAAATTCACTTTTGGGTAAAACAGTCAAATTCGGTTATTTTTTACCTACTGTCTAGATAGATTGATAGTAGAAGAGTTATATATATATATATATTAGATGCAAAGAATAGTGAAAGAGTAGGCAGCGGTGCAGAAAACTAAAAGGGAAATAGCACCACTACAGCTCGGGGCCCTGTGAACGCTACGGCACATATTCACTTAGTATAGTGAATCCCCTGAGGACTTTAATAGCTGCACATAAATTTCAGTTTGTGACTTTGTGGCACATCTGGCGGAAGTGCGCACGTAAATCGATCCAACCATGAACATGGACGTATGTCATTCCTAGAATTGCAAAAGATCTTAAATTTCCGAACAGTCAAGAAGTGTTTACAATCAAAGCTTCCGCCTCGCGGCGACAAAGACCTACCGCGTCTGTTCCAGTCCCAATGTCGATTATTGTCAAGTTCGCGCGCCTGGCGCTCTCTTGTTGCATCCCGTAAATGAAACAAATTACTTTCTTCAAAGCCCTCTGCTATCTGTGATACTAAAATTCGTCTGCTGTCTTTTCCTACGATTTCGCTTTCAATATATTTGTCTTGCTTTTGTAATGCCTCAAATTCCCTTTTGACGCGTTCAGTAACTTTTCCCTGATTTTCAACATGCTTATTTATGTTCTGGTACTCTTCGGTTTCTGCAAATGGTAATGGAACTGTATCATCCGACTCTCTGTCCCCATGTAAACTAAGATTTGTCAATTTATCTGAAATCTCCTCAACTCTTTCCGATAAGTTTACGTCTTTCGTAAGTGTCGCGACTCGGGTTTCAGTGTTGACACATTTGGTAGTTAACTGTTCATATTGTTGTGTTAGATTATTTATTCTGTCATTTGGTACGGATTCCTCGATTCTCTCAAATATTTCTTCTTTATCATGTGCACGTTGTAAATTTAACTCTGAAAATTTTTGTACTATCACGCGATCTCTTTCTTCCTGTTCTCTATCTTGTTCCCTTTGTCTAATCTCTACTGCAATTAATCTATTATTGTGAGAATTCAAAATCGGTTGTACTTCTTCTCTGATTTCTTTCCTTAACTCATCTTTCATATTTTTGAAACATGTCCCTATTCGTGAGTCTAACCGTGTTTCCATTGTTTCCATCTCTGTTTTAATTGTTCCTATTTGTGATCCCACTGTTTTTAATTCAGATCCCAACTGTGATCCCAGTGAGTCTAACCGTGTTTCCATTGTTCCCCTATCTGTTTTAATTGTTCCTATCTCTGTTTTAATTGTTCCTATCTCTGTTTTTAATTCAGATTGAAAATTTAATATTGCACTCATCAACTGCTCCATTTCTTCTGTCGTTAACCACGCAATCTGAGAATTTTTCGATTGTGAAAAATTTTGAACTGTTTCCGGACTATTTTCCCGACTTATAAAATTGTTTTCAACTCCATTATTCATCATACTGTTGTCCTGTGTTGGCGAGTTCGCCATGTCAACAATTTCGTTATTCTGACTATTCATCATTTTTGCCTTTTTCATTGATCGCGTAAGCATTTACAAAATATACAAAACTCGTCACTATATGAAAATTACACACAATGACACTTTATCTCCAACAATACCATTCACACGAAATGTTTCCCTCAAACACGATTAATCGAACAATTGAAATAATTGCACTAAATTGTCAAACGCGTATACAAGACAACAAAATTAAATTCTGAAAAAAAAACCATTAGAAGAATGACAATTACCAAATCTACACATGCAAAATAGACTACAATTACTAAACTACAAATTACTACAACAATACTACTCTCTACTATTTTTACAATCAGAAGAATTCCAAGGGACGATCTGAAGCAGCGGTCACCACGTGCATGGGGGCTTAATTATAATATAATGCAAATAATTTTAATTTTTTTTGTTTTAGTAGCTGTCTGTCCGATTACGAAGTGTCGTAAACGGTTGGCCCTGACTAGTATTATTACGCAATCTGACTGCATAGAACAACAAAGAATGAAATGGAAATTTTCATTAACACAATTAATTAATTAAGTCCCCAGCAACTATAAAACCTACGAAACCAAAGCACAAGTATAACTGTTCTGTGTGTGGAAGTATGATTCAACGTATGCATCTGGCACGGTTCTTCTTCAATAACACAAGAAATTTTAAATATCATTTATACTGAATTAATTAAAGGAAATAGAAATACCATAATTACTCAAGAAAACCAGAATTACACTCTAATACAAGAACACAAGCCAGATGCTTTGTTGACTGAACCTGTAATGACGCATTATTTAAAACATGGAAATAATGAAAAAACACGCAATATTTTACCTTCATATATATTGACGAAAAGCACTCTGATCATTACAGTATTTCCATTCGAACCATCTGCTGTCTATCCCATCAAACAACTGCATAAAACATGGAACAAGCACTCCTTACTACAACATCTCGACAAGCCTTGCCCACTAGCACATCTCAACACGAACTGACTACTACGAGTCCTCGACAAGCACTGCCCACTACGACATCTCAATAAGCACTGCCAGTGGAGGCGGCGGAACAATACTCTCTAGCGCGATCTCTGGCGCTGTGGCTCAGTGTAGCCACCTTTCACTGTCTTCCTCAGTTGCGTGTAATATTACGGTATATTGATAATTTTTACTTATGGACCGTCTGACAGCAACTGAATAAAACACAATTTTAGTGCCATACGCGTTTCGCCTTTATTTTCTGCAAGGCATCATCAGTGGCTTGAAATATGTACATATGTTAGCTATTTTATTTACATTTTTGTCACTGTGCCTATAGGTTATAAACAGTTCTGGTGGTTGCTATTTCCTATTAAGTAGTAATGTTTTGAACTGTACTTACAGGTTGTGTGGACAATTTCTTCTTCTTATTACATTTTTCGTCCTTCTTTTTCTTTTTCCGAATACTTATAGTGCCGCTTCTTCTACATTCGTTTTTATCATTTATCAGTGGTCTCCAGTGTCAAGGTTGTCTTCCATTGTTAGAACATCAAATTTGTTTTGTAGCTTAATGACAAATTCCTGTGCTTTCCCGTTATCCTTCAAAATGTCTGTCGTTATGGATTTCACATTCATTACATTGCTTTTATGTCTTTGATCTACCAAGACATGGTCTATTTGGTATTTTGTTCTTCCATCTGGTCATACCCAAGTTACCTCGTAAATATCCTTCCGAGGAAAGCATGTGCTCATAACCTTTAGGTTAGCTGCAGTTGCACAGCTTAGTAACCTCACTCCATTATCATTACTTTCAACATGTAGGCTTTCAGTTCCATCTATTCCTTGCCAAAAATGGTTCAAATGGCTCTGAGCACTATGCGACTTAACTTCTGAGGTCATCAGTCGCCTAGAACTTAGAACAAATTAAACCTAACCAACCTAAGGACATCACACACATCCATGCCCGAGGCAGGATTCGAACCTGCGACCGTAGCGGTCGCTCGGCTCCAGACTGTAGCGCCTAGAACCGCACGGCCACTCCGGCCGGCTATTCCTTTCCAACTTTAGGATTGGCATCTCCCACAATGAGCTTCATATCATGTCCTGGTGACTCACTAATTACCTCTTCGAGTATTTCATAAAAACTATCTTCCTTTTCATCCTCCGCTTCCTCGGTCGGGGCACATAATGTAACTCCCTGGAGGCACCACCTTATCGTAGCACTGTCCGTGCGGGTGGGAGAGTTTGCATGTTCCTGTGATGCTGAGAGCTATACCGGTGGTAGCGTAGCTACTGGCAGGTTCAACCTAGCCGGTCAGGTCTCAGCAGAGGAGCCAGACGAAGTGTGCCTCACAACGACCTACCGTCCCTTCCTCCCTTTCCCTTCCAGTCCCTTCCCTTTCCTTCTTCCCCTCTGTCAGTCTCTTCATCGGTGTAGGAGGCGGGTAATATCGATAGGTAAACACTCACGGCTTCTGTACCGTCGAAGCAAGGCACCTGTGATGTGCCTTAAGGGCGTATGTCAGGATACTTCCAGTGGCATATGGCCATTCACTGCATCCCCTGCCTCTTGCCAGTCGTATCGGCCCTACGATCCACTGCCAACCAGAGGCGGAGGACGAGAGAGTGGATCTGCATCTGCGCAACTGCTTGTCCACTTTAAATACCTTCACGCGCAGATGACTCCGGCAAAGTTTCAATGGACTATGAGCTTTGAAAGTCCTGCGGCGAAGGAGTACTGATGGTGAGGCAAGGGTTTGGTGTACCTGAACCTTAGTTGGTGCTTTGCACGTTAGGCGGTCAGACGGTGATGGTCGTTCTGGTACTCGTGAGAGACGGGAGGACTGGTTCGGCAGCTCGTCAGACGACAAAGCAGCCCTAGTTAGGATCGCTCTGCTTTCCCTAATCCAGGGAGGGGCCTAGAAAAGGTGGCCTAAACATAGTCCGTCTCAACCCAGCACAAGTGGCAAACTGCGGTCACTTGTTCACTAACATATGCGGTCAAAAAAATAATAAAATAAATAGTTACCTTCAATATCTAATGATTGGAGTCTGGAACGTCCGTACTTTACAGGATAACGACCATATTCAGTGCCCAGAGAGAAAGACAGGACTTATCGCAAGGGAATTGGCTAGATATAACATCGACATTACCGCCATAAGTGAAACACATCTTAGTGACTCTGGACAGTTATGTGAACCGCTCGGAGCTTATACCTACTACTGGAGTGGAAAATCATCCACTGAAAGGGCGGAAAGTGGGGTAGGCTTTGCCATACGCAATAAATTGGCATGTTCACTAACAGAACTACCAAAAGGTATCAGTGACAGAATAATAACACTCAGACTTCACCTGGCATCCAAGAAATATCTTCACTTGATCAATGTATACGCACCTACATTGCCATATCCGGATGAAGAGAAGAACAAGTTCTACCAAGACCTCCGACATGTCCTTAGGGATATTCCTTCTGCAGATAAAATTCTGTTACTTGGTGATTTTAATGCTCGTGTTGGGAATGATTTCAGTGCTTGGAATGGAGTCCTCGGTCGCCATGGGATTGGAAAATGTAACTCGAATGGCTTGGATCTTCTAACTCTATGTACCGAGTTTGAACTCTGTCTGACAAATACATATTTTCGTCTGCCTGAAAAATATAAAACGACATGGATGCATCCGCGATCTAAACACTGGCACCTTCTGGATTATGTGATAGTACGGAAAAAAGATCTTGGTGACGTACTGATCACACGTGCAATGAGAGGCGCTCAGGGATGGACAGACCATCGACTCGTGAGGTCCAAATTAAAGATAACTTTGAAGGCACCACGCCGAGCTTCACACAAAATACCAACAAAATTGTCCTGCAAAATCTTGGCCAATGATCAGACTATGAGAGCAAAACTGGATGAAAAATTTGGTGTCGATGGCCTTTTGATATCTGAATCTGCCCCTGTAGATGAACAGTGGAGTGCATACGCTAGCAGACTGCGTGGCTGTGCTTCAGAAGTCTTGGGAAAGCCTCAGAAGAAGCACCAGGACTGGTTTGACGACTCAGATCCAGAGATCAGAAAGCTAATTAATGATTTCAGAACCTCTCTTCGCACCCCTGATGATAACAAGCGTAGAGCAGCGCATTACAATCTGAAAGTGAAGCTACGTGCTCTCAAAGACAGTTGGTGGGCAAATAAAGCAAATGAAATACAGTTATATGCCGACTCACACCAAACGGGCAGATTCTTTGAGTCCCTGAAAACTATCTTTGGTCCAAGAGTTGGGAAGATAGCACCAGTCTATAACAAAGATAAAAGTTGTCGGCTGACGCAACAGAGTGACATCCTGTCCCGGTGGGCGGAACATTTTAATGACGTTCTTAATCCCGACCATCAGACAACCGATATTCCATACATAGAAGCACTTGAAGACCTCCCAGTTGAGGAACAACTTGCGGATGCCCCTTCCTACGATGAATTCATTTCAGCACTGGCTAAGCTGAAAAATGACAAAACAGCAGGATTAGATAACTTGCCATCAGAGCTATATAAATATGGGGGGCCAAACATCAAGAAACCATTGTTTGCTCTGATCTTAAGGATTTGGGAGTATGAAATGATTCCACAAGACTGGAAAGATGTTTGCATTTCCAAGATCTATAAAGGCAAGGGTGACATATCAGACTGCAGCTCCCACAGGGGCAATTCTCTTCTCTCAGCAGCGGGAAAAGTCCTTGCCCACATAATTAACACCCGGTTAACACACTTTGCAGAAAAACTGCTACCAGAGACCCAGTGTGGCTTTCGCCCAAACAGAGGCACAGTGGATGCCATATTTGTTGTCAAACAAATGCAAGAGAAAAGCTTAGAGCAACATCGGCCTTTGTTCATGTGCTTTGTAGACCTGGAAAAAGCTTTTGATCGTGTCCCACGGGAAGCTCTCTGGATCATACTAAAGAAAACTGGGTGCCCTGACAAAATTGTCAGTTTGATTCGGCAGTTTCATGAAAACATGATGGCAAAAATCCGCCATGAGGACAAGCTCCCAGAACAGTTTCCCGTGACATGCGGTGTAAAACAAGGCTGTGTTCTGGCTCCCACACTCTTCTCACTTTACTTCGCAGTTGTTATGAGAGACGCGACCAAAGCCTGTAGTAATCAAATTAGTCTCGACACAAGGACAGACAAAAGTGTCTTCAACATCTCTCGCCTCAGAACAAAAAGTCGCGTAACCAAACTATCAGTCTTAGAGATTCTCTACGCGGATGATGTATGCATGATGGCTAATTCTTGCGAAACTCTTCAGACTTACATAAATCTGCTAAATGCCTCCTGCAGAAGATTTGGCTTAGCCATTAGCATCACTAAGACGCAAGTTCTCAAACAGCCACTTAGAGGTCTTAATGCAGATGACTCCAGTATTGAGATAAATAACAAACCCTTGCAAAATGTGTCAAATTTCAAATACCTGGGAAGCCAAATTAGAAGTGACAACAGCCTGACAACGGAAATCGCAGCGCGTATAGCCAGCGCAGCCTCAGCCTTCGGTAAGCTTAATGACCGAGTATGGAAATCACATGATCTCAAACTACAAACAAAAATTGCAGTCTACAAAGCAGTAGTATTATCCACCTTACTCTATGCCTCGGATACCTGGTGCTGTTACAAAGCTGACATTAAGAAGCTAGATAAATTTCATCTTCGATGTCTGAGATCAATTCTGCACATCAAATGGGAAGACCGTGTCCCAAACACGGAGATTTTGCGCCGCGTGAAACTGGCTGGTATTGAAGCTTTAATAATGAAACATCAACTGAGATGGAGTGGTCACATAGTACGCATGGATGACAGTAGGCTACCTAAAGCGGTGTTCTTCAAATGGCTCTGAGCACTATGGGACTCAACATCTTAGGTCATAAGTCCCCTAGAACTTAGAACTACTTAAACCTAACTAAGCTAAGGACATCACACACACCCATGCCCGAGGCGGGATTCGAACCCGCGACCGTAGCAGTCCCGCGGCTCCGGACTGCAGCGCCAGAACCGCTAGACCACCGCGGCCGGCGAAGCGGTGTTCTACTCGCAGCTCTCGTGCGGGAAGAGGAGGAAAGGTGGTCAACACCTGCGATATAAAGACACCATTAAACGCCACCTTGCAGCCTGTGGCATTCCAAACAACCGTTGGGAGGAGCTAGCATTGCGCCGATCGGAGTGGCGATCAACTGTACATAAGAGCATCGAACAATTCGAGCAAAAGCGTCTAATGAACCTGGATGCTAAAAGAGAGATCCGAAAATCTCAGCTCAAGCCTGTCTGCACGTATACTTACAACTCTGCTGGTCAACTTCACTGTGCTTCATGCAACAGGATATTCAAAGCGAAATTCGGATTCGCGAGCCACATCCGAGCCTACCACAACAAGGACAGAGAAGACTGACGGAGTCGCTGTCGCCGGACACGGCGAGGAGGACATCATATTAGTGAATCTACCTTTTAGACTCATGTCAACTATTCTATCATCAGTCGGTTGGAAATCAATTACTGCCACTGCTAAAATTTGCTGACCATAAAACCTACACTCTTCTGGAACTTTCCATCTTCCGATGTGCTGTAGTATAGAATGTGCCTGTCCGTTTCCAATTTTCCTGTTCCTGAATGCCTAATTTCTTGCAGTGCTACAAGATCTATTTCATATCTGCCGAGTTCTTCTGACAGAATATTGAGAGTTCCAGGTGTTGTCAAAGTCCTAATGTTCCACATTCCAACCCGTAAGTCCTTGTTTGTAAGCCATTTTCTATATTCCTCATTTCTGTTTCCCTCCGAGGCATTTGCCTGACGTTTCGTAACAGGTTCATTTTTATGGGACGTGTTGTTAGCCCAGTGTCCAACCCCGAATCTGGAGGACCAGTCAAGTTATTTTTTCGCGTTGAGTATTTTATTTCCTCACTATCCTCCGACTCTACTGGTGGCAGGGTCAGCGAACTTTCCCCAATTCCAATGGGGACACGCCCGATAGAGGTAACTGGCAAATCCCCACACGGAGCACTTGCAGTCTATGCCTTCAATTATTTGCTGGATGTATTCCGGTCTCTGCCTTCCTCTACAGTTTTTACCCTCAACAGGTCCCTCTAGTACCGTGGAAGTTATTCCTTGGTGTCTTAGCAGAGGTCCTATCATCCTGTCCCTTCTTCTTGTCAGTGTTTCCCATAAATTCCTTTCTTCGACGATTCTGAGAAGAACCACCTCATTCCTTATATAATCAGTCCACCTAATTTTCAACATTCTTCTGCAGCACCACATCTCGAATGTGTCGATTCTCTGCATGTATGCCTACTGTTGTCGTTGTTGGTTTGATGTCGATTCTGATGAGACGAATCCTATCACTGAACTACTCACACTAACTCACTCTCTGCCTTACTTTTCTGCCGGCCGGGGTGGCCGAGCGGTTCTAGGCGCTACAGTCTGGAATCGCGCGACCGCGCGCAGGTTCGAATCCTGCCTCGGGCATGGATGTATGTGATGTCCTTAGGTTAGTTAGGTTTAAGTAGTTCTAAGTTCTAGGGGACTGATGACCTCAGAAGTTAAGTCCCAGCCGCGCGGGATTAGCCGAGCGGACTAGGGCGCTGCAGTCATGGACTGTGCGGCTGGTCCCGGTGGAGGTTCGAGTCCTCCCTCGGGCGTGGATGTGTGTGTTTGTCCTTAGGATAATTTAAGTTAAGTAGTGTGTAAGCTTAAGGACTGATGATCTTAGCAGTTGAGTCCCATAGTATTTCACACACATTTACACATTTGAACAGTTAAGTCCCATAGTGCTCAGAACCATTTGAACCTACCTTTCTATTCACAACGAATCCTACTCCTGTTATACCAATTTCCGCTGCTGTTGATGTTAGTCTATACTTGCCTGACCATAAATCCTTCCCTTATTTCCATTTCATTTCGCTGAGTACAACTATATGTAGACTGAGCCTTATCATTTCCCATGTCAGATTTTCTAGGTTTCCTATCACGTTCAAACTTATTTTCCACGTCTCGTCTCGTATAACGTTATCCTTTCGTTGGTTATTCAGTCTTTTTGTCGCGGTCACCTTCTCCTTGTCATCCCCTCCCAGAGATCCAAATGGGGAACATCATGACACTTTTCAGTAGCAGGCCACACGTCCTGTGAATACACATCATATGTCTTAAATGTAGTGGTTTCCACTGCCTTCCTTCACCGTTATGCCATTGATCATTGCGGATTGTTCCGCCTTTTAGGGGCTGTTTCCCACTCCAAGGACAAGAGAGTGCCCTGAATCTCCGTCCACTCCACCGCCCTCTTTTACGATGCAGTTCGAAGGACCAGGTCACTTCTTATTCTAGAAGTCTTAGGCGACCATAGCTGACGATTTTCATTCAGAATTTAAGTACTGGTGAGGTCTGAACCCAAGCCATAGTACCTTTTGATTACTAGTCAACGACGCAACCCTGAGACTACGGGTGCCTTACGTCATTATGAGATGCAATTATTTAATGTCGTTATTACTTTTGATAATGATGTAAGTCGAAATGCATAAGGCATACTGGCATAATAAAATTGTGGTCAACACATCTCAAAGTGTTTAAGTGCATCCACTGGCAGCTTCGTTTCACAGTGCTTTTATGTAAATTGTAGCTGAACTTCTACGATGTTTGGAATGTAGCACAAGAGGTACTGGCAGAAGTAAAGCTCTAAGGGTGCGTCGTGAAATGCGCTTGTGGAGCTCATTCGGCAGAGCACTTGACCCGCGTAGGTCAATAGTTCGATTCCTGTTTCATGACAAAGCTTTTAGTGTTGAGAAGTTTCAAATCATTGCAAACTGCGTTGGTGACTGCAGATTCATTCTAGGGACATTACACATTGGATGTAACTTGAGAACTTGTAGGCTACAGCCTCCATAACACGGAATTCCATTGACGAGGTAGCTTAATCTACTCTTCGCTGCTCTAGAAACTTACTCTACTCTTGCGCACGTAAATGAGAGAACTTCACTAATTAACGGTCCTGGAATGTTCCAGCAGTATGCTGAAAAGAAGAAGAAGGAAAGAAGTAGACTGAGATTTAACGTTCGGTGCACGACGAGATCATTAGAGACGGAACAGCAGCTCACTTCATGCGAAGACAGGGAGGGAAATGGACCGCGTTCTTTTCACTGGAACCGTACCGACGTTAGCCACATGCGCTTTAGGGAAACCACGGAGAACATAAAACTGGAATGCGAGTCCAGTGTCTTAAGACTGCACCACTTCCCTCGCTGCTGCTGCTGTGTGTAACTAGACCGAAACATCGCCCTCTGTTTTAATACAAAGATCACTTCTCGTCCACCGATGACCTCAGGATTTTGGTCCCATAGGAACTTATCATAAAATTTTCACTTCTTGTCCACACGTTAGACCGTTTGTCATCTGTATGACTGTTGTTTCAAAGCAGGTTCAGATGGTATGTGATACAATTGTTACACCCTGGTGTATTCTGCCTGAAGAATCTCTGTTTATAAATGTTGGTCTGTATTTATCGTACTGCGAACCTAATTTCTGTTCCCTAACGTATGCCATACATACTTTATCCCAAAAAATTATCAAAGGCACATACATTATATCATTTCTCTGTGTTTTTCTACGTAACTCAGTCAATAGATATTTGCTTGTTCAATGCAAATACAAACAACCAGCCATCACAAAAAGTGGGGTTTATAAAATCACATGCCGTGAGTGTCAGTCTTGCTACATTGGACAGACGGGGAGGTCAATCTGCGCCAGGCTTAAAGAACGTCACAGAAGCTGGAGATTGAAGAAACCTGATTCAGCCTTTGGGGAACTTCACCTGAACAATAACCACAAATACATAATAGATGTACAAGTCGTACAACAGAGGAAAAGAGGGCTAAACTCAAGCAATTAGAAATTTTACAAATTAAAAGACAGATGTGTACATCCCTACACCGATTATTAAACGATCAAACCCAATTCATTTATTCACCTCGTTTAGACGAGTTTGCAACCCCAGGATAGAAGTTAAACTGTGGACCTCAGTCCATCACTAGATAAATGCTCTTGGCTGGTGCGTAACTTTAGTCCTGTCACGTTAATTTAATTGCTGAATTGGGTTATTACATATCTAATTTGTTAAAAAATGGCCATTGACGTAATTTTACATTGAGCTATGGATTGATACCTTAAGAAATTGAGGTGATTATCTTTGCCTTGTTATCGTGTTTATCTGTGCATTATCGTCTTTGGGAATCAGTAATGTACTTGAAAATGGGCTTATAACCCGAAACCTAGGTTGTGCAGTAACATTAATAATAAAATTTGTGAAACAAGGAAAAATTAAACGCAATGATTCCCATCTTCCTCTGATTTGGATTGCATAATAATGTAAATAAAAATGATCCTCACTAATGTATTACCACTCATATGGAATTATCTACGTTTTATCTTTATAGAAGATGATAATCCAATCAACCGTCACAGTGCCTCCGGATGGGCGTAAATGGAACTTGTCTTGTTTTCACCACTTTTGTCAGCTGTCAGTTGGTTGTGAACATGAATACCTGTAATCGGCAAAATGTAACTGTGATCTCTATGGTGGTGAGAAGTGCGTACGCAATGTGAAGCGACTGGTGGATATGTTGTAAAAATTCAGAAGCATAACGTATGTTATAATTTCATAGATTATGTAACAAGAGAGTTTATCAAGTGAAAATACTGTAATTGTTAAATATTTTCGTATCAACTTCTGTCCGTCCTCTTACAGATCCGATGTTAACAGCATAGCTCTGTCGAAACCGATCATCCAGTGAAATGCTTTTTTAGCGATCTTGCCCTGAGAAGTTTTCTTCAGTTACCATACATTGCAGACTGCGTCCAGACTGATCATGTCAGGAATATATATAAAGAAAGCTAAAAGCTTAAAAGTAGCCATGTACGATTTGTTTTCAAGAAACGTCACAATATATCCCACGAAGTGAGCGACAGCTGTTCCCATTATCAAAAGAATTGCAGATGTCGGTGTCCGTTTATCTGAAAAAGCATTCAACTTAACAGATAGAAAATGGAAAGTCTCCTATAGGAAAACAGCAGACAATAAATTTTGGTCTCCAAATTTCATTTAGAAAGTAACCCCACAGGGAGAATAATTAGGGAATTTAGTAGATTTATATGTACATATGCACCAAACAAACTAAGAGGGTAGATTACGTAGCACCATTTGAAGAAATAGTCAACGCTCGAATCAATCGAAGAAATAAAGTCTGAAAATGAGTCCCTGATCATACTGTGGCACTTTATTTTACAGCTCCGTCTTGATCACACAACACACAAAAGCTTTTACACATCACTATTACCGATTTCGGCTATTGCCATCTTCAACTCTGTTATATATATATATATATATATATATATATATATATATATATATATATATATATAAGTTCAGTTTTCTGAAGCTAAATCTGTAAAAGGCCTAGTGCTACATAAGATACATAAAAAATATTTTCATGATTAACCGCCATGCACACCAACCATGGATGCCATAAAATAATCTGTTGAAAGCATCAATGTCAAGTTATACACTCCTGGAAATTGAAATAAGAACACCGTGAATTCATTGTCCCAGGAAGGGGAAACTTTATTGACACATTCCTAGGGTCAGATACATCACATGATCACACTGACAGAAACACAGGCACATAGACACAGGCAACAGAGCATGCACAATGTCGGCACTAGTACAGTGTATATCCACCTTTCGCAGCAATGCAGGCTGCTATTCTCCCATGGAGACGATCGTAGAGATGCTGGATGTAGTCCTGTGGAACGGCTTGCCATGCCATTTCCACCTGGCGCCTCAGTTGGACCAGCGTTCGTGCTGGACGTGCAGACCGCGTGAGACGACGCTTCATCCAGTCCCAAACATGCTCAATGGGGGACAGATCCGGAGATCTTGCTGGCCAGGGTAGTTGACTTACACCTTCTAGAGCACGTTGGGTGGCACGGGATACATGCGGATGTGCATTGTCCTGTTGGAACAGCAAGTTCCCTTGCCGGTCTAGGAATGGTAGAACGATGGGTTCGATGACGGTTTGGATGTACCGTGCACTATTCAGTGTCCCCTCGACGATCACCAGTGGTGTACGGCCAGTGTAGGAGATCGCTCCCCACACCATGATGCCGGGTGTTGGCCCTGTGTGCCTCGGTCGTATGCAGTCCTGATTGTGGCGCTCACCTGCACGGCGCCAAACACGCATACGACCATCATTGGCACCAAGGCAGAAGCGACTCTCATCGCTGAAGACGACACGTCTCCATTCGTCCCTCCATTCACGCCTGTCGCGACACCACTGGAGGCGGGCTGCACGATGTTGGGGCGTGAGCGGAAGACGGCCTAACGGTGTGCGGGACCGTAGCCCAGCTTCATGGAGACGGTTGCGAATGGTCCTCGCCGATACCCCAGGAGCAACAGTGTCCCTAATTTGCTGGGAAGTGGCGGTGCGGTCCCCTACGGCACTGCGTAGGATCCTACGGTCTTGGCGTGCATCCGTGCGTCGCTGCGGTCCGGTCCCAGGTCGACGGGCACGTGCACCTTCCGCCGACCACTGGCGACAACATCGATGTACTGTGGAGACCTCACGCCCCACGTGTTGAGCAATTCGGCGGTACGTCCACCCGGCCTCCCGCATGCCCACTATACGCCCTCGCTCAAAGTCCGTCAACTGCACATACGGTTCACGTCCACGCTGTCGCGGCATGCTACCAGTGTTAAAGACTGCGATGGAGCTCCGTATGCCACGGCAAACTGGCTGACACTGACGGCGGCGGTGCACAAATGCTGCGCAGGTAGCGCCATTCGACGGCCAACACCGCGGTTCCTGGTGTGTCCGCTGTGCCGTGCGTGTGATCATTGCTTGTACAGCCCTCTCGCAGTGTCCGGAGCAAGTATGGTGGGTCTGACACACCGGTGTCAATGTGTTCTTTTTTCCATTTCCAGGAGTGTACATGTAAGTACATAGTGAGTGCTGGTGATGATCTGGATACGTCTGATATTTATACAAATGATACCAGCAGAGGGCACTGTAGCTAGGATACGTGAGCAACCAGTATCGCAAATTTAATAGTTAAAATGCAGTATGTGTAGTCATTAATTAATATTACTTCGTATGGCTAAATGAGCGTCTAATAATAAAACATGTACTGATAAACAATATGTGCACATTAAAAGTGCAAATAGTATTAATGGGTAGCTCCTAGCCTTGCAAAGTAAAATACATAATTGCGTAAATGCCAGTAGAAATCGTTTAAAAATAAATTCGTGTCTATAAATTGAAATCTTCCAGCACGACAAAACAATCAAGTGTAAGGTAATTAACGAAACAGTGACTACTAATTAAAAAGTCGATAATACGACCGGAGTGGGATCTCAATGGCGCCCCTCGTGGCTCCTCTGTATGACGCACTTGTTTCCCCGCGGCGGAGCTCGCCGAAGATGGCCCAGTCTCCCCGCCGACGCTGGAAGGCGCACGCGGCCGCACGCCAAGCTCATGGGGTGCTGGACGCTGCTCAGACTAGTTCGTTTCTGAGTGATGCCATTTTCTGTGTACATAAATCTCCATTTCCTCGAAGAGGTTAGTAATCGCCCCTTTGGCGCCCTATGCAACACTTTCATATTATTCTCTGTGTTTCGTGCCGAATTTTTTTCTCTGTCCAAACGTGTACCGAAAAAGCTATTATTTTGGTTATACATGTGCTCTCTAAAATGAGTTTTGAAATTCCTTCCCGTCTCAGACGCTCTTATTTCCAGTCGTACAAGTAAATACGCAGACGTTAAAGTTTTAACGTTAACATTAATGAGAAAATTGCTATCTATAACATATTTAAAAATCTATAAAGTTATTGTTAATAAAAATAAGATTCTGACTCGTTGGGGTAAAAATAAATAGGAATCGGCGATATAAAAAACGTATAGACGCAATGTGTAAAGAGACTTGAGAAATTTGTCACAGTGGACTTCATATTGCGAGTAAAATATTTGTTTCAATATCTTCAATATTTCGCGGTCCTATCAGCAACTGTATAAATATTAATTTTAATTTTAATAATCAACAGCCTCAGTAGCACCGTTTACCTAGAATTTACCTAGGTTTCAGTCGGGATAACCCAACCTTCTTCCGAATAACAGTAACTACCGTTAGTCCATAGTGGACATCGTCAAGCTAAAACTACAAATCCATAAATTATCTTCTGACTATAATAAAACATATCTGGAACTGACTCGACCCCACTTCGCGATCGCGACAATGTGTGTTTGTGTGTGTGTGTGTGTGTGTGTGTGTGTGTGTGTGTGTGTGTGTGTGTGTGTGTTAAGTTACTAACAACATTGTGCTGTCGCATTTGCTTTCCTGAGGCAAACTCATATTCATACCCATTTATGCACAGCATATTTTTTTATTAAATTAAATATATCTCTCAGTTTTGTCTGCCAGTGAGGAAAGATACGTTACATGAGAGAGAGCCGCAGGTACACTGGTGTGCAAAACTTAAGGACGAAAGCTAGTTTCGCTAGGTGCGTCACTGACAAGAAACCTAGCTCGCTGAAACTTGGATCATAGCTCCATAGATCTGCTACAGTACAGCACAAAAGGTAACTGAAGGAAATATGGAAGTATTGGAAAAAGGCGGGTTCTGCCCCAAAGTACCGTTATCCAAAATGGAGGCGATGATGTCATCGAATTTGTCGGTGATGACGTCATCCAAAATGGCTGCTGTGACATCAGCTGATGACGCAAGTACCGTTATTCAAGATGGCGAATTTTTGTGGGAAATTTGAATTTTCGCAGGAAAGAGCCACGCCACCCTCGCCCAGAAAAATGGCGGGAAGTTCCAAGAGGATAATGCAGCATACCTAGGATATCTCTGTTAAGTAAAGAAAAGCGTGAAAAGATGGCTCACTTAGCCTACCTCCGCTAACCTAAGTCATCCGACCGCCACCTCCTCCTACCGACTTATGTCAAGTTTGAATTCCAACAGGATAATGCATCACACCCCAGTTATCTCTACTAAGCACAGAAAATCGCGGGAAGATAGATCACTTGTGCTACCTCCACTAAACTAAGTCACCTGACTGCCATTTCCTCCTATGAACTGTTGCCAAATTTCAATTTCAGCAGTAAACAAAGGTCACTTCTGGTTTCGCTGCTAAGATGAGAAAATGGCGTGACAGAAAGGACACTTGTACTAACCTCAGTCGCCGACCGCCACCCCCTCCTAAGCATTCGTGGGAAAAAAGGAGTTGGAAATAAGTCTTTATTGTTTAACCGATTTCGTGTAGATGTGCTCGCCACGAGGTCCAGAGTCCGACTGCCTCAGTACACGTCGCCACCAGCAGAGGGCCCTCTCATCTGTGACGTAATCCAAGATGGCGTCACCCAATGTGTTCACCACAAGGTCCAGAGCCCAACTGACTTAGTACATTTCGTCGCCGCCAGAGGGCGCTACCATGGCGTCAGTTGATGACACAAGTACCGTTATTCAAGATGGCTGCATGCATTTTGTTCGCCATGTGCTCTAGGACGCAGCCACTGCATGATTCCATTACTTAATCCAAGATCGACTGCTTTCTCTCTCATGTGTTTATAACGGGATACGCAGTGCGTGTGCAGCCAGCGAGCATGCAACTGATGACATCACAGCCTCCAGCCCGCACGTGCATACTCAAGCCGCAGATAGTCTTCGAGAATTATCCTAACGAATGTAACTAAACATATGTGACACCCACATTGTGCATCTAACGTATGAATTACCTAAGTACTTAATTCCATTTCAGTTTTAATGATATTCAATAACTGAATGTACCATTTCAATGTTCAATGATCAAATAAGAAGTTCCACATTTTCCCACTAGGAGAGCAGCATTCTCCCAACTGCCTTAGTGCACATCGCCACCAGCAGAGGGCGCTCTCATCTGTGATGCAATCCAAGATGGTGGTACCCAATCTGTTCACCACACGGTGCAGAGCCCAACTGACTTAGTACATTTCGCCGCCACCAAAGGGCACTATCATAACGTCAGGTTATGATGTGACTACCATTATTCAAGATGGTGGCATACATTGTGTGACCTAGTACATATTGACACCACCAGAGAGCGCTACAGTGGACTTGGAATTAATTTTCGCGAATACCACGCCCACCTGGACTTGGAAGGAAATAGTTAAAGTCTCCACTACGATCCTCAACCGACCGCCATGTCCCCTAACCGACCAGTGTTGTTGGGCTAACATGCACTAACGTGTACTGAAGTGTGCTAATGTGCACAGCACATGAGTCGTCCAAGATGGTGGGGTGAAATGGTGGGAAACCGACTCTGTCTATTATGGACATAAGTCTTCATTATTTTGCAAGCAATGTCTCCACCAAGAGATCTAGACTCCAACTGGCCTAGTACACATTACTGCCACCAGAGGATACTGTCATCCCTCCTGTGACCAAACCCCATATGGTGGTCTGTAGGGGAAAAATAGCGCAAAAATGACTCAGCCTGCGCTGGGCTGCTGTATAGAGTAAGGAAGGAGTGCACTCTATTTATTTGGAAACAATTTATTTAGAGAATGAGTATATTTATCACACTGACACAAAACACTAGCCCTGATGTGCCTGGGGTCACAATAATCAGTCTGCACACACGTAAACAACTCCTAGTTTTTTTAAATAATTTAAATACAGACCTGTATACTGCTCCTAAATAAAGCAGTACACAGATGTGCACGCACCAGATCAACTCGTAAACTGCACAAATAACGCATTGCACAGCCTACAGGCCCACGCACTAAATAATGCAACAGACACGCTTTCAACACGCACACAGTCCCCGCGAAGTGATGCGGCCATTAGCTGTCAAAGCACACACAGACGTCCGGTCAGGACTGCACGCACTGTCAAAGCCACGACCCACCGATGGACGCAGGGTAAAGTTGTCTCTATTTCCGAGTATACACTCACGGTTATACCGACGTCACAGAACTCCAAGGCGCGTTCACGTCTGTCTCATACTCGAGACACCTCAAGGCAGCACTTGTCTTTACTGCTGATGAGAGGATAGCACAGGCTGCTTTCCCCTTAGCGTTTGTACGGACCATGCGTGACATGTTCAGCCGTGCTTACCGGCCTCCAGTGTGGCTCACACATCACCTCACAGCGAAACGTCTGCGTGGCGACTCGCCATCTAAAATGTTCTCAATGTTATTCTTACGTCATATGGTTTTGTAAAAAAAAAACAGCCTAGTCGACGTGTCGGGAATTGCACAGTGTCCCAGAAATAGTTAACACTCTCTTTCTTTATGTCTCAGCTTGTATGCATGAAAATTCTTACCCTAACAGAACCTGTTTACGAAGATAGCGCTGAAGGCAGTCTTCCTCGCAGACATAATGCGATAGCCTTCCTGCTCTCAACATAAGCAAATGTTCTCACCGCTATGTAGAGGCTCCTATATCCCAGCACAAAGGATGTCAATGAATCGAGCATTATGATTGGCTCTTATCGAATTTACCCGCCGAATTACTGATACCGCCGATATCGAAGCACTATCTGCCTTTTTTCCTTCCGCAGACGAGGCTTGCAGTGGTTATTTTACACAGATCGCCATATTGCACTGACAGTGAAATCATTCAACCTACCATACAGATCGTCAAATACAGAAATACTCTTACGATAGGACACACAGTCATCCTCTCTACTCAGGCCATAACATAAACCATACTAACTTTACAATGCAATATATACACATTTTACACAACGTATGTACTTGAGGACAATATTATGGAAATGGAAGAGGATGTAGATGAAGATGAAATGGGAGATAAGATACTGCGTGAAGAGTTTGACAGAGCACTGAAAGACCTGAGTCGAAACAAGGCCCCGGGAGTAGACAACATTCCATTAGAACTACTGATGGCCTTGGGAGAGCCAGTCATGACAAAACTCTACCATCTGGTGAGCAAGATGTATGAGACAGGCGAAATACCCACAGACTTCAAGAAGAATATAATAATTCCAATCCCAAAGAAAGCAGGTGTTGACAGATGTGAAAATTACCGAACTATCAGTTTAATAAGTCACAGCTGCAAAATACTAACGCGATTTCTTTACAGACGAATGGAAAAACTAGTAGAAGCGGACCTCGGGGAAGATCAGTTTGGATTCCGTAGAAATATGGGAACACGTGAGGCAATACTGACCCGACGACTTATTTTAGAAGCTAGATTAAGAAAAGGCAAACCTACGTTTCTAGCATTTGTAGACTTAGAGAAAACTTTTGACAACGTTAACTGGAATACTCTCTTTCAGATTCTGAAGGTGGCAGGGGTAAAATACAGGGAGCGAAAGGCTATTTACAATTTGTACAGAAACCAGATGGCAGTTATAAGAGTCGAGGGGCATGATAGGGAAGCAGTGGTTGGGAAAGGAGTGAGACAGGGTTGTAGCCTCTCCCCGATGTTATTCAATCTGTATATTGAGCAAGCAGTAAAGGAAACAAAAGAAAAATTCGGAGTAGGTATTAAAATTCATGGAGAAGAAGTAAAAACTTTGAGGTTCGCCGATGACATTGTAATTCTGTCAGAGACAGCAAAGGACTTGGAAGAGCAGTTGAACGGAATGGACAGTGTCTTGAAAGGAGGATATAAGATGAACATCAACAAAAGCAAAACGAGGATAATAGAATGTAGTCAAATTAAATCTGGTGATGCTGAGGGGATTAGATTAGGAAATGAGACACTTAAAGTAGTAAAGGAGTTTTGCTATTTAGGGAGTAAAATAACTGAGGATGGTCGAAGTAGAGAGGATATAAAATGTAGACTGGCAATGGCAAGGAAATCGTTTCTGAAGAAGAGAAATTTGTTAACATCGAGTATAGATTTAAGTGTCAGGAAGTCGTTTCTGAAAGTATTTGTGTGGAGTGTAGCCATGTATGGAAGTGAAACATGGACGATAACCAGTTTGGACAAGAAGAGAATAGAAGCTTTCGAAATGTGGTGCTACAGAAGAATGCTGAAGATAAGGTGGGTAGATCACGTAACTAATGAGGAGGTATTGAATAGGATTGGGGAGAAGAGAAGTTTGTGGCACAACTTGACTAGAAGAAGGGATCGGTTGGTAGGGCATGTTTTGAGGCATCAAGGGATCACAAATTTAGCATTGGAGGGCAGCGTGGAGGGTAAAAATCGTAGAGGGAGACCAAGAGATCAATACACTAAGCAGATTCAGAAGGATGTAGGTTGCAGTAGGTACTGGGAGATGAAGAAGCTTGCACAGGATAGAGTAGCATGGAGAGCAGCATCAAACCAGTCTCAGGACTGAAGACCACAACTACAACAACAACAAAGCCACAGTAAATTTACAATACAATTGCATGGGGGCTTAATTAAAATAGAATGCAAATAATTTTAATTTTTTGCTTCAGTAGCTGTCTGTCCGATTACGAAGTCTCGTAAACGGTTGGCCCTGACTAGTATTATTACGCTATCTGACTGCATAGAACAACAACAAAGAATGAAATGGAAATTTTCATTAACACAATTAATTAATTAAGTCCCCAGCAACTATAAAACCTACGAAACCAAAGCACAAGTGTAACTGTTCTGTGTGTGGAAGTATGACTCAACGTACGCATCTGGCACGGTTCTTCTTCAACAACACAAGAAATTTTAAATATCATTTATACTGAATTAATTAAAGAAAATAGAAATACCATAATTACTCAAGAAAACCAGAATTACACTCTAATACAAGAACACAAGCCAGATGCTTTGTTGACTGAACCTGTAATGACGCATTATTCAGGACATTGAAATAATGAGAAAGAAAAGAAAAGTAGTTTGTTACCTTAATTTATATTGATGAAAAGCACTCTAGACATTACAATCTCTCCACACCGACTCGCTACTATCACATCTCAACAAGAACTTTTCAGTATCACATCTCAGCAAGCACTGCCTACTAGCTCATCTCAACAAACACTCCTCACTACGACATCTCAGCACTGACTACCACGAGCTCTCAACAACCACTGACTACTACGAGTTCTCAATAATCACTGCCCACTACGAGTTCTCTATAATCACTGCCAGTGGAGGCGGCGGAACAATGCTCTCTAGCGCGATCTCTGGCGCTGTGGCTCAGTGTAGCCACCTTTCATATGCCCTTCCTCCACGGGCTAGAATTTGATGGTATTTTTGCCAGCATTGGTGGTGAAAATACCACCAAATTCGTCCAAAAAAAAATACAGACAAAAATAAAAGATAATATTAATGCGTAAATATCCCATAACTAGATAAAATTTTGGCTTTGCACTGACCTTTCAATAACCTAATATATAAAATACAGTAAGCAATACAAATTCTTTCATACATGTGACTTTACATAACAGTTTACACAAGTATTATGTGGTTAAACAATTCAATCAATAGCGTCAGCAATGACGAATATGTGCAGGTAACAGTCTCATAACTTTTCACAAGCAGTAATACACAAAAAATCAGTTTATACAAATATTCACATAAACGCTTTCCACAGCTCAAGAATAAGCAGTTGACAGTTCCAGCAGTAGCACCCAGCAATGGTCAACAGGTGCAAATACCAACAAGTAACATTATTTCAGTAGAAACAGTCCATCAGTGGCACCCAGTAATGTTGAATAGGTGCAGACACCAACAAGTAACACCATTTCAGTATAAGCAGTTCCATTAGTGGCACCAGCAATGTTGAGCAGGTGCACACAGCAACAGGTGACATCTTTTCAGTAGAAGCAGTCCATCAGTTGCACCTAGCAATGTTGAGCAGGTACACACGGCAACAAGTCACATTTCTCAACAGAAGCAGTTCCATTAGTGGCACCCAGCAATGTTGAGCAGGTACACACAGCAACAAGTGACACCATTTCAGTATAAGCAGTCCATCAGTGGCACCCAGTAATGTTGAATAGGTGCAGACACCAACAGGTGACATCTTTTCAGTAGAAGCAGTCCATCAGTGGCACCCAGCAATGTTGAGCAGGTGCAGACATCAACATGTAACACCATTTCAGTATAAGCAGTTCCATTAGTGGCACCAGCAATGTTGAGCAGGTGCAGACACCAACAAGTGACGTCATTTCAGTAGAAGCAGTCCATCAGTGGCACCCAGCAATGTTGAGCAGGTGCAGACATCAACATGTAACACCATTTCAGTATAAGCAGTTCCATTAGTGGCACCAGCAATGTTGAGCAGGTGCAGACACCAACAAGTGACGTCATTTCAGTAGAAACAGTCCATCAGTGGCACCCAGCAATGTTGAACAGGTGCTGACCGCAGTCCATAATATTAACTTTCACTAATCACACTGTTCATCAGCAGAAATTAAACATGACTAAATGTCACACATCATGTTGAAAAGTGCAGCACCATCACTAATCAGACAGTTCAGGCATGAACAATAGTTTGAATACACATACAATGCTTTTACACTAAACATACAAATCATGACAAACACACAAATGATATCAGATAATTGTCCTATTAACTATTACAATACACAAATAGCAGTAAACCTATAATTTTTATGGGTGTCAGTGCAAGCCACAACAACAAGTAAAATAATATTTAGGAGATAGGTTGGTACCAATTTGGGATAGGGAAAGGAAAACACACAAAAAACACTCACTCATCTTTCATCCACATTAGTGCTACTGTGTAATTGAATAGTGTTAACTGTGTAAATGCAATTCTGTCAAAATTTTATGTTCATCATGTGTATCAAGTAGTAGTGGCAGCAATGTATAACAGTCAATAATAGTTAGTCAACGTCATAGTCATCATGTCAAGACCAATGTTTGCCAAGCCAGATCAAAATGTACGGTTGCTGAACAACTGTCAGTGAGCCAAGATATGCAATTACTTCCTCTCTCCAAAAAAAAAAAAGTATATACTGCTTAGTGATTTAACAAAGTGTGTGTGTAGACAATCTTTCTTCTACTTAAGTGTTCTAGTCTGCCATCTTCATCCTCCTTGTTCCATATAGACCAACAAAAAAAAAAAATGCTCCTCACTTACTTTACCTCTTATCCACCAAAACTCCAATAATCATCAGCATCAATACATCGATACATATAAACCTTTGTCCACGAAAACTCCAATAATCATCATCATTACTTTACCTCTTATCCACCAAAACTCCAATAATCATCAGCATCAATACATCGATACATATAAACCTTAGCGCCAATATCATTTCACTTCCATAACAACTCTTTCCTCTAGTCAGTCTCCTCGAACAAGTACAGACAAAATCCTAGTGCAACTTCAATTCAGCATCCCATACAATCCGAAGACACAGTGTCCACACACACCTCTGTATAATCCATCTCACCCAAATCTTCTACTCATTATAAATTATAAGATACATTTTGGTTCCTTGTCCATCATTAAATAAAAGAAATGCGTACATGACCTCTAACAGACTTAGTTCGAATAACTCTCAGTAATTAATTACGATTACGGAGTGTGAATGATCATAATATTTCACAGTGTGTACACCACTTCAAGAATCGTGCCAGAAGCAAACATGTGGAGTATTTCTTGTGTCAAGTGTCACTTCCTATTTCAATTGCTCACGAAGAATGCAGTGTAATAACTGTCAATGGTCTAAACCTAGTGTTGGTATGTCACGTCGTTAGCTTCCTTCCTATTAGCATAAATTTATACAGCTTCCATAAAACCTCCATCTCATGTGACTTCTATGAAATTTCTTGTACTAATGTCGTTCGTAGCATTATAGCAGTTCATTTTCTTATCTTAAAAATATCAGGCACTGAGCGTAAGCAAAACATGCAATAGCAAGTAAATATACCAGTAGAGAACAGAATGTCAACAAGTGGATGCAACACAATCCCTACAACGAGGCTCTGCCAAGCGAACAATCTATAATTAATACCATAGTGTGACCTAAACTCTATGTTTGTAGACAGTATATCAGCATTTCTATATACCAACTTATAGTTATGACAACAAAACAGAAGTGTGTAAATATGCAATCCATACGCACAGCAGCAAACATATATCTTACGTAATAAGCAAGTCATTAGCATTATTCAGCATAAGCAAATAAATGTTCATATGTAATCTTAATAAGTAAACATGAAGGCGCAAGCAGATAAATCACAAAGTGTAACCTACATACCTAACTACAGTCAGCACAATTAATCAGGTGACAATTATAATTTAAATAAATAAGCACAGCAGGCACATAATAGAAAAATGTGACATCAGTGAAAAAGCAGTGCAGCCAAGCGATGCGTAATATATACAAATAACAAGCCTGTTCATTAATCAATCATCGTCAAAATCAGTTAATGTGCGTAAGCACGTCGCTTCACAAGTAAATTCATAGAACACGAAATTTAGCACAAAGTATGAGTCACGTAATCGCAAGCAGCAAATTACGTCCAAAGTACGTACCTAAGTGGAAATATGTTACCTGAAAAATAAACTCAATTAATCGTTACCTTTTTTGTTTATTACTTTCTTCTTCGAAATGACATTCTTCCTGAAATTTTCTCAATAGCAAGTCGTCTTAACGTCGGACACGCACAGAATTTACCTAAAGGTCTTAAATATTTTACACAACCGTATCCTGAAAAATACTGAACGTTAATAACATAATTTATAAAGTCACCATAGCTTTATACTGAATTTAGTCGGAGAAATTAGACTGTGTATTTGTTTACGTCTGTCAGTGCATTCACACTGTGCGCTCGATCAGCTGTAGGCGCGTGACGTATGAAGTAATTGTTTGCGGTCAACGACTGCCTTTTGCGGCGCGCAGACTGACTGTTGCTTTGAGTATGTGCCGCCGCCAAAACACAGCGCGGTATCCTTGTACTCTCCGCATGTTTACATGTAGCTGTTAGTTTCTCTAAAGTATGTCATTCCACAAAAATTTTTACGTTCGATATATGATGTATTCCCTTAGAGCGCCGAGATGTAAGAGTTTCTACTTCAACAGTGTTATCATGAATAATTTTGTGAATTCTATATGGACCGTTATAAAGCAGAAAAAATTTGCGACATAAGCCTTTTCCTTTATGAGACAAACGTTGAGACTTAATTAATACCTTCTGACCAACTGACAAAATTTTTAAACGACAAGGACGTTTAGCTGATTTCTCTCTTCTTGCAGCCGCAGACGCAATATTTCGTAGAGCCAGGTTGACAACTTCAGAATGCCGCAGTTTCCGTGAAGGCGGAAAAGGAACGATTTCAGAAATGCGATTTGTTGGTACTTTATTTTTTAATATCAATAGAGGCGGTAAAGAAGTTGAGTCATTAGGAAGTTCATTCAGAATGTTTTGAAAAATATGAAGATACTGATCCCAAGTTCTGTGATTCTGATGACAATAAAGTCGACACAATTTATTGATTTCCTTCATCCATCTCTCTGAAGCATTAGATTGAGGGTGAAAAAGTGAAATGAAAATAGATTTAATCTTACAACGCCGTAGAGTACGAAGCCAAATTTTAGAGCGAAACTGTGATCCATTATCTGATATAACCTTATCAACATGACCAACTTCTTTAAGAAAATGTTTGATGAAAGCATTAGATACTGAACGAGCTGTTGCCTTGCGTAAAGGTGTAAAACACACGTATTTTGATGTCAATTCCACTGCTACGAAAATGTACGCAAAACCATTAGTAGAACGAACCACTGGACCGAACAAATCAACTGCATCCATGTCCTTTAATTTCGCTGGAATGATAGGAAACAACGGTGCTCTGTGAGAAACAGTTGGCGGCTTAGCCTTTTGACATAATTTGCATTTGGCAAGAAGAGATCGAATACGTTTTTCCATATTACTGAAGTAACAATTTTCTCGCAGTTTATGAAAACATTTTCTGGGACCAAAGTGCGCATAACTGAAATGTGTAAACGAGGTGTGGCCAAATCATCCAATCTAACAAAGCGTCTAAGAAAATTACAAACACCAAGGAAACTACTAACATCACGTTTTGTAGTAGGAACATCATAATTACGAATAGCGTCTAATTTCTCTGGATCAGGAAGAATACCTTCTGTAGAAATAATGTGACCGAGAAATTTCACCTGAGAACGACCAAATTCAGATTTTTCCAAGTTCACTGTAATGCCAATTCGTGCAAAAATCCGTAACAATGAATCCAAAATTTTGTTATGCTCACTCCAAGAATGTTTAGCAATAAGAATGTCGTCAACATATGAAGTAATATTGTCACGAAGATAAACAGGTAAGATTTCGTTTACATTACGAATGAATGCTGCAGAAAATATAGTAAGTCCAAACGGTAATTTCCAAAGTCACTTTTGGGTAAAACAGTCAAATCCGGTTAATCTTTACCTACTGTCTAGATAGATGGATAGTAGAAGAATTGTTTTTATGGATACAAAGAATAGTGAAAGAGATGAGCAGCGGTGCAGAAAACTAAAAGGGAAATAGCACCACTACAGCTCGGGGCCCTGTGAACGCTACGACACATATTCACTTAGTATAGTGAATCCCCTGAGGACGTTAATAGCTGCACATTAATTTCAGTTTGTGACTTAGTGGCACATCTGGCGGAAGTGCGTACGTAAATTGATCTAACCATGAACATGGATGTATCTCTGTAGTAAGAATTTCTATTATTGTATGGATAATTTCTGTCTTGATGATACCGATTACTGTTTCCGTATGATTGATCATTCCGGTAAGAATTACCGTTATTATAATTGTCTGTGTAATTTCTGTTAGAACGTCTGTTATTGTCATAAGGCTGGTATCTATTGTCCTGTCTGTTACGTCTGTCATTCTCAAAATTACCCATATAACGCCCGTTCCGATCACTATCCCTTTTCTCTGAAAATCTATCGTAATTACTGTTACTGAAAAGTTACAAGAAGTCCCGTCGTCGTTGTCATACTCAAGTTCTTGTAACAAAGTCTTAAAAGTCTCAATGTCGTCTTTACATCTTCCAGCTCAAGCAATTTGTCTTATGGATTGTGGCAGCTTAGTTAAACAAATGCGAATTAATTCAGTCGGGCTATAAGGGTTGGACAAGAACTGATTCTTTCGAATCATGTCTTCAAAGTATTCTGCCGGCGTGCGGAACTCAGACTGTTTAAAATTACGCTGCATAATCAGACTATGTTTGACTCTGTCTTGTGTGTTTTCGGACCAATATGTCGATAGAAATGCATGATAAAATTCATTCAGATTATTACAATCTCTAATGAGTGCACGCATCCGCGTCGCCGGTTCGTTTTCTAAATATCCACACATAAATTCCAGTTTGTGACTTAGTGGCCAATTTGGTGGGAGTGCATACATAAATTGATCTAACCATGCACATGGATGTATGTCATTTTTAGAATTGCGGAAGATCTTAAATTTCCGAACAGTCAAAAAGTGTTTATAGTCAAAGTTTTCGCCTCGTGGCGACAAAGACCTACCGCGTCTGTCCCAGTCCCAATGTTGATTATTGTCAAGTTCGCGCGCCTGGCGCTCTCTTGTTGCGTCCCGTAAATGAAACAAATTATTTTCTTCAAAGCCCTCTGCTATCCGTGATTCCAAATTTCCTTTGCTGTCTTTTCCTACAATTTCCCCTTCAATTTGTTTGACTTGCTTTCGTAATGCCTCAACTTCCCTTTTAACACGTTCATTAAATTTTCCCTGATTTTCAACATGCTTATTTATGTTCTGGTACTCTTCGGTTTCTGCAGATGGTAATGGAGCTGTATCATCCGAATCTCTGCCCCCATGTAAACTAAGACTTGTCAATTTATCTGAAATCTCCTCAATTCTTTCCGATAAGTCACCTATTTTTTCTTTCTGTTTACCTACGTCTTCCGTAAGTGTCGCGACTCGGGTTTCAGTGTTGACACATTTGGTAGTTAACTGTTCATATTGTTGTGTTAGGTTATTTAATCTGTCATTTGGTACGGATTCCTCGATTCTCTCAAATATTTCTTCTTTATCGTGTGCACGTTGTAAATTTAACTCTGAAAATTTTTGTACTCTCACGCGATCTCTTTTTATTCCTGTTCTCGATCATGTTCCCTTTGTCTAATCTCTACTGCAATTAATCTATTATTGTGAGAATTCAAAATCGGTTGTACTTCTTCTCTGATTTCTTTCTTTAATTCATCTTTCATATTTTTGAAACATGTCCCTATTCGTGAGTCTAACCGTGTTTCCATTGTTCCCATATCAGTTTCTAACCGTGTTGCCAAAGTTCCCATCTCTATTTTTAATTCAGATACTTGTGAGTCTAACCTAGATCCCAAAGTTCCTATCTCTGTTTTAAATTCAGATCGTAACTGTGATCCCACATTTAATATAGCACTCATCAACTGCTCCATAGTAACAGTTTCAAAATTCTTTTCACCCCTAACATTTCCCACGAAACCAGTTTCCTTCGTCATAGCTGTAAAGCTATCTGAGTTCGATACTATTCCAGAATCTTCTGTCGTTAATCTCGGATTCTGAAAATTTTTTGATTGTGAAAAATTTTGAAATGGTTCTGGACTATTCTCGCGACTTATTACATTGTTTTCCACTTCATTATCCATCATACTGTTTTCCTCTGTTGGCGAGTTCGCCATGTTAACAATTTCGTCATTCTCACTATCCATCATTTTTGCCTTTTTAATTGACCGCGTAATCATTTACAAAACATACAAAACTCGTCACTATATGAAAATTACACACAATGACACCTTATCTCCAACAATACCATTCACACGAAATGTTTCCCTCAAACACGATTAATCGAACAATTGAAATAATTGCACTAAATTGTCAAACGCGTATACAAGACAACAAAATTAAATTCTGAAAAAAATACCTTTAGAAGAATGACAATTACCAAATCTACACATGCAAAATAGACTACAATTACTAAACTACAAATTACTACAACAATCCTACTGTCTACTATTTCTACAATCAGAAGAATTCCAAGGGACGATCCGAAGCAGCGGTCGCCACGTGCATGGGGGCTTAATTATTTATAAATGCAAATAATTTTAATTTTTTGCTTCAGTAGCTGTCTGTCCGATTACGAAGTCTCGTAAACGGTTGGCCCTGACTAGTATTATTACGCTATCTGACTGCATAGAACAACAACAAAGAATGAAATGGAAATTTTCATTAACACAATTAATTAATTAAGTCCCCAGCAACTATAAAACCTACGAAACCAAAGCACAAGTGTAACTGTTCTGTGTGTGGAAGTATGACTCAACGTACGCATCTGGCACGGTTCTTCTTCAACAACACAAGAAATTTTAAATATCATTTATACTGAATTAATTAAAGAAAATAGAAATACCATAATTACTCAAGAAAACCAGAATTACACTCTAATACAAGAACACAAGCCAGATGCTTTGTTGACTGAACCTGTAATGACGCATTATTCAGGACATTGAAATAATGAGAAAGAAAAGAAAAGTAGTTTGTTACCTTAATTTATATTGATGAAAAGCACTCTAGACATTACAATCTCTCCACACCGACTCGCTACTATCACATCTCAACAAGAACTTTTCAGTATCACATCTCAGCAAGCACTGCCTACTAGCTCATCTCAACAAACACTCCTCACTACGACATCTCAGCACTGACTACCACGAGCTCTCAACAACCACTGACTACTACGAGTTCTCAATAATCACTGCCCACTACGAGTTCTCTATAATCACTGCCAGTGGAGGCGGCGGAACAATGCTCTCTAGCGCGATCTCTGGCGCTGTGGCTCAGTGTAGCCACCTTTCACAATATATACACATTTTACACAAACAGTGCAGTTATCTTTTATATCTGTACAGCACCCGAAAAAATTATGGTATGCCTACACTCACACAGGCTATATGTGACGATGCTACCCAGCCCTAGGGAAGCACCGTCAGTCTTTTCTTTCTTTCTACAGACGTGACATTCAGCGCTCTACAAAAGCATCCCTTTTACATCAGATCACCCTCAGCGGACCGAAGTCGCTCTCAGAACTCTTCTACAAATTCGAGATCGTTCCCCCTCGGCACAAACGCGTTACTGTTTCTGCCCGAACCTGCTCGCGTTTCTACAGACATCCCCAGACTCAGGGATTACAAGAACATACCTATTTTCGCATGGTTCACCATAATGTTACACAATTTTCGCGGTACTTCTCGATATCGAGCACTAGGCGGCCTCCGACCGATCGCTAGCGCAACATAATTCCCAAAATATAGACTGTAAATAATTTCTCTACAAACTCCAAACTTTAGTGAGGTCAGCATGCTGTAAACCACTGAGTAACTAGAAACAAATAGAGTAAACTGATATTTCCACTCTCGAATACCGATGTCGGTGATGTAACAGATTGCAAATCACCCCTATCATTTACAAGCCAACTAAGGTCTTCACCATGTCTAGAGAACAGGCAAACATGTCTTCCACATGCCAGATGCACACACCACAATCGATCTTCTCTCAATTAAATAAAGGCGCGAAATGTGCAGAAGCTGTCAACTGAACAATTTTCATGGGAGAGAATAACAGTCCAGCGCAAACGCACTTCCATACACAATCTTCTCAAATTTCCACTTGATCACTAAAGCCACCCAACACATACTAAGTATTAGTTCGCTATTCGGTCATCAAGAGGACAGCAAACTTAACTCAGATACATTCCTACACTCCAACAGGCCTCTGCATTCCGGACAGCTGCTGACGTTAACGGGAAACGTGAATCATTCCCACCACAGGCCATACATAAACGGGATTATTCCAGAAAACCGTTAACATATATTTTTGTCATTATAATTACAATTAAATGTTACGATCGCGGTCTCAATTGAAAGGCATTCAACAATGAGCGAAGTATCGGAAATACACCGTGATGTCGACAATTGCTCTGGAAATAGAAAGATCACTACCTTTCTTATGACATGACATATTCTTCCCTTTGCTATCACAGTACTCCAAGTCAAATCCAAACCCTCCTTATGACTGGACATAGTCATTTCCGTTCCAAAAACACATGCTTTATAAACCTGATGCTCAAATTCGAACATATCACGCACCCACCTCTTCTACTAAATATAATACTTCGTCAATAACTGATTGCCTACAATACTAAATAATACTGATCGAAAATCAACATCATGTGGACATCTCTCTTATGTTTTTCTTGCAAGTGCTACCACTGTGTCTTAGAAAGAGGGATGTAATTGGCCAGATGTTAAAGAAAAAACCAAGCGAAGCAACTACCGTATGTTACTGTCACAAGCGGTCTTGGTTCTACAGGTGCACACAAGTATACACGTTAAAAGCTACACCCGCTTTATGAATCTATATACGACATTACCTCTGAATGAGGTGGTTTTTCCAGACAAATACCGTGACAGTGTTCATAGGAATGCATATAACCAGACCACGATACAACCTTGGGATAAAATTACCGCATTTTGAAAGTGATTCGGCGAAGGAACGTGTATGTAAGCGGTATTTGCGATTCTCTCACTCCGCCCCAACTAGATAATTATATAGTATTTCTAGCGCATTCTGTCTCGATACCTTGTCAGAGGTTCTGCGATATATCCACTAAGTTATAGGCAATGACTGACGGAGAAGGAACACAAACAGTAGTAGTAGATGATGTGACGATTCAGGTCGTATGAAATGTACACTAGCTTTTTCAGATCTCTAGTGTTACGCTATCCGCTAGAAATGATGTCCATCATTTGCAATCAGGTCCTTCCATTCAAGCACATACCTGCATCAGATCACACCCACAAGTGAATCATATTTGTGGCACTCTCATATCTCGAAACGAGTCACCTTCCTCGAACCTGTCTGCTACATTAAAATTACAACCTGGTTTAGTCATCCCCTACACATCTTGCAACTTTCCACATGTGATCGTTCCAATTTAAGCAGAACTGAGCAGAAGTCGGGGAAAACCATACCCACCACCTTCTGTAGCCCATATAGAAACAGAACGATCTGAGTTAGTTCAACAGGACAGTGTTTTGACCATTTGGCGGAAATGGTGGTATGTCCTCAAACTAGATCAAGTACAACAGATCCGCGTCCATTCAAATCAATCAGCCCAAAGTGCTATCATCGTTATTCTCTACCCCCCGACATAGAAAAATTACGAACTATAAAAGCTCATCCGATTAAGGAGTCACCGAGGCACCAATGCCAACGCAATGACACAAAGCTGCAGTGGGCCTCCAGCACGGAGATGGAGATTCCGCAATGCTTCCCAGAACGGCGTAGCATGCAGCCATCCAAGCATTCCTAACGGTATACCTCGTCGCTCACCGAATTTACACCTCAAACTGCTGCTGCTACTGCCGCCTATTAAATATACAGGCACCGCAGAAGCCACTTTAAAGTTTGATCACCTATACTCTAGGCGAATGATCGTATCCCACAGACTATACTAAGTCGCAAGAGATGCTCCCTCTGGTCATGATTCAGACACTGTTTTCTTACACCCTTTTGTACAGTGCCAAACATTTCGTTTTTCTGCCACGACTTCAAGGCAAGTGTCAAGTTCTAAACTGACATTAAGAAGTTCTGCTCCAAGGCCTTTCACAGGAAACAAGACGTTGCATGGTGTAAACCATATTCTTACAACGGATAGTATTACACGCCACACATCGATTGATTTTAAATAAAAGACAGCTACAACATAAGCAAAGTGCAAGAGTTTTGCTGCATTGGCGTAGGTCTCCAAACTACAGTCCGAAAGTTTATAAAGTATGTGTTTGTGGAATGGAAATGACTATGTCCAGTAGTAAGGAGGGTATGGATTTCACTTGGAGTACTGTGATAGCAAAGGGAAGAGTATGTCATGTCATAAGAAAGGTAGTGATATTTCTATTTGCAGAGCAACTGCCGACATAAGGTCGTATTGCTGATACTTCGCTCATTGTCGAATGCCGTTTAATTGAGACAGCGATCTTAACATTTAATTGTAAGTATAATAATAAAAAATATATGTGACCGGTTTTTTGGAATAATTCCGTGTATGTATGGCCTGTGTTGGGAATGATTCACGTTTCCCGTTAATGGCAGCAGCTGTCCGGAATGCAGAGGCCTGTTGGAGTGTAGAAATGTTTCTGAGTTAACTTTGCCGTCCTCTAGATGACCGTTTCGCGGTGAAGCGATATGTGAGCCATGCTCGGAGTGGGTACGCACGGCTGAACATGTCACGCATGGTGCGTTACAGACGCTAATGGGAAAGCAGCTTGTGCTATCCTCTCATCAGCAGTAAAGACAAGTGCTGCCTTGAGGTGTCTCGAGTATGAGACAGACGTGAACGCGCCTTGGAGTTCTGTGACGTCGGTATAACCGTGAGTGTATACTCGGAAATAGAGACAACTTTACCCTGCGTCCATCGGTGGGTCGTGGCTTTGACAGTGCGTGCAGTCCTGACCGGACGTCTGTGTGTGCTTTGACAGCTAATGGCCGCATCGCTTCACGGGGACTGTGTGCGTGTTGAAAGCGTGTCTGTTGCATTATTTAGTGCGTGGGCCTGTAGGCTGTGCAATGCGTTATTTGTGCAGTTTACGAGTTGATTTGGTGTGTGCACATCTGTGCACTGCTTTATTTAGGAGCAGTATACAGGTCTGTACTTAAATTATTTAAAAAAACTAGGAGTTGTTTGCGTGTGTGCAGATTGATTATTGTGACCCCAGGCACATCAGGGCTAGTGTTTTGTGTCAGTGTGATAAATATACTCATTTCCTAAATAAATTTCACTACTTTCTTACTCTATACAGCAGCCCAGCGCAGGCTGAATCATTTTCGCGCCATTTTTCCCCTACAGACCACCATATGGGATTTGGTCACAGGAGGGATGACAGTATCCTCTGGTGGCAGTAATGTGTACTAGGTCAGTTGGAGTCTAGATCTCTTGGTGGAGACATTGCTTGCAAAATAATAAAGACTTACGTCCATAATAGGCAGAGGCGGTTTACCACCATTTCACCCCACCATCTTGGAATATGTCATGCACTGTGCATGTTAGCACACTTCAGTACACGTTAGTGCACGTTACCGCACGTTAGTGTACGTTATCTCGACAACTTTGGCTGGTAAGGGGATGTGGCGGTCGGTTGAGGATCGTAGTGGAGACTTTGACTAATTCCTTCCAAGTCCAGGTGGACTGGCATTCGCGAAAATTAATTCCAAGTCCACTCTAGCGCTCTCTGGTGGTGTTAGTATGTACTAGGCCTCGTGGTGAACACAATGTATACCGGCATCTTGAATACCGGTAGTTGCGTCATAACCTGACGTTATGGTAACGCCCTCTGGTGGCGGCGAAATGTACTAAGTCAGTTGGGCTCTGGACTTTGTGGTGAACCATCTTGGATTGCATCACAGATGATAGCGCCCTCTGCTGGTGCTCTCCTAGTGGGAAAATGTGGAACTTCTCATTTGATCATTGAAGATTGAAATGGTACATTCAGTTATTCAATATCATTAAAATTGAAATGGTATCAAGAACTTAGGTAATTCATACGTTAGATGCACAATGTGGGTGTCACATGTGTTCAGTTTCATTCATTAGGATAATTCTCGAAGACTATCTGTGGCTCGAGTATGAACGTGTGGGCTGGAGGCCGTGATGTCAGCAGTCGCACACTCACTGGCCGTACAGTGCCATGTATCCTGTTATAAATGTGTGAGAGAGAAAGCAGACGATTTTGGGTTATGTAATGGGATCGAAATGGCTCTGAGCACTATGGGACTCAACTGCTGAGGTCATTAGTCCCCTAGAACTTAGAACTAGTTAAACCTAACTAACCTAAGGACATCACAAACATCCATGCCCGAGGCAGGATTCGAACCTGCGACCGTAGCGGTCACGCAGTTCCAGACTGCAGCGCCTTTAACCGCACGGCCACTTCGGCTGGCGTGTAATGGGATCGTGCAGTGGCTGTGTCCTAGAGCACATGGCGAAAAAAATGTATGCAACCATCTTGAATAACGGTACTTGTGTCATCACCTGGCCCGCATCTCGTGGTCGTGCGGTAGCGTTCTCGCTTCCCACGCCCGGGTTCCCGGGTTCGATTCCCGGCGGGGTCAGGGATTTTCTCTGCCTCGTGATGGCTGGGTGTTGTGTGATGTCCTTAGGTTAGTTAGGTTTAAGTAGTTCTAAGTTCTAGGAGACTGATGACCATAGCTGTTAAGTCCCATAGTGCTCAGAGCCATTTGAACCATTTTTTTTGTCATCACCTGACATCACAGTAGTGCCCTCAGGGGCAAAGAAATGTTCTAAGTCAGTTGGGCTTTGGAACTCGTGGTGAACACATTGGGTGCCGCCATCTTAGGTTATGTCACAGATGAGAGCGTCCTGTGCTGGTGGCGATGTGTACTAAGGCAGTTGGACTCTGGACCTCATGGCGAGCACATCTCAATGAAATTGGTTAAACAATAAAGACTTATCTCCAAGTCCTTTTTTCCCACAAATCCTTAGGAGGACGTGACGGTCGGGCGACTTAGGTTAGTACAAGTGTCCTTTCTTTCGCGCCATTTTCTTAGCTTAGTGGCGAAACCACAAGTGACCTGTGTTTACTGCCGAAATTCAAACTTGTCGCCAGTTCCTAGGAGGAAGTGGCGGTCGGGTGACTTAGTTTAGTGGAGGTAGCCCAAGTGAGCTATCTTCCCACTATTTTCTTTGCTTAGTAGATATAAGCGTGTTGTGGTGCATTAACCTCCTGGAATTTGAACTTCCCGGCACTTTTCTGGGGGAGTGTGCCATGGCACTTTCCTGCCAAAATTCAAACTTCCCACCAAATTCCGCCATCTTGGATAACGGTACTTGTGTCGTCAGCTGACGTCACAGCAGCCATCTTGGATGACGTCATCGCCGTCATCTTGGATTACGTCATCGCCGCCATCTTGGCTAATGGTACTTTGGAACAGAGCTCGTCTTGTTCCAATACTTACATAATGAGAGGAACGGAAATGACATTTTTATTCGGAAATTATAATTACACGTAAGTCACTGCAATTTATGATCGTCTCCCGGACATTACAAAAGGCAGAACGTGATTCATAATACAGTGTGTGATCACCATGGATGTACAATGTACTCCCATGCTAGCCACAGGGTAGGTAAGGAGTTCTTGTGGTTGAGCGTTCCACTCCTCCACCAGCGTGGTTGACAACTGCTGGACAGTTGTTGGTGCAGGTGGTCGTCCCCCCACCGCATCCCACGGATGCTACATGGGATTTAGGTTGGGGGAACAGGCAGGCCAGTCAGATCGCCGAATATCCATTCCTTCCAAAAGCTCCTCCAAGTTCCAACTGCTCTGTTAGATCTAGTTGGGCACTGTCATCCATAAAAATGAAGTCAGGGCCGAATACTCCCCGAAAAGACGCACATGGGGAAGGAGCAAAGTGTCACAATAACATCGATAGGTGAGTGTACTGTGCTCAAGTATTTGGAGGTCAGTACGCCCATACAACATTATGCCTACCCACACCATAACACCTGGACCAAAAAACGATCGTGTTCCACAATGTGCCTTAGTGCATTACCTGCTCTCGCCTCTCGCCATATGAGGGTACGTCCAGAATCACTACTCAGAGTGGATCTGCTCTCATCTGGGAAGAGCACGCCACCCCACTCCAAATTTGTCCAGCCCTTAATCTCTTGGCACAAGGGCGCACGATATGCCGCTGATGTCGGGGTGTCAACCGAACACAACCTGCTGGTAGTCTGGCAGAGACACCCCCCCCCCCCCACGCCCCCGACCCACCTCTGCGACCGCTACGGTCGCAGGTTCGAATCCTGCCTAGGGGACTGATGACCTCAGATGTTCAGTCCCATAGAGCCATTTCAACCATTTTTCAACTGCACCTGCTGTTTGAAGTGAGTACGATGTGGCGGTCTTCTGTTGCTGTAGCTGACCGTGGCTGACCACCTCCTCTCCTACGGACGTGAAGCAATGCTGTCAGCTGTATCAAACTCATGGGCTACACTTGTCACACTTCGTCCTTCTTCTACTTTCCCGATATTTCTTCCCCATCCAAAGTCATCTAAGTGTTGTTTCCCAGCCATGTTGTAGTGAAGAACACCACCACAGAGCACCGTAACTGCTGGCTGATTGACACACACCGTCTCTGTCCATTCCATTAACTGCCTCGTGTTACGGGGTCAGCCTCATATGGCGCTATTAGTCACTCTTACGTCACGCCATGTGACGTCGAACTTCCGTGTTTTCTTACTTTGTGTATCTCATACTTAAGTTTCGCAGAGCAGCGTATATATAGACTGTTTTCGGTGGACAGGACGGACTCTTAATATACGCTTGCATCAGAGCGATTCTCGTCATAAGCTGTTATCTCAGGAAATAATAAAAGCCACTATTCTGGCATTGTGGAAAGACAGGTGTGCTAAGTGAACAGTTAAAATATAATGAAGTATACAGTTTGAAGAAAACATGCCGCACTTGGGAGGTCGGCATTCTGATTCCTCATCCAGATTCAAGGCAAACATCTGCGTTTAATGCGTAACTGCCAGAAGTTTCATTGTTGTATTCCTGTTAGTTATTGTTCAGTACTGTACTGAATACAACGTTGTGTCGAACAGTTTGCGAATTTCGAGATGGCAGAGTTAGCGGAGCGAGGCGTCTGCATTAATTTTTGCGTAAAACTCAAGAAAACCTTTACAGGGAGACACCAAATGTTGCAAGAAGCTTACGGTGATGAGTACTTAATCCGTAATAGGTTTTACAAATGGTTAACACAGATTAAAAATGGCCGGACGGAAGTTAAAAGTGGCCCTTGTTCAGGACGCCCTTCAACGTCTATCGTTAACGCTCACTTCAGGAACGTCAACGAAATTGTGCGTGCCTATCGGAGACTCACTATCGAAGAGATTGCAGAAGAATGTAACAGTTCAGTTGTATCACGTCATGAAATCCTGACACAGCATCTTGGAATGCATCGAGTTGCCGCCAAGTTCGTCTCACAGGTCAAGAAGCAAGACCAGAAAGACCTCCACATCGCAATCTTTGGAGAGCTTTTGGATCGCGCAAATGAGAATGACATGCTCCTTAAGGGAATCATGACTGATGATGGGACGTGATTCTATGGCTATGATGTTGAGACCGAGGTTCAGTCTTCACAATGGGTCGGGAAGGGTACTCGAAGACCAAAAAAAAGCTTGTCAGGTCAGGCCAAATGTCAAAGCCATGCTCATAGTTTTCTTTGACTTTGACTGATTAATTCATAATGAATTCGTGCCACAGGAACAAACTGTTAACTGGTGGTATTATCGGGACGTGTTGCGACGTCTGCGAGAAAATATAAGTAAACGACCTGTAACGTGGCGAGACAATTCATAGCTCTTGCACCACGATAATGCACCTGCACGTTCACTTCTCTTGGTGCGTGACTATTGCACAAAAAACGAAATCACTGTGATGCCTCAACCTCCATACTCTCCAAACCTGGCCGCTGCAGACTTCCATTATTTCCAAAGCTGAAAACCCCGGTGAGAGGACGAAGATTTGCAACGATGTACGAGATAAATGAAAATTCGCAGACGGCGCTTCGCGCGATCCAGCAAGAGGCGTAGAAAGACTCCTTCCAGAAATGGAAATGGGGTTGGGAGCGGTGCAACAATTGTGGAGGAGAGTGTTTCGAAGGAGACCATGCACAATAAGTCAGAGGTAAGCGTAGAAAAATTATGTGGACAAAGTTCAGGAATGTTTTGAATAGACAGCGTATGAAAACGTGGAGTTGCCAACACGTCACATCGTGCAGCACATCGTGCAGCACATCGCTATGTACAGAGGAACATGTGCCACCCCGCAGTACCGTATCAGGCGTAGTAGCTCACTGAGTAGACTGCTGGGACATCCAAATCCACCGTGGAGCTATGGTTCAAATCCTTATTAGACTCCTTCTTCATTTTTAGACGTCCGTTCTCTAGTTATCGTCGTTTATAAGCAGGAAATCATTTTGTCACATGACAGTGGGATCCATTAAACTGCTTGCATGTGTCTACTAACCATGCCGTACACAACCCAAACTGGTTCCGTCAAGTTCATGTGGTATGGCTTCCCGATGGAGTACACAAATGATGAATACGGCGACATACTGTGGTGCTGGGTGCATCCGATAACCAAGCTGCTGCTGCTACTTATGTGTACGCTGCACAGTACCCTCAAAGCCGCCATCCTGATAAGAATGTTTCTCGTCACCTGGAGCGACGACCGAGCGAGGTGGCGCTGTGGTTAGCACACTGGACTCGCATTCGGGAGGACAACAGTTCAAATCCGAGTCCGGCCATCCTGATTTAGGTTTTCCGTGATTTCCGTAAATCGCTTCAGGAAAATGCCGGGACGGTTCCTTTGAAAGTGCACGGCCAACTTCCTTCCCCATCCTTCCCTAATACGATGGGATCGATGACCTCGCTGCTTGGTCTCCTACCTGGAACCAATCAACATGGAGTAACGCCTTCGGGAAATAGGCAACCTTCGTCGACAAGTAATGGACAGAGATCGTCCAAGGACTAGACGTACTTCACAAAGTGAGAACGCGATTCTTGAAACCGTTCACCAGTCACATCCACGAAGTACCCGTGGTTTTATTTAGCGTATGGCTAATACAGACATGTCACGAAATTAAGTTACGTATACATATGTACATATTGACACACAAGAAACTTAAGTTTCTCTTTACAACTGAATATCCAGTCCTTCAATCCAGCGCACTGCATCTGGAGTTACTAGCAGGAAGTCCTCTTTGACGTGATAGGCTCGAATCCTGCATTCACTGACAATGTGGTGAACAGTCTGGTATGGAGCCCCGCAGTCACAGGCTGGATCAGGCAGGTTTTTCCTCTTAAAGAGAGCATGCCTGCATCGGCCATGGCCGATACGGATTCTGTTGAGAGTAGTCCAGGTCTTGCATGGTAAGTCGAATCCACTTGGAAGTTTAGCACCTGAGAAGATGTTATGCAGGTGCACATCTGTCACTGCTTCCCACCGAACTTTCCATTCTTCAAGAGGTTTGAAATTCTTAGCAACCATATCAGCAGCATCGCACAGAGCTGCATGGCGTGATTTCAGTCTCTTACGATTTAAAAGTGGCAGGTCGCTATGCACGGGTACGTTAGAATTTCTAGAGATCTTGTGGAATTCTCTCATAAGGGCAGTACATCTCCGTAGATCAGGAGGCATTATACCGGTTAACAGTGGAAGACAATAAACTGGAGTAGATCTGATTGCGCCAGATATTATGCGCATTTTCAAAAAAATGGTTCAAATGGCTCTGAGCACTATGGGACTTAACATCCATGGTCATCAGTCCCCTAGAACTTGGAACTACTTAAACCTAACTAACCTAAGGACATCACACAACACCCAGTCATCACGAGGCAGAGAAAATCCCTGACCCCGTGCGCATTTTCGTATTCAGCTGGGTATCAACAAGCCTTGTATGATGACTGTTCGTCCAAACAGGTGCACAATACTCAGCACTTGAGTACACCAAGTACCCGTGGTATTGCAAGGCAGCTTCAGATATGTTGAGAGACTGGTTGTTGAACCATTGCACGATGAAGAACTGCATCCATACCATTCTACATCTACATCTACGTTTATACTCTGCAAGCCACCCAACGGCGTGTGGCGGAGAGCACTTTACGTGCCACTATCATTCCCTACCTTTCCTGTTCCAGTCGCGTATGATTCGCGGGAATAACGACTGCCGGAAAGCCTCCGTGCGTGCTCTAATCTCTCTAATTTTACATTCGTGATCTCCTCGGGAGGTATAAGTAGGGGAAAGCAATATATTCGATACCTCATCCAGAAACGCACCCTCTCGAAACCTGGACAGCAAGCTACACCGCGATGCGGAGCGCCTTTCTTGCAGAGTCTGCCACTTGAGTTTGCTAAACATCTCCGTAACGCTATCACGCTTACCAAATAACTCTGTGACGAAACACGCCACTCTTCTTTGGATCTTCTCTATCTCCTCTGTCAATCCGACCTGGTACGGATCCCACACTGATGAGCAATACTCAAGTATAGGTCGAACGAGTGTTTTGCAAGCCACCTCCTTTGTTGATGGACTTCATTTTCTAAGGACTCTCCCAATGAATCTCAACCTGGCACCCGCCTTACCAACAATTAATTTTATATGATCATTCCACTTCAAATCGTTAACTCAACGCCAGTGGTCAGAAGAGCCCATTCGACCAGTACAGTTTTGTGATTGGCTTTTGCACCGAGTCGAAGATAATGAACGTTTTATGAGTAACGTGATATGGACTGACTAATCTAGCTTCGCTCGTGAAGATATTTTCAACCTCCACAACAGCCACTGTTGTCAGTAGACAGTCCACAAGTTCCTCGCGAACGTGACTTTCAGACACCCTTTGGCGTAAACCTGTGGGCTGGAATCATGTGAGGAGTGGTTTTCGGCCCTTAGCTACTGCTGGACAAGTTTAAGGCGCTCCTGTACCGTACCTTTCTTTGCAGTACTTTGCCTGGTGCATTAGAAAACGTTGCATTTGGTGTTTGGCGACAGCTATGGTTTCAGTTCGATGATGCATCGCTACACTTTGGAATGAATGTGCATAACTATTTAAATGGAGCGTTTCCATGGAAATGGATTGATCTTGGAGTTCCAATGTTCTGGCCTCGACGTGCCCCAGATCTTAATCCATTAGATTTTTATTTGTGAGGACACTTACAAGAACAAGTTAATAGTATTCCACCCATGGATGTACACACCCTAATAGCTCGCGTGCATGCCACTCCGGCAATGGTGGATGCAGATGTGTTGCTTAGGGTCCGACAAAGTATGGTCCAGCGAATGGCGAAATTTTTGCAAATACAAGGTGGTCGTTTTGAATATCTTCTCCAAAGTAAACGTTGCTCGTATATGTACGTACCGGCACTATGCAGGTAACCCTGTATGTCAAACGTGCAGAATGGAATTGTTATGCATAGCAAAAAATGGTTCAAATGACTCTGAGCACTGTGGGACTTAACATCTGTGGTCATCAGTCCCCTAGAACTTAGAACTACTTCAACCTAACCAACCTAAGGACATCACACACATCCATGCCCGAGGCAGGATTCGAACCTGCGACCGTAGCGGTCGCTCGGTTCCAGACTGAAGCGCCTAGAACCTCTCGGCCACAGTGGCCGGCTATGCATAGCATAATGTGTAATCTAGTGTAGCCTATCTGCTACGTTTTTCTAACCTCGTTGGATACAGACGATTTTACTGTACCCATTATTGTTTTCTGTTGGCTTTATTTCTGCCATGGACGAAACAGAGTGGTCGTTTACAGCTGTAAGAAGTTCATGTTAAGTCTTTGTGTTTAAGTAAAGTTAACAGTTATCAGGAAGAAATACAAAAGATACCGCATTGTAGAGCTGTAAATTGCGTATAATATATTGTAGAAAGGAATATTTTTGCGCGAATGCAACTCGAACAACGGGAGTCTGCATGTCCATTCCCCATGGCATTGCCTCATCTCACTCAGACAATGGACAGCTCTGGCACAGCGCAGAGTCCATGCTACCTGTTCTTGCCCACGCTGCTCGCAGTTACAGCTTTGTCAGAGCCTTGCATTTCAAGTCACATTTCTATTAAATCTACTGGCGGGAATAGGTTTTTCTAGATATACTTTTCTCACGAATAAGGATGAGGAATCGCATGCCGAGCGCCAAATGTGTCATTTTTTTCTTCAGCCTGAATAAGTAAGAAATACAGCATTCGAAGAGCTGTGACAAATGTTATTAAGAGCAGTGAAGATGGCGGACAGTACGTTTTCTGTCAGAGCTGCGTGCGTTCTACATCGTTGACTAGATTTATTTCAACCAGTAAGGTGGCCATAAGCAACGCATGTTCTACTGGTTCGTGATGTAACTGACCTTGTTTCACAAGACAATTACGTCTGCAGTTCTTAATACGGATTGCAGTAACGGAATACTGTTCGTGGTCAGCCAAATTAGGTTAATGACTCGCCGTTTCCAACACCAAACTGTTTTCTATCGAGCATTCTGATTCTCAGGATACTTCGCCCTCGGAAATCAGTTTGAAAACAGATTTGACTAATAAATGTATAATTCATTTACTGAATTTACACATACAACGTCTAGTTGTGGTTACCAGCGCCACATAAATTTATTCAAAGATCTTTTAAAACATTTTTAGTATTTTCAGAAGATGGAACCGAAACTAAATTTTTGCCACTAAATACTTCTTCATAATAATATGAAACCTATGGGCAAATGGTTTCTTTTGACACTGGTTTCGTGCAGTTAGTGTTACATTTTCTTGAGCTTTCTGTAGTGATACGAATTTTTCCTACTTATGTTTTCATCGCCTTTCATCATATGTTTGTATTTGTACTGTTTGTATGTGTTACCCACTTATTTGTGTTTAAACAAATTTCATTTCGACTTCATGAGTTTGCTTATAAAAAAAGCGTGTCGTATAGAATACGCCATTAACTCGGTTGGCTTCTCCCAATCAGGAAAGAACAGGTGGGATTTCGTTCGTTAAGCGTTTAGATCGTGTGCGAAAACTTTAAATCAGAGTGATTTAGTGCGGCCACTTTAACGTGGTTGTTTTAGGTGGATGGGCGGATGTGTTTCGAACAACGGTTGGGTAAGGTACCGGTAGAGTTTGCGCCTGAACTACAGTATTTACCACGCTACCAACCTCAATTTATCTGTAGTCGTTTCCAAGTGTTTTGTGTAAGCTACTCCACTTTGTTTTGGGTTATGTGCGGCTCGTTGCATTCTTCGCTCATTTTGGAATGAGTGAAGAGATAAATCCTGGTCCATTATGGGGTTCGATTACGGCACTCCTTTAGGAGAAGCACACAACGTGGACGTAGGCTGGCTGTCCTGCGAGAGGGGAGGGGGAGGAGAGGGTGGGGGGCTTCTTACCCCGAACCGCTCCTATCCCCTCGGTCGCTCAAAGTTCTCACTTGCTTACAATCACGGCCGAAATCAAGTTATATCGTCCGCACTTGCCCGTGTTGATTAGACTTTGCATCTCGCAACTCGTCATACTGCTGTATTTCAGAGCCTCTGTGGGAACTTTCTTACCTTTTTTGAATGCCAGTAATAGCTCCAGTCTAACACATGTAGGCGTATACAGTAATTGCGGGAAAATAAAAATTTCATATTTTTATTTGTTCCATGATTACGTGTATAAGATGTTGTGCTCATTTCAGTAGTAATGCGTTAGATTTCTTCTTGCTTTTAGATTTTTTGTTAGATTCTTCTTTAGCTGGAAAAATCATTTGCTTTTTTGTAAAAATTTAAGTCAACACGGCCATAGTTTGCATGTGTTGCGAATCTTTCGCCCAGCGCAAAGTCCGAAGCGATAAGAAAAAGTGCAGTTGACTCCTGTATATGAGACGGATAAAAGATCGGACCGTTAAAATACAGCCAATTTCCGATATGATAAATACCCTTGAGAGAGAAAAGCTTCTGTTCGCAAAGCAGCACGGATTTACAAAACATTGCTGGTTCTAAACTCAGCTTGTTCTTTTCTCCTACGACATCTTGGAAACCTTGAATGAAGCGCAACGGGCAAATTCCAAATTCCTAGATTCCGGGAAGCGTTCGACACAGTGTCCTACTGCAAACTGTTAATGAAGTTCCGAGCGTAGTTACAGGTTCCCAGATATGTGCGTGGCCCGAAAACTTCTTAACTAAAAAAAAGAAAATAAATAAAAAAAACTGAACGTTCTCTTGGCGAGTGTTCATCATAGACAAAGGAATCGTCAGGAGTATACCAGGGAATTGTGGTACATAAATGACCTGGCGGACAAAGTGGACAGCAATTTACGCAGTGGTGTACGGGAAGGTGTGGTCGTTGAGTGTCTAAATGACGGTACATGATCACTTAGATAAAATTTCTAGTTTGTGTGATGAACTGGCAATTTGCTCTAAATGTAGAAAACTGTAAGTTAGGGCGGATGTGTAGGAAACTCAATCCTGTAATGGTTCAAATGGTTCAAATGGCTCTGAGCACTATGGGACTCAACTGCTGTGGTCATCAGTCCCCTAGAACTTAGAACTGCTTAAACCTAACTAACCTAAGGACATCACACACATCCATGTCCGAGGCAGGATTCGAACCTGCGACCGTAGCAGTCGCACGGTCAATCCTGTAATGTTCGAATTCAGTATTAGTGGTGTCTGATGTCAGTTAAATATATGGCCGTAAAGTTGCACATAACGAAGGCGAACGGCAGACTTCGGTTTATTGAGAGAATTTTAGGAAAGTTTGTTTCATCAATAAAGGAACCTGCCTATAGCACATTTAAAGCCACATTTACAGGATGGGCGTCGATACATACAAAAACGTAGATATAAGTTGAGAATATAAATAAAGAATTACTTAAGATATTAATTAGTATAAGCGACTGTATCGATTCTGGCTTAAAAACCACAGAAACATTAGAATATTTACGCAGTTCAGTTGTCTTGCAGAGAAGACGGCACATGTTTTGTTCTTGTAGCCGTCCACGTCGGACACATATCTGCCATCGCTGCAAATAATTATTTGGCACACCGCCATTATTACTATTACTATTTAATTGAGACGCAGTCTCACTAGGTGTACTCATAGTTACACACAGCAACACAATTAATGTGTCTATGTAATTTAATTTAGTGTAATATTTTGTGAATACAGTGGTATTATTTAATCTTGTGTTTCATTTATGTTGCAAGCTATTGTTCCAATTAAAAGACTTCTTGGCATGGACTAAAGGTTCCGTGTTACAAATATTATGAATGGTCCAGCACGAGCCAATGCTTTGGAATTATTCAATCTACGAAGTCCGATAAGGAAATATTTTCAGAAGAGTCACTCATGGTCAAACTTACAACGGACGGAGCTTACGCAAAAAGCCATCGGAAAGCGCTCAAACTTTGTATTAAGCATCATTATAAACTTATACCTTGATCACATATTGAAATGATAACTAAACGAAACCCTCAGCTGCCAACAGGTGTTGTTGATATACCTCCATGTAGACAGTTGAAAATGTGTGCCCTGACCGGGACTCGAACCCGGGATCTCCTGCTTACATGGCAGACGCTCTATCCATCTTTCTTTTTATTTATTTTTTTAGGTGGAACAGAAACCTTTATTATTCAAAAATAAACATAGTACGTCCTTACACATTATAAGTGTCCTGGAAGGAACCTCGCTGCCGTCCTACCATGCAGCATGAAATAACAACAAAGTCAAAGTGGGGCCACCTCCGGCACCTTAAAGAAAAGTATTTATAGATATGAAAACAAGATTTGAAGTACATCCATTTGTTATCTGTGCAAGCGTTAGTTTTTCCTAGGTCGCATACTCGCATAGTGTCCTTAGCCGATCACTTTGCTTGGTCGGTTTCACAACGACAGCACCGCCGCTCATCTTTGCGCACCCGGCACACCCCAAGCATATGGCGGGTCCGCAAAAGCCGTTACTAGGAAATTGGCATATTAATCCTTGTACTTTTGTAGCCGTAACAGTTTTGCGTATCCATCTTGCAAGTATTGCCAGTAATCCAGGACGTTCAGTACGTTCAGACGTGTGTCTCTATAGATGTAATGGACCGTCATACCTGTGATCCACGCCACTGCGTTCGTCTTATGACGCGGAAAATACATTTCCTCTGGAAAAAATACCATGTCAGAAGAGACTGACTGCTGTATAGATAGTGCGCCGCATGACAGCTATTATCTTTCTTGCGAGAGTCCAGACAGCCAATGCCTCGCCGCAAACCACCCGATGGTCGTCCGTATCCAGCACGCCGCATTGCTGACACAAGGGCGAATCCGCCAAATGTATTGCGTACTTTTTATCACTCGTAGGGTATTTTCGGTTCACGACAATGTACCATGTTGATCTGACCGTTGTAGGTAGGTGGGGTGGTGTACCGTGCGCCACACCACGTGCCAATTAACAGCTAGATGTTTCCGTTCCACCTTATTCCAGGCGATCTGTCGAAGAAGCAGATGGTACACGTCCTTCGATGTCGACTGTCGGGTCGTCGGTAAACGCTCTCGAACGTAACTGTGTTCCACCATGAACGTGCGCACATACGTTAAAGGGGGCGATATATGGCCGACACTGACTGGAGGAAGATGCGATGTTGGTACGAGTTCTTCGATGATCATCCCCGTAAGCGAGTGATTCCTGTTGCGCCACCGTTTGAGCATACATGGCACGCGCCTTCTCGGGTACGTTCACTAAACCAACGTCCCCCTCTCGCGCTGTGAGGGTAAGCGTGTTATACTGTACCTTAAAGAGTTGTCCCAGGCACACATAGTACCCAAAAGCCGCCTGAATCCTCATAGCCATCGTGCGCGTCAAGGGGAGAAGGTGTGTCAGGTGGCACATTATGGGCGCGAGATAAAGGTTGACGAGTAACACTCGCTACAGCATATCCATCGACCGTAGGGCGTTTAGTCGTACTGCCGTGCGGATTCTGAGTAACGGCCTTCGGTAGTTGTCCGCAGCCGTTCCCGCTGTCTCCTTATGAAAGGTGATATCCAAACAGCGGAGGGTTTGCACCGCAGGTAAGGGTCCTTCCGTTCCTGGTTCTAGTCCACACGCCACATCCATGAATTGTGATTCTCGGTAGTTGACCTCACTTCCAGCTGCCATCCCATATGTCCGTAGCCAATCCAGTGCTGTTTCAGTCTCCCCCTCATTCCGTACGAGGAACACAATGTCATCCGCGTATGCTCTGCATTTGAATGATAAATGCCGTAGGGAGATCCCGGTAAGACGGCGGCGGTTCTAAGTCGATCGCATTTAGGAGGATCGACAAGCGGCAACTCTGTCTGATTGATCTTAAGATCTTAAAATACTCAGTTCTCCCTCCGTTGATCACCATCGCTGACCTGGTGCCATGCAACAACCGCATCACAGCAGTGGTCAGTAATGGCGAGACACCCATCCTGTTCATCACCGCCGCGAGGTACACATGATCCACGCGATCAAAAGCATGATCGAAATCTACTGCAACCATCGCCCCCCGGAGGCGGCATGCAGCCGCGAGGGCGACGACGTCACGATAGTCTCCCAAGGCAGTGTGGATATTATTGATGCCGCCAAGACAAGTCTGATCGGCATGTATTCGATTCACCAGCGACTTTTTGATACGACTGCCAGTATGCGCATGAAGATCTTGTAGTCACTATTAAGGAGGGTCAAGGGGCGATAATCACAAGGCCGTTTGCCACCACGGAGCTTTGGTATCGGTATCATGAGCCCTTCCGTGAACTGAATGTGAACCGGTACTTCTTGCCGCAGAAGCTCATTAAACATGCATAGCCACATCGGTGTCATAATGGTCACAAAGGCACGGTAAAATTCCAACGGGAATGCGTCTGGACCTGGGGACTTGTTGCAGGCACCTCGTGTAATCACTTCCTCCAGCTCTTCCCACGTAATTTCAGATAACCCGTCCGCTTCCCCGTTCACACTCGCCGCGTCTGGGATCCCTTCCAGTACGTTCCCCAGCTCCCTCTGACCCTCCCCGTTGCTCGCATAGAAACTGCTAAAATGATCCGTGAACGCCTGTGCTATGCCCCTTTGTGTTGTAAAACGACGGCCATCGCCGAGATCGATCTCATGTATTAACTTCCTTCGTCTTCTTCGTCTTCTTCGTCTTTCCTTTATCACATAATGCATCGAGGGAACCTCGTTGGGCAGGCAATCCTGCGACCTCGCGCGTATCATCGTACCTGCCATCCTCTGCTTCGCAAGTTGTACCAGCTTCGCCTTGACTCGGTGGACGGACGTCTGGCGTTCTGGTGTAGGTGGTTGAGCTAACAGTTCCCAGAGAGCCGTAAAGTAAAACTTATTGGTCGTGCGCTGCCATTGAGAAACCTCCTTCCCGTAACCTATTAACGTCCTCCGTAAAGCTGGCTTCGCGCACTCGATCCACCACAGCAGGACAGAACCGAAAGAATTTCATCGACGGAGGCAGCTATGCCATGCGTCCTCCACCATGCGTCGGCATTCTCTATCACGCAGGTGGGAGACGTTGATTTTCCAATTACCCCTCCGTCTCCATACCTGCTGTCTATCAAGGTTAACCGTACAAATATATGCCTCGTGGTCTGTAAACGCTGTCGGCCATATTTCTGCGTCCACTTTCGACATTGCTAACGCCCTGGAAACGTAGATCCAATCCAAACGGCTCGCGGAGTGGCTAGTACAAAATGTATATCCTGGTAGGTTCCGCTACTTCAGGCCCCATGTATCGACTAATTCCATCCCGTTCTAGGGTAGTAGTATAGTTGGGTTGTTGGTCCTTTCTGTCGAGCACACAATTAAAATCTCCGCCGAGTATGCAACCATCGTATCGTCAACGGTGTAACCTCATGGGCGTAAAAATCTGCTCTGTCCCTTCTCTTATCCGAGCCTGACGGTGCGTATATATTGATCAAACGTATTCCACCTATGGTCACGGCCGTACCACGGGCAGAAGGCAAATACTCTACTACGTCTGCACGTATCCCTTCCTTTAATAGTATAGCTGTGCCAACGCCTCTCTCGTCACATGGGGAACAGCAAATGTCGTAACCGTAAAAGTCCGAGGGGGGAAGTACCCGAACTTCTTGTAATAGTGCTATGTCTAAATCCGCAGCCTTTATCATGTCACTGAGCATCTTGATTTTTACCGGAGTCCCAATGCTATTGATGTTAACAGACCCTATACGATAAGCTTGTTGCATGGCTGTCAACGTAGACAGGGCACCGTACGGTCGCTAATTCTTCCGTACACAGGCTGCTGTCGTACTAACGTCCCCCGCCGTCCCCTCATATGGTCCGCCGTTATTCCGTGCCATCTTCCGGTCTACTGCGTGGGAGCAGTTCCTCCGGCATCATCTGTTCCCCACGGGCGTGGGTCTTCTGGCCAGTCCCCTAGTGTCCCATCGTTGTCGTGCGGTGCACGCGCCGGAGCCTCCTCAGTGGCCTGTTGCCGTCGATCGAACTCCTTCGCTGTGTCTGGAGCATCGGTAGCGGTAGGTCGTGCCGTCGTCCCGCTGGCCACCGTTGCATCCACGCTAGGCAGTTCTTCTGTATCCATGGTCGTCTGCTCTGTACCCGAAAACGTCTCAGAATTGCCTGCTAGATCAGAGTGGTCGTTCTCCACCGTGAGGCGGCGCTTCTTCCGGCGTTTTGGTGATCGCTGTTTACGTTGCCGGGCTTCGGAATCAGAGGTCAGCATGGTCTCCAGTTGTTCGTGGGGGACGTCGGAATCGTGCGTCTTCGTATTATCGACGTCTCCAAGTGCCTTATCTGAAGGGGCCGCAAGCGGCACCAAAGAGAGGGCGTTCTGTGACTGCTGCAGGCGGTCCAGCGCAACGTCGTCCTTCCGTGGCTCGCCACGATCTGCCGCTGTCTGTGTGTTCTGGTACGCGTTTGTCTCGCGGCCCACGTCATCGCGTAATGCGGCGACATAAGTCATGGGGAGCACAGTCGGATGCGGTGTGAGGGGTGGAAAACCCGTGGCAGCTGTGATAACCTTCGTTGAATGCACTCAGAACGGACGTGTCCCTCCTTCCCACACCCAGAGCACGTCCTTGGTTGTCCGTCGTAGATGACAATCGCCCTACAACCGGCGATGTACAAGTATGACGGAACGTGTTCTTGGAGTTCGATTCGTATTTGTCTGACGCCATTGAGGACAGGATACGTCTTGAAACTCGCCCATTTTTCAGCCACGTGAGATAGGACCGTTCCGTAAGGACGCAGGGCGTCTGTCACCAATTCTTCTGGCACTTCGAATGGAAGCTCAAAGACGCGGATCGATCGGAGGCCCATGCCGGCGTGTTCAACATTCCCGTCCGAATGACAGTAACGAAGTCCTTGTCGGTGTCGGAGTAGTAGTTCGTCGCATGCAGATTCATTTATGAGCTTCACATAGACCACGCTGCTGACTATAGATAAGTGTAAACAAACTAAAACGTCAGGTTCGATTTTCACCTCGTCCCTTAAATAACGTTCGATCTTGTAAGCCTTCAGTCGAGCATATTCGTTAACAAAACTAAATTTCAGTGTCGATTTGCGGAACGACAAGGCCATGATTCGTTCTATGTATACCGCGGCACACCGCTACACACATAACGTAAACATCTCTCGCGCAGACGTGCAGCAGGGACGTAAACACCGTCCGAACCGCTGCGCCGCTGAAGGCTGACTGGCATCTGAGCCACCGAGGGCACAGAGAACAGAGCGACTACAGGTACTTATCCCTTGCTCGCCTCCCGTGAGACCCACATTCCCAACCGTCCACAACCTATATTCGTAATGTTCCTAAAGGATATTTGCCCATTCACACATTACTCGCGCCAACTATGGTAACGATTCCCGCAAGAGTTCGGGCAAAGTGTGCGCATTCGCACAGAAGGAGGTCAACGACTGGGTACCCTTTAACTATATGAAGATAGTAACTGTTCTGAAAGAACAGATACAAGTGATGGCCATGCAGCTTCTCTAGAAAGAAATGTTAATTAAACGAAACCCTCAGCTGCCAACAGGTGTTATTGATACACGTCAATGGGTCTTACGGGAGGCGAGCAAGGGATAAATACCTGCAGTCGCTCTATCCTCTGTGCCCTCGGTGGCTCAGCTGCATAGAGCATCTACCATGTAAGCAGGAGATCTCGGATTCCAGTCGCGGTCGGGGCACACATTTTCAACTGTCCCCACTGAGGTATATCAACAACTGCCCAACTGAGGGTTTCGTTTAATTATCATTTCATGGTCATCACTGGTATCTGTTCTTTCAGAACAGTTACTATCTTCATATAGTTCATAACCATTGACCTCCTTCTGTGCGAATGCGCACACTTTGCCCGAACTCTAACGGGAATCGTCACCTTAGTTGGCGCTAGTAATGTGTGAATGGGCAAATATCCTTTAGGAACATTACGAATATAGGTTGTGGACAGTTGGGAATGTGGGTCTCACGGGAAGAGAGCAAGGGATATGTACCTTCAGTCACTCTATCCTCTGTGCCTTCGGTGACTCAAATGGATAGAGCGTCTGCCATGTAACCAGGAGATCCTAGGTTCGAGTCCTGGTCGGGGCACACATTTTCAACTATCCCCATTGACGTATATCAACAACATCTGCTGGCAGCTGAGGGTTTCGTTTAATTATCATTTCTTTCTAGAGAAGCTGCATGGTCATCATTGGAATCTGTTCTTTCAGAACAGTTACTATCTTCACATACTATTATCATTATCTATTATTATCTGTCTGTTGTCCGAGACTCTCAAACCAGACCCGAAAGCCTATAAATTAAAGACACTAGTGCGTTCTAATCTTGAGTAGTGCTCTAGTATTTGGTATCCTCACCACACCGGATTAAAGGAAGACGTCGAAGCAATTCAGATGTGTGCTGCTACATTTATTACCGGTTGGTTCGATCAACACGCGAGTGTTATGGAAATGCGCCGTGAACTCAAATGGGAATCACTGGATGGAAAATGACCTTCTTCTCGCGAAACACTATTGACAAAATTTAGAAAATCGAGATTTGTGGCTGAAAGCAGGATGATTCTACTGCCGGCAGCTTATATTTCATGTAAGCACCGCGAAGGCAAGGTAAGAGGAATTAGGGATCATACGGAGGAGTATAGACAGTAGTTTTTATCTCGCTCCATTTGTCAGCGGAACAGGAAAGGAAATCGTACAAGGTACCCTCCGCTATACACCGTACGATGGTTTTCCGTTGCACCCTCCAAAGATGATTCTCTCCACAGACGTGGCCATGCGAAACAATAACATCTGTCCGATGGAACTTTGCGTATTACGTTGACCAGGCGGCAGAACCTGCTGTGGTAGTTGGCTAACGGGAGTATAGGAAGAGGGCCGGTCCCATTCCAAAGTACCGTTATCCATGATGGCGGCCATGACGTCAGAGACACCCCCCCCCGCCCCCCCCCCCCCCCCGTCCCCAACACCGGCCTACATACACGCAGAGTCATTATGAAATGTTTTCATAACACCGGTCCCATTCCAAAATACCGTTATCCATGATGGCGGCCATGACGTCAGAGTCATTATGAAATGTTTTCATAACTCATCAAAGCATCGTTAGTCGACAAGGTCGCACGCAGTGTATCCGGCAAGTGTTGACTCTCTAGTCTTTATTACCGTAGCGGGTTGTGACATGGAGAGAGAGAGTTAGCGCCATCTCTCTCTATGTCACAACCCCGCGCTTACATACACGCGCTAGGCAGGACCTATACAAATCAGTGCCCGGCCCACCTCACTCTCACACTGCTCGTATACTTCGTTCATCCAGTACTTGTCACGTCTTCGTAATTAAACATGCAAAAAATGAAGCGTTCAAGTGTAACTGCACTCACTAAGGATACGATATTACTTATTGCCTAATCCACTTCCTCTTACGTCATCACGTACAATACATTACAATTATTTTACAGAAATACATTTCTTAAACAAAATTTTCAAAACAAAATTATAAAAACAATCATGATGGTCTGTTCCTGTGGATAAAATAAACGTTTATTAATTTAGTCATACCATCACCACATGGTCTCTACCGCTCCTAGTCTGCTTCTGTCTGTAACGGTTGGCTCAATTCAACGTCATGCTTATCTGTTGAACAAAACAAGAGTTAGTTTTGCACGTTACAGCAAGTAAAAATCAGTGATAGTGGTCAAGGTTCATGGCTGGACTTGAGAGCATCTATCTTTTGTGGTGACCTTCATTATCATCCTTTAAACGGACTGGCGTGTTGTTTTAGCGTCTCTGCTTAACTCAAATAGTTAAGCCCAGACTCGGCTAGCGTCTCTACAACACTCCTACGGCCCAAATCATCAATAAGCTCTGTCGATCACGCTATTGCGTGCGACCAACCACCTGATTTACATCTTTCTATGACGGCTCAAAACTCGCCTTTTCACACAACATCCTCATCGCACCCATTACGAATTATCCATGTTTGGTGCGTCCATATCGCCTAATTTCGATTGACTGGCCACCGGATAGTCGTTTTGATCACCGTACTCACACTATCAACACAATTGAGATAACAGGTGCGTCTCGAACACTACTGCGTCGGACAGACCACCTCATAATTATCACCCGAAACACCCACAATCGCCATACGCCGATAACGCAACGGGTGGGTCCTGAACACTACAGCGTCGGACATCATACCCTGCACTCGTCTCAAGAAACGCAACACATTCGGTGGGACGCAATATCCACCTACCACATCACAACACGCTCAACACACCCCAAATCCATCCACCACAGATCCAGATTTTATCCTGAAAGCTCTCCTGTCCAATAGCCTTGCCATAAAATTTTGTATAGGAAGTTATCTACATAAGATAACCCCTTCTATAATTAATCTAATACTTCTAAATATTGTTTGTGTCATAGCTGAAGCAAATTTTCTATAATAAGCGACCCAGTGGCCCCCATACAACAAAATTTAACATCAAACACATAATATACACACAATCCATACCAAAATAAGACAAGCACATGAAAATAGGAAAATAAATACACACAACATAAAACAAATAATCACAAAACAAAAATAAAACACTGCCTATACTAATACAAATAAACATCGCCAACAAATCACAAAAATCTAATCTAATTATACACTACTTTGTTCCCGGCCGCGTTCTTCCGCTGCCGAGTGTGCCGCCCTAGTCATTCTTGTCTGTTTTGCGCAGTTTGCGTACGGCAAGTGTTAGCCGGACGTATTTTGATTATTTGTGTAGGTTCTGGATTGAGGTCTTCACTCGCTCTCCAGTTCTGCACTGGTTGATCCCTTCCATTTTTATTGGCTGGTTTCCAGTTATTATTACCCTGGTTCCACCTACGTTCCTGTGGCGGATAATGTTTGTCCTCTATTATCGCGCCACTGTGGGTTGTTTCCCCTATTGTTACCGTTACCGGCATAGTTATTCCTCATATGGTTTCTGTTTCTCTCTATATTCGCGTCTTGGCCTTCCTCATGCGGTCCCCTTTGCTTCTTCTTCTCACGCACCTGCTGGTCGTTATAGACAAACTCCAGTTCCCTAAGAATGCCCTTAAATGCTTCTACTTCATTTCCGCACCTGCCAGCAAGCGTCTGCTGATATGTAAGTGGCAACTTCATATAGCATACGCGTATAATCTCCCCAAGGCTGCACGGTTCGTCCAGATACTGTTTCCTTTTCAGCATGTTCTATAAAAATTTCACAACACTTCGGAAACCTGAGCTCTCGAAGTCGCGTGTCATGAGGATTTCTTGTTTAATTCTGTTTTGGGTCTCCTTTGACCAATATCAGCTCATAAATGCGTCGCGGAACTCTTGGTATGTTCTGCAACCTTCCAAGTGCGCACACACAAAGTCAAGTTTGTACATTAACGGCCACTGTGGTGGTAACGTTAGATCAAACTGTCCAATGAACGTTTTTGGATGTAACGTATTATTATCATCCTTATAGTGCTGGAACTTGTGTACCGACAGAAAGTGTTTATAATCAAACTGCCTAGTTTCATCTTTATGCTGTGGCGTTTCGATGTTTTCATAACCTACCTCCGTGTGCGCCTCCTGGATATCCTGTGGCTCTTGCAAGTGCGAGGTGGATCGCCTAAGCGGGTAGCAATTGCTTGCGCCAGTTGTTCTGCTACTGAACTCCGCCTCCGGCAAATCACTTACTACACGCGGTACCTCCGTACGTGTGCCTCGCGGTTCATAGCTGCCATGACGTTCTAACGGTCTGGTTTCCAGCATGCATGCTTCATTATCACGTCGGTTCACAACTCCTGTGACAGATACTGTGTCCCGTTGACGTACTTCCGAGGTTACCTCCCGCGGATGGGTGTCGAGTACAACGCATCCCTTGATTCTAGTTACATTTTGTACTTAGATGTTAACAATTTATATGGGCATGCTATGAAGCAACCGCTGCCGGTTACCGGGTTCCAATGGGTGCCTGAAGACGAATTGAAGGGATTAGGTGGACAGATAATGGGTCTTGCGGTCGATTCTGATGTAGGGTATGTGCTTGAGGCAGACATCGCGTACCCTAATAATTTGCATGGAGAGACAAGCGACTTGCCGTTATGTCCTGAGCAACAAATTCCACGAGGAATCACCATCCCTAAACTGATGGCCACTGTTGGGGATAAGCAGAGGTATATTATTCATTATCGTAACCTCCAGCAGTGTCTCAGATTAGGAATGGAGCTCATTAAAATCACCCGGGCAATCTCCTTCAAGCAATCCCCCTGGTTGAAGGGGTATATTGAACTAAATACCGAAAAGAGGGCGGTCGCGAGTAATTATTTTGAAAAAGACTTTTATAAATTAATGAATAATTCCATTTTCGGGAAAACTATGCAAAATGTAAGAAATGAACGCGATATTGTTATTAGGACCGCATGGGAAGGGCGTTACGGCGTGAGAAAATGTATAGCCAGGCCAAATTTTAAGCGTGCCACCATCTTCAATGAAAACTTTGTTGCTGTGGAGATGTCGAAGACTGCAGTCCGACACTGTCGTACCGAGCAGGGTTTGGACCTTACTCAACAGGAGACGGAAGAATGAGCAGGGGATCACCTGCAAGTCATGACAGTAGTTATCATGCGGAAAGGGGAGACTTGGCGGTAGACGGTTCAGGCATCGCTGGATTCTTGGAGCGTATGATGCAGAAGATAGACGCTAGTACGAAAGTGATGCAGGAAAGAATTTAAACGTGTAGAAAGAAGAGGCAAGCTAGTCTGGAAAGAATCAGCGAAGAAACACACAGCAGCATACAGGAGTGTAGAAAGGAAACCCGGGCACAGCTTGCCATCATAAAGCGTGAAACATGCGGTGTGAAGGATGAAGTTAGAGCGAGAGATAGCCGAAGCGAAAAGAACCGCCAATGAGGCGAAATTAATTGCGCGGGGAGCCAAGAGAATATCGAGAGAAACGAAGGAGGACATAGAGAACAAGACCAAGGTCGGCAAAACTGTTATAAATATGCTGCAGACACGAGTGAAAAAGATTGAAGAAACCGTGTCGAGCAGGAAGGAGGAAGCCGGAGAGGCACCACTGATGGCAGAATTTGCCGAATTTAAACGACAAATCGAGAGCAGGGTAGAGGCACTGTCAGTCGACAGAACTTCTACAAATACAGGACAAACTGGAGCCGATATTCAGACAGTAACCACGGAAGAGGTCTCTGGGGTACCCAGAGGCTACCGGTACATTCTCCGGATCTGAACACATGTGACTCCTTTTTGTGGGGCTGTATTAAAAGACAAGGTGTACAGCAATAACCCCCAAACCATTGCCGAACTGAAAACTGTCTGCGCCACATCATTCGCCAATGACGGCAGGCATATGGAACAAGTCATAACCTAAATCCGAATATCTGAAGAGACGTTTACATGCTGAATATGGTGTGTAAACGCCGTAGTTTGTAACTAATTTACGATTTTTTCGTATAGTTGAATAACTGTCACCCTGTATTATCGATTACTGAAGTCTCTGTTACGTGTACCTATTGTGTTTCTTAAACTTAAAGAAAAACTCTACGACCTTGTGCACCACTTTCCTTTGGGTCGTCACGCGCTTTTTCTCTGGGTTTCGGCAGACATTTGCAGTTTAATTTTTGCAGCGTGTAGGTAGTCATTCCAAACAAGTGCTGTTCAACACGTCTTTCATGCGACGCCCCTGTTGGCGGAAAGCATCGGTTTGTTTGCCGTTACGAGCAAAATGATTTTTAAAGCTGAATTTTAGGTGCCCATTCGACCGAGCGGTGCGAAATGTGTGTAGTGAGATTTTCGTTTCCTCGATGCGTATTAACAGGAACAGTAAAAAACGAAGAATAACCAGGACTGCAGAAGCGATAGCACCGCGCAGGTCTGTGTTGGTTGCTACCGCCGTGCGGAAGCGTTGCCCGGTCCCTCCTGGAATACGCATCATTCTTCGTGATTTTCTGTCCCTGATGTCCACCCCGGGTAGCTGAGAGGTCGGCGCGACAGAATGTCAATCCTAAGGGCCCGGGTTCGATTCCCGGCTGCATCGGAGGTTTTCTCCACTCAGGGACTGGGTGTTGTGTTGTCCTAATCATCATCACTTCATCCCCATCGACGCGCAAGTCGCCAAAGTGGCATCAAATCGAAAGACTTGCACCCGGCGAACGGTCTACCCGACGGGAGGCCCTAGTCAGAGAGCGCAAACTGTCTATCTCTAATATGCGAGACTTACCAAGTTTCCTGGAACGTTGCTTGCACCGTGCCTCGGTAGCGCAGTAGGTAGCGCGTAAGTCTCATAATCTTAATAAGGTCGTGAGTTCGATCCTCACCCGGGGCATTTAATTTGCTGTACATCACGGCTGAATTAACGGTGTTGCTGTTGCTAGGGAACGAACTTAATTGTCATTCGTTATCCACAAGGAGTCTACGCTCAGCGTCAAAATGTTTATTTCCAATTATGACAACGTACAACTTTGATCTTTCTCTTAACCTGTTATGAGTAAAATAACGAATAGTCAATTTCGAGCTGTGCGCAAATATGCTGGCAAACAGAGAACAGCAGTGAGTCCAGGTTCAGCACGAAATACGAGAGGAGACGGAGTGAATCTCACCTAATAGCGCAAATCCGGTGTGGTCTAGTGGCAGTTCGCCGGCGGACGGCGTGGAGGTAGGACGTAGTGTGGTGTGCGCTGCGCCGTCTGTGCTTCCGCGTGGTAAGTCTTGCGCTTGCTGCGGCTTAAAACTCTGTTTATAGAACGCTTCGAGAAGTAATGAGTAGCATGCAGTGATGGCTCAACCAAGTCGAAAAGATACGTTGAAACTTACCTTTGATCCTCGATATGCCAGACCCAAGTCGTTTGAAGTAGAAAATTGGTTAGAAGAAGATGTGAAGCTCTCCTTTAATGATGTAATTGGGATCCACCTGTCGATTGTAGCTTGTGTCGTGTTTGTTAAAATGCGTAGTTCCGAGTTGTGCGAGAAAATAGTTGAGTCTTCCGGAGGTGTCATGAAATTTAAGCACTCAGATGGAAACGTTGGTGAAGTCACCGTTGCACATGCTAGTTTTGGCATTCGCACAATTCGAATCTTCGAGTTACCTTTTGAGATTACAACAGACCAAATTAATGCTGTAATTTCACCCTTCGGGAAAGTGCTCAGCAACTTTGCCGAGAAATGGTCAAGCGCGCATAAATTCCCAGTACTAAATGGCGTACGGCAGCTTCGTGTAGAGTTACAAAAGCACATCCCGTCGTACATCAATGTCTGCGGATATAGAGGGATTGTAATTTATGATGACCAACCGCGAACCTGTGCCGCCTGTAACAAGCCTGGGCACGTTCGCGCAGAATGTATACAGCGGCGCGTTGCACAGCTGCCGGCCGGCGAGGCCGCCAGGCCACAGGCGATGACAACACTGCCAGGAACCTACGCCGCCGTGGCACGCGAACGGCCGCCTGTCTCCTCAGCCCCTGAATCGTGTGAAACTACAAATTCTCCAAACACTGAAATTCCGATGGACGTCAGTGCCGTCATAGCTGACGACCTACAAGAGTCCCGCCAATCTACGGAAACAGTTGAAGTTCCACCGACACAGGCACCTGCAATTGTAAAGGCAGCGGATCCGCCGGAAGCTGAAGACCGACACACCTTGCAGGAAAGCGACACTAACTTGGATACTGAAGAAAGTCCGTCGAGAGGCAATTCTCCGAAGAAAAATAAGAAACGCCGGCTGTCGCGCAAAGGTGCAGAGGAGACAGCTCCCACACTCCGACAAAAAGCGAAGGAAATAGGTAGTACCTTAAGCCAACAGATCTGTAGCAACACGAAAGCGACACCAGTTTCTGTGGAGCGTTCCCCTTCTGCGCTGGAAAAACGAGACGTCCAAGGAAAGCCAACAAAGAAAGCATCCAACCACCCTCAAGAAACGAGTCACTCTCATGAAGCTTCACTCGTCCCACCCACGACGACAACCTCAACCAGCTGGGCAGACGAAAGCGACCATAACAATGCCGACGCTGAAATGACAGGAGTTTCAGAAACTCAGACAGACTGTAAGCTAGCCCCACAGGTGGCTGATTTCTTCAACGACGAAGTCTCCGCAAACGAACATTCTAAAGACCAAGGACACACCGCTGAAACATTTGCTACCGGTGAATATTATTAAGATGCGTTTTAAAGCTGACGTTTGCGAGACAAAACAGAAGAATGTTTTTTAAAGTTAGATCAAGTAGAACGACGAATGTCTGACATACAAGCATACAAAATCGCGACAGTAAACCTTAATAAGATTCATAGTTCCTTTAAACTACAGAACTTAAAAGATTTTATATATGCTTCTGACAGTGACATTATACTTTTACAAGAAGTGACAGACATTGAGCTTGGTAACGTACCTGGCTTCAACGCCATTACAAACCCAGGGCATGGAGCGGAAATGGGCACGGCTCTGCTCACAAAGGAGGGCATAGTAGTCCAAGATGTAGTAAAACTACCTAACAGTAAAGGCATAGCGGCCACAATAAACAAAATACGACTCATTAACGTGTATGCCCCTTCAGGATCCAGTAACAGGCACAGCAGAACGGAGTTCTTTAAAGAAGAAATTGTCCCACTATTTGGAACTCGATATGAACACCTTATCCTAGGAGGAGATTTTAATTGTGTTTTGCATGCCAAAGACCAAACTCCCAATTTCAACAAGTGTACTGAACTGGAACGTATAGTTAATGACTTAAGACTAATAGACTCATGGGAACATATGCACGGTGCAGCCCCTGGCTTCACCCACGCCACAAGTCACTCGGCGAGCCGTCTCGACAGGATATATGTAACGCACAATTTGAAACACCTCATTTTGCAGTCCGAAGTATGGCCTACCGTTTTTTCAGATCATGCTGCATACATATGCACAATCAATCTGATAAAACAAGGGACATTCAGAGGTAGAGGCACATGGAAGCTCAATGTGTCACATCTGGAAGACCATGCTTGTCGCCGGCCGAAGTGGCCGTGCGGTTAAAGGCGCTGCAGTCTGGAACCGCAGGACCGCTACGGTCGCAGGTTCGAATCCTGCCTCGGGCATGGATGTTTGTGATGTCCTTAGGTTAGTTAGGTTTAACTAGTTCTAAGTTCTAGGGGACTAATGACCTCAGCAGTTGAGTCCCATAGTGCTCAGAGCCATTTGAACCATTGAACCATGCTTGTCAGGAGGCATTTCACAAGGAATGGAGAGAGTGTGAAAGCAAATTTAGCTCGTACAACTCTGGCACTGACTGGTAGCTGAAACATGCCAAACCTAAAATACGGAGGTTTTTCATAAACTACTCCAAAGACAAAAATTTTTGGTACAAATCAACTATAGAATTTTACTTTCAGTGTCTAAGGGATTTGTACAAGTGCGATGCAACAGTTGTGGACAACTACGAAAGAATTAACAAAATTAAAGCAAAAATCTTAGCACTACGGCGTAAACAACTGGAAGGCTACCAAATAAGGTCGCGTGCCCAGAACATAGCCCAGCACGAGGTCACTTCCATTTATCATGTCATTCGTGAAAGCAAAAGGGCGTCTCGCAAGATATTATCTGAAATAACAACTGATGATGGAAGGAAGCTGACGAAGCATAGAGAGATTAAAGAGGCAATCGTACAGCATTTTGAATCCTTAATGTCTAGACAGCCGGTTGACGAACAGCTTCAAGACGAGTTAATGATTAACCTCCAGGGCAAAGTATGCCACGCGGAAGCACAAACTCTCATCTCGGAAGTGACTGAAGAAGACGTCGAAGAAGCTATATATGAAAGCACGAAAAATAAGGCTCCAGGGGCAGATGGAATTCCGGCAGAATTTTATCGCAGATTCAGTGGCCTCGTAAAAGGCAAGTTTACTCTCATCTGCAACGAACTGCTAAACCCTGAAAATGACATCCCGAAAGAATTTCGTGAGGGACTCGTAGTGCTAGTGCCAAAAACTACCAATACGAAGTCTGTAAGCGCTCTGAGGCCAATTACGCTTTTAAACAGCGATTACAAAATCTTTGGCCGCATCCTCGCTCGCAGGCTGAAAAGCACAATGACCAGCGTCACTGGCCCTTATCAAACAAGTGTGGGCAAAGACAGAAGAATTCTCCAGACCCTCTGTGATTACAGGGCCGGCCGAAGTGGCCGCGCGGTTCTGGCGCTGCAGTCTGGAACCGCGAGACCACTACGGTCGCAGGTTCGAATCCTGCCTCGGGCATGGATGTGTGTGATGTCCTTAGGTTAGTTAGGTTTAACTAGTTCTAAGTTCTAGGGGACTAATGACCTCAGCAGTTGAGTCCCATAGTGCTCAGAGCCATTTATGATTACAGGGACCTAATCTCAACGGCCGACGTCTGCAAAATAAAATGTGCACTCATCTCACTCGACTTTGACAAAGCCTTCGACAGAGTTAACCATAGTTTTCTCCTTCGCACCATGGGCGCAATGGGCTTCCCACCTAGATTCATTGCGGTAGTAAGCAATACATTAAGAAACAACTCAGCCAGATTTGTCATCAATGGACACATCTGCCGCCCGATTGACGTCACCAGCTCCATTAGGCAAGGGTGTCCAATGTCAATGACACTCTTCGACATCGCCATCGAGCCCCTGCTTGCCTCCCTTATGAAACATCTACAGGGACTACAAATACACGGAGAAAAGATCGTGTGCAAGGCATACGCTGATGGTGTTGGCTTCCTAATCGTGAATGGCGCTGAAGTACAGAGCGCACTACGAATAGTAACACAATATGAACAGGCATCTGGTGCAAAACTTAATAGAACAAAGTCGGGGATTTTCAACATCGGCCGTGGAATTGGGACGCAAACGCAGGATCTGTTACGCGAGCTTGTAACCATGAAATGTCTCGGCATAGATTTTAAAAGAAATATCAAGCACACTATTGCTGCGAATTATCGAAAATTACTTAACAGCATACGCGCCTCTGTACAAGCACATAGTATTAGGAAACTCGATGAACTTCAAAAAGTAACAGTGGCAAATGTATACATCACATCCAAAGTTAATTATGTAGCACAAGTTCTGCCACCACCAGCGACTTTGTTGAAAAGCATCGCATCTGCACTAGGACACTTTGTGAGCCGCGGACGTATTTTCAAAGTCAAATATGACATTCTGATGCTCCCTACGAAATGTGGTGGGTTAAATCTTACCGATGTCAGCAAAAAAGCGCAAGCCTTATACCTTGCTACCACATACAAACAATGGAAAGAGCCAAGTGGTACCCTTGCTGCACATTTGTTAAACGAAATAGCTCCTGCTGACGTCAGTGCACCTATAAATGTCCAACACATACCCAACGGACTATACCACTTGAAATACTTTTTCGTAGAATACAGCTATATACAGGCAAGGATTCCTGGAAAAGACATCATGAAAGTAAAAGAACTTTATAATAACTTGAAGAAAGACAAACCCAGAAACGACGTAGAACAAAAGTATCCTTGTTATAACTGGGAAATAATATGGGAAAATATTCACTGCCGGAACTTGCCAACGTATGTCAAATCGACCTGGTACTTTGCTGTAAACAGAAAAATTACGACGAACTCTAAACTTCACTCTATTCGATTGGCCGAGTCACCGCTGTGTCCATTATGTAAAACACAAGATACCGAAGAGCATAGATTGCTGTGTGACAGGGTAAAAGAAATATGGCTCTACATAAGACAAAAGATAGCGAGCGTCAGCAGAACTACGCCCAATGCCGTTACGACTGCTGAATTTTTAAACCCTGACGGTATACCTTACCCTAAAACAAAACGAAATGCAATTAACTGGTTGAAAGGCCAAACGATGCATTACGTCCTAACAAAAGACTCAAGCAATAGGGAGGACTTCTGGGTATACCTTACAACTGAGCACCACAAGTTGATGTGTACTAAAAAATACAAAGAAAATTACGCAAACTTTTTAACTAAAACAATCCTGTAACCAATAGAAATGCGTAATTTACATTGCACATCCAAGCATTTCGTACATTAGACGAATGATTTTTGGTTAAAGTTTGTACTTCACGTAGCAGGAGGAAGATTTCCAACAGAAAGTAGTCAGAGAAGATCATCAGTATAGACCAATTAAGCCTATGTGTATCTATTACTTTGGTTTCGGGGAAACACAGTGATGAAACTGGTATACACCATTTATTTAGTTTCTGTCTTTCTTTCCTTTTCTTTTCACAAGAAGACACATTTATGTTAATGAAGTGTAAAATCGAGCAGAAGAAGCCTATTTTACTTCATTACCTTCTGAAAAAGGAAATTATACTTATCAGCAATAATGAGTTTGCTTCTTTCCGTTTCTCCACGCACAGCGAACGAAATTTACAGATGCAGTTACATTTCCACAACAATTCTGAGACTGCCTTCTCAATGGAATTTACATTTATTTTTATTCAAGCCATGTTGCATACAAAGTCAACAGAAGGGGCATACTTCGTTCGTCGTTCAGAAGAAGCGCGTTTCCACATCATCAAGTTACATTCATTCTTAAAGGCGGAGAAGCCGGGCCGAGAAGGCAACACTTGGCGAGCGTAAAGGATGGGTTGAAGGGGAGGAAGGAGACACCCCCCCCCCCCAAAAAAAAAAAAAAAAAAAAAAAGGTGGCTAGGATACCTTTCTTTCGCCCAGGAGGCCCGGGTTCTATTCCCGGTACCGGAACGGAAGTTTTTACTCACACAACGCTCCATGTTTTGGCCTTCCAACGTTCGTTTTTCACCCTCCTTGCGGAGCTTCAACCGAACGTAATCGGGGAAAACAGGCACATGATGCAATTACTGTCAGCTCCGGGATAAAGGGAGAGGAGGTGCTGGTCCGCTGTTGGGCTGCTACCAGCGTCAGTGGGAAGTCGGTGAAGTCGCCAGTTGCGCCAGAAGCCAGATATTACCGTAGTACGCCTACACACGCGTTCCAGTTATTCACGTTGCTTGCAGCCGCTCCATCCGCAAGAAGCGTGGGCCCGGATAGCTCAGTCGGTAGAGCATTAGGCTTTTAACCTAAGGGTCCAGGGTTCGAGTCCCTGTCCGGGTCTTCTTCTCGCCGACGTATGATCCGGTATCTCAACGGCAAGAATATAGTATGCAGTGGACAGCACGTTGTGCCACATTATTTAGCGTACACGTTTCCTTGGCGGCACATCCGCTAAATTATTTACCTTAATCTCTACATGCCCTGAGAACCAGTACATTGACACCTGCACCAGACTCTATAGGTGGAGGAGGGGCATATTTGTTTGCTGGGTCCAAGCGTCGTAAATTTATAGGACTCTGGGAGTCCGTACAGACTACGAATTCATTAGCACGACCACGGGCAATCTGTTTCAGTACCCTTAAGAAACAATGCAGTTTTGTGTTAAATACAGGAATTTCGTTTGGTAAACATCTTGAGGGCACGCTCGGGGAGAACTACTGAGCAGCCAAGCGATATCCCTTGCTTAGATCCATCTGGAATACATTTGCGTTGCTCTGTTCAAATCTAATGAAACATTTAAAAACACAAATTATTTTGGATCTCTTCAGTAGCCGAGGTGGCAGTTGAATCCCAACATGGGTTAGATCTGGTATTTGCCCAACTCCAAGTGTCACTAAGTAATGGTTTGCACGGATGCTGAAGAGCCTCGTGGTCGGCGGACGACTGTTAAATAGGCTGCTGATTCTTTCGCACTTTAGTCGAAAATAACTTTGGAACGTTGCCAGCCATTTTAATTCGCACAGAACCTCAGAAGTATTGGAACTTCAAGAACATTCTTACTTTCATGAGTCTGAAAAATTTAAGGTGAAATAAGAAGGCGTTCGAGTTATCCTTGAAACTGTTGTTGCAACAAAAATTCGATGGTACTGGGATAGTCGAGTTTCGTTTATTAGTACTACTTACTAGGGATCCTCCCCATCGACCTATTACCTTGCGATCAAATGTTTTCGGTTCCCATTGGAGAGGCACGTCCTTTCGTCTACTAATCGCACGGTTTTGCGGTAAACACAGTCACTAAACTTATTACAGTAAACAGAGACGTCAATGAACGACGGACGGACAGATAATAACCGTCTGAAAATAAAAAAATTAAAATTTTCGCTCGAGGGAAGACTTGAACCAATGACCTTCTTATTTCACCTTAAATTTTTCAGACTCATGAAAGTAAGAATGTTCTTGAAGTTCCAATACTTCTGAGGTTCTGTGCGAATTAAAATGGCTGGCAACGTTCCAAAGTTATTTTCGACTAAAGTGCGAAAGAATCAGCAGCCTATTTAACAGTCGTCCGCCGACCACGAGGCTCTTCAGCATCCGTGCAAACCATTACTTAGTGACACTTGGAGTTGGGCAAATACCAGATCTAACCCATGTTGGGATTCAACTGCCACCTCGGCTACTGAAGAGATCCAAAATAATTTGTGTTTTTAAATGTTTCATTAGATTTGAACTGAGCAACGCAAATGTATTCCAGATGGATCTAAGCAAGGGAAATCTCTTGGCTGCTCAGTAGTTCTCCCCGAGCGTGCCCTCAAGATGTTTACCAAACGAAATTCCTATATTTAACACAAAACTGCATTGTTTCTTAAGGGTACTGAAACAGATTGCCCGTGGTCGTGCTAATGAATTCGTAGTCTGTACGGACTCCCAGAGTCCTATAAATTTACGACGCTTGGACCCAGCAAACAAATATGCCCCTCCTCCACCTATAGAGTCTGGTGCAGGTGTCAATGTACTGGTTCTCAGGGCATGTAGAGATTAAGGTAAATAATTTAGCGGATGTGCCGCCAAGGAAACGTGTACGCTAAATAATGTGGCACAACGTGCTGTCCACTGCATACTATATTCTTGCTGTTGAGATACCGGATCATACGTCGGCGAGAAGAAGACCCGGACAGGGACTCGAACCCTGGACCCTTAGGTTAAAAGCCTAATGCTCTACCGACTGAGCTATCCGGGCCCACGCTTCTTGCGGATGGAGCGGCTGCAAGCAACGTGAATAACTGGAACGCGTGTGTAGGCGTACTACGGTAATATCTGGCTTCTGGCACAACTGGCGACTTCACCGACTTCCCACTGACGCTGGTAGCAGCCCAACAGCGGACCAGCACCTCCTCTCCCTTTATCCCGGAGCTGACAGTAATTGCATCATGTGCCTGTTTTCCCCGATTACGTTCGGTTGAAGCTCCGCAAGGAGGGTGAAAAACGAACGTTGGAAGGCCAAAACATGGAGCGTTGTGTGAGTAAAAACTTCCGTTCCGGTACCGGGAATCGAACCCGGGCCTCCTAGGCGAAAGAAAGGTATCCTAGCCACTAGACCACACCGGATTTGCGCTATTAGGTGAGATTCACTCCGTCTCCTCTCGTATTTCGTGCTGAAGCTGGACTCACTGCTGTTCTCTGTTTGCCAGCATATTTGCGCACAGCTCGAAATTGACTATTCGTTATTTTACTCATAACAGGTTAAGAGAAAGATCAAAGTTGTACGTTGTCATAATTGGAAATAAACATTTTGACGCTGAGCGTAGACTCCTTGTGGATAACGAATGACAATTAAGTTCGTTCCCTAGCAACAGCAACACCGTTAATTCAGCCGTGATGTACAGCAAATTAAATGCCCCGGGTGAGGATCGAACTCACGACCTTATTAAGATTATGAGACTTACGCGCTACCTACTGCGCTACCGAGGCACGGTGCAAGCAACGTTCCAGGAAACTTGGTAAGTCTCGCATATTAGAGATAGACAGTTTGCGCTCTCTGACTAGGGCCTCCCGTCGGGTAGACCGTTCGCCGGGTGCAAGTCTTTCGATTTGATGCCACTTTGGCGACTTGCGCGTCGATGGGGATGAAGTGATGATGATTAGGACAACACAACACCCAGTCCCTGAGTGGAGAAAACCTCCGATGCAGCCGGGAATCGAACCCGGGCCCTTAGGATTGACATTCTGTCGCGCCGACCTCTCAGCTACCCGGGGTGGACATCAGGGACAGAAAATCACGAAGAATGATGCGTATTCCAGGAGGGACCGGGCAACGCTTCCGCACGGCGGTAGCAACCAACACAGACCTGCGCGGTGCTATCGCTTCTGCAGTCCTGGTTATTCTTCGTTTTTTACTGTTCCTGTTAATACGCATCGAGGAAACGAAAATCTCACTACACACATTTCGCACCGCTCGGTCGAATGGGCACCTAAAATTCAGCTTTAAAAATCATTTTGCTCGTAACGGCAAACAAACCGATGCTTTCCGCCAACAGGGGCGTCGCATGAAAGACGTGTTGAACAGCACTTGTTTGGAATGACTACCTACACGCTGCAAAAATTAAACTGCAAATGTCTGCCGAAACCCAGAGAAAAAGCGCGTGACGACCCAAAGGAAAGTGGTGCACAAGGTCGTAGAGTTTTTCTTTAAGTTTAAGAAACACAATAGGTACACGTAACAGAGACTTCAGTAATCGATAATACAGGGTGACAGTTATTCAACTATACGAAAAAATCGTAAATTAGTTACAAACTACGGCGTTTACACACCATATTCAGCATGTAAACGTCTCTTCAGATATTCGGATTTAGGTTATGACTTGTTCCATATGCCTGCCGTCATTGGCGAATGATGTGGCGCAGACAGTTTTCAGTTCGGCAATGGTTTGGGGGTTATTGCTGTACACCTTGTCTTTTAATACAGCCCCACAAAAAGGAGTCACATGTGTTCAGATCCGGAGAATGTACCGGTAGCCTCTGGGTACCCCAGAGACCTCTTCCGTGGTTACTGTCTGAATATCGGCTCCAGTTTGTCCTGTATTTGTAGAAGTTCTGTCGACTGACAGTGCCTCTACCCTGCTCTCGATTTGTCGTTTAAATTCGGCAAATTCTGCCATCAGTGGTGCCTCTCCGGCTTCCTCCTTCCTGCTCGACACGGTTTCTTCAATCTTTTTCACTCGTGTCTGCAGCATATTTATAACAGTTTTGCCGACCTTGGTCTTGTTCTCTATGTCCTCCTTCGTTTCTCTCGATATTCTCTTGGCTCCCCGCGCAATTAATTTCGCCTCATTGGCGGTTCTTTTCGCTTCGGCTATCTCTCGCTCTAACTTCATCCTTCACACCGCATGTTTCACGCTTTATGATGGCAAGCTGTGCCCGGGTTTCCTTTCTACACTCCTGTATGCTGCTGTGTGTTTCTTCGCTGATTCTTTCCAGACTAGCTTGCCTCTTCTTTCTACACGTTTAAATTCTTTCCTGCATCACTTTCGTACTAGCGTCTATCTTCTGCATCATACGCTCCAAGAATCCAGCGATGCCTGAACCGTCTACCGCCAAGTCTCCCCTTTCCGCATGATAACTACTGTCATGACTTGCAGGTGATCCCCTGCTCATTCTTCCGTCTCCTGTTGAGTAAGGTCCAAACCCTGCTCGGTACGACAGTGTCGGACTGCAGTCTTCGACATCTCCACAGCAACAAAGTTTTCATTGAAGATGGTGGCACGCTTAAAATTTGGCCTGGCTATACATTTTCTCACGCCGTAACGCCCTTCCCATGCGGTCCTAATAACAATATCGCGTTCATTTCTTACATTTTGCATAGTTTTCCCGAAAATGGAATTATTCATTAATTTATAAAAGTCTTTTTCAAAATAATTACTCGCGACCGCCCTCTTTTCGGTATTTAGTTCAATATACCCCTTCAACCAGGGGGATTGCTTGAAGGAGATTGCCCGGGTGATTTTAATGAGCTCCATTCCTAATCTGAGACACTGCTGGAGGTTACGATAATGAATAATATACCTCTGCTTATCCCCAACAGTGGCCATCAGTTTAGGGATGGTGATTCCTCGTGGAATTTGTTGCTCAGGACATAACGGCAAGTCGCTTGTCTCTCCATGCAAATTATTAGGGTACGCGATGTCTGCCTCAAGCACATACCCTACATCAGAATCGACCGCAAGACCCATTATCTGTCCACCTAATCCCTTCAATTCGTCTTCAGGCACCCATTGGAACCCGGTAACCGGCAGCGGTTGCTTCATAGCATGCCCATATAAATTGTTAACATCTAAGTACAAAATGTAACTAGAATCAAGGGATGCGTTGTACTCGACACCCATCCGCGGGAGGTAACCTCGGAAGTACGTCAACGGGACACAGTATCTGTCACAGGAGTTGTGAACCGACGTGATAATGAAGCATGCATGCTGGAAACCAGACCGTTAGAACGTCATGGCAGCTATGAACCGCGAGGCACACGTACGGAGGTACCGCGTGTAGTAAGTGATTTGCCGGAGGCGGAGTTCAGTAGCAGAACAACTGGCGCAAGCAATTGCTACCCGCTTAGGCGATCCACCTCGCACTTGCAAGAGCCACAGGATATCCAGGAGGCGCACACGGAGGTAGGTTATGAAAACATCGAAACGCCACAGCATAAAGATGAAACTAGGCAGTTTGATTATAAACACTTTCTGTCGGTACACAAGTTCCAGCACTATAAGGATGATAATAATACGTTACATCCAAAAACGTTCATTGGACAGTTTGATCTAACGTTACCACCACAGTGGCCGTTAATGTACAAACTTGACTTTGTGTGTGCGCACTTGGAAGGTTGCAGAACATACCAAGAGTTCCGCGACGCATTTATGAGCTGATATTGGTCAAAGGAGACCCAAAACAGAATTAAACAAGAAATCCTCATGACACGCGACTTCGAGAGCTCAGGTTTCCGAAGTGTTGTGAAATTTTTATAGAACATGCTGAAAAGGAAACAGTATCTGGACGAACCGTGCAGCCTTGGGGAGATTATACGCGTATGCTATATGAAGTTGCCACTTACATATCAGCAGACGCTTGCTGGCAGGTGCGGAAATGAAGTAGAAGCATTTAAGGGCATTCTTAGGGAACTGGAGTTTGTCTATAACGACCAGCAGGTGCGTGAGAAGAAGAAGCAAAGGGGACCGCATGAGGAAGGCCAAGACGCGAATATAGAGAGAAACAGAAACCATATGAGGAATAACTATGCCGGTAACGGTAACAATAGGGGAAACAACCCACAGTGGCGCGATAATAGAGGACAAACATTATCCGCCACAGGAACGTAGGTGGAACCAGGGTAATAATAACTGGAAACCAGCCAATAAAAATGGAAGGGATCAACCAGTGCAGAACTGGAGAGCGAGTGAAGACCTCAATCCAGAACCTACACAAATAATCAAAATACGTCCGGCTAACACTTGCCGTACGCAAATTGCGCAAAACAGACAAGAATGACTAGGGCGGCACACTCGGCAGCGGAAGAACGCGGCCGGGAACAAAGTAGTGTATAATTAGATTAGATTTTTGTGATTTGTTGGCGATGTTTATTTGTATTAGTATAGGCAGTGTTTTATTTTTGTTTTGTGATTATTTGTTTTATGTTGTGTGTATTTATTTTCCTATTTTCATGTGCTTGTCTTATTTTGGTATGGATTGTGTGTATATTATGTGTTTGATGTTAAATTTTGTTGTATGGGGGCCACTGGGTCGCTTATTATAGAAAATTTGCTTCAGCTATGACACAAACAATATTTAGAAGTATTAGATTAATTATAGAAGGGGTTATCTTATGTAGATAACTTCCTATACAAAATTTTATGGCAAGGCTATTGGACAGGAGAGCTTTCAGGATAAAATCTGGATCTGTGGTGGATGGATTTGGGGTGTGTTGAGCGTGTTGTGATGTGGTAGGTGGATATTGCGTCCCACCGAATGTGTTGCGTTTCTTGAGACGAGTGCAGGGTATGATGTCCGACGCTGTAGTGTTCAGGACCCACCCGTTGCGTTATCGGCGTATGGCGATTGTGGGTGTTTCGGGTGATAATTATGAGGTGGTCTGTCCGACGCAGTAGTGTTCGAGACGCACCTGTTATCTCAATTGTGTTGATAGTGTGAGTACGGTGATCAAAACGACTATCCGGTGGCCAGTCAATCGAAATTAGGCGATATGGACGCACCAAACATGGATAATTCGTAATGGGTGCGATGAGGATGTTGTGTGAAAAGGCGAGTTTTGAGCCGTCATAGAAAGATGTAAATCAGGTGGTTGGTCGCACGCAATAGCGTGATCGACAGAGCTTATTGATGATTTGGGCCGTAGGAGTGTTGTAGAGACGCTAGCCGAGTCTGGGCTTAACTATTTGAGTTAAGCAGAGACGCTAAAACAACACGCCAGTCCGTTTAAAGGATGATAATGAAGGTCACCACAAAAGATAGATGCTCTCAAGTCCAGCCATGAACCTTGACCACTATCACTGATTTTTACTTGCTGTAACGTGCAAAACTAACTCTTGTTTTGTTCAACAGATAAGCATGACGTTGAATTGAGCCAACCGTTACAGACAGAAGCAGACTAGGAGCGGTAGAGACCATGTGGTGATGGTATGACTAAATTAATAAACGTTTATTTTATCCACAGGAACAGACCATCATGATTGTTTTTATAATTTTGTTTTGAAAATTTTGTTTAAGAAATGTATTTCTGTAAAATAATTGTAATGTATTGTACGTGATGACGTAAGAGGAAGTGGATTAGGCAATAAGTAATATCGTATCCTTAGTGAGTGCAGTTACACTTGAACGCTTCATTTTTTGCATGTTTAATTACGAAGACGTGACAAGTACTGGATGAACGAAGTATACGAGCAGTGTGAGAGTGAGGTGGGCCGGGCACTGATTTGTATAGGTCCTGCCTAGCGCGTGTATGTAAGCGCGGGGTTGTGACATAGAGAGAGATGGCGCTAACTCTCTCTCTCCATGTCACAACCCGCTACGGTAATAAAGACTAGAGAGTCAACACTTGCCGGATACACTGCGTGCGACCTTGTCGACTAACGATGCTTTGATGAGTTATGAAAACATTTCATAATGACTCTGACGTCATGGCCGCCATCATGGATAACGGTAACGTTTTAGTGCCATCTTGGTAGCTCGCATTAACTTTATAGACATCATAACATAGTTAATGTGATAAAATTCGATAGATGGTCTATTTAAATTTGCTAATTTGTCTTCGCCAGTTGTACTACTATGGCGGCGTGTTAACCCGACTACTCTTTAATTTTGGATAACAAAGGCAGAATGAGTCACTGTAGTAACGTCGTAGTGTCTTCTATTCAACTTCCTGCTGCTCTAACACCAGAGTACACTTGCCTTCCAGCACACCAGAAATAATTAAACGTACAATTTTTATATTGGAGGAGATGTTATTTACTCATAACAGAAAACTAGCCTCAGAAAGTTCCAGGGGTATTGAGCCTATTTATTACTCAAAGTCGAATGAATGGAACATGGTGCAACACCAGCTAAACAATGACAAATATTTTCAATTTGGACGTCAGGACATGTACTAATGAAGATAATAAAGCCGAAACAAGCTTATACACGATATATACACAATGTATACAATATACACAATATATCAAGCAGTATATTTTCTTCTAATTCTCTGCATTAATATCTTTTATCCAGCTTCACAAACGGCAAGGCTAAGACCGTTTCTGTGCAGTATACAACAAGAAATAGACTTTCGGAAATTGGCGCACATTGGAATCTCAGCTAACATACAAACCCTACTCACAATGAATACGAGTCTTCAAAAATTCTGATTACCTCGTAATAATCTTAACCGCGCATTAGCTTAGGTTACAATAACTTTAAAACGATTTCTTTAAGAATTCTTCTGATATTTAATAAGTCGCTACCATTTGTTCAATCCGATAAATTTGCTCGGGACAAATAGAAATATCTTTCAATGCTGCTACAGAGATATTACTCGTATGTAATTAAGTAGAGCGACAGTTATGAATTATCAATAAATCTCTCTTCCTTTGTTTTCTGAGAAGTAGTTAAACGTAACAGACATGTATGAATATCTTTTGCTTCCTAATTCCTTTCCCATTTAAACACTACGTCGTAATCAGAACTTTAGATACCTTGCCAACTGTTCGTAATGTATAGCAAAGATAACACAATCTTTGAATGTCAACGATAATGTGTGATTACCACTAAACTTCATTACGAACTGTTATTTGCTCAAAAGAAACTCTCAAAATACCAGTCTTTTTTTAGTTTCTGTTACCTTTTCCTCTATCTTTTCGTTAACTAGCCGAAAATATCAAACAGATTCCTAATTGCGTATTTAGTTTCATTAAAATCCGAAATTACAACCAACGAGCAATAGCTAAGCTCGCTTGTTTTAGCACTTGCAGAGTACTGTATTATTTATACGAACCTTTACTTTCTAGTAAATTCAGTTACTGATTCTGGTTACTATACCTGAATTACGTAAATCTTACGAATACTAACTCTATTTCTGACTTTATCTGTTTCAACCTAGCACATTTAATGCAACTCTATGATACTGAATTCGGAGATACCTCATGTATCTACAATAACTCAGAACGAAATCTCTCTTTTATATTTCACTCACGTAATATTAGTGTATTTGAATCTTTTAATGTATTTCAGTACAATTTCTCGACGTAACTGGTCGCGTGCCGGCAACAAATTAACACCCCAAACACAGGTAATAATACAATCAACAAAACTAAAATAAAAATCGTAAACGCCACCGCCTCTTTGACCTTGACAATTAACAGTCACAGCAAAGCTCTGCCTCTTCAGGGTTTGGCGTGACGTAACCCGCTACCGTTCCTTGTTTGAAAATAAGCCACTCGTCACTTTTCACTCTGCAAGTCTCAGTTTAATTACGTGCGGTTCGTTAACGGTTCCATTTTACTACGTTGCGCTCTAAACATCGGCTACAGGTACGATCTATTTAACCATCTGTGTGCCATTTCAAACTAACGAGCCAAATGATGTCCGCCGTATATTTAGGGCCCAAAATTCCACCAAAACCTTGCTCGATGCGCTTCAAACAACCTAATCCACTACTGACAGACCACCACACAACCCAGTCACCTCTGGGCGAGTTTTAAGCCGTTAACAATACGTAGCGGACCAAAAAATCGCATACCTCCGATATCCTCACTATATTCAATTGCTATCATCGCATCAACATTGTACTCCAGCTGGCCTTCCAACAAAGCCTAAATTTATCACAATTCGCAATCATCACCCACAGCGCTAAAACTCTAGGAAAAGATGACCCCTGCCGGTTTCACGCCAACTCAATGGCTAAACTGCCACTATGACAACTCATAAGAACCTAAACATTCCAAGGTAGGCCTGAGGGGCAGAAGAAGAGCCAACTCACGCAGCTACGATGATTCACGATAGTCTCTTGTCAAAAATCTGACTTACAGCACCCGTAAGCCTTCTAGACAGGCAATATGGTCACGCCTGACAATCAACTTCAACCATACCCCAGCCTTGCTATACTTGATCGCCTTGCGACGATCCAAATTGCGCGATGTCTGTATGTAGACGGATTAAGATCTACATCTGGACTGCCTTAAGCCTATACGTGAACTATCTATCACTCTCGTGTAAATCGTGTGGAAATCATTAAAAACGAACAAACACTCAACGCCACAGATAGTGCATTATCGGCAGCGGCCTTCGGTAAACTCGAGCGGCGGCCGGCTACTTCGTAGCGCTATTGTAGCATCGCTGACTCGTGCGATGGCCAGTGGTTGCTTCACAGCTACAACATACGTCAGCCTTCTGTCATCTTGACGCGTACCGTGCATCTAGAACATTGTTTTTACACTAAGATGTCATACACATCACATTATACATTTTCACTTAGCTTTAATACACATATAAATTAGGGTGTCGAGCGATAGTACAGGTAATACACGCCATGCGTCTGACACAGCACACATTGTTTTTGTTCGCACATCCGGAATGTCATTTGAAAACATAAAACAGACTCATTCTTCTTCTTACGTGACCAGTGAACCTTGTAATCCGTCTTGTCTTCATGTCTGTATATGTTGCCCCATCTTCTGCTTCGTCTGCCAAGATTTCTCAAATCATACAGGGCGTCCATAAAAGAATACCTAATTTTCAATGATCTGTTATAATAGTTTAATTTAGGCTGTTTACAGTAAGCTGAAAGAAAACTAACCTAGCTTTCCTTACAAATGTGCAATATTTGCACCTTTTGTTTAGGGCATACATCCAACAAATAATCCAGTTCTTCAGACACTTCGGTGAAGTCCAGAGTGTTGAAAGCAACAGCCCCTTCAGTTCTGTGTCTGAACTCTGGCAGTTCATTAGGTAGTGGCGGAATGTAGACACGATCCTTTATAATGCCCCAAAGGAAAAAATCCCATTGCGTGAGGTCAGGTGAACGTGGTGTCAGGCAGAAAATGTGGTGTCACCGCTAGACACCACACTTGCTAGGTGGTAACTTAAATCGGCCGCGGTCCTGTAGTACATGTCGGACCCGCGTGTCGCCACTGTGTAGTCGCAATCCTAGCGCCACCACATGGCAGGTCACAAGACACGGACTAGACCTCGCCCCAGTTGTACGGACGACATAGCTTGCGACCAGACGTACGAAGCTTTCCTCTCATTTGCCGAGAGACAGATAGAATAGCCTTCAGCTTAGTCCATAGCTACTACGTAGCAAGGCGCCAGTTGTATCAGTGCTTATAGCGTACTAATATTCAAGAGAGATGTATTCCAACAAGAGAATAAAGTTAAGTATTATAAAACTACGTACTTTTCTTTAGTGCATTAATAAGTCTCCTGTTCCAGTACTTCAAGCCCGTCTGCGTTAGTTTAGCGTGCACCTAGCTACCTCATTGTGTCTATGCTGTATGAACTAGACACAACAGAAAAGAGTTCTATCTTACTGACCATTACAACCAATCCAACGGTCAGAGACTTCGACGTTCGACCACTCTCGTACAAAGATATACCAGTGCGAAGGGGCTCCATTTTGTTGCCAAATAAAGTTTTCAGGTTCACCTTCTAACCGGGGAAAGAGTCATTCTTGCAACGTATTCATGTAAGCCACCCGTATTACGGAAAATTCAGCGGACGAAAATGTTGTCCGTACTCTTGAAGTCAGGATACAGTGCAAAAACGTTTAATTTTGGGGAATCTCTTTGATACTGTACAGATTCATAGGCTGTACTGACCCCTAGATACGAACGTTATGGGTTATGGATCTTGACGTTTCCACTTAGATGAAAAGGTGCCTCAACACTGAACAACACACGATCAAGAAAGTGGTCTTCCCGCTGCAGCACCTCACTTGCAATGTTATAACGTACACCACAGTCATCTGGATTTAAATCATGTAGCAAATGTAACCAGTATGGACGCAAGTGTAAATGTTTTCTTAAAACCGTCCACACTGTCCTCTATGCGACTGAAGTTCAAGACTTCTTCCGAACAGACTCCTTGGGACTACGAAGGTAGGATTCTCTGACACGGTCGCCATCCTCTTCAAATAAGTTTTGCCGTGTGCTGGTTTTCCCTGTACACACTTATCCACTCGTTTCTAAGTGACTATACCATTGGCGGGTGTTTTTGCCGTATGCACATTGCGAATCACAATTAAACTTTAAACAACGCACGTTGAACTGAACTTACAGATTCATTCTTAGCAAACTGCAGAACACAAAACACTTTACGTTCATAGGTTGCCATTTTGCGTATGTTTCGCCGAAAGTAGGAAAACAACAAAGCAGTACTCGCGTATGCACTTATTTTAAACTGTTGAGTTACTCTTTTACTTCGACCTCGAACCGACATTGTAAAACGCTTACAACTGATAATGGTTCAAATGGCTCTGAGCACTATGGGACTTAACTTCTGAGGTCATCAGTCCCCTAGAACTTAGAACTACTTAAACCTAACTAACCTAATGACATCACACACATCCATACTCGAGGCAGGTTTCGAACCTGCGACCATAGCGGTCGCGCGGTTCCAGACTGAAGGGCCTAGAACAGCGCGGCCACCCCGGCCGGCACAACTGATAATATTAAAGTTTATAAATGGGACTTTTTTTATAGTCACCATGCATTTCGTTGGACTTCCTACATATATTGTTCCACTATTTGCTCCTACGATCTTTTATTACAATTTTTGAATTATTTGATCATATTCCATCATTCATTTTGATTCCTCTGAGAGATTAGGCACCTACGAGCAAGCAATTTATTTAAACAGTTTTCCATTTACTATATAAATCTGATCTTTGCTGCTGCTCTATTCATTTCCATCCTACAAAGTGTTTTGCTGCTGCTATAGTCATTTATGTTCTGCAAACTGTCACATTCTTTCTCCATATCTAGCAAGAATAACTTCTTTTGCGAAAAGAAACTGCCAACAAACATTTCCAATAAACACGCTTAGCAATTAAGAACAGTTTACAATATGTTTTTGAACACTTAAAGCAGAAATGAGATACAGCAGGAGAGGCTAATGGATCTCAGGAGGTCAAATTGCTAGTAGCGAGTCAATGTATAAAGATACTGTTATTTCTATTCGACTCCATGAATAATTACTACTGTCTTCTGGACACTGATGGTCCAACCGTTGAGTAAATTTTCCGCGTATTTCTTCCTTACAAGGGAACCTCCCCATCGCACCTCCCTCAGATTTAGCTATAAGTTGGAACAGTGGATAGGCCTTAAAAAACTGAACACAGATCAATCGAGAAAACAGGAAGAAGTTGTGTGGAACTACGAAAAAAATTAGCAAAATACACGAACTGAGTAGTCCACGTGCAACATATAGAGCAATGAGTCGCATGTCAACACAAGCACCGAAGTGAACATTACCTTCCTTCAATTGGACCAACTGGCGGTGAATCGAGGAAGTACAGTACATACTGACGAAACTAAAATGAGCTCTAACATGGAAATTAATTTATTTATTTGTGTGTGAGGAATGTTTCCTGAAAGTTTGGCCGTACCTTTTTGTAACACCCTGTATAATCAATATTAGAGTCTTACAAAAACGTAGTTATAGTTATGATTTTTTGAAAATAATTTGTTTCCCTGACTTAAACAGAATCTAACCGATTAGTTTTTAATCCTCACAAAATTTCATTTCATCCCTCAGGAGGTAATTACCCCACGTTGGTTTCCACTCATCTACCGTGATGCAGAGGAACAATGAGGCCACAGTATTAATTTCCCTACCGCCACTGGCCTTACGCATCTACTGCGTTGAGGCACAAACCAGGAGCACGAATTGTGGAGGCTATTATGGCTCGCAACCGGCCGCGAAACACGCAGGCGTTTCTTAAGCCTGGCGTCAGTCTACCGAAAGGGAGAGGACAGCGGATTTCCTGCGGTGCGTGACGCACTCCATCTATACTCGGCTTACGGGACCCTCGCTGTGCTATTATAGCTGCTGCCAGCAGCAACACGCAACTCTTTTCTTACATTCTGTAACGTACCCTCTCTCTGTTATTGTTTTTGTTTTTTTAGTTATTGTTTTTTGTTATTGTAGTTGTAGAGATATGATATTATTGTAGCGGTTTGCTTAGTCAGCCGTACTTCGGAATTTTTTTGACATTAAATGGAGCCTGAAACTTGCGTAATAAAACAAAAATTAATTGCGGAGATGCAGTCCACAGAATATTAACAGAAAAGCTTTAGATCAATGCGCACGACTGACTAGACACATTCAGAGGGTACGTACATTCGCGTACGAGTGGTTGCGATCTGATGAGAAAGATCCATCTTAAATTTTTTTGTGTAAAATAATTACGTCGTAACACACTCGGAGATTGCGAACGTACAATCAGGGTAGAGGCACGTACTTTCTATCATTCCCCGTGGCCTAGGTAAAAGAATTGCAATTAATTTAAGAATATTTCTTTTTCAATCGGACTCCTATTTTTATACGAAAAGGAAGATTGCAGGTTCTGAATGTCTCGGCAAAAACACATCGAAATTAATCTTAGCGGCCACCAAAGGAAAGTAATGAGCACAATCACGTACCTCTATTTTTGAGCAGCGCCGTCGTAAAGATCGTCGCCGCCATCTAAAATTCGCCTTCTCGAATTAACAGAATAATTTCTACTCCATTGTTATGGGATTTAGGCTTGATCTTGACAGAAATTATAAAACACATTTTTCATCATTTAACATCTTCATTTAACACACACATAGACATGAAACTATACAGTACGCATTTACGCCAGCACATCAGAACAAAAAGGTAGTTAATACTAGAAGTAATAAAAGAATCTCGAAATTAGTCCTTTGTCTCTCAACGATAAAAAAGTTTTTTAGAGTATTCCTCTGGTATGACAGTCGAACAAATTTTCTTCTTGTATCTTTGAGATTAAATTACAACATTTTTTAGTTCCTTTTCAATTCCAAGTTTGCTGACGAAACGTAATCAGAATAATTACACTGCAGCCCAAATAAGGCCAGATTCTCATTCAAAATGGTCGAAAATTCGATTTCTTAAATCGGATTTTTTGAAAGGTGTATGTGTCTAGAATGTTGGGACGATACAAATTTTTTAATCTGCGCATTACAAAAGTTTCTACAGACCATCAGTCGAAGCAGTGTCGCGGCCGCCGTGGGGCGCTCTCAACCGAAGACGTCCGTCTCATGTAGAAAGCGCACGTTCACAAAATGATATATATTGCAGTATGCATCCAAACATACATGCCGGAAACGCTGTGCAGGCTGCCGGACGCAGAAAATCCAGCTCAGCCAGATCGGCTTTTCTCGTCGGAAAAAACGAGGGAATTGCTCTCCGGGAACAGTTCGAGTTGATATACAGTCCTGGAATTACAGACTAAATGTAAGTAACGAAAACACTTTTTTGGTCAAAATCGGTCAAAACATAATTTTTGGTCCGCCATAATGGATTAGCCATTTTGAATTATGAAAATCTAACTACAGATGTGTGTTCAGCGACATCAAAAATATTCAGTAACATGTAGTTTTCATGCAAGTTGAACTAATAATACACATGAAACTTTGCCTAAACTTTAAACCGATTCCAGAATGAGATTTTCACTCTGCAGCGGAGTGTGCGTAGATATGAAACTTCCTGGCAGATTAAAACTGTGTGCCGGACCGAGACTCCAACTCGGGACCTTTGCCTTTCGCGGGCAAGTGCTCAACCAACTGAGCTACCCAAGCCCGACTCACGCCCCGTCCTCACAGCTTTACTTCTGCCAGTACCTTGTCTCTTACCTTCCAAACTTAACAGAAGCTCTCCTGCGAACCTTGCAGAACTAGCACTCCTGAAAGAAAGGATGTTGCGGAGACATGGCTTAGCCACAGCCTAGGGGATGTTTCCAGAATGAGATTTTCACTCTGCAGCGGAGTGTGCGCTGATATGAAACTTCTGGCAGATTGTGTGCCGGACCGAGACTCGAACTCGGGACCTTTGCCTTTCGCGGGCAAGTCCTCTACCAACTGAGCTACCCAAGCACGACTCACGCCAGGAAGTTTTTTAAACCGATTGTTCTTGAGAAACGATTTTTCAAAACTGCGTGCAGCAAAAATGAAAGCGGTTCAACCTCTAAATTTCTACCTTTGTTCCCCGAAAAGTAAACACTTTTCTTGGGAGCTTATACGTATAGTATATAAAATTTCTTAATATTAACTATTTCCTTATAAAGCCATAGAGAGTGAAGAAAACCCCAAAAATCTATCTCAAAGTACGAGTTGGCAGCATACCGTTAAATTTATGGTGCTCTCATTGCAGTTAGGTATAAGCTCCCACAAATTTAATGTAGTATCGACTGATATTATCCATTTTTGATTTCAGATAACTCCTGATGGTCTACATTGCACGCATCTGCGTACTTCATACTCGCAGGCCCTTGATCGAACCATCATTACGGGCGCTATTTTGTTTCTTTGTATTGAAAATCCAAACTAAACTTCAAAGTATGATCAATCATAATCCCCAAACAGGTCCTGTATATGTCTTTTCACTGTCTCAAAAAAAATTTGCAAAGTTTGCCCATTTTTTGCTCACTAGAATGGGAACTTGACCTTCTACATGTGTATGGACATTCAACAAATCACACTTAAGTGCCTGGCACAGGGTTCATCAAACCACCTTCACAATAATTCTCCATTATTCTAATCTCAAACAGCGCGGAAAAAACGAACATGCCTTAAATTTTGAACACCAGAAATGGCAGCAAGTAGCGAAACTTTGTTTATTGTGGGTATACAGTACGGTAGGAGGAATACATGATCACGTTTGTAGGAGATTTGATGCACACAGGGTACAAAGTTTAGCACACAGTGCTGCCACCTCTAGCAGCTACAATGGCTCTAACATGTCGAGGCAACAAATCGAACTGAGACTGGATGACAGATATACGTTGGTATCTCAGGCTGCCTCAACCAGACCTCGTCAGTCGTAATGAATGGCGGTTGGTGGCGTAGCAGCCGCTCTGTAGCCCACGACTATATGTTTTCAGCGGCGCTCCCGCGTCCAGAGTCGCCGTTGGACGCAGCGCTGTCGGCGCAGCTCTCAATGCTGCCGCGTCAGGGGAAGCCACACCATTGGTCGCCATGAAGGAAGTCCACGATAGAGCCCACCCAGAATACTGTGGCCAGCAGATGTGCGGCTGGCAGGGAATACGTGGGGAGAGCGGTAGTGGTGGGGGTTACGGGCAGCCGCTGTAGGGGAAATGCCGAGAAATGAAGGGGAAGTGCCATTTTCGACTGAAACCTGCGCTCACAGTTTTTCTAAATATCCAGTGGAGCCCTCCACGCCCACACTTGCGTGGTGGCTATTCAAAAAGGTCTGTCACCTCTGCTTTCATTTGCATCTTAAAAAAGTTCGCCAAAAATGTATTTTCGCATGGTTTGTTAACCGTTTGCAACTGTCAGGGAAGCATCACATGTGGCGAATTTTGGGTAAAATCTGCATATTACTGTTGTTGCCATGTTAAAATATGCTCATTTCGCCAAAGCACAGTTGAGTTTACACAGTGTCACCTCAGTAACACTTTGTGCAGACAAAATTGCAGGAGAATTCTCAGACAGTTTGTTAAGTTTATTAAGTGAGGAAATGATGAAAAGTAAGGTCAGTAGCTTATGAAAAAATATAATCTCGGCACAAATTCAACATGGAAGTCTTAATTACGTTGTTCTAAAGCCAATAGTATTTCTCGTTTCACCAGATATCAATGGGCCTTAAAAATTACATTCTTTCATTGAAAAAGTCAGTAGTTGGTGGAGTAACAGGGTAGGTAATCACATTTTACATAATAATCATATGGCAAAATAGTCTCTTCTTTGCATCATTTGATAAAATCTCAGTCTAGCTTTATCGCTGGCGTTGCGTGATGGCAAATGAGTGTGCTACATCAGATCAATTTTCCAGAGAGGTGACACATAGACCTCCACCCAAGTCTAAAGAATATGCACCATACGCAAAATTGTAACGACCCCTATTTTTAATTGCAAGCTTTTTTGAATATCACAGTAATTATAACCATTAACGAAATGATGGGCACATCATCATGAACCTGACATATAAATCTATAAGTAACGCAATTTTTTTTTTTTTCGATCCGGTCATCGCGGACAGGCCGGAAGGTAGCAAACACTGACGGTGTCTCTTTCTCAACAAACGAATGAGCTCGCCAAGCGCTTTGGACGAAAACTGTTCACTGCGCATCGACCACAGTATGCTGCGCGGACTCTGCTCCATCTGTCATCGCAGCGTCCGTGTGGATACTTCTCTTGCTGCACTTAAGTGTGATTTGCAGAATGTCCATGTAGATGTAGAAGATCAGGTTCCCATTCAAGTGAGCAAAAAATGGGCAAAGTTTGCAAATTTTTTTGAGACAATGAAAAGACATATAAAGGATCTGTTTGGGGATTATGATTGATCATACTTTGAAGTTTAGTTTAGATTTTCAATACAAAAAAAAACAAAATGGTGCCCATAATGATGGTTCGATTAGGGGCCTGCGAGTTTGAAGTACGCAGATGTGTGCAGTGTAGCCCCTCAGAAATCATCTGAAATCAAAAATGGATAATATCAGTCGATATTACATTAAATTTGTGGTAGGTTATACCTAACTGCAATGAGATCACCATAAATTTAATGATATGCTGCCAACGCGCACGTAGATATTTGGGTTTTTCTTCACTCTTTATGGCTTTATAAAAAAAAACAGTTAATATTAAGAAATTTTATATACTATACATATAAACTCCCAAGAAAAGTGTTTACTTTTCAGGGATCAAAGGTAGAAATTAAGAGGTTGAACCGCTTTCATTTTTGCTGCACGCAGTTTTGAAAAATCGTTTCTCAAGAACAATCGGTTTAAAGTTTAGGCAAAGTTTTATGTGTATTATTAGTTCAACTTGCATAAAAACTACATGTTATTGAATATTTTTGATGTCGCTGAACACACATCTGTAGTTAGATTTTCAAAATTCAAAATGGCTAATCCATTATGGCGGACGAAAAACTATGTTTTGACCAATTTTGACCATAATTTGATCAAAAAAAGTGTTTCGTTTCCTACGTTTAGTCTGCAATTCCAGGACCGTGTATCAACTCGAACTGTTCCCGTAGAGCTATTACCTCGTACTTCTTGGCGAGAAAAGCCGGTCTGGCTGAGCTGGATTTGCTGCGTCCGGCAGCCTGCACATGTTGTTCGCCAGGTTTTTCGGCTAAAAAGTTTGCACGCGCGCTGCAATATAAATCATTTTGTGAACGTCTCGTGACGCCACGACAAGTTTTCTACCTGAACCGGCCGCCTCCGGCTGAGAGTGGCCCACTGCTTGGAACAAGGGGCTGTAGAAACTTTCGTAACGCACGGGTTACAAAACCTTTTCGATCAACATTCTAGACACCTACACTTTTCAAAAAAATCTTAGGCAACTGCAGCTATAATAGCGAAGCGTGGGTCCCGTAAGCCGAGTATAGACAGAGGGCGTCACGCACCGCAGGGAATCCGCTCGCCTCTCGCTTTCGGCTGACTGACGCCAGCGTTAAGTACGGCCTGCGTGCTTCGTGATCGGCGGCGAGGCGTAATAATCGCCGCACTTCATACTCCTGGATGTGTAAAGCCTGTGGGTGTAGATAAATTAATGCTGTGTCCTCAGTGTTCTTCTGCACCATGGTAGATCAGTGGTTTCCAGTCTGCGGGGTGATTACCCCCTGTGGGGTAAAATGACATTTTGTAGGGGCTAAAAACTAATCGGTTCGAGTCTGTTTCAGTCACGAAACTAAATTATTTTTAAAAGATAATTGCTACCATCACAAGTTTGTAAGACTCTGATACACGTTATGATTAATTACTTTTTCTCAATTACTAGCATCAATACGGTAGAGGTTACAGGTTCCTCACGTAGTCCACCCACTACACACATATGCTGCGCTTTGTCCCACACATTGCTGACGATAAAAGAGAGACATATACGTAACAAATGCTAAATATCTCAAGAAAATGTCTTCTCCAGGTTGTAGATAGTACCTGCAGCGGTCCAGAAATTGCTTCATTACTTGCTTCGAGACAGATAAATGAATTAAACAAGAACATGACACAGCAATAACTAAACTGAAGAGCAAAAGAAATGGTACACCTGCGTAATGTCGTGTAGAGCCTCCGCGAGCACGCAGAAGTGCCGCAACCCGACGTGGCATGGACTCGACTAATGCCTGAAGTAGAACTGGAGGGAATTGACGCCATGAATCCTGCAGGGCCGTCCATAGATCCGCAAGAGTTCGAGGAGGCGGACATCTCTTCTGAACAGCACGTTGCAAGTCATTCCAGATACGCTCAATAGCGTTCACGTCTGGGGAGGTTGGTAGCCGGCTAAAGTGTTTAAACTCAAAAGAAAGTTCCTGGAGTCACTCTGTAGCAATTCTGGACGTGTGGTGTGTCGTACCGTACTGCTCGAACTGTACTGTTTGTTATGCTTCGACTTTGTTAATGTGAGATAACCTTGTTATTCTGCCAGCAGTACGTATCTAAGACGACGAACTTACTCTTCATCAGATCGCGAGCTACACACTCGAAGATTGTCTCTCACATACATCCGAATATGAGTCAGTGATTACAGATGCTTGTACGCTTTCCCCGTCTGAATGTGGTCACTAGTTCTCTAATGTACGAGTAAATATAGTTACTTTTGAAACCAGTTTTATAATCTGCCGCAATCGCATTCGTTGATTTCTCCGTTGCTATACCAATCCAGAGATCTCGCTTAACTGCAGTATTTTTACGATCCGCCATCTCGGCTAGTCACAATACAGTTTTTCTCTACAAATCACTTATTTAGCGTATTGTCAGTTCGTTTATGAAAACTCACCATTTAATTATAACATTCTTCACTCATCAGAGATATGTGAGCTTATAATATCATAATATTCCAAACTTTTGCATTTTTGGTTTATAACCCACCTAATCTGTCTTCAGAGATCACAACCAGTTCCGCTGAGTTGAATGATACAGTTTCCGATACGTAATATCCACCTCTCACAGTAAATGCAAATTGTCTTTAAATTTCAGCATTCGCTTAACTGAACCGTTTGTAACGTTATACATAATGTATATTTCAGTATCAGATTTCAGTTTGAACCGATGTTCTATCACCCATCAGATCTATTTCCCATTTACGTAGGGTTTCATCAACCAAAGATAACTTTTACTTTCTCTTTAGCTTCAATAAGAATCTCGTCTTTTGGGTGGCCGAGCGGTTCTAGGCGCTTCAGTCTGGAACCGTGCGACCGCTACGGTCGCAGGTTCGAATCCTGCCTTGGGCATGGATGTGTGTGATGTCCTTAGGTTAGTTAGGTTTAAGTAGTTCTAAGTTCTAGGGGACTGATGACATAAGATGTTAAGTCCCATAGTGTTCAGAGCCATTTGAACCATTTGAATCTCGCCTTTAATAACGTAACTTCCGAAAATCGGATTAATCTTTCCAATATTCCGTATTCCTGGATTTCCGGAAGGCTTTTGCCACTGTGCCACACAAGCGGCTCCTAGTAAAATTGTGTGCTTATGGAATATCGTCTCAGTTATGTGACTGGAATTGCAATTTCCTGTCAGAGAGGTCACAGTTCGTAGTAACTGACGGAAAGTCAACGAGTAAAACAGAAATGATTTCTGGCGTTCCCCATGGTAGTGTTATAGGCCCTTTGCTGTTCCTTATCTATATTAACGATTTTGGAGACAATCTGAGCAGCCGTGTTCGGTTGTTTGCAGATGACGCTGTCGTTTATCGACTAATAAAGATTTAAAAAAACTGCATAACGATTTAGAAAAAATATCTGAATGGTGCGAAAAGTGGCAGTTGACCCTAAATAACGAAAACTCTGAGGTCATCCACAAAAGTGCTAAAAGTAACTCAAACTTCGGTTACACGATAAATCAGTCTAATCTAAAAGCCGTAAATTCAACTAAATACCTAGATATTACAATTACGAACAACTTAAATTGGAAAGAACACATAGAAAATGTTGTGAGGAAGGCTAACCAAAGACTGCGTTTTATTGGCAGGACACTTAGAAAATGTAACAGACCTACTAAGGAGACTGCCTACACTACGCTTGCCCGTCATCTTTTAGGATACTGCTGCGCGGTGTGGGATACTTACCAGATAGGACTGACGGAGTATATCGAAAAAGTTCAAAGAAGAGCAGCACGTTCTGTATTATTGCGAAATATGGGAGAGAGTGTCACAGAAATGATACAGGATTTGGGCTGGAAATCATTAAAAGAAAGGCGTTTTTCGTTGCGACGGAATATTCTCACGAAATTCCAATCACAAACTTTCTCCTGCGAATGCGAAAATATTTTGTTGACACCGACCTAAAAGGGAGGAACGATCACCACGATAAAATAAGGGAAATCAGAGCTCGCACGGGGAAGTATAGGTGTTCATTCTTTCCGCGCGCTATACGAGATTGGAATAATAGAGAATTGTGAAGGTGGTTCGATGAACCCTCTGCCAGGCACTTAAATGTGATTTGCAGAGTGTAGATGTAGATTTATTGAAATATCCTCTTTGAAAAATTACCAAGATCATCAGAACAGAAGATCTGCTAAAAATTCAACACTCTATGAATGTTTTATCCGAACACTTGCGTACAGCGTCGTGTCACCTTGTAACTTTTAACTACAAGCGCAGATACCAGCTCTTAACATTTCAGACAAAGTTTTGTGGGGGGCATTCAGTAAGTAAGGAAACATATTTTTGTCTTTTATTCCGGATTCCGATGCATCATATTATTCCCTACTCCGTTGGTTACGAAATCATATTTTTCAATAAAATCTCCAATCCATGCGACAGACTTATGCCACCTAACGGGAAGGCCTGTGTGCCCGCATGGTACCACTCCACCGGTCGACGCCAGAGCCAACGTCTTGCTGAATCAATAGCCTCCCCATGATCCACGTACTGCTTCCCGCAGAGTGCGTCTTTCATAGGGCCAAGCAGATGGAAGTCGGATGGTGCGAAATCCAGGCTGTAGGGTGGATGAGAGAGAGCAGTCCAGTGAAGTTTCTGGAGCTTCTCTCGGGTGCGTAGACTTGTGTCAGCACTGTCAACAGTTGTGTCCCACTGTGCAGCGACGTGTTTGATTGTGATCCACCGATCGCCTCTAATGAGAGTGTCCACACGTTCCACATTGCAGGAGTCACAGCTGTGGGCGGCCAGCCGGCACGTGGTGTATCGGAAAGGTTTGCGCGGCCTTTTCGCTATGACAGACGCTTCGCTCAACGACTCAGCATGCTTTTATTCACTGCCATGTCTCCGTAGGTAGTGCGCAAGCGCCTATGAACATCTGCTCTGGTTTTTCGCCAAAAGAAACTCAAAGACACATCTCTGCTTGGAACTCACCTCCGTTACAGATGCCATTTTGAAGGCTACGAGCAGCTCCGTTACCTATCTGAACTTAATGAATGTATAGTGGTTGGTGTGGGAAAATTCTACCATGTCCCACAACAAATTTCACATTTTTTCAACTGAAACTGGCTGAGAAAAAAAGTGTTGGCCTACTTATTGAAAGTCCTTCGTGCAATACAAATTATATATTTCTTATTTTTTTTAATTTTTAACAAAAACAGGTATTTGCGAACTTCCAGCATGCTGGAGTAGCTCGAGTCAGCAACTTCTGTTTATCAATAGAACAAAAAACTAGTCCAAGTTGCAGATTTTTATTTTTTATTCATTCGATGACTAGTTTCGGGCCGGTCAGGGTGCCCGAGCGGTTCTAGGCGCTTCAGTCCGGAACCGCGCGACCGCTACGGTCGCAGGTTCGAATCCTGCCTCGGGCATGGATGTGTGTGATGTCCTTAGGTTAGTTAGGTTTAAGTAGTTCTAAGAGTTCTAAGTGATGACCTTAGAAGTTAAGTCCCATAGTGCTCAGAGCCATTTGAACCATTTTTGTACTAGTTTCGGGCGGAGACCCATTTTCAAATCATCGTAACGAAGTAGAAAATGGCATTTCCGAAGATGTCAAATTCGTCCTACTGAAAAATAGGAATAGCAAGAAGATGACGCTCTTGGCATGTTCTTCATCCCTCTAGCCACCGACGTGGCACAAATTACATTCACATACAATTTTAAGTCATAATTGCATTGAAACACGTATTCGACTTATCACATATTGTTGAAAAGACCAGCAATGATACGACTCTATATTTCGTATCACTATATGTTCTGTAAAAGTTTGCACACATTTTGATTGCAGAATTGCGCCGAAATTGCCTGTGAAAATGAGAAAAAAGTTCCTAGACAAGTACTCATCGCTAAAAACACAGTACCTCTTGCCGCACCTCGTAATGTTGAATCTGCAGTTTAGTAGAGCCGGGGACAATCATTGCTAGAGATTCCAGAGAATTTTGTGTTGAATTAAAGCCTGTACCCAGATTCCAAGAGGAAGGAAGTGCCCTCTCCCCCCATTTCCCCAGCCCCGGTCTTACGATCGTCTGTGTGTACGAGTATAGGATGGCGAGGCTTGGAAGCCGACTTCACCTCCAGGCAGTGGGGGGCGCCTGCTGTGGTGAGAGCCGGTGTACAGCAGGGCGGCGCTGTTCTGCGGTTTGCATAGCGATCAGGCGACACGGATTTCTTTTGTTGCAATCAGAATTTTGACGACCCTCACTGAGCAGTCGTAAAGACTGGTAGGAGTAACGTTCGGCAGCGGCCAAGATGCGCGGTCGCACTGTAAGCAGTCGTGAAGTTTTAATTATAGCTGCGAAAGAATACAGGTAGAAAGTTAATTTTTTTTGTTTACAAGTGCGTGTGTGCAGAGCTTGTACACAATGAGATTCCCGCGGCGCACGGTGCCGTAGAATGCCGCTAGAGGAGCCAAAACTGCATGGTGCGGCCTATCCATAAAACACTACTACTGCTACTACTACTACTACTACTACTACTACTAGGTTGGCCACACAAACCATCGTCGGTTTCTGGGCTCTGCAGCCAGCCTCCTCCATACTCCTCGGTCCCTGTACGAGGATTATCCGGACACTAAGGTTACAATGAATGTAGCTTTAATATGGGATGTCCGTGGGGGATCAGAACAATCAGTAGCTCGTCGATTAGTGTTTTGGTGACAGAAGTGAGCGTTCTCATTCCGGCTCCCGCCAAGTGTGCAGTGTGCGTTGAAATTCGCTACCTAAATCCCAATGACATGAACGCCGCTGCAATTCGTCACGAAATTGATTCAGTTTGTGGAGAGCACGTAATGTCAAGGCAGCATGTGACGAAATGGATACGGAATTTCAATTTTGAAAGGACGGAAATTCACGATAAAAACCGAAGCGAAAGGCCGTCTGTTGTGACTGATGATGTGGTGCAGAAAATTGAAGAATATCTTCTCTCTGATAGCCGTTCGACAATTGACGACATGCATGCAGTTTGCTCATGAAAGCGTAACTGGTCAACTAAATTACCACAAGTTTTGTGCGCGATGGGTGCCCAAGATGCTTAACACAAAATGAACACAGCCAGTGAAGCTCGCGAATTTCTTGACAGGAGATGAAACTTGGGCTTATCACCATACTCCAGAGAGCAAACGACAATCAATGCAGTGGCGCCATACTCTTTCTCCTTCAGCTAAAAAATTCAAAACTCAGCAAACAGCGAGGAAAGTCATGATCTCATTCTTTTGGGAAAGAAAAAGGGTTCTGCTCATTGATTATTTGGAAAGAGATGAAACAATAAATGCTGCAAGATATTGTGAGACCAGAGCCGTGCAAAATGAACGTCGCGGGACACTGACAACGCTAGTCTGTCACCTTCAGGTCAAAGTGCGTCCACACACCGCTCATGCAACACAAGAGTTGTTGACTTCATTTGGTTGGGATGTTTTAGGCCACCCCTCTCACAGCCCCTATCTCGCACCTAGTGACTATCATCTGTTCACTAAACTGAAGGAACACCTTTGTGGAAAACGCTTTTCCAACGACGACGAGGTGAGAATCAAAGTGAAGAACTGCTGAGACAGGGGTGGGAGACGTCTATGACACAGGAATCAAAAAGCTCGTCCCACGGATGAAAAAATGTATGGAGGTAAATGGTGATTATGTGAAAATATAATACAAGATCTATAGTATAACGTATGTGAATTTCATTAAAATAAATTCATTTTTTTACTTCAAAAATTCTTGTAACCTTACTTTCCGAATTAGCCTCATAGTCTCCTCCAAGTAGTCCCATCTTACACACATCCTCTCTAGTTCCGTCAGTCCAACCCGGCCGTGGTCTTTCCCCCGGTCTGTGGCCTTCCACGAGCTGCCTGGTGATCTGGCCTTCTCGCCGCATTACCTGCCCGTACCACCTCAGTCTCCTCTCGCTAATCACAAACACTGTGTCCAGCTGGCTTGTACAACTCCTGCAATTCGCGGTCTTTCCGTTTTCTCCAGCCATTCGGCCCAAAATCTGTCTTAGAACAACTTTCTCAAACGTCAGGCGTTTTCCTACCTTCTGTGTCACAGTCCAGGTCTCTGTTCTGTATAGGACGAGAGGTTGTCGTATTTCTGTCCAGTAAGTCCTAATCTTTGTGGGTCTCGATAGAAGCCGGAACTTCAACAGCTTTCCGAGTGCAAACATTGACCTTTGTGCTGCCTGAATCGTTGTCATTATTTCCTGGTCTATCTCATTCCTTTCACTGAGTACTGCCCCTTCACTCAGTACTGCCCCAAGACATTTGAGCTCTCCTACCCTTTCAAAGACCTTACCATCTAACAGGCTCGGATCTAGGTGGAGAGTGGAGGGGGCGGGGGTGGGGGTGGGGTGGGGGGGGGGACCGGAGAACTGCCCCGGGCGGCAATTCCAGGGGGCGTCAAATTTTATATTCTTAAGAAAAATCCTTGTTTCACAAAGCGCCTAGCATCCAGCGCTCGTTGGTCTACCGATTGTTCATATGATTTTGGAATAAATCCGTGTTGGTATTTGAACACATTATTTGTTGATATCTGAAGGAATCATAAGTTAATTTTTGAATGTTTGTGTAGTGTGCATAATGTCTCTGCCAGGAGAATCCCCGTCACATCTAGAAATAAAAAACTTTCCCGGAGATAAAAGGGGACTGGGCTATACGAGCTGAGGCGAATAAATCCGAACGGGTAATGCCAATCGCTTTTTGTTTATGTGGTTGATTGGGTGTTCGAATACGAAGCGTTGTTATAATTACTAGCGAAATCCATAGGTTCAGACTACCAGCGTGAAAATAAACGACTAACAGGAATAACAAGTAAGATTACGTATTATCTACTCTGCGTATCCAAGAAAATGAAATTCTGACAAAAACTTTTTGCAGAACGCTACACTACTAAGGCCCAGTTGTATAGTTCACGGTTAGCAGCTCCTTAAGTTTTACTCTAGGAACAGGGCAGAAAACGCGTCGTACGAATATGTAATAAGGCCTAACCGGAGAATAAACGCGGCATAACTAAACCGGTGATTCTGGCAGGGTTACTGAAGCTAATCCGAAGAATAAGTTTTGACAATGGCAGGAATAGTTTCAGAATTATTTATAGTATGTTTGTTAGAAAGAGGGAGAAGAAGAAATGGGGAGCTCACATAAATTATTGTGCGCTGATGACCCCGCTGTTTATCGCCCGTAAACCTCAAACACACACACACACATAAATTATATGGAAGAATATGAAGATTCGAAATTTATTAAAACCTAGCAGATCACTCCTGAAAGAAAGGTTACTGCGGATACATGGCTTAGCCACAGCCTGGAGGATGTTTCCAGAATGAGATTTTCACTCTGCAGGTTCGCGGGAGAGCTTCTGTAAAGTTTGGAAGGTAGGAGACGAGGTACTGGCAGAGGTAAGGCTGTGAGGACGGGGCGTGAGTCGTGCTTGGGTAGCTCAGATGGTAGAGCATTTGCCCGCGAAAGGCAAAGGTCCCGAGTTCGAGTCTCGGTCCGGCACACAGTTTTAATCGGCCAAGAAGTTTCAGTAATTCATCAGCTTTCAATATTTTGCACGACATATTGAGCATGGCAAGGATCGCCACCCGCAGGTTGATAAACAGGTCCTGGAATGCTGTAACCTCCCCACAATAAAATAATATAAATAATATTCACATTTAGCGTAACTACCCAACAGTGAAAATATGTATAGCATTGACATTTACTGTAACCTAGCAACACTTTATTATTCCGTAACCTACCAATAATAACGTGACTAATTTCTCAATAAAATTGTGGCTCACTTATAACCTTTCAATAATTGACTGTGAATTTAAACTGGTAAATTTTGGACGTCAGTAGTGCTGCGTCATGGCCCTGAAAGATCATTCTGAATAAATAGAAAATTCTTACCTCAATAAGGTCGCAGGATAACGCGTATATATCTGCTCCTATAAGAAATTTTTCTGGCTCAGCCCTGTGCAATGCTGGCCGATAGATTTGTCATGTATAAAAGGAAACAACTGATTTTTCTTTACAATAATCGGGATGACCATGGATTGGAGAAATTAGTAAATTCTTTAAATTGAGATGAATGATTATCAAAAGTTAATTTTTTTATAAGAAAGATTGTTATTAAGAGATTTTTTAAAAAACATTTACATGGGGCTTGACATAACAATACTACATATGCGCGAGGCTGCTTTTACCTTATACTACAATGCCCAGGCACCGCCATCGCTCCCCATGACCTTCCCAGCCAACTGGAGACACCAGACTGCTCGCTAGCAACTACTTACTCCAACTGCTACACAGTTCCTACTGCAGTCAACACTGCTCTTTGGTCTGAGATTCTCTTACATATCGCAGACAGCGCGTGAGCAATCCATCGAAATTACATCTGCTTGAGTGCGCTAGCAACAAATTCCTTAATCATGGACCTCTTACATAACCCTCCACTGGGGGGGGGGGGGCAAAAATTTGGCAGCGATGGTGAGTCAATTGGACTTGCCATGAGCAACAATTTTTTCTATAATCTATTTAGTTAACTAAGTCTACAGTGACAGAGTATATACATATATACAACATTATTGATAAATAATATAAGTACAGAACATATTGAAATGAAATAGAGTGCACAAGCACTGAGTACAAAATATATTACCAAATGACATAAAGTGCACATGCACCGTATAGGTCTTTACCATTTTACAAGAATTTAAACATATTGAGAAATGTAATAAAGTGCACACGCACTGTTAACGTCTTTAGCATATTTAGGAGAATTGATCATACTAACAAATGAAATGAAGTGCACACGCACTGTATATGTCTTTATCATTTTGCAAAAATTTAAACGCACTGTATAAGTCTTTACCAATTTATAAGAACTAGGAAAGGAATGGGAAGGATTGCATCATGGTTGTATCACAGTAGGTTGCACGTAGCTGCACTGAAAGTCCATATCTTTCCACAGAAGCACAACACCAAATGAGACAATCTGAAGTTCTCTTCCTGAATTATTTATCAGTGTAGCCAAGACACTGAAATGTTGCATTAATATTGTGTGTTATCATTTAGGTAGTACATTAGGTACACCAAACAGTAGGACCATAATAACATCTCCATCATTCAAGGTGGTGGACAGCTTGATAAGTCAACACCACATTCTTGTAGAATCCATTTTCTTACATCAACGTAGAATTAGTGCAAAAACCAAATGTAGTGCTCCATGATCATGAGGTTGGACAGGACATACGGATATTGCAGTAATTGGTGGTAATTAGGTCAGAAGGTGAAGGATACATTAAGTCTTATGCTAGTCATCATTCAGAATTACACTAGTGTATCAACCGATTTGAGTAATTATTGGCACTCATTGGCTAGTTACTAAACATTTGTATGTATGTATGGAGTATTACAGAACATTATTCATAAGTCATCTTATTACAGTAATCATTGGCATCATAACTCATTACAGTAATTATTACAGAACATTATTCATAAGTCATCTAATTACAGTAATTAATGGCATAGCATATTCATGACTCATCTGATTACAGTAATTATTGGCATTCATTGGCATTGCATTTATGCATAAGTCATTTCGTTACAGTAATCATTGGCATCATAAGACATCTCATTACAGTAATCGGTGGCATTCATTGGCCAGTTACTAAACATGTAGCAAGGATTGAGCATTACAAAACACTATTCATAACTCATCTGATTGTAGTAATTATTGGCACTCATTGGCCAGTTACAAAGGATTCATATAGTTTTACAAAACATTATTCAGTATTATTCACAAGTCATCATTCAAAACAGGAGTTATTGAGTGTAGCATCAAGCTGCTAGTGTTTATATATGATATCATGTAAGTGACATAAGACATATTTAACATGTAAGACATTGTAACTATTACTCAAGGTCTGTAGTCCAATAACATAGACAGAATGGAATCAATACATCAGAAAAATTTGCATTAAATTTAGGAATAGAAATATATCTTTAACTGGTAGCATTATTTAGTTATATACTGATAATAGCTGGGACTGGTAATAATTTATTTATTTATTTATTTATTTATTTATTTTGCTAGCAACGCATTGCTTTGGGATCGATAATTAATTGCTGGGGCATGAAAATATTTGCTTTTGACTTATTGCTGAAAATAAGGATAAATAACGTCATTCGTCATGCGTCAGCTGTAGCAAGGTTATGAAACAAGTACAGTATATGTGATCACATTCATAAATGATAGACACAACTGGTTAAAAAATGCGAGTACTAGAACAGGTTTAATAAGTAACTGCTTATAGCATATTAAAATCATGAAAAGCTTCTCGTGGAAAAAATACAAAATGGATTATTGAGCTGAAAGAAGAAATGCATATTATGCTGAAAAGTAGTGAACTTCGAATTAACAGGTAATGAAACGTGTACTTAATATGTATGTACTCTAGCTGTCTTGTGACATAAGACATACTGTCAAAAGGAACTGCAACAAAGACTTAAATAACTACATAGCATTTCTTAACTAACAGAAAATATATAAACTTCATCCTTATCATCATCTGCAAAGAAAAACTTCATTATCCGTATTACCATGTACTTCATATAACTATTCATCATCATTTATTATCATCTGCAAAAAAATAGACACTTCATTATTCATATTCATATTACCATTTACTTCATACAACTATTCATTATCATTCGTTACTTCATATAGTATAGAGTTTCTTACTTCTAGCATATATCATCACTAAAATTAACATCTGTAGTTCTGTCTGACAGCCTGCATCAATCGCCTCATATTCTGAAAGAAAAATAATTAGTCAAGACTGCTATCATACGATGTGTATAGTATATTCTGGTTAATGCTTGTTAATTCTGATCCATTTACTCTTCATGACAAGATATTGCATTTTCTTTCTTTCATTCTGATTGTAAAATTTCCATTTCATAGTAAACCACTGTGGTTGTTAACTTTATTTCTTTTACACGGTATTTCTTTCTGAAAATGATGAATAAGGATTAATATCTTGCATTTAAATCATATACTCATTAAATAAAAACTTGTTTATAGTGATATACCTAGGCATACAGAATAGCATGACAGAAAACGTATTATGTCAAAAACATTGACAATTTTCAAGTGCAAAAATGTACACACAGTATCATAATGTAGTAGCAAAAAATGTAGACTAGTCAAGATATTGAGATGTCATAAGGTGGTGGTTGGTGGGATGTTTAAGGGGGACTAGATGTCATAAGGCAAAATGTCAAAGTCCACTGGTGTTTGTTATATCTAAAAGATTACATAGTGCATACAGACAAAAATTCTACTTTCGATAGGAAAACAATCATACATACACAAAAAATGGAAAATGTGCACGGTCTGATGTCTAACGACAAGAAAAGCGACCTGCTAACCTTACCTTGCCGGGCACTTGCCAAGAAAAAATATAATCATCATCAGTAAGTGGTCATATAAATATCTGGAAATGGCATTACAGTGTGATAAATCATAAAGTATGTTCATACAATAAAGGGTTTAATATTGGAGACATGGTGATTGCCTTTGCTATTTCTGGTTCTCAAAGTTTCGACGTGTACTACATTGGGATGAGGAATGCTGCGAATTCTGTATGGACCTGAGTATAGAAGCTCAGATTTACTGCATCTACTCTTTCCTCTGTTGGATAAATAGTGCGTGCGTACTAATATCTTCTGTCCAATGTGAAAGTCACGGCGTGTACAAACCTGTTTTTGCTGTCTTCTCCGGCGCCCTGCGGCACGTTTGATGTTGTTGGGCGCAATGTGAATTATTTCATGGTGGCGTAGTCGACGAGATATAGGAAAAGATACTAATTCTTTAATTTTGTTAGGTGGTTCAACATTTTTCAATATAACAGTCGGAGATAGCATAGTAGATTCATTTGGTATGGAGTTAATTACATCCTGGAATGAGCGTATGTGTGTATCCCAATCAATATGTTTTTATGGCAGTATATTCTACATAGTTTACCAATTTCTTTCATTAGTCGTTCAGAAGGGTTCGAAGAAGCGTGATACCTGGATATATAGATCGGAGAAATGTTTCTAGCTCGTAACATACGTGTCCATATCGCAGAGCGAAATTGTGGTCCACTGTCGGAAATTACTTTCAATACATGCCCTACATGAAATAAAAAAATGTTTTACAAATGCATTCGAAATAGATTTAACAGTAGCTATGCGTAACGGAGTGAAGGCAACAAATTTCGAAGTGAGTTCAACAGCGACAAAGATATAGCGAAAACCTCTAGCAGTTCTGGGAATTGGACCAAAAATGTCTACAGCGGCCATAAGTCTCAATTTAACGGGTACAATGGGATGTAACGGAGGAATATGTAAATACGTGTCTGATTTTGCTTTCTGGCAGATTTTACATGACGCTAAAACTCGTCGAATACGTTTCTCCATTATGGCAAAATAACATCTCTGTCTCAGTATAAGAAAACATTTACTGGCTCCGTAATTTGCGTCACGTAAATGAGTATACCAAATTAATTTGTTAACAAGTTCGTCTGGAATACGTAATAACCAGTTGTTGCTGTCAGCGTGAGAGCGGCGAAACAGAATGTTCTTGCGTACTGTATAATAGCTTCTAATGGTAACGTTATTCCTATCTTGCCAAAGGTGTTTAACTTCTTTCCACACGTTGTCTTTGCTCTGCTCTTGTGCTATGTCTCCTAATGACGACGAAATGAAAATTTCAAATGCAACTTGTTGAATATACATGACGCTGAAATTTGCTTGGCAGAAGTTGGTTGCGATGTTTTGCTGATTGTTGCTGAGAGAACGGGATAGCCCGTCTGCTACAATATTTTGTGTACGGATATACGGAATAGGATAATGTTTAGCTTTAAATATGTCATTCTGTTTTACTTTAAATTCATACATAAAACCGGACATCGTACCAGGGATGTTGTCAAACACTGGAGCTAGCTGTAAAAGAATATTGCATAGCTCTGTACGTTCGTCGTCTGTCTTTCGTTGCTCTGTTTAACTTTATCAGAAATCATTTGTATAACGTCATGGTCGGCTTCGTCTGATGTATTGTAGTTGTGAACATACGTATCTGTGAACAATGTGGAATGACAGTCTATGTTACGCGATGTAGAAATGACCTCTGTTCGATTAATTGCCTGTTCTTCTGCAGATAAAGCGTGCTGAAATTCTAATGCCAGTTGTATATTTTCATCCTTTAATATTAAATAGGAATTTTGAAAGTCATGTTGTACCAAAAATTTCGTACCTAAAATAACGTCTGTTGTCAATAAGGGAACAATCCAAAAATTTGAGTGGAACGTATGACCTGCAATACAAAACGATAAGTGTGTATGTAATTTTACATCTACTCCTTTACCAGATACTGCTCCTTTTACTTTTTTTGCCTAATGGTAGCGTAGGATAGGTGTTCTCTTTGTTCAAATGGTTCAAATGGCTCTGAGCACTATGGGACTCAACTGCTGAGGTCATTAGTCCCCTAGAACTTAGAACTAGTTAAACCTAACTAACCTAAGGACATCACACACATCCATGCCCGAGGCAGGATTCGAACCTGCGACCGTAGCGGTCTCGCGGTTCCAGACTGCAGCGCCAGAACCGCGCGGCCACTTCGGCCGGCGTTCTCTTTGTTACATTCGTTGAATGTTTCTTCGTTTATAACTGACATATGTGATCCAGAATCGATTACTGCTAAAAATGTGGATGCTCCAATCTTTACTTCAATTACAGGGTGGGAAATGGCTTGTGGAATAACTGGTTTTTCATGCAAAAGTGTGTCTCGGATGTCCTCAAAAGTAATAATATTTTCGTGAACAAGATTCTGTCTGTAAAAAGTATTGCTTACTTTGCTGGAAGATGCAACCTGTACTGTATCTAGTCAAATTCTTTCTGACGTGCTGTTATTTGCGGGAGGATGCTGTGGCATTTCGACTATTTGTACTGTTCTGTTATTTCTTCCTGACGTATTACGTTCGGGATGATACCGACTGTCTGGTTCATTCATGATAATCTGTTGTTGCGGATGATTCTGTTGCTGGTAAGACCGACTGTTACGCTGAAAATTGTGCTCATTACTTTTATATCTGTCATAATAATCATTGCTATACGGCGCATTGCGATATGAGTTGAAATGGTGTGTTTTCTGTACATACTGATTTCCTTGTTGCTGTGCGTTACTATTTGGTGGAGCCGACACTATACGTGTAGGCGGCGAAACATTAAAGCTTGGTTGACCTTGCAGACTACATTGTTGGTTAGGTATGCAACTGGCTGGTTTTGTTGCTGCTGCGGGGAAAAGCTTCTATTGTTACCAAAATCTGTTTGCAATTGCTGAAAAGTTTGTACTTACTGATGATTAAAATTTTGTCGGTTATTAAAATTACGCTGGTAGTTCTTGTCATTTCGGGAGCGTATAATGATAAATGTCACTTTCAGATAAAACTTGTCGTATCAGGTTTTCTGTACTCATTCCTAATCCTAGATAGATCCATAGCTGAAGAACTGTTTTTATAGATATAAAGGATAGTAAAAGAGTAGGCAACAGTGCAGAAAACTAAACAAGAAACAGCACTACTATGGCTCGGGGCCCTGTGCACGCTACGGCACATATTCATCGAAGTTGAATGAATCCCCTGAGGTCTCTTACGCGCTGAAAATAAATTTTAGTTCAAATGGCTCTGAGCACTATGGGACTTAACATCTATGGTCATCAGTCCCCTAGAACTTAGAACTACTTAAACATAACTAACCTAAGGACAGCACACAACACCCAGCCATCACGAGGCAGAGAAAATCCCTGACCCCGCCGGGAATCGAACCCGGGAACCCGGGCGTGGGAAGCGAGAACGCTACCGCACGACCACGAGATGCGGGCAATAAATTTTAGTATCTGCGCTGAAGGCAATGCCGGTGAAAATTCAAAAGCAAATTGTTGTATGCAGTCCAAAGAGTGTATCTGTGTTCTGTCATTCTTAAATTCCTTAAATTTTCTCAGCGATAGAGAATGTTTGTAATCAAAATTATCGTCTCTGAGTGTCTGAGCACGTTCAGGATTGCATGAGAATCTATTTGTCTGTGTCTGTTCGAAATCTAAGTCACGTACTCTCTCTAAATTACCTAAGTTATACTGGCTGTGTGAGTGTGACAAATGTTCAAAATTTGGCGTATACTGTGACGTGTTAGAGACTGCAACATTTTTCATCTCTGTCACTTTAAAACGTTCGTCAATTTTGCTTTTCTGTTGTTCAAATTTCGTATCTACTTTCGCATCCAGCGTGTGTGAAAGTTCTGCTGACATTAATTTAAACTCGTCGCGTAACTGTGTTGCGTTTTCAGAACATTGTTTAGTGACTGCACTACTTTCATCTCTAAGTAATTTCGTTGTGGCTACATGTGTACTACTTAATTCTTGTGCAACAGATCTAATTTCTTCACTACTGTTCCTAGCACAAGCCTTAATTTCCTCACGTAATTGTTCTTTAGTATTATGACGTTGCACGGTAACGGCTGTAATCTGTTCACTAAGTTGTTTGTTCTGTTCGTTAAGGTTGTCGTGTTTTTCATTCGACTGTTTGAAACTTTCATTAAGTTGTTTGCACGATTCAGTAAGTTGTTTGAAATGGTTGTCGTATTTTTCATTAATTTGTTTGAAATGGTTGTCGAATTTATCATTGAGTTGTAGTAATAATGCGATAACTTGATCCCAGCCAAAATTAGCTGCTGTATTCTCTGTGCTGTGTGATGGTGTATCTGCATGTGTCACGTTTTGTGTAACCATTTGGTCATTGTCTGATTCACAAAAAGGTTTGCCAATCGGATGTGCACTGTTGGTCACTACATCGGAATCAAATAAATCTGACATATTTTGAGCACATTGTTCACCTTCGTTAGAAACAATTATCTGTTCGCTACGTAAACTTTGCAAATCAGGCGTGTCAAACTGGACAGCGTTCATTGTAACGGAACGTGCCGCGTCATCAATTGTTACATTTACGGTGGACATAATTGAACTGATTGCTCATCATTAGGATCAAAATCATTACTAGTGATCGGCACGCACTGATTATCTGTAATTAGGGGATTATCACTATTACACTGAGTGTCGCTAGTATTATCGGTCAAATTATTCGAGTCGGCTTTTTCACTCATTGCACATCGCGATGTACTGTTAGCAGTTTTTCGCGGCATTTTCACAAGTCAACGATAAGCACAAAATCAAACAAAGACAAAGCAAAAATGGAACAAATACAGTGACAACAAAGAGCAATAAATTGCCGATGATCTGTGAATGAAAGGGTGACAAATCAGTAAATGCGTTGCGCCAGATGCAAACTACATTTAACAATAGTGTAAGTAAGAGCAGATATATGACTACTTCTCAGAAATTCACAAAAATACGATCCTGGCCGGTTGTCGCCAAGTGTAACCTCCCCACAATAAAATAATATAAATAATATTCACATTTAGCGTAACTACCCAACAGTGAAAATATGTATAGCACTGACATTTAGTGTAACCTAGCAACACTTTATTATTCCGTAACCTACCAATAATAACGTGACTAATTTCTCAATAAAATTGTGGCTCACTTATAACCTTTCAATAATTGACTGTGAATTTAAACTGGTAAATTTTGGACGTCAGTAGTGCTGCGTCATGGCCCTGAAAGATCATTCTGAATAAATAGAAAATTCTTACCTCAATAAGGTCGCAGGATAACGCGTATATATCTACTCCTATAAGAATTTTTTCTGGCACAGCCCTGTGCAATGCTGGCCGATAGATTTGTCATGTATAAAAGGAAACAACTGATTTTTCTTTACAATAATCGGGATGACTATGGATTGGAGAAATTAGTAAATTCTTTAAATTGAGATGAATGATTATCAAAAATTAATTTTTTTATAAGAAAGATTGTTATTAAGAGATTTTTTAAAAAACATTTACATGGGGCTTGACATAACAATACTACATATGCGCGAGGCTGCTTTTACCTTATACTACAATGCCCAGGCACCGCCATCGCTCCCCATGACCTTCCCAGCCAACTGGAGACACCAGACTGCTCGCTAGCAACTACTTACTCCAACTGCTACACAGTTCCTACTGCAGTCAACACTGCTCTTTGGTCTGAGATTCTCTTACATATCGCAGACAGCGCGTGAGCAATCCATCGAAATTACATCTGCTCGAGTGCGCTAGCAACAAATTCCTTAATCATGGACCTCTTACAATGCGTCTCCGACCAGTGCGTGTGCTGTTGCACGTGCTGCGGGCACATGTCATGCAACCGTTTCAAGCATTCTAGAGGAGCAGTCTAATCGTGTACCAAATACAGACGGCAGAGGCACTACAGTCATTTTTAAACAAGTCGTCATTTGGCAGCTAGTGCGTCGGACTGCCCACACCAAATGTGCACCACTGAGAGATGTACTGGTATTGTCGGCCCCCAGTGTTACAGTAGAAGATTCGTGTAACGTTTGGTTTGCCGTGCCTTACGATGTGCTATGGAAGTAACCGAAAGAAAACCCTAGAGGAGACGCTATGGAGGTCTATACCGTATGTGAATACTTTTTTTTTTTACGAAAATTACGTTCCTTTCTGAGTATTCTGATGCAATAGCTCGATATTTAACAATCATATACAGCCGTTCGCTGGGCGAAAGATCCGTACCCAAAGACTGGAAATTGCACAGGTCACACCTATATTCAAGAAACGTAGTAGGGGTAATCCACTAAATTACAGACTCACATCATTAAAGTCGATATGCAGCAGGATTCTGGAACATATATTGTGTTCAAACATTACGAATTACCTCGAAGAGAGCGGTCTATTGACACACAGTCAACACAGATGTAGAAAACATAGTTCCTGTAAAACACAACTAGCTCTTTACTCACACGAAGAGTTGAGTGCTACTGCCAAGGGATTTCAAATTGATTCCGTATTTCTGGATTTCCAGAAGGCTTTTGACACTGTACCAAGCGGCTTATGGTGAAATTGTTTACTTATGGAATATCGCCTCATTTATGTGGCTAGATTAGTGAATTCCTGTCAGAGAGGTCACAGTTCGTAGTAACTGACGGAAATTCATTGAGTAAAACAGATGTGATTTCTGGTAACGTCATAGGCACTCTTCTGTTCCTTGTCTACATAAACGATTTAGGAGAAGGCGTCTTAGGATGTTTGCAGTTGATGCTGTCCTTTATCGTCTATTAAAGTCATCAGAAGATCTAAACAAACTGCAAAACGATTTAGAAAAGATGTATGTATGGTGAGAAAACTGCCAATTAACACTAAATAATGAAAAGTGCGATGTCATCCACACGATTTCTTAAAGGAATCCATTTATCTTCGGTTACACGATAAATCAGTCAAATCTAAGGGCCCCAAAATTCAACTAAATACCTTGGAATTACTATTAGGAACAACTGAAATCGGAAAGAACACATAGAAAATGTTGTGGGGAAGGCAAACCAAACACTGCGTTTTATTGGCAGAACACTTAGAAAATGTAACAGATCTACTAAGGAGACTGCCTACAACACGCATGTCCCTCCTCTTTTAGAATACTGCTGCATGGGCTGGGATCCTTACCAGATAGAATTAAGGGCGTACATCGGGAAAGTTCAAGGAAGAGTAGCACTTTTTGTAATATCGTGAAATAGGGGTGAGAGTTTCACGGACGTGATAGAGGATTTGGGATGGGCACCGTTAAAAACGAAGGCGTTTTTCGTTGTGGCGGAATCTTCTCGCGAAATTTAAATACCAACTTTCTCCTCCGAATGTGAAAATATTTTGTTGACATCGACGTACATGGGGAGAAAGGAACATGATGATAAAATAAGGGAAATCAGAACTCGCACGGGAAAGTATAGGTGTTCGTTCTTTCCGCGCGATATACGAGATTGGAATAATAGAGAATTGTGAAGGTGGTTCGATGAACCCTCTGCCAGGCACTTAAGTGTGATTTGCAGAGTATGTACGTAGATGTAGATTTAGATGATATAGAGACTTTAAACTTGATAGTTGTTGAGAGTTCAATATTGACAAAATTTCAAATACAACGGTATCTTGCTAAGGTTATACATACGAGTATAATGCGATTCACAACTTTGCAAAAATCAGTTGCCGAGCAAGATATTTTAACAATCAACAAAAAATAATTACTTTAGAAGTTCAATAGCTTCCGATACATGACTTCGTAAATCTGAAGCTGTTTCCTGTTTTAAAAATATTAGGTTGGTGCATAACTTCGTAACGTTTTTGTTTTGCTAGTTGGTATTCCGAATGATATGGGTCTATATTTATTGATTGTCATTTTGTATTTGTAGTTCACTCTTGCTGTCAGAGTTTACATATTGTCATTCGGAGGTCGTGAGTGGAGTTGTGGACGCGAGAAAATGGAGTGCCAAGTGGAGAAATCGGAAGACCGCCGCGATATTGTTCTGTTTGAGATCAGTAGAGGAGTAACAGTAGCGGAGGCAGCCAGTAACCTCTGCGCCTTGTATGAGAATAATGCCATTGGACAGAGCTCGCTAACAAAATCGTTTTTTCATTTTAAGGGTGATCGTTTTGACATTAGTGACTCTCCACGTTCAGGCAGACCTCTGGGCATTGAAGAAGATCGTTTAAATGCATGAACTGGCAAATTTGATGAACTGTGATCATTCCAGCATCGTACGACTTTTGAATACAGTGGGTAAGGTTCAAAAATCGTGTGTATGGGTACCGCGTGCTCTAAGAAAAAAAAAAAAAAAATAAGCGGGTGGCTATATGCGCATTTCTGCTTGCTCGTCATCAACTGGCTCGTGAAGACCATTGATCATTCGTATCCTCTTTCGTTACTGTTAGCGAGAAATGAGGTCTTTGTGCTAACATAAGGAAAAGAAAGGAAAGTCTGAGCCCAAACGAAGCAGCAGCTCGCCGAACAAAGACCTGCGCGCATCCACGAAAGATAAAGTTATTCATCTGGTGGAACAGCGACGCTGTAGTGTACTACGAATTGCTTCCCCGAGGTGTAACCATCAGTACAGACATTTATTGTCACCAACTGACACGCCTTGCAGACGCAGTCTACGAAGAACGACCAGGAAGTGTGCGGAAAGTCATGCTACCCCAAGATAACGCCCGCCCGCATTCTGATAGACTGACAAAAAGACACTATAAAGGAGTTGGGTTGGGAAGTCATTCCGGGACCACCTTATTCACCTGATCTTGCACCCACGGAGTTTCACCTTTTCCGCTCTGTATGGAACGACATTCAAGGAACTCCCTTCCGGAATGAAAATGCGTTCCGAGCATGGTTCGACGAGTTCCTCGCCTCAAAACCACTTCATTTCTACAGTCAAGGAATCTAAAAGTTACCCTAGCGTTGGCAGACTGCGGTAAATAGTGAAGGAGAATATATTATAGACGACATATGTATCTGTTGTGTTTATTGAACTTATGGTAAGACGCTACAAACTTATGCACTAACCTAGCATGAACACAACTGCTAAATTAATTAAAAATGTTTTGCTTGGTTATACGAGATACCACAGACATCTACAGGATCGACTCCACTCACAAACTTTGAAAGTTTGTTCAGGTATACCATCTGAGTATTTTGGTGTAAAGAAACCTCGGTCTCCAAAGTCTCCTAAATTGCATTTAGTTTGGTTTCTTGCACCAGGTAGCTTTCTACTGGGCTGAAAAAGTGCACAACAGTGGAAACGTCGATGGTATGCGCTGTGTGTCTTGTTTACATTCGCTTACGGTACCTGCTGTTAACAACGATGCCCTCCTTGTCTCGTTGCGCTCAGATTTCCGTTCAGTATTGCTCGGTTCTGAATAGTGTTTTGTTTTCCAGGAGTGTTAGTTGTGCGTCAAAATTGATACACAGCAGTACTATGGATACATTTACCGATACATGGTTGGCCGATATGCACCTCGAGTATGGGTACATTCAGATGCAGCGGAAGAACGGAACACCCGCAGCTACGGCCACACAACATAGCGCTCTTGTGTTTGTCGCATTACTCTGTGTTGTCTGTTGTACATTTTGGTTAGTGCATACTACCAGCTTCTTCACTGCTGTGTAGGTTCAAAAGTGGTTCAAATGGCTCTGAGCGCTGTGGGACTTAACATCTTAGATAATCTGTCCCCTAGAACTTAGAAATACTTAAACCTAACGAACTTAAGGACATCACATACATCCATGCCCGAGGCAGGATTCGAACCTGCGACTGTAACGGTCGCGTGGTTCCAGACTGAAGCGCCTAGAAGCGCTCGGCCACTGCGGCCGGCTGCCGTGTAGGTACTTTCACGGAAACAAGGGTGAAAGCGGAAGCAAACAGAACGAATCACAATTACAATATTACTCTGTAACGACCCGCCACAGAACATGGTCTCCTGATACTAAAATAATCAGAAAGTATCCCTGAACAACATCAGAAAGTTTCTCGGCGGAGTTCCGGTTCACCCTGTATATCATACGTGAGTTTCGGATTTTTTTACGTGACTTTTGTAGGAGACTGAAGACTTAAAACGATTCTCTATCGCCGCGGAAAAGGGAGTCTTGCGATGGCTGCCTGTAAACGAACGTGCGACGAAAAAGGCACCTACTTTCGACCTTATATTGTAAGTTCCCCACTATATATTTCTGTCTGAAATTTAGCCAAAATTTACGTCCCACCCTGTAAAACGTCTACCTATTACCGAAACTATGTACCCACAGACTTTTACCCAAATTAAACTCGTATGCAAACGTTTTACTGAACAGAACCTAATTTGAATTGAACTGTAACTGGTGTGAATACAAACTGTATTTATATTAAATACGCAACTGAAATAAAACAATTATATGGCCCTAATCAAAATTTTCACTTACCTCGCGTCTTGACAACATTGCTGCAAATTTCTCGAAAGCACAACAGCAAACAGCAAGCAAGCAGTGGCTAAGTTAGATTTCTACTTTAAAATAAAATTTCCGAACAATATTCAAACTGTGCATACCATATGGTGCATTGTGGTAATATATAGACAACGATTTTAGAATGAAATATGTATTCAAAAAGACACAAGAAAACTTCGTGTCATCTTCACTTATAACATTGATCTGAACAATATTATGCTTAAAGTGAACAACGATTTACAAATGATATAATGTTAACAGAGAATTTCTATAAAAACCAGACAGCTTAATCAGTTGACACGCTAATGCATGACTGAGGGAAGTGAGGTGGTCTTTCTCTCAACTCTGAGCATGTGAACGAAGTTAACTAGCTGACAGTAAATATTCCGATAAGCTAGCTGAGCAGTGCTATAGTCTTACCTTAAACTTCTTCTCTACAAAAGTGTAACATTACTCGAAATTTATGTTCTTTTCGCCTTTCAAAGTAGACATCATATTCATCCTTGCTGCCTTTTACAATAAATCTTTCTGTATCTAACAGATACAATCACAAATCCAAACAGCACTACTAAATACGTCCATCACCGACCGCTCTTCAACTAAGAGTGTATCAGACTGCGCAAAGACTGTGCCACAGCAACACCAAAGATTGTTTAATAGTAACATAACTTCCTCTCTCTGTCAGACGTACACATCGATGACATACAAAATGCAAAATGACACGCCCACCTTACAATGCACCTCGCCCAACTGCTCACGGGGACTTAACGCACAGAAATAAGGGACAGTTATACCGTGCCGTGCCCACAGTACGTCGGCCAGAACACTTCCCTTTCTTAGAGAGCCACAACACTTCGCCCCTGCCGCCGCTAACCTTCATACATAACTCCCTACATACAAAACAGCTACTTCTCACTCTCAGTAACCATGCTGTGCGTACTTGGCAGAATAGAAACACTGGAAAACCAATCTTGGCTCCACGCACAACAAGCCCAAGAATCAAAACTATTAATATCTTCTACTGGTTTTTAAACTACTATTACTGTCGACAAAAAGGGTAATGAATGTAATGGCGGCTCCAGCAACAGCCCACCTTAGAATCGGATTCGTCCAAGTGGAACGACATGGTTACAGTCTTCCAAGATAGCCGTGTTCGCAGGTGGCACACATATGTTATTGGTTACGAACAGTCAGACTGGCCCACTGTACCACCCCATTTTTATCACATGACGGAAGACGGAAGTGCCCACAGCATATCTGGAGGATGTAAAATAAGGAGCGGCACTTGGTCATCGAGAATGCTGAGATGAACATCACGCTTCATGAAGTTTCCGGCGAACAGCCAGATGTCTGCAACTCGCTGCCACGATGTTTCGACGCAGAGCCTTCTGGTCATCTTCATGTGAATTCACCTGAGGAGAGATAGAAGACTCTGCGCCGAAATACCGTGGCAACAAGTCGCAGATATCAGGCAGTTCTACAGAAGTTTCAAGGAACAGTCTACATGCCGACAAAGTCTTAAATTTCACATCCTGGTTCATGCTCACAGAAACCTGAGTGAGTGGGCGTAAATCATGTCACGAAAAAAAAATCATAGTACCACCATCATCTGAACTATACAGTCCACTCACAGTAGCCAAAACGCCTCATTGGTCCTTTAGTGCACTCTAGAGCCTACATCAGTTGAAAAGACGCAAAATAGCGACTCATAGGATCACACTTGTACGCCTCCAGTCAGCCACTACTCAGTTTCTGTGTTGTTTTGGTCAACTGAGGACGTGCAGCTCTATGTGCCGCTGTGAGGTACCCGACTCCAAACGTCCACTGTATGCCGTATCCCTTCGCACTCGTAAACTGGTTAATGTACTGAGAGCGGCAGTTCCTGTCGGGTTTGAAATTTATTTTTGTGTGACGCCTCTAGTCCCTGTCGGTCAGGACCTCTTTACAACTGCAAGGTGGGCATGCCATTCTGGTTTTTGTAAGTTATTGGTGTGCATGTCAGGGAGATAGCAAGTTATGTTGCTTTTAAACAATCTTTGGTCTTGTGGCACTTGCCGATGCGCAGTCTGGTGCATTCTTAGTTGAAGTGTAGTAGGTGATGGACGTATGTACTAGTGTTGTGTTGAATTGTAATTGTATCTGTTAGATGAAGAAGGATTTACTGAAAAGGACAGCAAATATGGATACGATGTTTGTATTGGAAATCGAAGAGAATATAAATGTTGAACAATGTTATTATTTTTGAAGAGAAGTTTCAGGTAACAATGCGGCACTGCACAGCTAGTTTGTTGGAATGATTATTGTCCACTTGCTCAGAGCTGAAAGACAACCCCACTTCCCTGAGTCTTGTATTAACATATAACCTGTTTGGTTCTTATAGAAATTCTCTCTTAACACTATATCCTTTTTAAATCATTGTTAAGCAAAATATTGTTCAGACCAGTGTATATATCTGGAGTTCACACAAAGTTCTACTCTGTCTTTTTGAATACAGACTTCATTCTAAAATCTATGTCTTGAAATATCATTTCCTAGAAACAGCTACTATACCGATCACACTGTTTAAAGAAGGTTTATCATTACAGATTACAACGTTGTAGTATATGACGTATGCAACAGTTTTAATACTGTTTGGAAATTTTATTTCAAAACTAGAAATCTAGCTTAGCCGCTGCCTGTCTGCTGCTGCGCTTTCGAGAAATTTGCAACAATGTTGTCAAGACGCGAGGTAAGTGAAAATTTTTATTAGGGTCAGGTAATGGTTTTACTTCAATAGGGCGTTTAATATAGACAAAAGTTGTATTCAGTCCAGTTCAAAGTAGGTTCTGTTTAGTCAAAGGTTAACATACGACTTCAAGTTGAATAGATGTTTGTGGGTATATAGTTTTTGTAATAGCGTAGACTTTTTATAGAGTTGTAGGAATTTTTATACACAAACATATAGTGGGGGGCTTACACAACCACCGTTGTTACTTCGTGCTACATGGCTGCGAGTGGTACACTATTCCGTGTAGACACGTTTGAGTCTCCAAGTTGATGTATCAACATATCGTGCAGGTTCGTTCACGTTGTGATCGTAGGCACGTCCAAGCCCAATAGCCTGCTGCTGTACTCACGGTCGCTCGCCCACCGCTTAGGCTACCACGCACATAGCTGCGTCCAGCGGGTGGCCGAACATAAGGCGGCATCCACCGCAACCGGCACAAGTGGTTACAGGGCAAACAGCGAAACGCGCCCATCTCATACGTTAGTAAACTTTCTGGACACAAGACCGATCTGTTGTCCGTGGTATCTCTAGCAGGTGCCACAAGAGGCACGTGGTGTGCCGTCAGCAAAGCGCACATCCGTGACTCTAATCTCGGGCACAATTTTACCTCCGCAATGTCACGTCCCCGCAAATATCCATGCGCCGCGACAGTATTTATGAGGGCGCATAATCACGCAACGGCAGTCGACATCAGGAGTGCTCTCTGGGATTATGCCGACTGGTTTAGCGGTTTCTCTATCCGAGTCAATGGAGGAAGAATCCATGATACTGCAGTTACAACTCCAACATTGGACTGAGTCGTAGCCAGCACGCCAACAGGGGAGCTGGTCAGGGCTGCGCAGAACTTACTTTTACGATTGTGCACCCCAGACTGGTACGGTGGCTGACTATTGTGTCTGGATTCAGAGGATCCCTTCGAATTTAGACTTTCTGCTACTCTTCTTTGAACTAGTTATTCATCAAGACTTTTGCGTTCGTTCCTCGTCATTGCATCAGAAACGAGAAGTGTACATTTATGCTACTACTAACAAAGCTGTGATTTTTCTCCCTGGGCGTGAATCTGTTGATTCCGGACTCAACACCAGTTATAAGACCTATACCATCTGCAGCGCTCCAAAGAGACCAGTATTTAAAGCGGTGACCATTACTTTGTGCAGTGAGTTTATGTTAAGAAACTTATACACAATATGCGAACTAAAGTTATTTATTGAGGAAACAAGGAGCACCCGAAGGTGATGACTGAACAATACCGCCCCAAAAACAAACTAAAAATAGTTTTGATTCCCCTGTTCCTACAATTCCGCTGTTAAATGCAGCACTAAATGGAAAGAGCATATTGAAGACCTCTGTGAGGAGGACGACGTGACAGAAGAAAAATCAGGAACCGATACGGAAGAGATAGGGGATCCAGTATTACAATCGAAATTTAAGAGAGCTTTGAGAGACTTGAGGTCAAATAGCGCAGAAGGGATAGATAACATTCCATCGAAATTTCTAAAATCATTGCGGGAAGTGGGGACAAAACCACCATTCAAGTTTGTGTGTAAAGTCTATGAGACTGTCAATATGCCATGAGACTTTGGGAAGAAACGTCATCCACACAATACCGAAGATTACAAAAGCCGAAAAATGCGAGAATTATCTCACAATCAGGTTAACAGCTCATGCATCCAAGTTGCTCATTAAGGTAGTATACGGTAGAATGGAAAAGAAAATTGAGGATCTGTTAAATGACAATCAGATTGGCTTTAGGAAATGTAAAGGCACCAGAGTGTTGTTCTGTCGTTGCGGTTGATAATTGAAGCAAGACTGAAGAAAAATCAAGATACGTTCATAGGATTTGTTGATCTGCAAAAAGCGTTCGACAGTGTAAAATAGTGCAACATTGTTCGAAATCATGAGAAAAGTAGTCGTAAGCTGTAAGGAAAGACGGGTAGTGTACTATATGTACAAGAATCCAGAGGGTACAGTAAGACTGGAAGACTAACCAGTAAGTGCTCGAATCAAAATGAGTGTAAAACTGGGCTGCAGTCTTTGGCCCGTACCGTTCAGTCTGTACATAGAAGAAGGTATGACTTATGACATTGCTATTCTCAGTGAAGGTGAATTAGGGGATTTGCTGATCAGAATGGACAGTCTGATAAGTATACAATATAAGTTAAGGAATTCTGCTACCTGGGCAGCAAAACAACCCATGATGGACAGAGCAAGGAGGACATAAAAATCAGACTATTACTGGTAAAGAGGGCATTCCTGAACAATAGAAGTCTACCAGTATCAAACATAGGCCACAATTTGAGGAAGAAATGTCTGAAAATGTACGTTTGGAGCACAGCATTGTATGGTAGTGAAACCAAGACTGCGGGGAAACCAGAACAGAAAAGAATCTAATCATTTCACATGTGGTGCTACAGACGAATGTTAAAAGTTAGGTGGACCGATAGTAAGGAAAGAAGAGGTTTTACGCAGATCGCCTAGGAAATGAATATATGGAAAACTCTGACAAGAAGAGACAGGATGATAGGTCACGTGTTAAGACATCAGGAAATAACTTCCATGCTTCCATGGTATTAGAGGGAGCTGTACAGGGTAAAAGTTGCACAGGAAGACAGCGACTGGCATACATCCAGCAATAATTGAGGACGTAGGTTGCATCTGCTACTCTGAGATGAAAAGATGCGCACAGGAGAGAAATTCGTGGAGGATCGCATCAAACCATAATGCCGATGTCTAAAAAAATAAAGTTTTCTAGCGAATGCTGTACTGTAAATTTTCTCCCAAATATTCCAGTTGGGGGGCCTCTATGCCACAAGTCCTGCTTGCTGCAATTCCGTTGAAAAGAAACAGTTTTAAGATTGCCCTCCCTGTGTTCAGGGATGGAGCAAAAAATGTACAAAAAAAGTGACATTAAACTGTACTGAGTGAGTGTTTCGGCGGTTCTTGAGATAATATTTTACACATTATGAACGAAACAAACGCAACACTGGTGTAATATTCTACCATGTTTATTATTTGTGACACGAACCGGTTTTCGGCTGTTACGCCATCATCAGGTAGAAAGATAAGGATGTGGTGCAGTGAAATTTTCTTCGATCACTGGTTTTTAAATTAGTGCAGCTGCAGAGTATCCCCATTTCTAGAGATGAAAAATATTAATTTAGAAATAGGAATAAAACAAGAGGGATTATTTCAGTGTAAATGCAATGTAAAATTATTTAACTAAGATAAAATATGTGATACATTGACTAATGAACTGTAGACAAATTACAACAGTTTTACATACAAGAAAATAATTGGCAATAAACTTTGGTGACATATTCCAAAGATGTGGCTGAAAAAAATAATTTTGTCTTTAATAGACCCTAAATTACAAACAAGTAAGATATAATAATGAAATTAAACAGATTAGTGAAGCAGCTCTGATTATACACCGTAAATATTTTTTAAGATAACGCGGGAAATTATAGTAACTGAAATAAAGGAAAATGGGGCATGTGGGTAAGAGGGGTAATTTACAACATTGCGTGGATGGGATTGTGAGCGGCATTCTGCTGTCAGAAGTGGTGATAAGGGAACTGTGGTCATTCATCTCTAAGCTTGAGTTGGTGGACACGTGTTTATTAATTTCCATTATTTCAAGGTAGTTCATCTTTCTCCCTATATGGAAGTGATGTTATACTTCATGTTTCTCCTTGTAACTTTGGCCTTCTTTTAGCAGGTGGTGTGGAAGTTTCTTTTCTAAGTTTCCAATTTATGTGGTGTTCCTTCAAGCGGGTACATATTGCCCTGCCAGACTGGCCTGTATAGAATTTGCTATAATTACAAGTAATTTCATATATTCCATCATTTTCCAGAGCTGGACTGGTGTCTTTATCATGGGGCAGAATTTTGTATCCCGCCTGGATAGGCGGCGCGTGGGTCTGCTCCTGTAAACTGAAGGGTAGGCCGAATGTAGGAAGCGAGTTGGAGCAGGAAATGGTGAAAAGCTTCGGTACTGCGCGTAGATTTTAACTCTTTTTTACTGGTGTATGAACATACACAACTGATAATACTTAACTTTGGCTGAGAGCACGTAGGTGCGTAGCCGTACATCCATCAAAGCTCCCAAAAGTTACACAGGGAAAATCTGTAGTGGCTCGTCCACTATGGTTCAAATGGCTCTGAGCACAATGAAGTCAACAGTCCCCTAGAACTTAGATCTACTTAAACCCAACTAACCTACGGATATCATACACATCCATGCCCGAGGCAGGATTCGAACCTGCGACCGTAGCGGTCGCGCGGTTCCAGACTGTAGCGCCTATAACCGCTCGGCCACTCTGGCCGGCCGCCCACTATGAAATAAAAACAATGTTGCTTGGTTATCTGCTCGGCATCAAATGGGCTGAATCCGGAGCTGCGCTCGTAGAGCTGCACAGCGCCGGCTAGAGGGCGCTGTCGTGGTGTCTGTCGTAGTGCCAACTTATGAACTTGCACCTACGCCGTGGCATCGTAGCTATCGATACCACACACAAAGTGTCCAACAGTGCTATGCACATATAATTTGGTTTTTACATTCCTGTATTTAAGCTTCTAAGTGAAGATGCTACTTAGAATCCCATCCAGACAATGCCCCAGTTTCCTATAATTTCTGGCGTTGTGTTAAAAAAAATTACTTTATGTAATCACAGGTGCTTCACTCACCTGCTTAATACCACTATTATATCTTATCTGTTTATAACTTAGGACCTATGAAAGACAAGATGGAAGCTAACGACGACCGGCTGCAAGCCCGAGATCTTTTTGATTAAGATTATTTTGTCAGCCACATCTTTGGAGTACGTCAAATGGTTCAAATGGCTCTGAGCACTATGGGACTTAACATCTGAGGTCATCAGTCCCCTAGAACTTAGAACTACTTAAACCTACTACCCTAAGGACATCACACATATGCATGCCCGAGTCAGGATTCGAACCTGCGACCGTAGCGGTCTCGCGGTTCCAGATTGAAGCGCCTAGAACCGCTTGGCTACACCGGCAGTACGTCACCAAAGTTTGTTGTTCATTTATTTTCCTCTGTGTACAACTATTTTGTCTGCAGTTTATTAGCTAATCTGTCACGTATTTTGTCTTAGTTATCTCATAATCTTACATCGTATTTACACTGAAATAATACCTCCTTTTTGATCCCTGGAAATCACTGCACCACATACTTCTCTTTGTACGTGACTATGGCCTAAAAGTCGAAAACCGGTTCGTGTAACAAATAATAAATATTGTAGAGTATTACATCAGTGTTGCGTGGGTTTCATTCATAATGACATTAAATTATTAGACTCAAATAGATACAAAGCGCTACATTTTTTAACCACACCCGCTTAATGTTTACATTCAAGGTTGCCAAATACAAAATTTATCGTTAAGTTTCTCTTATCTGTGTTTCGTGTTCTGTTCTATCGTGCTGAAGTTCATCGTCGATTATCAGCGTTGCCTGAGGTTGGAATTTCAAAAGGAAATGTTTTGTTTGACACGCTGTCTGTCGATGAATTTCGAGAGATATCAGAGAATTCATTTAATAAAGATTTTGTCAATTACGAGCAGTTGTGATGCCGGTATCTTTGTCGGTGTTCTACGTGCGGCACACGACAGACAGCATTGGATTTCACATACACGACACTTTGCTGCATCAGCAAACTGGAAGTAGCTAATAGGTAATAATTTAAAATTGCCATCAGACGCAAATTTAATTGGTTTAACTGCATCAAAGTTTTATTTAAGGGGCTCCGGAACGCCCTATACTTGCAATGTTAAAATAACGCTTATAAATTACATCTTTCCTCACAAAGTATTTGAGGTAGGAAGTTGAACTTTTTACAGATTATTTATTGGAATATGGGCTACAACTTAACACAGGGATTTTACAAAATTTTAGTTCAGTTATTAAAGATGATTTTTTTCAATTGTAATGAAAATTCACAACATTTTTTTGCAATTTTTTATTTATATATTCAAAAATATACAGTTTTTTGGAAAAAAGCTGTGTTAAATTATGCAGAAGGTACTGTGTAACATTTACTGAAAGTTTGAAACAAATATGTTTGGAAGATCCTTAGAAAACATGTAATTAGTATGAGAAAATAAAAGTTTTGGGAATCGAGCGACAAAGATTGGATTAACTTTTTAGTGCATTCCAGGTCCATAGGATGGATTATCTTCATCCTCTGCAAACTCCTCCTCCAGCTTCCTCTTGTTCCTCCTCCTGTTTACTCTTGCTTGTATTTCTAGACTTTTTACAGCCCTGTCTGCAGCCCGAAGGCGTTCCTTGTCTAAAGCAAGCATCGCTCGTTGTTGTGTTCGTAGATTTTGCTGCCATTTTCTTCAGTTGCAGTTACTGCAACACTGTTCCAAAAGGTGGTCATGTATGAACACTTATCACATTTCAGTTGTATTTCACTAGCAAGTCCTACGTGCTTTATTATGGAGAGTTCCAGACCAACTTCACTACAATGAATACATCTTACACAGTTTGAAAAAATTCCTTTGAGAACCGACATATCAAATATTTCATTCACATCCGATTCGCCCATAAAACATTCATAGTTTTCACTCATTGAACCAAGCTTCTTCTGTGAAGTATTTTCTTTCCCACTTTGACTGCTATGGGCAGGTGTACTTGAGAGGTTAGGTTCACTCACTTGGTTATCGTCTTTATTGTTTACAGTAATAACACATACCTTTGGCTTTCCAACATTTCTCCTTTTCTTAAAAGCCTTCAGAGGATTTCTAATAACTTTACTTTTACTCATTGTTATACTTCAACAAAACAGAGACTCAAGAAACAGAATTAATTACGAATATTTTCGAGATAACGACAGAGTAAATAAACATGAAACAATCGACAATCAGACCAGCGATATATATTGAACCATCACAGGTTAGCCACAACACATACTTTATCTCACATCACTAAAATGTACCTGATGAACACGGACGTAAATAATAACACCATTTGACAGCAGTTTAACAGCGCCACAGTGGGTCACGCCCATGTAGAACACATTTCAAAAAAAATTTAAAAATAGTTGTAGTCTTCGGAATTGAATAAAAAGGTAATAGTCTGCAGATTCAGGAAACGCAAAAAAGTAAAAATTGAACTTTTCATGATTTTGAGCCTTTCCGGAGCCCCTTAAGTAGTCGGTAGTGGGATTCAGCAGTGGAAGGTGACTGGAAATGTTTTGAATCTCACCATGGTCGTCTTTGACAGTTGGCCCACTTAGCCTGACAAGTCATTATTATGCAACGCAATAATATCAATGAACTGTAGTTTGTTCTGCATTAGAAAAGAAGCGAGTTTCACGATCTGTGTACTACTGAGATTGCAGTGTGACGACTGTTTAGCAATACACATATGGAATATTTTGTTCTTGTGTTAACAGCGTAAAAATTGTACACTATAGTTCTACCACGTTCTTTTTACAATAATACACTCCTAAATATTATTTATTGATTGAGCATTATTAGCGCCATATCACAGGCATGAAATTTACTGTACACCGAAAAATATCATTTGTACACATGTTAGTTATTACTTATCTATTTTAGGTTTACACAAGGCTGCTTTACGATTTCTAGCTACCGTTACGCATTGTTTATGTTGCAAACTTTCGCCACAGAATCGATTTACATACATTACGAGAGCTTATCGAATTCAAATTACGGAAAATGTGTTGCGCTGCAATTCTAAACAGCAATTATATACCACGGAGTGGGTATTCGGAGAGCACCGGGTGCATTACACTAACCGAAGCAAAGTACTGGATCTTCGGAACGTCAGCTACCGCACTAGTGGTGGAAAGGTAAATAATCCACGACACTGGTGACTAGCCTACGGATTCACGAGGCCCTTAAACCTAGCGCGAAAAGGAATCTAAACGTGGAGTGCTCCAGCTCCTGAAATCACTTAAGGGTACTCAAATACTGGCGTCTGGTGTTCTTTACATTTCTTCTCTCTCTCTTCCATTGTTACTTTTTCTCATTCTTATTATTAACAGACTTTTTTTTTGTTTTAGGTGGGAGCTATTTTTACTGGCTGGTTTTTAGCTGAAAAGGACCCACTTCGAGGTGCCTTTTCTTACATACTTTGTAAACTGGAAAAAGTGTAATTAATCATCTTATTCGCATAGCGTCTAAATTAATGAAAGTGTATGTTTTTTGGTTGTTAGACACACGGATACGTGACGTATAGTTGTCCATACGAGAATCTGGACTCTTATAAACTCACTCCGGAAAATTGAATTGAACTTTATTGACAGCCATACTATACGCTATTCTTACCGGAAATTGGAGGCTTAATGCTAAATTTGCTGAAATGAGTGGAATTCGTGGTATGAATGTTGAATCGCCTCTTTTTCTTTTCCGTTTGACGTTTCCGCTTCTATAATGTTGTTCAGAAGATTTTTTGCGAGGACATGCAGGGAACATTGAATGAAATTATGAATTCTGTTAATAAGATTACACTTTCGTCTTAGTCCATCATTCTGCCAATGGGTTTCAATATTTCATCCTTCCCTGTATTCGCTGATTTGTTTGTTGAAGTGCGTCATTTTTCGTTGCCAAAATTGTTCGTACACACAACTGTTCTTTGTTTACGTAGTTCCTGTGCACATGCGGATACGCTCTTCTATTAGGTGTTCTTTTGTCTTTATTGTGTTGTACGACTCGTCGGTTGAGGTGATTTTCCTGGAGTGCGGATCAGTTCTGTATGTCTCGTTTCCAAGTTGTGTTTTAGAACATTCCTGAATATTCTAGAACTTTCGAAAACATTCGAGAATCATCGAAAAAAATCGGAACGTGTTACGGCGTAAAGTCAAGCGTCGGCACGCCACTTGGGAACGACAGATTGTCGCACAGATGACAAAATGGTAGATATCGAAATAGACGACAGAGGGATAGAGAAACAATTAAAATCGCTCAACAGAGGAAAGGCCGCCGGACCTGATGGGATACCAGTTCGATTTTACAGAGTACGCGAAGGAACTTGCCCCCTTCTTATAGCCGTGTACCGTAGGTCTCTAGAAGAGCGTAGCGTTCCAAAGGATTGGAAAAGGGCACAGGTCATCCCCGTTTCAAGAAGGGACGTCGAACAGATGTGTAGAACTATAGACCTATATCTCTAACGTCGATCAGTTGTAGACTTTTGGAACACGTATTATGTTCGAGTATAATGACTTTTCTGGAGACTAGAAATCTACTCTGTAGGAATCAGCATGGGTTTCGAAAAAGACGATCGTGTGAAACCCAGCTCGCGCTATTCGTTCACGAGACTCAGATAGCCATAGACACGGGTTCACAGGTAGATGCCGTGTTTCTTGACTTCCGCAAGGCGTTCGATACAGTTCCCCACAGTCGTTTAATGAACAAAGTAAGAGCATACGGACTATCAGACCAGTTGTTTGATTGGATTGAAGAGTTCCTAGATAACAGAACGCAGCATGGCATTCTCAATGGAGAGAAGTCTTCCGAAGTAAGAGTGATTTCAGGTGTGCCGCAGGGGAGTGTCGTAGGACCGTTGCTATTCACAATATACATAAATGACGTTGTGGATGACATCGGAAGTTCACTGAGGCTTTTTGCGGATGATGCTGTGGTATATCGAGAGGTTGTAACAATGGAAAATTGTACTGAAATGCAGGAGGACATGCAGCGAATTGACACTTGGTGCAGGGAATGGCAATTGAATCTCAATGTAGACAAGTGTAATGTGCTGCGAATACATAGAAAGAAAAATCCCTTATGATTTAGCTACAATATAGCAGGTCAGCAACTGGAAGCAGTTAATTCCATAAATTATCTGGGAGTACGCATTAGGAGTGATTTAAAATGGAATGATCATATAAAGTTGATCGTCGGTAAAGCAGATGCCAGACTGAGATTCATTGGAAGAATCCTAAGGAAATGCAATCCGAAAACAAAGGAAGTAGGTTACAGTACACTTGTTCGCCCACTGCTTGAATACTGCTCACCAGTGTGGGATCCGTGCCAGATGGGGTTGATAGAAGAGATAGAGAAGATCCAACGAAGAGCAGCGCGCTTCATTACAGGATCATTTAGTAATCGCGAAAGCGTTACGGAGATGATAGATCAACTCCAGTGGAAGACTCTGCAGGAGAGACGCTCAGTAGCTCGGTGCGGGCTTTTGTTAAAGTTTCGAGAACATACCTTCATCGAAGAGTCAAGCAGTATATTGCTCCCTCCTACGTATATCTCGCGAAGAGACAATGAGGATAAAATCAGAGAGATTAAAGCCCACACAGAGGCATACCGACAATCCTTCTTTCCACGAGCAATACGAGACTGGAATAGAAGGGAGAACCGATAGAGGTACTCAAGGTACTCTCCGCCACACACCGTCAGGTGGCTTGCCGAGTATGGATGTAGATGTAGATGTAGACAGAGCAGAGAGGGCTGTGAAGAAGACGTCAGCCAATTAATCGCACGCTGACCGACCCCTCTCCAGGACGACAACACGACAGCAGCGGCCTCTAAGCGAAGAGAACACAAGCGCCGCTCCCGACTGGCCGCGCCCCAGTTCTACACAAGCTTCACGACTAGCGACCCGAATAGAAGAGGCAATTGTATCACTTCACTTGTATTAGGAATTGTATATACTGAAGAGATTTGTTATTTGCATGTCGCCCTTTGCTTGTGACACTTCTGTCTTATTGTCACAGTTAAGTACATTCATTGTTCATTTCGTAATAAAACTCATTAATACGATTTGTTTGAATGTTGTCTAGCGATCCCAGAAGACAGGCTTCCTGGATCCCACATATTTGACGTCAAGGCAGCATTCAACACTACGTTATAAAACAATCCTCGTTTTGCTGTTGAGATATCCATTTATGCGAAAGAACAGAAATCCTGGTGACCACCACGATCTGATGGCAATCACTTAAAACATTCATGTCTCCACAGTTACCACAGCACAACCACTACACGTACAACAGGGGGAACAAAGGACAGCACCAGACAAAAATACAAGTGATTGGCGGTGGGTAGTCTTGAGGTACCATCATTCGCACACAAACACTTTTCACTTATGAGGTGCGACAATAAAGTAATGAGACTGATGTGAAAAAGTATGTTACTTACCGTTTTAGTTAAGTGTAGTGTTGTCTCCTTCAAAGCAGTTCCCTTCTGAAACTTCCTGGCAGATTAAAACTGTGTGCCGGACCGAGACTCGAACTCGGGAACTTTGCCTTTCGCAGGCAGGTGCTCTACCAACTGAGCTACCCAAGCACAACTCACGACGCGTCCTCACAGCTTTACTTCTGCAGTACCTCGTGCAAGGTTCGCAGGAGAGCTTCTGTAAGGTTTGGAAGGCAGGAGACGAGGTACTGGCAGAAGTAAAGCTGTGAGGACGGGGCGTGAGTCGTGCTTGGGTAGCTCAGTTGGTAGAGCACTTGCCTGCGAAAGGCAAAGTTCCCGAGTTCGAGTGTCGGTCCGGCATACAGTTTTAATCTGCCAGGAAGTTTCATATCAGCGCACACTCCGCGGCAGAGTGAGAATCTCAATCTAGAAACATACCCCAGGCTGTGGCAAAGCCATAACTCCGCAATATCCTTTCTTCCAGGAGTGCTAGTTCTGCAAGGTTCACAGGAGAGCTTCTGTAAATTTTGGAAGGTAGGACACGAGGTACTGGCAGAATGAAAGCTGTGAGTAGGAGTCGTGAGTTGTGTTTGGGTAGCTCAGTTGGTAGAGCACTTGCCCATGAAAGGCAAAGGTCTCGAGTTCGAGTCTCGGTCTGGTACACAGTTTTAATCCGCCAGGAAGTTTCATATCAGTGCACACTCCGCTGCAGAGTGAAAATCTCATTCTAGTTCCCTTCTGATTGCATATACTTTTTCCAGCGCTTCTGCCATTGATGGTAACATTTCTGGAACTCATCTTCTGTAATATCCTCCAAGAGCCTCGTCACAGCTTTTTGGACATCTTGTGTTGTTTGGAAATGGTGTCGCTTGACAGCCGTTTTGACTCTTGGAAATAGAAAAAAGTGGCATGGAGAGATATCTGGTGAATAACGTGGCTGTGACAGTACTGAAATTTGTTTTTAGGTTAAAAATTGCTGTACTGACAGAGCAGTATGGGATGGCGCATTATCGTGCTGCAGAATCCAATTATGAGCAATGTTGGCATGGACACGAAGAACTCTTTTGTGAAGTCTTTCTGAAATTTCTTTGCAGTAATATTGGTTAACTGTTTGTCCAGGAGTCACTCACTATTTATGAACAATTCCATTGGAATCAAAGAAGCACACAATCATGCATTCCACTTTAGACTTTGACATGCGAGCTTTTTTTTGGTCTGGGGATCCCTTTGAGCACCACTGCAAACTTTGGCTTTTTGTCTCTGGGTCGTACTGAAAAAAACAACTTTCATCACCAGTGATAACAAGGGTCAACAACTCTGGATTGATTTCGTTTGCTCTAACAGATCGGCTGCCACAGTTTTCCGTGTTTCTCGGTGTTGTGGTGTGAGATTTTTGGGGACCATTTTTGCACAAATCTTTCTCATACCAATATCTTCATTTCTTACTAAACAAATCATTTCTCGATTGATGTTCAGTTCTTCTGCAATCATTTTCATGGATAATCTTCAATCACATCGTACAAGTTCACGCACCCTGGCCAAGCTGACATCTGTCCGTGAGGTTGATGGTCGTCCACTGTGGTCTTCATCTTCAACATTCGTTCTGCCTTCACTAAACATCGTATGCCAACGAAAAACTTGAGCTCTTGACATAACCTCCTCTCCAAAAGCCTTCTGAAGCTTACGGTAAGTTGTCGTTTCATTTTCACCCAATTTAACGCAAAAGGAAATGGCATGCCATTGCGCAATATTATGCGACTGAGCACTTGCATCGATGTGCTGCTTGGACTAGAAGCAGCTTATACACCAAGGTCAAAGATATTTTGCCTACGCAAGCCTGCAGGGTTGCCACATCTTGCAAAGAAAATCAGTCTGATTACTTTATTGCCACACCTCGTATATACTCCCGTCAGTCCGAAAAGTTTCGATACCGCATTCAGATAAAAATCAGAGATACGTTAAGCTGGAGGTTTTAATCCTACATGTGTTCTACAACGTGAACTCCTCCACTTGAGTACCACACGCGTAACGTTCATACAATCACGTGAAACAGTAAGAAAAATCCTTGTCTGGAATGTTGTTGAACTCGCTCGTCACATTGGCTTTGATGTCAGTTATGTCGGGAAAGCGTTGACCCTTTGTTTGAATTTTTGCATTTGTCGTTTTGTGCTAGATTCTTACTGATAACACCAAGTCTCGTCACCAGTCTTGACGTTTTTTCCAGAAAAGTGTTGTCCGCGTTTTGCATTGCAGCCAAGTCGTAGGATCTTCCACCATAATCGAGTCCATCAACAAGAGGTGGCAAATATGAGGTAGCCAAGGAGGTGCAAACGTGGGTTCTACTATGCCAAGACTGCTTGGTAGCTACAACAGGAAAGCACAATTAATTAGCAGGAGCCCAAAATAAGAAAGTATTTATTACTTAACTTTGCTGTAGTCCATGATCAGTTGGTTGACAATCACAGAAGACGCGACTAGACTAAGCGTCTGTAGAATGACATAATTTACAAGTCACAAATCTTGCAGTGACGACTGAATCTCTCGTAATCTTGAATGTCGAATCCGGTGAATTTGAAGACTAACTTGGAACGGAGCTACAAAGACTTAAAGGCAGCAATGACTGAGCTGCAGACGATGACTGGCTAACATCGGCGCTGGCTGACCACTGCGCGCGGCTACGAACTGTAGACTGGCACAACTGCGCTACTCTCCTGCTGCACATGAACTGGCCTAGCGGAGAGCATAAGTACTGCGAGTGGCTGTGTACTCTTTGGCTAACACAGCCGTTCTTCTGTTTATCGAGAGAATCGCATCCGGCCGATCGATCTCTCACGCGGCGGTGTGGTCGTATGACTGACGACATCACACCTAGAGCACACGTTTCTCTTCTTCAAAACATTCTCTAGACTCTCTTGAATACTTGATTTAGATACGTTACTGTACAGCGAGATTTGTGAAGCAACAACGTTGACACACTACGCCCGCATGTCCACTGCTTAACATTGTCTGCTCCAAAACTGAGTAGTCAAATGCATGTCTGTTGATTACTGTTGATCAAGTTGACACCGTAGTACTGCGCTAACGTCCTCATGTGCAACGAATAGAATCAGTCTCGGAACTTTTTGAACCTAGTGTACGGATAAGATTAGTCTTGGAACTTTTTGAACGGACGGTGTATCTATGTTACAGCTAGTGCTTTTTCTTTGAAGAAACATAATGCTGAGGAACACACGCTGCTGGAATGGTCGTCAGCCGGCAGATGGCGAAGTCATCATTCTATACTGTGTACTTTCAGAAATAACAACAAAATATCCAACGTATTTTGTGCAATTTATCTTAAAATATAACTCAATAAATCCGGTCCGTTTAGTTAGTTAGGTGATGGAGTATCAATAAATGTAAAGCGTACAATAGATGCACACTTCTGGCAAAACATGGCGCTCTGAGCTATCAACCACTCATGATCGACCACTCTACCCATACACAGTGTGTTTCCGTAAGATCGTGCAAAACTGTAATAGGACATAGAGGATGCTCCATTGAACAATTTGAGGAAGAGAACCTGGAGTCGGAGGAGCCAGCTTAAGGGGATATGGAAGTAAACTTGTCTACCGATTTGTCTAGCATTACTGTTTTCCAGCTTATTTACAACTAACACGCGTACAAGTTTACAAATACTGTGCTGTTTATTTACATGTACATTCTGTAAGTAGGCTGTTTAGGTTTTTTTATTGGTAACGCCACCTCAGTATGAAAATCACCGGCTGTGCCGTGTGCAGTCTGTGGCTGCTTTGCATTGTTGTAATACTCAACCATTGTAGTGTTAGGCAGCTGGCTGTGAACAGCGCGTAGCGCTGGGCAGTTGGAGGTGAGCCGCCAGCAGTGGTGGATGTGGGGAGAGAGATGGCGGAGTTTTGTAATTTGTCATGATATCAAGGTAAATACATTGTTGGTTCTCTATTAATATTTTTTATTTGCTAACTATCCCTATGAGTAGTTAGTGCCTTCCATAGTTCGAATTTTTTATTTAGCTGGCAGTAGTGGCGCTCGCTGTATTGCAGTAGCTTGAGCAGCGAAGATTTTTGTGAGGTAAGTGATTTGTGAAAGAGATAGTTTAATGTTAGTCAGGGCCATTCTCTTGTAGAGAATTTTGAAAGTCAGATTGCGTTGCGTTAACAAAATATTGTGTGTGGAAAGTCAGATTGCGTTGCGCTAACAAAAATATTGTGCGTCAGTTTAAGCACAGTCATGTAAAATTAGTCAAAGGGGAAGTTTCATATGTCGACCCTTAGCCTAGGATACCTCACTGGAATCTTCTGATTTTTTCTTGTAGTTTGTATAATTAGTGTAGATTTTGTTTATTGCTAGCGCGTAATTGTAGAGAGAATCTCCATTGTAGTTGTAGTTTTTCAGTGTTGTATAGTAAAATAGTTGTGGTATGCATGTAGATTTGCACCAAGTATTTCGCAGCTGCAATTAACTAGATATTATTTTCAGTGTTATGTTAATGTGTTCTCTTATTTTTGCTCTTCAAATTGTGTTTTTTCTGTGTTGTCGTGTGAAATACTGTGACAATAATGGCGTGTGAAAAGCGTAACACTAGGCTCCAAAGTAAATTGAGAAACGACAGCGAAGACGAAAGCAGTATGTTAGCGCCGCAGAGTAATGAATTAACTAATGTTAAAAGTAGTAATTTGGTAATTGCGCATAGGGAGATGGAGCGGGTTGCAAACAATGGTGTAGACAGCGAAACAATTAGAGAACAGGGAAGCATTATCGATCGATCGGTCGGCAATAGCTCGGCTCAGGAATCCGAAATGACACGAGACGATCTCACAAATACTGTAGATTCAGGTTTTGGGTCCTCACCGTTTTCTCAAATAAGTCAAGACACATTTTCTGCTTGTCAAAATGTGAATGTTGCCGGTGAAAATGCACTGCCAAAAAGCATAGAGAAACAGATTCCAGACACTAATACATTATTATTGCAATTCATGCAACAAATGGAACAAAATCAGAGAGAAATGAAACAAATGGGACAAAATCTTCAAAAGTTAGACACAATGGAACAAAATCTTCAAAAGTTAGACACAGTGGAACAAAATCTTAAAAAGTTAGATACCACACTTGAACAAACACGTGAGGATTTAACTAATGAGTTACATCACATTGAATCGAAATGTCAAAAAGTCTGTAATGACGTAAAAACACAAATTTGTGAACATTTCCAACCTATTTTTTCGCGGCATGAAAATGCACTACAGAATCACGAAGCAGCCATAAAAGAACTGCAAACTACTGTTCATGAAAATCATGAGACCTTGCAAGCTAAATTTGACTCAGTTGCATCTACCGATTCGGTTACGCAACTTGCAAAAACCCAGGAAAACTTAAAAGACACAGCAGAAAAACACACTGAGGAAATAAGTACATTATCGGATAAAGTAGCCGAACTTTCAGATCAGTTCACTAACTTATCTACGAGGGTAGATGATGATCTGAATGACACAACACCTGTAGCCTTCACTGACACAGAAGAGTATGAACAAATTAGAAAATTCAAACAAAATCAAAATCAAATTAATACGCAACACCAAAGAGAAATCCGCGAAGTACAAGATCAGCTGACACAGGTAATACAAGAATTACGTATTTCAGAGGACACTCGCGCCCCAATACGGGAAGAGGGACGTAGAAATACGGAACAACCACAAAATAATAACACAAGACACTTCGGAAATTATGAAAGAAATTGGCAAGGCACACCGAATTTTGAGATGGAACCGCCGAAACGACGTAACAATGACCGGTATGCTACTCGCCGACACGATGATTTTGACTATAAGCTGTTCATTACTACACGTAAATTTAAAACATTTAAGAATTCTGCCAACGACATTCATCCACAAGCATGGCTCCATCAATTCTCTCATTGTTTTCCTCCCAACTGGTCGTTAGAACACAGATTAGAATTTATGTGTGGCTACTTAGAGAATGAACCAGCTGTAAGAATGCGATCGGTCATTCACGATTGCCACAGTGAAGGAGAATTTTACCATGCCTTCCTCTCCGCATACTGGTCTCAAGCCACACAAGACCGAGTAAAACATGGCATCATAATGATGAAACATTTCGAACAATCTGAATTCTCCAGTCTTGTGAAATATTTTGAAGACATGTTGCATAAGAATCAGTATCTTTCAAACCCATACAGCCCTTCAGAACTCATCCGCATTTGCTTAATGAAATTACCTGAACATTTACGGCATATTATTTTAGCAGGACGTTGTAAAGACGACATTGAAGCTTTTCAGGGACTGTTACAAGAACTGGAAATTGACACTGACAGTCACGGGATGCGAAAACAGGAAAACAATCACTACAGGTCACATCCGTCACAATTCCGTGACGACAGAAATAATAAATGGACACGACAAGGCTACTCTCACAACACAAATCGTGACCAAAACAGACACCACCCTTATGACAACCGTTGGCAGAATAATAGTTACAGAGAAAGATCGCATTTCCGTAGTAATGACTATGACAGAGACAATCATAGAAACAGACAATATGGGAACCAAAACAATTATTATTATCAAGGGTGGCAGAATGACTTCAGACGCGACGGTTCGGCGCGCAGTTGCGATTCCGGGAGAGATTCTCCACCACATGACCGACAAACAAGAAACTATGTAAACTACCGACATAACGACAGACCTGAATTGCATCAGAACTGGCGGGATTCTAACAGAGCTGGGCCCTCTCGGCAAGGCGAATTTGTGGAGGTTCGGTCTCCGAATCCCATTAGCGACGCGCGCCAGTGGAGAGACAGACAATGACCCGCACCGCAGGCAGACACCTGCGCCGGCTGGCTCCGAGAAAAATAACATAGCGCTAACCTTGAGAAAAAAAATTCCAGTATTCTTTACCGACGTATACTACTTGACAATTGCGTTAAAGTTGAAACTCTGCGTACTAGGAAGAGCAAAGGTTTACACCACATTTCACATGTAACACCGTTTATTGAGAGATAATGTGCTTTTTTAACTTGAGATTTTAATGCAACATTTTGGTTTATTTGAAAATACATTCTGGATTTAAAGTGCTTTCTGAGAGATACTAGATGACACAGTGGTTAGTTTATGTGACAGCTACAGGATTTTATCACGACGTTACTAATGAGTGACAATTTACAATGTTGCTTTTGCGGTGTATCTGTTTTATATCTGCACAGTTTTTCGGCATTATTCAAGAAATTAAAACATGTTTTAGTAGTAACTTTTGTGGTATAGCAACAATGAGACAGCCTTTTTCGTAGCACAACAATACGTTACAGTACAGTACTTTCCTCATCACGGCAATAAGCGTAATAATTGAGATATCTATACGCAAAGCATTTCACTTTTGTTTATCATGAGGTAAGTACATTGACTTCTGCAGAACTTAGCTTTCGGAGGACGATAACTACGAGACTTCCACAGAGATTATCTTACAACATGACGCACAGTTTAGCGCTACAGGACACATATTTGAGTGATTAATTTTGTACTTAAAACATTTATTTTTAAAGATTTTTGAATTACAAAGAAAGTTTTCTGAGATATATTTCACTCCATTGCTGTAATCTGTAACACCTAAGGGTATAATTACATTAATCCTCAGGGGGGTACACGCTTACTTTGTGTATCATGTGTTTAGCATGCACAAGGAGCCCTAGCTAATATGGTATTTGCTTATACAACTTTACACATCGGTACCATATTTCTCTAACGCAGAATTACACAGCTATCTGATTATTTACCTGAGAGAGACAAACATTTATTTTACAACATTAGTGACAGATGTTTACGTAATTACACCGTTGGATAACTTCACACTTACGAAATTGTATTTTGGCTGTACTTTGTAAACTGTTCATATTTTTTCGGAACCATTGTGATACTATGAGAGCTTTGAATGATGTATTTGGTATGAGATAAAGATTTTTAAAGTACGTTTGAGGTAGATGACACTATTGAAATGAGCAGAGAATTTTTCTTAGGTTTTGAAATTATTGGAGGAAGCTACGACGATTTTGAGAATCGACTGAGATGTTATGATATTTTTACGACGACGATGTGTATTATGCTGTTGAGGTATGTTTATGATTAATAAGCTAATGTTATATGAAGAATTTGATTATGCTATGTATCTAATGATGAAGTATTGAAGAAGCGTCGACGAATTTATATATGTGTAATAAGGTAAGGAGTAATGAATAGTGATTAGGGCACTCTGATTTGTGGAAAAGGTTGTTGGAAACCAAGATCGTACTTTAAGAGTTATGAAATGTGTGTAAATGCGTGAATGTATCACAATGCCGACGAAAATTTTTTGGACACTGTTATATTCATAGGATTTTGTTTTTACAGATTTGCAACGCTAATTCTTGACCTGTGAAATATTTTTATTTAAGACTGCCATTGTAGCGGAAACTGCTGTCGTAAATATTTCCGTACGAAAGTTAAGTGACCACCTGCACGTAATGCGTCGCGGGCACACAGCTGTGTCAGACGCCCAAAACAAAAAAAAAAAAGGGCCATTATTGCGAGCCCCTTTTTCAGCGGCAAAGGTAAAAAAAAAAAAAAAAAAAAAGGGAGGCCATTACCCTTCCTTTGTAGAGAGCATCGCAAAAACGACAGGGTCGAACTTGAAAACGATGAGAAACATTTCACGGCTATTGTCGTGCTAATTGAGAGAAATGCCATATGGCTAGTGAATGACGTTTCACGCCTTGCTTTGCCCATTTTGTTTAATATCTAGTTTCTAGCTGCACTGCAGCATTGGTAAAAATAAAATTTTATAGATGTATTAATGTAAATATTTTCTGTCTACAGATCGAGTAAATAAAAAAAAAACGAAGGAGCATAAAAAAAAAATATTTCACTTCACAGGAATTGCATACGGAATTTTCTTTTCAACTACTGGGTAATTTTTTTTGGTAGAATAACTTTTTGTGGTGCACCACTTTAATTACTTAGACATTAAGATGTGATTATACATTTCCCTTATCTGCATTGTTGTCTTTACTGTAATATTTTTCTGCTTGAGCGTTGTCATGTTTAGATATAATTTATTGCTTTTGCTTCTGCTGTTTGCCAGGCATAATGTTACTGAATTTGACTTTGTATTACGCTGTTAAGCCAGTTTTACTAATGATTATTTTATTGTTTGCTGCGCATTGCCTCATATTAGTTGTAATGTTGAATTGCTTGGTAATTTAGATTTACTTAGCTTGCTTTGCCAGTTTGAAATTTTTGTCATTGATGTTGATTGTTTTATGTGATGCTGCATTGCCTCGTCCCTTGGTATATATATCTGAGCTCAGTAGATTTAAGTTAGCTTAAGAGGGGGTAGACTATATAAGAAACTAACTATGATGAATTGGAAGCAATGCATTGACAAGGTATATATAAAAAAAGATTTGGGCCTAAATGAGTATTGTACAATGAGCCATATTTATTTTGAAAGACTTATGGTTGGAATACAGAAAAGAGGTACAGATAGGACTTTTTGGGAATAATGATGAACACAGGGAGATCTCCAAGAACAAAAAAGGTTTTGTTCGCACAATACTGCAGTACCAAAAGTTACACTGAAAACGAACCCTATCCATTCCTTTTGTGTCAGCCCTCTATGTGTTTGTGTACCCTTGTGTATTTGTGTTTTTCCTGTCTTTATGTGTTTAGCTGATTAGAGCTATGTTGTAGAATTTTTCTAATACTATGTTATTTACTTGGTAAATTCTGTTTTGTTGCTCATATGTGGAGGTGATGTTTCAAAAGTTATTCTGATCTTTATGTAAGTACTTATGTCATTATTTTTGTAACACTGATGTATATGTTTATTTCTATTCTTTTGTAAAGCCCCTATTACTACGAATGTTATCTCTACTATTATGTTTTTAATGATGTTTTCTGTACCCTGGTAATTGTATTCTTATGTTATAAAATTGTAATTGACACCAGGTCATCAAATTAAGTAACTTGTAAGTTACATTTCACTGCACACGTTTCTGTTGGTCATAGTATATGGACAATATGTGAGAAGTAGGGAGTGATAGTGTTTGCATGTGATTTAATGATTCAGCAAGGGACTGGATAACAGCATTGCTGGTTCTGAGGACAATTCCAAAAACTTTGTGAGTGCACAAGTGGTGGTTATGGACTTGCTACATTATCCGCAAGACTCTTCGATGGTGATTGTGCACCTGCACAGTCACAACAGATGGTTGCTGGCCATCTCTACAAGGACTACAGTGGGTCTGCACCTCTGGTGGCCCACCAGTACCGTCATTTCTACAAGGACTACAGTGGGTCTGCACCTCTGGTGGCCCACCAATACCATTATTTCTACAAGGACTACAGTGGGTCTACATCTTTGATGATCCATCAATACCATTATTTCTACAAGGACTGCAGTGGGTCTGCGCCTCTGGTGGCCCACCAATACCATAATCTCTACCAGGACTACAGTGGGTCTGCTCTGTGATGACCTACCAAACGATATTCTTCAAAACTTCGATAGACTACGCTGTGGGTTTGCTCTGTTGTGGCCCATTACGTGTCAGCATGTCAAGAGTCAGCACTGTCTTTCCGTTGGAAGGACAACGATACTTCTTCAAGACTGCATGGAAATCCACTACGTCTATGTGCATTTTCTTTTACTGCTCAGACTTTGAGAAAAACACTGCAATGTGATGAATGATCAGGACTGTCTTTATGGACTGTGAGAAAATTTTAGCTTTTGACCAACATTGTATCAATAAGTGTGTGCATTTGATTTCTTAGTTATTGTAATTATGAAAAATTTTTTCAAATCTGTATTGGGCACTGCCCAACCCAATTTGTAAAATGTTTTGTGGGGAGCATGGGGGCTATGTAAGTAGGCTGTTTAGGTTTTTTTATTGGTAACGCCACCTCAGTATGAAAATCACCGGCTGTGCCGTGTGCAGTCTGTGGCTGCTTTGCATTGTTGTAATACTCAACCATTGTAGTGTTAGGCAGCTGGCTGTGAACAGCGCGTAGCGCTGGGCAGTTGGAGGTGAGCCGCCAGCAGTGGTGGATGTGGGGAGAGAGATGGCGGAGTTTTGTAATTTGTCATGATATCAAGGTAAATACATTGTTGGTTCTCTATTAATATTTTTTATTTGCTAACTATCCCTATGAGTAGTTAGTGCCTTCCATAGTTCGAATTTTTTATTTAGCTGGCAGTAGTGGCGCTCGCTGTATTGCAGTAGCTTGAGCAGCGAAGATTTTTGTGAGGTAAGTGATTTGTGAAAGAGATAGTTTAATGTTAGTCAGGGCCATTCTCTTGTAGAGAATTTTGAAAGTCAGATTGCGTTGCGTTAACAAAATATTGTGTGTGGAAAGTCAGATTGCGTTGCGCTAACAAAAATATTGTGCGTCAGTTTAAGCACAGTCATGTAAAATTATTCAAAGGGGAAGTTTTATAATTCTTTATTTCCTTCAAGGAAACAAATGGTTCAAATGGATCTGAGCACTATGGGTTCAAATGGTTCAAATGGCTCTGAGCACTATGGGACTTAACATCTGAGGTCATTAGTCCCCTAGAACTTAGAACCACTTAAACCTAACTAACCTAAAGACATCACACACATCCATGCCCGAGGCAGGATTCGAACCTGCGACCGTAGCGGTCGCGCGGTTCCAGACTGAAGCGCCTAGAACCGCTCGGCCACACTAGCCAGCTTCAAGGGAACAAGGAGGGCGAGCCTGATTACTAGGAAGTCATGATGCAGATTTTGTTTACTTTACTTGTCCATAATGTCGCTCTGTTGTATCGTATTTACGTTGTCCCATGACAGAACGTGCTATGAATCAACGACAGACCCATTCATTACCCAGGGCTATTCAGAGACGCACAGTACAGTACGATGGAGCAATACCGGTACAGTTTCGTAGAACTCACTGACATGCACCTTGTGTGTGGAGAAGTACGTTGCAGTGCTCTCGCTGCTGAAAGGCTGTTCGGGGAACGATTTCCTAGCAGGCATCGTCCGTCAGGACGAGTCTATTTCTCTCATAGACGAATGCGTCAGACTGGTTCACTGGAAAGAAGAAACGAGGGACCTGCCTACATAAGGATCACTCGACCACCCCATTTTCAAGAAGTTCACCATTGTCATGCTTGCATTGAGGTTGATGGCCGTCAGAGTCAGCACATTTTGTAAGACACAGTGGAAGTGGTACATTCATTGTATCAACGATGGTATTTGCAGTTACCTGTAACTATTGTAAATAAAAAGGTGCACAGTAATATGATTTTATTCCTGTTATCTCCCTAAGCTGGCTACTCATATTTTCTGCCTCAAATTGTTCAGTGGAGCATCCTCTATGTCCTGTTAAATTTTATGTACGCTCTTATGGAAACACACTGTAGATTCTCCACAGTAAACGCCTGCAACAGGAATGCACGCCCAGAACGGTGTCTACTCACGGTGGCGCCGTACGTAGGATGCAGTCGACGTCGGCGTTTGAGCGTCTCCGCGCGGGCTGCGGCCAAGGCGCCGGCCGGGGGCGGCGGGGGCGGTAGCAGTGGCCGCATGCTGTCGACGTCAGGGTCAATAGGGCCGTGCGCGGCCGGGAGACTCGCGGCGCACATCGCCACGGCGACAAGCCAACAGCACAATCTCTGATGCCGCCAGCGGGCGATGGACCGCAGATCAGATACGCCGCGTCGCGCCGATCCACTGACCCTCGGCCAGTGACGTCACACAGCTGTGAGGCCGCACCGACAATCCGTCAGTGCGCTACGAGCAGCCCTGTCCCAGAGCCGAGACACAATCTGCTAGCTACCCATTCGCGTTCACAACTCCCTAACACGCAACCTTTACTGGACAAGCAGTGACTTTGATGAAGTCCCATACTCCTTGACAGAGCGGAGGGGAGACCCGCACCGCCGTACTAGGCACGGTCCTAAGGGAGGTGGTTTGCCGTTGCCTTCCTCCGATCGTAATGGGGATGAATGATGACGATGAAGACGACACAATAACACCCAGTCATCTCGAAGCAGATAAAAACCCTTTATCCCGCCGGGAATCGAACCCAGGACACCGTGCTCGGGAAGCGAGAACGCTAACGCGAGACCACGAGCTGCGGGTACTGGACAAGGACCGGTATTAATTTAAGTAAACACGTGGAAGGGTGACCCTGATGCGTCATTTATCATTCCCAAACAGTTTTAAATAATTCTATCATGAGCCAACTAACAGTTACCAAGATTTTTGCCAAACACATACAAACAGTTAAGGTTTTTAAATTAAAAGCACAATGCATAAGGACATTTCCATTATACAAAAAACTACAAATATTGTTCGAAGAACATGTCAACTGTGCAATACAGTGGTAGCCTTATTACTCACAGTTAACTGACTAAACAAACCTGCAGCGGCACTCCGATCGCGCGACTAACATCACAAGTGTGGGCTGATCCCACAACAGGACGTGAACAGAAGCTCAACTAACGTCAAAGAATATACATTAAAATGCATACTTCTCCACTGGTTATTCTGCTCTCGTAAAGACAAGATACGGCCAAGCTGGCCAAACGCTACCCATGTGTAAAAACCGAAGCAAACAGTAGTACTTCACTGACTGGTCACAAGCCTATGACACATAAATCAAGTTAAGCACTTCGATGAACTGCCAGGCCCCTAAAACACTATTAAATGATAATGACAATTAAACCCCCTTTTTTTAAGAAATCAAGAAACTCAGTGCTCAGTTTGCCGAAAGGCTTTCAACACAGGCCCGTAAGGAGCTTACAATAATAGAAACACTGAGTATTCCTAAATAAGCGATGCCCCCACCGCGGCACGATACGCAAACTTGAGCCTGGAACGGGAGCTCCGCAGAAGTGCGTGTGACCTGCAAACACCTATGCCTCGTGCGATGACGGGAAAACCGCCGAAGCAGAAGGAAAACGCATCCCTACCCCTGACTAGCATACCGACAACGCGTGAACAGCTGCCGATACAAGGCTGTCAACATATCATCATCATCATCATCATCATCATCATCAGCCAATTCAATCATTAGATGATGTGACCTCTTCGAGTTGTGGATTCAGGTAGGCTTTCAGAAGTCTTCTCCAAGTGGGACGGTCTTGGGCAGTTCTCTGCCAGGTGTTACCAGCGATCTTCTTGATGTCTTTGTCCCATCTGTCTGGTGGTCTTCCTCTAGGCCTCCGGTGCTCTCTCGGACTCCACTCCAGTACTAGCTTCGTCCATCTGTTGTCTTTTCTTCTTGCAACGTGGCCAGCCCACTGCCATTTCAAGGAACCTACTCTCTCTAAGATATTAAACTTCGTCACAGACCGGATGTCATCTGCCCTTTTCCTGTCCTTTCTTGTATAGCCCAGCATTGATCTCTCCATGGCTCTCTGTGCTGTCCTAAGTTTCCCTTTTGTGAATGAGTTCAGTGTCCATGTCCTTGTATCGGCAGCTGTTGACGCGTTGTCGGTATGCTAGTCAGGGGTAGGGATGCGTTTTCCTTCTGCTTCGGCGGTTTTCCCGTCATCGCACGAGGCATAGGTGTTTGCAGGTCACCATGTTGCACTCGACAAGAGCCGCTCTTTGCCATCTAAACTTGCCGGCAGCAACGGTCAACGCTGCAGGAAAACGCGGTCCCCCATGGTCAGCATATACCAAACAACAAACGGCAGACGAGTTTGATAGAAATTAACATACAAAGCAATACTTAAACGGCCAATTATAGATTATTTTCAAGGGAACCAAGTATTAAAACTTCAGTATAGGAGTGCCCCGTTCATAAACATTGCAAGTTAACCTTCCTAGCAATAACAAGAAACAATGTACAAATTCATTTTAAAGAAATTACATAATAATTAAAACAAGATTCAATACGTCAAGATATACTTTCACTGGAGCCTCTTATGGCCTAATAGACACTGTTATTTGGATACGCACCGAATGGTAGATGGCCGGCTAAAATGTACACCAATAACCCAAAGCGCTTCTCAACACGGAGTAGGAGAGTGTGCAAATACAAACAGGCACACGCACATATCACCCACATGTCCGTACTTTAAGTCGAAGCGCACAAAACTTTAGTTACAGGCCTCATCCACTAATCACACGAAGGGCCAAAAGATCTACAACAAACAGAAACAATAGTATCAAATACTCAATGGTAACAAAAATGATTTTAAGTACCAGATTAAAAATTGCAAAATATTAGCTTGGCGCTTACAGAAACCTCCATATTGAAACACACAAGCCGGCCGCTGTGGCCGAGCTGTTCTAGGCGCTTCAGTCCGGAACCGCGCTGCTGCTACGCTCGCAGGTTGGAATCCTGCCTCGGGCATGGGTGTGTGTGATGTACTTAGGATATTTAGGTTTAAGTAGTTCTAGGAGACTGATGACCTTGGATGTTAAGTCCCATAGTGCTTAGAGTCATTGGAACCATTTTTGAAACACACAGCCCCAAAAGAGATCACTGAACGGCGTAAAGGAACCGGATTCCTGGACAGCTCACACCTTGGCAGAATTAACAGTCTTTAAGTACAGTACTTACATAACAGTCATCATACATAGTTTCAAATAAATGTCAAGGAGGCCAATAGCTTCAGGACTCAAGGTAGGCGCCGGATAATACTGCCGTCCTGCTCGTAGCTGCTAACAAGTTGTCCAATATTTAGCACGCCAAAATTGATTAATGCACTTCGTGACCACGTTGCACTCGACAAGAGCCGCTCTTTGTCTTCTAAACTTGCCGGCAGCAACGGTCAACGCTGCAGGGAAACGCGGTCCCCCATGACCCAACGGTCAACGGTTCGAACTCGCTGCATTTGCCAGAACGCCGAGTATTCAGCCATGCCCGTCCAGCTCCGGTATCCTACGCACCTCTCACCACCACACAGCTCCAGAGGAAACACATAACCAAGCAAAGATTATACGACGAGATCCAGAGTCGACGGCATGTGCGCTCAAGTGGCGTCAATAGGATTGCCCGCGCGCCGGCACAGAAGCCGCCACGGCTCAGTGATCTTTACGGGACAAGGGTCCTCGTAAACAAGTTACATTAAACGAAACAAACATTAACGTTCCCGGTACACTTGTCGCGTTAATCCTCGATGAAAATTCAAGATTTCAGTAATAACTACCACGGACCGGAAAACAACTGGATGTCGAAAAAGTAACGGAATCACGGAGATGTAAACATGGAGGTATAATTAAAAGGGAAATGACGCTACAGAGTTATTCTGTACGTTGCTTTGAAGCCGGCACCACCATGTTAGATGCCCCAAAACATCATCAGACTACTGTTTACAATTGCTTCTTGTTCTCAATTTATGCCGTGTGCACGTAACAGTTGTTTTAAACAGAAACTGTTATGTACTTTCGTGTATAACAAAGCATCAGAAGGCATTTTCTGGCGTTTTTCTCGGCTGAAATGCATATTTGATTCACATCACGCATTTCGCTGTATTAAATTAACTCTCCTTTTTTGTTATACGCTTACAATAACCAAGAAGTGACATCTTGGGTTGTCGGGTGTTCTGCCGGATATCAGCGTCGTACTTGCACGATATTTCGGTCACGTAGCTCGTAACCTTCATCAGGTGCGACCTGAGACTGCTCCTCGTGTGGACCTGGTCCACTCGAGGAGCAGTCTCAGGTCGCACCTGATGAAGGTTACGAGCTACGTGACCGAAATATCGTGCAAGTACGACGCTGATATCCGGCAGAACACCCGACAACCCAAGATGTCATTAGATCGCCGGGAAAGCCTGAAGAGTTACAAGAAGAGAAGTGTATGACGCGAAAAGGCTTCTTTTGAAATCCAGAGTTTTCCTGAACACGGACTGACAAAAATACTGCTCGGACTATCTCCTTTTCCCGAAAATGCTGAGAATATATTTTCCTATGTCCCGTCGGTTTCCTTTTTTTCCTTCTTACAGCGTTCAGCCAGACAGCTTTTCGTGTTGGACTGATTGGAAGTCTGAAGCAAAACATCTACATCTACATTTATACTCCGCAAGCCACCCAACGGTGTGTGGCGGAAGGCACTTTACGTGCCACTGTCATTACCTCCCTTTCCTGCTCCAGTTTCGTATGGTTCACGGGAAGAACGACTGCCGGAAAGCCTCCGTGCGCTCTCGAATCTCTCTAATTTTACATTCGTGATCTCCTCGGGAGGTATAAGTAGGGGGAAGCAATATATTCGATACCTCATCCAGAAACGCACCCTCTCGAAACCTGAACAGCAAACTACACCGCGATGCAGAGCGCCTCTCTTGCAGAGTCTGCCACTTGAGTTTGCTAAACATCTCCGTAACGCTATCACGCTTACCAAATAATCCTGTGACGAAACGCGCCGCTCTTCTTTGGATCTTCTCTATCTCCTCCGTCAATCCGACCTGGTACGGATCGCACACTGATGAGCAATACTCAAGTATAGGTCGAACGAAGCCACCTCCTTTGTTGATGGACTACATTTTCTAAGGACTCTCCCAATGAATCTCAACCTGGCACCCGCCTTACCAACAATTAATTTTATATGATCATTCCACTTCAAATCGTTCCGTACGCATACTCACAGATATTTTACAGAAGTAACTGCTACCAGTGTTTGTTCCGCTATCATATAACCATACAATAAACGATCCTTCTTTCTACGTATTCGCAATATATTACATTTGTCTATGTTAAGGGTCAGTTGCGACTCCCTGCACCAAGTGCCTATCCGCTGCAGATCTTCCTGCATTTCGTTGCAATTTTCTAATGCTGCAACTTCTGTGTATACTACAGCGTCACCCGCGAAAAGCCGCATGGAACTTCCGACGCTATCTACTAGGTCATTTATATATATTGTGAAAAGCAATGGTCCCATAACACTCCCCTGACGGAAATAAAATCACTACAGTAAAAGTAAACAGCGCAACCAAAATTCCTTACACAGTGTGGTCAGAAACAGTCTGAAAAGGTTGTAATGGAGTTGCAGAGTAGATTCTGCTGAGAAATAACTGTTAAGGGAAAGATTATGTATGTTGAGTCGTTTCCTAGTTTGAAGCCACTGAAGTTAGCCAATCAGGTGGTTGAGCGCGCAAATTCAAGCTGCCCGCCTGAGACGGTGACGCCAAATGTGTTCTTCGTTTGGTTAGCTAAAACCTAACAAGAGGGCAACACAAAAATTTTGGACTTCGGGCGGTAGTAAGGATCGAACCCGAACCAAAGACTGAACTGTCGTCTCGTGCGCTTTTACCTACGCTGTGAGAATAACTGACACTAATTGTAACGGGCGAGCGGCTTGACTGCGCGCGCAATGGTCTACTTGGCTAACTTCAATGCTAATTAACTCGGAAAGGGACGCAACATGTAGAATCTTTTTCTCAACAAGTATTTCTCATCACAATCCACCCTGCAAGACTCTTACAAGCTTTCCAGGCTGTTTCTGACCAGCCTGTATAAAAGAAAATATCGTTTGAGCACGTCCACTTATGAACGAAATGTGATTCTTTTAAGCTTTACAGCCGGCCGAAGTGGCCGTGCGGTTAAAGGCGCTGCAGTCTGGAACCGCAAGACCGCTACGGTCGCAGGTTCGAATCCTGCCTCGGGCATGGATGTTTGTGATGTCCTTAGGTTAGTTAGGTTTAACTAGTTCTAAGTTCTAGGGGACTAATGACCTCAGCAGTTGAGTCCCATAGTGCTCAGAGCCATTTGAACCATTTAAGCTTTACAGACTATAACCAGAATGATTAGTACACGAGTAAATGACGCAGGCTGGCATATTTTATCAAAACACTTCCACCAGAAGCAAATATTTGGAGCAACTAACATGGCGGACGTAGGCTTAAGGTTTGCGCGTAGTGACAGCTCCGCTTATTATATCTCCACGGATGTAGCAGATGTCTTAGTGCCCACTTTGACCAAAGATTACACTAGCGCCGCCAATGAAAAGTTTCTCGCAGCGTATTTTTTTCCAAGCATGATATCCGGTAAAACTTGATCGAAGCGGAATGTGTGTAATTCGGAAATCTGCCCGAACCGCACAGGTATTTCAGTCCTGACGCATTCAGTACATTTTTATACGCTAATATTTTGTATAAAGCGGAATGTGCCTAACGATGAAACGGAATGCAAATTTTAAAACGTAATTAACAATTCGTCGCAAACTGCGGAAAAGAGCTAATGTAGTACTACTGTATTTTATTCAAGACCCTACTAGGACGCAACGTTTAACAAAAAGCCTGTACAGTCCTGACAATGCTGTTAAACGGTGAAAAACCAAGAAAAATTGGTGGTGCCGGTGTGGACACCGAAACGCACAGCTCTGTGCAGCAATGAACAAGTCAGGCCTAGTGTCGGTACATCAAAGGAAATGGTTCGTTCGTAGCGCCCGGTTTGCCGGCTTTTCTCGTTTCCCATTATTATTGAAGCGCCCGGGCGCGTACTGCAACATTGACGGGCAGCTGCAAACGCTCTGGTGCAATATGCGCAGTGGAAGAGGTGGGTGTTGTTCCGTTAAACAATGAATTTACCAGCAAGGTGAAGCATTCCAAAGAAATTCACTGCCTGCATTGTTTCCTGCCAGTTTCAGTTCACTAGTAGCACTTTAAGTGACACTGGTATTATTATGTCGAACAAAAGGTGTGGTTCGGTTAACACTTAACGAAAAGATAGGGTAAACAAGGCGAGTGAGGAAGAAATTCTCTGTGCGCGAAATAATGTTGCGTTTCAAACGCGGTAAAACACAAATTTATGATACTTCAAGAATCATGAATAAGATACGGGATGAATGGACGAAAGGGAATGGGCAGATGAAATGAAGAAATTAACGAGATAGCGTGGGAATGGTTCGTAAGTGCACGGACAAAAGACTTACCTTTGTCTGGATCCATGTTGCAGAGGGAGACTGAAAGACGCTTAACAGCTTGGAAATATGGAGTTTAAGATATCCACAGGATGGCTGGACACTTCCAAGGCTAGGCACAATATCGTGTGGAATGAAATGTGGGGGGAAGCTAAGAATGTTCAGGATAGTGTAGCAACTGAGTGAAAGACAATACTGTGCAATCTCAATGTAAATTAATTAAAACGCAAAACATTTCATCTTGTGCAGATGACTAGATTCGAAGTGATGACTTCCTGTTAACTCATACCACTTTTACTTCAGCAATAGCTTTAATACAAATGCGCAACACAGAGGATGATCAGGAAGACACAAAGGAAGAAGAAGAGGAGCGAAATGATGTCACCATAAAAATTAATACTCCTGAAGAAGCTATTGCATACATAAACGTTGTTTTGCAATTTGCAGCACACACAGATCCTTCCAATCTGTTTAAACCGTTGTATAGTGCAAAAAATTACGTAGAAAAAACAGTTTTGAACTGGAAATTCGAACAAGTTTCCTTCCTCGAAGCCGGCCGAAGTGGCCGTGCGGTTAAAGGCGCTGCAGTCTGGAACCGCAAGACCGCTACGGTCGCAGGTTCGAATCCTGCCTCGGGCATGGATGTTTGTGATGTCCTTAGGTTAGTTAGGTTTAACTAGTTCTAAGTTCTAGGGGACTAATGACCTCAGAAGTTGAGTCCCATAGTGCTCAGAGCCATTTGAACCTTCCTCGAAATGTGGCAAAAAAGATAAATGTAAAGCAGATAATCGCGCGAATGATGTGTATGTACATAAAACAATAAATGGATTTAAAGTTAAAGTAACAGTACGGAAATGTCGTATTATTTATCAGTTGGTGTAATAGTCTAGTACCCGGCCGCTGTGAGCGAGCGGTTCTAGGCGCTTCAGTCTCGAACCGCGGTGCTGCCACGGTCGCAGGTTCGAATCCTGCCTCGGGCATGGATGTGTGTGATGTCCTTAGGTTAGTTAGGTACTTAGAGCCATTTTTAAATAGTCTAGTATCTTCTTGCACAATATTCAGTAAATGAACATCTACTGTCAGCAGTTAATAATTACAAATGTATACTTTTGTGTATGATACCTGACAACTTTTATGTAGCCTAGTGAGTTTTGTGTAAACCAGAAATTTGCCCAGTTTGGAAAATTACCTTAGTGCCATGCGATTCCACTTTGAGCAGGTTTTACTGTATAAAATGGGACATTCTCCTAAATGAAAAAAGAAGCAAGGCAACTAAATATTTTGACATCAGGTGTCCGCTCCCATGTTCAGCTTAGCGCAGAAAGTTGCGTAGGAGGCAACAGCGGAGCGATTATGTGGCGGTTACCATTCGTCCCGATATATCGGGAACGTCATCGTTATGGACCTTCTTGTTCCGACAAGACCCAATTTTGCCCCGATTTTGCGAAGTACTCTTACGAGCTTGGCTCAAGTAATGAAGGCCATCTGTTAGTGCAATGTGTAAATGCAGCCTCAGTTAGTTTTATGCATGTTCGCAAGTTTATGTTGACAAGATCGTCTCACAGATGGCGTTGCATGTTGCGTATCCTGCGTCGATGATACAAATGCCTTCTAGATATTGCTCCTTCAATCTAGACGATAGCAGATTTCTCCAGTAGTAGGCAGCTGGAACTATTTAAGCAGGGCCACACGAAAGAATCTGGCAGTTCCCATTTGAATAGCGATCTGTTAAGACGATTCATTCTAAACGTAATACGAACAACGAGTGCAAGTTAGTAATGTCTGAAGTGTTTACTGCCGGTATACAGGGCGTGAAATGTATAGTGACGTGTACTTCGACGACTAAAATGTTATCTTAGCTTACGAAAATGCCTAAGATAGGAAAGACAAAGTGTCACTTTTCGGATGATTACACAAAAGAGTGGTCTTTTGTCTTTCTTAGCAGGATCAGGAAGCGTTGTGTAAAATTTGTAGCTGTAGCATCTCAGTGACTCACGGAGGTAAGGCAGATGTGAGGCATCACATTTCGATGAAGAATCCATACAAATACTTTCGCGGTAGCATCGACATCAAAGGCTATTTCTACATTCATGAGTAAGGAAGATACCCAGGAAGAATTTCTCATTGCTGCTGCACAACTGACATCAATTTATGAAGTTATCAAGCATCAGCAGTCCTTCAGTTTTCTTGGCTGTACCTTAAAACAGAATGCCCTAGTATGTCCTGACTCAAGCAAAGCAGTCTACAGCCAGGACAAAAGCTACAGCGATTGTTAAAAATATTCTCGCACCACACTCCCTGTCCGAACGCATAAAAAAATTGCAAGAAACTTCATTTTATGACATAAGCCACTGTGGAAAGAGTATTTTCGCTGATGTCGGCTCAGTGCGCTGATGAAGGAAATCGACTGTTGCCAGGGAGTGTGGAATCAATCGTACAGTGTCAGTTTAGAAGCTGACTTGTATGGAGTTTTACAAATACGTAAAAGGGAAAGACTTGCTGAGGAAGTTGAAATCTTCCGAAAAATATGGTGTATCAACAACTTCTGCCGCAAAAAGTTCAATGTAATCGTGTTCCAACTAAATAGTAATTATATTACACAATTTTTTTACTTCATATCTGCACCCCCATCCCAGAGTGTCCCGTCGATGTCCCAGCTATACAGGGTGTTCCATTGATAGTGACCGGGCCAAATATCTCACGAAATAAGCATCAAACGAAAAAACTACAAAGAACGAAACTCGTCTAGCTTGAAGGGAGAAACCAGATGGCGCTATGGTTGGCCCGTTAAATAGTGATGCCATAGGTCAAACGGATATCAACTGCGCTTTTTAAAATAAGAACCCCCATCTTTTATTACATATTCGTGTAGTACGTAAAGAGATATGAATGTTTTAGTTGGACCACTTTTTTCGCTTTGTGATTGATGGCGCTGTAGTAGTCACAAACTTATAAGTACTTGGTATCACGTAACATTCCGCCAGTGCGGACGGTATTTGCTTCGTGATACATTATCCGTGTTAAAATGGACCGTTTACCAATTGCGGAAAAGGTCGATATGGTGTTGATGTATGGCTACTGTGATCAAAATGCCCAATGGGCGTGTGCTATGTATATTGCTCGATATCCTGGACGACAACATCCAAGTGTCCGGACCGTTCGCCGGATAGTTTCGTTATTTAAGGAAACAGGAAGTGTTCAGCCACATGTGAAACGTCAAAAACGACCTGCAACTAATGATGATGTCCAAGTAGGTGTTTTAGTTGCTGCCGCGGTTAATCCGAACATCAGTAGCAGACAAATTGCGCGAGAATCGGGAATCTCAAAAACGTCGGTGTTGAGAATGCTACGTCAACATCGATTGCACACGTACCATATTTCTGTGCACCAGGAATTGCATGGCGACGACTTTGAACGTCGTTTTCAGTTCTGCCACTGGGCACAAGAGAAATTACGGGACGATGACAGATTTTTTGCACGCGTTCTATTTAGCGACGAAACGTCATTGACCAACAGCGGTAACGTCAACCGGCGTAATATGCACTATTGGGCAACGGAAAATCCACGATGGTTGCGACAGGTGGAACATCAGCGACCTTGGCGGGTTAATGTTAGGTGCGGCATTGTGGGAGGAAGGATAATTGGCCTCCATTTTATCGATGGCAATCTAAATGGTGCAATGTATGCTGATTTCCTGCGTAATGTTCTACCGATGTTACTACAAGATGTTTCACTGCATGACAGAATGGCGATGTACTTCCAACATGATGGACATCCAGCACATAGCCCGCGTGCAGTTGAAGCGGTATTGAATAGCATATTTCATGACAGGTCGATTGGTCGTCGAAGCACCATACCATGGCCCGCACGTTCACCGGATCTGACGTTCCCGGATTTCTTTCTGTGGCGAAAGTTGAAGGATATTTGCTATCGTGATTCACCGACAACGCCCGACAACATGCGTCAGAGCGTTGTCAATGCATGTGTGAACATTACGGAAGGCGAACTACTCGCTGTTGAGAGGAATGTCGTTACACGTATTGTCAAATGCATTGAGGTTGACGGACATCATTTTGAGCATTTATTGCATTAATGTGGTATTTACAGGTAATCACGCTGTAACAACATGCGTTCTCAGAAATGATAAGTTCACAAAGGTACATGTATCACATTGGAACAACCGAAATAAAATGTTCAAACGTACCTACGTTCTGTATTTTAATTTAAAAAACGTACCTGTTACCAACTGTTCGTCCAAAATTGTGAGCCATATGTTTGAGACTATTACAGCGCCATCTATCACAAAGCGAAAAAAGTGGTCCAACTAATACATTCATATTTATTTGCGTACTACACGAATATGTAATAAAAAAGGGGGTTCCTATTTAAAAAAACGCAGTTGATATCCGTTTGACCTATGGCAGCGCCATCTAGCTGGCGAACCATAGCGCCATCTGGTTTCCCCATTCAAGCTAGTCAACTTTCGTTCTTTGCAGTTTTTTCGTTTGACGCTTATTTCGTGAGATATTTGGCCCGGTCGCGATCAACGGACCACCCGGTATATGGCAACCCGCGATCGTGCCACGATCAGACTACAATTTATGACATCGCCTCTCGCACTGCCCTCGTTCCCACGATTGCTACGCGGGTATGGAAAAGATGAGTTCATACGGCTCATACTCAACGGCATACGGGGTGTTAAATGTAAATGTGTGACGAGAGCCTCCCGTCGGGTAGACCACTCGCCTGGTGCAAGTCTTTCGATTTGACGCCACTTCGGCGACTTGCGCGTCGAAGGGGATGAAATGATGACGATTTGGACAACACAACATCCAGTCCCTGAGCGAAGAAAATCCCCAACCCAGCCGGGAATCGAACCTGTGCCCTTAGGATTGACATTCTGTCGCGCTGACCACTCAGCTACAGGGGGCGAACACGGGGTGTTAATGGCACCGTGAGACTAGGTCGCGAGAGATCATTATATTGCTCCTTCGATCGTAGAGTATCGCGCAGCGACGCCACGTACCTAGGGTCAGCAAATGGGCTCGTTCACAACAAGACAAGGATCCACACACACAGTACGACGACGTATGGAGCACCATGCATTCTCGGGACGCGATAATTGCTATGACTCTTGATACCTCAACAGACAGTGGTGTAGCGACGATGATAAGATCACTGCCAACATTGGACACAGGACTGGTACCACAGTACGTCGTCTTTTAGAACCAATCCCCAGTCCGCGTACATTGTCACGATGGTCGAATTCATGTGTGGAGGCTTCCAGGAATGCAAACGCTCCTAGATTGCGCTTGTCATCCTCACACTGGCCCATCACCTGATATTATGGTATGAGCTGTCATTGTGTACACAACACGATAACCTCTGGTTCGCGTTGCCGCTAATTTGTACATCTCTATCGTGTTAAGGCCTTAGAGGTCTCCGTGTCGTTATCTTGAAACGAGATAACGCAAGACGCCCACATTGTTGTGAGGTACCTCGATGCAGACTGTTGATCTGTTGCCCTGCCCAGAAAGTTCTCCAGACCAATGAGCACATCTAGTCATGTATCGACGAGATACTGGTACGCCGTCACTGGCCATCCAATATAATTGACGAACTCCGGCGTACAGCCCAAGCAGCAGTGAATGACGTCCACGCATCTGTCACTGAAGACGAGTTCGACTCAGTGCCATATATGACCTATTTGTGCTTCCAGAGGTCTGGTTGCCGAAAAATCAAAACTGACAAACAGTGGAAGAAAGATGCCTGCATTTTGCGAGAACCTATTCAGAAAACTCCAAGAACCCTCTCCCAGAACGGGAACTACGAATATTCTGCTTATACCCACATTTCAATCCGTAGGGATCGTCCAGGTCAGATTAGATAACTAACCAACTCCCACGTATCCCTACAGGGAAAAAACTTTTCGTCGCGACATTCCAGGTTCAAACATATCGGTATTAATGAATATGTTCGACGTCCAACTAGTTAGGTGCCGTTTTCGAATGCCCATCCAATACAAAACCTGACGTCACTCATTTCAAGTTTAAACATGCATACCTTTCTTATTTGGTCAGTTAAGAGGGACGGAAGTTGCTGCATAGGTCTCTCGGTTCAGCACAAAAGTTGTTGCCATGTAATATCAAGTTCAGCCTTGTTAATTGATAGTGACGAAAAATTACATAGTTCACGTATCTTCGTCCCCTATTCAGCAATAACGATTGGTGATGTTTCGAGTCTCTTTCTCGTTAGCATTGCTTATAGGTACTGGGTTTGAATTATTATCTAGAACAAAATAGTTGTCTTGTAATTTAAAATTCAAACATGTACAGAACTAGTTGCTCATGAACCCATTTTGCGCTAAATAACATGGGCGACAGATGAGGTTCGAACTACACATAGAATCACGTGCCATCACGAGTATAGTGAAATTACTAGTGTACGCCTTTAACAGCGAGATTTCTGTATAGCGCTTGACGCTTTTAACTGCGGTATTTCTAACTGATGAAACTGCGGCATTTATAACTGACGAATTCATTAACCAACTGATGCAAAACCACTCGCCAAGCGAACTACGGTTAATATGTGCTTCTAAAGATTTTTAAAGATTATAAACAGTTTGAATCATCGTAGAACTTTGGTAATCCAGACATTCTTGCAAAATCTATCAGCAAAAAAAAAATATTTTTTTGTTAAAGATTGCTCTAGAGTTACAAGTATTAATTCCCTCTGACAGGAATGAGAGAGGTAATAGTTTTGAAATGTAACATATTGTGGCCTGTCACATTTAGATTCATAACCATACAGGGCAATATCCTCTGTTGGTCTCTTGTGGTAACCGTTTTGGGTAGTCAAACGACTGTACTCAAACGACTATACCGAAAAGTGAAAAGTGATCAGGGGACTTGTAAGAAAATTGCGTTATGTGGGCAGCCCGCTAATCAGGCGGGACTCAATTCAGGTCGTTCGGATACTTTTGAGCATTATAGTACATTCAACTCATTTTGAATATCTTTATTTTTTATTAACTCACTCCTTTCGCAGCCCTTCAGTTTTGTCGAGAATCTCATCTCTGCTGCTTGCATTTGGCTGGCGTCTTTCATTTTTATTTATCCCACTCGCTTCATACCACAGCAATGGTATCGTCACAGTCTTATAAATTTTAATTACTGTATCTTTTCATGTTCATTAGTTGCGTTTCTGTATACTGGTCCACATTTTGCTTAAAATTTGTGTCGCTTTTCATCTACATCATTACCACAACCCAAGCTCACGTCGCAACCTACATGTTTGAAATGCGACACTTGTAAATTATTTCGGTGTTGATTTCTATTTTTAACCATGTTCGTTCCGTGCTTTGAAGAGCCACAACTTTCGTCTTGTTTTAAGATTATATTTTGCCCATATTTGACGTTGCTAATGTACTATTAAGCAAAGGCCATCTTCACTTTCTTGTGTTATTACTTTATCATCTAAAAAAAAGTAATTCAAGCGTATTTATTGAAATTAATTCTATATAACTATACAATTTCCAATTTTAAGCACATGGTGAATATAAATGGTAAAAACAGTTCTTGAAAGAGAACACCCCTGTCTAACTCTTTGATTTTTATGACCTTTAACCATTTATCTCCAGTATTTATTGCTTTTTTGTTTCATGATATAAGTTTTTGATTGTCCTTTCGATGGAAATGGAAATGAGCGTTTGGCGTCATTGGCCGGGAGGCCCCTTACGGGGCAGGTCCGGCCGCCTTGGTGCAGCTCCCATTACATTCGACGCCACATTGGGCGAACTTCGCTCCGGATGGGGACGAAATGATGCCCCTTAAGATGGCAGTCCGTCACGCTGACCATTCAGCTATCAGGACCGATAGAAAGGATTTTAAAATCTGTAAAACCAGTGTGGGTTAAATTCTCTTTCTTTTTCTATGAATTGTTTTGTTGTAATAGTATTGTCACTATGTGGATGTCAGTTTCTCAATCAGCTTTGATCTCTTTGAAGAAGTGCCTCAACTAGCATTCAGAATAACAGAACAACTGTAAATTTGTTGTTCTTAGCGCAGATGACAATGAATGACAGTTTCGCTGTTAAGCCGACCCTTTTGCATGAGTAGGGGTCTTTCAGGAAATAATGATATGTTAACTTCCAGTGTCGACCCCAGCTGACAGGAGGGGGGGGGGGGGGGGACATTTTAATGTGGTAGTACGGTCAATCTATCTTAAAGAATCACAAACCGCAATAAAACACGTTTATCGATGTGGGCAGTGGCGGCTCGTGAGTATTCATTCTGGGTGTTCACAAATTTTTAGATTCAGATAATTCGAGAGTGTGAAATTAATAGCATCTGACGTATAACAGTTATGCTTATCAATAATAAGATGCATAACTTCTCTGACAAAAGCAAGAAATGCTTTTGTGAAATTTTGTTGTTTTGTACATAATTAAATACCATAGGACAATAACTAAATAATATGTAAGTTTTTCCCATTTTTGTGTAAGTGGGAGTTTACGTGCTTTTCCATTTTTTTGGACAAATGTACAAGATCCCTAACACATGTATTAGTTCACAAATTTACTCCCACGCTGAAACCACATATTCTTACGCTGCACCCACACAATAACCTGTACTAGGTATACATTTCCTCGTTTAATGTTCGCTTGTAGTCATACTTATTTGATTTTGTCACTCTCTCAATCAAAGGATATGTTCCCGGAGGCCCTAGTTTCTTTGCGGCTAACTTTTCCTGGTAATTTACTTTTCTGTTCCGAAAATGAGATTTTTACTCTGCAGCGGAGTGCGCTCTGATACGAAACTTACGCGAGTTGCGCATGCGCAAGAGCTCCTTAAGACATGCACAACCGAAGGTCCCCTCGCGATCCTGATGCCAAGTTTCACGGAGTCTAGAGAAGCAGTAGCGAGGTAGATTTAAGAGCCGTATCTTTCAGATCGGAGCATCTTTGTTACTTTTCACAGCATTCGAAGAAAAATAAAACCAATAAATTCTCAAGATCCTCTCGTGCTCTTACACAGCAGTCGCCACTGTGTATGGGTGATAGACGACGTTTTAGGAAAACCGATGCTGTTCTTGCCAGGCACGACTTCATAACGAAAACGGCGTCTGTTTGCTGCTGCTGCCTCGCCTTGTGACAAACTCGTACATAAAATCCGTGAAACAACCAGCTTCGCTGTTTGAAGCTTCACACGCGTTTATTACGGGCGAGCGAACACGGCAGCGACAACAATTACTGCCGCTTGACCTTTTGGTGTCACGCTTCAATTTTCGTACGCCGAACAAAAGAAAGACACGGTTCACACCGATTCGTCCTCCATTTTTACATTAGTCACAAAGCGGGCACGAAACTGAGTACCGTTAAATTAACACCACATTAAACTGTGGTGCCGAAACTTACTGCAACAAAAAGAAAGTAGCGTTGGGCTGATATCTGGGAGTAACTGGTGACACCTCGAATGTTTTATACACTTACGCAAGTACGCTGGCCTATGTTCCTATAAAATATGGGTATAACAAATTGGAAGACTGTGGTAGACTGATTTTCAAAAATTGATGTGGTCTGAGCCCTCAAGACAGTGGGTCAAATCGCTGCAGATGTGTTATTTCGATAAGCTGTTTTATTCAATAACAGTTTTTTCGTCCCCTGAATCACAAAGGTTATTTTTATTTACTACAACCAGTTTCGGTTATCTTCAAAAATCATCATCAGATAAACAGAAGAAAAAACTACAAACATTCAGAGATTTTCAGTTAACCCAGCTGTGTCACAAAGGCAAAATACACATTAAAATGCGACGGGTATTCTTAAAGTTTTTTGTGTCACCCCGAAAAAAACAAAATTACATGATTAATTATTTTTGTCTGCAGATACACTGATTATGTACTTTTAGTTTTTCTAGGTGGTAGAAACAACTTCATGGCTATGCTTAATACGCCTGTTGCAGTCTTTACAATGGTAATAGAGCAAACATATCTCGTGTTTCGTGTAACATGAGCAGTCAAAATTAAGCACTTAAGATTGTAATCAACAGAGGATAATAAAATAAAATGGCTGCCTACGAGCTGAACAGCACCCTCGAGCCGACTTATTATATGCAATCTACATTATGTGATCAACAGTGTCCGGACACCTCTATCTAAAACTTAATTGAGCGGAGGCCTTCACGACAGGCGGATCCGCCAGTATAAAAGCAGGCGGCGGGTTTGTGATGTCAGTACATAAACAATAACGGCAGAATGGGTCGGTCAGGGCAGCTGAGTGACCTCGAACGTGCAGTAGTCATGAATGTCAGCTGAGCAACATATCCATCAGCGATATTCCAACCCTTCTAAAGTTGCCCAAGTCGACTGGTGATATGATTGTGAAGTGGAAACGCGAAGCAACAACCACAGCTGTATCAAGACCAGGGATATCTCATGTACTGACGGTCAGGGAACCAGCGCTGTAGATAAAATATCGATATTGTTCTAAAAACTATCGATGCATGTCGGTGTTTTCTTCCCGAGACATCGATATAACGATATCAAAACGGCAACATCGAGCATAGATATTTTTATTTATTTCATATATTATATTTTTCCACGATTTTAGGGAAATATTTGAAGTTGTTCTTTTGAAATTGCAGTAGGACATAATTTTATTTCCACTGTTTGTAGGAGTCTTACTACTTTTTTAGCTTTCATCATGTCCAGTCTTTCTCTTTGACTATGTGAAGCAAGTATATGTGGCACAATGGCACAAAAGAACAACTCCAATTATACTGGGGTAAGCGGGAAAGGGGGGGGGGGAGGGGGATGGAATAACAGGATTTTCGATGTGAAGAAACAAAACACCAGTTGCATTAGAAAACAATTTTTCACGCAACTAGTGTGATATTTCTTCACGTCAACACGGTTCAAAAATACAGGGTGTTTGAAAATGAATATATGGGTTTTAAGGCTTTGTAGCACATATTACATTCACCTTAAAATTATAAATAATACAACAAAGAAAGAGAAACACAAACAGTATTTCTTACAATTATTCAGTGTGAACACCGATGACACATCGAGTCGATAGGCGAGGTGTTCCGAAACCTTGATCAATGTGTCAGGAGTAACTGTTACAGTAACACTGTTTCTAAAGTCGGATGGATCAGCTGGTACCGGAGGCACATACACACGATCGCGTCAGATCGTGTGTGAACGTGGAGATCGTGCATAAAATGCTTGTCAACCAGCTCCTTGCGCCCAATCCACCGGTCGGATACAATGTCGTTTAACCAGTCTCGTATTCAACCATTCATCCACCCATTAATCCTTGTTCCATAGATCATGAATACGACATTTCGTAATGATGTGGAACGTGTCACTTTAACATGAGTTTTCTTTACACAAAGTAATTAATTAGTTGATTTTTTTTTACAGTTTCATATCTAAGAATTCATCTGTTGAGTAGAAAGAGTTGTCATTCAGAAATTCTTTTGATTTGCTTTTAAATGTTGGTTGGCTATCTGTCAGACTACTAATACGATTTGGCAAATGACCAAAGATTTTTGTGGCAGAATAATTCACCCCTTTCTGTGCCAATGTGAGATTTAATCCACAATAGTGAATATCATCCTTTCTTCTAGTGTTGTAGCTATGCACTTCGCTGTTATTTTTGAATTGGGATGTGTTATTAATGACAAATTTCATAAGTGAATATGTGTATTACGAAGGTACTGTGAATATCCCGAGTTCCTTAAATAAATGTCTACAAGATGATCTCGGGTGGGCTCCAGCTATTATTCTGATTACACGCTTTTGTGCAAGGAATACTTTCTCTCTTAATGACGAATTGCCCCAAAATATGATGCCATATGAAAGCAGTGAAAGAAAATAGGCATAGTAGGTTAATCTACTGATATGTTTATCACCAAAGTTTCCAGTAACCTTAATAGCATAAGTAGCTGAACTTAACTGTTTCAGCAGATCATCGATGTGTTACTTCCAGTTCAATTTCTCATCACTGTGCACACCCAGAAATTTTGAATATTCTTTCTTAGCAACAGACTTCCGTTTGTAGTCTATATTTACTATACAAAATTGTATAAATTGTGTTTTCTCAAAATTTAGTGAGAGTCCGTTTGCAGAGAACCACTTATTAATTTTCTGAAAGACGTTATTTGCAATTTTTCAGCTGATTCTTGCTTCTGGGATGTGATTACTATACTTGTATCATCAGCAAAAAGAACTAACTTCGCATCTTCATGAATATAGAGTGGCAAGTCGTTAATATATATTAAGAACAATAAGGGACCCAAGACTGAACCCTGTGGGACACCATTCTTGATACCTCCCCAGTTAGAAGACTCTGCTGGTTTTTGTAGACTATCAGTAATGTTACTTTCAACCTTCTGCATTCTTACAGCTGAGTATGAATTAAACCATTTGTGCACTGTCCCACTCATACTACAATACTTAAGCTTACCGAGAAGAGTTATGCCAGTGAGGTGGCGCACCATCTTGCTCCCAAATAAAGATGTGTTGTTCAGCTTCTTCCCATTGAGGCACGGGCCATAGCTGTAGCGCATAAAGATAAGAAACAACAGTTACAGTTGATTCACCGAAAAAGAAAGGCCCATAAACTTTCTGCGGGGATATTTCTTGGCGCTAAGCGTAAACGACGTTCGCTCTTTGTCATTCCATACTCTTCGCATTACGCACAGGTATACAAACAAAACTGTTTGAGTTCCTCTTTCATTTGGTGTATTATTTACAACCGTAAGTTGAATAATAAATGCTACAACGTCTTAAAACCGGTATGTTCATTTTGAAACACCCTGCACTTGCTGGAAATGATGAACAAAAATCTGAATGACGAAAATGGTCGTTGCGGCGCCCAGAGACGTTGAAGGGAATGGGCTACCAACAGAAACTGTAACGTTTAGCTTCACCGCGCAGTTTTGACACTACACCTGCTAGGTCGCTGGCGGTGTAGAAATGAAAAACCAGGGAAGTCGACGTGAAGTGTTCCGAACAAATCCGATATGTGACGAAACCGAGCGATGGACCCATCAGACACCTTTTATTGTACCACTTGCATGCAGTTAACATTATTAGGAGAGTGGTTGTTCCCAAGCCTGAGCGTGCATCTTTTTCGTTTCGATTCTTGCTCTAAGGGGGACGGGCAGGCTGCTAGCTTGTTGATGTACAGAATATCTAATAATAAATCAATACTTAAATATACAGCTCTAAAATCGGCAGTATATTTACAACGTGGAGCCTATATTTTTATGGGTAGGTATATCGAAATGCTCTTCGTCGATATATCGATACTTCTCTCGATATAGCGAGAGCCGATGACGACAGTTTTAGATAACGATATATCAGATCGCCGGAATTTTTAAAAATGTCAATAGCCCTAAGCACAATGACTGACGTCAAAAATAATACGGCACAATGGTAGAGTAGCTCGTCTTAGCCACAGTTTTTTGTGGTCACTGCTAAGCGACGCTTGAGGTGGAGTAAAGAGCATTGGACAGTGGACGACTGGAAACGAGTGAATTGGATTGATGAATCGCGCTGTACCCCGTGGCAATCCGATGGATGCGTGATTTTAAACAAAATTGTTCCAAGAAAATTTGTATGGTTAGGCTGTAATGTGGCTGCTGATGTATGTGGTGGAGTGGAGGGGAGTTACTAACTAATATCAGTTTTCATTCATGGGTAACATAATTCTGAGATGAATTCTGTGCTGAATAAAAAGCCGGCACCCCAGATTCGTGTAACTACTCAAGACGGTGACATTTTCCTATCACTGAATAATTCAGGTTATGAGGGCGATGATTAACAGCAGTATAATATTACGGCTCCTCTCAGGATATCCATGTCCAAACAAGTTGCGTTATGCAAGCAAAGTCCACACAGTTGTCCAAACAAGTTACGATAGGTAATCAAAGATTACGGAAGCACTCAAACGAGCCAGGTGGCGCAGTTGTGAGCACGCTGGGCACTCATTCAGGAGGACAACGGTTCAAACCCGCGTCCTGCCACCTAGTTTTAGGTTATTCGTGGTTTCCCTAAATCGCTCCAGGCAAATGCCGGGACGATTCCTTTGAAAGGGCACGGCCGATTTCCTTCCCTATCCTTGACACAACCCAAGCTTGTGCTCCGTCTCTAATGATCTCTATGTCGGCGGGACATTAAACCCAATCTTCCTTCCTTGCAGAAGAACTATCGCAGCTCTGTAGCATACTTCGGCTAAAAAAATAGTGAATGAATGAAAGAAGCATGATCATGGCGCTTGGGCCGATAGAAGTCTCACAGTTTTCTGGCACAACATCACCAAGCCCGTTGTAGCGAAAGAAGGAAACGCGAACCGTCAAAGAGAAAATTGGATTTCGGATGGTACTGCAACAGAAATGAACCATAGTCGTCCTTCGCTCTAATTTATTAGTGGTAAGAAATCGAAATTCGTATGGGCAGTTTACATTTATTTCCGTGTTTGGACTGTGATAAATTTGTTCGTCTTTCCCGTCCCCACCACCCGGCGCATACTGCCTCCTACGATCCCCCTCCCACATAGGAATCTCCCGCCACCGCATTTGATCCACCACTACATTTCAATGAGCTATGTTGCCCTAAAATAAACATTAGTTTAATAAAACATTTACAAATATGAAATACGGTTTAGCTTTCGCGATTCTTTATCACAAACAACGAAATTGATGTCCGTTCCATGTCTTCATCCCGAAAATGCTGAAAAAATATTATGCCACGTTTGCTCGGTTTGCAAACTTCCCTTCTCACAGCCTTCTACACAGACCTTTGAAGTTGGATGGTTAAGAAATTGGAAGTCAAATGACGGAAAGAAAATCTCTAATCCAAAAATAAACAGCGCAGCCACTGCCGACTGAACAAACAAAAATATCAACCATTATCGAATCTAAACAGACAAAAGAATAGCATAAAATGTAGCGTAAAATGTTCGCAATGAACACGCTGTTAAGCGTCTTAGAAGGAAGTTTTAATGAGTGAAGAATCTAGACATTCCTACTTTTCCTTTTTTCTATTCATGACATGTTTAAAACAACATCAACTAATACACTGCTGGCCATTAAAATTGCTACAACAAGAAGAAATGCAGATGATAAACGGGTATTCATTGGACAAATATGTTATACTAGAACTGACATGTGATTACATTTTCACGCAATTTGGGTTCATAGATCCTGAGAAATCAGTACCCAGAACAACAACCTCTGGCCATAATAACGACCTTGATAAGTCTGGGCATTGAGCCAAACAGGGCTTGGATGGCGTGTACAGGTACACCTGCTCATGGAGCTTCAACACGATACCACAGTTGATCAAGAGTAGTGACTGGCGTATTGTGACGAGCCAGTTGCTCGGCCACCATCGACCAGATGTTTTCAGTTGGTGAGAGATCTGGAGAATGTGCTGGCCAGGGCAGCAGTCTAACATTTACTGTATCCAGAAAGGCCCGTACAGGACCTGCAACATGTGGTCGTCCATTATCCTGCTGAAATATAGGGTTTCGCAGGGATCGAATGAAGCGTAGAGCCACTGAAATGTAACGTCCACTGTTCAAAGTGCGGTCAATGCGAACAAGAGGTGACCCAGACGTGTAACCAATGGCACCCCATACCATCTCGCCAAGTGATACGCCAGTATGGTGATGACGAATACACGCTTCCAATGTGCGTTCACCGCGATGTCGCCAAACACGGATGAGACCATCATGATGCTGTAAACAGAACCTGGATTCATCCGAAAAAATGACGTTTTGCCATTCGTGCACCCAGGTTCGTCGTTGAGTACACCATCGCAGGCGCTCCTGTCTGTGATGCAGTGTCAAGGGTAACCGTAGCCATGGTCTCCGAGCTGATAGTCCATGCTGCTGCCATCGTCGTCGAACTGTTCGTGCAGATGGTTGTTGTCTTGCAAACATCCCAATCTGTTGACTCGCACGATCCGTTACAGCCATACGTATAAGATGCCTGTCATCTCGACTGCTAGTGATACGAGGCCGTTGGGATCCAGCACGGCGTTCCGTATTACCCTCCTGAACCCACCGATTCCATATTCTGCTAACAGTCTTTGGATCCCGACCAACGTGAGCAGCAATGTCGTAATACGATAAACCGCAATCGCGATAGGCTACAATCCGACGTTTATCAAAATCGGAAACGTGATGGTAGGCATTTCTCCTCCTTACACGAGGCATCACAACAACGTTTCACCAGGCAACGCCGGTCAACCTCTGTTTGTGTATGAGAAATCGGTTGGAAACTTGCCTTATGTCAGCACGTTGTATGTGTCGCCACTGGCGCCAACCTTGTGTGAATGCTCTGAAAGCTAATCATTTGCATATCACAGCATCTTCTTCCTGTCGGTTAAATTTCGCGTCTGTAGCACGTCACCTTCGTGGTGTAGCAATTTTAATGGCCAGTAGTGTATGTGTACTCTGTCACTTGGGTTAAGAAATTTAGCTATTCCCACAATTCCTTTATTCCATTGGGAATTTGACAGCAGGGCAAATTACAATTTACAAGAAATATAAGTAGTTCACTTACCGTGGCTGCTAGCTGCAACAACAACACCAGCAGCTCCACCATCACCACCACCACCAACAACAACAACAACCTGAAGAATGTTACCTGCCATGTTGAACATATAGAAAGAAGTGCAGCACAAATGCTCAGAGGTTTGTTTAAACCGTGGGAGAGTGTCACAGAGATACTGAAGGAACTGAACTGGCAGACTCTTGAAGACAGACGTAAACTACACCGAAAAAGTCTGTTAACAACGTATCAAGAACAGGCTTTAAGCGATTACTCTAGGGATATACTACAACCCCCAACATACCGCTCACATCGAGATACTGAGGATGTTGTTGTTGTTGGGGTCTTCAGTCCAGAGACTGATTTGATGCAGATTTCCATGCTACTCTATCCTGTGCAAGCCTCTTCATCTCCAACTGCAACCTACATCCTTCCGAATTTGATTAGTGTATTCATCTCTTTTTCTCCCTCTACAATTTTTACCCTCCCCACTGCCCTCCAATACTAAATTGGTGATCCCTTGATGCCTCAGAACATGTCGTACCAACCGATCCCTTCTTCTAGTCGTGCATTCAAACAATCGTTCTTCCCACGCTCCATACGATAATGGAACAGGAAGAAACCATAGTAACTGCTACAATGGGACGCACCCACTGCCATGCGCGTCACGGTGGTTTGCAGCGTAGATGTAGATGTCTAGAGCCAATAGTGAAGTATGGAGCAAGTGTTATTACGATAGGGGCTTCTTTACGTCATAGGGCTTTAGTCCAGTTATTGTGCATAAGTAAATGATAAATAGGAAAGGCTGTCCAAAAAGTTACAGCATTGTGTGCTGTGTGCAGTTGCGGAACAGTTGGGAGACTAATTGATTGTATCAGCACAGCAGTGGGCCCCGGCGTAAAACAGCATCTGTGAGATAATGGTTTGCGGACAAAATTATTTCTAAAATAGACTGCCCGTCCCAGACCCCTACCTGAAGAAATTAGATACCATTGGCATGAGTCGGAACGTCAACACCGCTCTAGACCACAAAGTCCTACATCGCTACTGTCTCTTGTTTCGGCTCTTGAGGGAGAATGTGTAACGACAACTGTACATATAATAATTTTTTTCTTTATGAATTTCTCTAAATTAGTGTGAAAAATGGTTGATTTAATTTCTTGCTCTTTTCGTGTCATGTTAAAGAAACAGTGAGCCACTTTTGAAATGAATATTATTATTTATGTTAGATTTCAAATGATGTGATAATCAAAAGAAAGTGTACTTAATGTTAAAACTATTGTAAAATATGGAAATTGTAATTTAAACACTTGGTCCATACGTAGGTAATGCATTAGGATATGTGTAGTAGAAAACCTGTGGTGAATACCCTACCTGTAGGGGAGCGGGAAAAGGTGGAGGCAGGCGAGCGCGGGAAAACGCACACTGGGCGCGGTTCGGCACAACGGGCTCAGTAGACAGTCGGAGGCGAGCAACAGTAATAGTCGGAGTGGTGAATTGGTCAGAGGAACACGGACTGTACCGAGGCGGCTACCCAGGAAAAGTGGATTCCATTGAGCCTCGGGTGCACCGATTCCGACGAATACTTGGCATGGCTCTAATCTGAGGCACAAAGTTGGAAAGATTACGACGCTAAGAAGATGGAAAGTGCCGATGTAGTGTGAGCCTTAGCCGTGCTTGTATGTGTGCCGTGCTGCCCGCTATCTCGCTGCCCGCCAACCGCCGCACCGACTTGCACAGGTCAAACATTTATTTCATCTTTAGAAGTGTATCTGTGTGGACCAGTGTCGAAACTGTTTCTAATTGTTCAATAATAACGTCACTTTTACCAGAATTGCTTTAGCCATGAATTATCCTGATCACTGACCTAGACAGGATCCTTACCTCGTATTGTGCAAACCGAGTATCCTGAACTGAAAGTCTAAAATCAGTGTTAATAAGAATTATCAGTAGATCAGTCTATGCTATAAAGAAATCAAAAGTTCTATGAGTTATTGCAAATGTTGGTAAAGAACAAAAGTATGACTAAATCGGAAGAGAGTTTTTTGAATTGAATTAGCGATGTTATTTAATTAATCTGAGACAGAAATAATGACAGTTAAATTATTCAGAAGTAAGACAAAAGGGTAGTTATCCATAGATTGATAAATTTGAGTGTTAATTTGCCTTCAGTACTTAACAGTTTCAGTATAACGACCATAACAGTTTCAGGCCCCCCCCCCCCCTCTTTTCTTGTCCATTCTTTCAAATCTTGAAATATGCTGATCAGATTTGACCAGTATAGTTAAGTTCTATATTAATCCTAAGTGTATTAGTGTTGTTTTCCAATTTTAATAGTGACATTGTATGTGTGCTTTCAAAACTGCTTACTCTAGGAAAATCTATGCCCGAATTCAGTCTGATCAATATACAAAATGCAGTTCGTAGTAATCATTGCTGTGTGGTGTTGTGTAAATTTAGCTCGTTCAAATTAGTACAAAAAGAGAAGGCTTTAGTTCAGTGGATTTTTCTGGTTCCAAACTTTGCCATATAACGCATCATTACTACGTGTTACTATGCTTGTACATGCACCCACTTGTACAAGGAAAAACTCACTCATTGCCTAAGTAGGCTGGCGACCGAATTATTAATTATAGGTAGCATCTACTGTGTGTACTTCTTGCCCATGCGAACGCGCAATTATACTTTACATTTGCTTGATGCATCACTGTAGTTATTGACTGAATACAAGTCCGATCTTGCTTCTATTAGGTACACGCGGTCAACTTATGTACGAAAATCCTTGTTTATAAGGTGAAGCCCGTGAACTTATTACAGTACAGGCTTTATACAGTTAACGTACGTCCGATTAAGGGCGGTAGCGTTGCACGTGGCTTCCCGGTGACAGGACATCCAGTTGTTGTCGATTACAAATTAACATAAAGATCGAACAGTGGATGTTCAGTGGCACGAACAGCAATAAAAGTCAGTAAAATAAATTACAGTGAGCGTCAAGTATAATAGTGTGGTATAGTTGGCATTCAATATGGACAGGAACGTAGGCAGGGTAAATGCGCCAAGCGAAATGGAGAATGCGGCTGACAGTAGCCGGAGTTTACGCGGCCAGATAACAGATGGCGTTAGCGAAAGACAATTGGCGTACATACAGTACCATGAACACGTCAACGAACAGATTGAAATGTCAAGATCGTCTCGAACACAGCAAGGGACAAAACAGGAAGTAGAGGGTGACTTTGTAGATGATAGTGGGTACGTGAACGAATCCACTGACATGTTTGATTCACCACAAATAAAGAAAGAACCGAAAGAAACTTCTGAAGTAGAATCGGAACACATCGATTCCGTAGAACAAAACAGTGTAAAAATTTTAAGCATGAACGACTTATTTGAACAATTAACCAAACAAATTGCAGAACAGAATGAGCAGCTTAAAACGCACGTTGACGAGCAGCTCAAAACACAGGGACGTCAGCTCAAAACACAGAATGAGCAACTTCAAAAACAAGTCGGCAATCAGGTTAATCAGCTTAAAACGCACGTTGACGAGCAGCTCAAAACACAGAATGAGCAGCTCAAAACACACGTGGATCGAATTAAAGCACAGGTTGAAGGACAGGGAATTAAAATTAGTAAACAAATAGAACAGGTAGAACAAAAAGTGGGTAATTTAAATTTTGTGGTAAATACTCTGAAACTTGAAGTTGATACCATTAACAAGAATATGGATACTATGCAGGGGGAAATTGTTAACATTAACAGTAGGTTTGATGTTGAAATTCTCAACATCCAAGAGAAAGTAGAGCCCCTGGTAGAAACAAAAGTAGACGAAAAAGTTTTCGGTCTCAAATCTGAGATCGTAAACGAATGTCAACACGGAATTTCACAGTTGAAAAGGGCAGTTTCAGACACTGAAAAAGATTTAGGCGAGAGAGTTACCGAATGTGAACAAAATTCTTCGAAAATTCAAGGCAAAATTTTTGACCTTGAGAATAAAATTAAAGATAGGCCTGGTGTTGTCTGTAATGGCACACCGATTACGAAGCTGTTAGAAGGCGAGGAACGCTTTGATCCCGCCAAGAAACACAACGGATGGCATCCGTTAGATTTCATCAAAAATTGCGAGAGAGTATTTCCTGAGCACTTGTCTGATCAGGAAAAGATAAATGTTGTAATTAGCGCCTTGGCAGGTGATGCTAAGCGCTGGGGAATAAATTTAAATACCGAACGAATGACGTTCGAAGAATTTAGGCAGAGATTTACGGAAGAATATTGGTCTGAACAAAAGCAGGACCATTTATGGCGGGAGTTCATCATGGCAAAACAGCATGATAACAGGGGCAGAAATTCTTTGAAAGATTTCTGTGAGCATTGGTACCGGAAATTGACACACTTAAGAGGTAGGAGATCAGATTCGGAAATTATCTGGGAGCTATACAAAAAGCTTCCGGAGGATTCAAAGAGGTATGTAGGAAGCAATCATCGTAGCTTCCAAGCATTTCTAGAAAGGGTCGAAGACGAAGACCATTGGCGCGCAAGTCGTGCCAATTATCAAAACTTTGGTAACCATAATAACCGACACAATGACGAACGAAATGACGGCGATGGATTTCGCGTCAATGTAATACAGAGAGGAAGAGGCAGAGGAAGAGGTAGAGGAAATAATTCAGGTCGCGGTAGAGGGTATACCGCGCAAAATAATAACGACGCGGGAAACTAATTTCCGCGAACGTTGCGGGCCAAACGGAAGCGGACAATACATACCGGCCCCGATTTGAAAAAAGATACCGGACCGACCGTAATGTAATGAGACAGGCTAGGGACAGACACGGAACGCCGCGACGTGTTGTGGCGAAACAAGCGTCAGCTGCGAGCCAGAATGAGTCATTTCTGCCGCACAGAACGCTACATGTTAACAGGCGAGTGGAGCATCAGAGGGCAACGGCCCAGCCTAGCAGAACATCTGTTAGGAAAGAAGCCGCTGGAAATACGGCAGCAGTAGATACGAAGATAGCCGTCAGGGCAAATGAAAATTTTACGAATGATAATTCCGTGGCAAAGGAAACGATAAAGGAAACTGTGAATACACAGAGAGGTGCGGTTAGCAGTGTTTGCAATGAGAGAAAAGGCGAGGATGAATTAGCGGAAGTAACTGATTGACATGTGCAGATCGACGATCTGTACAAGGGCCTAAAACAATGTGAGTGGGAGGATTTTAAGAAGGAGTATGAGGCAAAGAGATTAGTTAGTGGAAAAGGAGATAGTAGGGACGTCGATAAGGTGACGTGGCCCGAATTGGAAGAGGAGAGAATAAATAGCGCCGCGCAAAGTACGCGTGCCGCCAATAGGATGCAGATTAAGGGTAGGAAGGATTTGGAGGATGAAATCCTCGGCATTGACGAAGAAATAACTTCTGCTAACAGTCCGCCAATGGTACAAGCTGCTACCGAGAGGCACCGCAGAGAAGGGGCAGATGATTACCTGAAAGTAATCAAAGTCCACGAGGATTACACCGAATATGAAGTCACTGTGGAAGTGAATAAAACTGAGGATGAGGCCGTATTGCCAAAAGAGGAGGTTGAATTGAAATCCAAGCCTGACGACAATACAGAGGAGGAACTTAGTGCCTGTCTCAGAAAAGCTTTTATGTTAGAACCTGAAAGCGATCCGGAATGGTCGGATTCCGACGATAGTTCAGATGATGAAAGATACGCAAATACACGAAATTGAATGCACTAACTTTACCTATTGTTCAAAAGTAGCGTACTTAGATGAATCTGATGCTGAGGAAGATAGTAGTGATGACTCTAGTGAAGATGAAATTTTAGGTGTAGACGAAAGTAAATATACTTTTACTGAAAGAGGATATGAGAAGATCAGTGAAAATAAAGGGGATGTAGTTAATGTCAATATTGTACCTAACGATGACAACGTATCAAAACAAAATCCAGACGTTGAAACAGAACAAAGAAAGAAAGAACCACCAGACGATTCAGGGTTTATTTCGCAAAGAGTTCAGGTAATTAATAACTTTGAACTTCCGGAACCCAAGAAACCGTCAGATATATGCAAAGTGAATGTGAAAAGCATATCTTGGGACGATGTTATCGTCGACCCGGATTTGCTCAAGGAAGACCACGGTAATGAAAAACATTCGACGGTTAAACAAACTATAATACCAGTTGAAATTTATAACGTGAAATTGCAAGTACTTCTTGATACTGGGTCTCAGATAAGTGCAATTTCTCAGTCATTTTTCGAACACATTTGTGATAAGCCTGGGCTAGTAATTATGTCAGTGACAGGTGTAAAAATTGTTGGTGCAACTGGTAAGGCTAGTAAGCCGGTAAAGAACCAGATTTTGGTTGAATTTAGTATAAAAGGACAAAAATTTGAACACGATTTTTTGGTTGTGCCAGACTTGAGTGCTGAAATGATTTTGGGAATAGATTGGTTGGATAAAGAAAAGGTTATTATTGATTGTAGCCAGGGGGTGATCAAAATTAATAATACATTTGGCAATTTGGAATTAAATTTTGAGGAAAGTGGGAAAGTGTTTGATTCAGAAATCGATTCTTTGTTGTTGGAGATCGACTAAGGGAATGATGGGTTGACAAACAAGTACGAGGTGTACCATGTCCAGAGATTATTAAATGAGAGTGACAAGCAGGGGCATGAATTTATGGGAATGGTGGAAAATTTAGAGGGAATATCTCCCGAACAGAAAGCAGAATTGCTTGAAATTTTAGATAGTAACAGCCCCGTATTTTCGGACAAACCTGGCCTAGTTAAGAACTTTGAATACCAGATTGAGACTATAGAGCATAAACCTTTCTTCGTAAGACCGTTTTCGATACCCATATCAAAGAGGCAGGCTGTTCAAGTGGAAATAGATAAAATGATAGAGTGGGGGGTAATCGAACGAAGTAGCAGCGAGTATAATAGTCCCCTTATCATAGTGAACAAAAGGGATGGGGGAGTGAGAGTAGTTATCGACGCCAGGACCTTGAACAAAATTGTAAAGAAGGAAATAGACAGACCTGAAAATCTGGACGAAATGCTCCAAAAATTCTATAACGTGAAGTATTTAACCAGTCTGGATATGACAGCCGGATACTGGCAAATCCCATTAAGTAAAGAATCCCGTAAATATACCGCTTTTCTATTCGCCGGGAAATGCTATCAGTATAAAGTAGTGCCATTTGGGCTTAGCACATCTGTGGCAGTATTTATTAGGGCACTAGACTTTGTGTTAGGGAGAGAACTGAGTTCCCGGCTAACCATTTATGTAGACGATTTACTAATTGCTACAGAAACATGGCAAGAGCATTGCGAGTTATTGCGAAAAGTTTTTGTTGCTCTGCAAGCAGGGGGCATGACGCTTAAGTGGAAGAAATGTGAATTTGTGAAATCGGAAATAAAGTTTCTGGGGCACATTATTACTACAAACGGCATTGGCAAGGATCCGGAAAAGTTAAGTGCAATATCAGGATGCCCAGCTCCTAGAAATAGAAAACAGTTGAAAGCCTTTTTAGGTTTATGTGGGTTCTATAGAAAGTTCGTCAAGGGGCAAGTTTTTAATAGACCTCATTTGAATAATCTACTTAAGAAAAATAGTGCTTTTGTGTGGACTGAAGGGTGTATGAGGGATTTCAAAAAATTGAAAAACGAACTTTTGAATGACAGTATTTTGCATCACCCCATACTCTCAGAACCTTTCCATATGAGTACTGACAGCAGTGCTTATGGAATTGGTATAGAAATTTTCCAAGAAATCTGTAATGACGAAGAAATCGAACACAGGACTATCGCGTTTGCAAGTAGAACTCTAACAAAATACGAGAGAAACTACACTATTTCGGAAAAGGAAGCTTTAGCCATTATATGGGGGCTAAAGAAATTTAGAAATTATCTGTGGGGCCATAAGCTCATCATACATACTGACCACAAAGCTTTAACTTTTCTTAAAGATTGCCGTTTACTTAATGGTAGGCTAACTCGTTGGGCTTTATACCTACAACAATTTGATTACGATATTTGCTATGTTAAAGGTACTGAGAATTATGTGGCAGATGCCTTATCTCGATTGCCTAATGGTATGAGTGAAGTGCCAAATGAAAATGGTGACGAGGGTACTTTTCAGATAAGGTATATAAAAGAGGTTTCAGGAAAGAGGAAAATTGAGCAGATATGTAAAAATATGAGATACCATCAGAATGAGGATTCAACCTGGAAATCAGTGAAGGTAAATTTTGACAGTGTGCAGTATCCTCAAATTAAGAAATATTACAAAATCTTTAAAGGCATTTTATATAGGAGGAAAGATTTAGTTACTGAGGAATGGAGAGTATGTTGGCCAAATCAGTTTGATACCGAGGTCATAGACTATTTTCATTTAGCATTGGGGCATAGTGGGCCAAAGAAGTGTTTGGATAAATTGAATAATGTAGTAGTGATTGTTAGTAGTGTCAGTAAGAAGGTAAAGGAACGAATTAAGTCGTGCGATGTCTGTCAAAAGGCCAAAGTGCCGAATAAAACTAATAGAGGTCCAATGCAAAGCACATTACCTGAAAACACTCTAGAATTGCTATCGGTAGATTTATATGGTCCCCTCCCAAAGACTTCGGGAAATTGTGCATATATTTTAGTGATTTTGGAAGTATTTTCAAAATTTGTGAAGTTATACCCCTTGAAAAAAGCGACAGCAAAAGCTGTATTTAGTAGGATGGTCGAATATTTCAGGACCATCGGGAAACCCAAAGCAGTACTATCTGACAATGGACCGCAGTTCATATCCAAAATTTGGAAAGAAGGAATGGAGAAAGTTGGGGTGGAGGTTAAATAAATTGCCGCCTACCATCCTGCAAGCAACCCAGTTGAAAGGTACATGCGAGAAATCGGGAGATTGTGTAGAACATACTGCAGTCACAATCATAGAGCCTGGGGCGGATTTATATCGGAATTTGAGAATGTCATGAACACATTACATCATGAAACTACAGGATTTCCACCGGAAGAAATTTTGTTAGGCAGAAGTAGTAAAAGTTTAATTGAAGAAAAACTAGAGTTTCCACCTTGTACAAGTTTGGGATTGGATCAAAAGAAAGAATTGGTGAAAAAAAGGGCAAAGCAAAAAGCTGAATCTAGATCTAAAAGACACAATAAAAATTTAAAAGTTTCAAAATTTAAAGTTGGAGATTATGTTCTTTTAAAAACCCACGAAAAGTCTAGTGAACTAAACCATGAAATTTCAAAATTTAAATATATTTATAATGGACCATATATAATACAGAATATTCCACACGACAATGCTTACTACCTGATCTACCCAAAATCCAAAAGACCTTTAGGTGTAAGAAATATTGTGGACCTGAAACTGTATGTTCCTAGGAATGAGTGATATAAGGTTAATCAGAAAGCGACTTGCAGTAAATGTGCTGTATCTTATGCGGAACCCAAGTTATTCTAAATGTAACTGATCTTTGTAAATGTCTATATACCCTTGAAAGTGTGCTAATGTAGTTATGTGAGTTTCAGATTACCAATTGTACTGTAACTGTAAAAATATATGGAGAAAGGGACTGAAATGAAAGGATAAATGCTATCAGCCAGATAAAAGATGGGACTGTCAAAAATGAAAATGGGCAGTGTATGAACCATGATATGAAGGACTGCCAAATACCAATGAGGGCAGATAAATAGTCGATGGAAAATTGTAAATATTATCCAGGAGATGTGATAATATGAAGTGAAAAGGACTGCCCAAATCCGCACAATAGGCAGCAAATATGTGTAGTTAATTTTTTTGAATATATGTGTGTGTATTTTGTTTAGTAAGTAAGGAAATGGACTGCTATTCAAAGCAAGCAGCGACAAATTATCTAATAGTGTGTACAAAATATGCAATTGTTTTTGTAGTTAAATGTTTGGATTCCAAAATTTAAATTATTTCTTTGGAAAGTTGGACTGTGCAAAAGGCACTTGAGTAAATAATAAATAATTATTCTTGATGTGCTAAAAGAGTGTAAACCTATATACAGGGAGTAGAAGGACATATGTAGTGTAAATCTTTTTGGACGTTTAAGTAAAGATTCAGAACCACTGTATAATTGCAAGATTTAGTGTTCCCATAAAATTTGGACTTAAGCAAAATTTTCTGGAAACAGGGGCATGTGTAACGACAACTGTACATATAATAATTTTTTTCTTTATGAATTTCTCTAAATTAGTGTGAAAAATGGTTGATTTAATTTCTTGCTCTTTTCGTGTCATGTTAAAGAAACAGTGAGCCACTTTTGAAATGAATATTATTATTTATGTTAGATTTCAAATGATGTGATAATCAAAAGAAAGTGTACTTAATGTTAAAACTATTGTAAAATATGGAAATTGTAATTTAAACACTTGGTCCATACGTAGGTAATGCATTAGGATATGTGTAGTAGAAAACCTGTGGTGAATACCCTACCTGTAGGGGAGCGGGAAAAGGTGGAGGCAGGCGAGCGCGGGAAAACGCACACTGGGCGCGGTTCGGCACAACGGGCTCAGTAGACAGTCGGAGGCGAGCAACAGTAATAGTCGGAGTGGTGAATTGGTCAGAGGAACACGGACTGTACCGAGGCGGCTACCCAGGAAAAGTGGATTCCATTGAGCCTCGGGTGCACCGATTCCGACGAATACTTGGCATGGCTCTAATCTGAGGCACAAAGTTGGAAAGATTACGACGCTAAGAAGATGGAAAGTGCCGATGTAGTGTGAGCCTTAGCCGTGCTTGTATGTGTGCCGTGCTGCCCGCTATCTCGCTGCCCGCCAACCGCCGCACCGACTTGCACAGGTCAAACATTTATTTCATCTTTAGAAGTGTATCTGTGTGGACCAGTGTCGAAACTGTTTCTAATTGTTCAATAATAACGTCACTTTTACCAGAATTGCTTTAGCCATGAATTATCCTGATCACTGACCTAGACAGGATCCTTACCTCGTATTGTGCAAACCGAGTATCCTGAACTGAAAGTCTAAAATCAGTGTTAATAAGAATTATCAGTAGATCAGTCTATGCTATAAAGAAATCAAAAGTTCTATGAGTTATTGCAAATGTTGGTAAAGAACAAAAGTATGACTAAATCGGAAGAGAGTTTTTTGAATTGAATTAGCGATGTTATTTAATTAATCTGAGACAGAAATAATGACAGTTAAATTATTCAGAAGTAAGACAAAAGGGTAGTTATCCATAGATTGATAAATTTGAGTGTTAATTTGCCTTCAGTACTTAACAGTTTCAGTATAACGACCATAACAGTTTCAGGCCCCCCCCCCCCTCTTTTCTTGTCCATTCTTTCAAATCTTGAAATATGCTGATCAGATTTGACCAGTATAGTTAAGTTCTATATTAATCCTAAGTGTATTAGTGTTGTTTTCCAATTTTAATAGTGACATTGTATGTGTGCTTTCAAAACTGCTTACTCTAGGAAAATCTATGCCCGAATTCAGTCTGATCAATATACAAAATGCAGTTCGTAGTAATCATTGCTGTGTGGTGTTGTGTAAATTTAGCTCGTTCAAATTAGTACAAAAAGAGAAGGCTTTAGTTCAGTGGATTTTTCTGGTTCCAAACTTTGCCATATAATGCATCATTACTACGTGTTACTATGCTTGTACATGCACCCACTTGTACAAGGAAAAACTCACTCATTGCCTAAGTAGGCTGGCGACCGAATTATTAATTATAGGTAGCATCTACTGTGTGTACTTCTTGCCCATGCGAACGCGCAATTATACTTTACATTTGCTTGATGCATCACTGTAGTTATTGACTGAATACAAGTCCGATCTTGCTTCTATTAGGTACACGCGGTCAACTTATGTACGAAAATCCTTGTTTATAAGGTGAAGCCCGTGAACTTATTACAGTACAGGCTTTATACAGTTAACGTACGTCCGATTAAGGGCGGTAGCGTTGCAAATGGACTGCCATTGCTCGACAGACATTGAGAGAAGTCATTGAAAGTGTGCGCTGTGGAGTTCAAGCCGTCATGAATGCGAAAGATGGACACACCCTACATTAATACCCCTTAATATATGTCCGGTCGAGTCTGGCCAGATGGTTTATCTTATTTAGCGTACCCGTCTTCTGACAGGTTTCAACTGGAGACTCTCCATCTCGTCCTTTACTGAGCTTCTTTCTTCATCTATGTTCGTCCTCTTCTAATGTCGTCCATCATTCCAATTCTCTTCCTACCTCTTCCTCTCATTCCATCCTGGCCGGCCGGAGTGGCCGTGAGGTTCTAGGCGCTACAGTCTGGAGCTGAGCGACCGCTACGGTCGCAGGTTCGAATCCTACCTCGGGCGTGAATGTGTGTGATGTCCTTAGATTAGTTAGTTTTAATTAGTTCTAAGTTCTAGGCGACCAATGACCTCAGAAGTTAAGTCGCATAGTGCTCAGAGCCATTTGAACCATTCCTTCCTCTTTTCGTCCATAGTTCTTTGTTGCAGACGATTCCTACACAGTATACGTCCCAGCCAAGAATTTTTCCTCTTTCTGATCGCTTCCTATAATTTTCTTTCTTCTCCTATTTTCTTCATTACTTCTTCATTCTTAAGCCTGTCACTCCACTTTTCCTTAAACATTCTTCTCCACAGCCACATTTCAGACTTTCTAAATACCTTCCTTCTTTCCTTTTAACTGTCCATGATTCACTGCTATATAACACTACACTGCAGTCATAATATTTAGCAAATCTTTTCAACAGCTCCATTGGAATTCTAGATGTAAGCAATTGCTTCACCTTCTAAAATGCTCTCTTACCCCTAGATCTCTTTCTCCTTATTTCTTCTGTGCAGCTTCCATTCCATGTTATTAAACTTCCTAGCTACAGGAAGGACTGTACTTATTCTATCTTTTTACCGCCTAGGAATATGTTACTTGGCGCTTCCTCCTTGCTTGTCCTCATCAATTTTGTCATTCCTCTTCTGATTCAGCCAGCACTGCTGGATCATCCAAGTATTTTACAGCCTTTATTCTTCCTCCACCAATCACAATGCCTCTTACATCCTCTATGGCCTTACCTACCGGTTCTTCTCCACGTACGCTGGACAGCCTTAGTGACAGCAAGCGTCCTTGCCTTACATCCTTTCCGATGCTAATCCCTTTCGCCGCTTTATTCCCTACTTGAACTGTCACCCTTTGCTTTGTGTAATGTTTATTTATTAACATTCTGTCTTTCCAGTCTATACCCAGATTTTTTAAAATTATCAGCAGTATACTCCAGTTGGGTCTATCGAAAGCCTTCTCCCAGTCGATACAAAAAATATATACCTCGTTGTTCATTTCTTCTTCAGTCATCTACAGGCGACCCTATTGCATCTCTTGTCCCGTTACCGTTTCTGAACCGAAACTGGTCTTCCCCAGTACTTTCCTCGATTTTCTTTTCAGTTCTTTTTAGTAAGACACTCGTTATAACCTTTGTAGTATATCTAATAAAACTAATTGTCCTATAGTCTTTGCATTCTTTTGCGTAAGTACATATCATAAAATAAAGTGCACCGGCGTTTTTCTGTCTGTGTGTGAATGTTAATCCAAGGGACTACTGTAGGGATTTTTATACATTTTCACTAACAGATAGACTGAGTCATGAAGGAGGTTTGTGTATATAATTTATAAATGTTTCGTGCAAATTTACTTAACTATGATGAATTGAAGTCCCCCGCCACGTTTTTCAGTTTGATTGTGAAGGATAATGTCAGGAACTACTATAGAGACTTTTATACCGCTTTCATTAATAGCAGACTGATTCACGAGGAAGATTTGTGTATATAATCTACTACCACTACGCAGTGACACGTTGTGCAAAATTTTACGAACGTGCTACAATGTGATGGCCTCTATCCTTCTGACTTACAAGGGTAGTGATAATAACTAAATTAAATATATTAATGTTACTTATATAAACTGAGCTGTTTAAATATGTTTAAATTTCGTAACTAATAGTTTAACACAACGATAAAAAAATGAAATGTGGAAAAAATGTTCGTAACAGCAGGAATTGAACCCAAGTCCATGACCTGCCACTCTTTGCGTTAAACTATTTTTTTTAACAGAGAGCACGCAGCCCTCTTTTTTTTTTTGTTCCGTCTTTTTTTATTATTTAATCCATCTTTTTTTAGAACCGCTTTTTTAATAGGTGCAAAACACAATATACAGAAACTAAAGGTGCCATTCAACACATCTTAACGTAAAAAAACGGCTCCTAACGCCGTCTAGATTTAAAGAATTCACTAGAAAAGAAAGAAAAGAAAAAACAGGACCGTGCAACGGCCCTGTTGGCGTGTGTCCAGGTCGGCTTCTCGTTAACTTAAAAACTATGTATAGTCCCCTGAATTACATCGGGCTTGAAAGTTTCTGCGCGTTGAGCTATCTCCTCATTTCACTTCTCATACCCGGAACACTCCAACTAGCCGGAGGGTCCGTGAATAACGAACCCAAGTAATTGGAAAAACATGTTCTATATTTCACGTGTCGCCGCGAGATATCATGTTGCTCTTGCAGTACGTACCAGAAGTCTATTACGTTCTTGTCATCGGTGCGACACAGATAATATGTCGCCATCCCTTTTATCCAGTTTACGGCGTTTGTCCTGGCGGTGGGAAAGTACACTTTGTCCGGGAACAGTAGGTCATCAGCTTTGATCGCCGCGTGCGCCGTACGCAGTAAAAGGGCCAGCATTTTCCTCTTTAGAAGCCAACAGTCGATTGCCGTGCAACAAACCAAACGGTGCTCGTCGGAGTCGACGACCGCGCAGTGGGGGCATATTGGCGTGTCCACCAGATGAATAGAGTGCATTCGATGACGGTTCGGGAATTTGCCGTTCACCACTACATACCACAATGCGCGTACTTTTGGAGGGAGAGAGGGAAGATGGACCGCTCTCCATATTCTCTGCCACTGTATCGCCGGGTACTTCTTTTCGGCCACATTGCGAGGTTGTTGCTGAAGAAAGCTTCGATACATGTCTTTCGTTGTGGGCAGGTTGGTCTCCGGCAAACTGTCCTGAGCGTAACTGTAATCGACGAAGTCCCGAAGGTGTGCGAGCGGTGCCGTGAGGTGGCCTACATTGACTGGTGGACAGAGCGAATGGGGAGCCACTTCGTTGATCGCAGTGCCCATTACGCTGACGTGCTCGGTTTTCCAACAGCGTTGCTTCGTACTAAGACATAGCGCACGCGCCCTGTTCTTCACGTTTACGAGTCCGATGCCTCCTCCTCTCGGTGGCAGCGTCAAGGTATCGTAGCGGATTTTGAAGAGAAGATCTGCAGTTGCGAAATGTCCTAAGGCCGACTGTAGTCTTGACGCGATCGCGGTGGGCAACGGCAGTATGTGTGCCAAGTGACTTATTTTCGGCGCCAAGTAGACGTTGACATAACGTGCGCGCTGGAACATATCTAACGCGCGCAGTGCATGTTGACGTACCAATGCGCGAATCTGTCGCAGTAGCCGTCTATAATTATCCGCCGCTGTACGTTGTATGTTTCCATGGAATACCACTCCCAAACACTTGAGTGTGGGGACCTTGGTGATGGGCACTGCTGTCCCCGGTGCAGCCCTCTGCCCACTTCCATACATAGCGTCTGTCGTAGATTGATGCCACTATCCGCTACCGCTCCATACTGATGGAGCCATTCCAGCGCCGCCTGGAATTCGTCTTCTTACTTGACCAAAAGAACGACGTCGTCGGCGTATGCGCCGCATTGGAAGGATGCGGTCCGTAGTTGGACACCTTCAAGTCGTCGTCGGAGGCCGTGTAGTGCCGGTTCAAGAGCGACTGCAAATAAGATAGCCGAAAGGGGGCAACCTTGTCGCACTGAGCGCTGGATGGTGAAAGGTTCGAAGCTAACCCCGTTCACCAAGACTCTGGAGTTTGCGCCATTAATCAACCTCATGATCGTGTCCACAAGCTGGAGGGGGATTCCCATCCGTTCCATGACCTCTCGGAGGAACACATGGTCCACTCGGTCGAAAGCGTGATCGAAATCCACTGCCACGAGGGCACCTCGTAATCGACATGCCGACATCAATGCTATGACATCCCTGTATGCCCCTAGCGCTGTGTGTATATTGCTCTTCCCACCTAGACACGTTTGCTCTAGCTGTATTTTGTCCTTTATCGCCGCTTGAAGGCGAGCACGGAGGATACGTGCCAAGATTTTGTAGTCTCCATTCAGTAATGTCAAAGGCCGGTAGTCTTGTGGTCTACGACCACCACTTGCTTTTGAAACGGGTATCATGATACCCTCTGTGAACTCGGTAGGGACGCGTACGGTAGGTGTTAAGAGTTCATTGTACATCTGTATGCACGTCGGTCCCATCAGAGGAGCGAAGGTGCGGTAGAACTCAAGAGGGAGCCCATCCGGTCCAGGGGATTCGTTTAACGCACCACACTTTAGGGCAGTGTCCAGATCATCTACGGTGATTTCAGCCATAAGGTCGCCCACTTCAGTGGGATGCTCGTCCGCTGGCATTTCGCGAAGCACGTCTGCCAGTCCTGATCTGTTCAGCTGGTCCTCCGCGTAGAACCTGCGGTAGCGATGAGCAAAAGCACGTGCAAAATCCTTCTGTAACGTGGCCTGCGATCCATCGGTCATTTCGACATCCCGTACAAGTGTGCGTCGCCACTGCCTTCTTTCTCTCAGTATACAGTGGAACGACGGCCGTTCGTTGCGTAATCCGTCGAGCATTATCGCCCGTACTTTAACTCCTTCCATCTACATCTACATGATTACTCTGCAATTCACATTTAAGTTCATGGCAGAGGGTTCATCGAACCACAATCATACTATCTCTCTGCCATTCCACTCCCGAACAGCGCGCGGGAAAAACGAAAACCTAAACCTTTCTGTTCGAGCTCTGATTTTTCTTATTTTATTTTGATGATCATTCCTACCTCTGTAGGTTGAGCTCAACAAAATATTTTCGCATTCGGAAGAGAAAGTTGGTGACTGAAATTTCGTAAATAGATCTCGCCGCGACGAAAAACGTCTTTGCTTTAATGACTTCCATCCCAACTCGCGTATCATATCTGCCACACTCTCTCCCCTATTACGTGATAATACAAAACGAGCTGCCCTTTTTTGCGCCCTTTCGATGTCCTCCGTCAATCCCACCTGGTAAGGATCCCACACCGCGCAGCAATATTCTAACAGAGGACGAACGAGTGTAGTGTAAGCTGTCTCTTTAGTGGACTTGTTGCATCTATTAAGTGTCCTGCCAATGAAACGCAACCTTTGGGTCGCCTTCCCCACAATATTATCTATTTACAACTGAAGTTGTTCGTAATTTTAACACCCAGGTACTTAGTTGATTTGACAGCCTTGAGAATTGTACTATTTATCGAGTAATCGAATTCCAACGGATTTCTTTTGGAACCCATGTGGATCACCTGACACTTTTCGTTATTTAGCGTCAACTGCCACCTACCACACCATACAGCAATCTTTTCTAAATCGCTTTGCAACTGATACTGGTCATCGGATGACCTTACTAGACGATGAATTACAGCATCATCTGCGAACAACCTAAGAGAAATGCTCAGATTGTCACCCAGGTCATTTATATAGATCAGGAACAGCAGAGGTCCCAGGACGCTTCCCTGGGGAACACCTGATATCACTTCAGTTTTACTCGATGATTTGCCGTCTATTACTACGAACTGCGACCTTCCTCACAGGAAATCATGAATCCAGTCGCACAACTGAGACGATACCCCATAGGCCCGCAGCTTGATTAGAAGTCGCTTGTGAAGAACGGTGTCAAAAGTTTTCCGGAAAGCCATTACTTCGTGCGAGTAAAGAGCTAGCTGCGTTGCACAAGAACGATGCTTTCTGAAACCATGCTGATTACGTATCAATAGATCGTTCGCTTCGAGGTGATGCATAATGTTTGAATACAGTATATGCTCCAAAACCCTACTGCAAACCGACGTCAATGATATAGGTCTGTAGTTCGATGGATTACTCCTACTACCCTTCTTAAACACTGGTGCGACCTGCGCAATTTTCAAATCTGTAGGTACAGATCTATCGGTGAGCGAGCGGTTGAATATGATTGTTAAGTAGGGAGCTATCGTATCAGCGTAATCTGAAAGGAACCTAATCGGTATACAATCTGGACCTGGAGACTTGCCCGTATCAAGCGATTTGAGGTGCTTCGCAACCCCTAAGGTATCTACTTCTAAGAAACTCATGCTAACAGCTGTTCGTGTTTCAAATTCTGGAATATTCCATTCGTCTTCCCTGGTGAAGGAATTTCGGAAAACTTCACTGCCGTTAGACGCAGCAGTTGTGCTTTAATACTTTGGACAGCCTGCTGACGGTCGGTAGACTGTGGTTGTTTCGGCAACTCACGTAGGGCTGTGAAATAAAATTCGGAAGTCGCTCGTTGCCAATGTGACTTATCTTGGCCATATCGTGTGAACGTTCTGCGTAAAGCCGGTTTGACGCAGCAGAGCCACCATTTAAGCGTTGAATCGTACGAACGTTGACGCCGTTGACATTGTCGCTATGTGACTTCAACCTCCCGTAAACAGTTTTCATCCTGCAGGTGGGTAACGTTGAGCTTCTATGGGCCACTTCTGGGCCATATCTTTTGTCGTGGCAGAGCGACGGTGCAGATGTAAGCCTGGTGGTCTGTAAATGCCGTAGGCCACTCCTCGGCGTCAATCGTCGCTTTGCGAAGCCCACGTGACACGTACACCCTGTCGAGTCGAATAGCTGAGTGGCTTGTGAAATACGTATATCCGCGACTGCCGCGGTGAGTCGTTTCCAGGTGTCATGCAGTGCAAGATCCCGGACCAGCGTCTGTAATGCCAGGCATGGGCCGAACTGCGGTTGGTCCTCGGGCCGCAGAACGCAGTTGAAGTCGCCACCGACAATATAATTCTCCTGACGCCCTCGAAATAGCGGCGACACTTCCTGTGTGTAAAAAGATGTGCGTTCGTGTCTCTTGGTCGAACCAGACGGTGCGTAAACATTCACCAAACGTACATCCCCTACAGTCAAGGCAACACCACGGGTCGATGGTAAGTCTTCCACATCTTCCGCTACTATTCCTTCTCGTAACAGTATGGCTGTGCCACCGCTACCGTCGTAACCTGTTAAACGATAGACGTCATAACCGTAAAACTGAACTGTGGCATCGTTTCGTACCTCCTGCAGAAAAAGTATGTCGACGTCCGCTGCCCGCAGCATATCTTGCAGCAATTGTATCGTTACTGAGGTGCGAATACCATTGATGTTAACTGTGCCCATACGGTAGATGTGTGACATCTTATCGGTTGTGCACTGCTGGGAGTTTACGCATCTACTGATCGGCCGTCGACGGAGAGTTCTTCCTGGACCGGAACCACACGACATGCCCTCAATGGCCGCCATGGGCACGGTTCCTTCCCGACTCGTTGTCGGTGGGAGCCAACGATTGAACGTCGTCCTCTTGCATCTCATCAGTTTGTTCCATTTCTTGTGCTCAATCTCCTAATGCACTGGTGAGGACACTCACTCATGACGGGCGTTCATATGCAGGTCGGAACTCATCCTGTTGCATATCTGTATCAGTCACGTCTCGTTGATGTGGCAGCTTCGTGTGTGTGTGTGTGTGTGTGTGTGTGTGTGTGTGTGTGTGTGTGTGTGTGTGTGGTTTGAGGTTTTCGGGCGCTAAACAGCGTGGTCATCAGCGCCCAAACGCATAGAAACAGAAACACATGCGGTGAAGGGACGAAGACGGACAGCGAACAAGGAGAACGGCTAAAAGACACAGACCTGACGCAGTTCCAAATCCTCACATACAGAGGCAAAACAAGAGGAGAGGAAACGCACAAAAAAAGGAAAGGAAACACAAGGAAAAGAGAACAGAAATCGAAGTGAAACAGCACCGACGTTGTGGTTGTGACGTCGTCCTGGCCTAGTGATGGAAACAAATCTTGATCGTTCCCATTGTCTTGTTCGTCGCCTCGGTTGTGTTGCTCGTCTTCTGTGGACAGCCGTCTCTTCTTTCGTTTCTTCGACCGCTGTTTTCGTCGTCGAGCTTCCACGTCTGCTGAGGGATGCTGTTCGGTGCGATGCTCTTGCGGATCCGCTTCCATCTGATCATTCAATTCTTATCTGGCGCACTCCGTTGAGTAAGGGATATGTCCCGAAGCTGGTCCATTTCTCCGCAGCATGATTAAGGACCGTGCCATAAGGGCGAGGTGCTGGGATAACCATGTCCGCAGGAACTTCGGACGTAAGTTCGAATACGCGAACCGTTCTCACTCCGAGACCGGCATGATTAACAGAGACCACACCCACGTTCCCGCGGCGTGGCAAAAGCGGTAACCTTCGGTGGATCGACAGATAATTCTGTCGCACGCTGCCTCCTCTGTGAGTTTTACGTATACGACGCTGGCCACTATTGATAGGTGAATTCCTATTAGCTCCCGGGGATCTAGTTTTACCACTTCGCGCATGAAACGTTCGATTTCGTGTGCGTTTGGTCTTGTGTATGTATTGTGCGTCGAACGTGAACTTGATAGTCGCCTTCCGGTAAGAGAGAGACATCGTGATCTGTAGTAATCAATACACCGCTATGCGAAGCATCACGGATGTAAACAGAGCTCGCGTTGAACGGAGCGCGGCCGGAGCGTTAGGCACGTCCGAGCCGCTGCAGCGCCGAAGGCGGACTGTTAGTCACAGCGCAGTTACAGCATCTACTCCTCAAACATTCTTCATATTCCACACACAAAACTTTCCAGAGCGTTTTACGTTTTCATTAGGTCCACTAGGATCTTGAACTTGAAAGAGGCATCAGCCTGCTTCAACTCACATAGTTTTATTTTATCGAGAGTTTCTGTCAACAGAATCAAAGGTCTTTCGAAAATCAACAAACACTTTTTTTTTTTTAGCCGGCCGCGGTGGTCTAGCGGTTCTAGGCGCTCAGTCCGGAACCGCGCGACTGCTACGGTCGCAGGTTCGAATCCTGCCTCGGGCATGGATGTGTGTGATGTCCTTAGGTTAGTTAGGTTTAAGTAGTTCTAAGTTCTCGGGGACTGATGACCACAGATGTTAAGTCCCATAGTGCTCAGAGCCATTTGAACCATTTGAAACTTTTTTTAATTCAATAATTTATGACAAACGATTGACTTCAGATTAAATATTTGTTCAGAACGTGATCTGTCCTTCCTAAAAACCGCCCTGACATTCACCTAAATTACGCTCCAGTATTTTTTCTAGTCTGGTTGGCATAATTTTGGAAAATACGTGCACGGTTGCGAAGAAATTCCTCTGTAGCAGTTAACATCTTGTTTACTGCTGTTCTTACGTAGTGTCTGTATCAAGGTCACCTTCCACTCTCCTGGCAGTTTCTCAAAGATTAATTTTAGCTAATATTTTTAATTTTGCTCGAGACCATTTGAAAAGTTCTGTTGTAATAGAGCCTTCTCCACTAGCTTCACAAGGTTTCAATAATATCTTCAATTTCTTTGAAAGCTGTTGGCAAATCTTTTTCTATATTTTTTTTCAGTGTTTTCGTATTCAAACTTATGGATTGGTTCTAAACAACCAAGAAGCTGATCGAAATATTTCGCAAGTATTGTAAGGTGTCAGATAAATCCAACACCTTCCATGAAAACCCTGACATGATAAGCAAATCCAGCAGTATGTCACATAGCTCCGAATAAATGGTGACATTAAATTAACCAAAGTAATATGACATTAAATTAACCAAAGTAATACGAGTAACGAGTGAGCAAATGGAATACCACAGACTAACACAAGAATGCCTAAATGCATGTCATATCGAAATGTGGTGCTACAGAAGAATGCTGAAGATTAGGTGGGTAGATCACATAACTAATGAGGAAGTATTGAATAGGATTGGGGAGAAGAGAAGTTTGTGGCACAACTTGACTAGAAGAAGGGATCGGTTGGTAGGACATGTTCTGAGGCATCAAGGGATCACCAATTTAGTATTGGAGGGCAGCGTCGAGGGTAAAAATCGTAGAGGAAGACCAAGAGTTGAATACACTAAGCAGATTCAGAAGATGTAGGTTGCAGTAGGTACTGGGAGATGAAGAAGCTTGCACAGGATAGAGTAGCATGGAGAACTGCATCAAACCAGTCTCGGGAATGAAGACCACAAGAACAAACAACCTTCCCACCGTGAGACAGACGCTGTTCCGAGTGGAGAAACGAGAACAGAAGCCGAGAGCAGAACCGTGTCAAGCTAGAAGGCCCTACGATAAGGGATGGACACCCACGTCTCCAGCCAACCGCCAGGACCACCCCCCAACCCACGTTAAAAGATAGAGCCTCCAGAAGAACAGTATAGATCTTACGATAACACTAAAAGGGCCACACCAGCTGCAAGTTTTAGCGTGAGACTTTTTCGCGTGTCTGTTACGTTGCAAACGTTAAAAACATTGCCCCGCCACGAAAAGTATAACGTTACTCATTGGATGGACAGGATTTTTGTAGGCGGAGCTTGAGGTTAGCATTGAGACCCTGATTGGTCAGATGAAAACACAGCCAGATAGTTGTTTTTAAACCAACTTCGGTAAATTGTAGTAAGGAGAAGTTATGAGAGAGTTGCTTGCGAGAGGGCGAGGTGCGTGGAGCTGTGCCGCCCGCCGCCCCCTGACGCTGTCTAACCAACAAGGTAATGAACACACGCGATGCCGCATAACAGCGCATAAAGCTTCACTCAGAACTGCAGAAGTCTCTTCTGTTACACACCCTTTTTACGTAATACTAGTGTCGATCGTCAATTCAATCTCATGGTATTCACATTTGTTACGTGAAGTTAAACTCTGAAACGCGATGATTTTTCTGTTATATAATTATTGAGAAGCCATATCAGCCACTGTAATTTACGACAAGTTAGATAAGTAATTAAAGATAATTAAGGGTCACTGTAGACCATTTTAATAGTTTTCTCTTTTATGAAACTTAACTTAAATCTAGATTATAGATGTGGTATGGCATAGGTCATCCTTTGATCCATTATAGAACTTGGAAACCCATTCAAGGAATATTCGTTCACATTTTTGTTGAACTCGGATGGTTTTTATCATTCTGTATTAAAACATTTCCTTTTATCAATATTGCAATTTATAAACAATGTTTTGTGAGTAGAATATAATTTCGAATGGTAAACTTAACTGCTTTTTCGACGTTATTTTACCAACTAACTAAAAATAGGAAAGCCTTGAACCCCTTCCACTAAATTTAGTTAGTATTAAGATTCTTTTACAGGGAGTGCAGTGGAGCTGACGCTGAAATCATTAAGTATTTGGTTATATCATCGCTAGTCTCACTGAACTCTTCTGAACTCTTCATGTCATTTGTGGTCTGGCGTCTCCTTACCAGCAACAGGTCCCAGGTTCAAACTAGTCAATTCCCTAAAAAATACGAACAGAGCGTCGTTGCGCGAATGTGGTAGGGAGACACGATATAGAACAAACAGACACCACGCAGAATGTTAGAGAATGGCGACCCTGCCAGGATGGTAAAATTCCATGATTGAAGGTCGACCACATGCCTAACTAGGTCAGAAAAATACCGTGTTGAAAAGTTTTTGTAACAAAAATTTTTTTCCTAAAGTTATAAATAGTCGAAAACAGTAGCTGCAGCGATAGATAGTAAGAAAGTATTCAATAGAAAGTGAGTCATTCTAGCAGAGACAATAGCATAATTAAGTTGTGAATTTTAATATTGTTAGAATTAAGTTTTCTCTTCAATGCAAGCGCACAGGTGGGGGATACATCGTTGACCCAACAAGTAAGTGAATGGATTGTCAAGTCGTGTGTGCAAACAGTTTATGAAACACGTGAGATCGTAAGAGCGCATGTTGATGCGAAGTAGGGCGCTTGAATTGCTTTTAAAACAGAAAATAAGGGAGTCGGGACGATTAGCAATTTCAGATCGAGACCTTGACCGAATTGAGGTAGAGACCCAACATGAAGATGGACAGAGAATAGAGGACAGTACAACAGACGACGCAGTATCGCGAGAAATAGTACAGATAACGCACCATAAGGAGGATAATGTACGCCAAGGCACAGAAAACCTAGGTCAGCATACGACAGAGGAGTAGGAAAGTAGAGAGACACCCGATGAGGATTCGAACTTGCGTCTTGAATACGTAGAACCCATAGTACAAGTAATAAGAGCTCCCTCACCACAGAGTACAAGTCATTCGAGCAGAAACGTGTCACTGCACAGTTCAATGCAATCGGTTGCAAACCAACACTTGGGCGAAAACACAGAGCGTAGGACGTCGGAAGAAAACGCAATAGGACCCACCAATCTGGCAGAATTATTACAATTAATGACAGAAACCATGACAAGACAAAATAAAGAAATTGCGAACCAAATTAAAATTCAGAATGCAGAAACGACGAAACAAATTGCAGAAACCACGAGACAAATCCGTGAGATTAAAGAACAAAACAAAAAATTCAGTTACCCCTAAGTCATATTGAAGACGAGGCAAAAGAATCTCGAGAATTGATAGGAAACTTAATAACAGGTCACAATCAATTGAGAACAGACATTGACAAGGTACAAGTGGACGTACAAACATTGCGTAATGACACTCAGGAGGTCTAGCGGTTCTGGCGCTGCAGTCCGGAACCGCGGGACTGCTACGGTCGCAGGTTCGAATCCTGCCTCGGGCATGGGTGTGTGTGATGTCCTTAGGTTAGTTAGGTTTAAGTAGTTCTAAGTTCTAGGGGACTTATGACCTAAGATGTTGAGTCCCGTAGTGCTCAGAGCCATTTGAACCATTTGACACTCAGGACGAGATCAAAAGATTACGTAACAACACCCAGGGAAAAACTAGAGAAACAGATAAACGTAATTACTAGACAAGCAGGAGGTACAGCGCGTGAAATTGTTGAAAACAGTGTGTTACACAAACGTATCACAAAACCAGCGCTGAAAAGATATGATAACCGCATAGTCAAAATAGAAGCGCAAACGAAGCAACAATTTCAGAAATTGCGAACAGAGTTGTTGCAAACCATTGAAGAGCGTAGTGAACACGATCGAACAAGCACTGAGTCTGCAACCACATCCGAATCTGTAACAGCACCGGAAAAACAAGCAATTAACGAAGATATCATGCATTTTGGATTCCAGTCACAGGCGGAAAATAACATACGTGAAATCAGACAGCCTGCACCACAGAAAACACGTTTCGAAATTCTTGATGAACAAACGGCACTACAAACACATGCAGAACCACAAATGTATGTTTCAAGACAGTCTGGATCGTGCAATGACGATTATGTTTCCTGACGCCAGTGTCATTTCTGAGCAAGATAATGAGCTTTGTCACGAAGCCAGGAGTATAATGGAATGGTTCGATGAACACAGTGGCGAGTTCCAATGTGATGCGCTGCCCCCCAACTCGTCAGATCTGAACCCGATCGAAAACATCTGGGTTGTGACTGAACATGCCATCAGAGCTTATCGCCTCCTCCCCCCCCCCCCTTTCCTCCCCGGAATTTAAGGGAATTGATGACTTTTGTGTGCAAGTGGGGTGCCAGCTCCCTTCAGCGACTTACAAAGACCTCATTATTTCCATGACACGATGCGTCGCCACTGTTATCCATGCCATGCCGTAGGCTATTAGGTTCGTGGTCATAATGTTCTATGTAGACGTAAGCGTAGAAAATCCACGCCAAAACACCACAGAACCACCTCCAGCCTCATCATACATCGTAGGTTAAATTCTCTACTGGCCCAATGCCCACACAGCGCCTTAGTCCCTTAAAAAAAAGAGGCGAACTTGCGACTAGTCGAAAAACAGTACATACTTCTAGTCAGTTTCTGTCCAATTTCTATGTTGTCTGGCCAACTGAAGATGTGCAGCTGTATGTACCTCTGTGAGCGACAGCCTCCTGCGATCTTTCCGACATGAAATTCCCATTGCATGCAGTTCCCCTTGCACTGTTCTTGCGGAAACTGATTGAGAATGAGCTGCATTCACTGATAGCAGCAATTCCTGTCAGAAACTGATTGGCATTGATGAGCTTTGACACTCGTCTCCAGTCCCTGTCGGTTAGGGTCTTTATGCGACCACTGTTCTTATGCTGTGTTACACTCTTGCGAGAGGTACACCATTCCTTGAAAGCGCGTTTGCCACCTCGTGTAGCTACACCAACAAATTCGGCAACTGTTCATGGTGTGGTCAAGGACACGTCCAGACACAGTTGCTCCTTTCTGCCAATATTGTGTAACGTCTTACTACGCTGATTACATATAACAGAGTGGTACACACACACTACCTCATTGCCATTATTTACGTCAGCGGTCGATGGTCACCTGACGGCCTGGTACCAGTTCTACATCGTCTACAGTACTCCAAAGCGGTGACTGTGCTCTTTCAGGGTCATCACTAATATTTTGCCCAGTGAACGTACGTACCTAAAAGTTATGTTGTATACGCCAGGTAGTAATTAAAGTGTAGATACACACGGAGGTCCAGTGTGGGCTGTAACTATCGTATGGCAGCTAAAGCCGCTATATATGGCAAAGAGTTAACGTGGAACCGATTTACGCTGGAAAAAAAAAATAGTTCCAATTTTGGCCATCGGGTGCAAGATGGACACTGTAGAGTATGTCGTCACGTTTCTGGTGCTCATACGGAACGAATTATCTAGGCGTCAGTTAATAATAAAATCAACATTATACCTTTCTCACATGTTTGACCTTTTCTGTGCACATCCCGTTCCTAAACCATTACATATAGAAACATTTGTATATCTTCCATTCACAGCGCCAGGTCTGTATCTGGTGGTCAAAGTTTAAACTAATGTTTTTCAAGCGTAAATTGGTTCAGCATTAACGAATTGGAATATCTACCAAGTTTCCTTGCCGTACGATAATTGCAGCCCATGCTGAACGTCTGTAAGTGGCTGTCACCTGTCATAATGCATTTTGGGACATTGTCTCTATTATAGCTATAATTCCGCAGGCTTTAGATAATATGTCAAAAAATTGATGTAATGTACTTGCATTTTACACTGATCAACCAGAACACTATGAACACCGAGCTATCGATATAAACGCGTCCAGGCGATAGCAGCGTCACCTGGCGAGGAATGACCGCTAGTCAGATGCAGAAACGTGCATGTAGTATCAGTGAGCGTGCTGTTCGTGTGTAAAATGGGGAAGACGAGCGATCTACCTGATTTTCACCGAGGGCAGATTGTGATAGCCCAGAGGCTTGACACGAGCATTTCGGAAAATTCACGTTTTGTCGGATGTTTGAGAAAAACTATGGTGAGTGTTTCAACATGTGCCGAAACGAAGGTGAACGAAGTCCAGACGTTGTGGGGTTGGAAGACCACCCCTCATTACTCGTCTTAGGCTGGGCAGACTGATAAAACAGTCCAGACGGGGAACTGTGGCGGAACTAAAATCAAACTTTAATTCTGGCCAGAGTACAAATGTGTCTGAACACAGTGTACTGAGCACTCCTTACAATGGGCCCCATCAGCCGACGACCAATGTATGTATCAATGCTAACACCACGACATCGGCTTCTGCGAGTGAAATGGACACGTGACCATCGGCACCGGACGTTGGCGCAGTGGCAGAGCGTTGCATAGTCTGCTGAATCCCGATACCTTTTAGATCACGTCAATGGGAGGGCGAGAATCCGTCGTCTTCCAGGGGTACAACTCCTTGACACCTGTACTGTGGGACGGAGACAAGCTGGCGGCGGCTCCGTTATGCTCTGGGGAACATTCGCGTGGCTATCCATGGGTCCAGTGGAGCTCGTACAAGGCACCATGACGGCCAAGGTGTATCATACACTCGTTGCAGACCACATACACCCGTTCATTAGGATCATGTTTATCGACAGCAGTGGCATTTTTCAGCAAAATAATGCGCCATGTCAGAAGCCCAGGAGTGTGATGGAGTGGTTCGAGGAACACACTGGCAAGTTCTAATTGATGTACTGGCCCCCAACCCGCCACATCTGAACCCGATCGAAGACGTTTGGAATGTGATTGAACGTGGCGTCAGAGCTTATCGGCCCCCTCACCGAAAGCTACGGGAATTAGGTGACTTGTGTGTGTAGATGTAGTGCCAGGTTCCCTCCAGCGACCTAGCAAGGCCTCATTGCTTCCATGCCACGAGGCGTCGCCGCTGTTATCCGTGCCAAAGGCTAATATATCGATTATTAAGTAGGTGGTCAAAATGTTCTGGCTGATCAGCGTATGTCTAAAATAATGGAGTGATGTTATGTTCCTTTCTAATTTTACGTTTCTTTTTCATATAATGAGTATAAGAGAACTTGAGAGCGCTGTCAAGCTCACAAACAGTCACACGATTATATTACCGTCTGCAATCCTACGTGCTTTATTTTGAGTGCTCATGATACAAGGGGGATGAGATGTGTTAGTCAGTATTGCAAGGATTGCAATAAACATACTAGGCAGGGAGATGGCCTCTCCCCACTACTTTTGCCGGCCCTGGGTGGCCGAGCGGTTCTAGGCGCTACAGTCTGGAATCACGCGACCGCTGCGATCGCAGGTTCGAATCCTGCCTCGGGCATGGATGTGTGTGATGTCCTTAGGTTAGTTAGGTTTAAGTAGTTCTAAGTTCTAGGGCGATTTGAACCATTTGAACCCACTACTTTTCAATATCGTTTTAGACAAAGTCATGAAAGAATGGGAACAAGAACTGAAAAATCGAAACATCTGGAGAACCATCTGGCTAGGAAAAGTAAAGGATAACACTGACATCACATGCCTATCCTTTGCTGATGACCTCGCAATCCTTTCTGGTGATGAACAAACAGCAGTCCATCAGATTGAAGTCCTCAAACAATGTGCTGAGAAAGTTGGACTGCAATTTCTTTTTCTATAACCAAATTCGTGGCTACAAAACACATCAAAACACAAAATTTAATCACAAAATATGGCACAGTAAACAAGGTTAACCACTTCAAGTACTTAGGAGAAATTTTTGAGCCTACAGGTACAGAAAGATTAGCACAAAAACCACGGGCACTCAAAATGCGAAAAGCATATGGGAAAGTTGTGAGCATCCACAATAAAAAATGCGTAAACATCAACACGAAAGTTCGACACTACACGACTATTATCAAACCTGAAACACTCTACGCCAGCGAGAGTCTAAACCTTAATTACGAAGGAGACCTCGAAAATATCAAAAAGGCTGAAAGTAAAATCCTCCGAAAAATCCTTGGCCCAAAACTCACAGACGAAGGATACCATCTGCAATCACACACAGTCACGGAAAAACATTCCAAAATAGAAACCGATTTCCGCAAACGACGACTGAAATTGTACAGACACATCATGAGACTATATGACAACCGAATAACAAAGAAACTTTTGACGTGCTTACAGAAACTGAAAACAACAGTCTGGATAAATCAGGTCCAAATTGATCTAAAAAATACAAAAATCTCACCGAAAGACAGCTAAGGTCGAAAGGTCTTCAGAAATGAGGTCTACAGCTGGGAAATTTCATCAGAAGACAAACCCAAGGCACCAAGAACAAAGTGGTCAGATGAACGTCAAGCTGAGCATAGCGAGATGTTGAAACAGTTCTGGGAGAAAAAGAAAAATAACAGCCACAGGTCATAATTTGCTTTATTTGATCCTCTATGGGTCGAAACAATGTAAATAAATAACAAAAATGAGAGAGGGACAGGTGGAGGAATTAATAATTACATTCAAATGAAACTGCCATCATCTTTTTATTCTCCTCAGAGGTGGCGGACGATCGCTGATAGTCCATGGTGTAGCTGTTGCTCGATCAAGTCACTAACTACGAATGACAAGTGTCCGCTGACGATGCTGGGGCTCTGAGGAGAGTGGTGGTTTGGAGAGGACCAACAGGAGCACACAACATCAGTGGAGATGGGAGGACGCCATTTTTTGGTAATAAATTACCATTTTTATGATGACAGGTTTCGTTTTAGGCTTAAAGCAGCTGACCATTAGCTAATACCTTGGTAAACAAGGGCACACATGTACAATTCGCCCGCTATCTTGGCTATAAGTCAGGGTAGTTAAAGTAACAGTAATGGGCAATTAATTGCGTCCTAAATAAACAAGTTCACATAAGGGTGCTAGGACAAGTAGCTGGTTTGTTGACATGAGGGCAATGGGTCCCAATCAAGTAGAAAATAGGTATCCCATTAGGCATGGGAACTATGTAATTCACAAATATACAGATACATCAAACACTGCAGAAGAAAATTACACAGCATGCACTAATTTCAGTCCTCATTTCCGTATACCACAAAAATTTCAGTTACCAGTAAACTCCTTGATCGACGTGGCTGAGACTATTTCAGTGTTCGATGTGATACAGGATTACATGAGTCTGATTCAGTCATCCTTTGTAATTCTGTCAGACTCCAAGAGTGTGCAACAAGCGCCATCTAGGACTAAATTCTCGGAAACCAACGATGAACACCTGCTCCGTATCCAATTTATGTACTAAGTCTGTCTAACAAGACAAAAGCAAATTACATTTACGTGGATTTTTCTTGTGTACAGGAAATATCAAGATTTAACAAACGCAGCTACACTACGCGGATGTCAAACGTTAATTATACCAGGAGAAGCGTATTTTATGTTTGTAAGCTATCTGTTATTACGATGAAATGACTAAATGATGTATAACCAAGGTCACACAAACAAAGAAAAATATAGTATAATCTTTGATTTGTTATTGGCAGTTTCACTTTAGTTCGTAAACAGAGCTCTGTGAGAGTGTTAAGTGCCACCGGGAATTATGAACGTTATACCAAATGGCTCTGAGCAATGTAGGACTTAACATCTGAGGTCATCAGTCCTCTAGAACTTAGAACTACTTAAACCTAACTAACCTAAGGAGATCACACACATCCATACCCGAGGCAGGATTCGAACCTGCGACCGTAGCGGTCGCGCGGTTCCAAACTGATGCGCCTAGAACGTTATACCATGATATGTATAATGGAGAATCTTGTGTGTCTGACAATGTACATTTGCTGCTTGCTTATTAATTTTGACTGTATCTAATGGTATATTAATTTTAACATACATAGAACTGGATGGTAATATAGACTTCTATTACATGTATGTTAGTACAGAGGATAGGCAAAATAATGTGAACACCTGTACTTACTTGGAAATGGTTTATTAATAAGGCGTCGGACCCCCCATGTGCCCGTAATACAGTTGCTATTCTTCTTGAAATACTGGCATATAATGATTGTATAGTTCTCAGTGGAATATTATGCCACTCTTCGATCAGAACCTCTTCAAACTCGTGTAGTGACGAGAGAAGCGGATATATGCTACGGAGTCTGCGCTCCAATACCGCCTACAAGGGTTCTGTACTGTGCTGGCCAGGGAAAACGCTGCAATTCAGTTGCATGCTCCTCATAACACGATTGTTCTGTCCTGGCTGTGTGAATGGGTGCATTATCGTCCTAAAATATGGCATCATTGTTGGGGAAGAACATTTGGATCATGGGGTGCACCTGATGACCTAAAATGTTCACATAATCATTGGCTGTAACACTGCGTTTGAGAGTAATGATGGGACCAGCAGAACACAGTGATATGGCTGCCCACATCACACTTCCACTTCCATGCTTAACCACTGGAATCAAGCAATCAGGATTCTTTTGGCGCTCTCCAGATATAGACCTGGTCCGATGTTGGAAATAACGAAAATGTTGACTCGTCCAGAATTTATGCTTCTGACACCATGTTTTCGATTCTTTACATTGGTTGTCGTCACTAATGGTTTCGGTATAGCAGTCGTCCATGGTTCAAATGGCTCTGAGCACTATGGGACTTAACTTCTGAGGTCATCAGTACCCTAGAACTTAGAACTACTTGAACCTAACTAACCTAAGGACATCGCACAAATCCATGCCCGAGGCAGGATTCGAACCTGCGACCGTAGCGGTCTCGCGGTTCCAGACTGTAGCGCCTAGAACCGCTCGGTCACCAGCGGCCGGTAGTTCGTCCATGAATATTCGCTTTATGGAGTTCTCGGCGGACAGTGTCGATAGATACGGGGTCTCGAAGATGGCTATTGAGCTCTGCGGTCACTTTAGCCACCATAGTTTTGTGTTGTTTTTGTGGGATCCTGCTCACTTGTCTCTTACAGAGTGCCTAGGAAGCTGTTTTCTCGGATAGCTAGGCAACAACAAGCAAATCACTTTAATGGTTTTTATTACAATAAAGTAGATTGACAATAATTAACTTCGATTTACAATGACATTTCGTGAGCAATTGGCGACATGCATATAATCAATGTCCTTTGCTGTATACAATTTCCATGCAAGCTAATCACACAAGTTCATAAATCACTGCTATCGTTAATAGCACTGCGGCTCTTCTAGTGCTGTCCTTCTAGTGCCCATCTTCTAGTCCGTCTTTTAGTGTCTCTCTTCTAGAGCGGCCGCGGCTAGGCGGCACGTCGCTTTTATTCTCTTCGTGTAGAGGCCGCTCCTGTCGCGGTGGTCCTAGTCAGATTGCTATTGGCTGACGAAATTTCACAGCCGTCTCTGCTGTATCGTTCTTGATTTTCGTGCCGGCGCTTGTCGTCACGACAGAACAGTTTTGACACAATTCGTGTTAGCATAGACGATCTCTGTCATTTAGTTTTGATTTGCCCCCACTATTACGTTTTCACTATAACGTCTCTCCATGTCTGTGTAGGCTGTCATGACAGTTGAAACAGTTGCTCTTGAAACATCCGGTAAGTTTGGTGCCTTGGTTACTGATGCTCCAGCTAATCGGGCCCCCACAACCTGTCCTCATTGTAGCTCTTTTAGATCTTTCATTGCACGTCAACATCGGTCTCTGATTTGAAATACGAAGTGTGCACTATTCGTAAACAACCTGCACCGATACGTGGTCCGTACTGAACACGCACAGTCCAGCGCGACACATTGCCTTAACTCCGTAGTTGACCGTCAAACACAACCATCCCATTACTACCTCTGTTCACATTGTTTTGCGTATCCCCTGTATGTGTAATAATGCGAGGTAATGATTCGTATTTTCCTTGTTTTAATGGAACTAGCTAATAGGATCATGTTGCATTAAATAAACGACGCATTTGGACAAGTGGCGTGTCTTGCTCTGTACAAATAATGAACAAGTTCATATACCACGTGGACAGCTGACATTATTATTATGAAAAATGTTTCGACGTTTTCGGTTTTTCCCCTGATTCATCGATAACTTATACTAAACTGTGTAAGATTTACCATTACCTGTTCTTCAGTCATCTAAAGCAGTGGTTGCGACATCTTCAGTGCAACCTAAGGTACTGGCAGTCATTTTCTTCGAAGATCTTCGCGAACAAACCATGTCTGTAGGGTCTGTTTCATCATAGAGTCTACAAACCGCTGAATGCTGGCTCGTGCGAATGAACCCAACTTTCATCTTCTGTTACGATCTTCTATACGGCTTTTATCGAGCATTTCTCTTCACCAACTACCACGAGCCTGTTTTCAATCTGCGATCCGTCGGAAACAGATCTTCCTTCAAAGTAAATATATTATCTGATCCGAAACAAGCAGGCACTTGTTAGTGGACATTAAAGTGGGATGTATCCCCCCTTGGGCGTTATGACGACTACAGCTCTCCTGGGGAATTTCAGTGAGGTGTCTGAATGTCTGTGAAGGAATAGCAGTGCATTCTTCCTCGCCGATACCACAGATAATAGTAACGTTGGACAGTGGGGTCTCGAGCGAAGTCGACGTTCTAACTCATCCCATAGGTATTCCACTGGGTTCAGGTCGCGTCTCGTGGAAGACCAGTTCATTTCAGAAATATTGTTGTCCACAAACCATTGCCTCAAGATGCTGCTTTTGACAGGATGTATTGTCATGCCGATGCAAACAATCATTGTCTCAGGATTGTTGCTCTACTCTACGCAGTACACAATGTTGTAAAATGTTTTGGTATCCTTCCGCATTAGCGGTTTCTTGAGCTCAATGGGGGAACCAAACGCTGACCGCGAAAAACATCTTCATACCGTACCATCACCTCTCTGTACCTCACTGTTACAACTACACTCGGTGATAGGTAAAGTTCTTCAGTCATCAAACTCAAACCTTTCCATCGGATTACCACAGGGTACTGCACTCCAGAACCACGTCGTTTACTGTCATCCACCATAAGTGGTTTGTACACTCATGTTCATAAATTAAGGCTAATGCTGATACACGGTGAAACAACGCTCTGGTGGGCTGTTTGCGGGATTAAATCACCTCAGGGTATGACCATGTGGTGCATCTGACCTGCGGTCGTCGCACGGTGGCGCTGGCAGTAGTCCACATACACAGGTGTGTGTTGGTGCATGTCAAGAGTGCGGTGCAGCGAGTAAGTGTGCAGACGTTTCCAGACGTGCTAATAGTGACTGTGTGTTGAAAATGGCTGGAGGCTGCTCAAAAACAGCAGGTTGTAGCACGGGCCCTCCGTGTGCCACAAAGTGTGATCTCACGATAATGGCAATGATTCCAGCAGGCAGTAAACGTGTCCAGGCGCTATGTTGATAACGGCTGTGATGTGGGGTCTGAGTGGGGTACTGTCAAGTGGGGGTATGCCCCAGGGATCAGTGTTGGGGCCACTCCTGTTACTTATTTATATAAATGATATGCCCTCTAGTATTACCGGTAATTCTAAAATATTTCTGTTTGCTGATGACACTATCTTGGTAGTAAAGGATTTAGTGTGCAACAGTGGCTCGGTTTCAAATAGTGCAGTTCATGACCTAAGTTCATGGCTTGTAGAAAATAAACTAACGCTAAATCACAGTAAGACTCAGTATTTACAGTTTCTAACACACAATTCAACAAAACCTGAAGTTTTAATTTCACAGAACGGGCATATGATTAGTGAAACTGAAGAGTTCAAATTTCTAGGTGTTCAGATAGATAGTAAGCTGTCGTGGAAAGCCCACGTTCAGGATCTTGTTCAAAGACTTAATGCTGCCATTTTTACTATTCGAATGGTATCTGAAGTGAGTGATCGTTCGACACGAAAATTAGTCTACTTTGCTTATTTTCAAACGCTTATGTCGTATGGTATTATAGTTTGGTGTAACTCTTCCCATTCTAAACGGATTTTTTTGCTCAGAAACGGGCGGTTCGGGCAGTAAGTGGCGTACGTTCACGAACCTCTTGTCGACCCCTGTTCACGAGTCTGGGTGTTTCGACATTGGTCTCTGAATATATATATATTCCTTACTGTCATTTCTTGTTAACAATATTAGCTTATTCCCTAGAATAAGCAGCCTTCATTCGGTCAATACTCGGCAGAAATCAAACCTGCATTTGGATCGGACTTCCTTAACTCTTGTGCAAAAAGGCGTGCAGTATACCGCTGCATCCATTTTCAATAAGCTACCGGTCAAATTCAAAAATCTCAGCAGTAATCCACGTGCTTTCAAATCGAAACTGAAGATTTTCCTCATGGGCCACTCCTATTCTGTCGAGGAGTTCCTTGAAAAATTAAGCTGATTCTTATTATATTGTTGATTGCGTTTACTTAAACTTATGGACTGATTTTTTTCGGGTTCATAAACATTTATTTTTTATCTGTTATTACTTTTATGTTGCAATTTCATGTACTGACACGTTCCATGACCTTGGAGATTTGCTCCTCAATTTGGTCCTACGGAACATGACGTGTAAATAAATAAATCACGTCACCAACAGTGGACTTGGAGGCGGGGCAGCTCTAGAAAGGTTGAAATGTCACATATAGATTCGTTAGTCAGGTGACATTCAGCGACTAGTCCACGTTCGAAGTCATACGGCTCTCCCGACCGACCTGTTCTGCTGTTACTGATTCCCAACTGGCAACACCATCCCCCCCCCCCTCCTTTTATACTGCCGGATACGCCTCTCGTGATATCTGGTGGTCAATTGAGTATTACATAGAAGTGTCCGGATACTTTTGATCAGATAGTGTATATGATTGCGTTAGACGCTTCTTTGTGTGTGATTAAAAGCCAGGCGAGCGGCCATACGTGCTTCACGCTGGAAGTACGTGCCAGGAGCTAATCACGAATATCGATGATAGTGCACTAAGCTCCACAAAGAGGTTCGATTAATATACCCTACACTCTAAGGGAAAAAAAGACGACGCATCACAAAGGAATTAGGAATGGAAATCGACAGATGTGAAGTACATATACAGGCAAGCGAATGATAACAGTTTCAGAAAAATCGATGTTTTATTCAAGAGAAAGAGCTTCACATATTGAGCAAGTCAATAAAGCATTGGTCCACCTCTGACCTTTACGCAAGCGGTTATTCAGCTTGGCTTTGGTTGACAGACTTGCTGAATATCCTCCTGAGGGAGCTCGAACCAAATTCCGGCCAGCTGGCGGTCTAGATCGCCAAAATCCTAACATGGTTGGCGGGGGGGGGGGGGGGGAGTCACTACCCATAATGCTCCAGACGTTCACAGTTGGGGAAAGATCCGGGAACCACACTGGCCGAGGTAGGGTTTCGCAAGCACAAAAATAAGCAGTACAAACTCTCCCTGTGTGTGGGCTAATCTTATCTTGCTGAAGTGTAAGCCTAAGAGAACTTGCCATGAAGGGCAACAGAACAGGGAGTAATATATCGTCGACGTCCACTGTGCTGTAAGGGTGTCGCAGGTGACAACCAAAAGGATCCCACGAGGAAATGAAATGGGACCCCAGACCATCACAAATCGTTGTTGGGCCTCACTGTTGACATCCCATAGCTGTGTGGGGCGTATCGAGACACATCTTATGCCTGAAATCTCATTGATAGGAGTCCATCCCTCTCTGGCGCGTATCGAGATACATCTTATTCCTGGAATCTCATTGACTGGAGTAGAATTGCGCCTTCGGTGATGTGTCTCGCTTCGAATTGAGTCGCCATGCCCGGCAAGCCACAAATGCTTCTACAGCTACATGTTGTTGTGGTCTTCAGTCCGAAGACTGGTTTGATGCAGCTCTCCACGCTACTCTATCCTGGGCAAGCCTCTTCACATCCGAGTTAACTACTGCAAGCTACATCCTTGTGAATATGCTTAATGTATTCATCTTGTGGTCTCCCTTTACCATTTTACCCCCCCCCCCCCCCCCCCCGCCCGCGCCCCATGCTTCCCTCCAGTACAAAATTTGTGATCCCTTGATGCCACAGGATGTGTTCTACCAACCGATCACTTCTTCTAATCCATGACCGCAATCTGGCGACACACTTCTAACCTCCAGTCCCGCCTTCCATCCTGTTACACCCCAGAACACGATTTAGATCTTAATACCGTTCTACTGCATTTTAATGTGGTACATATATGTAGTGTTTGACCTTAACCCACTCGTTTTATAACAAACATTAATTTTATACCATTAAAATACTATCTTAATAATTTGCGAGTTTTCCATCTTCTGCAAAGCGGAAACTGTTAGTCCTAGAGAAAAATCAATAGGACGCCTTATGTAGGAAACTTGATGCAGTTTAATTTTGCACTGGGAAATTTTCGCGAGTAGCCGAGATTTTCGACATATTCACACGCGAATGGTCAGGATTTTTAGTATGTTGTTCATGAAACTCCCCACTACTACTGCACAAAATCTGCGCCTGCACTAGGTTTTACCAACATGAAGTTCAATATCCCCTACTAGTCCCAGAGTTGAGCAATAATCTAAGATAGGTCGCACAAGTGGTTTGCAAGCAATCTCCTGTGTGGACTGATTGCATTTCCCTAGTATTTTGCTAATAGGAAGATATTTTGTGTATTTACATAATGGAATTCGATAGGAAATGCTGGGGATGTACAGTCCGTTTGTAAATTGAATAGCGTGCTGGAGGAATTCGCCTATCTGGGTAGAATGCTATAACTACCATAGAGGATGACTATATATCAACTGCCTTCTAGCGGTGTAGAACAGAGAGCAGAGATTTACTTAGATTCTGTCCATGTGTGTTTCTTGCGTTAGCGTTATTAGTAATACACATCTGAATTCCACACAGTGTTAACGCACTTTGTGGAAAGTAAATATCCCAGGACATTTGGAAAATTTGTGGTAAGTTCCTATGGGACCAAACTGCTGAGGTCATCGGTCCCTAGGCTTATGCACTACTTAATCTAACTTAAACGAACTTACGTTAAGGACAACACACACACCCATGCCCGAGGAAGGACTTGAACCTCTGATGGGGGGGGGGGGCGGGGGGGGGGCGGGGGGGGCGGGGGGGGGGGGAGCTGCGCGAACCGTGGCAAGGCGCCCTAAACCGTGTGGCTACACCGTGCGGCTCCCCTGCGTCACCAGTGATTCGCAAGACGAGTGCGGAAGGGCTGGTATAACTTTGTGAAACACGCCATAGTGACGCAACGTGGTAGAGAGAGTGGGCGAATCGCCTCCTCGCTCTTTAGTTCGCAGACCTACGAATTGTGCCACAAATTTCTCTTCACCCCAATTCTACTCAGTACCTCCTCTTTACTTATGTGATCTACCCATCTAATCTTCAGTATTCTTCTATAGCACCGCATTTCAAACGCTTCTATTCTCTTCTAGTCTAAACTGTTCATCGTCCACGTTTCACTTCCATGCATGGCTACACTCCATAAAATGCTTTCAGAAAGACTTCCTGAAAATCATTATCAATATCGTCTTCGTGCACAGTCACGTTATGCAAAGATGTTGATGCAATGTTTGCGTGTCGCTGTGTTAGAAACAGTGATCTCTGTCTAGTACTGATAGAGAAGGGAACGGATGATGATGATGATGGTGATGATGTTTGGTTTATGGGGCGCTCAACTGCTTTGTTATCAGCGCCCATACAAATTCCCAACCTTTGCTCAGTCCAATCTCGCCACTTTCACGAATGATGACGAAATGACAAGGACAACACAAACACCCAGTCATCTCGAGGTAGGTGAAAATCCCTGACCCCGCCAGGATAGGGATCAGAGAATGCACCAAGAATGACAACTTTGTCATCCGTGCATGCAGAGCTATCAAAACCTAGCGGCTCAGTGACGGCTTGTCACAGCTTGTTCGCAAGTCGACAGACAAAAGTGTCACCTGGCTGTCGCATCATAACATATGCTCATCTACATGCCTGCCGACTGAACAAAAGTCAGGAAACAGTAACAGTGACAAAAATCATCTTTGTGTACTAACCCTTAAGGTTTATTTACAACTGTGTGCCTTGCGGTTAGTCGTCGTGAACTGTAGCTTACCACACATGCAAGCTGAGGTACGTGTGTAGGTGTATGCCTCTTTCTCAACATGTGTGTGTGTGACTAATCCATTCGCACCTGTGTTCACGCTGGCAGCCTCTTATTCTGTGTCTGACAGGCTACAACCTCACAGCGATGAGCCACAAGGCGCAAGGGTGTAAACGGACCTTAATGCATACCATAATGATGAAGTTTTAGGGAAATTCTGAATCCAGTTGTAATACACACAACTATGATAGTTGTTGACACCTTGTTGTATTTACTCAGTACATGGTTCAAATGGCTCTGAGCACTATGGGACTTAACATCTGAGGTCATCAGTCCCCTAGAACTTAGAACTACTGAAACCTAACTAACCTAAGGACATCACACACATCCATGCCCGAGGCAGGATTCGAACCTGCGACCATAGCGGTCCCGCGGTTCCAGACTGAAGCGCCTAGAACCGCTCAGCCACTACTCAGTGTACCAAGAATACTCATCCAATGCATGCAGTAGAAATCTCAACACCATATTAATAACCGAAGGACATAAAAACAAAAGTTATATTGTATACTACAAACATAAGTCTAGTTTTTACATCAGAGCTGTTCATGAATCAGTAATTGCACTCACTCCATATTGATTGTCCATCTTAGTCAGCAACATCAGCCCCTCTCCCTTTTGGGAGAGCTGTAGCTTGGCAATTCATCTGTGTGGCATACTTACTCACATGATCTGTTGGTTCTCAGCTGGACTGAACTTGAAAACATGCCCCACTCCCCACCCCCCACCCTCCCCCGGATCATAGGGTGCTGCCAAAGTACTTGTGTGCCAAACTGTGTAAATTGGCGTTGCAGTCTGTTCAGGGAGATGAATATCTGTATCCTTGTCTGACAAGTTATGAGGAAACTATAACAACTGGGCTCTTTCATTGCATAGTTCATCTGGACATATTTCAGAGTATGCTAGGTTAAGGCAGTCAACCGACATGGTGTCGTGTTTACCATTTTATTCAACTACAAATATTTTGTCACTCCTGTCAGTGTCCTTAAAGGGCCCCATATATGAAGAGGAAACAGGTGGTCTAACAGTGTCTTTTATCCACACAAACTCACATTTGAACAAGTCTTTCTGGACGAAAATTTGTTTGTCTCCATGTCGCGATGGATTAGTATGTTTGAGGAGTTGCATGTGAGTTTATAGAGAGTGTAAAAATGTGGCATATTCCCTAACCGATAGACTGGAAAGGGAGAGAGTGAAAAAAACTAGCCCAGACTCTCGTCTGCTCTCTATAGACTAACAGAGCGAAGGAAAGCCCTAAGTCTTCTTTAATTACTATGCAGAGGCCTAGAAGTGCTAATGGTAGTGCTGTCATCCAGGATTCTGCATGGCAGGCCAAGACAGCTTTCAGGGTGCAGTGCATACACTCTACAATCCCATTTCTGGTGGGATGTTACCTTGTAGTTTATATGTATTTGCACATGCATAATCTCAAGAGCTCCTTAAACAGCTGGCATTCAGACTGCCTATCTCTGACAGTGGTGATAATTTCAGGAATGCAAAACCTGGAGAACCAAGCAGAGATCAATGATGGGCGACAGACTCTACTGGAATATCTGGTATGGGGATAACTTTGGGCCACCTAGTGAATTTATCTACCATGGTAATTAGAAAACGAAAGCCTTCTGAAGGGATAAGAGGACCTACAATATCCAAATGCAAGTGAGAATCTCCCTGAAGGGGAGGAGCAGTCATCCACCAGAGCAAAGTTGTGGCAAGAGATTTTACTACTTTGACATCACACACAACATCACACCCATCAACAGCAGTTTTCTGTATTCCCAGCCAAACAAGTAGCTCTTATACCTGGATGTGCTAGGTTGTGAAAGGTGTTGAACAGTGGGCGTCAATATTTTGTTGGGATAAATGGACGCCACTTGTTACCTGAAGTGTCACATTAGATCCCTTGTCTTGTGTTGTACACTGGTAGGCGTTCGATGCAGGACAGCGCAACACTGCTGAACGAAGCTTCTGGTATCTTGATCTGCTGCCACACCAGCCCAGTTAATAATGGGAAATGCCGCACATTGCATGACAGTCATCCACAATGTTATCCTGCTCTGTGATGAGTTACATGTCTGTGGAAAATTGGGCAATGAACTCTGCTTGGCAAATCTGACTTGGTGAGTTGAGGTCAGTAACATGATGGAATATGGAAGTCAGGTGTTCATGATTTGTGAAAACTGTAAATACAGAAATGTTTGTCAGATAGATATTTGACCAAGAGCTCCTTGTCAAACCCACTCCACTGTTTCTGCTGTACTGACTGGTTTTTGTGAAAAAAAAACAGAGGTTGCCATTTCGCTGCGATACATTGTTGTAACATGGTGCCCAGAGCAATCTGACTTGTGTCAACCCACAAGGCGATTGGCACATTCTGAGCAGAATATGCCAATAATGTAGCATTCGCCAATGCATTTTTTAGGTCGCTATATTCAGATGTAGCTTCAGGAGTCCATGGAACCTTCCTGCTACCGGATGTTTTTTTTTGTCAGTGAACAGTTCGTTAGGTGGCTCCTGCAGCTCAGCAAAATGTGGCAAGTGTCTTCTGTATTGTTTTAACATCCCAGGGAAACGTCTAGGCCCTTTAAAGGTAGAAGGAGCAGACATGTTTACCATATTCATCACTTTTTCAGGAAGGGGTGAGTTACCATAGCATGGTACGGCGCAGCCAAGAAACTTTACGTCTTTTTTTGCAAAAATACATTTGTCCTTTTTAAGCATAACATTGTAGCAATCTTGTTTTTTTGAACAAAGTATACAGGTGCTTAATGTGCCCCTCTTTGGTTTTCAAGAACACAAACACTTCGTCCATGCAGCAGAGCGCAAGTGGAAGGGCAAAGAGGGCCTCATGTATGAAGGACTGCCAAATTTATGCAGCATTTCGACAGCCAAAAGGCATAGTATTGCGCTCAAAAACACCAAAGAGTGTAGTCACAGCTGCCTTTTCTTTGCGAGCTGCCCTTTTTTTGTGAAAACATCTTAGCACAGCCAACAGCGCTGGTTGTCATCTCCTAGGTTGTCATTAAGCTCAGTTATGTGACGCACAGGGGATCAGTCTAGAATAGTTTGGGTGTTTAAACTCCTGTAGTCTCTGCAGATTCTCCATGATCCCTGCTTCCTCTTTACCACTTACAAAGGGGCCGCCCACGCACTATGTGATCCTGATAGAGCTACATCAGCGACCACATTATCGAATTCCTGTTTTGCTGTGGATAATTTATGGTTGGCTCTGAGCACTATGGGACTCAACTGCTGTGGTCATCAGTCCCCAATAATATATCAGGAGACAAGTGCCAAGGTCTGAAATCCACCGGCTGACCTGGTGTTGTCCTAATAAAATGTTGAGTGGAATGACGTCTGTTGTTCTTGGCCAACAATGGATCTGTCAGCACAGGAAACACAAGCAGCAGCTGTTGGCCAAGGTCATTGCCCGTTGCACAGGCAGTCTTGGAGATGGAAGACGGGGAAGAAGCTTGGCCACTAACTGGTCTAACATTCTGCGTGGTGTCTGTTTGTTCTATATCGTGTCTCCCTACCACTTTCGCGCAACGACGCTCTGAGCGTGTTTTTAGGGAATTGACTAGTTTGAACCTGGGACCTGTTGCTGGTAAGGAGACGCCAGACCACACATGACATGTAGAGTTCAGAAGAATTCAGTGAGACTAGCGATGATATAACCAAATACTTAATGATTTCAGCGTCAGCTCCACTACACTCCCTGTAAAAGAATCTTAATACTAACTAAATTTAGTGGAAGGGGTTCAAGGCTTTCCTATTTTTAGTTAGCTGGTAAAATAACGTCGAAAAAGCAGTTAAGTTTACCATTGGAAATTTTATTCTACTCACAAAACGTTGTTTATAAATTGCAATATTGATAAAAGGAAATGTTTTAATACAGGATGATAAAAACCAACTGCGTTCAACAAAAATGTGAACGAATATTCCCTGAATGGGTTTCCAAGTTCTACAATGGATCAAAGGATGACCTATGCCATATCACATCTAAAATCTAGGTTTAAATTAAGTTTCACAAGTGAGAAAACTATTAAAATGGTCTACAGTGACCCTCAATTATCTTTAATTACTTATCTAACTTGTCGTAAATTACAGTGGCTGATGTGGCTTCTCAATAACTATATAACAGAAAAATCATCGCGTTTCAGATTTTTACTTCAACTGGCAAATGTGAACACCATGAGCTTTAATTGACGATCGACACTAGTATTACGCAAAAAGGGGTTGTAACAGATGAGACTTCTGCAGTTCTGAGTGAAGCTTTATGCGCTGTTATGCGGCATCGCGTGCGTTCATTACCTTGTCAGTGTTCGTCAGGGAGCGGCGGGCAGCACAGCTCCGCTCACCTCGCCATCTCGGAAGCAACTCTCTCCTAACTTCTCCTTACTACAATTTACCGAAGTTGGTTTAAAAAAACTATCTGGCTGTGTTTTCATCTGACCAATCAGGGTCTCAATGTTAACCTTAAGCTCCGCCTACAAAAATTCTGTCTATCCAATGAGAAACATTGTACTTTTCGTGGTGGGGCAATGATTTTAAAGTTTGCAACGTAACAGAGACGCGAAAAAGTCTCACGCTAAAACTTGCAGCTGGTGTGGTCCTTTTAGTGTTATCGTAAGATCTATACTGTTCTTCTGGAGGGCTCTATCTTTTAACATGTGCTGGGTGGTGGTCCTGACGTGACAGAGACGCGAAAAGGTCTCACGCTAAAACTTGTGGCTGGGGTGACCCTTTTAGTGTTATCGTAAGATCTATACTGTTCTTCTGGAGGGCTCTAGCTTTTAACATAGGCTGGGGGGTGGTCCTAGCGGTTAGCTGGCGACGTGGGTGTCCGTCCCTCATCGTAGGGACTTCTAGCTTAACACGGTTCTGCTCTCGGCTTCTGTTCTCGTTTCTCCCCTCGGAACTGCGTCTGTCTCACGGTGGGAAGGTATGACATGCATTTAGGCATTCTTGTGTTAGTCTGTGGTATTCCATTTGCTCACTCGTTATTCGTATTACTTTGGTTAATTTAATGTCACGATTAATTCGGAGCTATGTGACATACTACTGGATTTGCTTATCAAGTCCGGGTTTTCATGGAAGGTGTTGGATTTGCCTGACACCTTACATATCACCACCTTTCGAACTTAATTTTTGTACTGAAGTTAGGCAATGATTGAATCGTTGTCTAAGCCAGTCAAAAATTATTCCGTTATCTAAATTTTGTTGCCTACTGTTCAGCCACGTTATTCTGTTCTATGCTAGTTTGTATTACTAATTTATATTTTTATATTATTCCACATTATTATCAAAAATATGTTTATATTGACAAGGGAAGATTATTTTAATTCTATTATAATTATTAATTTTTATTTATTTTCTTTCTTTATTTAATAGCGAAGTTTGTTTTTTAAGAAGTTTGTTATCGAAAGTGAGGAGTCTTTCACATCGATTTTCTTAGAAATATTGTTTTTATAAATTTAGTAATTAAGTAAAATCTATTCCTAACACATTTTCTAAATATCATGTACAAGTAAAATGTTTTTGTTTCTAGACACTCATTTCATCATTGTTACACTAACAAATAAGAATTATTTCCAAGAATTCCTTTGACAAAGAAATATACATACACAAGTATTGAGATATTATCCTAACAAATGGTACAAATGTTAAAAAAAGGGAAAACATCCAACAAGATAATTTTTTATTCTTTGTTTTTATAAGGACAAAATAAGTAAAATATAGTTATTCTTTTATTTTTATGAGGAGAAAATAAGTGGCATATAGTTTTAGTGTTTTTTATGCCTTACTTTTGTTCTTTATATACTGTCCATTTCAGAACTAATGACTTATTTTTATCGACAGTCTATTTTTTACTTAAGTCCATAGTCGATGACTGTTATTTTGTAGTTTATTAGCTGTCTGGTGTGCTTAACTTATTTAGTTTTTCACACATTTCTTTTGCACAATTCCTACATCACATAATTTGATTTCACACATTCACACAATCCTATGAATGATTAAGCATGAGGTTGGCGAATGTTTTTGCACAAAGGTGATGGACTTGAGCGAGGTGGATGTGGGCAAGTATTTGATGTACAGCTTCGTTCGTCGTTCCTTGTTGGCTCTGCAAGTGTGTGTTGCTGTTGTGGAGGTCCCATAATGGAATGGAGCTGTGAGTGCGGAATCTCGTGGTTTACTGGCTTTGTATACGTGAAAGTCATCGTTATGTGTCGCTGAAAGCGGTCGTTTTTCGTTGTAATACTTCGCAGACGACTAGTTTACAATAGGATAGGGATTTGGGAAGGTATGTCGTCTATTCTTCACCCATCTTCTTTATTGGTCTCAGTCTTGCGAATCTTCAACTTCTGTTCTTCCTGCTTTTTCTCTACTTCTTACTTGCTTCTTGGTTCTTCTCTGTGCAGGATATGGAAATATTTATTGATAACTAGTCGCTTTGAAGTTCTCCTCTTAGTAACAGTTTGATAAATTGTTTGGGCATGTCATCTTTACTTTGTGGAAGTTTTCTTCAGTTTCATGCAACAGTGTGCTGTTTAATAGCAGTAGTGTGACTTTTACACATATTTCTTTTTGCCAGTGGTGGCTTGCCCAAGCGGTCTTCTCGTCGGGCCGTTTTTTGCTCGCTCCACTGAGTCGGGGCGTTCGGAGACCCTTCTGGCGTTCAGTGTCCTGTCATGTCTCTGCAGGGTTCCACCACTGTGTGGTTCCGTGTTCTGTCCCAGCAGGGTTCCGCCACCCTGTGGTTCAGCTTGGCAGCACATTTATTTACTGCCCACTTTGGCTACAAGGGCCTTCTGTTGGTCACGCTGTTCTTTCCCATCTCTCGATGCTTCTGCCTTGTAGGAATCGTGTCTTGCTAATTACGTGCTTTCCTTTCTTGATACTTCTCGCGTTGCAACTTGTGGGTCGTTGCATCTCGTTCTTGCTAGAGTTTTTACAGTGGTTCTTACAAAAAGTTTTACTTATAATCATCTAACATATGTCTAGTACCTACATTGTTTTACGCCTTCTTAAAGCTTCACAAATTTCGGCACCCTTTCCATGTTACAATTCTAAGATATTTTGAGTCTTAACGTCTACAAGAATCCTCAAATTCGTTTTTTTATTTTTGTGTAGTGTCGTGGTGTATAGCATTTTAGTATTTCATGCTGTTAGACTATCTACGCTTTATCCCTTCACCTTAATCTATGGTACTATTGGTGTTATTTTTGCTTTTGTTTTTATTGAAACTACTTTCTTTTTCCCACCTTCCTCTCTCTTCATTCTTCTTTCTCCTGACGATCTTATCTGCAACATGATCTTGAAATATTGTGCTGATTATTTACCAGTAATAAAATTAATCTTCAAACTTTTTGATATGGCTCACATGGTGAAGTCCTAAGGTTTTGCCTGTTTTTGGGTTCATTAGTTCCACAGCATTATCATGAGCAATTCGGCTAATTATGACAGGTCCTTTGTATGCAGCGTAAAACTTATGTACTTTGTGTTTCTGTTTTCTGGAGAGACGGTGTGTTTTTACAAATACTTTCTGGCCTACTGACAATGTTCTTTTAATTGCTGTTCTATCTCTTCTTTCTTTTCTTTTAATGGCTGCCTTTCTGATGTTGGAGAGTGCTGTTGCTATGACTTGTTTGTGTTGTCTACGTGGTACAATAGGAAATCTAACATTTTCTCTGGTTATATTTGGGGGTTCAATATTTTTAAGTACAGTAACTGGAGGTAGTAGTGTAGTGCTATGTGGCATGTTTATTTATTACTTCTTGAAAATCTTTAAGGTATATATCCCAAGTGTTGTGTCTTTTGCCTGCATATAATCGGCATAAAGTGCCTATGTCCTTCATAGATTGTTCTGCTGGATTTACGCTAGGTTTGTACTTAGATATGTAGATGACTTTTATTTTGTGTTGTTTTAACGTGTTCTGCCATTGCACTGATTTGTATTGTTGGCCATTATCCGAAATTATTCGTTCCACTCGACCTACTTGTCTGAGAAAATCTTGTCTAAATGCTTTACTTATAGTAAGACCTGTTGCCCGTTTTAATGGTGTCAAGGTAACATATTTAGAAGTAAGTTCCAAAACGACAAATATGAAAATATATCCATTTTTTGTGCGTGGGAGGGGCCCCATAAAATCTGTTGCAGCTGTTTTAACCTTTTAGGGATTATTGGAAACATAGGTGGCTTGGTTTGAAAAGTGACGTGTTTAGCCCTCATACATTTTTTGCATTTGACTAATACTGTTCTAATTCGTCTTTCCATATTAGGAAAATGGCTTGTTTGCTTTATTTTTAAAAAGCATTTCTTTGGTCCAAAGTGGCCATTACTTAAATGTGTATACAATATGTACTTATTAATTAGTTCATCTGGGATATAAATTAACCATTCATTCGTTGCAACATCTCGTCTAAAAGAAAATAAAACATTGTTTTTTACGAGATAGTGCTGTCGAATGTCTGGAAAATCCATACTTCTCCACTTGTGTTTGATTCCTAGTATTTCGGGATCCTTGTCCTGTTCTTTGGCTATGTTTTTCAATGCTGTCGTAATGTAGTTTTCGAAAGGTACTTGTTGCATATAGTACATTGTAAACTGGTCTTCTGCTGCTTCCAAACCTATGTTATTGGATGCACCCTGTGGACATCGTGATAAAGCATCTGCTAATACATTCGCTGGTCCTGGTATGTGTGTAATAGTGAAGTCAAATTCTTGTAGTATTAACATCCATCTGCCTAACCTCCCATGAGTTAGTTTGGCGGATAACAGAAATTCTAATGCTTTGTGGTCAGTGAATACTTTTGTTTTTCTTCCGAATAGGAAGTATCGAAAACATTGGAAGCCCCATACAATGGCCAATGCTTCCAGCTCCGTGACTGAATAGTTTTTCTCGCTTTTTGTGAGTACCTGACTGGCAAATGCAATTGTTCTATATGATCTTAGCCCTGCCTGTTCGTATTCTTGCAATAAAACAACTCCTAAACCTGTTTTCGCGCTATCAGTAGCCATACAAAACTATTGTGTTAGATCAGGATGTGCTAAAATCGGTGCTGTTGTTAGTGCGTTTTTCACTTTTAAAAATTCTTTATTGGCTTGTTGATCCCATACCCATGGCGTGTTTTTTACAGTCAATGCACATGGGCGTAGTGTTGCGAGAGAGTGGACCCAAATAAATTTTTTATAGAATCCGGTGAGACCTAGAAATCCTCTGAGAGTTTTCTTATTATATGGAGTACGGAATTCTTTGATTGCCGTTAGTTTTTCTGGGTCGGGCATTGCCCCTTTCTCTGAAATTATGTGTCCTAGAAATTTGACCTCTCGCCTTCCAAATTTGGATTTTGTTATATTTACTGTGACCCCATGCTCTTTCATGATCTGTAAAAACTGATTTAATGTGTCGTTGTGTTGTTCCCAAGAGGGTTCTGCTATAATCACATCATCAACATAACGAGTAATTTTTCTAAAATTTCAGGGCTGAGTATAGTATTAAATCCCCTAATAAACGCTGCTGATGATATGTTTAAACCAAATGGCAATCGTTTAAACTGGTAACATCTACCGAATACGATAAATGCTTTACATTTTCTACATTCTGGGGCCAATTCTATTTGCCAGAAACTACTCCGTAAATCAATTGATGAAAATATCTTAGCACCGTGGAAGTTTTGTATTAATTCCTCTAATTTTTCTGGGCGATCTGTCTCGGTGATTATGATTGTGTTGATCTGTCTGGAATCATGCACTAACCTGATGCTCCCATCTCGTTTTTGTACAATATGGAGCGGGCTGTTATATGTGGAGGTAGCTGGTTCAATAATATCGTCATCTAACATTTTAGATATCTCCTGGAATACTTCATTCCTGTAGCTTAACGGGATTGTATAGGGTGGCACTCTAAATGGTTTGTGCTGTTTTACTTCAAACTTGTACTGAAAGTGTTTAATACTACCAGTCTTAGGTAAAAATACCTCTGCTTTATCTCGTAAAATACCCTCTAATTCTCTTTTACTGTGTTCCAAAATACCTTGAACTTCTTGCAATTTTTCGTCGATTTCTTTATGGACTTCTAACATGAGTTGAGGCGATTCCCCCTTTTGTGCATACCATTCTAATTCTTCATCCTCTTTATCTCGCGTCATTCTTAATTGTTTGTTTATAACTGGTATTTCTTCTAATTTTAGCTTTTGCTCAAAGAGAAGTGTGACATTCCCGAATGTTACGCTACCTTTCCCCATATCTATTATCGCTCGTCTCTCATTCAAAAAATCTGAACCTATAATCAAATCTACAGTTAGTTTAGGATAATCACGAAGTTGGCTTCGATCTTTTGACCTTGACACGAAAGAGTTAACCTTGTTTGTCTTGTAACTTCCGCTGCATTGTTTCTAATAGGACCTCTTACTTTAATCTTACGTGTTTTCAGAACTGGCGATTCCTCATTGGCATTACACTGCACGAATAAATTTTCTGAGATCGCAGTCAGTTCACTTCCGTTATCAATTACAATATTGACTGGGATATGCTTTACCATGGCCTTCACAATTGGTTGAATTTGAAAGGGTTGGTTCTGTTCTTCTTCTTCTTGCATCAACGAATCCTCCATTGAATCATACATGAGTCTTTTTAGGAATTTCCCTTGTGAATTCGAACTTTCTGTAGGATAAGCTTCGACTGCTACTTCTCTCTCTTTTATTTCCTCTTCTCTATTTCTTCCTTCATTTACGCTTTCTTCAACATCCTCTACTTTTTCCTCATCCTCGTCTATCTTCTCCTTCTTCGTCGCTACTTCCACATAATCGCATCTAAATGCTCTAATTATCGCTTCATAACTTCCTTCATTGTATACGTTGGGTTGTGTGCCCATTAGTAACTTATTTTCAACTTCTGTCGACTGCGCATTATCCTCATTGAATTCGCTTTCCCTGGTTTCCATCTCAAATAGCTCTGCAATACTCATTACTTCGTCCTTTCCTCCTACATTCGTTGTGCATGCCTCTGGTAATTCATCTTCCTCGTCAGTATTCTCCCAATTAATTTTGCCCCAACACGATATTGTTATTTTCCTGTCTTCGTTTTCATCTGGTCCCTGCGGATTTGTTTCTTCCTTCTTCTCTTCTCGTGATAAGATTTTTACTTCTCTGTTCAAGGTGCTGCAATTGTCCTGGGTCGGTGCATCATTCTCTTTGGCATGGGCGCTTAGCTGTCAATTCGAACGTTTATCGGAGTTTGGTGGTCTTACTTCCATCTCTTCTATCTGTGTTCTCTTTTCTTGTTCAGCTTGTTGATAGTGGTTTCTTTGTTGATAATTTGTCGGTCTGTTGGTTCGCCAGTACCCGTTCCGGTTGTCGTTATTCCTTCTGTGATAGTTGTTGCCGTTCCTGGGTGAATTATAGTTATTGCCATATTCTCTTCTAAATCCATAACCGGTTCTTTGTTGAAATCTATTGTCGTTTCTTGGTGCGAAGTTATCACATGGTTCGTAATTATTGTTTCTTCGTACTGTGTCTTGTGGATTCCACTGCTTTTTGCTTTCGTTTTCACGTGCGCTTCGTCTTTTTCTTGCGTCATCTTCCGAAAATATGAACTCTAGTTCCCTTAGAATACCTTTAACAGCTTCGACGTCATTGCCTCCGCGACCTACCTATGATTGCTGGTATTTCAATGGTAACTTCATCGCGCATAATTTAATCAACTCTCCGTCACTGTATGGTACATCTAAGCATTGATTTTTCTTTGCCATTAATTCGAAAAATTTCACGGGACTCTTCTCTCCTGAATTTTCAAAATATGGGTTCTGTAATAAATCGTACTTCACTCTGTTCTGTGCTTCGCTGGACCAATATCGTGAGAGAAACTTCTCTCTGAAATCTTCGTACGATCGGCATGTCGCTGCAACATTCTGCATGGTTTCTGCGACTGTTCCTGACATGTGTGGACATATAAAGTCTAATTTGTGTGCTAGCGTCCAGTGTTCTGGTAACCCTACTCGGAATTGATCAATAAAAGTTCGTGGATGTAATGAGTTTCCTCCTCGAAAGTGTTGAAATTTTCTGATTACATTCTAGTCAAAAATAGATTTAGAAATCAACTAAAAGACTCTAGAGCATACGCAAGCCCAGATATTGTGAGTGATCACAACATGGTTGTTGCGGAATGCCGACTCAAGTTCAAATGCATAAGGAAGAAAATAGGAAATGGAAAACTGGATATAGGGAAGCTTGGAAACCGTGAGACGCAGAAGGAGTTCCAAGAAAGGGCTAAGGATCTAATTCAACAGCATCCTATAGAGAATGTAGAACAACATTGGGAAAATATGAGAGATGGCCTAATAAAAGCAGCTGAAGAGATAATTGGAAAACAAAAACCTGAAAAGAGGAAGGAGTGGATAACTGATGAAATAATACTTATGTTTGAGGAAAGAAGGAAGCTCAAAAATAATGAAACGGAAGAAGGGAAAACGGCATACCGAGTGCTTAGGAACAAAATCAACAGGAAGTTGAAGCAAGTAAAAGAAAGATTCCTTGAAGACAGATGCAAAGAAGTTGAAGACCTTCTGAAGAAAGGGAACCTTGAATTAGCATACAAAACAGTGAAACGCTTCTTCTCAGGAGGACAAAGGATTAGATGTAATGCCCTAATAAGAGAGGATAATAAGATGGTGTATAATCATGAAGATATAGCACTTACGTGGAAGGAATACCTAGAGAAATTATATGGAGGCAACGTACAAGATGACATGATTGAAAGTGAGGACGAAGTAGATAAAGATGAACTAGGAGACAGCATACTAAGGTCTGAATTTGATCAGGCAATACAGGCACTTAAGCACGGAAAAGCACCAGGAATTGACTCATTGCCTGCAGAAATCATCAAAGCAGCTGGAACAGAAATAAAAGATAAATTGTATAAATTAATCTGCCAAATATATGATACTGGAGAGCTGCCTGAGGACTTCAAAAAGTGTATTATTGTTCCATTACCAAAGAAAATGCCAGCAAAATCGTGTGCACAATAAAGAACCCTCAGCCTAACATCACATGCATCAAAAATTTTGACGACCATCCTCCTCAGAAGAATTGAAGGGAATGTGGAATGCATGCTCACAGAAGACCAGTTTGGCTTTAGAAGAGGGAGAGGTACGCGAGAAGCCATTATGGCCCTAAGGCTCATAATAGAAAAAAGAATGGAAAAAGGAAAGGACACCTACATAGCATTTGTTGACCTCGAAAAGGCCTTTGATAAGGTTGAATGGAAAAAACTATTCCAGATATTGAGGGAAACTGGAGCTAAGTACAAGGACAGGAGAACGATATGGAACTTATACAAAGAAGAGGTGGCAATAGTGAGATGTGGGGAACATCAACAACAAGCAAAAATTAAACAGGGTGTCAGACAGGGATGTGCACTCTCCCCTGTCCTCTTTAATATGTACATACAGAAAGCAATGGACGAGGTCAGAGAAAAGTTAGGACAAGCTAATGGAATCAGGATCCAGGGAAAAATAGTTGATATGCTGCGTTTTGCGGATGACATTGCTGTCCTAGCGGAAAATGAGGAAGAATTACAAGTAGTGTTGGAGGAAATGGAAAACACTCCTGCTACACGGTACAACATGAAAATTAATAAGTCAAAAACAAAAATCTTAGTTGCAAGCAAACAAAATAATCAAGCAATTACGAATATAAGGCTGAATGGAGAGAAGCTGAAAGAAATACAAGACTTTGTCTACTTGGGAAGCAGAATAACATCAGATGGTCGTAGTAGGAAAGATGTAATAAGTAGAATAAATCAGGCAAAGACTGCATTCTATAAAAGGAAAGGACTCCTCACATCAAATATGATAAGTCTGGCGTTAAGGAAGCGGTTAATAAAGACCTTTGTTGGGAGTGTGCTTCTCTACGGCAGCGAAACCTGGACACTTGGAGAGGACGAAAGAAGAAGGATTGAAGGATTCGAAATGTGGTGTCTGCGAAGGATGTTAAAAATTCCTTGGACGGCCAGGATGACAAATGAAGAAGTCCTGCAGAGAGCGGAGGAAGTTCCAGTTCTTTGGAAGACGGTCAAGAAGAGGAGAGATATATGGATGGGACACATTCTGAGACATGAAAGTCTTCTCCACACTATAATGGAAGGCCTTGTGGAGGGCAAAAGGGCAAGAGGCAGACCTAGAAGAAAGTACATAAGCCAGATAATGCAGGACCTAGGATGCGGAAGTTTCACGGAATTGAAGAGGCTGGCCGACAATCGCACTGAATGGAGAGCTGCTGCAAATCAATCTTAGGATTGGCAACTTAAGAAGAAGTACTTCGTCATAGTTCCATATAAAATTCGCGATTCTTCGCCACTTTTGTTTCTGATCATTTCTCCCGTTGTTCTTTCCGGTTGTGGTAGATCCATTGGATATTGTCCACTGTAACTTTCGCCTACCCTTGCGTAGTATCGTTGGAGTGGAACGCAATAATTTTCTTCCATCGGTTGTGAACGTGTAGCTGAATGCATTGCACTGTACTCTTCGCGACCTGGCTTTCCATTGTCACATATTGGTTCGGTATCTTGTCTGGCTAACCTTGCTGCTTCATTGCACGATCCAAACTGTCTTGAAACATACATTTGTGGTTCCGCATGTGTTTGTGATGACGTTTGTTCATCAAGAACTTCGAAACGTGTTTGTTGCTGTGCAGGCTGTCTGATTTAACGTATGTTACTTTCCGCCTGTGATTGGAATCGCAAATGCGTAATATCTTCGTTAATTGCTTGTTTTTCCGGTGCTGTTACAGATACGGGTGTGGTTGCAGACTCTGTGCTTGTTCGATCCTGTTCACTACACTCTTCAATGGTTTGCAACAACTCTGTTCGCAATTTCTGAAATTGTCGCTTCGTTTGCGTTTCTATTTTGACTATGCGGTTATCATATCTTTTCAGCGCTGCTTTTGTGATACTTTTGTGTAACACACTGTTTTCATCAACTTCACGCGCTGTAACTGCTGCTTGTCTAGTAATTTCGTTTATCTGTTTCTTTAGTTTCTTGACTTCTCCCTGGGTGTTGTTACGTAATGTTTTAATCTCGTCCTGAATGTCAAATGGTTCAAATGGCCCTGAGCACTATGGGACTTAACATCTATGGTCATCAGTCCCCTAGAACTTAGATCTACTTAAACCTAACTGACCTAAGGGCATCACACAACACCCAGTCATCACGAGGCAGAGAAAATCCCTGACCCCGACGGGAATCCCTGGATGTCATTACGCAATGTTTGTACGTCCGCTTGTACCTTGTCAATGACTGTTCTCAATTGATTGTGACCTGTTATTAAGTTTCCTATCACTTCTCGAGATTCTTTTGCCTCGTCTTCAATATGACTTAGGTGTAACTTAATTTTTTTTTGTTTTGTTCTTTAATCGCACGCATTTGTCTCGTGGTTTCTGCATTCTGAATTTGAATTTGGTTCGCTATGTCTTTATTTTGCCTTGTCATGGTTTCCGTAATTTGTTGTAATAATTCTGCCAGATTGGTGGGTCCTATTGCGTTTTCTTCCGACGTCCTACGCTCTGTGTTTTCGCCCAAGTGTTGGTTCGCAACCGATTGCATTGAACTGTGCTGTGACACGTTTCTGCTCGCATTCCTTGTACTCTGTGGTGAGGGAGCTCTGATTACTTGTACTATGGGTTACACGTATTCAAGACGCAAGTTAGAATCCTCATCGACTGTCTCTCTACTTTCCTGCTCCTCTGTCGTATGCTGACTTACGTTTTCTATGCCTTGACGTACATTATCCTCGTTATGGTGCGTTATATGTCCTATTTCTCGCGATACTGCGTCGTCTGTTGTACTGTCCTTTATTCTCTGTCCATTTTCATGCTGGGTCTCTACCTCAATTCGGTCAAGGTCTCGATCTGCCATTGCTAATCTTTCCGAATCCCTTATTTTCTGTTTTAAAAGCAATTCACGCGCCCTACTTCGAGTCAACATGCGCTCATATGATCTCACGCGTTTCATAAACTTTTTGTTCACACGACTTGACACTTATTATACCCAAGACTGACAATCCATTCACTTACATGTTGGGTCAGAACCAACTTGTCAACGTTGTATCCGCCACCTGTGCGCTTGCATTGAGGAGAAAACTTAATTCTAACAATTTTTAAAATTCATAACTTAATTATGCTATTGTCTCTGTTAGAATGTCTCACTATCTATCGCTGCAGCTACTGTTTTCAACTATTTATGCCTTTCAAAAAAATTTTTTTTTATTACGAAAAAATTTTTAACAGGATATTTTTCTGACCTAGTTAGGCATGTGGTCGACCTTCAATCATGGTATTTTACCATCCTGCCAGGGTCGCCATTTTCTAACATTCTGCGTGGTGTCTGTTTGTTCTATATCGTGTCTCCCTACCACATTCGCGCAACGACGCTCTCAGCGTGTTTTTAGAGAATTGACTAGTTTGAACCTGGGACCTGTTGCTGGTAAGGAGACGCCAGACCACACATGACATGTAGAGTTCAGAAGAATTCAGTGAGGCTAGCGATGATATAACCAAATACTTAATGATTTCAGCGTCAGCTCCACTACACTCCCTGTAAAAGAATCTTAATACTAACTAAATTTAGTGGAAGGGGTTCAAGGCTTTCCTATTTTTAGTTAGCCGGTAAAATAACGTCGAAAAAGCAGTTAAGTTTACCATTGGAAATTTTATTCTACTCACAAAACATTGTTTATAAATTGCAATATTGATAAAAGGAAATGTTTTAATACAGGATGATAAAAACCAACTGCGTTCAACAAAAATGTGAACGACTATTCCCTGAGTGGGTTTCCAAGTTCTACAATGGATCGAAGGATGACCTATGCCATATCACATCTATAATCTAGGTTTAAATTAAGTTTCACAAGAGAGAAAACTATTAAAATGGTCTACAGTGACCCTCAATTATCTTTAATTACTTATCTAACTTGTCGTAAATTACAGTGGCTGATGTGGCTTCTCAATAACTATATAACAGAAAAATCATCGCGTTTCAGATTTTTACTTCAACTGGCAAATGTGAACACCATGAGCTTTAATTGACGATCGACACTAGTATTACGCAAAAAGGGGGTGTAACAGATGAGACTTCTGCAGTTCTGAGTGAAGCTTTATGCGTTGTTATGCGGCATCGCGTGCGTTCATTACCTTGTCGGTGTTCGTCAGGGAGCGGCGGGCAGCACAGCTCCGCTCACCTCGCCATCTCGGAAGCACCTCTCTCCTAACTTCTCCTTACTACAATTTACCGAAGTTGGTTTAAAAAAACTATCTGGCTGTGTTTTCATCTGACCAATCAGGGTCTCAATGTTAACCTTAAGCTCTGCCTACAAAAATTCTGTCTATCCAATGAGAAACGTTATACTTTTCGTGGTGGGGCAATGATTTTAAAGTTTGCAACGTAACAGAGACGCGAAAAAGTCTCACGCTAAAACTTGCAGCTGGTGTGGTCCTTTTAGTGTTATCGTAAGATCTATACTGTTCTTCTGGAGGGCTCTATCTTTTAACATGGGCTGGGGGGTGGTCCTGACGTAACAGAGACGCGAAAAGGTCTCACGCTAAAACTTGCGGCTGGGGTGACCCTTTTAGTGTTATCGTAAGATCTATACTGTTCTTCTGGAGGGCTCTAGCTTTTAACATAGGCTGGGGGGTGGTCCTAGCGGTTAGCTGGCGACGTGGGTGTCCGTCCCTCATCGTAGGGACTTCTAGCTTAACACGGTTCTGCTCTCGGCTTCTGTTCTCGTTTCTCCCCTCGGAACTGCGTCTGTCTCACGGTGGGAAGGTATGACATGCATTTAGGCATTCTTGTGTTAGTCTGTGGTATTCCATTTGCTCACTCGTTACTCGTATTACTTTGGTTAATTTAATGTCACGATTTATTCGGAGCTATGTGACAAACTACTGGATTTGCTTATCAAGTCCGGGTTTTCGTGGAAGGTGTTGGATTTGCCTGACACCTTACACTGGCACTGTAGCAGAGCCGCACAACCGCCGTAGGTGTTCACATGCACTGTCCAAGTCTTTTTGCAGTAGGTAAATTTTCCTTCCCAGTTTAGCATTTTCGTAATTTACAAACAGTCGATCTTTGTGCGGAACATAGTCCTTATATTTCAGAAATTTGTGCTTCAGGTACCTTGCAGGTGTACCTCAACTTCAAATGTTCAGTACTTTTGTGTGAATAAGTGTCCAGTGTCTTCTCACACAATGCACATGTGTGGGCTACGCACTGCGACAGTAATGATCTCGACTGCTCAATGCAGAAGACGCAGGTAGCCTGGAAATCTTCATGCAACTGAAAGCGGCGAAGTCACAAAGTACACATTCTGATGCAGTAGTAAGTTCGAGAGAGAGAGAGAGAGAGAGAGAGAGAGAGAGAGAGAGAGAGAGAGAGGTATTTACACTAAGCATCGATGCACTAAATCTGGCGCAACTAAAAGGACAGAGAAAATCAGTTCCTGAAATAGATCCAGCCACTTCAGCAATGACGTAGGGCGGAAGTTGTCATCTTACTTTAAAGTTAGTATTTTCTCCCCATATGTTCAGATTGCAGAATTGTTGGCAGCTCTGAAAAAAGAAACATCTTTATTTTTGTCAGAATCATTCGGCACTTTTGGATAAATGCTAATTTCTGAACCAGTATCTACAAGAAAAATGCACCACACTTTCTATCTTTGATAAATAACTGAGTGGAGTCTATAACAGCTGAAATTGTTGTAGTCTTTCTGCTTTTAGGCACTTTTAAAAACCCTGACAAGTGCACTTGCCTACTAGCATCTGTCACTCCCAGTTGGGTATGTGCAGGGGCTTGTGCACTGCCTCACTGCATCAACAAACGCGTGTGGTACTAATACCAGTTTTCACGTCCCTAGTTGCTCTTGCTTCGAACGCAGTCATTGTTGGTATGCCTCTTAAGGCGAGGATTTAGTCTGGCTAGTTCAGCAAGTTCCCCATAGACGGCTCTGCCTGTGGGCCTTGTGTGTGTGCTGCTACAATGCACGCACTGGGGCTACCTGTTGTAACTGTCGACACAGTGCGAGGCCTGGGGCCTCGTATCATAACCTCATTCACAGTGGCACAGGTTGTATTACCCATGCATGCAGTCGTGACCACATCCACTTAGAATCCCCGTTTGTCGAGAGAGAGAGACCAGTAAAACCACATAGAATGGCTTTCATGTTTTGCATCAGTCATCAAAGCCAGAACAATTTTTAATACTGTTCTGATAGCAGTTCATTACCCGCCATAGCACGTAACGAGCGAAGCACTTGGGATCGTGAATCACCGGCAGACGCTTCACTCTCAATAACTTTTTTGTAACCTTGATTCTGGCGGTAGTAAAAAACACAGGAGTACAGCTGCGTTAAATAGCATAAGACTGTCAATGTAAAACATCGTCTAACTGTTGGATCACATTTAACCCCAACTGTAAGATAATCAATTTAAAATGCTCCGTATCAAATACGAGTCCACGTAATCGAAAAATGGGCTCCACTTGTGTTAACTCTTTCAGGGGCAGTAGTTATCATTGTTAACCACATATTTTTTGACTCTGTGAGGAGCAGGAATTTTTTAAAAATGAAAACATGTGATTTGTCAAAATTATAAAACTTCTTACCAAACAAAACAATTTATTTTAATACAATTTTACAATATTTTGCTTACTTTTCTAATTACAGTCAATTAAATTGTGGTTACTTCTGTTAACCACCGCCCATGATATTCATTAGTTACTTATTTGTTGAGAAATTTTGAGAGGTAAAATTTTGAACAGTTTTCTTAGGAAATTATTTACACAAAAAACTCAAAAGTACATCATTATTGAGAATGAAATGTTTGAAAGCAAGTTTTGCCTTTTCATAGACAAAGAGGTACATTACATGAAGAACACATCCACACTGTTCTAACAGGAACAGCACGTGTGCTGCATACTGCACATCTTCTTCAGGTGGCCTGTTTTGGCTGATGTCCACTACCTTCCTATCTGATTTGTTTGTCCACGTGTGGTTTATGTTTACTGAGAGTTCCGCTCTTCCCTTTTTGACTTAGACCACTGCAATGGACAATTGCCTTGGCAAGCAGTTCTTCGTACACTTTCCTTTGGAAGTCTTTATTCGCGAATTGTTCCATTTCAATTTCTTTGTGTATGATAAACGCATTCACTACACACGTATCAATAAAGTGGAAAAAAGCCTATGCCACCATTTTTTACTTTTGCGATCTCCTTTTAGACGATCAAAATTGTCAACAAAATTCATGCTCTTGTTATAGTCACTCAGTACATAGGGACATGCCACTACAGTAGTTGATCCATAGTTTTCCTTCCTATTTACACTTGTGGTGTGACTAGGATCATGCATAGTAGAGATCAAATTCACAGATCGTTTGTCCATCCACTTGTAAAATGCTACACCATGATTGCTGACTTTGCTGTCAATGTCCCCTCGTTTCATCTTTTTATCTTCCTTCAGTTTTGGGAGGAATTTACGTGTAGGGTTCACATTTCCAACTTCAAATGTTTTCTGGGCTTTTAGTAGGACAAGCTTTTTAAAATAAGGCCTCTTGTTGAAATGTTGAATAAAAGGTTTGCGCAATGCTACCAGCCTCATCAAAAAGTAGCAATTGATGAGTCAATGGTGAAATTTAAAGGCAGAAGCTCAATGAAGCAATACATGAGGGACAAGCCAGTGAAAAGAGGCTATAAAATAAGGATGCTGTGTGATGAATCTATATATAATTTGAAGTTCCAAATTTATACTGGAAGATAAGCTACAGAGAAGTCTGAACTGGAACTGGATGCACAGGTAGCAACAGATTTATGTGAAGAACTTTATGGCAAAAATCATATTGTTTTCATGGATAATTTGTTCACATCAGAGTCTTCTAACAAAATTATTTCACTATCTGAGTCTGATGGAAGGTCCTCGAAAAGCAGTTTTCGTATTTCATCATCACTAAGATACCTCCAAACCACACTGAATTAAAGCGGTATCCCAGTTGCGCGGTGGTTAGCAGCGCTAACCTAAAGTAACAAAAATATGAAATAAGTAAACTTGTTTTGCGTAACTGTTGCACTGGAGGTCATTAGCATGAACTAAATTTACATATGAAAATACTTACTTGGAAATGAAAGTAGTATATATGGGCCAAATTTGTTCTTCAAAATGTACACCAACTAAACGGCACAAAACTGCTGCAAGGCAACAAACGAATTGTGCTGTACCAACAATAGGAAAGCAAAATGCGTGATCTCCAATGCCATGCCATCTAGGGAGAACTCCCTCAACTAACAGTGTGGCTCGCAGTGACAATTGCTGCCCCATTTGGTCACCAGGTGTCGTAAAAAAGGTGGTTAACATTGATAACCACCGCCCTTGAAAGAGATAATGCCTGGTGATAGCCACTGCCCCTCAAAGAGTTAACCAACGTTGCGCCATAGTACGCCAGGAAGGTGGGATTTTTGTGTTGCAGTTCTTGTGGCCGTTGCTTGAGCCTGTGCTGATACTCGGAACAGTTGTGTTGCTGGCAGATAGCGATTTGTGGCACTTCGTCTTCACAGCGGTTGTGTTGGGATCCATTGTGTTACGCGTCCGGTTGAAGAGAATGTTCCGTGTTGTACAGTACGAGGTCTCCATTTTGGGTGAATTCCGCATCCAACTGTAATACACAGGACAATGATAGTACTCATCCACCGCATATAACAGAAATCTCGCCATAGTAAGAACATAAAACGTAAGTAATATTGCCCAAAACAAAGGTGAATCTAGTTTTTATAGCACAGCTACTCATGAATCAATGATTGCACTCGCACCATATCGATTGTCCATATTTGCCCGCCACAACGTCATCTCTGTATTGGTGCGGTCTTGGCAGGCTGCATTTAGAATGATCTTGTCCTTCAAGAGCACATCAAACAAAATCAGTTATCTGAACCTGCCTTTAATTTCGCGTAATCTATAAGTAACAAAAGGAATAATATTTAATGACAAAGCCGCTTCTATTTGTAAGCAAATTCCCTTTCGTTTGCTGACAGTCTTAAATCGTGATTTGAATGTCGCATGTTCAAATGACACTACTGGTTTCCACTGCCGAAAACATGTTTTTGGTAGCTGTGTACGCCACTGTTTTCTCTAGTTACAAGAACTTTGTGATTTTTAGCGAATTTTTGGAGGCCACTCTACGATTTTTACATTTGAATTCTAGATTAATGAAATGCTAATACTGCATCAAAGTCATGGTTCTCGGAGAAACGTGGACATGATGACGTGGTGTTTGCTTATTGGCACTGGAACGTATCTAATTGATGCTATAGTTGACGACGCTGTTAGCATGGAAGTGTAGATGCTAAATGATGGAAACGAACTGATTCTTCGGCAACGCTTAGTACCTGTATTGCACGGTGCACAATTCTCAAACTATACCGCACTACCGCAGTCAGTTAAATAACCACAGAGTTTACCTTCAAAATTCCAAAGATTCATATAATCGTGTTTACAGAGAAGTCTGGTTGTTGTCATGTGTGAAGTTGTTATAGGTTTTTCATATTGAAGCTTCTAATGATGTATATTTTTTGTTTCACGTTTTTGACAGATGTAATATCAGCATCTTCCTCGGACTCGTCATGCAGTCAATTTGAACAGAATTCTTTCTGTGATTTGACGTGAGGTTTCAAATAATGCAGGACATTCCAATATTTGTTTGTAGGCCATCATATAAACAAATATGAACTCGATAAGTATTGATATTGATGGAACGGTGTCCGATTTTAGGACATCTAAATCTGACAGTTCCTGCCTGAAAATAAATTCCGTGAACAGTGCTGGCTATCTATATAATTGCTGCTTGCTACTGATCACTGTAATTGTTTTAAGCATAATTCTATTTGAATTCAAAGAATATGTTAGAGCATTGCTAATGTGGGTTGAGTCACAAGATCAAGTTGTTATATACTTAATTTTTACTGTGCTGTTCGTTCTAGTTTCCTTCCCATTCACTTGGGGGTACACAGTTCTTGTTTTCGCTACAGGTTACGTTTTCGGAATAATTAGAGGGCTAGTAACAGTTTTATTCGCAGCAAACATTGGTGTAGTTGTCGCACATTTTGCAGTTAGACTTGTACACTATAAATTTCCATTAACAAAGCTTATCCAGAATGACAAAATTCAAGCTGTGCTCTCTGTGATATCGGGATCTAAAGCATTTAGAGTTGCAGCCTTTTCTCGCTTGACCCCAGTGCCTTTCGGAGTACAGAATTTAATATTTGCAGTGAGTGTACACTTTAAGCCACTTATTCAAATTAGATTAGGGTGTTTATAGAAATGTTATCTGAAGCTTTACTTAATTTTATTTCTGTAGGTCAGCAATATTAATACGAGAATATATTTCATAGCATCTTTTATTGGTATGATACCAGCGCAAGTCATAAATGTGTATCTGGGAAGCTCATTGAGATCAATGGAGGAAGTTTTGTCCCACAAATCAACAGCCACCACAGCTATCATTGTGTTTTTTCAAGTATGTATGAATTTTAATCAGTACTTACCATGTAATGCAAAGTAAAATATATTGTAGAGTGCTCTTTAGAGTTCAGAATTTGCTTTTTGCCACTGCTGTTGCGACGGTTCAATAACATTGTTCTCACTTTTGTTAAAATTGGGTAAGATGACTCTGAGGACAAATTGTAGCTCTCTTGGCTCTTGTACGATATTTGTGGAAGTAAATAAATTATGCATGACTTGTCAGAAATAGCGAACCACAATCTCAAAATTATTGTGACTTGTATAGTTATTGATATCAGTTATGATCGGAGATTAATCGCCTCTACTATGCACACCATGATCACAATACAGTTATTGAGGAGCTCTTCCTATTTAAAGTGACTGTTCAATCATTGAAAAACAGTCTGCATCAAAGTTGTAGAATGTGATGTGATCTGGTTCACTTTGATGCCTGCTATTGCAATGATCCACTGGATTAAAGCCCGTGTCACATTTATAGTGTGATCTGAGATTACAGTATCTGAATTTGGCACAAAGTTGTTGGTTCATTGAACTCACGTAAGTGTAAAAAAGATATTCACACAAAATATGTTGCATTCTGTAAAATACTGAACTGGAAACCTGTTAAAAAAATCAGTTTCTAGTAACAAAATTTATTCATTGGGTATTTGTAAACTAGTAGTAGGACAGCTGATGAATTGTAAGGGGAGATAATACATATCAAATCAGCAAAAGGGGGACGGGGTGTTAACTTCTTAGCCTCAGATGTTTTTGAATTTAACATATGTTACAATTTAGGATGAAGATAGAAGTACGTACTTGTTTGTTTTGTGTAAAAGTATTCCTGGTCCAAGATACAAGCTGCAGAGGATGATGTTGCAAGTACCTTTTCGAACCCGCAATTTTTGGGAAAAACTTTAAAACTGTGTAAGCCGATTACTGGAACAGTTCCAGGAGTTTTCTTTGTTTTCTCTCAAAACTAACAGTCCCAAAAATTACCATATTAGACAAGTTTCTACTACCACAATATCGCTTACCGGTCTCATGAAAACAAAACCTTGTTTTATTTGGCATAGAATTTTATTTGATTCTAAAACATGCAAGAAAGCTCCAAAAACTTACAGATTCCAAAACATATAACTTCCATAGACTCTGCTTAGACCTTTAATGAGCTATTTGCTGAACTAAAAATGCGTTGTTTTGCATCAGTATTCTCTTTTGATATTTAGTGATGCCATCCAGTTAAAGTGCACTTACAATGTTCACAACTTTTCCGCTACTTGCTGATGTTGGCAGTTTGTTTCAGTTGGTCATAGGCAATTGGGCAATGGTGTACCAGGGTCAACGAAGGTGTCCGATCCCACCTGTCATCTTTGACCCGTGACGTAAGGGTGTCATGGTGTGTGATGTCATGATGGTGCAGAGTTTAGTTTATGAATGTGTTGTGTTTGTAGATGTTGTCTTGTTGCGATTGGTGGTGCCCTCTGGTGGTGTGTGTATGGTCCGTGTGTTATGTGGTGTATTCGGTTCATTTGGGTGTCGGTGCTTGAAGTGTGCATTTATCGGTCGTGACTGTTATAGAAGAATGGAAATTATTTTCAATGAGTTAAGAATTAAGTTTCCATTGTTGTTATGCAAGAATCTAAGAGTACAGTTTAAATTTTATGAAATATTCTGTTGTATATGTCAACATTTTACACAATATATTCCATTATATTCTATGTGATTCCATATATTCCACATCATTCATGACTCTTATCTAAAACTTATTTTCTCATTAGTTCCTCCATGTTTTATACTCACTAAATGTCTTCACTTGCCATCAGTCATTGCACAAACAGTTATCAATTACAACACAAAAGCCACTGACACTGTAAATGCACTTACCATGCCTTAGCAACTGAGGCAGTCACAGTTTTTAAAAAATTACAAACTGGAAGTGAACACTGATGGTAGTGTTGCTGTCTTGCAACTGGAAACCTATATCCAGCAGCCAGTCCATGTGGCAGCATAAAATTAACAATGATTTCATTTCATAACTGATGTCTGTAATTGCTGCAGTCAACTAGTCAGTCATCCACACAGGTCACAATATCCCTCTTTGTGAATCTTAATATTCTTTTTCGTTTTCTAAACTCTGGGCTGAACAAAATGAAATTTCTTCTTTCTTGCTGTTTAAAGTTAGTGCAATATAAGTTTGCCCATCACTTTGTGTCCAGGAATGGGTCTTCTCCATTCCTTTCACAGGGGCTTTTTGGATGGACCATTCTTCTCTTTTCTTCTGGTGGAATTCTTCAGTTTCCACTTCGCAAACAGCATGAGGGCTATAGATGAGTGTGATTTCACCACTCTTGAAAAATCATCAGTATTCTGAATTTCAACTGTACTTGTGCAGGGAAGATTATGTTTTGTAGCATGGTGCTTCAGTAGGCCACCTACGCCATAGCAAGGCCTCTTCCCCTCCCAGTAGCAGTTGATGCCCACTCCATTGGCACAAGCAGTTTAGTCTTCAGACAGTTGGTAATGATTTTTGAAGTGACTAGGGCCAACGTCAGAAGTATTGGTGATCTTTTCTGCCTGTGATTGCACTTATGAATTTTGCACATTGTCAACAATGTATGTGTTGAATGATGTCCTGCATCATCACTTATACTGCAGCTCTTATAGTATTGTTCTTCATATCACTTTTGTAAAATTGGAACTTGCTCATTACTCCAACGATATCCTTGTACTTCTTGTGGCAGGATCACAGACAATTTCTCAGCAAAATCGCAGTGAAGTTCTAACTGTTGTTCTTCAACCTGTACATGTCCCTTCACTTGAGCAATGTATTGTTGCACTTTTTTAAAATGTCGGTGTGTTACTGCTTTCACTGCCCATTTCATAAGTTCATCATTGAAAATGTTAGTGGCAATAGTTCTGATGGTTAGTGTATTTTCCTCCCATGTAGCATATATGTAACTTCTAAAAAGTCTTCTGGTACATTTTTCAGACGAAGTGCCTGTAAAGAGAGTTATCCCTTTCCAGGGCAATCACTTCATTGATGAAGCAAACATATTTCTTGCTTTGCATTACAAATTACTAATGACTTCACACATCTTGCCAAGGTGCCATATATCATGTATTCAAGTAATTTCTTCGAATTCACTGCACAAAGCTCAAAATTTTCACAATACACACATAAACAGACATCTTTAGGTGGATGTGGAACCACCTACTTTGGCTGTAATGCATAAAATTTTGCTCTTCCAATGTGTAATGTTGTATATTCCTTCCTGTATAAGGCAAAAGTTTCTTAAATACAGCGAGTCATGTATGTTTTCACTTTCACAACATTTTCTCCTTCAACAGTTATTGGTTCTTTTTTTGTTGGCATTCTGCCGAGAACAGTCCCACTTATCTTCCAGATAAAATTACTGTGCTGTTTGAACGTATGCTTCTTTTACAGAATGATGATAATAGGGATCTGGTATCCAAACCAACCTTTTACAAATCTCATTTCTTGTTTTGTCCACCACGTATTTTGATGCTGATGGAATGTGATGAAAACAATTTTCTTTTAAAAAGACTTTGGGGATAATAGAACTTGTACTGTTTCATTGTAGGATGCACACAATTCAACAGCTGAATTGATGTTTGAAAAACTTCCTAGCAATTGTGCAAACTTCCTTTGGTTCAGTTTCTTCTCAAGATGGGATTTCTACTTTGAAGAGTATGATTAGTTTAGTTTTGGTGTACTCCCTCACAGCTTCAGTTACTTCTCTGCGTAGAGCATATGACTTGACCACACTAACCACAGTTTCATAACAGTGCTCCCACATACCTCTTCAGGTGTCTCACTCAGGGAATGTAATTCTTCCTCTGTGGATGCAGTGGATGCTGCATCTGCACTATGATCTCACCTTGTTCAGTTGCTGCCATTGTTGGTATTCTGTCATAGCATTCAGAATGCATAAAGTCATCACAAAAAACATCTTGACTTTGAAACAGAGTCTTGAAATGAGGACGCTTATTCCCAGCCTGTAGAGTGTCTGTGGTTGGTTGGCTTTTTTTCACTCTTTTATTCAAATAGTCAGCACATTTAACTCTCCTTTGGCCCCCAGTCAGAAGACATTTCAGACACAGTGCTTTCCACAAAACACATTACAACTCGATTAGTCAGCAGAATCCTCACAAAGGCATACAGTCTTATTTGGATCTTCTCAGGTTTTGGTTGGTTGGTTGGTTTGGATAGTAAGACGACTAAACTCCTAGGTTATCAGTCTCGTCTCATATTTTCTACAATGCTCTCCAATATAGAAATTAGTTTTGAACAAGTGCAGTACAGAAACCAGAATTAAACAACTGCAACAGATCATTTGGCAAGAAAAAACTGCAGCAAAGAAGTTAGAAATAAACAGCAACAACAAAGAAATTAGTAATAAACAACTACATTAAAGGAATTAGCCATGGAACATTTCTTATAAAACCTCTTTTCAGGGAGTGTAGTGCTAATCAAATGTTAAAAATAAAAATTAAAAAAAAAATTGGAGATAGGCATTTTTTTGGGAGAGGCGTCGTAATGTGGACTGGACAGATGTCCAGTGGGCAGGACATTCATAATTGCGCATTTGCCCAAAGCAGTTTTAAGTGCCCAAAATCTGAGCATCTATTTTAAAAACCACTTTCTGAAGTTTTTACTGCTAAAATTTATGATTTAACAGTTAAAATAAGGCATGTGACGATACTTCCGCAATTGAAAGTTAGTAAATGTTTGCACTTAAAACTACATACATCATTAATTGCCTTTATTGCTTAAGAACGAAAAGAAAGAATAAAGAAGCACATTTTCTTACTTGCATTCCAACTTGCTGTCCCAAGGAAGGACACTTGGTGCAGTCAGCTGCTTTATCATTTCTTCTGTCCATTTTTCTTTTTACCGCTTCTGCTGTTCATTTGTCTCACACACACACACACACACACGTGTTGCAAACTTCTTAGTCCATGTCAAATTCCTGAATATTATTGAAGAATGATTGTTGATAGCAAAATTATTACTGAACATATTAAACTGCTGGCATGTGTTTCCTGATAATAAAGGTATTCTTAAACATTAAACTGTTTTCAGTGAAAAACCAAAAAATAAATGAATAAATTGCCTTATAGTCAGATGTAGTGACATTAGAGCCAGACTATAGTTTTCTGATCTGCTCCTTTCCTTATCTACTCTTGTATGACTGTAGTATTGGAGGGCAGCGTGGAGGGTAAAAATCGTAGGGGGAGACCAAGAGATGAATACACTAAGCAGATTCAGAAGGATGTAGGTTGCAGTAGGTACTGGGAGATGAAGAAGCTTGCACAGGATAGAGTAGCATGGAGAGCTGCATCAAACCAGTCTCAGGACTGAAGACCACAACAACAACAACAACAACAACATGACTGCACTGCTGTGAAGATAAAATGAGAACAGTAACAAAAAATATTTAATAACATAAAATCGATGCCCAAGGCACTGCATTGCCTCTGGCAAAGAACAAGTTCCCTCACAGTGTTCCACTTGGGTGCGTAGCTCACCTATTAAACTTGTGCTCAGAAATTTTAGTCTATCAAACAATCAAAACTTTCAATGCAAATTCAGTAGAGGTTGTCAAAACAAAAAATACAGCCACATTTTACAAGCAGTGTTTGATGAAATATCAGATGAAAAAATCTCAAAGAAATGATTTCACTGAAATTTCTACGAGTCTTGAAAGTTTGGAATCAAATAAAGTTGTCTTACAAACCTTAGTTGTAAAGGAAAAGGCGCAGTCATACTTGCAGCCTGAAATAAAAGAAGAGTTGTGGATGATGATGTTCTCTGGGTGAGAGTTGAGAAAAAGAACTCATGAATGAAATCATTTATTGATTACAGCTATAGAGTTAAATGAGCCTCAAGTTCTCAAAATATTCACAAACTTCAATATGTTGGTAGAAGTTCTCATTGGGAAACTACCGTTCTTTACACTGCAATCTGCAGAAGAAAGGTCAATCTTATCTAAATTCCAAGCCAGGAAGAAATTCATTGTTCCTTGTATTAATCTTGCAACTAATCTTCTTGATCCAGCAGTACAAGATAGTAACCTGAAGCCTATCGAAATGTTGTTGTTGTTTTTGTTGTGGTCTTCAGTTCTGAGACTGGTTTGATGCAGCTCTTCATGCTACTCTATCCTGTGCAAGCTTCTTCATCTCCCAGTACCTACTGCAGCCTACATCCTTCTGAATCTGCTTAGTGTATTCATCTCTTGGTCTTCCTCTACAATTTTTACCCTCCACACTGCCCTCCAGTACTAAATTGGTGATCCCTTGATGCCTCAGAACACGTCCTATCAACCGATCCCTTCTTCTAGTCATATTGTGCCACAAACTCCTCTTCTCCCCAATTCTATTCAATACCTCTTCATTAGTTATGTGATCTACCCATCTAGTCTTCAGCATTCTTCTGTAGCACCACATTTCGATAGCTTCTATTCTCTTCTTGCCTAAACTATTTATCGTCCATGTTTCACTTCCATACGTGGCTACACTCCATACAAATACTTTCAGAAACACTTCCTGACACTTAAATCAATACTCGATGTTAACAAATGTCTCTTCTTCAGAAACGCTTTCCTTGCCATTGCCAATCTACATTTTATATCCTCTCTACTTCGACCATCATCAGTTATTTTGCTCCCCAAATAGCAAAACTCCTTTACTACTTTAAGTGTCTCATTTCCTAATCTAATTCCCTCAGCATCACCCGATTTAATTCGACTACATTCCATTATCCTCATTTTACATTTGTTGATGTTCATCTTACACCCTCCTTTCAAGACACTGTCCATTCCATTCAACTGCTCTTCCAAGTCTTTTGCTGTCTCTGACAGAATTACAATGTCATCGGCGAACCTCAAAGTTTTTATTTCTTCTCCATGGATTTTAATACCTACTTCGAACTTTTCTTTTGTTTCCTTTACTACTTGCTCAATATATTGATTGAATAGCATCGGGGAGAGGCTACAACCCTGTCTCACTCCCTTGCCCAACCACTGCTTCTGTTTCATGTCCCTCAACTCTTATAACTGCCATCTGCTTTCTGTACAAATTGTAAATAGCCTTTCGCTCCCTGTATTTTACCCCTGCCACCTTCAGAATTTGAAAGAGAGTATTCCAGTCAACATTGTCAAAAGCTTTCTCTAAGTCTAGAAATGCTAGAAACGTAGGTTTGCCTTTCCTTAATCTTTCTTCTAAGATAAGTCATAGGGTCAGTATTGCCTCACATGTTCCATCATTTATACGGAATCCAAACTGGTCTTCCCCGAGGTTGGCTTCTACCAGTTTTTCCATTCGTCTGTAAAGAATTCATGTTAGTTTTTTGCAGCTGTGACATATTAAACTGATAGTTCGGTAATTTTCACATCTGTCAACACCTGCTCTCTTTGGGATTGGAATTATTATATTCTTCTTGAAGTCTGAGCGAATGTCGCCTGTCTCGTACATCTTGCTCACCAGTTGGTAGAGTTTTGTCAGGACTGGCTCTCCCAAGGCTGTCAGTAGTTCTAATGGAATGTTGTCTACTCCCGGGGTCTTGTTTCGACTTAGGTCTTTCAGTGCTCTGTCAAACTCTTCACGCAGTATCATATCTCCCATTTCATCTTCATCTAACTCCTCTTCCATTTCCATAATATTGTCCTCAAGAACATCGCCCCTGTATAGACCTCTATATACTCCTTCCACCTTTCTGCTTTCCCTTCTTTGCTTAGAACTGGGTTTCCATCTGAGCTCTTGATATTCATACAAGTGGTTCTCTTTTCTCCAAAGGTCTCTTTAATTTTCCTGTAGGCACTCTCGTGAGATAAGCCTCTACATCCTTACATTTGTCCTCTAGCCATCCCTGCTGTTCCAAAATATCTTTTTAATTTTTTTATATGTGTTGCTTAGCAATTAGTCTTTAAAATGCATAAATGCGCAGGCATTTATGACTTTTGGGCATTTGCCCCAACTTATAAATGCCCAGGCATTTTATATCACTAGGGAGGGGGATTCTTAAATTTAAAAAAAATAAACACCATAAAGCTACAGCAAAAGCCCTTTTGACACATATTTCCAAACTGAGGATGTCATTGTAATCCTAAAGTTATTGACTTTCAAATAAAAAAAAATCAATAAAATACCTGGGACTGTTTCAGAGGTGCCATCTTCCGTGGACTATATTTTGGACCAGAATTATTCTTTCTTTCTTTCCTTTTTTATTTTTTTAAATACAAAACAAAAAACTGGTTTCTTTCTTTGTCCTGAATTTTAACTTATATTAAGTTGAATAATACCTGAAACTATGAAGGTAATAATATTTCTTAGTCTTCTTTAATTGATGTGGACTATGCCAGGGTCATTCAAATGAAAACAAGACATGGGAAAAAGTAAGTAAACTCATGTTGAACAATCGAATTTCTGCCAGTTATTCATGTCTTTCGTGCACAATATTTCAACTGTGTGATTCACAGTCTTCTCCAGATGCTAGACAGCACCTGAAGAAGACTGCAAGTCATGCAGTTGAAATATTGTGCAAGAAAGATGCAAATAACTGGCAGAAACCAGACTGTGCAACATGAAAAAACACCTTGCCAGGAAAACCTGAAGAATTACAGCAAGTAAACTATTTGTTACTTCAAAAGTAGTCACCATAACAATTAATATATTTACCACACTGTGAAACAAGACGGTCACCACCTTCATGGAAAAATGTTGGCAGTTGCCTGCAGAACCATGATTGTACCCAGGTAAGCATCTCTTTGTCTCAAGCAAGTCGACGACCAAGAATGTCTTTCTCCACAGCTAAAAAAATAAGGAAAAATCATGGGAAGATATCGGGACTATGGAGGATGTGTAAAAGCTTCCCAGCAAAACTCCTGCAGTGTAGTTGAGACAATATTGGTAACGTGGTTTTCATTGGAGATGGGGACGGGGAAATGCTTATACATTCTCGATCTCACCCTCTGCAATTTCAATATTTTGGTGGCCTGGAGAAAGACATTTGTGGCTGTTGATTTGTTTCAGGCAAAGAGGTGCTTGCATGGGTACAATCACTGTTCCATAGCCAAATACAAACTTTTTCCACTGACCATCTTACCTGTCAGTAGAATAAATGTATTCACAGTTATGGTGATTACTTTTGAAATAATAAACGGTTTACTTAATTCTTTTCATCTGTCTCACTTTCACCTGATTGCCCCTCATACACACGTAAATTTCAGTAATGTATGGAAAGTGGAAATTGATCAATCAAAGATAGGAATGGTTTCGGGGAAAAGTTATTCAGAGGAACTATGTATGCAAAGAAATGAACAGAAGTCATGTCCCCAGTTGAAAGCAGACATAAATCCAAAGGTTCATTTGACTGTTGCAACACTTTACTTGGTAGGCCTATCATGCTAATTGAAGTAGTATAGTGTGACTTTCATCCAACCCGAAAAGATGCCAGCCATTTTAATAGAGAGGTCTCTGATTTAATATGGATTCTGAACCATGGTGGAATTAGAGGTTTTTTGCATACAAAAATTATCACCAGAGGCAAAATTCACTTTAACTGGCAAAATATAGGATCAGCAGGAAATCCCAATTCTTGGTATGATCTCTATATCATAAGTTCCAATAGCACACTGCTCAACCAATGATTACATCAGGAAAAAGCTGTACTTCCATTTGGACATCTGTAGCCTGTTTTATGTATTGGTTACTGGCAACATTAGCCTTGGTTGTGGAGGTGGTGGCAGCAGCAGCAGCGGCAATGGCAGTGGCGACACCGGTGGCAGTGGTATTCTGTCCAAAAATCGGTTTCACACAGCTCTCCAACCTAGTCTGTCCTTAATAAGCCTTTTCACCTTGCATATTTGCTGCAACCTATAACATTTTTTTCCCTTTTCTTCCCCTCCCCCTCCTCAATTTGAATCAGTGGGCTTACCTCTTCATTAGCCATTCCATTTATCCATTTAAATTTCAGCATCCTTCTTTAGGACCACATTTCATAAGCTTTTATTATCTTCTCGTATACACTGCCTTGTCCATGTATAATTTCCATATAAGTTGACACTATGGACTAAGTTAGTTTCATATTCCATGAACCATTTGCCTGATAAATTGTGATGATGCGGGTTGAGTCATTTCACATTCACACCCCAAATTAATTTGTGATTAATTATACAGATGTGAGTTTTTTTCCTACCCCTCACCCTTCGCACTTTACAATAATAGAAATTCTTGTACAGAATAGAAGGGGTTGTCAAGGAGAAACTTTTTTCAGTTTGTTTTCGAGTTTTACTTTGTTGTCTGTTAGGTAGAAAAAATTAAAAAAAAAAGATTACCCACTTTTCAAACCACACTTAAAAATAAAAACAAATTTGGCTCATCATATGATGGTATAAACTTTAAAGAGCTACGCCTCTTAAAAATTTGCAGGGAGTAGTACTTATTTGTAGTAATTCACAGGGAATTACAGTTAGCCTGTTACACACTTAAAATTGTGGTACATCACAAACACTGACAGCAGTGAGAATTCCTCCAAATGGAATTGGGTAACTAGAGCCATTTTAATTTTTGCGGACTGCCACAACTCATGCTTGTGTCATAAATCAGTTTTTCCATATCACATGAATGTCATCCGAAGTATTTTTTTCTTTCTATGAAATGTAGTGTTTTCATTCAAGAAAGTTACCTTTTGGCGTGATGGCTGGATACTGCCATCTATCTTGCAAACGAAGTGACATAGAAATGAAGAACCTAAAGTACAAAACAGAAACTTTATTAAACTGTCATAAGCATATAAGTACTGTTGTTAATGATTAATCAGATGACCTGAGTCATCATCACTCGATTCCTTGTTGTTACTGTCTTTATGGAGAGCATCATTCACTGTGCCATTAAGGGCTTATAAACACACCGTTTTTTAAATGCATGATGGACACTTTTATTTGGGACACATTTCCAAGATTGGTCATTCAACCCACTCACTTGAGATAAGTGTGCATGCTTAATGTGTCCTGTAAGCATTAATTACCTGTCTTCTTTTGCTTGCGATTGCATGTACATATTTTTAAGTTTGTCTCTAAATGTTTTATTTAAACAAACATCGAATGACTGTAGAATTGACATCATCCCTCCTGGAACTACAGCCAAGTGCATTCTGCCCTCTACCAATTTTCTCTTTAGAGCTGGAATAGTATGCCCTGTGTATGTGTCTAGTACAAGCACATTGGCAAACTTAGCAAGGCACCAGAAACGACATTCCCATAGAAGGTTAATCTACACTCCTGGAAATTGAAATAAGAACACCGTGAATTCATTGTCCCAGGAAGGGGAAAATTTATTGACACATTCCTGGGGTCAGATACATCACATGATCACACTGACAGAACCACAGGCACATAGACACAGGCAACAGAGCATGCACAATGTCGGCACTAGTACAGTGTATATCCACCTTTCGCAGCAATGCAGGCTGCTATTCTCCCATGGAGACGATCGCAGAGATGCTGGATGTAGTACTGTGGAACGGCTTGCCATGTCATTTCCACCTGGCGCCTCAGTTGGACCAGCGTTCGTGCCGGACGTGCAGACCGCGTGAGACGACGCTTCATCCAGTCCCAAACATGCTCAATGGGGGACAGATCCGGAGATCTTGCTGGCCAGGGTAGTTGACTTACACCTTCTAGAGCACGTTGGGTGGCACGGGATACATGCGGACGTGCATTGTCCTGTTGGAACAGCAAGTTCCCTTGCCGGTCTAGGAATGGTAGAACGATGGGTTCGATGACGGTTTGGATGTACCGTGCACTATTCAGTGTCCCCTCGACGATCACCAGTGGTGTACGGCCAGTGTAGGAGATCGCTCCCCACACCATGATGCCGGGTGTTGGCCCTGTGTGCCTCGGTCGTATGCAGTCCTGATTGTGGCGCTCACCTGCACGGCGCCAAACACGCATACGACCATCATTGGCACCAAGGCAGAAGTGACTCTCATCGCTGAAGACGACACGTCTCCATTCGTCCCTCCATTCACGCCTGTCGCGACACCACTGGAGGCGGGCTGCACGATGTTGGGGCGTGAGCGGAAGACAGCATAACGGTGTGCGGGACCGTAGCCCAGCTTCATGGAGACGGTTGCGAATGGTCCTCGCCGATACCCCAGGAGCAACAGTGTCCCTAATTTGCTGGGAAGTGGCGGTGCGGTCCCCTACGGCACTGCGTAGGATCCCACGGTCTTGGCGTGCATCCGTGCGTCGCTGCGGTCCGGTCCCAGGTCGACGGGCACGTGCACCTTCCGCCGACCACTGGCGACAACATCGATGTACTGTGGAGACCTCACGCCCCACGTGTTGAGCAATTCGGCGGTACGTCCACCCGGCCTCCCGCATGCCCACTATACGCCCTCGCTCAAAGTCCGTCAACTGCACATACGGTTCACGTCCACGCTGTCGCGGCATGCTACCAGTGTTAAAGACTGCGATGGAGCTCCGTATGCCACGGCAAACTGGCTGACACTGACGGCGGCGGTGCACAAATGCTGCGCAGCTAGCGCCATTCGACGGCCAACACCGCGGTTCCTGGTGTGTCCGCTGTGCCGTGCGTGTGATCATTGCTTGTACAGCCCTCTCGCAGTGTCCGGAGCAAGTATGGTGGGTCTGACACACCGGTGTCAATGTGTTCTTTTTTCCATTTCCAGGAGTGTATTCTAATACAACGTCCTCTGTGAACCAGCCACTTTTGCTAGCAAGTAACCAATAATGTTTTTTGTAAATACCTAGGACTTAAGTAACATATTGCTTTTAAAAACAGTGAGCGGTGGCAGTTTATGGCCATCCACTGCACGAGCAAGCATGACAGACATGCACTGCTTTTCACCACTCGCAGACAATATCTTGACATCGCTGTTCCCTTTTGCTTCTACCATGTAATTTGTTGTCATATTAAAATACACCAGAGTTTGGTCCGCATTTCCATCTGAGTATGAAGATATTATTTTCAGTGCACTGTTAAATTATGAAGTATTAAAATTCAACGAGTTTTTCCTTGTAGTTTTCTGTCAGCTTCTGTGCAATTGAGATGCACCTACAAAGAGAAAATCTCTAATATTTCATGAAATGGGCACCCCAATTGCAGCTTCCTTTGAAATTTGTGGTTTTCCGCTGTTTAGCAACTTCATGTGCTTTAACTTGGATAATTTCTGCTCCCATGGGTAAGCACTTCTGTCACTGTTCCCTAACAAAATCATTCAGCACAACTTCTAACATACAGTAGCAGCCGTGTTTTGGTCCATAAACTGTTTTTCTATTGCTGGAACAAGTTAAAAGGTGTTCGTTTTTCTGTCCCCATCATTTCACATTACTCTCATTGATTCTATGTTTTCTCAGTGAGAGAAATCACTTCTTTTTTCGACTTCACAGTATAACGAATACACTTCATCATGGCAGACTAAAACCTGGCACTTTACAGAGGTACTAAATTAAACTGAAGTAAATGTTGAAATCCAAATGTACCGTCTGCAGACATTTATTTATTTTTTATTTATTTATTTATTTATTGTTCCGTGGGACCAAATTAAGGAGAAGTCTCCATGGTCATGGAACAAGTCAATACATGAAATTATAACACGATATTAGAAACAGATAAAATGAAACATAAAAAACATATTCTGGTGACAAGTAAGTTTAAATAAAGAAAATCAACAATGTAACACTGGAATTTGCTTAATTTTTTAGATCTTCCAGGAGCTCCTCGGCAGAATAGAAGGAGTGAGCCATGAGGAAACTCTTCAGTTTAGACTTAAAAGAGTTTGGGCTACTGCTAAGATTTTTGAGTTCTTGTGGTAGCTTATTGAAAATGGATGCAGCAGAATACTGCACTCCTTTCTGCACAAGAGTCAAAGAAGTGCATTCCACATGCAGATTCGATTTCTGCCTTGTATTAACTGGGTGAAAGCTGCTAACTCTTGGGAATAGGCTAATATTGCAAACAACAAACAACATTAAAGAAAATATATACTGTGAGGGCAATGTCAGAATTCCCAGACTATTGAATAGGGGTCAACAAGACGTTCTCGAGCTTACACCACATATAGCTCGAACAGCCCGTTTTTGAGCCAAAAATACCCTTTTTGAATCAGAAGAATTACCCCAAAAAATAATACCATACGACATAAGCGTATGAAAATATGCGAAGTAGACTACTTTTCGTGTTGAAGTGTCACTTATTTCAGATACTGTTCTAATGGTAAATAAAGCGGCATTTAGTTTCTGAACAAGATCCTGGACATGGGCTTTCCACAACAGCTTACTATCTATCCGAACGCCTAGGAACTTGAACTGTTCCGTCTCGCTTATAATATGCCCATTCTGTCGGATCAAAATATCGGTTCTTGTCGAATTGTGAGTTGGAAACTGTAGAAACTGAGTCTTACTGTGATTTAACATCAAATTATTTTCCACAAGCCATGAACTTATTTCATGAACTACATTATTTGATACTGTTTCAATATTACACACAAGATCCTTCACTACCAAGCTGGTGTCATAAGCAAACAGAAATATTTTTGAATCTCCTGTAATACTAGAAGGCATAACATTTATATAAATAAGAACCAGCAGTGGCCCCAGCACCGACCCTTGGGGAACGCCCCACTTAACAGTGCCCCATTGGGACTGAACATCACTACCACTCTCAATATTGCGGAGAATTACCTTCTGCTTTCTGTTCTTAAAGTAAGAGGCAAACCAATTGTAAGCTACTCCCCTTACTCCATAATGGTCCAACTTCTGCAGTAATATTTTGTGGTCAACACAGTCAAAAGCCTTCGTTAAATCAAAGAAAACTCCTATCGTTCACAACCTTTTATTTAATCCGTCCAAAACCTCACAGAGAAAAGAAAATATAGCATTTTCAGTTGTTAAACCATTTCTAAAACCAAACTGAACATTTGACAGCAAATTATGTGAATTTAAATGCACCAGTAACCTTGTATAACAACCTTCTCGATAACTTTAGCAAACACCGATGGCATAGAAATAGGTCTATAATTGTCAATATTATCCCTGTCTCCCTTTTTATAAAGTGGCTTCACTACCGAGTACTTTAATCGGTCAGGAAACCGACCACTCCTAAAGGAAAAGTTACAGATATGGCTAAGTACTGGCCTAACATACAATGAACAATACTTCAGTATTCTGCTAGATACTCCGTCATATCCATGAGAGTTCTTGATCTTTAGTGATTTAATTATTAACTCAATCTCCCTCTTGTCAGTATCATGGAGGAGCATTTCAGGTAACAGTCTCGGAACACTTTTTTCTAAGAGCGCTTTATATTCCCTGTTGGGACTAGGTTTCTATTTAGTTCACCTGCTATATTCAGAAAGTGATTATTAAATGCTGTACATATATGCGACTTATCAGTAACACGGACATTCCCACTATGCACTGATTCTATATCCTCGACCTGTCTCTGCAGACCAGCCACTTCCTTTACGACTGACCATATGGTTTTAATTTTATCCTGAGACTTAGCTATTCTGTCTGCATACCACATACTTTTTGCCTTCCTAATAACATTTTTAAGCACCTTACAATACTGTTTGTAATGGGCTGCTGCATTTAGATTCTGACTGTGTCTAACATATTGACATAATTGCCACTTTGTTCTACAAGATATTGTTATCCCTCTAGTCAGCCACCCAGGCTGCCTGTTTGTGCTAGTATCCTGTTTTGAACGTTCTAACGGAAAGCAACTTTCAAAGAGCACGAGAAAAGTCTTGAGAAAAGCATTATATTTATTGTCTACTGTATCAGCGCTATAAACATCTTGCCACTCTTGTTCCTTGATAAGGTTTACAAAGGTCTCAAAAATCTTTTAGAGTTAAAATTTGTGCATCATGATCTGAAAGGCCATTCACCTTTTTGCTAACAGAATGCCCTTCTAGTAATGAGGAATGAACAAAAATGTTGTCTATGGTTGTTCTACTGTTCCCTTGCACTCTCGTTGGAAAGCATACGGTTTGCATAAGATTATATGAATTAAGGAGGTCTACCAGCATCCTCTTCCTTGCACAATCACTTATACAATTAATATTGAAGTCACCACATATAACTAACTTTTTGTATTTCCTATAAAGTGAACCAAGAACCTCCTCTAGCTTTAGCAAAAATGTTGTGAAATCAGAGTCTGGGGATCTATAAATAACAACAGTTAGAAGTTTAGCTCCATTAAATTTAACCACACCTGCACAACATTCAAACACCTTTTCAGTGCAGTACTTTGAAACATCAATTGACTCAAATGGGATTCCATTTTTCACATACATGGCTACTCCCCCACACCGCAAAGAGCTCCTCGAAAAGCTGCCAGCCAACCTGTATCCTGGTAAAGGAAGCCTCTGAATTATCTCCTTATTTAAGAAGTGTTCAGATACACCAATAATTTCAGAGTCAACATCTATAAGCAATTCACTAACTTTACCTCTAATACCTTGTATATTTTGATGAAATATACTAATTCCCTCGTTACTCGGATACCTAAGCTTTGTCAAATGTGGTTCCTTTGTTAGAGAGACTTCCCTTAAGCAGGAATACCTATCAGCTGACTTCAATCTAAAAAAGGTGCAGCTCTAACACCCACTACTGCAGGAATTTTCCCATGAGTGATCTCACCAACCCCACCTATGCTGTCACCTATAAGCCTTCCCTTCCCATACCCGTTGAGGTGCAGGCCATGTCTAGTGAAACCCGTCCTGCTGATAGACTCCACCGACACCACTGAAATGTGACCCATGCTTTCTGTCATCAGCGCACCCCAAGTCTCATGTTATTACGCCTGACGGCTGTATTAAGATGAGGCCGATCGTGATGCTGAAACAGTTCCACGAAATGCACATTCGTGTTGCCAGTGTGAGTGGCTATCTTTTCCAGGTCACCATCTATGTCATACTCCCCATCCCTATCAATACTATTACCAGCCCCACTCACAATCACTACCTGATCCTCTTTAGTAAAATCCCTACATAACCCCCCTATGTTAATAGTCACCTGAGCCAATCCTGCATTAGGCTTCACAATGCTGGTGACCTGGTACTCACTCCCCAGCACTTCCTGCAACTGCTGGCCTACACCTCTGCCATGAGAACTACCTAACAGCAGAACCTTCTTCTTCCTCTTTGACTTAACAACTGTTCTAGCCACTGTAACTAGTGAGGTCTGCTGCATACTTCCTACATCTACAGCTACTAAAGATTCCTCTCCACTAGACTCTGACAGTTGGTCATATCTATTGTAAACACCAATAGTAAAACTATCTGAAAATCTTCGTCTCCTAGCAGATCTCTTGCCAACAGCCAGCTCCCATTCCCCAACCCCCTTCTCCCTCCTCATCCTATCTAGCTCCTCCTGTGCGTTTTTCAACTGCACCTGAAGTGCACAGATCTTACGCTCCTGCTCCTCTATCAACTTACTCTTGCTACATAACCTACAGTTCCAAGAGAGGATCTCACCAGAATGCCCACTGGCTTCCCCACTGCATTCCCCCCAGTTGAAATACCTTGAACAAGTCTCACACCGCAATCCACTACTCACGAACCTACAGCAGAGCCCACACTTCTCAGTCATGGTAAAATTTTACTTTTTTTAAGTTCCGCTACTACAATAAGAAGATGTTAAAACCTGACTACAATAATCACAAACTTACTCTACAAGGGAAGTAACTACTATTATTAACAGTATTAATAAACAACAAATGTGAATATAACAAAAGACTAATACAGAAAGAGAATCAAACGTCTAATGACACAGTAACGAAGCTGAAAACAGTTCCCGAAAGGTTCTTCTGAAATTATTTCACCAGAAAACACAAAAACACACATTGTAGCGAGCACTGCTCTCATTGGCCTTGGGGTCAGTGGGAGAAACGCAAATGAAGTTGGAGGGGTGGGGGGTGGGGGGGGTAGGATTGGGTTGGTTGGTGTGCTGGAAGAGTTTCACCCATTGCGTGAAGCACAAATGACATATTGTTCATATTGTTCATCTGCTATAGTAGTTATCTCTCACGGAAGTAACAGTGTTTCATAAAAGCTCATGTTCAACACCTTATCTGTGCTCATGAATATGAAATTAAATTAAAGCAGTGAAACTACTACTTATTGTTACATCACAAATATTGGCAGCATTTAGAAATGGCTCAATGTACATCAGCGTGTGCCGACAGCTTCCGAATGCAGCTGGAGCTGTCGAAATGCAAGACTCTTACCATACTAATCACCTTCTGCAGGTTCTTAAAAATGTTCATTTTGATGGTGTGTATGTGAAGAGATTTACTTTTATTGCTATGGATATTTGCAAACTGCTGAATCCAAAGGTGAGCAGTATTAAATATGAATTTCCTTCATGATAAAAAAATTAACATTCAGTACTTAAATAACAACACAACATGGTCTGTGGCAAAAAACTACTTACAGTGATTTCTAGCAGCATTTTTTGGTAGTACCTTAAGCTGCTTCCCTTAATGAAGCCACAGGCACATTTTTGGACCATGAGAATCAGAAAAAAAGATCGGCTTAGGTAAATACGGTACTCTTGTTCGACATTTGTAGATTTTCATCGTACCTTTTATTTATGTATTAATCTAGGGATTATCTCACAATGATATACTATTTATTATCGTAATACAGTGAAAATAAATAGCTCAGAAAACACACACACACACACACACACAGAGAGAGAGAGAGAGAGAGAGAGAGAGAGAGAGAGAGAGAGAAACCCTGCTTACATTTGCCTGAAATGATTTAGCAAAAACCATAGAAAATGTAAATCAAGATGGCTGGATAGAAAAAATTTTATCATCTTTAATATGAGGTTAGTGTCCTAACAACCGCACTGCCTCACTTGGTTGCCCCTATTTTATGATATTCATTGATTCACACAAAATTTTCTCCAGATACTTGTGTTATAAAACATACATTTGCTCTTCTTTGCAGGATGCACTAAGAGCACTCGCTGGTGATATGTTGCCACGAACATGTTGCTATGCTCCTTTCGCTAACTCCATAACTTCAGGCCACTCAGAACCGACACCAGTCCCATAAACATGCAGCTATGCCCCGTTCAAATCTTCTATCCTCCTTTCCGTTCACATAAAAAACTGAATCAGCAACCCTCCTTGATGAGTGAGATGTTTAGCTCAGGAGACTGACAAGACATTGTTAACATGCACTGTAGTTCTCACATCATGATTTTCTTGCAAAATTGTTGTATTGTGATCATTTATTGTAATATGACAGAGTCTGTAGTTGTTTGTTGTTGTGGTCTTCAGTCCAAAGACTGGTTTGATGTAGCTCTCCATGCTACTGTATCCTATGTGAGCCTCTTCATCCCCGGATAACTACTGCAACCTACATCCTTCTGAACCTGCTTATTACTGTATTCATCTTTTGGTCTCCCTCTATGATTTTTATCCTTCACACTTGCCTTCAGTAATAGGTAACCTGTAGTTATCCCCTTCCATTGTTAACCACTACTCAGGAGTTCTCAAAGTAATCCTTAAATGTGTAGTATGCATTAGTTATGAAGAATGTTTCAGCTGCCTTTTGAAACAGATTCATTTTAGTGACCTGTTTCATAGCTTTGGGCAGTGTATTATGCAGTCTTATTCCCTGATAGAAAATTGTTTGGAGTTTTGTGTTTGTTTTTCCCAGGTAAATGTAAGTCCAGACTGGCTCTTGTTCCATGATTATACATAGGAACAGTAGAGAAATGGTTTCCCTTGTAGGCACGGCAGATTGGTAGAGGTACTCACTTGGTGTATTAAGGATGCTCATTTTTGTAAAATAGTTCTTTACAATGAGTCCGACTACTACTTCTAGTTATTATTCTTATGGACCTTTTGTGTGTTTCATGCTTTTGATTCCCAGAAAACAATCTCATGCTAAGAATTGGTTAAAAGCTAGGTATTGGCAACGTAACCTAGGCCTACTGATCAGTCTATCACCACCACCATGATTTCGGTGACAATACCACACTTTAACCGAGAATTTCGTATATGTAAGAGTAGTATGTCACCACAAGACACTGGCTGTTAACAAACTGATAATAGTATAACATGCTGATGACAGTCATGTTGCCAGTATCTTTACCTCCTGAGGGTTAGGGGGTAAGAATAGGCCTGCGGTATTCCTGCTCGTCGTAAGAGGCGACTAAAAGGAGTCTCGAACGTTTTGGCCCTTATGTGATGGTCCCCTCTTGGGTTTGACCACCATATTTCAAAATTATTCCGAAGAGCGAGCCAATTGGGGAAGGGTGCCTTACTTGGCATTGTGTCCATCGTGCATTGAGACCTTAGCCAGCTTATTCGTCGTTGCATTGCTGTCCAGCTTGCTCTCCATCTCTTGAACGGAGATACATTCCTGGGTGCGATTTCCTCCAGGCCCTCTGCAGTGTCGCTTTCTGCGCTGATGACGACCATGGACCACTTGCCACCTAATATCCAGCACGGTAGCCAGTCCGTTGTGGTGGGGCCGCCATGTACCCTGTTGGTTGTAGCCTCCTGACAACACAGGGATTGCTCTACTGATGCCTGCGCCGTTAACTCTCCATGTATGCCGGGAGTATATGCCTATCTCCCTGGGGCATCAGGACTCCTGGAAATGGCCATCCTGCCAGGTGGCCCTTGCTGTGGCTGGGTGGCGCCCGTGGGGAGGGCCCTTGGTCGGAGTCGGTGGCATCAGGGTGGATGACACGCAATGAAGCATGGCGCATCTTCTCTTGCTAGTGGCCAACCACCAGCAATCTCTAAGCATTCAAGGGCTCACTTTAATGCAAACATGTATGACCCCAAATCATTCCCCTCCCTGGCCACACCATGGGAGGAACGAAAGGATATGAATGACAGCGAGACGTATTCGCCCCAGTATCTAGTCTGTATGAAAGCTGATGTGGAATCCTTTGTGTCCATGAAGTCTCAGTTCTTCATAGAGCATTTAGAGGACAAGTTTGGGGAGGTGGAGGGCTTGTCAAAAATGCGGTCCAGGTCAGTCTTGATAAAAACAGCATCCTCTGCCCAGTCACGGGCATTACTCACCTGTAAGAAACTGGAGGATGATTCTGCTGCTATCACGCCCCATAAAAGCTTTCATATGGTCCAGGGCATTATTTTCCACAGGGACCTTCTTTTGCAGTCCGATGACGAGCTGTGCACCAACTTAGAATGACGAGGTGTCCATTTCATCCGGCGCGTCCACCTGGGTCCGAGGGATAATCAGGTTGCCAATGGTGCCTTCATCTTGGCCTTCAAGGGTGACACATTACCCGAGAAGGTGAAGGTGATGGTGATGGTCTACTGCTTTGATGTCAAGCCATATATCCCTCTCCCGATGCAGTGCTTCAAGTGTTGGAAGTTCGGCCATATGTCTTCCCGCTGTGCTTCCAGCCTCATATGTCGCAATTGTGGTCGTCCATCCCATCCCGATACTCCATATGCCCCACCTCCCATCTGTGTCAACTACAGAAGGAATGGAAAATAATGGAATACAAGACCCTGTAGTGACTGACCTACACTGAGGCTAAACGGAAATTTGAACGGCTTCATCCCGTGCGCACAACGTCATCTTATGCCGCCACTGTCACTCCTGTTACAGCTCCATCCATTGCACCACATACAGTCAGCTCTCAGAGCCAAACGACCACATCTGCCAGTTGATGGTGGGGGGCACTTCCCTCCCTGTTGCTCCCACACCACTACTTCGGGAGCAGCACCCTCCCCCAACCATCGGGGACACCAGTCCCCACTTCTAAGCTGGAGAAGAGTAAGTCTTCTTTGGCTTCTTTCGCTAGGAAGGGATCCCTTGGATCACTTCCTTCCCAGGTTCCTACCAGTGGCAAACCAGACAACCGCCAGGGGCTGAAGAAGCCCCAGGTAGCTAGTCGTAGGGCTTCGCAGTCCTCTTCAGTCCCGGAGACTGAATCAAAGAAGCCCTCCCAGCAAGGGCAACCAAAGGAACAGCGTGAGAAATCGAAATCAAAGAGCCCTAAGACCAAGGAAATTGTGGTGGCACCCACTCCACTGCTACCTACAAGCTCTGCATCTGAGGATCGGTGGAGATTCTGGTGTCTGCTGAGGACCTAGATCTCGCCGCTCCCTCAGACACTATGGATGTCACTCCCGTCGGTACTCACTCCATGGCAGCAGGTGACCCAGCAGCGTAATCTGCCTCCTCAGTCCCTTCACGCCTTTCTTAGCCATGGACAGTGTCATCCTCCAGTGGAACTGCAGCGGTTTTTTCCACCATCTTGCTGAGCTCCGACAGCTTCTCAGCCTTCACCCTTTCCTCTGCATTGCTCTTCAGGAAACATGGTTTCCGGCAGTGTAAACCCCCGCCTTCCGTAGCTATCGGGGTTATTATAAGAACCAGGCAGCTTATGAGAGGGTATCTGGTGGCGTCTGCATCTATGTCCTTCACTCTCTTTACAGCGAGTCTGTCCTTCAACACCTTTAGAGGCTGTCGTTGTTCAGGTGTGACGCCTCAGCCTGTTACTTTCTGCTGTCTCTCTCTTCCATCAGATGGTGATGTCCCGCAGCATGTCCTGGCTGCACTGATTAGCCCAATTGCCGCCATCTTTTCTTTTGTTGGGCAACTTCAATGCCCATAACCCTGTGGGGTGGATCAGTGGCAACAGGCCGAGGCAGCATCATTGAGCAAGTATTGGCACAGCTCGACCTTTCTCTGTTAAATACTTGTGTCTTCTCACATTTCAATGTGGCGCATGGCACGTACTCAGCCATCGAGCTTTTGATCTGCAGCCCTAGCCTATTTCCATCTGTCCAGTGGAGTGTGCATGACGACTTATGCAGTAGTGACCACTTTCTGATCTTTCTGTCACTGCCACAGTGTCACTCTTCTGGGCGCCCCTGCATATGGGCTACGAATAAGGCTGAATGGGACTTGTTCACCTCCATTGCCACTATTGAGCCTCTTTCCAATGACTCCATTGATGCGGTGGTTCACTCGGTCACCACCGGCATCATTACTGCTGCAGAATCTGCCATTCCCTGTTCTTCTGGGTCCACTCGGCAGTGGACTGTGCCGTGGTGGTCGCCCAAGATCACTGAGGCAATTAAAGATCACAGGTGGGCACTCCAGCATCACAAGCGACATCCCTCATTGCCACACCTCATCGCTTTTAAACAACTCCGTGCGTGAGCCCGCCACCTCATTCGCCAATGCAAGCAGGAGTGCTGGGAAAGGTATGTCTCAGCCATTGGCCTCTGTACCTCTCCATCGCAGGTTTGGGCGAAGATAAGGCAACTCTATGGTTACCGGACCCCTGTCAGCATACCTGCGCTTTCACTGAATGGAGCAGTCTGTACTGACTCCGACACAATTGCAAACCGCTTGGCGGAGTATTTTGCTCAGAGTTCCACTTCTGCAAATTACCCACTGGCCTTCCACTCCCTGAAAGAGTGGTTTAAATGTTGGAGCCTTTCATTTCACACGTGCCACCCTGAATCATACAATGCTTCGTTCAGTGAGTGGGAATTCCAAAGTGCCCTAGCTGCTTGCCCTGATATGGCTCCCAGGCCAGATTGCATCCACTGTCAGATGCTTAAACGCCTCTCGGTGGACTGCCAGTGACTCCTCCTAGACCTTTTCAACCGTATCTGGGTTGAGCATGAGTTCCCGTTGCAATGACGGGAAAACATCATAATCCCCGTGTTGAAACCTGGCAAGAACTCCCTTGATTGACCTGCCATTCATCCTCATGGCTACAAGACCCACACACTTCCATTTCATTTTTGTTACAGTCATAATCACATTTTCCATTCCAATCTCTTCCCTGATACATTTGTTTGTTTACCTCTCTCACCTAGTAATTTTCAACACACATCTCACCATTACACACTGCAAACTTTAGTTTCTTAGTGGTGCTTGGCCTAAAGTCCAACTGCCATAACTCACAGTAATTGCAGACTTTCCATTTCAGGCATATTGGGAACTTTTTTCAGAAACTTATTCATTTTTTTCTGAAAGTTCTCCAAACAATTTGTACTCTTCTGTTACTTGTTTTCCTTGTCTATACAATCATTGTCCTCAGTTGCTCTAAATACAGTAACTTATTAGCTGATTCTATGGCATCATTGTTAATTTCCACAAGTTTCTTTTCTGTTTGTTCATTGCACTTTGTTATTGTAATTGATTTCTAGGCATGCTTACAAATTTGCTGTATCCAGTTACCACATTTGTTGTTGAAGTTTACCTCGAATGAAACAGCAAGTTTGCTGTTACCAGTCACTGTTTATTATTCTCCATAGCGCGTTTCAAAGGTTTAAACCTCCATCATCAGATGGATTTAGATTTGGTAATATGACGTGTGTGTGTGTGTGTGTGTGTGTGTGTGTGTGTGTGTGGTATGATTTTTTTGGAGGAACAGATGACCCTGTCTAGTGGAGAAACAAAACACTGTATCAGAACATGTCTCCTTTTTTTTAATGGTAAAAATAAAATAAGTGAAATAGAGTACCTCCAGTGGCCACAGGTTCCTTTCACTGTCGTAACAAATCATATCTATGCTGTCATATATTGTAAACAAATATGGCATCTTGGAACTATTAGATGCAAGAATCATATAGCAGAAGTGAAACATTGTCACAAATTACAAGGAATATACATCACAACAACATTATTACAGAATAAATTTTAAAGGATTTTGCAGATCTTTGTTTTGAAGTGTCGAATACATGCATTGTAATAAATATTTCAGGTGGTATATAAATTCAGTTTTGTCAAGTTTATGTAGCTTAAACCTCATACTCATTTATATAATTAGGTGACATGTTGCAAACCTTAAGTACAACAATTATGTTGGCTCCAGTGGTAAAATTATACATAAATAGCAATTTTGGTTGGGGTTCACAGATAGGAATGAAAGGCTGAAGGCAGGGGGAGAGGAAGGGAAAGAGAGATACAGAGGAAGAGAGAGGGTGGAATGGATGATTGGATGAGAACAAACTTTCAAAAGCAAGGGGGTTCTTAAGGTTACATCTCTTACATGTAATAACTGCCTAAAGGTTGGTTCATGCTTTAAAATGTGCAGATAGATGCACAGGTTGTGCCGTAAGTTAATGTACCTATAGTTTCAAGCTGAGAGGGGTTGCAAGCTGTTGTGGTGGTGGTATATTTGTATGTGAGGTTAGTCTCTTGTACATTTGGGGGATATCATGATAACATAAAATATTAAGGTGTGTGTGTGTGTGTGTGTGTGTGTGTGTGTGTGTGTGTGTGTGAGTGTGTGTGTGTGTTGCTGAAAACAGAGATGATGCTATTGTAAATATTGTCGTTTTTGTCATTTATGATGGATTCAGGTTGTTTTGTTTGCTATTTGTATATCTGGAGTGTTTCAAGGATGTCTAGTTTTTTGCCTTTAGGTTGGATGTGTAGGATGCTGATACTTGTGTTCTTAACATGTTGTTTTGTTTCACGCAGGTGGGTGGCTGTTGCTGAACTGTGGTATTTTGTGTCTTTTAGTGCTGCCATGTGTTCTTTGAATCTAATCACAAATGACCTACCAGTCTGGCCTATGTAGAAGCAGTCAAAATGCAAACATTCAATTTTGTACACACCTGTACGATGAAGTGGATTTTGTGTGTTGATGTGAGATAACTTCTGTCCAAGCTTGTTGTCTGTAATAAAGGATATGTTAATGCCTTTTCGTTTGAAGACATTGGCAGTCTGATATGAAATAATACCTAGAAATGGGATTGCATGGAAGATGTTGTTTTATTTTTATTTTTTGTGATGTGATTATTTTGCCACTGTTGTTTTAAGGTGTCTACTATGGAGCTGTTATAACCATTTGCAATAGCTGTTTGTTTTATTATCTTGTTCAGAAGAGGCACTACTCTGCACAGGATTTAATCAGGATGTTCAAGCTCCACTGGATCAAAAGAACCAAGAGAAGCTCATCACTAGTGTCAAAAAGATTCAGCCATTGCCTTTAAGAAGCAAAATTATAGAATAGCAGCATGCCACAAAATTAAGGAAATAATTGAGAAGGAAATTGCAAAACCATTCCCAGCATACATTAAAATGTAGAAGCCCTTACATGTACTATTAAGACCAAATTAAGCACGTGTAATGCAATAATTGTAAGAGCTGACAAGGGTAATACAACTGTCGTAATGAACAGAACAACAAACATAGAAAAAACTTTAGACTTCTTCCGAGCCAACAACATAACAGAAATACTTGAAGATCCAACTGCCAATATACAAAAATAGATTAAACACATTTCAAATAACATAAACGTTCTACTCACCATCCAAGAAGCAAGAAACATTGTAACAATGAGCCCACAAGCATCTTGCCTTAGATCACAACCAAAGATACACAAAAATGGGACCCCCATCAAGCCTATAGTGAACTATAGGAACAGCCAAACATTCAAACTCAACTAAATGCTCTCCAAAATCCTCAAAGGAGCAAACACATTCAAAATTAATGCCAACCTACAAAAGCACAAAAAAATTCCTTCAACTGATATTGCTGAACTAATGAACCTGCTTGAATTCACACTTTCACACAACTATTTCAAATTCAACAATAAAATCTACAAACAAGCAGATGGCCTGGCAAAGGGCTCAAACCTTTCCAGATTGTTAGCTGAAATATTTATAAGTAATTTAGAAGATAAAATCCTGAATTCCAATCACCACCACCCCAAAAATATCATCTACTACTACAGGTATGTAGATGATACCACCATTTTAATCACTGGCACAGGTAGGTGATTTGTGATTAGATTCAAAGAACACATGGCAGCATTTAAAAAACAAAAAATACCGCACATCAGCAATAATCACCCACCTGTATGAAACAAAACATCATGTTAACGACAGAAGTATCAGCATTCTACAGATCCAACCTAAAGGCAAAAAACTAGACCTCTTTGAAACACTCCTAATATACAAACACCAAACAAAACAATCTGAATCCATCTCAAATGACAATATTTACATTAGTGTCATCTCTGTTTTCAGCAATTGCCTTCATTATTAAATTTGCAATGTGTGTGCGCACACGTGCGCGCGCCTACACACCCACACCCACATGCGCACCTTAATATTTACCATAAATATTTAGTTATGTTACCATGACATCCCCCATGGGATTGACCTCATTGATAAATATGCCACCACACCAACAGCTTGTACCCCTTGTCAGCTTGGAACTATAGGTACATTAACTAATGACACAAATTGTACATCTATATGCATATTTTAAAACATTGACCAATGTATTACCTCAACCTTTAGGCAGTTATTAAATGTGACAGATATAACCTTATGAACCCCTTGCTTTTGTAAAGTTTGCTCTCATTCAATCACTTGTTCCACCCTCTCTTTCCCTCTGTCTTTCTCTTTCCTTTCCTCTCCCACTGCCTCCATTCTTTCATTCCTATCTGTGAATTCCAACCAAAATTGCTATTTATGTATAATTTTACCACTGGAGCCAACATAATTATTGTACTTAAAGTTTACAACATGTCAGCTGATTATATAGATGAGTATGAAGTTTAAGCTATATAAACTTGACAAAAATGAATTTATATATCACCTGAAATATTTATTACAATGCATGTATTCAACACTTCGAAACAAAGATCTCCAAAATCCTTTACAACTTATTCTGTAATAATGTTGTTATGACATATATTCCTTGTACTTTGTGACAGTGTTTCTCTTCTGCTATATGATTCTTGCATCTAATAGTTCCCAGATGCCACATTTGTTTACAAAATGTGACAGTATACATGTGATGTGTTATGACAGTGAAAGGAACCTGTGACCACTGGAGGTGCTCTGTTTGACTTATTTTATTTTTACCATTAGATATATGTTTAGTTTTTGTCACAAAAAAAAAAAAAAAAAAAAAAAAAACACCAAAACCATGTTCCGAAATAGTGTTTTGTTTCTTCACTAAACAGTGCCATTAGTTCTTCCAAAAAATCATCTCACACACACACACACACACACACACACACACACACATATACACACACACCCCATGCTAATGTAAATCCATGTGATGATGGAGGTTTAAACCTTTGAAACACATTGTGGAGATAAATAAACAGTGACTGGTAACAGTAAACTTGTTTCATTTGATGTCAATAACAGTCATGGTAAAGCCTAACCTAAAATGTTCACATTTAAAGATAAAATGTTGAAGTTTATTTGTCCTAGAGGCAGACAGTACAGTGTCATCAGCAAGATGAAGTTGGTGAATAAAATGTTATTTAAGCCTGCTGGGAATAGTTTTATTTATAAAGAATTTCATTGCGTGCCTCCTCTTTCCATTCTGGACTTCTCGCTATCATGAAGAAGTCCATAGGCCAATTAAAATTACTTGATAGTTGACACTTCATGCATTGTAGCATGTTCCCTTCAGTGAGAGCACTCAACATGACGCCCAAATCATTCGCCTTTGCCCAACTGCCACAACTAGTTCACTTTCAATCCTTTGACCGTCTTTCTTCTTTGATGTGTTTAGATCGGCTTCCATTAGATAAGCTTCACACGCCATTGCATGAAGCCAAATTTTTGAAGGCTGTCCTATCAATTAATTGTGGTGACTGGGTCACCAGAGTCATAAATACAGTGTAATGGCATAGTGGTTAGCTTATAAATCTGACGTTCAATAGTTCAAATATTGTCAAATGCAGAGAAAATTTGTATTTTTCTAATTCTAATCTGAAGACTTTGGTTATAATTTTTATTCTGTTAGTTGATTTAAATGTATTTTTTTTATTTCTAATACTTTTTTATTTGCTCTGATTTTTCATCCTATCATTCTTTGTTCATTTGGAATCTGCTTGTATTGCCTATAATCTGCAACCAAGAGCGAACCAGGACTGCTCATCAGTTGGTAATGCAGCTTTCCGTGTAGCCAGTGTGTGGATAGTTTCAGGTAATTAATGACAATAAGAAATTACAGTTTGCTTTTACTGCTGAAACTGAAACTTTGCTGCTGAAGATGACAATGCAAACAAACGTATTATGAATTTTTTCTGGCTTGAGTTTTCCCATAGAGGTTAGCCTTAAATGCCATGTACAAAGCGATAGTAATTTTAGTTCTGCCGCAGACTGTTGACTGCCTATTTCCTGGATACATTGCACAACACTAGGTTATGGGTAGGTTAGGACACAAATTTAAATTAAAGACTACAAAACCCATTGTCTCCTGCAGTTTATTCGTTGGTTGCTTAAAATCAGCTGTAGACAGAGCATCTTCCATTCCCGTCATGGCTGCTTCCGACATTCCACCATGTCACACAATACGTGAAGTGACTTCCTATGTTTGTGTGTTGCGTATAACCGAGTAGCAGCTAGCAGCAGACGTGGCAACACTGTAGCATCAGGTGACAGACGTCAACTATTGAGTAATATTATTTGGATTATAAGGGAACCTATTTTCAGTATGATTTGCTAAATGGGGGCTAACTGCAGCAAACAAGAAGATAGGGAGCAGGGAAGGTCACACAGAAATGCATTCCAGGGAAGGTACACCCACGTGGAGGTGGAGATAAAAGAGCTTTGACTGTGCGGGTTTCAGTGGTTGAAAGCTTACATGCGAACACACCAGGCAAGTGGGAATGTTCTGTCTGTACTGGTAGTTCAGCTCTTCACTCAAGAGGGAAGTAAGCTGGAGCACTGTAATGTAGTAACTGCATTACACTTATACATCCAAAGGCTCGTTTCCCAGCAGCGAAGGCAGGGTCGACCACAGGAAGGGCAAATATGCCTCTCATATGAGGCATTCTAGAAGGGTAACTGCCCACAAGAGGCAGTCACCAATAATTCCTGCCTACACATTGATGCTGAACTGGTACCAATGGTTCACTGTCACCGTACCGTGGGGATTCTCGATAGTTCACAGTTTGGTGTTGTGAAGGTTGACAATAATGCCTCATGGAAAGGTGGCCTTATCTTGGAATATGATGGGTGGCTGAAATTCCAGCACGATGATACCCTGTGATTCGAACCAGTGACAAAACTGTCATTGTGGAGGCTAGTATGTAGGTAATAAGACCTGCACATGTAAATGGTAAGGATAGTGGCGGTTGTCACTGGAAATATGTAGCTTGCCCCATGCTACCAAGTCACCTGCCTGGTGATGATAGTGGGGTAACTGTCAAAAGATATTTTGTCTCTGCCTTGAATTTCTCTACCTTGAAGTGGGTGACCTCCCTTGAAATGCATTTGTGGCCATACATCCATATGAGCTTTGTCTTTTCTCCTTGTCCTCTGAGGGGTCATTTCCTTCAGTTCATCCTCAATTAGCAATATCATACACTATATTCTACAGTATATAAACATAGGTTGTTTCTCTAAGGTTGGTAGCATATATTTGATTGAAACTTGAATCAAAAGAAATGTATGAATACAAAACTGTGTGATAAGGTTGGTTGGTTGGTTTGGGGAAGGAGACCAGACAGCGAGGTCATCGGTCTCATCGGATTAGGGAAGGACGGGGAAGGAAGTCGGCCGTGCCCTTTGAAAGGAACCATCCCGGCATTTGCCTGGAGCGATTTAGGGAAATCACGGAAAACCTAAATCAGGATGGCCGGACGCGGGATTGAACCGTCGTCCTCCCGAATGCGAGTCCAGTGTTTAACCACTGCGCCACCTCGCTCGGTCAACTGTGTGATAATTCAGAGTCACTATTCCATTGTATAAATTCATTCCCAACTTATAAATTTGCTGATTCGAGTCATGCTGCCTCCGGATGTTAGGTCTGCAACTGCTCATAATGAGGAAATTTCATAATTGTTTATTTTGTCTGTCTCAGTTGCACGAATATACAGTTTTGCTTGCAGAGTTCTGGTTTTGGGCTGACATGCCCATTCTCAAACCACGCACCTCGTTATAGGAATGACTGATGGTTGATATACAATATCGTACCAAAAGGCATGAATAGCTTCGGTACGGATAGTTAATCTGCAGGCAACAAGTACTTTCATTGATAAGTTAGACTTTGTGTCATACTGCTACACCTGGTAGTGTCACTCAAGTTTAGCAGTGTGACACATAGGCTAACTTATTAATGAGAGTACTTTTTGCCCACAGTTTGGCTTCCTGTACAGAAGCTATTCATGCATTTTGGCACCATATTGTATATCCAGTTATGCTTAATAACAAAGTGTACATTTTGAGAATGGGCATTCCAGTTTGAAATTGGTAGATCAGACCAGAATTTTTATCACTCATTTTGTAATATTTTAAACAATTATCTTGACTCACTTGTTTGGTATTGTAGGCTGGAAAAAGGAAATGCTTTTGGCTGTCCAGTCATCTTGAATTTCCTCATGTATAGTGTGGGAGAGTATGAAGGGAGAAGGAAGTACATATGTTATTCTACTAGTTCTTAATTGATTTCTTGACCATCAAGAAAATGAGTTACCTGATACAACTGTCGCAACTTGCAGTGAGTACAACAGGACTTATGGTGCTGTCATCTCTTGTGCACTTACTTGGTTGTTGAGGAGATATAAAAGGTCTGTTCAGAACATTCTGGAAAATTCTCAATTTTGCACCAATGGTGTGTTGGAAAGAAATGGGGTTGGCACTTCTGCACACACTTGTGTTTAATGAGTAACTGCCGTAAGTTTCAGTGTTATATGTCTGTTAGTTATTGTTCAGTGCTGTATTGAGTAGAATGTTGTCGCACTGTTTGCGAATTTCAAGATGGCAAAGTTAGAGTAGCAACCCATCTGCATTAAATTTTGCATGAAATTCAAGAAAACCTTTACAAAGATACACCAGATGATGTAGGAAGCCTATGGTGATGACTGCTTAAGTTGTACTTGGTGTTGTGAATGGTTCACATGGTTTAAAAGTGGCCTAACAGAAGTTAAAGATGACCCTTGTTCAGGACGACCTTCGACATGATGCTCATGTCAGGAATGTCAATGAAATTGTGCATGCCAATCAAAGACTAACTGCACAAGAGGCTGCTGAAGAATTTAAAATTTAAGTTGGATCATGTCATCTTGGAATGCATCATGTTGCCGCCAAGTTCTTCCCACGGCTCATGAGTCGAGACCAGAAAGACAGTCACCTCACAATCTGTGAAGAGCTTTTGGATTGAGCAAATGAGAACGAGATGTTCCGAAGAGAATCATAACTGGTAATGATATGTGGATCTATGATTACGATGTTGAGACCAACATTCAGTCTTTACAATGGGTCGGGAAAGGTTCTTCAAGACGAAAAAAAGCTCATCAGGTCGGGTCAAATTTCAAAGCCATGCTGATAGTTCTCTTTGACTTCCAAGTATTAGTTGATCACGAATTTGTGCCACAGGGACAAACTGTTAATCAATGGTACTATCGGGATGTGTGGCGACACTTGCGAGAAAATGTGAGAAGGTAACAGCCTGAAATGTGGCAAGACAATTCATGGCTCTTGCATCACGATAAAGCACCCACACATTCAGACATGGCCCCTGCAGACTTTTTTTATTTCTATAGTTGAAAACCCCGTTGAAATGAAAAAGATTTCCAATGATAAAGACGATATATAAGAAAATTCACAGATGGCACTTCACGCGATCCATCAAGGGGAGTACCAAGACTGCTTCCAGAGGTGGAAATGTCATTGGGAGTGGGTATCATTTGTTGAGGAGAGTATTTCGAAGGGGATCATGCGTAATAAGTTAAGGTAAGCATAGAAAAAATTTGTGGGTGAAGTTCCGGAATTTTTTGAACAGACCTTGTATTGTGGGCCACAGAGCAGCTTGATGTTCCCAATGACATATACAACTCGTTAAACCATTACTGTAGTCATTAAAATCTCAAATAATTACACTTGTGTGAATAACGGGTTGACTCACAATTACTGTATGTAGTGGAAAGGATAAAGAATTTTGTGGCATTTTTAAAGCTCAAGTTACAGTTACAGTTGCATTAACTAAATACATTTTATCATCCTTCATGAAAGCTGGCTTGCTTTTGGTTACAAAGAATCTTTTTCATAGCTGTTGATGAGAGTGATATCTGTTTTAAGAACTAATGTGTCAGCTACAATCTTCCGGAAGTTGAAACTGTTTGGCAGAAGCTGATAGCATGCGTGTGCCTAGCATTATTTGAGTGATCAGTAAAATTAAATAAATTTCTCAGTATTGAAGACCGTTGTTTCTGTGTTCATAACTGTGTTTAAAGCTTTTGTGCCCTAATAATGAAAGTACTGAGTACCCCAAAACACCAAACATGACCAACACATTCAATATGATACCCATAATACACTGGCCAACAAGATTAACAGAATGCCCAAATTCCATTATTGGCCAAATATTCATCTCAGAAACAGATCACAGTTTCACAAGCAGAGTACTGAGCATGGGTTATAGTGATCATGAGGCACAGCTGCTGTGTATAGAAATGCCAACAAGTAGTAGTAGTTCCGAAAAAGTAGTTGAAAAAAGAACCTTTTCTGAAGATAACATTAGAATTTTTGATCTCTTACTGGCGAAGGAAAACTGGGAAAGCATCGCCACTCAGAACAATGTTGATAGCATGTACATGAGTTTTCAGAGCATCTTTCTTCACTATTTTAATGTAGCATTTTCAAAAGTGGTAAAAACAGTAAAAACTAACAATAATAAGCAATGGGTAACTACAGGCATAAAAATTTCCAGTGAGAGAAACAGATTTCTGCAGTACTGTTGTAAGAAATATAGAGTAACCCAAGAATTCGCAGATTATTCTAAAGCCTACAAAAGAATCTATGGTAGAGTAGTCAAATAGGCAAAAATGTGGAATGACAATTTGACAAGAAACTCATCTAACAAAATGAGATCCACGTAGAGCGTTATAAAGAAAGAAACTTGTAGTTCAGCTCCAAAGAAAAAGAATGTATCATTAACACTATAAGGCTCAAAAGTGACAGACCCAAATTCAGTTGTGGAAAAATTCAATGAATACTTCACTTCACTAGCTGAAGACCTCATTCAAGTATACTGTCAAGGACCAATCCCAAGTTTCTCCAGCAAGTCAGTGATCTCGACTGCTTCCATGTATGTTTATGAAACAAACCCAGTGAAATTATAAATAAAATTAAATCATTAAGAATAAAATGTCAAGTGGTCTTGATGAAGTACCTGATTTCATATTAAAAGCATATGCTCACCACATAGCAAACCCCTTGGTAAAAATTTTCAACCTCTCTTTAAAAACTGGTGTATTTCCAGATATTTTTTAAAATAGCAAAAGTTTCACCACTACTAAAAAAAGGTTCTTCTGAAAAAATCTCAAACTACCGACCCATGTCACAGTTAAGTTCCTTCTCAAAAATTCTAGAAAAACTCTTCTATGACAGGCTTTTAGGTTTCATAAATAAATATGCACCTCTTACAGTACAACAACATGGCTTTAGAAAGTCTAAATCTACATAGACAGCAATTTTCGAATTCTTAGACTGCATTTTAAAATCCCTTGATCAACATAAATTAACTGCAGGTATTTTTCTAGATCTATCAAAAGCCTTTGATGTCCTGGACCATAACATTCTGCTCGAAAAATTAGATAGACGAGGAGTAAGAGGTGTAGCACATAGCTGGTTGTGTTCATACCTAAAAAACCCGCAGGCAGAAAGTATCACTTCAGTATGAATTCAACAAAATGAATAAAACAAGAAAACTCCTTTCTTTCTAGTGAACTACCAATAAAATATGGTCCACTACTCTTCTTGATTTATGTGGATGACTTAGTTGAATATATGAGTGCCACAAAAACTACCCTGTTTGCTGATGACACCAGCATATTGCTCCCTGGATCCAGTCCAGAAACTTTGCAGTCCACAGCAGAAAGTTCTATGAAAAGACTTTCTGAGTGGTTCACAAAAACCAAACTCCATATAAATACTGAAAAAAACTGTGTGTGTGGATTTTCATTTAATTACTCCAACTAATCAAATGTCTATTCAAGCACAATTAAAAAATGATCCCCTAGAAAACTTGTCACAAAATTTTTGGGTCTATGGGTTCAGCAAGACTTAAAGTGGGACACACATATAAATACTTGTCTAGAAAACTATCATCTGTGTGCTATGGCCTATGAATTTTAAAGTCTACAACAAGCAAAACAACAGTACTGCAGGCATACTATGCACAGTTCCACTCACTAGTCTGATATGGGATCTTTTTCTGGGGATACTCAACTCACAGTTTGTTTTTAGAATGCAAAAAAGAGCTCTAAGAATAATTTGTGGCCTTAAAAAGATGGAGTCCTGTAAATCCCATTTTACTGAACTTGGTGTTCCAAATGTTCCAAGTTTATTCTTTTATGAAACTATCTTGTTCACTAGGGACTACCTCCTGAAAACAGGCAAACTGTTACAGAACAAAAATGTACACAACTATAGTACCAGAGGGAAATCAAATATACATCAAAAATATCACAGAACAACCACCTATCAGAGGAGCATAATTAACATTGGTGTAATACTACACAATAAGACACCAGAGGAAATAAAAAATGCTACTCATCCAATATTTAAAGCTAAACTAAAGGCATTTCTAATAAAGCACTGTTTCTATTCTGTCAGAGAATTTCTGAATACGTAACAAAATTAATTGTAATAGGTACCTATTTTTAATTTGCCTACTATTTTGCTAATACTATGTATTATTGTAACTTATCTTGACCTGTCCAATATCAATTGTACAATTTGTGCTGTATGATAAAACTGGACCAATAAAAAATCAAATCAAATCAAAGCAGTCTTCTGTAAATGCTTCATTGTTATGTGACATCATAATTTGTGAACTCTGCTTACAGTCACCATTAACTTTCTGCTAGTATCTGTTCCTGATCGTGCAATGAATTCAGTATGGTATGCAATTAGTGCTTGATCACTTTCAATTCTCTCTTGTAAAAGACATTTAATAATTGTCTGCTATTGTATCACACCACAATAACCATATAAATCCATCCAGCTACAATTAAAGTGGTGCCAGTAGACAATATCAGAATTAGTTTTCTAGTTCTCCGTAGTTTGATAAGGACAGGATACAATCACAGGATACAATCATTTCTTCTGCACCAAAACATTTTATGGTTTGTTACTGAATATGTCTTGCATATATAGATAGTATCTATGTTTTTAAAACAAATATCAATAAGATTTCATTAGACTGTATCTTCTTCATAACTGAAGATAGAAACTTGGGGTGAATTTTAAAACTGACCATTCAGTTTACAAGGCTATATCTTCTACATGCATGCACGTACAGCCTTGGAGTACATTACATTTAAGGTCAAAAGTTACATTTATATGTTGTAAATGTTCAGAGTGCCCTCCATCAGACATACAACAAGCATCCAGACATTGTCTTACTTGTGTGAGCATGTTGCTGTGCAGCATCACAGTTTGCCGAATATTGTTTGAATGAAAAAAGCACATGATGAACTCTTTCACAACCCCCAGCATCACAGTTTACCCAAAATTGTTTGAAGGGAAAGTCATGTGATGGAGTCTTTCACAACACTCCTCCCCCAGAAAAAAGGCAACTCATTGGCACCAAATTAAACTTTTAGTTTTGATGCATTACTTAAAATGTATCCCAAATTTCTATTTTCGTTTTGAAGAAGATACAGTCTTGTGAAATCAAATGAGTCTACGCAAAATACCTTCATACAATAAGCACCTTGAACATGGACTATTGTAAAATACTTCTTGACATGGTTCTGATTATATATTTTACTTGTATTTGTCTTGTATTTGAGTTTGTCCAACACTGTCTCTGTAGAAAAGAGAATTTTCCCTAAAGGCCTTTCCCAGAGTGCCAAAATATACCTCCGTGCATCTTCTCCCAGCTTAACAAGACATGTTTTTCATACATGCTTGAAAGTTACTCTCTCTTGTATTTAACCCTTTAGTACTAGTGGGGTCAATATGACTACATAAGCACATTGGAAATATGCAGGGTGATTCAAAAAGCATACCACAACTTTGCAAATTGAGAACTCTACAAAGAAGAAAAGGAGAGCTACGTTCTTTCTGTCTTTGATTGAAGGAAGCTCTGAAGTTTCATTTGATTGCTCATTTGGTCACTAGGAGTGCTGTTGGCCACGTAACCTTCATTTCTGCTGTCAGTGCAAAGACAGTGTCTGCTCAACGAAAAGCTTTTTATGTTATCGAGTACAGCAGAAGTGAATCGACGACAGTTGTTAGCCTGGATTTAGAACCAAGTATGGTGTTCGACTTCCTGATAGGTGGTGTATCATATGTTGGTATAAACAATTTACAAAGAAAGGATGTTCATGTAAAGGGAAAAGTTCTGGACGCCAGTGCACGAGAGAAGAGAATGTTGGCCACATTCAGGAAGTATTTGCTCGCAGTCCAGAAAAATCAATCCACTAAGCTAGCAGAGAGCTGCAAATTCTGCATCCGACCACTTGGAGAGCCCAAAGGAATAGGTTAGTAATGAAACCTTATTATCTACAACTGGTTCAAGCTCTTTCTGAAGTCAATAGGGTGAAAAGAATCGAATTCTGCAAGTTGTCCTTGAGCAAATGGAAACAGATGACTGGTTCATTTCGAAGCTAGAGTTTAGCAGTGAAACAACATTTCACACAACAGAGAAAGTCAGTTGGCACTGTGTCTGTGTAAGGAGCACTGAGAATCTGTGAGAAACAATTCAGTATGAATGTGATTCACCTAGGGTTAATGTTTTCTGTGCCATTTCAACCAATAAAGTTTTTGATCCTTTTTTCTTTGAAGGTGTGACTGTAACTGGGCAAACCTTTCTGGAAATGTTACTGAACTGACTGTTCCCTCAACTTGAAGAAGCACATCAATTCGTATTTCTGCAGGATGGGCACCACCCCATTGGCCTTATCTGTCTGTGCCAATTTAAACAGAAGGTACCCATGGCACAGAGCACTTCATAACTGGCCTCCAAGAAGCCCCGACCTCAGCCCTTGTGATTTTTTTCTATGGGGATATGTTAAAGACATGGTGTTTTGACTACCTGTACCAGCTAACTTTGAGGAACTTAGAGAAGAAGTAACTTCAGCTATCCAAACTGTTACGCCGGGTTCATGTCGGCCGAGTCTCTGGAGGGGTTCACGTTGAACATTTATGAACTTATTTTCCATAGAAAAAAGCTTTGTTAAGTACTCTTCACATTGATTACTTACCCAAGGTTCCATAATGTTTCTTTGATTAAATACAGATTTTCAAAGTTGTGGTATTCTTTTTGAATCAACCTTTATATCTCCCTGGGTTTCAAAACTGTTACTTTCAAGGTATGGCTTTCTCTGTGTGAGTCAGTTGTATCCAATGATGTTTTGTACCTTTTTAGGCTTCCATACCTCAGTCGGTAAACAGAACCCTTGTAAGATCACTTTGTTGTCCATCTCTGTGTCTCTCTGTTAAGACCCTTTATTTCTCAGGAACAGGTAGAGGTATGAAGTTGAATTTTATTTCAAATACCAGGTTCTGCAATCCCTTGGAAGTGTAAAAAAATTGAAGCTTGTTAGTCAGTACAATCAAAAGATATGGGCATTTCCATGTTTTGATACATCACAAACTCACTTATTAAAACCTATAGGGCTAGATGAACAGAAAAATGTATACACTCTTTTTCAGGCCCTATCGAGATATCGATATTGTCATTCGATTTGAGTTATGAGTGTGTTGCAGTATGATCTTGGGCTCAACGGATGTTAGTACTTTCATCTCGGTATTGAGAAAACAAGATGGCTGGAGCATGCTTGACATTCGAGCAACAAAAATGTATTATGAAGTGGTTTTTCAAGTTTGATAATGCCGTTGAAGCACAACATCAATGGAGGCGGGAGTGTGAAACAGAACCGCCAACCTGTACAACAATTAAATGCATCTTTGACAAGTTTGAATTGCATGGAATGATTTGTGATATTCACAAAGGAAGCTCAGGAAAACAGCATACAGCTACAAGTTCTGCTTCGTCAGCTCTCGTGTTGGAAACGTTTGTTAATTCTCCACAGAAGTCTGCTACGCAGTGTGCACGTAAAGTGGGAGTTGGCAATAAAAGTGTACGAAGAATTCTGAAAGCTGCAAAGTGAAAAGTTTACATTCCATGATTACTGCATGCGATTAATGATGATGATCCTGATAGCTGTATGCAAGTTTGCGAATAGTATCAGCAAACGGTAATTGATGATGAACAATTTGTGATGAAGGTAGTGGGGAGTGACGAGGCACAATTTAAACTTAGTGGAACCATGAATCGGCATAACAGTGTGTACTGGGCACCGGAAAATTTGCATGTTTATGTGGATGAAGCGGACAATCTACCAGGGGTTCATGTGTGGTGTGGACTATCATCTAGGGGCTTAGTAGGACCCTTTTTCTTTGATGCTACTGTCACTGGAGATGTGTACCTGGAAATGTTATGCACAGCAATTTTGTCAGGTATACGTGCACTTTACGGAGATGATGAAGAGGTCTTCTCCCAACAGGATGGGGCACCACTACACTGCCACCTAGCTGTAAGAGCTTTCCTGGATGACAGTTTTCCGGGGCATTGGATTGAACAAAGAGGGCCCATTGAGTTCCCTCCATGTTCACCAGATCTAACACCTATGGACTTTTACTTGTGGGGAACTGTGGAAGGTAGCAAGCCACGCATGCTGGAGAAACTTCGGCAGGAGATTACAGCGACATAGGCAGCGATCTCCACTGTAACGTGGACTGACGTAGTTGCGGCGGCCTCTCGTCATTCTGTTATATGTATAGCTGCCAGTGGTGAACATTTTGAACATTTAAAGTAACCATGTGCTAAACTGAAGGTTGTACAACATGTGTGATCAATTATTAAATGTAAAATAAGTAATACTTTTTGTTCCTTAATGTGCATATACATTTTTCTGGCGGACGCTGTATGCGCTGCAGGCTTGGTAGTTAGCGGTAAAGCATGTGCCTGGGAACTGAGAGACCATGGGATCAAATCTTAAGACAGATTACGGATGAAAAATCTTCATTATAAAGACAGATTACGGATGAAAAATCTTCATTATATTGTAGCCTTTGGCTCTTAACCACATGAGGAGTTGACAGAAACAATATGTGGTTCAGGTTCCATATTCTGTATCTACACACATACTCCACAAGCCACTGTATGGTACGTGACCGAGGATACCGTGTACCACTACTAGTTATTTCCTGTCCTTTTCCACTCGCAGATAGAGTGAAGGGAAAATAGCTGTCCATATGCCACCATACGAACCCTAATTCTCCTATCTTTGTGGTCCTTCTGTGCATGTAGGTTGGCAGCAGTAGATACATTCTGCAGTCAACGTCAGATGCCGATTCTTTAAATCTTCTCAATAGTATTTCAGGAAAAGTACGTCATCTTCCCTCCAGGGATTCCCATTTGAGTTCCCAAAGCCAGTCACGTTAAACTGTAGGTCCCTTTTCCTGGGTTGGATAGTTGGGGTAAGTTAGGAACACGCAAGTCGGCGAAGTGGAGTCCAAATGAAAGACTCGCACCAGTACACTGAGCCAAACAAAATTATTATTATTATCATCATCATCATCATCTGTATACATAGTTTGTACAGAACCATCAGAGCATGAGTCCTACTATTTGTTCTTGTCCAGTTTTTATATTTACATTACTTTAAAATTTATTCTTAGTATTTGGCACTGAGTACCACTGGTGTCAATATGACTCCAGTTTAAATTATTTGTTTGTCTCTTGAATGTGACATTTATGAAAACTGAATGATGACTGCTACATTGAGCAGCTATAATTTATGTTGTTATATCAGTTCATTAAAAGATTGCCAATATAACCCACATAAATTACATGGGGTCTTTATGAGCCCCTGTGCTAGTCAGAAACAAAAAGTCCCAGTAGTACTAGTATTAATTTCTATTTATCTGTATTATTTATGGTCACCTCTTTGTACTGTCCCTGATGCTTTCCTACTGTGTTATAATGTGAACTCTGTTCTTTGATTCCACATTAGTTTCATGAAATGGTGCAGTATTGGCTCAATCATTATATTCATCTTGTCAATTCCATTATATCTTTTCCATGTTTTGTGTATTTTTACTGCAGTCATTCATTGTGTGTACATGTGCATACCATGTCAAATTTTCTCTTTAGCTCTGAAGTCTGAGAATATACTTTCAACTTGTTATTTTTGGTGTTGGTGGTTGCAGTTGTTAAGGCACACTGAGTGTTTCCAGGGAACACTCATAAGCAAATGATTGAATCACATCTTAAATAAAAACCCATTGGCAGTTTTCAGCATAATCTACTGATTGGACAATATGGTTACATAAATACATTGTAAATATTTGTGTAAATGTTGTTCTAGTAATGAAATTTCGAAGTGTGACATGGAACAATCTCTTACTTGGAACAAAGCAGTTGTATTCCCATAAGAATGAGTGTTATTAATTTTGGCATTGTTAGACGTCTTAGCAGTCTTGCTTTGCTATAAGCATAAATTAAGAGAACGTTGCAATCAGTATATAATACTTAAATATATAATTTATAATATATTAGTATGTTCTCTGCTTTATCATTTTTTTTTTTTTCTTTCAGATCACGGTTGGTGTGTGCCTCATGGCTTATGTATTGACAAAAGCTCGTCAAGAGTTAAGGAAAGCACTATATAGTACATCGTATAGTCAGGTGGCATGATTCTTGTTAGTTACCATTGACACACATGGTACATTACACCACAGCACTGAAATCAAATTTTTGAAAGACATAATCAGTATTGTTTTATATTTATTGATTTAGAACTGCTTTTTGCTTAGTTTTAATACAGAATGAATCAGTCAGTTCAATCTTTCTGTTGTATAATTTTCTATTTCTTTTTTATTTATTTTGGTATTAAATGTCACACTTTGGTTATTTATATGTAAACTATGGGGATATTGAAAAAGTATAGTTTTACATGAATTGCATGTGTATATATATATTCACAACTTCTGTGTTTTCACAGGAACTTGTTATAAACTGAATGCTGTTAAATCTGTACCTACTCATTGCACTACATGACGATTGGTCAGACACTGATGACATTTTTATTTTCAGTTAATGTTTCAGGCAGCTTGCTGATCGAAATATTTTAAGGGCTGTGATTGTGCCAAAGATAGGTCAGGTATTAATTACATCCAGGAAAACATTTTTTGTGTATGTTTACTTACACAAATACAAGTATTTACAAGAAGTCGTCTTATAAATCCTGTTATGTTGTCTTTTGTTATTGCAGCATAATTTTATGGATATATTAGGATGTGATAAAATCAGATTGATAAACACGTGTTACATATAAATGTTTGTTATAACTATAAAGGGAAATAAATTTGTAGACTCATAGGATGAGGTCAAAATGATTGTGCCATTTTTGTTTGTAGTTCAGTTTTTAGTGCTTTGTTTTTTCTACATATTTTGTCAAAACTTTGTCAAGTACAGAAATTGTAAAATCTACATCTTCTTTGGTGATGCACATCGGTGGTTTAATGCGGAATACCTGCGAACAATAAGATATGATTACAGCACTATTTGTGAAAGCATTTAATTACTTTGTGCCTTCAATAAATGAACATATTTATTGTTAATGGATTAATCTTTATTCCTTACGTTTCCTTGGGCACCTCCTTTCCCAATAATTATGCCGTGTTTCTTTATTTCTTCCCAAATATCTAAAATGCCAGATGCAGCCATTGGTTTCATTTGATTTTTGTCCTTTACCATTTCAACACCAATCATTAGACCTTTTCCCCGAACATCACCAATGCAGTCAAACTTGTCTCGTAGTTCAGAGAGTTTTGTGAGCATGTATGTTCCCACTATCTTGCAGTTTTCTTGTAACTTTTCTTCTTCAATAACCTTGGAAGAAAATCATTGGTATTTAAAGTGAATTTTCAAATAAGAGAATCATTTTAAAATTTTATAACTCTTAACACCATGTGAAGAAGTTAAGAACTAAGAAAAATTTTCATTTGTTTCATGGAAATAACACACCTCTTACATGTCATATACAGTACAAACAAAACAATATTTACTGGCAGTCAGAAACGTACTGTCTTTTTATTACCAGTATCAAAAAGTACTTTTACACAATCTGAAATGTGATATATTTATGGCTATGATCTGGACATTCCTTATCCTAGATATTATAGCTTAGTTAACTCCTAGAACTACCCTCTAATTGGTCTATGAACGGACTCTAAATTGTGTAGCACTGAACTAAGACAGCCCTTGTCTTTGACATGTTATTGTGCCAGATGTGTTGCAGAATGTCTCTCGGAATGCATGTCATGGTTTTTAAGTTCTTTCAAATCAACCCATTTTGTTGGTTTCAGTTCATATTCAAACATCAAGACAGTTGATTGCTACTTAAATTCTGGCTCATATGAAAATACCCAAGTTTGTGTCTCCTGTTTAAGATGTGTACAGATTTCTCTTTTCCTCAGACACGTTTTTCTAATATTGCCTTAAACCATAAAAAATAATCTGATAAAAACCTACATGTGAAATTTCCTTTTTTTTTTTTTTTTTTTTTTTTTTTTTCCCCACAGCACTATTTCTCTAAATGCTCAGTACAAACAAGCTACTTGGCCAATTTCTAAGCTGCCATTGTTTTAAAAATAGCAGACAACAGATTCTAAAACAATAGCAGTGTAATATCTCAACTGCATCACCTATAAGTTGGTTGTTTAAAATTAAAAGATTACCTTTTTAAATCTAATGTGGCAAATGAAGATTTGTTGCAGGACTGGGAATCAAATCTGGATTTACTGCATTTCATCTGCAATTGCCTTAACAATTCCATGAGATTTGGAATTGCAGCCAGTTAATGTCAACTCTTGCAAAAGTATTTCAACTGACAACCTCAATATGGCTATGTCATTATCAGCCAAAATATGGCAGGATGTCAACATCATCCAGTTGCAGTCTTGAAACCTCATGGAATACTCATTTTGCCAGATAAACTTTAAGAATCACAACAGTGATTTCTCATCTCAACAGTACCATTTAGTGGCTGTTTTTTTTTAAAAATACTTCAAATTCGACCATTGTATATAACAGCATCATCTGTGAACAATTTCACGGAGTGTCTAATACTATCCATTACGTAAAATACTGAAGCACCCAGACGACAAGGCTGGACATCAATGTAATCTTGTACACATACACACTATTGGCAGGTATGTAAATGATTAAAGTAGCAATTTTCCCTGACTGGTTGAACAGCCATTAGAGTGCACTAGTGTTGGTGTTTAGTGTTGTTATCAGGACAGGTAGGATATACCGTATTTACTCGAATCCAAGCCGCACTTTTTTCCGGTTTTTGTACTCCAAAAAACCGCCTGCGGCTTAGAATCGAGTGTAAAGCAAGCGGGAGTTCTGAAAAATGTTGGTGGGTGCCGCCACAACTAACTTCTGCCATCGAATATATGTAGCGCCACACAGGCATGCTTTGTAGGCACAAAGATAAATACTGGCACCAAAATCTCTGCGTCAGTAAATAAATTTAAAAAAAAGTGGAAGACGAGCCTTTTTCCTCCGCCCAGAGTTTCGACCACTGCATTTTGGTACATTATCCAACGAAGTAATACAAATTCTGTATTGTTGATCTTCGAATGTAGCAGCATTTCAATGTACTACGAAAATCCGACTGGCAAGACTGTTTGGGAAGTTTGTCAATATGGCCAACTCTACGTTCTGAATTTTTTCCTACCTGTGAGAAGAGATGGTTGCTAATAGGAGCTTTTATGAATTGTGAATCACATGTAGTATTCTCTTCGCCATAAGATTAATACGAATATAAACATTTTGCCATGTATTGTTTTGTGTTTGCTACTATCTCATTTAAATCCTGTCTGCCTAATAAACTACGAAACTAGAGTGAGACAACAGCAAACGCGGAAGAATATACATATCATGTCATGTTTATATTCGTATTATTCGTATGCCTGATAGTGACACAGTCAGAAATGAAGCACGGCAACTGACTAGATTTTTAAATCTAAGATGACTAATTTCTGTGCAGAATGTAATGAACTAAAGAGGCACCTGCAAAGATTTTCAAACGGAGAAAAATTTTTGCTAAAATTTCGTTCAGAACATCATCTATCATACGCAGTCTATTATTTGGTTCTTGTTGATCATTATCAAAGAAAGCAGTAGTGTAAGTAACAACAAATGTTTCGCTAATGAAACGATTCCTCTCTATTTTTTATTTATAAGCGGCGGTAGCGCGCACAAAAGCAAGCCACGCCGCGAGCGGCGACAGGCCGTAAACACGCACTATCAGAATGCGACAAACAATGCATGACACAGTACAGTAATGCATTTTCAGCTTAGAGTGACGTAAACACCTATAACAAAGAGAACGGCACTTATCAGATCAAAGAAAAATAAGCAATCAATTCAAACCAGACGAAGCACGTGAAAAAGGAAGGATATCCGTATAAATACGGACGGAGCGCGTGACGCGTAGCAATGGCTACCTGGTAAACCGTAACTGCTAAGTTTACGACTCGAACCAAACTACTGTAGCTGTATCGTCACTCATTCGACCTAAATTGTGTCTCATATTACAATTAGACGAACTTTGTTTCGATTTGGAGGTGCGACCTAAAACTTTTCTCTCCCCTTGAATTTCGAGTCTCAAATTTCAGGTGCGGCTCAGATTCGGGAAAATTTTTTTTCCTTGATTTCGAGTCTCATTTTTCAGGTGCGGCTTAGATTCGAGTGCAGCTTAGATTCGAGTAAATACGGTATAAGGGGAGTGATGAATGAACACTGTTGATACCACGTACTCATGTGAAACAGTGCTATCAGAACCTGACAGAGTTTCATTGTGGGTCTCGATTTGGCCAGTTGGTCAAATCGTGCAGTATCCAAATTTGTGGGGCATTCAGGTGTGGCAGTGGCCCACAGTTGGACTGCACGGGAAGGTATGGGCAACCATACTTGTCATCAAGGTTTCACTCAAATACATCGTACCACCACAAAGGTGTATCACCATATTGTGCACCAAGCACATTGCTACACCTTCACATCTGTGCATGCCATTCTAGAACAGGTAGTGGATTCCCTGAAACGTTCTGTGTCATCCTGCACTATTGATTGGACACCACCAGCAGTCAGACTTGGGAATTACTATCCCATGTGTAGGCTGCCATTAACACCATAATACTAATGGTTGTGTTTCAAGTGTTGCTGTGACAAGGAAGCATGGATTCCTGATAAATAGGGGTCATGTTGTGTTTAGAAATGAACAGCAGTTAGGCACTGCCTTGGGTGGCCATCACTGGTGAGCATTATATAGAGGTACAGTGGTAAGCCATTGGATATGACTTAAGGTCATGGCTGATAAGTTATGAGAAGTCTGACAGCAATATGGTAATCATGTCCCCTCCTGTGTTACCTCTTGTGTGACTCTTAACTTGGTACTGTCTTTCACAGGACATTCTCATCCATATGTGGCACATGTCTCTACAAACTGAAGTACTCCCATGGCCGGCAAGACCCCTACATTTGCCCCTGATAGAAAATATGTGGGGCTAACTCGGTCATCAACTCTGTGCCAGGCCAGTATCCAGGATATCAAGGACTAGTTACAACAGTTGTGGGCCAACTTTCCATATGGGAGGAGGCACGACGGCTTTGCGGTACCCTTCCCAATTGAGTCAGTGCATATAACCAGGCCACAGAGGGTTCAACAGCAGACTAATAAGTGGGTGCATCCTACCAAGTTATTTGTAAATTTGACTCAATATTGTAATAACTGAAATAACATTGCACGTGCTCTCTCAACCTGTGAAGTTTCATCTTGCTTCCTCCTCCCCTTCTGGATGCTTCACATTTTTGATCAGGCAGCATATATTGTATACGGTAGTGGTCCTATAACACTCCTTCCAAAGTTACTTTTACACCCACTGATTTTGTCCCACATACCGTGTATTTCGAGTTGTGTCTGCTATCTGGCTCCAATCAGAAATGATCCAATACTCAGTGAGTTCATACTTTTCTCACTAAACAACAGTGGGGATCTGCATACAGTGCCTGCCTTGAGGTGAGGATTTTGGCAGCAACCTGAGGACCAATGTCTATGGTGCTCTGGATATTATGAATAAACAGAGTTTCACAAGATCTCAGTTTGTTGTAATTTGTGTTGTTTTGTTGTAATTTGTGTTGTTTCATACAGAGGAGATTTCTGTTCCCCAAGTAGGTTATTAAGTGCAAGCATAGAACATGTCGCACCCTCCTGCAACAGATTGATGGTAATGATGTAGAGGTGTAATTATGTGCATCTGTCCCATGACCCTTTTTGAAAATGGCTACAACCTGCGATTTTTCTCAATCAGTAAGCTTCGTTGCTCCGTAAGCTTCATTGCTCCGTAAGCTTCGTTGCTCTGGTGGCCTACAATAATCTGCTGCTAGAAGGAAAGCAGTTTCTTTCACATAATCTGTACTGACACATTCAGGTACTTCATTAGGTCTTGATAAATTCCCACTACTTAGTGATTTTTAACTGATTTTTTTATTCCAGTGTCATCTGCCTCAATATCTGTCCTTCCAGCATTTGTACAATGATTGTAGCAAGGAACTGTGTTATGGTCTTCTGAAGTGAAACGATTTTGGAAGATGCAGTTCAGTATTTTGACTATCTGACCATCATCCTCCATTTCGATCACTGATAATATAAACAGATTATGTTGATCCATTTACTGACTTTACCCAAGACAACAACTACCTAGGAAGTTTAGCCAACCAGCTGAATATATGTTACTTTTCAATTCACTGAATGCTTTCCACATTGCTCTTCTTGTCCTCATTTTGGCTCTGTTCAGCTTTTGTTTGTAAATGAGGCTTTGATTTCATTTGAACCTGTGGTGAAGTCCCCTCTGCTTTTGCAGAAACTTTCACCATATGGTCTATCCGGATTTTTCTTCCAGACACTAGCTTCCCAGAACTCTGCGGGTAGGTACAGTAATGACATGTCATTACTCATCACCCAACTGGCTACAATTTACATTAATTTCTTCGGTCACAGAATTTCTTCTGTGACAATCCCTTTCTTCATTCCCTTTAGTTTTCTATATCTTTTATTTTCTGAACTGTCTATTTTTCCCCTCTCCCACTTCTACCACATACAATGCAATTGGGTTTCCATTCTTATTAAATCTTGTATGACGTTTTGTCAGTAATCTCTGTCTTGTTTATTATCCTATCTTCCACCTATAAGCACTGAGATTTTCAAATCTCGTTCGGTGCAGTCCCCAACAGTCAGTCTTTCCTTCTTATACTGTCCTGTAAGAGTCCCCTGACTCAGGGTTCTAGTCGACTTTTTCAAACTCGCACTAAACCTCGCCAGTCCACCTTCTTCGTGTCTCTTCTTTTCCCTTCAACCTTTCTGCCAGGAAAAGGAACCACTGGCTCCACAAGTGTGCAAATTTTGTTAAACTTGTGTGTGTTTTCTCCTGTTGCCATTTGGTGGGTAGATTTTTTTATCTATCCAGTTACATTATATTTTAAAAATTGAAAATTTATTATTTTCATTGCTATAATAATCTCATTAGATATTTTGCGTTCTTTATAGCAATAAACATACCAGCATCATTGGTGGCTAGCCTATGCTTGCAGTATACAAGGGTTGGAACTCTAATAGTGGCAGCCGCGTATTTACAGCTTGTACAAAATAAATAAGTGTTTCAAAGTTTTACTGACCTTCAAAGTAGTCACCAGCATTGTGTATAACCCGTTACCAGTGATGTGGAAGTCGTAGGATACTCTTAGCAGTGCCAGTTGTGTTGACAGTTCGAGCCGTGCGGTCTGTTGCCCGACAAATTTGTAGCAGTTCTGAAGCAAATGCCGTGAAGTGTTTCCTTCAGTTTAGAAATCGAGTTGGACTCACGAGGCCTTAAGTCAGTGGTGCGCAGTAGGTGGCATAGCACTTAGCAAGCCCATTAGTGAAACAAATCAGTAACAGCTTGCACTGTACATGCTTGAGCATTGTCCTGCAAAATGATGGTCAGGTCCTGCAGAAAGTGTCATCACTTCTGTCTCTAAGCTGGTCGTAGGTTGTGTTCCAGAGACAGAAGTGATAACACTTTCTGCAGGACCTGCCCGTCATTTTGCAGGACAATGCTCAAGCACGTACAGTGCAAGCTGTTACTGATTTGTTTGACTGATGGGGCTGCTAAGTGCTATACCACCTACTGCGCACCCCTGACTTAAGGCCTCGTGAGTCCAACTCAATTTCTAAACTGAAGGAAACACTTCACGGCATTTGCTTCAGAACTGCTACAAATTTGTTGGGCAATAGACTGCACCACTCGAACTGTCAACTTTGAAACACACATCTATTTTGTACGAGCTGTAAATAAGTAGTTGCCACTATTTAAGTTCCAACCCTTCTGTATCCCAGCCTGAGTTGAAGATTCTGCTGCTATTCGCTTTCAGCTTCAGCCTGCTTTACGTTCCTTATACAGTGTGGGCATTATTACTTTTGACTTACTGGGACCTTACAGTCTGATCTGCAGTAATGGTAATTCTCCTCTGTGGTTAATGTGGCTGATCTACTCCTTTCTCCAATTATATAAGTCTATTTGTCATTGACCCTATGGAACCATTCCTTTAATGACTATTTAAAAAAATGCATAACCCATAGGCTCTGTTTGACAAGGAGGTTAGGAGAGCAATAGAAAGTGATAGTGCATGGCGTGGGAAGGATACTAGGGAGAGATTATCTCATTTCAGGACTTGACTTGAAAAGAGTCTAGGTGACAGAAGATTTAGGATCACTTTGCAAAGATTTCACTAAGGAAGACACTGTGGTTATAGTGGGTGGGGCAGGTAACAGTATTGACAAAGATCCTGGGTACAGTATAGAGTGTGACCTGGCAAAGATTGCATCAGCATCGAAGCATATTAGTGTTGAGTTTGTATCTGCCTTGGGAGCCATGACCGACCTCATTTGAACTCTTCTGTCAAGAGAGTTAATTTGGAGCTGGAACGGCTGCTTATGTCGGATGCAGGGTCGCACATTGGTGTGGTTCCTGTTGATTCTCTCAATAGGTGGGATTATACTAGGCACGGCCTTCACCTTAACAGGAAGGGGAAGGGTAAATTGGCTGGGAAAATGCAGGAAAGTTAAAGGGGGAGGCACTGTCATGAGTGGTAAAATACCATATAACCAAAGGGTTCACAAAAGACCCTTTTTTAGGGTAGGGAGGACCGAAAGAAACCAAATTTTAAGAGAGGTTAGAACTGAGACAAACCTTCAGTTTGAGAAAGAAACTAAAAAACATAATTCTAGCTTATTACATCAGCATAAACAGCTATTGGTTAAGAATTTTCAACAGTCAGCAGATATTTTAACTCTACCCAATTTTAACTCAGTCAATGTGAAATGTCAGCTATCTTTATTGCATCAAAATATTAGAGGACTGAGAAATAAAATTAATGAATTAACTATCTGCATAGATGAATTAGAGTCTTCAAACCCAGCTGACATAATCTGCCTCTCTGAACATCATGTGACCACTGGTATAGAACTTTTAAGTGTTACAGGGATTAGCTTAGCATCTCACTTTTGTAGAACAAAAATGGAGAAAGGAGGAGTTGCCACATTCATCAGGAACTGTCATAAATTTAAGAACAGACATTCATAAATTTTGCCTAGAACAGCATATGGAAGCATGTGCAACAGATGTAGAATTTCACAAAAATTCCTTCATAATATAAGTGTATTTCGAGCACCTGCAGGTAACTTTAATCTGTTTGTAAACCACCTTGAAGCTGTACTGGCCCATTTAACAACCAAAAACAAAGAAATAGTGGTTGCTGGTGATTTCAATGTAGATTTCCTTAAAGACTCTCCCAATAAGAACTTATTTGAGTTAGTAGCACTATCATTCAACTTAATTCCCACTGTAAAGTTCCCCACTAGGGTAGCCAATTGCTCACAAACAGCCATTGATAATATCTTTATAGAAAAGTCCAATGAACAAAATTATATTACAAAACAAATAATCAATGGCCTCTCAGACCATGACATGCAGTTCCTTCTGTTAAATGTTAATACTGAACAGGATATAAAATCTGTTAAATCTGAGCTCATGAGGGTAAACAATAAGCCAAAAATTGATTATTTTAGGACACTCCTCAGAGACATTCACTGGACTGATGTTTACAGTGCTCATGGCATGAATGAAAAATATAACACTTTTGCTAATAAAGTGCTTACCTTATTCGAACGTATTGTTTTCCCCCAAAACTTACCAAGGTTAGAGCAAAGTCTACAAAGAAGCCATGGATTACTCAAGGAAGAGGGGTGTCTTGTAAAACAAAAAGAAAACTGTATCTGTCAATCCAAAACAGTTCTGATGTTGATGCTACAGCACATTACAAGAAATACTGCAAAATATTAAAGACTGTAATACGGACATCAAAGCAAATATATTACAAGGAAAAGACAGTCATATCAGATAGCAAAATAAAGACAATATGGGATATAGTGAAGGAGGAGACAGGTAGAACCAGACATGAAGAGGGACAATAACATTAAGAGTAAATGATACATTGGTGACAGATGTGTATAGCATTGCAGAACTTTTTAACAAAACATTTTATAACTGTTACTGAAAAGATGGGGTTGTCAGGTTCAGTAGATGCAGCTATGGAATACCTCAGATTAGACATTTCAAGTAACTTCCATAATATGAATTTGACCCTCACTACCCCAGCAGAAATAATGTCCACCATAAAATCTTTAAAATCAAAAACATCTAGGGGTATGATGAAATATCAACAAAGTTAATTAAAGAATGTGATTCTGAGCTAAGTAACATATTAAGCTATCTGTGTAACCAGTCATTTATCAGTGGAATATTTCCTGAATGGTTGAAATATGCTGAAGTTAAGCCACTACTTAAGAAGGGAGATAAAGAAATATCATCAAATTTCCTTCGAATTTCACTGTTCCCAGCATTCTCAAAAATTTTAGAAAAAGTAATGTACAATCGGTTTTATAACCATCTTACCACAAATAACATACTGTCAAAGTCACAGTTTGGATTTCTAAAGGGTTCTGATATTGAGAAGGCTATCAACACTTACAGTGAAAATGTGCTTAATTATTAGACAAAAAATTGCAGGCAACTGGTATATTTTGTGATCTGTCAAAGGCATTTGTGTAAATCACAATATCCTTTTAAATAAATTAGAATATTACAGCGTAACAGGAAATGCTGCAAAATGGTTCAAATCTTATATCTCTGGCAGGAAACAAAGGGTGTTATTAGGAAAGAGACGTGTATCAAGCTATCAGGCATCATCTACCTGGGAACTAATTACATGTGGGGTCCCACAAGGTTCCAGTTTGTGCCCCTTACTTTTTCTTGTGTATATCAATGACCTTTCATCAGTAACATTACCAGATGTAAAGTTCATTTTGTTTGCCGATGATACAAACGTTGCAATAAATAGCAAATCAAGTGTAGTCTCAGAAAGATCAGCTAATAAAATATTTGTGGACATTAATCACTGCTTCCTAGCCAATTCTTTGTCACTAAACTTTGAAAAAACATACTACATGCAGTTCAGAACTTGTAAGGGGTATCCCACGAGTATATGCCTAACATACGATGACAAGCAGATAGAAGAAGTGGACAGTGTTAAATTCTTGGAATTACAGCTTGATAATAAATTCACCTGGGAGGAGCACACCACAGAACTGCTGAAGCATCTTAACAAATCTCTATTTGCAATGCGAATTGTGTCAGACATAGGAGATATAAAAATGAAAAAGCTGGCATAATATCCTTACTTTCATTCCATAATGTCATATGGGATTATTTTTTGGGGTAATTCATCAAGCCAAGCTAAAGTTTTCCGGGCACAAAAACTTGCAGTAAGAGTTATATGTGGTGTGAACTCAAGAACATCCTGCAGAAGCCTGTTTAGGGAACTAGGGATACTATCTACTGCTTCCCAATATATTTATTTCTTAGTGAAATTTGTCATTAAAAATATATCACTTTTTCAAACCAACAGCTCAATTCATGGAATCAATACTAGAAATAAGAATAATCTTCACAAGGATTTAAAGTCACTTAGTCTTGTACAAAAAAGTGTGCATTATACAGGAACACACATTTTCAATAACTTGCCAGCAGCCATAAAAAGCTTAACAACCAAGCAGTAATGTGTTCATTGTAAATATGTGTGTGTGTGTGTGTGTGTGTGTGTGTGTGTGTGTGTGTGTGCGCGCGCGCGCAAGTACAATCTAACGTCTGCACCATTTCTGTGCAGTAATGTGTTCATTGTAAATAAGTATTATAGTAGTTGTATTACACGTTTATTACCTTGTAAATAAATAAAAAAACTTTTTTATTTTAAATTCAGTGCATTAGTATTTGTAAAATGACTCTTTCATATAGTGTTCATTAAAAAATGACGATCATTCCACTTGGGACCCGTGGAATGGTACATTAGCTTATTTGTTTTAGTTGTAAATATTTGTCATGTATTGTTGTTTTTCTGACATGTTCTACATCCTGGAGGACCTCCTCACTACGGATCAATTGGAATGAAAGTAAATCTAATCTAATCTAAACTAATCTAGTAAAGTAATGTACTTATGCATTCGGCGCCTTTTCAAATTTGAATGCTGGAAGGGAACGTCCTCTCATTCACTACACGCCACAGAGAATCCTATAACACCCCATTTACAGAGTGGGAGCTCCTCAGTGCCCTTGTACATTGCCCCGACATAGCTCCTGGGCCTGATCTGATCCACAACCAGATGATTAAACATTTCTCATCTGACTACAAGCGACATCTCCTCGTCATCTTCAACTGGATGTGGTGCGATGGCGTCTTTCCATCGCAATGGCAGGAGAGCACCATCATTCCGGTGCTCAAACCCCATAAAAACCCGTTTGATGTGGATAGCTATCGGCCCATCAGCCTCACCAATGTTCTTTGTAAGCTGCTGGAATGTATGGTATGTCAGCGGTTGGGTTTGGTCCTGGAGTCACGTGGCCTACTGGCTCCATGTCAGAGTGGCTTCCGCCAGGGTCGCTCTACCACTGATAATCTTGTGTCCCTCGAGTCTGCCATCTTTACAGCCTTTTCCAGATGGCAACACCTGGTAGCTGTCTTTTTTGGCTTACGTAAAGCATATGACACGAACTGGCGACATCATATCCTTGCCCGCTCCCGATTTTTATCCGAAACTTCCTGTCACTTCGTACTTTCCATGTCCAAGTTGGTGCCTCCCATAGTTACATCCATATCTAGGAGAATGGAGTCCCGCAGGGCTCTGTATTGAGTGTCTCTCTATTTTTAGTGGCCATTAATGGTCTAGCAGGAGCTGTCGGGCCCTCCGTCTCACCTTCTCTGTATGTAGATGACTTCCGCATTTTGTACTGCAGCTCCAGTACTGGTGTTGCTGAGCGTCGCCTACAGGGAGCCATCCACAAGGCGCAGTCATGGGCTCTAGCCCACAGCCTCCAGTTTTCAGCCACAATGTCGTGTGTCATGCACTTCTGTTGGCATTGTACCATTCATCCGGACCCAGAACTTTACCTTCATGATGATCCACTCACTGTAGTGGAGACATATTGATTCTTAGGACTGGTTTTCGACACTTGATTGACTTGGCTTCCTCACCTTCGTCAGCTTAAGCAGAAGTGCTGGCAGCACCTCAACGCACTCCGTTGCCTGAGCAACACCAATTGGGGTGCAGATCACTCGATGCTTCTGCAGCTCTACAGAGCCCTTGGCAATCCCGAATTGACTACGGGAGTGTGGTTTATGGTTCAGCAGCACCCTCAGCATTGCATTTACTTGACCATGTGCACCACTGCGGGGTTCGACTAGTGACAGGAGTTTTTAGTACGAGTTCGGCGACCAGCGTACTGGTGAAGGCTGGGGTCCCTACATTGCAGATCAGACATGCACATCTGCTCTCCAGTTCACACATTCGTAGTTCTCCTGAGCATCTGAAGTACCATCTCCTTTTCCCGTCCACGGCAGTCCATCTCCCGAAACGGTGGCCCAGGTCAGGGCTAACGATTGCGGTTTGTGTGCGGTCCCTTCTCTCCAAACTGAAGTCCTTCCCTTTACCACCTCTACTTGCGGTCCATTCACATATGCCTCTGTGGTGTACACCTCGGCTGCAGCTTCATCTGGACTTGTCACATGGCCCTAAGGACTATGTTAACCCTGTGTCTCTCCACTGTCACTTCCTCTCGATTCTTGACGTGTTCTGGGGCTCTGAAGTGGTTTACACTGATGGCTCAATGGCTGATGGTTGCATAGGCTTTGCCTACGTTCATGGCGGCCATATTGAACAGCATTCCTTACCCGATGGCTGTACTGTATTCATTGCAGAGCTGGTGGCCATTTCTCATGCACTTCAGTATATCCCTTCATGCCCTGAGGAATCCTTTCTTCTGTGTACTGACTCCTTGTGCAGCCTGAAAACTATGAACTAGTGCTACCCTCATCATCCTTTGGTAGAGTCCATCCAGGAGTCCATCTATGCCCTGGAACGGTCCAGTTGTTCAGTGGTGTTCACATGGACCCGAAATCACGTCGGAATCCCAGGAAATGAACTTGCTGACACGCTGGCCAAACAGGCTTCATGGAAACCACTTCTGGAGATGGGCATCCCTGCAGCTGACCTGCATTCATTATTACGCTGCAAGGTTTTTCAGCTTTGGGATACGGAATGGCAAAATATCAGTACGAACAACAAACTAAGAGCCATTAAGGGGGCCACGAATGTGTGGAAGTCCTCAATGAGGGCCCCTTGCAGGGACTCCATGGTTCTCTGCTGGCTCCACATTGGCCATGCCTGGGCAGTCCATGATTACCTCCTGCACTGTGAAGACCTACCTCAGTGTCGGTACGGCACCCAGTTGACAGTGGCCCATATTCTTCTGCTCCATCCTTCTTTGGCTGCCTTGCAACTTCATCTTCGGATGCCAGACTTGTTATCATTGATTTTAGCAGACAAAGCCTCATCAGCTGATTTGGTTTTACATATCATCCATGAGGGTGGGTTTTATCATTGATCTGAGTTTTAGCGCACGTCCTTTGTCCCTCCGTGTCCTACACCGTAGTGCTTTTAGGGAGGAGGTTTTAGTGTGTTGCAGGGTGGCTGGCTTTTCCTTTTTATTTTCGTGGTCAGCCAGCCAATGTAATCTGCTTCCTCGTTTTACTCTCTTCTAATTGTTTCTTGCATCTCTCTGTTGTTTTCTTGTCCTCTTTTGTTCCTTTTAGTGTCCGTTGCCTTTCCTTTGTTCTTGTGGTCTTTCCTTTCTTTCCGTTTTGTGTTATATGTCTTGTCTGTTTTATTTTCACACTTGTAGCATTGTTTTATTAGGAACAAGGGGCTGATGACCTCGTAATTTGGTCCCTTTCCCCCTCTTTTATACCAAACAACCAAATCTGAATGGCAAGTAGTGCATCAAAATTTCCCATCAGGAGCTGTATTTGTTGAAAGGTGAGAGGAGGAGATTAGGCGAGAGCTTTGTTTGTGGACACAATCTATGGGATAGTTGAGCGAGAAGTTTTTATATAGATGTTGAGAAATTTGGTGGTGGAGTCGATACATCTGCCATGGATTCATAGGCTGTAGGAAAGGGAGTGTTTGGTGTGGAACAGGTGACAGTTGTCAAAGTGTAGCTGTTGTTTATTGATTGGTTCTGTATGGAATGAGCTTTGGATTTGAGCTTCAATGAGATGGAGGTCAACTTCAAGGAAGAAGAATTCGGCTTTGGCAAAGGTGCTAGTGAACTTGAGTTGTAAAAAGGAGTTAACCTGTTACAAGAAATGGAAGAGTTCCATGTCACTATGAGTCCAGACAAACAAGATGTGGGATGGGGATGGATATGAGATGTTCCAGGAAATGGTTGGTACCTCCTACATTGACAGGAGGCTCTGCATGAAATGTTAAAGGTGCAAGTAGTAGGAGCTTTGATGCCTGCTACAATGTGACAGTTGGAATGGTTGTTCATATGTATTTTGAGAATGTGTGGTTGCACTTGTCAAAATTGGTAAAGAGTTCATTGGAGGCAGTTGAGTGTCCTTGTGTAAGAGAGAGAGAGAGAGAGAGAGAGAGAGAGAGAGAGAGAGAGAGAGAGTGTGTGTGTGTGTGTGTGTGTTGGGGGAGGGGGGGAATTATTTCTTTCTGAGAGTTCCAAAAGCTAACAGCACAGTTTTTTATATACTTTCATATGTGTCTATCTGTGTTACTTAGTCCCACCTCCTGAAGCTAATTGCTGGCCAACGATTCTGATTTTTTGTAAAAATTCAATCAGTTTTATAAATGAAAAACACAATATTATGAATGTTCTACAGGCTTAATTTATTTGTTTAACCATGTTTAGCCCTACAAGGAGATCGTCTGAGAAGTTACTATGTTTGTACACAACATTGAAATAGAAGTTACTCTTCTAGACGGAAGCTCGGACACGTGCTAAATGCCATCTTTGGCAGTGCAGCAATAATAGCTGGCCACAAAAGATCAGATTTTAGCAGCTAGTGGCTAATGTTGCTGTCTCTGGATCAATGGGGTCCGGGATTCAGTTCCCAGCCGGATTGGGGATTTTCTCTGCCCGGGGACTTGGTGTTTGTGTTGTCCTCTTCATTTCATCATTATCATTATCATCGTCATCATCATTCATGACAGTGGGTAGATTGGAATGAGTAAAAATTTGACTGTGTAAAAATGCGGACTTTGTACGGGCACTGATGACCGCGCAGTTGAGTGTCCCACAAACCGATCATCATAATCATCATCATAATCATGGATATTTCTATTGGATTTGTGAAAATCACCAGTCCCTGCTTGTGCATTAGTGAATATATAATCTTCTGACTGGTACCTGCAGTTTCCGGACATGGCAATCTGGCTTCTCAGCAGGTACACAGACACGGGGAATTTCCACAATGGGCCTCATTTAGGAAGTCCGTGAGTTTTCAGCAAGCCAGTGGCTGAATTGTTGCTCCGGCAGACTGTGTAGGCTTCTTGAAAGAAGCATAAAAGGGGGTATAGGGGATGAGTGGTATAAACTGACACTATAGTAAGTGCCAATAAAACGTTGCTTGTAGTATGTTCATTGTTTTAGGCTGTTACCTGTAACTGTATTATGTCCATTACTTTACAGTTATTATGAATTACTGTACTTAACAAAGGTTCAAGAATGCCCTTTCACTAGCATGCCCTTAGATTCTAAATCAGATCTATATATCTGGAATGTTGCCTTTCAGCAATCCATTTTTTTACAAACTGCCCAAAACTGCCACAATTTTCTTCCTAGCATTGTACATACTTCCTCTTGATAATATAAACTACTTTCAAAGTGTGAAATGTCTTACAATCAAATAATGTCTCAAAAACTCCATAATGTATGATGTACTTTTTGGTCGAGACGTACTTGTGTCTCCTGAAATCTGTCGCCCATGGTTTCTGGCCTGTCAAGCAAGCAACACAGTCCTGGCTAAAAATCTGCCAATTTGCCCCCACACATAAATGGACCTGGTCTGTGGGCAGCTCGGAAAGACTAGACCTGACAGGCATGGCCCATGCATCAGTGGGAAATGACAGGTCTCAGATGGGTGGGCTAGGCTCATGATGAGAGATACCCATGGAACTGGATAGTGGATTAGGCTCATCACAGAAATCTGTGCATGCATGGACAGCTAATGCAATTAAAAAGGTAACTCATTGGACAGTAAATAAATATAAAGGAAGCAAACCAGGAAAAGCATTAACACTAAACTTAAAAACAGTGGCTATATAACAATTTAAGTTAATGAGCCAAATATTTTTTTTTTAATTTTACAAGAGTGCTAAAAAATTACTTGAAAAGGTAATATATATGTAAAATGATACATAAACAGAGTAAACGATAGGACTGACAATCATAACAATAGAATATATTTAGTAAATGGCCAATCATAATAAATAAATACAGGAAAATGAAGGAATAGACAGGTGGGAAGCATTTGGAAAGCAGTGAGAATTAAAAAGTTTAAAAGAAGGGAAGTATTAAACTGCATTTGGTCATTTAATTTTAAATCAGGACTGTTGTTGATTTCCCAGGCTTATAACAGGTTGAGCCTTACGCTTTTGTTGGCTGAGTGGAGGGCATGGGACCGTAACATAGTTGAGACCTTCACTCAGTACGTGTTCAGCAAATGTGGAGTCATTGTGCTGCAACCTCCACCTGCATTTGTGTTCAGCCAACCTAGCTGCTGTGTCTCTGCCTGACTGACCAACACAAAACTTATCACAATCGGGCAAGTAATTTTGTATACTCCACTGATCACCAGTAATTAGGTCTTTTGTCTGCTTATGAAAATACACTGTGCTGTGGTATCCTCATGTAGCAGAAAATCCTATTGTTAAAGCAAAAACAAACATGATTTATGGGACATAGTACATTATAGAGCAGCACATAAGATACAGGTTGTGCATAGTACAGAACCCATTGACTGGACAACAGTAATACAGCGTAAAGAATAGGCCGAGCACTCATTTGTGATCACTTAAATAATGTTGTTTCTTTGGCGGCTCATCAGAGAGTGCGAGGGGGCCGACCCAGGTGGCCCCCCTAAGTGGACCTGTGAACTGTATGGACACACACGCTCTGGAATTGCGTATGCCATGAGTGAAGTTACATCACTCCCCTCCACTATGGAGTGGGAAAACCATATCTATACACACATACATAAAAAACAGTAGGTACCAAAACATGCATGGTACAGAAAAAAACACTGGTACCAAAAAAGCACTCATACTAAAAAGCACTGGTACCGAAAAGCACTGATACTGCAAAAAAAAAAAAAAAAAAAAAAAAAAGCACTGATATCACAAGTAACTGAGATTATGAGTCACATAAAACACTACTGACTGTGCTGACAACCATTTCATCACCCGAGGATGGCTGCTGCTGCAGCGTGTGGCAGACAGGCACTGGTGAACCATTGCGGAAGTGATGAGGGGACAGGTTGGGCTGACCGGAGTGGCCGTGCGGTTCTAGGCACTACAGTCTGGAGCCGAGCGACCGCTACGGTCGCAGGTTCGAATCCTGCCTCGGGCATGGATGTGTGTGATGTCCTTTGGTTAGTTAGGTTTAATTAGTTCTAAGTTCTAGGCGACTGATGACCTCAGAAGTTAAGTCGCATAGTGCTCAGAGCCATTTGAACCATTTTTGGACAGGTTGGTGCGCCGTCCCCCCACTCGTCAGGTGCCATAGGGCAGGACCAGGAATGACCTCTCCATAGTGACGCCCTCATCGCAGTCAGTGCCAGAGGCTTCAGCAGGGGCATTGGAAACAGGACCCAGCAATACATTTGGTCTCACCATTAGACTGAGGATGAAATGGGGGGACTGTGAGACGGCAAGCACCACTAGCCTGACAAAAAGATGTAAATTCTCGAGAAACAAAATGGGGGCCATTATCGGTAACCACAATACATGGAAGGTCCTCAATGGCAAAAATCTTAGACTGATGAAATAGTGGCTGCCATGGACATGGACGGACAACGTGCCACATAGGGAAACGGAATAGGCACCCATTACAATGAGGCAATACTGATTTAGGAAGGGCCCAGCCAAATCAACATGTAGATGCTCCCACGGGCAATGCAGCATTGGCCAGGGGGAAAGATGCTCACGGGGTTGCCTGTCCCATACATCCTTGTACGACCACCTACTCCAGTCCAGTCACTAACATCACCTAGCCCATCAAAGGCAGGGCTACCTCTGAAACCAGTCATGTGATTTACAAGCTAAGCTGCAGCCACTGTGCTGCATTCTATGTAGGCAACCAGTAAGCTGTCTGTCCACATGAACAGCCTTCGACAAACTGTGGCCAAAAAACAAGTGGACCACCCTGTTGCTGAAGACGCTGCCAAACATGATTCCCCTCATCTCAATGACTGCTTCACAGCCTGTGCCATATGGATCCTTCCCACCAACACCAGCTTTTCTGAATTGCGCAGGTGGGAACTTTCCCTGCAATACATCCTATGTTCCCGTAACCCTCCTGGCCTCAACCTTCGTTAGTCACTTTCCTCACCCATCCAGCCCCCTCCCTGTTCCCATTCCAGCACTACTCAGCCGTCATTTCACTGCCACACCCAGTCTTTTAATTTCTTCTTATTTTTATTTCTCTCCTTCCACTAGTTATCCCCTCCCCCCTCCGCACCTTCTCTCCTGCCCTCCATCCAAACTGCAACACTTCACTGTCCGCCACTCCCACCATATTATCCCTCCCCCTGCCAGCCCCAGCCTCCTCTTTACCCCCACCCAGTTGCCACTCCCACCATGCACTGGTGCTGCTGCTCACAGTGTAGTTTCAGCTCTCTGAGACTGCAGATGTGTGTGCAAGTTGCATTTGCGTGAATGTGTGTGTGCGTGTGTGTATGTGTGTCTACTGCTGACAAAGGCTTAATGGCCGAAAGCTATGAGTGTGCGAATCTTTTTATTGTGCCTATCGCGACTCAGCATCTCCGCTATATGGTGACTAACAACTTTCCTTCTCTGGTATTGTTACACTCCATCCTGGATTTTCCATTGTTTGATTAGTTTACGCTTATCTATACATGTCACCCTTTTGTTATCCCATTTCTTTCACTCAATCACTCCCTCCCTCACTCCCTCCCACTCCATTGAACCATTTGATTGGGATCAAGTGGACTACTTCTTAACTTACCCATTTATACAACCAACACAACTTCTTCATCAAGTCTGACATGAAGTTCATGATTTGATCCATTATTTATTATCTCTGACACACCAAACTTCAACATCCATCTGTTCACCAACGCTTGCACAGCTGTGACTGCCTTCCGGTCCAGCATCAGCACCATCTCAATGTAACAAGAAGAGTGGCCTGTTACAGTCAGCACAAAATGATTCCCTGCTGGAGTTTGTTTAAATGGACCTAACACATTCACCCCAATAACTTGAAATGGTTAAGTCACTTCTGGCAGTCTCTGCAACAGCACTTGCTTCCAACTTACATCTTGACATTGTGCACACAATTCCTTGCATACTGATCGACATCACCTTTTCTTCCTCTCCATCAGTATTTCTCTGCCATCCTCTGATTCATTGCTCTGCACCTTTCATGGCCAGACAAAATATGATCATGCATTTCTCTTAGCACCTCTTCCCTTAGCTTCACTGGCACAACCACTTGTTGCCCCAGTCTCATCTCCTTACATAAAAAATCATCACACATACCAAACTGCTGCTATTTACTGTACTGCTCACATGAAACTCAGCACTCTGTGCTGCTTGCCACTCAGTTAAGTCTTGATCCAGTGCCCGACCTTCCTGCTTAGTGCATCCACATTTCCATATTTCTTCCCTGGTTTGTGGAGTACTTTGTACCCAAATTCACTGAGTTTTAATGGCCACCTCATCAGTCTACTGGGTGGGTCCTTCAACCTTAGTAACCACCTCAAAGCATCATGGTCAGTCACTACTTTAAACTTCCTCCTATACAGGTAACAATGGAAGTATACTACTACATACATTAGGCTAAACATCTCTCTCCATGGTAGAATAATTACTCTCAGCTCCATTCATGTGTTTCGATTCAAAAGTAGTAGGGCGTTCTCAATTGACCTGGCTCAAAACACACCCAAGAGCATGGTTCAATGCATCGCACAATACTATAAATTCTGTCCAAAAGTGCACGAATACCAACACTGCACCTATCATCTATACTTACTTTAACCCTTCAGATGCTTTCTGACACTCCTCAGACCACACAAATTTGATATCTTTTCTTAGTAATTGCACAAGTGGTTGTGCCATGTCAGACAACCCTCTCACGAATTTTTGATAATAATTTATGAAGCCCAAGAAAGACTGGAACTCTTTGCTTTTTCCAGGCAGTGGGAAATCTTGCACCACCTGTATTAACCTCAGATTAGTCTTCGCACCTTTCTTACTAAGTACATGACCCAAGTAATTTACTTCTTCCAGTGTAAAATGACTCTTCTCAGTACTAAGTGTTAAATGTACAGCTTGTAACCTCTTTAGCACTTATCTCAGTTGGTGGTCTTGCATATCCCTTGAAAGGGATGTCATCCATATACGCCAATGTTGATAAGGCTTTCATCCATTCAACACTCCCACCAACCAAATGCTGGAATGTTTTTGGTGCATTTTAAACCAAATGACATTCTTTTACACTGGTAATATCCCCAAGGTATTGAAAACACAGTCTTCTATCTATCCTCTGGAGCCACCTCCAACTGATAGTACCCACTCCTTAAGACCATCATCGAGAAATACTGGCACTGCCCAAGATTTTCAATGGTTTTCATGATGCCCAGAATGGGGCAAGCATCAATTATTGTCTTACTGTTCAAATGGCAGTAGCTGCAGCATAATCGGTACTTCCTTGTAATGTCTGTAGACTTTTTCGGTATATGGGTAACTGCTGCTCTTCTGCTGTTATGCTAGCAGCTAATTGTTGATAGACAAACTCTTTAAAAATTGTCTGCAGAGACTGTGGCATCCTGTACAGCCTCCAGTACACTGGTGCTTTGTTCCCCTCAGGAATGCTGTGTTGCATCATGTGCATTGCAGGCAATGGGCCACATGGAAAGAACAAGTCTTTAAACTCCAACAGCAGTTCTTCTATCTGTGTCTTTTTTGTTCCCCTCACATGCTTAATCTTCCCACGTAAAAAGTCATCCGCCCATTCATGTTTTTCCTTACTCTAAACAAGAGCAACAGGTTTAAGTACATTCATGATAATCAGCTGCCCTGCAGGAACAGGTTAACTATACACAAGCCTGCTCCACTCCCTTTCAGCTTCCCCCTTCCTCCCTTCTGCTTTTCCTTTTTTTCCTTCTCTCCATAATCAACATATTCCTCATGTCCCAAGACCCATTTTCAATCAACTAATTGTAGTACTTGTGCTTTTCCTTTTTTCCTTCTCTCTATAATCAACATATTCCTCATGTCCCAAGACCCATTTTCAATCAACTAATTGTAGTACTCTCTTTGAAACTTCTCTCCATACTTTGGAGTTTTGCGATAAGCTGTACCATTCTCTTCAGCATCAAGTGCTGTTTAATCTCTTAGCCACCTCCACATTCTTCACTCAAAATTTATCTACTTCACCTCTTAAAATTTTAAACACCTCCCTGTGGTGCCCCCTGGCAGTACTGACAGACCTGCTCCCTGTGGTACTGACCACAAAGTGATTACCTCTTACCAGTCACACAAACACAAATGGGAGAAATACTTCAAACACACCACTATCCCAAACCTCTCACTACTTTACGTGCCTAAATATCCAGCCATATTCCTTGCTGTTCACAAAACAAAAACGAATTACTACAACACTTAACTGTAACACAATTGTATCACTTCTTAAAATAACTCAACTACTCTTTCCTGATTGACTGCTCATAACCACTCCTAAGCATCGAAACAATGACTAAACATAGCTTTATCTCCTGAATCACTGTACATGGCTACAGCTTATATACTATTTGACACTGAGTGACACTTCTTGCTCATGATATATTCCCCGTATCAACCAGGCAGAAACTAACACTTATATTTATGTCACCTCGAAATACCATGTGTATTCACCTGTCGCATACTGATCTTACAAGCACAACTCAACCCTTGGCAAAAACAACTGACTTGCCGTGACACTCACAGGCAGAACAGAAAAAAAGCTGAAAGACTGAACCCATCCCACCGGGAGTCGATGAAACTGCACATCCACAGTGGTCAAGTCATCATCTCCATCCAAAGATAGCAGTTGTAAGATACATATCAGACGTCACGCTGTGGGGGTTGATACACTCTCCACTGTCCACTGTTCATGACATAACTCTCCCGACACGATTCTGCAGGGTGTGACACTGATTTCAGGCACTACTCTATAGGGAAATGGATAGGTTGAAGTTAGATATAGTGGGAATTAGTGAAGTTCGGTGGCAGGAGGAACAAGACTTCTAGTCAGGTGACTACAGGGTTATAAACACAAAATCAAAAAGGGTAATGCAGGAGTAGGTTTAATAATGAATAGGAAAATAGGAATGTGGGTAAGCTACTACAAACAGCATAGTGAACGCATTATTGTGGCCAAGATAGATACGAAGCCCACACTTACTACAGTATTACAAATTTATATGCCAACTAGCTCTGCAGATGACGAAGAAATTGAAGAAATGTATGATGAAATAAAAGAAATTATTCAGACTGTGAAGGGAGACGAAAATTTAATAGTCATGGGTGACTGGAATTCGAGTGTAGGAAAAGGGAGAGAAGGAAACATAGTAGGTGAATATGGATTGGGGCTAAGAAATGAAAGAGGAAGCCGCCTGGTAGAATTTTGCACAGAGCACAACATAATCATAGCTAACACTTGGTTTAAGAATCATGAAAGAAGGTTGTATACATGGAAGAACCCTGGAGATACTAAAAGGTATCAGATAGATTATATAATGGTAAGACAGAGATTTAGGAACCAGGTTTTAAATTGTAAGACATTTCCAGGGGCAGATGTGGACTCTGACCACAATCTATTGGTTATGACCTGTAGATTGAAACTGAAGAAACTGCAAAAAGGTGGGAATTTAAGGAGATGGGACCTGGATAAACTGACTAAACCAGAGGTTGTACAGAGTTTCAGGGAGAGCATAAGGGAACAATTGACAGGAATGGGGGAAAGAACTACAGTAGAAGAAGAATGGGTAGCTTGGAGGGATGAAGTAGCGAAGGCAGCAGAGGATCAAGTAGGTAAAAAGACGAGGGCTATTAGAAATCCTTGGGTAACAGAAGAAATATTGAATTTAATTGATGAAAGGAGAAAATATAAAAATGTAGTAAATGAAGCAGGCAAAAAGGAATACAAACGTCTCAAAAATGAGATCGACAGGAATTGCAAAATGGCTAAGCAGGGATGGCTAGAGGACAAATGTAAGGATGTAGAGGCTTATCTCACTAGGAGTAAGATAGATACTGCCTACAGGAAAATTAAAGAGACCTTTGGAGAAAAGAGAACCACTTGCATGAATATCAAGAGCTCAGATGGAAACCCAGTTCTAAGCAAAGAAGGGAAACCAGAAAGGTGGAAGAAGTATATAGAGGGTCTATACAAGGGCGATGTACTTGAGGACAATTTTATGGAAATGGAAGAGGATGTAGATGAAGATGAAATGGGAGATATGATACTGTGTGAAGAGTTTGACAGAGCACTGAAAGACCTGAGTCGAAACAAGGCCCCCGGAGTAGACAACATTCCATTGGAACTACTGACGGCCTTGGGAGAGCCAGTCCTGACAAAACTCTACCATCTGGTGAGCAAGATGTATGAAACAGGCGAAATACCCTCAGACTTCAAGAAGAATATAATAATTCCAATCCCAAAAAAAGCAGGTGTTGACAGATGTGAAAATTACCGAACTATCAGTTTAATAAGTCACAGCTGCAAAATACTAACACGAATTCTTTACAGACGAATGGAAAAACTAGTAGAAGCCAACCTCGGGGAAGATCAGTTTGGATTCCGTAGAAACACTGGAACACGTGAGGCAATACTGACCTTACGACTTATCTTAGAAGAAAGATTAAGGAAAGGCAAACCTATGTTTCTACCATTTGTAGACTTAGAGAAAGCTTTTGACAATGTTGACTGGAATACTCTCTTTCAAATTCTAAAGGTGGCAGGGTAAAATACAGGGAGCGAAAGGCTATTTACAATTTGTACAGAAACCAGATGGCAGTTATAAGAGTCAAGGGACATGAAAGGCAAGCAGTGGTTGGGAAGGGAGTAAGACAGGGTTGTAGCCTCTCCCCGATGTTGTTCAATCTGTATATTGAGCAAGCAGTAAAGGAAACAAAAGAAAAATTCGGAGTAGGTATTAAAATTCATGGAGAAGAAATAAAAACTTTGAGGTTCGCCGATGACATTGTAATTCTGTCAGAGACAGCAAAGGACTTGGAAGAGCAGTTGAATGGAATGGACAGTGTCTTGAAAGGAGGATATAAGATGAACATCAACAAAAGCAAAACAAGGATAATGGAATGTAGTCTAATTAAGTCAGGTGATGCTGAGGGAATTAGATTATGAAATGAGACACTTAAAGTAGTAAAGGAGTTTTGCTATTTGGGGAGTAAAATAACTGATGATGGTTGAAGTAGAGAGGATATAAAATGTAGACTGGCAATGGCAAGGAAAGTGTTTCTGAAGAAGAGAAATTTGTTAACATCGAGTATAGATTTAAGTGTCAGGAAGTCATTTATGAAAGTATTTGTATGGAGTGTAGTCATGTATGGAAGTGAAACATGGACGATAAATAGTTTGGACAAGAAGAGAATAGAAGCTTTCAAAATGTGGTGCTACAGACGAATGCTGAAGATTAGATGGGTAGATCACATAACTAATGAGGAAGTATTGAATAGGATTGGGGAGAAGAGAAGTTTGTGGCACAACTTGACCAGAAGAAGGGATCGGTTGGTAGGACATGTTCTGAGGCATCAAGGGATCACCAATTTAGTATTGGAGGGCAGCGTGCAGGGTAAAAATCGTAGAGGGAGACCAAGAGATGAATACACTAAGCAGATTCAGAAGGATGTAGGTTGCAGTAGGTACTGGGAGATGAAAAAGCTTGCACAGGATAAAGTAGCATGGAGAGCTGCATCAAACCAGTCTCAGGACTGAAGACCACAACAACAACAACAACTCTATAGGGCAAGCAGTGGAATGATGGACCAGTGGGGCCAAGTGATGGACTGGTGTTAGAGTGAAATTTTTTATTAGACTTCAGTTAAACATCTTGTCATTGACAAGGTGAGGCAGACATGACCTACTCTGATGCAGCAAGCCAGCAATGGCCAACAGACAGCTGACATCAGCCCCAGCAAAGAGGTACATGCGTCTGTGCCCTGTGATGCTGACGTAGGTCTGGCAGAAATCTAGTGGCCCATCAGTTCACCGAGACCTTGACATCAGCAGCATTCTCCTTCTCGTACTGTGACTGCTTTCATCTGCAGAATACCTGTGCCCAGGTGACACAGGCCGGCTAGTGTCCACCATGGTGACGAGGGAACACTGTGTGCATGGGACACGACGCACTGCCCCCTAGCTGGAGTGTAATGGCAGCAGGCACAGACAGCAGGTGGGCAGCACTGTGGCACCAAGTCTGACAGTAGCTCTAGCCCGATCTCGAACTGATAACTGCAGCTGGCAGTGCCCAGTCGTCTCATCGTGTAGCATAGCCCTGGCATTGTGGTTGTGCTGCTTGACTCTGAATGAATCTGCCTCAAAATTCACAGTGCCAGGGCATATTTGTTGCTCTATTACACAGCCCCCCATCACATAGCTCATAACATCGTTCTTGTCATGGAATGGTGACAACATCTTGCTTGCTCTGATTGTTGTTGCTGTACAGCTAGTTTGTTTCACAATCCTTTTGCATACATGTTGCTATAAGCTATATGTCCCCATACTGTGCTTACTGGCCTGCGGTAGCTAACGCAACACTCCATGGCAGCTTTCACTTTAAACTAGATAACAACACTACATTGGTTCAAGTATGATGTTACCTGCATTTGGAGTTACACAGTGATATATTATTTGTTGTTACGTGAAACATTTACTCTATGTCACATACCCCATTTGAAGTGTGAATGAAAGTAAAATTTCAGAATGAGATTTTCACTCTGCAGCAGAATCTGCATTGATATGAAACATTCTGGCACATTAAAACTGTCTGCCAGACCGAGACTAAGCTCAGGACCTCTGCCTTTCGTGGGCAAGTGCTCTGGAAAGTTGTTGTTGTTGTTGTTGTTGTTGTTGTTATCTTCAGTCCTGAGACTGGTTTTATGCAGCTCTCCATGCTACTCTATCCTGTGCAAGCTTCTTCATCTCCCAGTACCTACTGCAGCCTACATCCTTCTGAATCTGCTTAGTGTATTCATCTCTTGGTCTCCCTCTTCGATTTTTACTCTCCACACTGCCCTCCAATACTAAATTGGTGATCCCTCGGTGTCTCAGAACATGTCCTACCAACTGATCCCTTCTTCTAGTCAAGCTGTGCCACAAGCTCCTCTTCTCCCCAATTCTATTCAATACCTCCTCATTAGTTATGTGATCTACCCATCTAATCTTCAGCATTCTTCTGTAGCACCACATTTCGAAAGCTTCTATTCTCTTCTTGTCTAAACTATTTATCGTCCACATTTCACTTCCATACATGGCTACACTACATACAAATACTTTCAGAAACGACTTCCTGACATTTAAATCTATACTCAATGTTAACAAATTTTTCTTCTTCAGAAACACTTTCCGTGCCATTGCCAGTCTACATTTTATATCCTCTCTACTTCAACCATCAGCAGTTATTTTGCTCCCCAAATAGCAAAACTCCTTTACTACTTTAAGTGTCTCATTTCCTAATCTAATTCCGTCAGCATCACCTGATTTAATTCAACTACATTCCATTATCCTTGTTTTGCTTTTGTTGATGTTCAGCTTATACTCTCCTCTCAAGACACTGTCCATTCCGTTCAACTGCTCTTCCAAGTCCTTTGCTGTCTCTGACAGAATTACAATGTCATCAGCGAACCTCAAAGTTTTTATTTCTTCTCCATGGATTTTAATACCTACTCCGAACTTTTCTTTTGTTTCCTTTACTGCTTGCTCAATATACAGATTGAATAACATCGGAGAGAGCTACAACCCTGTCTCACTCCCTTCCCAACCACTGCTTCCCTTTCATACCCCTCGACTCTTATAACTGCCATCTGCTTTCTGTAAAAATTGTAAATAGCCTTTCGCTCCCTGTACTTCACCCCTGCCACCTTTAGAATGTGAAAGAGAGTATTCCAATCAACATTGTCAAAAGCTTTCTCTAAGTCTACAAATGCTAGAAACGTAGGTTTGCCTTTCCTTAATCTTTCTTTTAAGATAAGTCTTAGGGTCAGTATTGCCTCACGTGTTCCAACATTTCTACGGAATCCAAATTGATCTTCCCCGAGGTCGGCTTCTATCAGTTTTTCCATTCGTCTGTAAAGAATTCGCGGTAGTATTTTGCAGCTGTGACTTATTAAACTGATAGTTCGGTAATTTTGACTACTGTCAACACCTGCTTTCTTTGGGATTGGAATTATTATATTTTTCTTGAAGTCTGAGGGTATTTCGCCTGTCTCATACATCTTGCTCACCAGATGGTAGAGTTTTGTCAGGACTGGCTCTCCCAAGGCCGTCAGTAGTTCCAATGGAATGTTGTCTACTCCGGGGGCCTTGTTTCGACTCAGGTCTTTCAGTGCTCTGTCAAACTCTTCACACAGTATCATATCTCCCATTTCATCTTCATCTACATCCTCTTCCATTTCCATAAAATTGTCCTCAAGTACATCGCCCTTGTATAGACCCTCTATATACTTCTTCCACCTTTCTGGTTTCCCTTCTTTGCTTAGAACTGGGTTTCCATCTGAGCTCTTGATATTCATGCAAGTGGTTCTCTTTTCTCCAAAGGTCTCTTTAATTTTCCTGTAGGCAGTATCTATCTTACCCCTAGTGAGATAAGCCTCTACATCCTTACATTTGGCCTCTAGCCATCCCTGCTTAGCCATTTTGGACCTCCTGTCGATCTCATTTTTGAGACGTTTGTATTCCTTTTTGCCTGCTTCATTTACTGCATTTTTATATTTTCTCCTTTCATCAATTAAACTCAGTATTTCTTCTGTTACCCAAGGGTTTCTACTAGCCCTCGTCTTTTTACCTATTTGATCCTCTGCTGCCTTCACTATTTTATCCCTCAAAGCTACCCATTCTTCTTCTACTGTATTTCTTTCCCCCGTTCCTGCAATTGTTCCCTTATGCTCTCCCTGAAACCCTGTACAACCTCTGGTTTAGTCAGTTTATCCAGGTCCCATCTCCTTAAATTCCCACCTTTTTGCAGTTTCTTCAGTTTTAATCTACAGTTCATAACCAATAGATTGTGGTCAGAGTCCACATCTGCCCCTGGAAATGTCTTACAATTTAAAACCTGGTTCCTAAATCTCTGTCTTACCATTATATAATCTATCTGATATCTTCTAGTATCTCCAGGGTTCTTCCATGTGTACAACCTTCTTTCATGTTTCTTGAACCAAGTGTTAGCTATGATTAAGTTATGCTCTAGAAGGTAGGAGACAAGATACTGGCAGAAGTAAAGCTGTGAGGACGGGGCGTGAGTCATGCTTGGGTCGCTCAGATGGTAGAGCACTTGCCCGCAAACGGCAAAGGTCCCAAGTTTGAGTCTCAGTCCGGCACACAGTTTTAATCTGCAAGGAAGTTTCAAAAGTAAAATTATATCTTGAGCAGAATGGATATTTTACCATACCTCCAAAACAGCTGTTCCGACAGCACAGGCAAGTGGATTTCCACTGAATGTGTTGAAATGCAAGGATTTCATTAAAGATTGTGCAATTTCTGTTGTAGTGACGACAGCTGCCAGTGGGAATCCATTTCCAATACCTTTTGCCATTGTTACAATGTCAGGCTGCACATCATGTCCCTCAAATCCCCAGAAGTGATCTCCTGTTCTTCCAAACCCAGTTTGCACCTGTTGATAGTAAATTATAGAAACATTCAGATGTCTGTTGTTTAGAGCATTGATACACAAAAAGTTATTTTCAGTAAGATGATGCAAACTATTTCCTGTTTTGGCAGGCATAATTTCTTTTGTACAAAGCAATGTGCTGAGGCTGCTGACACATATTAAATGTACAAACCTGCACCACTTAGGATATTTTTACAAAAACATAATATTTGTACAAAAACAGTTTAATAATATTGTTTTAGTCTATAAATTTGTAAAATAATACTAGTCTTGAATTACTTTTTCAAATATTTTGCATTTATATTGGAAGTATTTTTAAAGAGAAATGTTGATATTCCTTACCTTTTTAGAACATATTTTATGTTCAGTAATAACATTTCAGTGTTTGCATGGTAAAAACAAAAAAAAATGTAAGTTTTATTTATTTATTTATTTTTTTAAATTCTGAATTAAAATTATATGTCAGAGACTCAGACTCAGAGGATCTAACAACATCAAGACTGGAGTTACCAATGACTGCAAGGGTGCTCATTGGAAACAGGAGGTGATCATATGTGGTGACTTTAATATAGACTTTCTCACCCACAACAGAAACAGGGAAACATTGATTAACATTGCAAAAACTTATAATCTGTATGGCCTTGTAAACGAGCCCACTAGAATAACACCCACATCCAAGACAGCTCTAGATCAAATTTTTGCAAATAGAAATAAACTTAACCCAACTCTAGAAGTATACAATGCAGGATTCAGTGACCACCAAGTTGTCATTCTAAAGGTCGATGTTACCAAAGATACCTCAAACCCAGTCCCACCTAAAACTTTACGAAGGTTTTTCACCCAAGAGAACTTGAACAAGCTAAATGCCCTCCTTAGTAAAGAAAAGTGGACAGAGATATACACAGTCAATGATGTCAACACGAAATTCAACATATTTCTTGACAAAATGATCCACCACTTTGAAGAGGCTTTTCCACAAAAACCAGTAAGAATAAATAATAATAGAAACAAGAGTTGGATTACACCAGCTATAAAAATCTCTTGCAAACATAAAAGAATACTCCACATGTTATGTAAACAAAGTAGTGACTCCCCCCAACTAACAGAATACTATAAAAACTACACATGTATCCTAAGAAGAGTGATAAGACAAGCAAAAATGATGCAGAATGATGAGTACATTGACAAATCCAGCAATAAAGTAAAAGCAAGGTGGAATATCATAAAAAGGGAAGGAGGGGAAATGAAAGCTTCACATACGAACATAGAAATCAAACTCCACAATGAATCTATATCTAATCCCAAAGTTGTGGTGAACTCATTCAACAATTTCTTTACAAGCATAGCTGAAAAACTGGTCCAAGATAATCCTAACACAAATTACCAACCAGCAAACCAAAAATATCACACATGTGCAGAGTCAATTTTCATTACCAAAGTCACTGAAAATGATGTTGCAAAAGCCCTCAGAGAGTTAAAAAATTCATATTCAGCTGGAATTGATGGTGTCCCAGCAGCTGTAATCAAAAATTGTGAACACACAATTGCTGAACCATTAACTCACCTCTGTGACTGTTCTTTCCAGGCAGGTATCTTCCCTGAAGCTCTGAAACTTTCTAAAGTAATTCCTGTCTTCAAAAAAGGTGATAATAAAGATATGAATAACTACAGGCCTATCTCAATCTAATCCTGCTTTTCTAAAGTTTTTGAAAAAATGATGTCCAAAAAAATGATGGACTTCATTGAAAAAAAAAGATTTACTAAGTTTATCTCAACATGGGTTCAGAAGCAACAAATCTACAGAAACTGCAGTATATGATTGCATAAACATTGTTGAGAATGAGTATTTCTGTTGTGCTGTTCAGATATTAGAATAACAGTTAGACAAATAAGAGAGATTGCAATGATTGGGAAGACAGTAGAGCAAATATACGAGGGTCACTCCAAAAGAAATGCACACTATTTTATTTTAAATCCATCTTTTATTCTACATGTTTGAAAGTTTTACAGTGTATAGATACATCCTTTAGGAACAATATTTTCATTTCTCCACATAATTTCCATCACTCTCAACCGCTTTATGCTATCTTGGAACCAGCACCTGTATACTATGCTACCTTGGAACCAGCACCTGTATACCCGCACGGTAAAATTCTGGACCAACCTGTTGGAGCCACTGTTTGGCAGCATGCACAATGGAGTCATCATCTTCAAACCTGGTTCCACGAATAGCGTCTTTCAGTTTCCCAAAGAGATGATAGTCACATGGAGTCAGGTCAGGACTGTAAGGCGGGTGTTTCAGTGTTGTCCATCCGAGTTTTGTGATCGCTTCCATGGTTTTTTCACTGACATGTGGCTGTGCATTGTCATGCAACAGCAAAACATCCTGCTTTTGCTGATGTGGTCGAACATGACTCAGTCGAGCTTGAAGTGGCGTCACATATGCATCAGAATTTATGGCGGTTCCACTTGGCATGATGTCCACAAGCAAGAGTCCTTCGGAATCAAAAAACACCGTAGCCATAACTTTTCCAGCAGAAGGTGTGGTTTTGAATTTTTTTCCTTGGGTGAATTTGCATGATGCCACTCCATTGTTTGTCTCTTTGTCTCTGGTAAAAAATGATGGAGCCATGTTTCATCACCTATCACAATTCTTCCAAGAAATTCATCTCCACCATTCTCGTACTGTTCCAAAAGTTTGCTGCATACTGTTTTTCTTGTTTCTTTGTGAGCCACTGTCAATATCCTGGGCACCCACCTGGCACAAACCTTTTTTAACACCAACACTTCCAGTATTCTGCCAACACTTCCTTCCCCTATCCTAACGTAGCGTGACAATTCGTTCACTGTGATGCATCTGTCAGCAGTCAGCAATTCATTAACTCTCTGCACATTGTCTGGAGTGAGTGCAGTACGAGGCCTGCCACTTCGAGGACAATCCTCAATATTGCCGGGCCCGCTTTCATCACATAACCTGCTTGCCCACCGACTAACTGTACTGCAATCGACAGCAGCATCTCCATACACCTTTTACAACCTCTTGTGGATGTTTCCCACTGTCTCGTTTTCACAGCACAAGAATTCTATGACAGCATTTTGCTTCTGACGAACGTCAGGTGTCGCAGCCACTGTAAAACTTTCACACATGCAGAATGAAAACTGTATTTTTACAAAAATAGTGTGCATTTCTTTTGGAGTGACCCTCATAGATTATGATAGCCTCAACTCTTGTGAGCATGTAGCCATCATATCTGTTTGTAGGCTGGTGTGATATAGTCAAAAAAGTGTACATCACAAACGCATCATACACAAGCATTCATCGTCAGTTCCAGTTTGCATGAGCTTTCGTATGAAAGTCCAGAAATGCATCACTGTAGTCAAGTATAGGGGACTACTAGTGTCTCTATGAGCTTATCTTTAGGCTCAAAAGAAAATAATTTTCTATATTTCTGTAGTGAGTGAAGTGATGCTGACAGCTTCTTACAGAGGGCAGTTGTGTGTTCATAGTCCGGTCTGAATGATTGTCCACAATTATCACCAATTTCTTTGCAGGAAAATGAAGTTATTTCTGTGCCATTTTTGAGTAATGGTGAAGAGATTCGCAAACTGAGGGGTAATAAGTCTTTTGTGAGTGAATAAGACTGCTTGCATTTTAGGTGGATTAAGTTTCAAACTTACACTCAGTGCTAACAATGACAGGGCAAGTAAATCAGCATTTACATGCAGGATGGTGTGTGCAGATTTGTTGGACTTGCACTTAGATATAACTGAATTTCATCAGCACGTAGGTGACATTTGCAGTGTGAGAGAATGGTTGACACATTATTAACATAAAATGAGAAGAGTAATGGGCCCAATACTGATCCTTGAGGAACCTCTAATCCTACATCCCTCCAGTTCCCTCCAATGACCTTTTTGTTCCACTCATTATGCACTGTTGGTGAGATGTAAGGTATGAGTGGAACCACTATACAGCACTGTACAAGATACGTTTTTACTCATAAGTTTAGCAAGTAGAATGCCAAAAACAAGTGTCAAATACTGTGCTCAAATCCAAAAAGCACATAATAGCAGCCAGTTGTTTGTTCATAGATTGTTTCAGTTTGTCACTCACTTTTATAAGAGCAATTGTTGTGCTGTGATTTTTCTGGAAACTGCACTGATATTCATCTGAAAGGTGATCTGATGTTAAATAATTAGTAAGCTGTTCATGAACTATGTATTATAAAGCCTTGGGTAGTGCTGACAGTATGCAAATGGGCCTGTAGTCGGAAGGCTGTTCCTGCTTCCCGGTTTCTGGAAAGATGCTGGAGATCAGAGAATGGTTACAAAGGTGCATCTTCATGCTTTTGTGGTGCTATGATTGACCCATTAAATTTTGGGTGAGAGAATACCCGTTGGCTTCAAAAACTCTCTTCAAGTGTTGGAGCTCAACCTTCAGAGTCTTCCTGTCAGCAATGACATGTGCTCTGTGAACTAAAGTTCTCAGAACACTGATTGTCTGCAAAGGATAGTGGCAACTATTTACATGATCTATATGTGTTGGTTTCCAGTATACCGTATGTGCCAATTTGTGGACATAAGCTTCTCGGTCTCAAGAAAATTCGGCGCAACGATGATGGCACTTTGAGACACAGTATATTGGAAACCAACACAAAGAGATTTATATTTATGTGCAGATAGCTGCCACCATCCCTCACAGATGATGAGTGTTCTCACATTAGTTCACAGAGCACACATCATTGCTGACAGAAACAATCTGCAGGTTTGGCTCCTACACTTGAAGAGAGTTTTTGAAGCCTATGGGTTTTCTCCACATCAGATACATAAGGCACTACAAATGAAACCAGAGGTAGTTTTCTTGCAATATGTGGGAAGCCTATAGTTAAAAATAGGACTCTTCAGCAAGTACAAAGTAAAAGTGACTTTTCGTCTTCCACTGAAGACAGCAGCACTCCTGGGTTACGTTAAAGATGGTTTGATGTTCTGGAAAGCTGGGGTTTACAAGATCAAAAAAAAAATGGCTCTGAGCACTATGGGACTCAACTTCTGAGGTCATTAGTCCCCTAGAACTTAGAACTAGTTAAACCTAACTAACCTAAGGACATCACAAACATCCATGCCCGAGGCATGATTCGAACCTGCGACCGTAGCGGTCTTGCGGTTCCAGACTGCAGCGCCTTTAACCGCACGGCCACTTCGGCCGGCTTTACAAGATCCCATGGCCTTTCATGCATTGAGCAGATGATTCGTACAGTCCATGAAAGATGTACAGAACACCACTGGCACACCCACCTCTTACAGCCAAATAAATCAACTGTTGCAGAACACTATATTGATACTGTTCACTCTATGCTGTACAAAAGCATTGAAATTTTTGTGTCAGCATCACCTTTTTGGGACTTGGTGGTGAAATATGAAACTGAAATTCACTTGGCAATTAATTTAAGTAAGAGACAATGGCTTCAACTTGGATAAGCCATGGAATCCAGTGCTTTCTGTAATAAATTTAAGAAGTCTTGTGACAGTGCAGCTCAGAGTGATGTACCAACATTCCAGCTTGGATTGATTGTGCAGCCACAGACATAATTCAGGCATATGTGTACTACTTTGCCGTCAATCAACACCTCTAGACCTATGTATCTGTGGTCACATGCACAATGGCGTGGTCCCCAAGTTTAAAAGGCTGGGGCAACCGCTGGAGTGTCAGCCTTTCGACTCACTCCAAAGATGGCTGAATGACATACAGGTGAAATATTGGCATAAGAAGTTGAATTTATGTGGCTGTATGCCCAAAATGTAATAGTTAAAAATGTCCATTTTCTTGGCAGTATAGGATTGATGAGAAGATTGATCATTTGCACTGTTAGACTACCGTACTGTGCAGCTGCCGAACATATTTGTGCAATTGACTTTGGGATCTTGCTAGGGCTTAATGATGGCAGAGAACATTTTTCATTTGTACCACGTGCTGATGCTTTAAGGCAATCAATAGTTTGTGCCCTTGTTTGTTGGTCAAGTAAAGATACCAGTGTGGCGAAATATTCATTTAGACCCTCAATAAGAACTAGATGTTTAGCTGAAGATTTGAGCTTGTGTGTTCCTAGACCTCATAGACTTGACAGCCGTCACAGGATGGCAGGTCTGTGAAAGTCCTCTATTAGCAACTGGGTATACCTAAGCTTTGCATTTCTCACCGATTGACTAACTCTGTTCCATAGTTGCTTGTAGGTGAGATGATTATCAGAGGTCAGGTGCTTTTTGTACGAGGGCTGTTCAAAAAGTAAGATGACTTTTCAGATTGCTTGGGCAATGTACATTTGATCTTTATTTTTGTTATGCTGGTACACGTGCCCCGAACATATGTTCACATTTTCAAGTGTACAGCATACTTCGTTTGCTTTGACAGATAGAAAGGTTAGACACGTTTCAGTGTGCTTGGCGATTTTTGATTATTATGAAAAAATGGAACAAAGAATTTGCATCAAATTTTGTGTGAAAACACTTGAAATGTTGACAGTGGCATATGGTGAGTCTGCTCTAAGTAAAAAAAATGTTTACAAGTGGTACAAGCTCTTCCAGGATGGCCGATAAGATCCCAGTGACGAACTTGCTCTGGACACCCCACCATATCAACAACAGATGATAATGTTGAAGCTGTGAAGAAAATTGTTTTGGAAAATCATTGAATTACCGTAAGAGAAGTTGCTGAGGATGCTGGCATATCGGCCGCCTCATGTCATGCAATTTTTTTCAGATGTTTTGAGCATCAGATGCGTGTCAGCGAAGTTTGCTCCAAAACTTATCAATTCTGATCAGAAGAACCGTCGCATGAGCATCACTAAGGAGCTCTTGAATGACATCAGTGATGATCCTGATTTGTTCAAAAGGGTCTTCACTGATGATAAAACATGGGTTTATGGTTATGACATCAAAACCAAAGCCCAGTCATCCCAATGGAAGCATCCTGGAGAACCAAGATGAAAAAAAGCACACCAAGTTCAATCAAATGTCAAAGTTTTGCTCACTGTTTTTTCAATTACTGTTGCATAGTGCATCATGAATTTTTGCCTCCAGGTCATACGGTCAATAAGGAGTAATACTTTGACATTATGCACCATTTGTGAGAAGCAACACACAAAAAAGTCCGGTATTGTGGAAAAACAATTAATGGTTTTCGCATCATGACAATGCACCTGCTCATTCATCATTGCTTGTGAGAGATTTTTTGTGCAGAAACAACATGACAATCCTGCCTTAGCCACCATATGCACTGGATTTGGCCCCCTACAACTTTTTCCTGTTTCCAAAACTGAAGTGACCTACGAAAGGATGACGACTTTCAACGATTGAGGAAATAAAAACTGTATTGCTGAAAGTACTAAAGGCTGTACCGAAAAGTGCTTATGAGAAGTGCTTCAAGTATTGGAAGAAGCATTGGCACAAGTGTATTGTATCTGAGGAGGATTACTTTGAAGAGGACAACATGAATATTGATTAATAAATACATATTTTTTCATAAAAATATACAGCCACCTTACTTTTTGAGCACACCTTGTATATCCTGTCTGCTGTGTATTGTCTCTGACGCTCATAAGGTGTTGAGGTGCTCTGTAAGCCATGGTGCAGGTTTTCTCCCTACTCTTACTGTTTATAGAGGTGCATGTTTCTCTTATAAATTATTGAGTCTCTTAGTTAAGTTGGATACTTCATTATTTATGTCAAAGTTAGTTCCTGTCATTGTCTGCCAAGAAATACCATAGGCATCACCTGTAATCTCGGACATATTCATGTGCTTAAAATATCTAAAAGTCACCACCCGTGCATTGCAGTAAGTCATGAATATTACATCATGAGCAGACAAGCCAGATGGTGAACTCTGATCATGTGAATTTCTCTATTTGGAGATTTGATTGCAAATATATCAATAAATGTATCAATGTCTGCTTCATGGTGAGTAGGCTCAAGTGGAATCAGTGTAAGTTCTGAGCAGAAAAGTATGCACCTGAATTCTGATACAAAAGGAATGTTGTTTATAACATTTATGTTGGTATCTCTAGTTACAGTTACATGTTCATACAATTATCCAAGGCTTGAGAGTGCAGATTTGAAGCTAGGGAGCTATCCAACTTTAGGTGGATTGTATATTACACAGATGAGACTCTTTCTATTGAGCTGTTCAATGTCAGTGAACATGCATTAGGGTTGTGTGTCCTCATTTTTTGATGGGAGCATAACCTTGGGGAACAAATTTGTGTGTGGATATGCTGCCACACCTCCCACTCATCTGTTTCAGAAAAATGTGACCATCAAGGCTTATGGAACTGGGAAGGATACTCGGCTTCAGCCATGGTCTGACAGGAGTATAACATGAAAGCTGAGGTCCTGAAATATGCAGCAGAACTCAGTCAGGTGGGCTGGCAGGAACTGCTCAACTTTGTGAGCAAGCTAAGGTGTAGAACTGTCACAAGTTATTTCCCCTATTAGCTGTCAGGTTGAGGGGATAGCTGTTCTGGAGTCAGTCATAGCCCAGCGTCTTGTGGAATGCATTGGGCATGAGAGGGGGGAGGTGCACAGAGCTGTAAAAGGCAGGCAGGAAGTGGGAGGAAGTGGTCAGAGGAAGTGGAGGGGACAGGGTCAGGTACACTTGTCGAACACTGTGTGTAGGTTGAAGTGGAACAAGTTTTTTAGAGATCGATAAAACACCGCAACAAGGTGAGCAGTGTGTGACAGTATGCGACATTGATACTAAAAGCATGTTTGCACTGGAAATAATAATAATAACAAACTTACATGGAACCATTACAACAAGAGAAGTATTTCCATCAATGCCAAATTACAACATCTCAGTACAGTAGTCTTACCAGAGGCATTGTATGCTCAGAAACAACACTAATGAAGGGAAGAATGAAAATTAAGGAGATGGAAAAAAAAGAGAGGAAAATACTGAGAAAGATCTACAGGCCAGTTCAGACAGAGGGAATCTGGATAAAGAGAGCACCAAAAGAACTGTACGAACAGACAGAGATGACAATATCAGGAACAGAAGGGCAAAGTTACATGGACACATACATAGGATTAACAAAAATAAAATAAGTTGACCAAGAAAATTATAGCGACAAGTAATACTGTGAAAACCAACTGGGTAAAGGAAACCATAGAAGACCTCAAGAAACTGAACATCTCTGCACAAGACCACTACACTCGCATTTGGGAGGACGATGGTTCAATCCTGCATCCAGCCATCCTGATTTAGGTGTTACTTAATTTCCCTAAATTGCTCCAGGAAAATGCCGGGATGGTTCCTTTAAAAGGGCAAGGCAGACTTCCTTCCCCGTCCTTCCCTAATCTGATGAGACTAATGACTTCGCTGTTTGGTCTCCTCCCACAAAACAACACAACTCTGCAGGAGACATGACAGACAGGGAAAAATACAGAGAAAAATCAGAAAACAGAAATTTCAGCAAATGCCCAAAGAGGGGAAAACAGGAAAGAAGTGGACAGAAGAGAGGAAGAAGAAACACAGTGAATATATGAGAGGTTTTTGGGAAGAAAAAGGAAAGAGAGAGAAAAAATGCAATGAAAATTGATTGTGTTTCAGCACTTTCCTTAACGGGGAACTAACATCAATAATAATAATAACAGAGGAGCAAAAGATTATATTGAAACAAGAATAAAATAATAATGTAAAATGTAAGAAGTCCACAACAAGCGGGGTCAACTGAGTACAAAATGATTTAGAACGAAACAATATAAAAATAGAAGATATAAACAACAGAGAAGCCTTTCATGCAAAAGCTATTGAAAATGGAAGGATTCAAAGGCAGGACAGCTAAAAAAGACTGGCTCAAAATGGTCTGAAGACAGAAAGAAGAAACAAATGAAGGCATACTGGAAGAAAAGAAACGAACAGAAAACAAAGCATTGAAATTAGAATGTGATCCTCAGATGGCCTATTTTCAATAAAAATAAAAATTAAAAATAATGTAAAAGGGAACAGTAAGAGCAGCAGAGTAAGGGATATATCTAAGGTTATGTCACTAATGAATAAAATTATAATTTGGCAGAAAATTAATCCTCTGGATCAAAATCCCGTTCGACTAGTGACGTAATAGTGAAATAATGGTTATATTGTTATTTTAAGTATGAAAATTGAACAAAAATGTATAACTAGTACCAAAAGTAAACCTAAGCAAACAAATGCTGATAACATAAGACTGTTTTCAAGGAAAATACTACAAAATAAAATGTTTCTTTATGAAAGATCAGTTTGGGCTTGCACAGCTTAGGCTTCCAAGTTCCATGTTGTTTCTCACTGAGTGCTTATTGGCAGAAAAGCTTCTGTGGCTTCTTGGAATAGATTTAGAATACAGACAAGAACATTTTTGTGTAATATTTCAAGTAATATTCCTCTTTTGTATGTTCTCACTGTAATTCAGAAAAATGGCATGTTGCATTTCATTCATGTCACAGACTTTGACTGAATCAATCAATCTCTTTATTAATCAATTAACAATATATATTGCATGGATGTCATCAGTTACAATATAATTTCTTATATTTAATTTGTTTCAAAAAACTTGGATAATAAATACAAATATTTTATACCAGTATAGATAAATAATATTACTTTTCCATATTCAGATATTCTTCAATGTTATAAAAACTATGTGTTAGTAAAAATTGTTTAAGATCTACCTTGAATTTGTGAAATTCTTTAATTTTCTTTATTGTAGCATGCAATGCACTAAAAAGTATTTTGGGCTGGTAGTTTGCACTTTTTTGGTAGAGCACTTCTTTGTGGGTGTCTCTGTGAAAATCATCTCTATTCCTCGTCTCATGGTTATGAAACTAATTATTTAATGTTGAAAATTTGTGGTGAGTTTTCAAGAAGCAGATACAGGGTGTTTCAAAAATAACCGGTATATTTGAAACGGCAATAAAAACTAAACGAGCAGCGATAGAAATACACCGTTTGTTGCAATATGCTTGGGACAACAGTACATTTTCAGGCAGACCAACTTTCGAAATTACAGTAGTTACAATTTTCAACAACAGATGGCGCTGCGGTCTGGGAAACTCTATAGTACGATATTTTCCACATATCCACCATGCGTAGCACTAATATGGCGTAGTCTCTGAATGAAATTACCCGAAACCTTTGACAACGTGTCTGGCGGAATGGCTTCACATGCAGATGAGATGTACTGCTTCAGCTGTTCAATTGTTTCTGGATTCTGGCGGTACACCTGGTCTTTCAAGTGTCCCCACAGAAAGAAGTCACAGGGGTTCATGTCTGGCGAATAGGGAGGCCAATCCACGCCGCCTCCTGTATGTTTCGGATAGCCCAAAGCAATCACACGATCATCGAAATATTCATTCAGGAAATTAAAGACGTCGGCCGTGCGATGTGGCCGGGCACCATCTTGCATAAACCACAAGGTGTTCGCAGTGTCATCTAAGGCAGTTTGTACCGCCACAAATTCACGAAGAATGTCCAGATAGCGTGATGCAGTAATCGTTTCGGATCCGAAAAATGGGCCAATGATTCCTTTGGAAGAAATGGCGGCCCAGACCAGTACTTTTTGAGGATGCAGGGACGATGGGACTGCAACATGGGGCTTTTCGGTTCCCCATATGCACCAGTTCTGTTTATTGACGAAGCCGTCCAGGTAAAAATAAGCTTCGTCAGTAAACCAAATGCTGCCCACATGCATATCGCCGTCATCAATCCTGTGCACTATATCGTTAGCAAATGTCTCTCGTGCAGCAATGGTAGCGGCGCTGAGGGGTTGCCGCGTTTGAATTTTGTATGGATAGAGGTGTAAACTCTGGCGCATGAGATGATACATGGACGTTGGCGTCATTTGGACCGCAGCTGCAACACGGCGAACGGAAACCCGAGGCCGCTGTTGGATCACCTGCTGCACTAACTGCGCATTGCCCTCTGTGGTTGCCGTACGCGGTCGCCCTACCTTTCCAGCACGTTCATCCGTCACGTTCCCAGTCTGCTGAAATTTTTCAAACAGATCCTTTATTGTATCGCTTTTTGGTCCTTTGGTTACATTAAACCTCCGTTGAAAACGTCGTCTTGTTGCAACAACACTGTGTTCTAGGCGGTGGAATTCCAACACCAGAAAAATCCTCTGTTCTAAGGAATAAACCATGTTGTCTACAGCACACTTGCACGATGTGAACAGCACACGCTTACAGCAGAAAGACGACGTACAGAATGGCGCACCCACAGACTGCGTTGTCTTCTATATTGTTCACATCACTTGCAGCACCATCTGTTGTTGAAAATTGTAACTACTGTAATTTCGAAAGTTTGTCCGCCTGAAAATGTACTGTTGTCCCAAGCATATTGCAACAAACGGTGTATTTCTATCGCTGCTCGTTTAGTTTTTATTGCCGTTTCAAATATACCGGTCATTTTTGAAACACCCTGTACATTCATAGATGTATAAGCTAGGAAGAGTCATTATTTTAAATCCTTTAAATATTTCCCTGCATGATACTCTAAAGGGAACTCCTTTTATTATTCTAATAGCCCTTTTTTGAAGTTTGAAAGCTTGTTTTGCCATACCTGTATTTCCCCAGAAGATCACACCATACCTAAGCAAACTGTTCATATAAGCATAATAGGCACACAACAATTATTCAGTGTTGCAACAGTCCTGAAGCATTCTTAGCACATAGCAGCATTTACTTAGGTTTTTACTCAAAACTTCTAGATAATTTTCCCATCTCAAGTGCTCATCCACTCATATACCTAGGAATTTTGTGTATGGAGTTTCTGTAATAACACAGTTGCCTAACTCAGCTTTCACTCTTCTTCTAGCTCTACTTTTAATATTACTGAAATTCACCAATACTGTTTTATCCTTATTTACGATCAAAGCATTATCGCTAAACCATTTTCCTGTCTCATTTATTGTCCTAGAGACACTCTGCTGTAGATTATTCTCACTGTATCCTTTTATGAAAATGCTAGTGTCATCAGCGAGCATCACCGTTTCCGCAACTGTCAGATGGTTTGGCAAATCATTTGTATACATCAAGAACAACAGAGGGCCTAACATGGAACCCTGGGGCAGTCCATAGCTAGTGGTTTTTTTTAAAAAAATCTGAAAGATACTCTTTGCCTTGACATATTTGTGCTTTCTGTTGTCTATCAGAGAGATAAGACTTGAACCATCTGTTGTCTATCAGAGAGATAAGACTTGAATCATTTGAAGGCGAGTACCCGGACCCCATAAAATTCTAGTTTGATAAGCAATAAGTCATGGCTGATTAGATCAAATGCTTTACATAAATCTAAGAATATCCTGCAGCTTAATTCATTCTTGTCCAAGGCATTTAGGACCATATTCATGAATTGGAAGACTGCCATTTCAGTAGGTCTCTTCTTTCTAAACCCATCTCGAGCATTAGTCAGTATTTTATTTTTATTCAGGAAGTCAGCTAGCCTTTCATGCATTACTCTTTCAATTACTTTAGAAAAACCTGACAATAATGACACTGGCCTATAATTATTTATGTCAGCTTACTATCCTTTTTGTGAAGTGGTTTTATTATGGAGAGTTTTAGTTTTGATGGCAACGCCTCTGTCCTAAAATAAGTATTAATAATATCTGTTAGGTGAGTATCTATACTGGCAGAACTATGTTTGATTACCTTGTCTGGAATTCCATCAGTACCACAAGAAATTTTATTTTTTAGTTTATTAATAGCATTTCTAACTTCACATTCTGTTACTGGGCACAGAAACATTGTCCTTCTACAAGCTGGTACTTTTATGTTTTTGTTGTTTGAATTGCATAGACTTTTAATTAGGTTCAGTGCTTTGTTCACAAAATGTTCATTGAATATATTGGCTATCTGTTGAACATCTTCTGTCACTTTTGTTGTTTGTATTAATAAGTCTTCTTTGTACATATTTTTCTGTGACTGTGCATTTCTTATTGTCCTCATTCCTTATCATCATTTTTAAAGCCATATGGTCAGAAAAGCCTGTATCTGTTACTTCAATATTGTACTTACAGATTTGTTTGTTGGTAAATATCTGATCAAGTGTTGTTTCAGACCCATCCTTATATCTGGTAATTTCCTGCAGCATAGGTTGCATGTTATATGATTTAAACAGATTTAATAATTGTACCTTGTTCTTATTACTTTCATTAAAATTTATGTTAAAGTTACCAAGAACTATTGCGCATTCTGACCTTCTTCTCAATTCATTTAAAAGATCATCTGTATAATATAAGAATTGGGTAAAGTCACCTGATGTGGACCTATAGATGCAAGCAATGATAGTCTGACAGTCTGTAAGTTCACAAATACAACATTCAAAATCTTTTTCTGCACACTACACCTTGCTAAGTTTTACCTCTTGATTTAACATTACTTCTAACATAGATGAAAAAATTTATAAGTTTCCCTGCAAAAGCTACTTATTAAGTCAAACTCTGGTATATTTGCTGCACAAATCTGAGTGTCCCGAAGCCAGTGCTCATTGATACACAGCACAGAAACCTCCTTAAGATTACAGTTTAAAATTACTTCCAGCTCACACATTTTGTTGCCTAGTCCTTGTACATTCTGATACAGCAAAGTCAAGCCACCTAGATTTGGTGCACAGCTCACCTTAGCCCTTCAGGCTGCTTGGTAGAAAAAAAAAACCTTCAAGTGTAAGGGTCTTGTCACTCTTCTTCTGATTGGCACTCTACTAATTGCTTCTACTGGACTGGATGCTGTTGTTGACGATGGTGGTGTGTCTACTGCTGCTGCTGCTGCTAAAGCTGACAGATTCTCTGCCATTACTGGTGGTTGTTGTTGATCTGCAGCTGATAATGATGATGCTTCTGTTACTTGTTGTTGATGTGCTGCTGCTGCTGTTTCTGGTAATGATGGAGACTCAACTGTTGCTATTCTTCTTTCTGCAAGTAGGTCTGTCTTCTTATATGGTGCCTTCTTTCCTGCCACATCATTTGCTGCTTCTTCTAACTTTTGCACTGATCTCTTTGTTATGTTTATTTCTTGAGTACTTGTACTCTCCCTAGATACAGTATTCACTTTTAAGGATTCTGTTGTTATTTGTGCAGGAGTTGCGTCAGTAACCATTCTCACTGATTCTTTATCGGAGACTGCACTATCCTTCCATTTAAGCTCTATTGTTGTTGTGTACACTTCCCTGTTTGTTTCCACTGATTTATGAATTCTTGTAGCCATAAGTTCTTTACCAGCTGCATTGAGGTGCTGTCCATGTGCTGCATACAGCTGCTTGTTACTAGGAGTATTAATAGAACAAGTGTTATGGAAGCCTTTCACTACTTTTTTTAGTTTTCTTTTTGTGGATTGAATTTCTTGGTTTACACAAGACCATTCAGGCAGGTCATGCCTGTGTGGTACTCCAACTACAATCACATTTGTATTTTGTAATGCTGACAAGGCTTTTTGTAATGAATGAATTGCCAAATTGGCTTCATTTTTTGCTACGTCATTGGCTCCTGCCCAAATAACTGCAAAATCTTCATTTGTCGGCTTATGAAGGTTATTGGATTTTTGTAACATTACACTATTGGGGGAACCTGGTATCACCTTCCCTTCAATGTCATCTTTATTTGAAGCTAAATTTAAAATATTTCTCACATAGTCTCTGCCATGGCTATCAGATGCAACGAATATTTTGGGTCTCTTAATCACTAACTGACTCTCAGGAGCAAAGTTTTGCATTTTCATTGCTGCACCCTTAGATGGCTTTCCTTTTAAAACTGCATTCTTTGTTGTGGTATGCACACTGTGTTGTGAATCGTACTTTATGTTGGATGCCTCAAATCTGTAGTTTTTACACATTTCTTTCTTGGCCATTTCTCGCTTCTGGAGTTGTTTTTCGTAAACATATAATTGTTTTCGAATACTTGAGTTCCTTTCTTACTATTCTGACCATATTGTCACACTCAGAATGAAAACAATCACTGCATTTCCAGCTTTTTACTCTATTTGTTGCATTTACACACAAGTAACGGAATTTCCTCTTACACTTTGCACAGCTCACGCCTTTTCTTGCTGTTTTTTTACAGGAACATGATTTATTCCATGCTTCCTCACTTATTTCATAAATAGTATTCAAATTTTCCGAACTGGTCACAGCCATTGTGCACGAGTTAGTTACAAAACACTCTGGTTACAATTTTCTGCCACCAGTTTTTGTGCTGCCAAGAGCATGTGGATTCACATGCTCACTAATACATGCACAGACAGACATGTAGTAGTGATCACTCTAGGTAAACCTGCTTTCTGTATAAGCCAGAATATGCATGAAATATGCTATTGTGTACTATATTCTCTTAGAAAACTATGATCAGAAAGGAAAATTATAATTGTGTTAACAATATGTGAGACCAGTCACTGTAATACCATGGAAACAGGAAGGAAATAAATGCTAAATGAGAGACAGGATTTTGATGTTTTTAAAACACTTTTTGATGTGCACATGCAAGGAAGGGAGGTATTGGGATTGGGATTGGGATTGGAACAGGAATGGAAATGACTAGTTGTGTTAAAAGGTACCTTCTGCCATGGACCAACCATTGGCTTGTGGAGTATGTATGTAGATGTAGATAAGTAATGCTGGAATAGGTGGTGAAGGTAATCTTATATAAATTATAAATGCAAGTGTGTGTGTTTTAGTATGTTTGATACTCCTGCACGCTGAAATGGCTTGGCAGGTTTGGATGAAACTTTTGAAACAGAGGTAGCTTATATCTGGAATTAACACACAGGATACCTTAGATATACACTGAGGTGACAAAAGTCATGGCATAGTGATATGCATATATACAGATGGCAGTAGTATAGCATACACAGTGTATAAAAGGACAGAGCATTGGTGATTCACGTGAAAAGGTTTCTGATGTGATTATGGCCGCATGACGGGAATTAACAGACTTTGAATGCAGAATGGTAGTGGGGGCTACATGCATGGGACATTCCATTTTGGAAATTGTTAGAGAATACAATATTCTGAGATCCACAGTGTCAAGAGAGTGCCGAGAATACAAAATTTCATGCATTACCTCTCACCACGGACAATGCAGTGGCCAAATGCTTTCACTTAACAACAGAGAGCAGCAGTGTTTGCATAGAGTTATCAGTTCTAACAGACAAGCAACACTGCATGAAATAACAGCAGAAATCAATGTGGGACATACAACGAACATGCTGTAAGGGCAGAGTGGCGAAATTTGACGAAATATGGCGGCAGACAACTGACGTGAGAGCCTTTCCTAACAGCCTGACATTGCCTGCAGCACCTCTCCTGGGCTTGTGACCATATCAGTTGAACCCTTGATGACTGTAAAATTGTGGACAGGTCAGATGAGTTCTGATTTCGATTGTTAAGAGCTGACAGTAGGGTCCAAGTGTGGTGCAGACGCCACAAACCCATGGATCCACACTCTCGACAAGGCACTGTGCAAGCTGGTGGTGGCTCAATAATGGTGTGGGCTGTGTTTACATGAATCACTGTCTGGAAATGGTTACATTCGGCTACTTGGAAACCATTTGCAGCCATTCATAGATTTCATGTCCCCCTCCCCCTCCAAAAAAATGGAATCTTTATGGATGACAGTTCACCACATCACTGGGACACAATTGTTTGCAATTAGTTTGAAGAACATTCTGGACAGTTCTAGTAAATGATTTGGCCACCCAGATTGCCTGACATGACTCCTGTTGAACATTGATGGGATGTAATTGAGAAGCCAGTTCATGCACAAAATTCTGCTTTGGCAACACTTTCGCAATCGGCTATAGTGGCAGCACGGCTTAATATTTCTGCATCAGTGTCTCAAAGACTTGTTAAGTCCATGCCACAATGAGTCGCCGCACTACACTGGGCAAGACAAAGTTTGAGGTATCCCATGACTTTTGTCACCTCAGTGTATATACCTATCGAAGGGGTTGGAGGTGGGGGTGAAAAAGTAGTGTAGCCCACAATATGTTAATATCCATATGTTATTCCTCTAGTATTTGAGAATATAATATCAAATCTTTACAAAATTTTCCCTGACAACCCCCACAAAATAATAAAATGGAAAAAGTTTGTTGCTTACTACATTTTTGCTGTTAATGCTGTAGAATTATGATGTAAAGTTGTTATAATTTATTGCTCCCTTACTACTGCCTGTATTTGTGACAAAATTTGGAGACAGTATTCCCATATAGTACTCAATGTACCAGCAAAATTATAACATTGTATGACACACAGTTCCGGAGATACATTGTTGTGAACATTGAGGTGCTTGAAAAAGTGCCACATCATCGGAGCTTATGACATTGTAAACATTGATCTGTGTGAAAATGAAACTGCAGGTTGAAATTTGCTAGAAGTATGAGTGAAATATCTGAACAAATGTGAGTGAAATATGTTAAATATATATGAAATAGATTTGACATGCCCAAATTTGGCCAAAGCCATGGGTAAAAAGCTCATCCTAAACCCCTGGAATGATTTCAATCAAATTTGGTATACATATTAGCTATTATTTGGAAAGAAATACTGTAGGGGTAAGACCATCAGGCTCCTAATGGGATGGGGGCGATAACGTGAAGAGAGAAGTCAGGGAAGGAGGAGGAGAGACATAGACAGGGGGCAAGGAGCAGATGAAAAGAGAGGGAGAGGAAGCAGGAGATGGACAGAGAGAAGGGGAGATGGGGACAGGGAGAGGGGAAAGGAGGAAAAGGACAGTGAGTGAATGGAGGAGAAGTTGAACAGTGAGAACAGAGAGGAGAAGATGGACAGAGAGGCAGAAGTAAATCAATTGAGTGTAGGGGGCAGAGCAGGTAAACACAGTGGGGGAGAGGGAAGGGGATGAGATGGGCATAGAGAGGGGAAGGACTGAGAGAACATTAGAATAAGTACAGACCTGGGCAAAGCCAGTATTCAGCTTTCCCTACTAGAGAATACAAAGAAGTCTTGGAACATTGTTTACAGAGATTTATCTGTACACCCCGAGACAATTATGATTTTTCCCATGTGAAGCATGTCACAAACAGTCTTGAAATTGTTTACTTCCTTTTCTGACACATTTTATAATTCCCTACTCGGTCATGTAAAACTGTGAAGTAAACAAGTGAGTAGCAAGTGATATGAGTTTTGTCAGCTTTATCCATCAACTTATAATTTGGTTAGTGCATCCCTATCAGAGAGAACACAGTGTTACATTGCAGGGTATACTTTACCACAGGCTGTGGAATGCCACCATTTTATATACGAGGGGTGTTCAATACAATGCAACACTTCTTTTTTTCTGAAAGCAGATTGGTTTCATTCAGGATTCCAATACACAATATTATTACCCACTCTTTTGGCTATGAAACCCTATTTTTCAACATTATCTCCCATCAATGCAATGGCTTTATGCCACCTTACTGGGAGGGCCTGTTCATCAGAGCCAACATTTCCTGCATCAATAACCCCTACCCCCCACCAACACCACCATCCACATACTGGTTCCCCAAAGTGCATCCTTCATTGTTTCAAACAAATGGAAGTCGGATGGTGCAAGGTCCAGGCTGTAGGGTGGATGAGGAAGAACATTCTGATGAAGTTTTATGAGCTTCTCTTGGATTCACAGACACATGTGACACCTTGTGTTGTCATGGAGAAGAAGTTCATTTGCATTACTGTTGTGATGAACACACTGAAGTTATTTCTTGAATTCCCTGAGAGTAGCACAATACATTTCAGAGGTGATCCCAGAAGACCATCACCATGACTTTTCGTGCTGGGGGTGCAGCTCTGAACTTTTTCTTTGGAGGAGAGGTTGTCTGTCACCACTCGTGGATTGCTGTTTTTTCCTGGTTCGAAGCGATGAGCACATGTTTCATTGCCTGTGACAACATTCGACAAAAATTTATTAAGGTCAGCCTCATAACATGCCAGCAATTCTGCACTGATTGTCCTTCGTCCCTCTTTATGGTCTCATGTTAGGTGGCGAGGATCACAGCGGGCGCACATCTTCTAGTACCACAACAGTGGATGAGTGTGTCAGCACTACCAGCAGAGGTGTGCAGTGAGGTGTTTTGATTGTGATCTGTCTATCAGCTCGAATGAGAGTGTATGCAATATTGCAGTATTGCTGACGTCACAGCTGTGTGTGACCAGCTGGCACACGGGACACGGACAGGTTTGCATGACCTTGTTGCGATGATGATAGATGCCCTGCCCAATGATGCACCATGCTTTTGTTCACTGCCATGTATCTGTATAAATTCTACAAGTGCCCATGAATATCTGTGACGCTCTGGTTTTCCAATAAAAGAAAATCAATGACAGCTCTCTGCTTGGAATGCACCTCCATTGCAGACGTCATTTTGGAGGCAACATATAGTGCCACCACCTATCAGAAACTATAGGGGCTGAAGCAGGAATATTCCACAATGTCCCACAGCAAATTCCGCACTTTTTCAATTGTAATTGGCCAAGAAAAGAAATGTTTTGCGTTACTTATTGAATATCCCTTATACTATGCAGATTCATTCTTTTCAATAACTTTATGACTGTTTCAGTTTGGAATAGTGAAAATTAAATGTATTGACACAAATTTTCAGAACTGTGACTATACAACCTGGATTATTAATAATTTGTGTTGCTGTAATTAATTACTTTAATTCATGTAACATATTTCTTTCAGTACCTGACTGATTCCCTAATGTTAATTAAAGAATGTATGTTATAATATGTCCAGCAAACATTAGAATATTCATGTCACAGTTATTGAAAAATCTTCTGTCTTGCAAAATATTTTAAGCAGATTGGATGGATCTCTCTTTCTTCTCTTCATCCTGAATGTACATTCAGCTGGATAGGTTCAAAGCTTTCTGCAACCACCAAGTTCCAATTTCCACTGATTTTCAGTGTGTGGCAGTGTTTGAGAGAAACATTGGGATGCAAAGAGATGATGTTATTTGAGTAACTCATTCTTCTCTTCATCTCGAATGTACATTCAGCTACCTGCAGTTTCTCAGTTATGTTGCACATATGCATGTCATTAGACATCCTTGTAATGGTATGTACTGGCCAGAAATTCTGTCTCATAATATTATAGTTTTCTAAGGCAAATTTTCCTTTTGATACAGTTACACACTCTAATAAATCTCAAAATACAATCACATAAACAATCAATTACTGACAAAATTTTCAAATCTAGTCAAATGCAGTCCCCAACAATCCATCTTTCCTTCTCATCCTGTATGGTAAGCCTCCCCTGACCTGCGGTTCTGGGTGACTTTCCCGAAATCTATCTCTTTTCCTAGACCTCTACAGTCCTTTTCCTTCACCCTTCTTCCTTCCCCTTCAATCCTTCTCCCTGAAGAAGGAGCCACTAGCTCTGAAAGCTTGCCAATTATAACAGTCTTTTATGTGTGTATTCTGCCACCACTTAGCAAGTAGATTTTTTTACTATCTACATAATTTTTTCAGAATACAATCAATATCTTGAAGGTTAATACATAAATTCTTTTCATCAGGTGGTTACATATTTCCTGTGCATACTCAGTTGACTGGTTATCAGTCTGTCATGTGTCAATGGTATCACCAGAGAAGATAACAACTATTTACTTGTAATGGTATGTGGCAGATCAAAGTACTTATAGTTGGACAATGTCGTATATGGAGTGCAGCAACCTGATGCTATATTTAGGTTAAAATAAACAGTCAAAATCACAATAATATTTGTTTATTTACCAGTTTCGGCTTATGTTAAAGCCATCTTCAGAATTTTTGGCACCCTATGGTTGGTGTTGGCAGCTCCCCAGTTTTCTCATGGTGTCACAAGAAATCCTTGCAACACAGCCGTGATGTCACAGGTGGTAGCAATACTCACAGAGATGTCCAGAGGTGCCTCACACAGAGAGCATCCCAATGCGCCCTGAGAGCTACAATACCAAGAAGAATTGCTTCTTGACTTTTGGCATGATCAATGTGAAGACTGGATTTTTTTTTTTTTTATTCTCATGGAAGACAAGGAAATTATGAGTACTTTATTTCAGTTTCTATAATCACCGGTAACTTTAACTTTTGCATAATTTCCTTGCCTTTAAACTATACAGTGACGGATTCATACTCATTTATTTTACAATGTCCCCACTGTACACCTTGTTTACTTGAAAGAGGAGATGTGCAGCTGCGCATGCAACAACATTGTACGGCGAACAGAGATGACATGGTATAAGAAGAGATTTAGGCTTCCTCGCTTGACAGTCTATAAGGCCACTGACAATATAGAAGTTACCATGAGTAGTAATGTGGGAGCACAAGCTGTTCAGCAAGGGCCGTCTGTGTTTTGCGAATATGTTCTCAACTTCACAATGGAGAAGGATGCTGCAGCTCAACAAGGTAATGGTTGAGTGACTGTTGCTATTGTGCGGTATCCTGAAGATATAGTGAAGGCTATTGCAGGACTGGAAGCTTTTAATAGCAGAGATATTATTGCTTATCGCACCTTTCAAGTAAACGACGTGTACAGCCGGGACATGGGTCGGTCCTATTTCATGTCTGATATGCCATTTGTAGTGAGGACCAGGAATCATTGTAAAATAAATGAGTGTGAGTCCATCGCTGTATGGTTTAAAAGTCAAGGAAACTGTACAAAAATTAAAGTGCCTGGTGATCTTACCTTTCATTACAGAAACTGAAATAAAGTACCTATCCTTTCTTTATCTCCCATGAGATTTTTTTAACAAAAAACAAAACAGTCTACACATTGATCTTGCCAAAAGCTGAGAAGCGATTCTTCTTGGTGTTGTCCAGTTGTGATAATGCTGTGTCCAAGATGGCACAGTGGTCACCACAACTGTCTAGTAAGCAGGAGATTCCAGGTTCAAATCCTGGTCCGGTACACATTTTCACTCATCAGTGCTTATTCTGCTTACTATCCCGTTGCAGCTAATAATCCACCTTCAAATTACATATAGTGTTTCACAGCTGCAGGATCTGCACGGTGTCTGTTATTTCACAGGTACAGTCACCATGCTTTCAAATAACAAAAAGAAAATATTTCAAGTCATCAAAAAATAAGGAAAACCTGTTTGGGAGGAAGAAGTAGTTTTGAAAGAATACTTTCAAAAACTATATGAAGGACAGGATGAAACAAATGCACATGATGATAAAGATGGAGGCAAAAAAAAAAAAAAAGAAAAAAAAAATATTTATTCATCTATTAAATAATGTTCATGTTATGGGATACAAGTTGTAGCAATACAAAGCTGAAGGAACACAAACCTTTATGTTACAGGATTTCTAAATATACATGTACTTTAAGGGCAGAATATACATAAATTTACATTACAACAGTTTTTAAGCAGCAATCTCCATTTTAAAATACAGATTGGACATGACAATTATTATTATTTAACCACCCTTGGTTAATACATTTTGGACAAAACTGAGTAAAATTCTTCCTGAAAGAGTTTTTATTATTTTGACTGAGCAAGGTAATTTATTATAGACTATGCTGCCTATGTGCCTAACACTGTCATGGCATTTACCCAGTCTCTGATCATACATACATACATACATTAATCCTTGTTCCATATATCATGAATATGACATTTCATAATGATGTGGAATGTGTCACTTTAAATAATTAATTATTTTTTTACAGTTACTACTTCATATCTAGGAATTCATTAGAAGACTGTGTCATTCAGAAATTCTTTTAATTTGCTTTTAAATGTTGGTTGGCTATCTGTCAGCCTTTTAATACTATTTGGCAAATGACCAAAGATTTTTGTGGCAGCATAATTCACCCCTTTCTGTGCCAAAGTGAGATTTAATCCAGAACAGTGAATATCATCATTTCTTCTAGTGTTGTAGCTATGCACTTTGCTGTTATTTTTGAACTGGGATGGGTTATTAATGACAAATTTCATAAGTGAATATATGTATTGCAGAGGTACTGCGAATATCCCGAGTTCCTTAAATAAATGTCTGCAAGGTAATCATGGGTGTGCTCCAGCTATTATTCTGATTACACACTTTTGTGCAATGAATACTTTCTCTCTTAATGATGAATTGCCCTAAAATATGATGCCATATGAAAGCAGTGACTGAAAATAGGCATAGTAGGCTAATTTATTGATATGTTTATCACCAAAATTTGCAATAACCCTGATAGCTTAATTAGCTGAACCTAACTGTTTCAGCAGATCATTGATGTGTTTCTTCTAGTTCAATTTCTAATCAATGCACACACCCAGATATTTTGAGTATTCTACCTTAGCAACAGACTTCCATCCATAGTCTATATTTATCAATGGTGTTATGCCATTTACTGTACAGAATTGTATAAACTGTTGTTCTCAAAATTTAGTGAGAGTCCATTTGCAGAGAACCACTTAATAATTTTCTGAAAGACATTATTTGCAATTTCCTCAGCTGATTCTTGCTTCTTGTGTGTGATTACTATACTTGTATCATCAGCAGAAAGAACTAACTTTGCATCTTCATGAAGATAGAGTGGTAAGTTGTTAATATATATTAAGAACAATAAGGGACCCAAGACTGAACCCTGTGGTACACCATTCTTGAAACTTCCCCAGCTAGAGCACTCTGCTGGTTTTTGTAGACTATCTGAACTGTTAATTTCAACCTTCTGCATTCTTCCAGATAAGTATGAATTAAACCATTTGTGCACTGTCCTACTCATACCACAATACTTCAGCTTATGTAGAAGAATTTCATGATTCACACAATCAAAAGCCTTTGAGAGATCACAAAATAGCCCAATGGGTGATGTTCGGTTATTAACTGCATTTAATATTTGATCAGTGAAAGCATATATAGCATTTGATGTTGAAAAGCATTTCTGAAAACCAAACAGACATTTTGTCAGCACTTCATTTTTACAAATACACTCCTGGAAATGGAAAAAAGAACACATTGACACCGGTGTGTCAGACCCACCATACTTGCTCCGGACATTGCGAGAGGGCTGTACAAGCAATGATCACACGCACGGCACAGCGGACACACCAGGAACCGCGGTGTTGGCCGTCGAATGGCGCTAGCTGCGCAGCATTTGTGCACCGCCGCCGTCAGTGTCAGCCAGTTTGCCGTGGCATACGGAGCTCCATCGCAGTCTTGAACACTGGTAGCATGCCGCGACAGCGTGGACGTGAACCGTATGTGCAGTTGACGGACTTTGAGCGAGGGCGTATAGTGGGCATGCGGGAGGCCGGGTGGACGTACCGCCGAATTGCTCAACACGTGGGGCGTGAGGTCTCCACAGTACATCGATGTTGTCGCCAGTGGTCGGCGGAAGGTGCACGTGCCCGTCGACCTGGGACCGGACCGCAGCGACGCACGGATGCACGCCAAGACCGTAGGATCCTACGCAGTGCCGTAGGGGACCTCACCGCCACTTCCCAGCAAATTAGGGACACTGTTGCTCCTGGGGTATCGGCGAGGACCATTCGCAACCGTCTCCATGAAGCTGGGCTACGGTCCCGCACACCGTTAGGCCGTCTTCCGCTCACGCCCCAACATCGTGCAGCCCGCCTCCAGTGGTGTCGCGACAGGCGTGAATGGAGGGACGAATGGAGACGTGTCGTCTTCAGCGATGAGAGTCGCTTCTGCCTTGGTGCCAATGATGGTCGTATGCGTGTTTGGCGCCGTGCAGGTGAGCGCCACAATCAGGACTGCATACGACCGAGGCACACAGGGCCAACACCCGGCATCATGGTGTGGGGAGCGATCTCCTACACTGGCCGTACACCACTGGTGATCGTCGAGGGGACACTGAATAGTGCACGGTACATCCAAACCGTCATCGAACGCATCGTTCTACCATTCCTAGACCGGCAAGGGAACTTGCTGTTCCAACAGGACAATGCACGTCCGCATGTATCCCGTGCCACCCAACGTGCTCTAGAAGGTGTAAGTCAACTACCCTGGCCAGCAAGATCTCCGGATCTGTCCCCCATTGAGCATGTTTGGGACTGGATGAAGCGTCGTCTCACGCGGTCTGCACGTCCAGCACGAACGCTGGTCCAACTGAGGCGCCAGGTGGAAATGGCATGGCAAGCCGTTCCACAGGACTACATCCAGCATCTCTACGATCGTCTCCATGGGAGAATAGCAGCCTGCATTGCTGCGAAAGGTGGATATACACTGTACTAGTGCCGACATTGTGCATGCTCTGTTGCCTGTGTCTATGTGCCTGTGGTTCTGTCAGTGTGATCATGTGATGTATCGGACCCCAGGAATGTGTCAATAAAGTTTCCCCTTCCTGAGACAATGAATTCACGGTGTTCTTATTTCAATTTCCAGGAGTGTATGTGACACTACTCTTGAATACATTACTTTTTCAAGAATTTTGGATAAAGCTGCAGAAGTGAGATTGGGTGGTAGTTCTTAGCATCAGATCTATCCCCTTTGTTATGCAGCTGAGGAAATTGCAAATAATGTCTTTCAGAAAATTATTAAGTGGTTCTCTGCAAATGGACTCCCACTAAATTTTGAGAACAACAGTGGGGATTTTGATGGTACTGGGGCAGAAGGGGGAAGGTTCCAATCAGAATGTAAGTAATGAAGTTAATAACAACAAATGTGGGTGTTACCAGCACAATAGCTCCCCCTTCCCTGCCGAAAACTGTTCCTCTAATACTGGTATGTCAAAAGAAATAAAACTCAGTCCCAACAGTGGCAGCACCACAACCAATCATGTAATTAAAAATAAGCTCAAAATTTTTCACCAAAATATTCAAAGCCTGCTCTGTAAGTTAGACCAATTTATTGTAAATATTGATGAACCAACAGCCACAAATTGTGCTCATATTCTCTGTCTGACAGAACACCATGTCACTTTTGGCATCGAAATGCTCAATATTCCAAACTATGTTTTAGCTACCTCATTTTGTAGAAAGCATATGTGCAAAGGTGGGGCAGTTATTTATGTGAAAAACAGCCTGTCCTTTAATACAATAGATGTAGAGAAATATTGTATAGAGAAAGACTTTGAGGCATGTGTCACAGAAATAGTAGAAGCTAACAAGAAACTGGTAATCGTAGCAATATACAGGGCTCCATCTGGTAATTTTAAAGTATTCATGAAACAATTAGATTCTGTGCTATTGTATCTCACGAGAAAAAATAGGGACATTATAGTGACTGGAGATTTTAATACAGATTTCCTAGAAAGCTCATCTTCTAAGACAGAGTTTGCAAATTTAATGCATACCTACAACCTTGTCTCCACTATCAGTTTTCCCACAAGAACTACTGCCACTTCGAGCACTCTAATAGACAATATCTTTGTAGATATGAGTAAAACTCATCACATCAAAGTTGAAAAAGTCATAAATGGTCTCTCTGATCATGATGGGCAAATACTCACAATTGACAACTTTAATACAAATCAGAACAAAGCTAGTGCACCATGGAAAACCATTAGAAACATGAACGAGGAAAATATCCAAAAATTCAAATTATGCATTCGGAAGACTGACTGGAGGTATGTTTATCTTGCAAATGATGTTAATACAAAATATAATTTATGTACTGATGAATTATCAAGTATATTTGAAAGTGTCTTTCCAAAAAAGGTCTGTAGACTACAGAACAGGCAATCAAGCAAAAACCCATGGCTCACCAAGAGCATAAAAATATCATGCCAGAGAAAAAGAGAACTATATATAACATCCAGACAATCCAATAATCCCCTCCAGATGAAATATTATAGGACATACTGCAAAATCTTAACTAAGTCATTAAAAAATCTAAAAGTATGTGCATACAATCTGAAATTAATTGTTCAAATAATAAAATCAGAACGATTTGGAATGTAATAAAGAGGGAAACAGGTACTGCACCATCTGGCAATGAAAAAACTGCTGTCCTAAAAATTAACGATTTGGAAATAACTGATAGTAAACAGATAGCAGACACATTTAACAACCACTTTCTAAGTGTCACCTCTCAAATAGGTTGCAGTGGTGACATAAGGGAAGCAGCAGATATTCTGAAACTTAACCTCCCACAATGTTTTAATGATATAAATGTAACACCTATAACTGTTAATGAAATTTAAAAAAATAATTCACTCATTGAAAAGTAAAGGATCTTCAGGTACAGATAACATCTCTAGTAAACTGTTGAAAGCTTGTAGTAATGATGTAAGTGTAGTACTTGCTCACATTTGCAACACGTCTCTTTATGAGGGAGTTGTACCAGAGAGAATGAAATATGCCATTGTGAGACCTCTTTTCAAGTCTGGCAATGCTACAGATGTCAAAAATTATCGTCCTGTCTCTCTCGTAACAACATTTTCAAAGGTTCTTGAAAAGGCATTGTATAACAGGATTGTGGCACATGTTGATAAACTTAATAATATTAATCACAGACAGTTTAGTTTTCAAAAAGGGGTTTCCACAGAGTGTGCCATATATTCACTCACAAATGATGTCTTGGAGTCTATTAATAGTAAGAAGTCACCAGTTGGTGTCTTCTGTGATATTTCCAAGGCCTTTGAATGTGTAAACCACAATATACGTTTGGAGAAGGCCTATCATTACGGAATCAAAGGGCCTATAGGTAACTGGCTAAAATCATATCTTAAAGACAGGAAACAAAAGGTGGTTCTAAACAGCTGTAACAAAAGATCTTCTAATCTAGTGGATTCTGAATGGGGCAAAATTCAGCATGGAGTTCCTCAGGGATCTGTCCTTGGACCATTGCTGTTTTTAATATATGTTAATGATGTACCCCTGTCCATTAGTAAAAATTGTGAATTCACCATGTTTGCTGATGATACAAGCATTGTTGTAAATGGTAAGTCTACTGCTGATCTGGAGACTGAAGCTAATGATATACTCAGAGAAGTTACAACTTGGTTTTCAATTAATTCTCTTTCAGTTAATATTTTAAAAAAAACTAATTTTCTACAGTTCCACACAAAAAATAAAACTCTAGAAAATATAGTAATTGCTCATGACAACCAGGAACTAGAACAGGTGAAATCCATTAAATTCCTGGGGGTTCACATTGACAGTAGGCTCAACTGGGAACAGAATGTGTCCCTTACTCTAAAAAGGCTTTCATCAGCAACTTTTGCTCTAAGAATCATTACTCATTTTGGGGACATCAACATTTTAAAATCATCTTACTTTGGGTACTTTCACTCATTAATGAGTTACGGAATAATATTCTGGGGTAATTCACCAACCTAAAAAAAAATCTTAACTGCTCACAAGGGAACCTCCCCATCGCACCCCTCTCAGATTTAGTTATAAGTTGGCACAGTGGATAGGCCTTGAAAAACTGAACACAGATCAATCGAGAAAACAGGAAGAAGTTGTGTGGAACTATGAAAAAAATAGGTAAACTATACAAACTGAGTAGTCCATGCGTAAGACAAGCAACATCAAGGATACTGTGAGCTCAGGAGCCCCGTGGTCCCGTGGTTAGCGTGAGCAGCTGCAGAATGAAAGGTCCTTGGTTCAAGTCTTCCCTAGTGTGAAAAGTTTTAATTTTTTATTTTCAGACTATTATCAAAGTTCAGGCACTCAAACATAATGAACTTCGCTCTCCACAATTCCAGGACATGTTCAGATTTGCTTGGACATACGCAGGATTTGATGGTCTACACACGGAAAAATTTGAAAACGTTAAAAACATATGTTTTGACAGAGCACAGGGAAAACTGTGCGACTGTGAAACTGTTGCATTCATTTGTTGCAGTTTATGTGACAAACTCTTATGTTTTCATCACTTTTTTGGGAGTGACTATCACATCCACAATAAAACCTAAATCGGGCAAGGTAGAAGAATCTTTTTACCCATTTGCCAAGTGTACAAGTTAGGTGGGTCGACAACATATTCCTGACATGTGACGCACATGCCATCACCAGTGTCGTATAGAATATATCAGACGTGTTTTCCTGTGGAGGAATCGGTTGACCTATGACCTTCCGATCAAATGTTTTCGGTGCCCATTGGAGAGGCACGTCCTTTGGTCTACTAATTGCATGGTTTTGCGGTGCGGCCGCAAAACACAGACACTAAACTTATTACAGTGAACAGAGACATCAATGAAGGAATGGACAGATCATAACTTTGCGAAAATAAAAAAGTAAAGTTTTCACTCGAGGGAAGACTTGAACCAAGGACCTCTCATTCTGAACCTGCTCACGCTAACCACGGGATCACGGCGCTCCTAAGCTCACAGTATTCTTGATGTTGCTTATCTTGCACATGGACTACTCAGTTTGTATATTTTGCTTATTTTTTTCATAGTTCCACACAACTTCTTCCTGTTTTCTCGATTGATCTGTGTTCAGTTTTTCAAGGCCTATGCACTGTGCCAACTTATAACTAAATCTGAGGGGGGTGCGATGGGGAGGTTCCCTTGTCAGAAGAGAGCAGTCAGACTCATGTGTGGGGTTCCTCCACGAACCTCATGTAGAAAACTTTTCACACAGTTAGGTATTCTGACTACAACATGTCAGTACATATACTCTCTGATGAATGTAGTTAATAAAGACGTTGCTCAGTATGAAACAAATTGTTCATACCATAACTACAATATTAGAGGTAAAGATGATCTACATGTTGAACTAAAAAATTTCTCACTTGTACAGAAGGGAGTAAAGTATGCTGCTATAAAGACTTTTAATGCATTGCCTAATTATATTAAATGTACAAGAGAAAATGAAACGCTGTTCAAAGGTACATTAAAAAAATACCTGCTTGACCATCCACTGTACTCGTTAGATGAATTCTTTTCCAGAAGTAATGCCCTCCCTTAATAATAGATGTATTTAGGCTCTTAGTTATTAGATGGATGATACAATATTATGTTAATGTTATAGTGTTAATGTTATAATGTTATATTGTGAATTGCTATACTAGTTAAATGACAGCTTGTAAATGAGAAAAAGTGATACTTATTAATATCTATATCATAGTATTATATTACTATTCTGTAGCATTAATTGTATTTGTACAATTGTATTGACACGTTCCACATCCAGGCAAATCACTCACATGTACAGATCCATGGAATACGCATACCAAATAAAATAAAAATAAATAAATAACAATAGCATATTTCAGTCTATCTGGAAAAATTCCCTGTTTCAGTGAGCTACTACATATGTGTCTGAGAATCCTACTTATTTGTTTGTCAGATGAATGTTGCCATCACCATAGGTATGATAATCATGCACATCATTATTTGTTTTAAAGAGCAGGAGATTCTTATTTATTCTTAAGAGGTATATGCATTAGACAGGTAATATTGCCTGTTCTTTAAAGATTAGTTTGGTAGGTGCTTGTAATCAAATCATGACCTTGTCACTTTGTTTTTGCATAATAAATATTTGCTTGTGTATTGACCCCCAGAAAGGAATGCCATATGAAATGACTGAGTTAACTGGTGCAAAGTACACAGTTTTAATGGTAGTCAAGCCATACCTTTGACATAGAAGTCTAAAGCCATAGCAGAGGTTACTCAGTTTACATAGTAGTTCATCTCTGTGGATATTACACTGTACAATATTGTCTATCCAGGAATTTAGTCTCATTAACCTATTTTACAACTTTCTTGTCTAGAATTAGTGATTTCGTATGTGTTGTATGGATCTCTGATGGACAGATGTTTTTCCATATTAAGTAAAGAGGTTGTGTTCATAGAGCCTTTCACAGCTGTCATCCGCTTTGGAGAAATGTTACAAGATAGGAGGTCTATATCATCGAAGAGTAACACAGGAATTGTTGAGGGTAGGTATTCTGAGAGGTCATTAATAAAGAGAAGGAAGAGGTTGGAGCCTAGTGTTGAGCCCTGTGGGACTCCTTATCTGAATGGTATTATATCTGAACAGGTTGTTCTTCCATCAAGTGTTGTTATTTCTACCAGCTGCCCTCTGTTTGAGAGATATGACTGAAATCATTCATTACAGATTCATCTTATACCATAAGCATCCAATTTACGTAGGAGTTGTGTGTGATTGACTAGATCAGACATCTTAGTCAGAGCACCAAAAAGTCAAGAAGCATACCGTTTTTCATTAAATACAAATATTGTCTGGTCAGTAAATGAAAAGAGAAGCCCATTGTTTTATGAAAGCCAGACTGTTGTGCTCTTAGTGTGGAGTTATTCTCATAAAAGGATGCTACTCAAGTATATACATTTTTTTCTATTATTTTGGACACAGATGGGAAGAGGGATATAAGTCTGTACTTGTTGACCTCACACTTGTCCCCTTTCTTGTTTGATGGAACTATCTTGGAGGTTTTCAGTGGCTGAGGGAAAATGCCAGTACCCATGGGCACAGTTGATTATGTTGCAGAGTGGTTGTACTGTTTCAGTAGTGTCCTGTTTTATTACAAAGCTAGGTAAACTGTCAAGGATGGACAAGAGGGAATTTTTCATATTTCTAATAGTTAGGAGAACCCCCCTCCAAAGTTGCAGGTATTAGAAAAAGTGATTTGTCAGATCTTTTACAGTATGGAGGGAAATATTTTGTTGGTGGAGAGTGACCAATTGAAAGACTGCTAAAAATTCCAGAAATCTGTTTATTGAATGTATCACAAACATTATTGTTTGATGTCTGTTATTTGTTGGCCACTGTATTGAAGAGATTGTGGTGTTTCCTGTTTGACATCAATTTGTAAAGTTTTTCTGACAATATCCCACATGGCTTTACATTTATTAATAGAATCATTTATATAGGTTTTATTTGCTAGTTGTTTTGCTTTAGACATTACTTTGCAAAGAATCTTCTTGCATAATTTGAAATAACTATGGAAAGAGGGGCAGCAGTCTTTTCAGTAGTTGCAAGGGCAACAGTCTGGATGATTGACTGATCTGGCCTTGTAACAATAACCAAAACGGCCTTGCTGTGCTGGTACTGCGAACGGCTGAAAGCAAGGGGAAACTACGGCCGTAATTTTTCCCGAGGGCATGCAGCTTTACTGTATGATTAAATGATGATGGCGTCCTCTTGGGTAAAATATTCCGGAGGTAAAATAGTCCCCCATTCAGATCTCCGGGCGGGGACTACTCAAGAGGATGTCGTTATCAGGAGAAAGAAAACTGGCGTTCTACGGATCGGAGCGTGGAATGTCAGGTCCCTTAATCGGGCAGGTAGGTTAGAAAATTTGAAAAGGGAAATGGATAGGTTAAAGTTAGATATAGTGGGAATTAGTGAAGTTCGGTGGCAGGAGGAAGAAGACTTCTGGTCAGGTGACTACAGGGTTATAAACACAAAGTCAAATAGGGGTAATGCAGGAGTAGGTTTAATAATGAATAGGAAAATAGGAATGCGGGTAAGCTACTACAAACAGCATAGTGAACGCATTATTGTGGCCAAGATAGATACGAAGCCCACACCTACTACAGTAGTACAAGTTTATATGCCAACTAGCTCTGCAGATGACAAAGAAATTGAAGAAATGTATGATGAAATAAAAGAAATTATTCAGATAGTGAAGGGAGACGAAAATTTAATAGTCATGGGTGACTGGAATTCCAGTGTAGGAAAAGGGAGAGAAGGAAACGTAGTAGGTGAATATGGATTGGGGCTAAGAAATGAAAGAGGAAGCCGCCTGGTAGAATTTTGCACAGAGCACAACTTAATCGTAGCTAACACTTGGTTTAAGAATCATGATAGAAGGTTGTATACATGGACGAACCCTGGACATACTAAAAGGTATCAGATAGATTATATAATGGTAAGACAGAGATTTAGGAACCAGGTTTTAAATTGTAAGACATTTCCAGGGGCAGATGTGAACACTAACCACAATCTATTGGTTATGACCTGTAGATTAAAACTGAAGAAACTGAAAAAAGGTGGGAATTTAAGGAGATGGGACCTGTATAAACAGAAAGAACCAGAGGTTGTACAGAGTTTCAGGGAGAGCATAAGGGAACAATTGACAGGAATGGGGGAAAGAAATACAGTAGAAGAAGAATGGGTAGCTTTGAGGGATGAAGTAGTGAAGGCAGCAGAGGATCAAGTAGGTAAAAAGACGAGGGCTAGTAGAAATCCTTGGGTAACAGAAGAAATATTGAATTTAATTGATGAAAGGAGAAAATATAAAAATGCAGTAAATGAAGCAGGCAAAAAGGAATACAAACGTCTCAAAAATGAGATCAACAGGAAGTGAAAAATGGCTAAGCAGGGATGGCTAGAGGACAAATGTAAGGATGTAGAGGCTTATCTCACTAGGGGTAAGATAGATACTGCCTACAGGAAAATTAAAGAGAGCTTTGGACATAAGAGAACCACTTGTATGAACATCAAGAGCTCAGATGGAAACCCAGTTCTAAGCAAAGAAGGGAAAGCAGAAAGGTGGAAGGAGTACACAGAGGGTCTATACAAGGGCGATGTACTTGAGGACAATATTATGGAAATGGAAGAGGATGTAGATGAAGATGAAATGGGAGATATGATACTGCGTGAAGAGTTTGACAGAGCACTGAAAGACCTGAGTCGAAACAAGGCCCCCGGAGTAGACAACATTCCATTGGCCTTGGGAGAGCCAGTCCTGACAAAACTACCATCTGGTGAGCAAGATGTATGAAACAGGCGAAATACCCTCAGACCTCAAGAAGAATATAATAATTCCAATCCCAAAGAAAGCAGGTGTTGACAGATGTGACAATTACCGAACAATCAGTTTAATAAGCCACAGCTGCAAAATACTAACACGAATTCTTTACAGACGAATGGAAAAACTAGTAGAAGCCGACCTCGGGGAAGATCAGTTTGGATTCCGTAGAAATACTGGAACACGTGAGGCAATACTGACCTTACGACTTATCTTAGAAGAAAGATTAAGGAAAGGCAAACCTACGTTTCTAGCATTTGTAGACTTAGAGAAAGCTTTTGACAATGTTGACTGGAATACTCTCTTTCAATTTCTAAAGGTGGCTGGGGTAAAATACAGGGAGTGAAAGGCTATTTACAATTTGTACAGAAACCAGATGGCAGTTATAAGAGTCGATGGACATGAAAGGGAAGCAGTGATTGGGAAGGGAGTAAGACAGGGTTGTAGCCTCTCCCCGATGTTATTCAATCTGTATATTGAGCAAGCAGTAAAGGAAACAAAAGAAATATTCGGAATAGGTATTAAAATCCATGGAGAAGAAATAAAAACCTTGAGGTTCGCCGATGACATTGTAATTCTGTCAGAGACAGCAAAGGACTTAGAAGAGCAGTTGAACGGAATGGATGGTGTCTTGAAGGGAGGGTATAAGATGAACATCAACAAAAGCAAAACGAGGATAATGGAATGTAGTCGAATTAAGTCGGGTGATGTTGAGGGTATTAGATTAGGAAATGAGACACTTAAAGTAGTCAGGGAGTTTTGCTATTTGGGGAGCAAAATAACTGATGATGGTAGAAGTAGAGAGGATATAAAATGTAGACTGGCAATGGCAAGGAAAGCGTTTCTGAAGAAGAGAAATTTTTTAACATCGAATATAGATTTAAGTGTCAGGAAGTCATTTCTGAAAGTATTTGTATGGAGTGTAGCCATGTATGGAAGTGAAACATGGACAGTAAATAGTTTGGACAAGAAGAGAATAGAAGCTTTCGAAATGTGGTGCTACAGAAGAATGCTGAAGATTAGATGGGTAGATCACATAACTAATGAGGAGGTACTGAATAGGATTGGGGAGAAGAGGAGTTTGTGGCACAACTTGACCAGAAGAAGGGATCGGTTGGTAGGACATGTTCTGAGGCTTCAAGGGATCACCAATTTAGTATTGGAGGGCAGCGTGGAGGGTAAAAATCGTAGAGGGAGACCAAGAGATGAATACACAAAGCAGATTCAGAAGGATGTAGGTTGCAGTAGGTACTGGGAGATGAAGAAGCTTGCACAGGATAGAGTAGCATGGAGAGCTGCATCAAACCAGTCTCAGGACTGAAGACCACAACAACAACAACAACAACAACATGGAAATTTGGATAATTTGTTTTTATACTTTGGTCAGAGAGGAAATAGAAAAGTTGTGGATAGTGTGAAAATATGAAAAAGTTTGTGATGACTGGACAAAGGTAAGTATTGTACCTATCTTAAAGAAGGGTAACTAAGTGCTCTGTGAGAATTACAGAGGAACAGCATTACTGTGCAACTGCATGAAGATTTATAAAAAGTTAATATACAGAAAATAAGGAATAAGACAGAACCACAATTAAGAACAACAAGGATTTCAACCTGGAAGATCAACTATAGAAGGTATATTTACAGCCAGCTAGACTGTAAAAAAGAAATAGGAATCTGGGAAAGACACTGTAGTAGTCATTGATACAAAGAGATTATGACAGTGTTAGAAGAAAAAAATATGGCAAGGTCTGAATAGGCTGGAATTGTCAAAAGAATTGCAACTGAGAATCAGAAACATGTTAAAAATGTTATAAAAGATGTTATGTTATAAAAGATGAAAAAACTCAGAATGGTTTATAATGGACAGAGATGTTCAGCAAGGAAGTTCACTCTCACCAGTGTTTTCTAATAAAGTCATGGACATCAGATGATATGAAAATCATAGCATATGCAGACGATGTCATGATTTGGGATGAAAATGAGCAGAAATTGAAAGAATGACTAAACACCTGGCAGAGAGTAACTGAAGAAGCAGGCATGGAAATAAGCTAAGTAATGAAAATCAGCAGCAAAATGGAAAAAAATTAAATTAGTTAGTTTCAGTGGAATAGCAATTAAGAAAGTAGATGTGTTCATGTATTTGGGAAGTAAATTAATGAAGAAAGGACACATCAAGGAACAAATTTCAGAGAGAATAGAAAATCAGTCAAAATTTTATTATTGGAAAATACCGGCCAAAGCAAAGATCATGATACACAAGTCATATTATCTGCCAGTTTTGACCTATGGATCAGAATGTTGGACCTGGAGAAAGAAAGATCTGAGCAGAACACAAGGAACAGAATTGCACTTTTATGAGGGATCCTGAGTAAGACAAGAAGGGGACAGGATAAGAAATGTAACAAAATTAAACATCCTGCAGGTGAAGCTCCTAAAAGAAACTATAAATAGTAAAAGGCTTAAACGGTTTGGCCACATTAAAAGAATGGAAGCAGAAAGTCTTCCATGAAGAACACTAGAATGGACAGAATCTTGATGAAGACTAATTGGAAACCACAGTGGAAAAGTCATGTGAAAGATGATGTGAACGGACGAGGACTGTAATGGGAGGAGATGCTAAATGATAGACTGTGGGAGAAAAGACAAGCTTGAAAGAGGCTCTGTGAATGACATAAGACCATCTGAATAATTTAAGGAAGTTGGAGTATTCATTACATTTGTGGTAGAGTCAGTGAAATATCCTCCATTTGTGTGCCACAGTGCCTCTGTAACATAGAAATGGTATGTAAAATGAACCCCTATCAAAGAGAAATTTTTTACAAATATTTATTAGTGATATTAACCCCCCCCCCTTAACTGAGAGTACCCACAGCCCCCTCGTAACTGAGAGAACAGAATGAGATTTTGGACACTGTAAATTTTTCTCTGGAGAAAGAACCAATCTGTTCTGCATACTTAAATAGACTGGGCTTGCCATGAATCCAGGTAATAAAGATGTCTATTTTGTCAGTGTATCCAATCACAAACCTCAAAGTATTAGAAGTCCTCAAAAGATATTAACATAGAGAAGAGAGATTCTCAGTCCCACAGCTAAGTCAAGACATATATTTTGTAAGCTGGCCTTTTAAAAGTAAAATGACCATTGTTCAGCATACATATTTTTTTTTCAAACTTACCTCGTCTGACACACAAAGCCCTCCACTGTCTTTTATTATCTTGAATGCCTTTTTAAGATAGTCTTTTGGATATTGGACTGTTCCACCAACTCCCTGAAATTTAGTACTTCTGTTATGCACAGTCCAGCAACCTATTTTAATTGGTTATTGGTGATATTGACAGTTAACATATTACTGTAGAGAATCACTTCTATTCTGTTTCAAAATAAACAGTACAGCTATTTCTGTTAACACTAGTAAAATATTTTTACATAATTCATCTTCTTCAAATGCTCTTCATACAACCTGTCTCCTCCAAATATCAAAGGGAATGTTGTACATACCAACAGTAATCACTATAAATATGCTCTTACAAATAAAAATGAGAGAAGCAATAACTCAGCTGCAAATGATGAATGGATGGTGCATAGCCAGATGTAATAGAACAGTAAGTTGCACTAGAGAGTTGAGTACATTGAAGGAATCAGATGGTGAATGATGGGAGAGGAAGGGGACAGAGCAAGAAACTGAAAAGGAAATAGATGACTATGGAGACCAGCAGAAGTTCTGGCAATGGGTTTGCTGTATGAATGGATGTGCACGAGAGTATTTGTTGCTTGTTTTGGACCTATCAAAGAGATGTATATTAACACCCTGGAACGTTGCTCATTGTGTTAAAGAGGATCAGGTGAAGTGGGTTTGTGCATAGATGTTGAGGTTATGGAGGGAAAAACAGAGGTTGTTTTCGCTGTGGGTCCATATCATGAAGATACCATCAGTGGATCTGACCCAGAGAAGGGGTTTAAGTTGTTTCTTGGATATGAAGGATTTTTATAGATGGTTTACAAATGTAATAATTCATTATGTATCAGATTTTGAATGGCCAATAGGATTAGAAAGAAGATATAGCGTTTCTGTCATGCACCGTACAGTGGCTTGTGGAATATGTATGTGAGTTCTAATGCTGCTGCTTGGTGAGTAGATTTTTTAAACCATCCAATTACATTATATGTAGTATCTATGTTGATATAGATGTAGATTTCAGAAACACATACTTGTGCAAGGTGAATACAGACCTGTATGGATTCAGCAAAAAAGCCAGCAACTCTCTTCTTGTGAACAGAGGTTTGAAGAATTTCTTCCAGCTGATCAATGTATCTGCTTGATGCCTCACAGCATGATGGGCTGCAATTGCATTTGCGTACTGTCTGTACGGGTGAATCTCTGCAATATTTTCCACCCCATACTCCTCGAAAAACATCTGGATTCATTGTCTAGGATGAAAATAACATCACAATGAATGGTGCTGTGATAGTAAATTTATAATAATTCTTTGAAGTGTGGGTCTATTATCAGAAGTAGTTTGCCTAGCTCTAGTTTTATAGATACATGTTACTACAAAACATTTAAATCTGTCAGGAAATGTACCCTGAGTCACTCATTGACTACACAGATAGCTTACAATAGTCTTATCAAGTCAGTGCAAGAATTTAATACTGTGATAGAAACGTCATGGGTGAGTCATCATTTACCATTTTCTGAAACAATACTTTTCTTGTATTATGTTTACCTAACTGGTAAGATCACTGTACAGTTAACATTTGGCTATCATAATCAGATAAACTGTTGACTATAAATTTTTTGTATTAATTACTGATCAATGAAGATACTGGATCTAAAAACGAATTATCAGTGGGTATTGCTCTGTGTCCTTCAATGCTGACTGGGAATTTTACTGTGGAGAATAATCAACAACTTTTTTTGTGCTCAGTCACAATTATTCAACATAAAATCAATACTGACATCTTCACAAACAATGATTCTCCAGTCAAGCAACCATTGCCTTATTAAAACTATCTCTAGGTGCTTTATGAGTATCAATCCCAAGATATATTTCAGTACTTCACCTTTTTTTTTTTAATTAATGTATTGTGCACAGTCGGCACCAGTGATACAGCAAAAATCCATAGAGTTCACATACCTTCATTCATTGATGTCACAGGGATAATATTTTGAGGCAACTCAGTTCAAGGAGAAAAATATTCTTAGTAAAAATGTGAGCCATTTAAGTTGCTTAAAAAGTGACAGTTTCTTACAATGATGTCACAGTACACCTACTGGCTGATTAAGTGATAATCTTTATTCAGTGTGCCTCAGACAAGAATGTGTCTTGCAATTTTTTAGTCACTAAACTGCATTGAAAAGTATGAAAATCTGCCTCATGATTTTTCCTAAATCATTCCAGGCAATTGTTTGGATGGCTGTTCCTAATGGGTTATGGCCAACACCTTCCCCATTCACTTGCACAGTTATGTAAATTATTATGCTTTATAGTTATTGTTATTAGTAGTATCATTATTATTATCTACCCTTTACTTTCATAAAAAATTTGATTATTTGATTTGAATAAGTTTTAATAATTTTATAACATATTGTTTTAAAACATAATTCCATTGACGCAAAGCACCATATGAGTAAACATCAAACAAATAAAGCCAGGAGGATGGTGGAAATCAAGCACTAGGGTTTCTATATCTTGTTTGGCTGTTGTTCCATTGTGCAAAAAATGTAAGTCCTAACAGTAGTTTACAGGATGTAGATGATCCAAAACTTGTGTTTATCTAAATCTTGATGAATCAAAAGTACCAATTATTTTTAAAAGCTGTTTTAACAATCAAAATAACAAAGTTGATTTTACTTTAAGATTTGTGACCCACGAAACTCTTTCATTCCAACTGTTTTGTCTACAGCTGCTGTCTTGTCAAGTCAGCAGAACCAAGAACATGTCTGAAGACATCCAACGTAGCTCTGGATGAACCCGGAAGATTTACCAGTAGCTAATCCATCTGCTCATGAAAGCTTTCATTGTATGAACTCATTGTGTGGAAACACAGAAAAGAGAATACATTATAATCTTAACTATTTGAAGATAATGATTTCAAAACTAAATGCATAATAACTTACATGATAAACACCAGATCCAGTTGGTATATCAGGCTTCCAGGCAGAAATTCCAACTAAACCTGCTGTATATGGACTCATACCATGGTATGCATTTCGCAGAGCAATTATGTCATAGTTATTTGTGTATGATCTGCAGAGCAACATGGCAAGATCATTGGCTTCAGAGCCACTGTTCACAAAATACACAACCTGGAAGTGAGAGCAGATAATGTATAAATTCCATTGTCCATGACCTGAAGTAAAATAGAAGTTTGTAAAAATAATCATTAAAATGGATAGCTCTAAAAACAAAATATCTGTTGCCAGCTCTTTATTGTTGATTTCCACTTACTTATTACCTTTATCTGACCCATCGTAGTGGGCATGTTTTCTAGTAAACTCCTGGTTACTCTCATTCTCTTGTCCCTTTTAACAGATGAACAAGCCTCTCTCTTGTTTACCCTGTGTCTGTTGCCACTTCATTAGTAGTATTGTTTTCTGTCTAGTCCACCACAGTTTTTTTTTTTTTTCCAAGACAGGTTTTGGTAATGGTGTTTTTCCCATTGTGGTTTTCATTTCATCTCGTGTAGCTATCTTGATTTTTATTTGTCTCTCCAGCACTTGTTTTTGCTTGCTTACAGTTCACATATTGACCATCTTTCTACTGTGTTGGATGGTTATAATTCTGTCCCCTCCCCCCTGCCTCCACCCCCCGACGACACCTCTCCCAAGTCCTTCTGCTCCACTCCCTCTCTCTCAGTTTTTCTCCTAAAAGAAAATTCATACAAGAGTGTGAGCAATGTGCTCAAATCAGCTAAAAAAAGCTTCATTAAATGAGCAAAACAAAACTGGGAAAAAACTTTACACAGTCAGATAAAACCACGAACTGTGAAAATGACTTATGTACTGACATATCTCACAACACAGTCAAAATAAATCTTTCATTTGGTGCCCATAATAGTAACAATGTCAAGATATCAGAGATATGAAGACAACTGCCCTTATAAGAGGGCACCTTTTTCCAACACCCAGCAGAGAGGGGCATACACAATGTGCCATGTCAATTTCCTGCTCAGCACTTAAGGTTCTACATGGTCCACTATTGTCAGCTTGCCTTCTGCCTTTATATGCCGTAACCACCCAAAAGTTGCTAGACAGATCTACTTGTTGACAGCATTCGATATCTTTGGACCTCAAGTAGGTTGCTTCTGGAACTAGTTGTGTCCTCAACAGCCAGGAGAAAAAAGAACAGTGTGAGGTTCTTCAAGTCCACGTGTTCCAGCTACTTTTACAACAGCAACAAACACTGTAAGCCCCAAAAGCCCCTCCGCCATAGGTCACAACAAATCCACAATGCCAGCACTAGCAGCATTCCAATCAGTAAAAGAGAACTGGCAGTCATGCATCAAGCAGCTGATTTCGAAATTCAAATCTTATGAGACAATAGATTTATCAAGTTAGCTTGCAATTTTTTATCTCTTGTGGACTGCACCTGCAATGTATCAGTTACTTAAAACTCTTACATCATTGATAATCCTCAACCTATTAACTGTTTCCAGTAGTTGCATAAGTAAACAAAACTATCTCACATTGCACAAGTAGCAAATCTCTGCAGCATCAGCTGGAAATGTTCTTTTGTATGTTAGGAGTGCCAGATGTCCTGTGTTGATTCACCGATTTGTGTTGTAGCTCAAAATGCTCCAATCAAGAGGCATTAAAATTAAAGACCTTTTTTCGAAAGAAGTGCTTAAAATAGTTCATGAATTTACAGTAAATGAACAACATCCTTTAAAAGAACATTTTGAAAAATCAAGAAATCACAGAGCAGTTGCTTAATCCACACTCTTTTATTGTGTACACAGTATTATTTCACAACAGTTAAAGTTCCATCATCTGGCATAAAATATAATAATAAAAACTATTTTCTTGTACACTAATGGGAGAGGATCCTCAAGTCTGAAATATCATATAAGGAAATGTGCAGCTAAAATATCTAAATTCAAATACATTTAAAAAGAGAACAGGACATTACTTACAAATAAAATCAGTTAATCAACTGAGGTCATCCTCACCCTACTGATGTTCCACACAGAGGTGCTTGTATGCCTAATGTAGTTCTGTCTTCACTTGCTGTTCAACTAACAGTTGTGTTTTCATTCAATGAAATTACTATCAGGGAAAATCAGCCGTATATTAAAGAAACACCTAGTTAAAACCGTCTTTTGCCTGCCCAATAAAACACGGGCGTTACTGAGATGTGTGAAAGACGACCTCAGTTTGAGGAAGGCTGGCATATACCAAATTCCCTGTGAGTGTGGGAAGACTTATATCGGACAAACAGTATGCACCATTGAAGATCGTAGCCGAGAACATCAAAGGCACGCTCAACTGAAATATCCAAATAAGTCGGCGGTAGCAGAGCACTGTTTGTCCGAGAAACACGAGATGGATTATCAGCGTACCCAGATACTGGCTCAGACCTCTAAATATTGGGACAGCGTTATAAGGGAGGCTATTGAAATTCGCACCAGGGAAGATCTTATCAACCGAGATTGCGGCTACAATCTCAGCAAGGCTTGAGACCCAGCATTGAATGTAATTAAGAAAACTCTCAGCAAGAAGTACAAACTGGTGACCAGGGTGGACATAGCAAGCACATCGATGCTACAACAGATTCTGATGCCCACATCTTCGCGACCGCCGGCGTGCGGGCACGGACGGTGGAGAGAGCGTCCCACGGGGGGAGGGGATTTAAATCAGCCACTCGCCCTCAGGAGCTCAGTTTGTCAGTGCACCTGATGATGGCAACATGTCTGATCGCCGAAATATTGTGCCTGTTGGACACTATGAACAGGCAGTATACCTGTGGACTGTTCGAGTATTTTTTCATACTTTATGTTTAATAATATGTGTACTGTTGAAGAAACAGATGTAAAACACATATCACAATAATGATATTATCATATGGGTTTATTGGCCAGGAGACTCCGTGTGGTAATTCGGCTGCATTGTGCAAGTCTTTCTATGTGACTCCACTTTGATAACTTGCATGTCAATGAAGATGAGATGAATATATTAGGAAAATCACAAACATCCAGTCCCTGAGTGACAAAAATCTCTGATCCATCTGGGAATTGAACAGAGGACTCTACAATCTTGAGGCAGCAACACTAAACTAGACTACAAGCTTTGGGCACAATACATACAATTTGTGGTATTCAACAATTGTATCGAAGCACTGCCATTAACACTTGATTACTAAACCCTCAAAAAAATTATGATTTCTGGCCTTGCCACAATGGTAACACTAGTTCCTATCAGGTCATCAAAGTTAAGCACTGTTGGACTTGGCTAACACTTGGATAGGTCACCGTCTGGGTCAGCTGAGTACTGTTGGCAAGCAAGGTGCACTCAGCCCTTGTGAGGCCTACTGAGGAGCTACTTGAGTGCGATGTAGCAATACTGGTCATGAAAACTGACAACAGGAGGGAGAGCAGTGTGCTGACCATGTGCCTCTCCGTATCTGCATCCAGTGATGCCAGATGGCTGAGGATGACACGGCAGCCGGTCAGTACCGTTGGGCTTTCAAGGCCTGTTTGGATGGAGTTTGTTTGTTTTTCGTATGGTATAAAACAGGATGTTTTGTACTTAATTTGGTATGTAACATACCATTGGAGATCTAATAATTGTAATTAACTAATTAGTAACCTATAAATTATGGCTTGCATTGAATAAAATGTGGAGTAGTAAACTTAATGATGGTTTTCTAGCAATGTAACATTCCCCTCCTCCTCCCCCCCCCCCCCCTCTTTAGTGTTCTAAGGTTAAAGAAAAATAAAATATAAATTATGTATTACTTTACAGTTACATGAAAATAATTAAGAAATTATAGCTAAATCAAACAATGGAAAATCCAGGATACAATGTAACAATATTATGAAGAGGAAAGTTGCTACTCACCATATAGCGGAATTGCTGAGTCGCAGATAGGCACAAGAAAAAGACTGTCACAAATAAAGCTTACAGCCATTAATGCCTTCATCAACAACAGACGTAGGCGTGTGCCCACACACACACACACACACACACACACACACACACACACACACACACACACACAGAAATACAATTCATACACACGACTGCAGTGTCAGACAACTGAAACCACACTGCAAGCAGCAGCACCAGTGTGTGACAGGAGTGGCGACTGGGTGGGGGTACCCAGTCACCACTCCCATCACACACTGGTGCTGCTGCTCACAATGTGGTTTCAGTTGCCTGCTGAGACTGCAGTCGTGTGTGTGAATTGCATTTGTGTGTGTGTGTGTGTGTGTGTGTGTGTGTGTGTGTGTGACTACTGTTAATGACCGAAAGCTTTTATTTGTGACAGTCTTTTTATTGTGGCTATCTGTGACTCAGCATTGCTATATGGTGAGTAGCATATAGCAATTTTCCTTTTCATAAAAAAATTACAGCTATAGGCATTTCATCAATTCCCACACTACTAACTACATGAATTCCTATGTATTTATACTTTACTGCATAGCTTGTTACATAAGTTTACAGTAATATGTTTCCCAGCATCCACTTATAAGTAGTGACATGAAACACAATATTTAGAATATTAATACTCTCACTAATTTCAATATCAACAGGGTATAGAAAAAGTCCACATATTTTCAAACACTAAAACGAAACATTAAATTTATTTAAAAACAGCTTTGACAAGCTGGTTTTCCAGATAATTTTTGATCTTGGCAGATATTCGGTATTTGTTAGGATAGCATACTTCTGTTAGATGTTGAGACCAGGATTGCTCCACATTGAGGGATACACTACACCACAGCCTCTTCTATATATGAAAGAAATCCAAGGACTTACAGGACATCCACAGCTCCGTCATCTGAGGGTAACCCAAATGTAACTTCTGTCTTTTCTACCAGTTACTCCCCATTGTTTTCCTTAATCATTTGGTTGGTTTCATGTCTGTTATTACACTGCTTCTCATATTGTTTTCTTCTTGGGAGCTGGGGTTTCAACTTCCTTATGGCTACAGAATGTCTGGTGTAACCATCTTGCATTCAGTCAGTGGGTTATCAAAGCTTATATTATCCAGTCTCTGGACACCCTACTGCTGGTACATTACCTACTGTGTTCTGATTTTATGTATTTTCTGAGCCCTCCATACAACTGTCTATTTGCATTATTACTCACTTATTCTCATCTGTACTCTTCTCTCATAATTGTTTTTAATATCCATATTTTATCACTGTTATTCCTTAAAACTTGATTTGCTGTACAATTCTGACCCACATGTCCACATTTCCCTTGTTCACCACATTCAGATACACATTATCTGACTTAAGTATGTGGGGTATTGCCTGTCACCTATAATATGATTTATCACTCCTTTGACTATCTATTTTCAGAAGTCATAGCTCTTCATAAAGCACCTCCGTAGTGCAGCGTTGTTAGCATTACCACGTACCACGCAAGAGGGCCCGGGTTTGATTCCTAGCAGGGGACTGCGTGTTATGTATCCTTCATCATCATTGATGAGCAAGTCGCCGAAGTGGTGTCAACTAAAAAGACTTGCAATATGGTGGCCGAACGTCGAAGGGGATATTCTGGCCAATAAATGCCACATGATCATTTCATTTCATAAATCCTTCCTTATCTCATAGTATGCGGTCTCTATAGATACAGTCCTCAATATGCACTTTTTTGTAACAGTTGGTCATGGCACAAGGCATGGAAAAAAGATTTGTTTGTATAAGTGGGTGAGAGGGGGACATGTCCATACATACCAGGACCGAGAAAACCATCCACTTATCTACAGTTTGAGAGAAGCAGATGATTCTATTTTTCAGAGTCCATCATATTGTTCAAAGACAAAGTGTTTGACAGCAAATCCATGGGAATTTGCAGAAATTTATTCACAGGGGGAGGGGAAAGACTATAAAATTAACATTTTTTTTATGTAAATGAGTTGGTCGGTTTCAAGATGTACCATGCCGTAAGAATTAAATTTTATAGGTGAAAACAAAAAAATTATTGTCTATCAGAGAATTGATGATTATCTACTTACTGAGAATTCTGCAATGAATAAAAACTAACTCCAGATCCAGGGGATGGGGTTGGTGGGTGCGTGGGACAAATCATGTTTTCCTTATCCATGAAACCAAATCCAAAAATATAATGCCCATATATCTATGAAAAAAGCAGAGATTCTAATGCTTTTGCCTCAAAATGTATACCGTATTTACTCGAATCTAAGCCACACTCAAATCTAAGCCGCACCTGAAAAATGAGACTCGAAATCAAGGAAAAAAAATTTTCCCGAATCTAAGCCGCACCTGAAATTTGAGACTCGAAATTCAAGGGGAGAGAAAAGTTTTAGGCCGCACCACCAAATCAAAACAAAGTTGCTCCATTGTAATATGAGACAATTTAGGTCGAATGAATGCCGATACAGCTACAGTAGTTTGGTTCGAGTCATAAGCTTAGCAGTAAAGTTTTATCAGGTAGCCATTTCTGTGCGTCAGGCACTCCATCCGTATTTATACGGGTACCCTTTCTTTTTCACGTGCTTCCTCTGGTTTGAATTGATTGCTTATTTTTCTTTGATCTGATAAGTGCTGTTCTCTTTGTTATAGGTGTTTATGTCACTCAAAGCTGAAAATGCATTACTGTACTATGTCTTGCATTGTTTGTCGCATATTGATAATGTGTGTTTACGACCTGTCGCCGCTCGCAGCATGGCTTGCTTTTGTGCACGCTACCGCCGCTTACAATTAAAAAACAAAAGAGAGGAATTGTCTCATTAGCGAAACAATAGCAAGAGACTGCTATTTGATGTTACTTACACTGCTGCTTTCTTTGATAATCATCGAGAACCAAATAATAGACTGCGTATGATAGATGATGTTCTGAACGAGAGTTTAGCGAAAAATTTTCTCCGTTTGAAAATCTTTGCAGAAGCCTCTTTAGTACATTACATTCTGCACAGAAATCAGAGTCATCTTAAATTTAAAACTGTAGTCAATTGCCGTGCTTCATTTCTGATTGTACCACTATTAGGCATAAGAATAATACGAATATAAACATGACACGATATGTATATTATTCCGCGTTTGCTGTTGTCTCACTCTAGTTTCGTAGTTTATAAGGCAGACAGGTTTTCAATGAGATAGCAGCAAACACGAAAGAATACATGGCAAAATGTTTATATTCGTATTATTCTTATGGTGAAGAGAATACTGCATGTGATTCACAATACATAAAAGATCCTATTAGCAATCATCTCACAGGTAGGAAAAAATTCAGAAAGTAGAGTTGGCCATATTGACAAACATCCCAAACAGTCTTGCCAGTCGGATTTTCATAGTACATTGAAATGCCGCTACATTCGAAGATGAACAATACGGAATTTGTATTTACTTCGCTGGATAATGTATGAAAATGTAGTGGTCGAAACTCAGGGCGGAGAAAAAAAGCTCATCTTCCACCTTTTTTTAAATTTATTTACTGACACAGAAGTTTTGGTGCCAATATTTACTTTGTGCCTGCAAAGCATGCCTGTGTAGCGCTACATATATTCAACAGCAGGACTTAGTTGTGGCGGCACCTACCAACAGAACTTCCGCTTACTTTGCACTCGATTAAAGCCGCAGGCGGCTTTTTGGATTACAAAAACCGGAAAAAAAGTGCGGCTTAGATTCGAGTAAATACGGTAGGTCTACAGCAAATGCGATCCATTTCCATTCCTTTCATTTGTTCATAACATTTTTCATCAAAGGGGAAAACTATAAAAAATTGCCTGAAGAGTTTAATAAAATAACCATCAAAGTAATCACCAAAAATTCCAAAGATTGAAAAAAAATGAAACTCAAGTAAAATGGAAATCATATCGAACTGATTGTAATACTCATATCACAGAGACACAGGTGACTGGCGTAATGCACAAGTTCATCAGTGTTTTTCTGAGAATGTGGTTCCGATATTTTGTCAGGTGCTACAAGGGTATTGTTGTTGTTGTTGTGGTCTTCAGTCCTGATACTGGTTTGATGCAGCTCTCCATGCTACCCTATCCTGTGCAAGTTTCTTCATCTCCCAGTACCTACTGAAACCTACATCCTTCTGAATCTGCTTAGTGTATTCATCTCTTGGTCTCCCTCTATGATTTTTACCCTCCATGCTGCCCTCCAATGCTAAATTTGTGATCCCTTGATGCCTCAGAACATGTCCTACCAACCGGTCCCTTCTTCTCGTCAAGTTCTGCCACAAACTCCTCTTCTCCCCTATTCTATTCAATACCTCCTCATTAGTTACGTGATCTACCCATCTAATCTTCAGCATTCTTCTGTAGCACCACATTTCGAAAGCTTCTATTCTCTTCTTGTCCAAACTATTTATCGTCCATGTTTCACTTCCATACATGGCTACACTCCATACAAATACTTTCAGAAACGACTTCCTGACACTTAAATCTATACTTGATGTTAACAAATTCCTCCTCTTCAGAAACACTTTCCTTGCCATTGCCAGTCTACATTTTATATCCTCTCTACTTCAACCATCATCAGTTATTTTGCACCCCAAATAGCAAAACTCCTTTACTACTTTACGTGTCTCATTTCCTAATCTAATTCCCTCGGCATCACCCGACTTAATTCGACTACATTCCATTATCCTCGTTTTGCTTTTGTTGATGTTCATCTTATACCCTCCTTTCAAGACACTGTCCATTCCGTTCAACTGCTCTTCCAAGTCCTTTGTTGTCTCTGACAGAATTACAATGTCATCGGTGAACCTCAAGGTTTTTATTTCTTCTCCATGGATTTTAATACCTACTCCGAATTTTTCTTTTGTTTCCTTTACTGCTTGCTCAATATACAGATTGAATAACATTGGGGAGAGGCTACAACCCTCTCTCACTCCCTTCCCAACTACCACTTCCCTTTCACGTCCCTCGACTCTTATAACTGCCATCTGGTTTCTGTACAAATTGTAAATAGCCTTTCGCTCCCTGTATTTTACCCCTGCCACCTTCAGAATTTGAAAGAGAGTATTCCAGTCAACATTGTCAAAAGCTTTCTCTAAGTCTACAAATGCTAGAAATGTAGGTTTGCCTTTCCTTAATTTTTCTTCTAAGATAAGGCGTAAGGTCAGTATTGCCTCACATGTTCCAACGTTTCTATGCAATCCAAACTGATCTTCTACCAGTTTTTCCATTTGTCTGTAAAGAATTCGCGTTAGTATTTTGCAGCTGTGACTTATTAAAATGATAGTTCGGCAATTTTCACATCTGTCAACACCTGCTTTCTTTGGGATTGGAATTATTATATTCTTCTTGAAGTCTGAGGGTATTTCGCCTGTCTCATACATCTTGCTCACCATATGGTATAGTTTTGTCAGGACTGGCTCTCCCAAGGCCGTCAACAGTTCTAATGGAATGTTGTCTACTCCCAGGGCCTTGTTTCGACTCAGGTCTTTCAGTGCTGTGTCAAACTCTTCACGCAGTATTGTATCTCCCATTTCGTCTTCATCTACATTGTCTTCCATTTCCAGAATATTGTCCTGAAGTACATCGCCCTTGTATAGACCCTCTGTATACTCCTTCCACCTTTCTGCTTTCCCTTCTTTGCTTAGAAATGGGTTTCCATCTGAGCTCTTGACATTCATACAAGTGGTTCTCTTTTCTCCAAAGGTCTCTTTAATTTTCCTGTAGGCAGTATCTATCTTACCCCTAGTGAGATAACCCTCTACATCCTTACATTTGTCCTCTAGCCATCCCTGCTTAGCAATTCTGCACTTCCTGTCGATCTCATTTTTGAGACGTTTGTATTCCTTTTTGCCTGCTTTATTTACTGCATTTTTATATTTTCTCCTTTCATCAATTAAATTCAATATTTCTTCTGTTACCCAAGGATTTCTACCAGCTCTCGTCTTTTTACCTACTTGATCGTCTGCTGCCTTCACTACTTCATCCCTTAAAGCTACCCATTCGGGTATACCAATGTTACCAACTAGTGGCCCCTAGGAAATGCTTTCTTTGTGGCTTGTGTACCTTAGTAAGTTGTGTTGACACTATTGCTCATGTTCTAAGATGCTTACTGTCAGTACTTGCTAAACCTGCAGTGTCTTCTTCTCAACTTTACTGGCGTATGTAGGAAACATCATTCAACAGATCAAATACCTGCCTTTTGTATTCCACGCATGTTATCAGTACCACAACATCATCCTTGTAAGCAAGCAAATATATAGTTAGTTGTCCTCCTGTAGAATTGTAAGTGCTAGTTGTTCTTTCTTCGAGACATTAAATTCCTGTGTTTGTGCAATTTCTACTGGGCATCCACCTGATCTATGTTTTGCAAAGCATGGTAGACAACCAGCATTCACAGTTACAGTCTTTTATATTTATACTTTGTGTGTGTTCCCTATGCCCTTCAGAGGAACACAAGAATGGCTGCTTCGAAATGTCAAAGTGGATTGCTCGTCCCATTTGCCTGTAGCAGAGGTAGCGCTCTTCCTGTAAAATTTCTAGTGTCAGTAAAACATTAAAACATAGTCATTATTTCTTTCTTGCTTTACATTCCTTGTTAGAGTCAGAACTATGAGAATCAAATAAATTATTGTGAACATATCTTTAAAGTTCTCTTCAATTCATGAATTTTGTTTAGGTAAAATTGTTTCATGTTTAGCCTCACTCACAAATTTTATCTAACTGCTGTGATTAAGTAGTCTATTTGTTTTACTTCCTATTTTAAGTTCCCTCCCACCGCAAGCATGTCTTATGCATTCGCCTACCATTGTTTTCTCCAATTCTGTCAATGGGCTTTTCAACTTCATGGAAAAAAGAACTGCCCATAAATTTACACACAGTTCCTCATTCCCTTCTTATCAATATTCTTTTTTTCTTTTAATGATTCCCAATCCTAAACAAGAAATATTTGATTCCTAAATTTAGGCAAATTATGTTAACACCAGCTAACTATTTTTAACTGTTGATAAATGTGGTCATCCACATCCTTTGTTAATCTTTTCTGGTACCTTAAGTTTTAAAATCTTTATCTGTTGTCCAACATCACAAAAAAGTTAATTCTTCTAATTGATTAACACTATTACTAATACATCATATATCAAAGTTCTTACATTTAACTTATCAGGCAGCTTGGCTGTCAGTTTTTGAGCATATTCATGTAGTTTTGGATGCATAAAAAGGTTACTTGTATGCCATAGTGAATTGGCTTGTGTGACCAAAGCATCTTTTACTTTCCTGTTAAAGAAACAGAGTAATCATAAATTTGTATAAATCACAATAAAATACCAGTATTAAAAAGCACATCACAGAGTACATTTAAAATGTGATCTAACATTTCCTTTACAACTTTACTTATCACCTTGTTATTTCATTTTTATTCACACAATGAGACTTTTCAGCATATTACAGTGTAACAATGATTTGTGAAAGTTTGCCTCAGTGTACATAGCACTGTTACTATCCATCTACATTTTCATTCCACGCTAGTATGGCAGCAATAGAGGTTCCGTAGCATAAGTGCTGCAGGACATAAAAATGTTTCAACAGTGAATGCATTAGGATGTATATGTGTACAAGTGGTTGTCAGCAATTTGAAAGCACATCTTCCACTACATATAACAACATATGAGGCTATCAGTGCTATAGTGGCCTAACCCACAGCACACTGGTTTGTGGGAATGGCCACTGGAAGATACTGATGTTTGCACAATTGATGTGTAGGGTAGTGATTGCAGCACATAGCAATGATTGTGGTATACATAACGTGATACGGTCTCCAGTAATTGGCTTTATGTGTAGTTAACAGTAATAGTGTTTTTAGACCATTTTTTGTGTGGGTTAGGCCACTATTGTTTCAGCACACTTGGCCGTAATACAGGAAACATGTGGGATAGGCTGTTATTGCTTTACACACTGTAGTCAAACACTGGACAAGATACACATGAGGCATTAATGTTCATCATCCGTATCATCATTTACAGTGACGGTGTCGCCACACAGCTGTGCAGATGTCTTCAAGTTACGATAATAACCATGGTACACCGGGAGTACGAATTGCAGCAAGGTCATTAAATCAGTCTTTTTAAACATGCTACTAGCATGTCCTTTGATACATTGTACATCCAGAATCTTAATTACTTTTGACCCTCATTTAGCAAAACTGACATCGGCAAACAGGACATCTGACTCATTAGAGTACTTATCAAACATGATACTGGGAGAGGATGCTTTATACTGAAGCCTCTGAATATGGAACCATTACACCCTGGTATTTTGTGTCGACACTTTATGGTTATGTATGTTTCTCTCCCCACCATGAACCATGGACCTTGCCGTTGGTGGGGAGGCTTGCGTGCCTCAGTGATACAGATGGCCGTACTGTAGGTGCAACCACAACGGAGGGGTATCTGTTGAGAGGTCAGACAAACATGTGGTTCCTGAAGAGGGGCAGCAGCCTTTTCAGTAGTTGCAGGAGCAACAGTCTGGATGATTGACTGATCTGGCCTTGCAACACTAACCAAAACGGCCTTGCTTTGCTGGTACTGCGAACGGCTGAAAGCAAGGGGAAACTACAGCCGTAATTTTCCCCGAGGGCATGCAGCTTTACTGTATGGTTAAATGATGATGGCGTCCTCTTCGGTAAAATATTCCGGAGGTAAAATAGTCCCCCATTCGGATCTCTGGGCGGGGACTACTCATTAGGACGTTGTTATCAGCAGAAAGACAACTGGCGTTCTACGGGTTGGAGCGTGGAATGTCAGATGCCTTAATCGGGCAGGTAGGTTAGAAAATTTAAAAAGGGAAATGGATAGGTTAAAGTTAGATATAGTGGGAATTAGTGAAGTTCGGAGGCAGGAGGAACAAGACTTTTGGTCAGGTGAATACAGGGTTATAAATACAAAATCAAATAGGGATGATGCAGGAGTAAGTTTAATAATGAATAAAAAAATAGGAGTGCGGGTAAGCTACTACAAACAGCATAGTGAACACATTATTGTGGCCAAGATAGACACGAAGCCCACGCCTACTACAGTAGTACAAGTTTATATGCCAACTAGCTCTGCAGATGAAGAAACTGATGAAATGTATGATGAGATAAAAGAAATTATTCAGGTAGTGAAGGGGGACGAAAATTTAATAATCTTGGGTGACTGGAATTCGAGAGTAGGAAAAGGGAGATAAGGAAACATAGTAGGTGAATATGGATTGGGTGAAAGAAATGAAAGAGGAAGCCATCTGGTAGAATTATGCACAGAGCTTAACTTAATCATAGCTAACACTTGGTTCAAGAATCATAAAAGGAGGTTGTATACATGGAAGAATCCTGGAGATACTAAAAGGTATCAGATAGATTATATAATGGTAAGACAGAGATTTAGGAACCAGGTTTTAAATTGTAAGACATTTCCAAGGGCAGATGTGGATTCTGACCACAATCTATTGGTTATAAACTGTAGATTAAAACTGAAGAAACTGAAAAAAGGTGGGAATTTAAGGAGATGGGACCTGTATAAACAGAAAGAACCAGAGGTTGTACAGAGTTTCAGGGAGAGCATAAGGGAACAATTGACAGCAATGGGGGAAAGAAGTACAGTAGAAGAAGAATGGGTAGCTCTGAGGGATGAAGTAGTGAAGGCAGCAGATGATCAAGTAGGTAAAAAGACGAGGGCTAGTAGAACTCCTTGGGTAACAGAAGAAATATTGAATTTAATTGATGAAAGGAGAAAATATAAAAATGCAGTCAATGAAACAGGCAAAAAGGAATACAAACGTCTCAAAAATTATACCGTCAGGAAGTGCAAAATGGCTAAGCAGGGATGGCTAGAGGACAAATGTAAGGATGTAGAGGCTTATCTCACTAGGGGTAAGATAGATACTGCCTACAGGAAAATTAAAGAGACCTTTGGAGAAAGAGAACCACTTGTATGAATATCAAGAGCTCAGATGGAAACCCAGTTCTAACCAAAGAAGGGAAAGCAGAAAGGTGGAAGGAGTATATAGAGGGTCTATACAAGGGCAATGTACTTGGGGACAATATTCTGGAAATTGAAGACAATGTAGATGAAGATGAAATGGGAGATACGATACTGCATGAAGAGTTTGACACAGCACTGAAAGACCTAAGTCGAAACAAGGCCCCGGGAGTAGACAACATTCCATTAGGACTACTGACGGCCTTGGGAGAGCCAGTCCTGACAAAACTCTACCATCTGGTGAGCAAGATATATGAGACAGGCGAAATACCCTCAGACTTCAAGAAGAATATAATAATTCCAATTCCAAAGAAAGCAGGTGTTGACAGATGTGAAAATTACTGAACTATCAGTTTAATAAGTCACAGCTGCAAAATATTAACGCGAATTCTTTACAGACGAATGGAAAAACTGGTAGAAGCCGGCCTCGGGGAAGATCAGTTTGGATTACGTAGAAATATTGGAACACATGAGGCAATACTGACCTTACGACTTATCTTAGAAGAAAAATTAAGGGCAGGCAAACCTACATTTCTAGCATTTGTAGACTTAGAGAAAGCTTTTGACAATGTTGACTGGAATACTCTCTTTCAAATTCGAAAGGTGGTAAGGGTAAAATACAGGGAGCGAAAGGCTATTTACAATTTGTACAGAAACCAGATGGCAGTTATGAATCGAGGGGCATGAAAGGGAAGCAGTGGTTGGGAAGGGAGTGAGAGAGGGTTGTAGCCTCTCCCCAATGTTATTCAATCTGTATATTGAGCAAGCAGTAAAGGAAACAAAAGATAAATTCGGAGTAGGTATTAAAATCCATGGAGAAGAAATAAAAACTTTGAGGTTCGCCGATGACATTGTAATTCTTTCAGAGACAGCAAAGGACTTGGCTCTGAGCACTATGGGACTTAACATCTGTGGTCATCAGTCCCCTAGAACTTATAACTAATTAAACCTAACTAACCTAAGGACAGCACACAACACCCAGTCATCACGAGGCGCAAAGGACTTGGAAGAGCAGTTGAACGGAATGGACAGTGTCTTGAAAGGAGGATATAAGATGAACATCAACAAAAACAAAACGAGGAAAATGGAATGTAGTCGAATTAAGTCGGGCGATGCTGAGGGAATTAGATTAGGAAATGAGACACTTAAAGTAGTAAAGGAGTTTTGCTATTTGGGGAGCAAAATAACTGATGATGGTCAAAGTAGAGAAGATATAAAATGTAGACTGGCAATGGCAAGGAAAGCGTTTCTGAAGAAGAGGAATTTATTAACATCAAGTATAGATTTAAGTGTCAGGAAGTCGTTTCTGAAAGTGTTCGTATGGAGTGTAGCTATGTATGGAAGTGAAACATGGACGATAAATAGTTTGGACAGGAAGAGAATAGAAGCTTTCGAAATGTGGTGCTACAGAAGAATGCTGAAGATTAGATGGGTAGATCACATAACTAATGAGGAGGTATTGAATAGAATTGGGGAGAAGAGGAGTTTGTGGCACAATTTGACGAGAAGAAGGGACCGGTTGGTAGGACATGTTCTGAGGCATCAAGGGATCACAAATTGAGCATTGGAGGGCAACGTGTAGGGTAAAAATCGTAGAGGGAGACCAAGAGATGAATACACTAAGCAGATTCAGAAGGATGTAGGTTTCAGTAGGTACTGGGAGATGAAGAAACTTGCACAGGATAGGGTAGCATGGAGAGCTGCATCAAACCAGTCTCAGGACTGAAGACCACAACAACATCAATGTTTCTCCCTAAATGTACTGTGGACATGAAATCATTCCTTGTCATAGGTATAGCGATGAAGGGTTGTTGCTTTTGTGCAGTGATAATGACATTCATCCAGTCAGAGGGCGTGTTTATGTTTGTGTGAAATTTCTAGTTGTTCACAATGGTACCGAAGTCCTAGTCACATGGTAGGTATGAATGCCCGTTGACTAGAAAATTTATGGTGGATTACTTCCGGTGTGAAGTTTGCATGCAGAACCATGAATTGGCGCAGTAAGGCCCTTTTTATATTTCAATTTTGCCCACTTTATTGATCCGAGTACATAATCAGTTGCTTTGTTTGGACACTATGTTTAATGTAATGCATGAGATACGATCCAATTTCTTGAGGTCCTCGGGATGCTTCGCCCTCACTCCATACATACATCATAGCTTTCTTGGTACATAGGCCGGCCGTGCATTCCAAGGCAGTATGTCCACAATTGCCACTAGTAGTAACAGATACCTGTCGTAAGTACTGGTGTTGGTAAACTTCTCATCAAATCCAAGGCAATCATGACCGTATCATTGTCCTGATGCCTCCCTTATGCTGCATCGCGATGCATTCCCATCTGCGCACTCTTGGCCTTTCATTGATGTAACTCTCTTTCACGTCCTCATTTACCCTTCTCTTTCATGCATGATGGGAGTGGTGAGTGGGTACCCCCACCCAGTCACCACTTCCATCATGCACTGGTGCTGCTGCTCGCAGTGTGGTGTCAGCTGCAGGATGTTGGATGTTATACAGGTCACATTTATAGCAGGAATCACTTAACAGGGGGGATGAACGGACAAATGAAAGAAATACCATCTGATATCTGCAAAATGTTCTTAAAGAATGTTTTACACACCTTCATGTCCACTCCCTCTTCATTATGGAAATGGTATAGGCGTACTGTTACTCGACGTGACTCTGTAGTACCAGAGGAATATGCACCTGCCGTAGGGACTACCTTCACCATAGCAAAAATGTATGCTGACTGCAAGTCAAAACTACCTAATGCATAGAACGAGTCCAATAGATGTTGCTGGTATTCAGATGAAAAATGTTGACCACATTCCTTCTGACATGTGCATGCTCCGAGGGTGGGACATTTCTTTGGCACTACATTTCCCTTCACATTAATGTATTCTTCCCCTTTCGATCGCTTTTCTTTTCGAATGTTCCGTGCCCACAGGCATGCATTCTGGACCCATTTTCTTCCTCATTGCAGTGCAATTACGGTACCATTACTACGATCCCCCTCGATATGTCCGTTGCTGACATAGTGAGTGTGGTATCCTTCAATGTACCGTGTAGATTGGGCTCTGCTAACAAGACACGTAACTCATCCACTGTACCACTTGCATTCTGGCTGAATTGGCCAGGTGCACATTCCACATCTGAGGCATCAGTAGTAGTGTCCCATCAAGACAGGTCTGAAATGTTCCTTTCTGTACCAGTGTCCATATCAAATCATATGAGTCCAACAAAGGAACATAACATCATCCTTACCTCACAATGCGGCATCGACATCATCACCAGGGATACTGTACACGTCGTTCTGTAGTACACACGTCGTTCTGTAGTACACACACACACACACACACACACACACACACACACTAATGACCGTTCAGAGGTGTGTCGACCATAATACTGTGAGTCTATACTGCAGCTGTGTCCTCTGCCGGCCGTCACAAGCTGTATGACATATGGTACGCTGTCCCACCGGCCTACTCTCTATGCCTATGTGCCATAGGCCATTATTGCACTCCGTTTCGTATGGCACTGCACGGTGCATAAACAACATCTGATGTTGCCACATTGTCCATGGTGTCCGAATACATGTCTGGCAATTGTAGGATGTAATGGTAGAGCATAAAGTGATGTTCTGTGTGAATGTCTCATTTTTTCCAAAAATGTAGTTTAGGCCACTATTGCGCTGATAGCCTTATATTTAAGAATATAGCTACTAAAAATTATGTTTGTTCACATAAATGATATCCTCATTGATTGTAGGAAATATATATGTAACACTAAGGTCATCATTATGAAAGTGCCCATAAATTATTCAGGGGGTAAATACCAGAGTCTGTGGAACCCAGCCAAGTGTGATTCCATGTGTTCACAAATTGAAATAGTGAGTAGTATTAAATACATCAGTTGTAAATATGTGTTCATCCCGTAACATGAACACTTTTTCATTTTTAAGTCATCCACTGTATTCCTTCAATTCCATTAAGGAGCAAGAGTGGAACAAGTCAAGATATACATTAAAAAGAATATAGAGATATTTAGATTTTATAACAACTGGCATATCGTGTCAACAGTGAATTATCACTGTACCACAGCACACTATTTGTGGCTAAATTTAACATATAAATCTACATGTACAGAGTGTCCCATGAGGAATGGTAACTATTGAGGTACATGACAAGAATGATCATTCGAAGCAAAAATGACTAGTTAACATGGGCACTAAAATGAATGTCTTAAGAGCTATGAGCACTTGCTCATCTTCACTTCTGTGAAATACATCTCTTCTACTGAACAAGCACTGAAAGGTCTGTTTACTAGACTTTTTCTTCTTCTTCTTCTTCTTCTTCTTCTTCTTTTGTCCATACTGTCTCCTCCCAAAATATAGAAAGCAAAGAGCTTGCAGTAGAAAAGATTTGTTTCACAGTATTGAAGATGAAGAAGTGCTCATACCTCTTAAGGTACATATTTCACAGCCCTTGCTTACCAGACGTTTTGCTTCTGTAGGAACTCAGGCATGGATGTGTGTGATAAGATATGACACAATCCCTACATTTGGGTTCACTACTTTATTTACATAATGTATGTACACTATTGTGGACCAACCATCCTCACATAACACAGGTTGAGCCCAGACTAGACTGGCAGAGAGAATCTACTCAGTGTCACTCAATAGTCAGGTGGAATGTTGGCTGCACAAGTGTGTGTGACCACCCACATCGTGGCTGTCTGAAGACACGTGGGCTGGAAGTGCAGGTGTGCATGACTGGCCATGTTGTGAGTGTTGGTATGAGGCATGACTGGATCATTTCTCATAGATATCGTAGGATATGAGATGTCACGATGAAATCGATGCTGGGACAGGGGTGGCAGATCACATGGCCTGCACCACAGTCATCATCTGATGTGAGAGAGAGTTGTTTGAAACCAGCAAATTGTATGCCATTACTTGGTCACATAGCTGTTGCAGTCATTCAAGAGGAAACAGATGTTGTGGAGATGGCTTCTTCTCTGTAACAAGTCGCCCACCAGATGTCAGTGGAACCACGGTATGCTGCTGGAACATCTTGTTTAATGCAGTAACATTGTTCTCTAGGTGGTGCCAAAACTGCAGTAAGACATTGTTGAGGGTGTTGTCTTATCTGGTAGGTGGGTGCCTTCAGTAGCATCTGTGATTCAGTGTACACAATGTGAGTTGTGCTACATGGTGGCGAAATGTGTGTGGCCATTGGCACTTCTGTGCAGAAGATCTGAAACACAGGTGGAATCATGTGGCATGAAATCAGCATCCCCTGCATAACAAGTTGTTATGTCATCCAGCAGCTGCTATAGGGAAGTGTCTTCCCTTGTGAGGTGATGATTGGGCTGAGTTGCCTTGTCTTGGTGTCATTCAGACAGGGGTCTGATGTCACGGCCAACTGCCACAGCAGGGAGAGGATGCCAGCTTCTTCAGCAATCATTGGGCAAAGTCGTGGTACTTTCGCCAGCTGGGATAGCATAGTGACAAAGGTGATACGGTCGGTGAATTCACATGAGTTCAGGTTCTTGCAGTTGTGAGGTGACTGGAGGTTGCGGCAAGGCAAGATGGCCACCACTGTTGACGGCATCAGTTATACATTGTTGATTGTACAAGTGGTGGTGTGTTGGGGCTTATGGGTGCTCAACATCGAGGTCATCAGCGCCCTGACACACATTAAAGGGAACGAATGTGGACAGACCTAATAAAACTGAAGCACTCACTCAAAGAAATCAAGAAAAGAAGGAAAATGCTGCACAAGAAAGTAAAACCTAAGGAAAGGGAAAACAGAGCAACAAGAATGCCACAGGAAATTGTCATTGGCTGGCCACTTACATAAAATATGGGCGAGCTTGTCACACAGTGTACAAGTTTAAATCCTCTCCCTAAAATCTTTGTAAAAACATTTGACATGGCACAGAACTTTAAAACTTTAACCACATTGGTCCGAGTGTTGCCTAAAAGAGATGGCAGGTCCGCCGGCAAGTCAGCTGCGACCCACTTGTCAGAAAATAAAACGCAATCCAATAAAACATGGCGCACAGTGACCTGGACGCCGCAAGCACCACATATTGGAGGGTCCTCTTGCCGGAGCAGGAAGCCATGCATCATAGGGCTGTGGCCTATTCGAAGCCGCGTGAGGAGAACCTCGTCCCGTCGAAGGGGCTGAAAGGAAGTACACCACACACGTGTTGTGGGCTTGACTGTACGGAGCTTGTTGTCAGTCACTTCCAGCCACTCGTCCTCCCACCGACGCATGACTCGTGAGCTCAACAGCGAGGTGACTGCATGCAAGGGGATAGCACACTGAGATACTTGTGGATTGAGACACGCCTCCTTGGCTGCGAGATCTGCCCTTTCATTCCCAGCAATGCCGACATGCCCCGGAACCCAGCAGAAAGCTACAACCTTCCCCAGTCGCTGTAGTCGGAGGAGAGCATCCTGGATGGTCTGGACTATTTTGTCTGCTGGATACAAACATTGCAATGAGTGAAGGGCACTGAGTGAATCAGAACAGACAAGAAATTTAGGAGAGGAAGAAAGCCTCATCTGCTCCAGTGCCCGCAAGATCGCAGACAATTCTGCATCAAAGACAGTAAAAGTCTGAGGCAGTCGGACCTTGAGGACACGATCCAGAAAAACAACTGAGCAACCAACGGAATCCCCTTGTTTCGATCCATCTGTAAAAACAGCTACATAGTCATGGTGCTCAGATAAAATGGCTGAAAATGCTGCATTAAAAACGGTGGCAGGAGTGCAACCTCTCTTGTACTGCAATAAATCTAAAATCACTACGGGCCTCTTCAGTAACCAGGCTAGCAGGCAGTTAAAACCCAGGATTTGAGGTTGTACAGACTCCACACCGAGGGACTCTAGCACACGTTGCACACGGATCCCAAACGGCATCGTAGACCGGGGACGGCGGGAAAAAAGGCGGTCCAGAGGTGGATGGGCAACAAGATGGTGAGCAGGCGAGCTGGGAGCTGCAAGAAACTTACAAGCCTGGCACACCCGCAGGAGCTGCCGCCGGATGGTAAGTGGCGGTTCGCCAGCCTCAGCACAGAGGCTGGGTACGGGACTGGTCCGATAAGCACCAGTGGCCAGTCGAATCCCAGCATGGTGAACAGCGCCAAGGATCTGCAAATAAGACGGCCTTGCTGACCCATACACTGTGCACCCATAGTCTAGCCGTGAATGCACAAAAGCGCGATAAAACTGAAGGAGACGCGCCCTGTCTGCTCCCCAAGACCTGTGGCTGAGGCACTTGAGGATGTTCAGTGCCTTCAGAGTTCTGGCTTTCAAGTCACGTAGGTGTGGCAGCCATGACAACCTGGAGTCAAAAATTAGGCCCAGAAACCGCACAGTGTCTCTAAAATGTAGGACAGTATCCCCCATATGCAAGGCAGGCAAAGTAAAAAGACGACGAGAACGATTAAAATGAACAAAAACACACTTATCAGCAGAAAACCAAAAACCCGTCTTTGCAGCCCACTCCTCTAACTGCCACATTGTTAGCTGCAACTGACGGCTCATGGTTGCAACACTGGAGGAGGAACAGAAAACAGCAAAGTTGTCCAGAAACAAGGAGCACTGTACTGGACTCTTCACTGTAGACGTTATACTGTTGATGGCTATGGCAAAGAGGGTAACGCTTAAAACACTGCCCTGGGGGACACCGTTCTCTTGCTCAAAGCGATCAGACAGTGTGTTACCAACGCGGGTCCGAAAAAACTTCTGAGACAGGAAAGACCGAATGAAAATGGGGAGGCGGCCACGAAAGCCCCATTGATGCATTTGTGCAAGAATACAGTGTCTCCAAGTAGTATCATATGCCTTACTGATATCAAAGAAGATACCGATACAGTGATGCTGACGGGGGAAAGCCTGCTGAATAGCCGCCTCTAGGAGGGTCAGGTTGTCGACCGTGGACCGAAATTTTCGGAAGCCACACTGAAAGCGGCTAAGGAGCTGTCTGGTCTCTAACAGCCAGACCAGACAATGGTTAACCATCCGTTCCAGGGTCTTGCCGACACAGCTTGTCAAGGTGATACTACGATAACTACTGGGACATGTGTGGTCCTTTCCTGGTTTGAGGAGAGGGATGAGGATTGCCTCCCTCCACGAGGTAGGAAACACTCCTGCCTGCCATATGAGATTAAAACATTCAAGGAGGATTTCCTTTGACGCCGCTGGCAGATGTCGCAGCATGGAGTACCGGATGCGGTCATAACCTGGTGCAGTGTCAGAAGTCTCATTAAGTGCCGATTCAAGTTCCCACATGGAGAAAGGGGAGTTGTAGGCCTCAGAACTGGTCGACCGAAAGTCCAAGTTCGCTCTTTCGACAGTCGCAGGGTAGCGACGAAACGCTGGATCCTGGGTTTCAGTGGCAGTACTTTGTGCAAAATGCTCTGCCAGCGTCTGAGCAATGGCTCTGGGTGTCGTTTGGAGGCATCCCTGGTTCAGGACAGCAGCTATTGGTAAATGGCTGCGTTTACCAGAAATCCTCCGGATGGCTTCCCATACTTTTGTGGAACAAGTGGAACGGTTGATGGAGGCCAGGAACTCCTGCCATGACCTTTTCTTGCGCTTTTTAATGACACGGCGTGCCCTGGCTCTCGCGATTTGAAAGGCGGTAAGATTGGCCGCTGTTGGGCGGCATTTAAATCGTCGAAGAGCCGCACGCCTGTCCCGGATGGCTGAACGGCACTCTTCTGTCCACCAAGGCACAAGGCGCCACTTAAGAGGGCCAGAAGACCGTGGTATGGACAGGTCAGCAGCATGGTGGATCACAAGTGTGATGTGATCCACCCATTCCTGTACACTGTTGTGGCGTTCAAAGACAGCCAACCGAGTGAACAGTGGCCAGTTTGCTCTGCCAATCATCCACAATGGCGGCCTCTGCTCCAGCAATACACCATCCAGGAGATGAATGCGGATGGGGAAGTGATCGCTGGAATGAAGGTCGTCAATGACCTCCCAGTGAACAGAGTCGGTGAGGGTTGGAGAGCAGAAAGATAGGTCAATGGCTGAGAATGACCCAGTAGCAGTAGAGAAATGAGTCAGAGTACCTGTGTTGAGGATGCACAACACTTGAGATGTTAGGAGGCTCTCCAAAATTTGACCTCGAGCGCAAAGAGAAGTGGAGCCCCACAGGACATGATGGGCATTGAAGTCTCCCAGGAGGAGAAATGGGCAGGGGAGTTGGTCGATAAGATCTGTGAGAGCCTCTAAGTTCACTGCATCCAGAGGGGGTAAATAAAGGGAGCAAACGGTAAGCCTCCATCGTGAATGAATTTCAACTGCAACTGCTTGCAGGTCAGTGTCCAGGAGGAGAGCAGAGGAGTGGTGGTCATTATTGACAAACAAGCCGACTCGACCTTTGGCCCTTTAACCAGTCAGGTCATCTTTGCGATACAACGTATAGCCCCTTAGTACAGGAGCATCAGAAGGTTCGAAATGCGTTTCCTGTAAACACAAGCACAGGGGACGTTGCCGCGCTAGGAGGTTAAGTTCCTCCACATGTGCCCGGAATCCATTCATGTTCCACTGTATAATGGGAGCCATCTATCAGGGTGGGAGTACCTTCATTCTCACTTTCTGTCGGGGAGGAGAGCCCACAACAGGTGGAGGCTCAGTTTTGGGGCGAGATGATTGCCCCAATCTGACATCAACCTCCATCGCCTCTGAAGAGGAGTCGAGAGAGACGTCAGAGAGAATGACATCAACATCAGCAGACTGTATAACTTCAGTCTCCTTCAGTGGGCGAGTCATCACCTTTGGCTTTGGCTTAGATTTTCCGGCCTGAGGTGGCATGGGAGCCAAAGCCTCAGAGACAGTAGGGGGTGTAGCAGCGCTGGGCAGTGCACAAGACTGGACCCGGGAAGGGGCAGGAAGTTCCATGATGTCAGCTACCACGGCCTGGTCAGAAGGCCGGGGGGGGGGGGGGGGGGGAGCAGCAGGCTTCACAGGAACGGCAGCAGCACATGTACACTCTTTGACATAAAACTCGACCGGCGGCCGGCCGCTTCAGAGGCTAAGTCCGCGCCGATCGCGACATGGGACAAAAAAACTGGCCAACTCGCTAATTCTCTAAGTCCGGTTATCTGCACAATCTGGCAACACTGTAGACTGCGGCACTTCCTGGAGGAAAACTTGTCCCATGATAGAGAAACTCTAGGCTGATTACGCCTGCGGTCTAGCAGTAGCGTGCGTTGTTTCTGTTCATAATGTCAGTGGATCGAGAGCAGATGGCATAAAATATTTTTATAGCCTCTTCTGTCTGAATGCTGAAGACGTGAATGTAATGGTAGCGCAGATTCAATCTATTTCACTTTGTGACACACCGATATCAAAATTTTATCCAGTAACGATTTTGCGGCAGATTTCCTGCAGACTGCCCGTCTCTGGACGCCGTATGCGGCAAAGCTCCGGGATCCATTTGCTGGCTACTGGCAGCGGCCGTGGCGACAGCAGCGGCGCTGCACTCCCCCGTTCTTTATCGAAAGCGCCTGCTACCGCTCATCGCTTTTGATGATTTAAAACGCTTTATTATTAAATGTTGCTCCACAGAAAATTTCTACAATTTCCATTCACGCTCAAAAGCAACGGAGACAGACGCCCTGATTAGTAGGCGGGTATTATATTACATTAATCGGCAAGAGCTGAGTATGGCCCGAAATTAATTTTATAGACTGGGACGAAATTAAACCACCTCACTACATTCGATGAATTTATAAATGCTTCATACCTCGTTTCTTTTCCTTTCAAACTCAATTATTTGTGCAACTTTTGGTCAATGTTTGGATGTTTCCGTCAAGCCAGAGTGAGCGTCTGTGGTGTAAAGTGTATTACAGTTCTTGTTTCATTCCTTATGGTAAGTCTATGCGATGAACTGTGTGAATAACTTGCAATGCATGCTCTGTAGCAGTGCAGGAACACTGCACATTTGGAGTTCCATGTATGGGTTCATGAAGTATTTATTGTTGATCGGAAGTGATAGTTAAGGTCATCAGATTTAAACCAGAAAAATTTGTCGTTTCGAAGGTTTTAGAGAACGGAAAGGAATTGCTAACGCCGGTGTTAGAAAACGTCTACAGTTAAATGCTATGTCAAAAATTTAGAAGAAGGGAACTATATTAATGAACATGTGCACTTCATAAACAACCTTCTGACATGTTAGACCTATATGACGAACAAAGCTCAAATTTATATCGTTGACAGTCGGTTTGAATCTTTTCAGGGTCTATTTTACAGTGAAGCACCTTGGAATTTGCAAAGCAGAAATCCATGATATTAACTTAATTTACTAAGTCGAAATCGGACGAAGATTGATGTTTAAAGGCATTCTTCAGATTTCGCATAAGAAATTTTTACTAGCAGTTTGCAACTCCATTAATTAAAATGGAAAATAAAAGGTTGTAGTCAGCGGCTTCTACCGTGATTCGAACTGCTATGTCTTATAGTACAAGCACTGCAACACACAAGGGAACCTCTGAGCTAACGACACACTGGCGGCCAGAGGCGGAATATAGTCACTGCGATGTTGCCTGAGCCTCAAAACGCAACCTTAAACACACGAACAGAGGAGGTGGAGATTACTGTTTTAACGTCCCGTCGACAACGATGTCATTAGAGACGGAGCACAAGCTCGGATTAGGGAAGGATGGGGAAGGAAATCTGCCGTGCCCTTCCTAAGGAACCACCCCAGCATTTGCCTGAAGCGATTTAGGGAAATCATTGAAAACCTAAATCAGGATGGCCGGGCGCGGGATTGCACCGTCGTCCTCCCGAATGCACACACAAACAGGTGTTACTTATGTGAAGAAAGCCGTTCTTGGAGTCCAGAAATTAAATATACTTTCTAATTGTGTCATCTTGCAGTGGATTATATCGTACGAGTCTTCGATGTGGAAAACGAATGTCAAGTGAATTTAGCGAGGTAACGCCGACCTACACCCGGAAGTAAATGCACTATCAGAGTGTTGACAAATACTTGCTACGACGCTGCCATTTCTAGGCTCTCTGACGAGGCAGCTCTTCAGCGAAATGCTTGCCGTGATTCTCCGATACGGTTCTTCAGAGTGGAGACGCGCGCGCACGTTTGGTTTTTATGCGGCGTTCTTCCCTGATGGTTTCTGACGTCGCCTTGTGGGTTATGTATACATATGAGACATTCAATTATCATTAATCCAGAATGATACAAGTTTCAGCTTCCGGCGTGGAAGAAGGCTGTTGACGCCGAAATTATATCATTTCAACGTAGGGAAAGCAAAACGGATCATTCAATGTTTCTCATTCAACATAAAGCATGTGAGATGATTTTCCGTAACGTTCGTAATCATCTAAAAATACAAACGAAGTAAAAATACACCGGAAGCTTATTCGAATTGAATATAGCGCTTTGCACCTCGATGTCGAATTTGTCCACTTGCAATCTTTTGCAGCATACACATAGAATGTCATGATTACCACGAGAATGAAGAAATATGTTGGTAAGGATGGAAGCAAGAAGAGACGCAGTCAACAAATATTCTATTCCTCATGGCATTCATTTCATTTGACACGTAAGAAGAGGTAAAGCGGGAATTTACTTTCGTTAACACGAAAGATATGCCGCACATATTGATAACGAGGAAGTCTGCGTCTTCATACGTTTCCTCCTTGAAATCTGTATGCTCTATTATATACTAAGTAGCCCGATCATTGTTTCACTAATGTTACCCTCTTGTTTGACCCCGTAACGATGAACAGATTCCAAATGCATGTCTCCCTTCCTGGGTTGTTTTTTGTGTTTTATTGCTTGGAATTCCTGAAGCAGACCACTGTGCCTTCCCCCCTCGTGGGTTAGGTCTCAAAACTAAACCGCTTTGTATCCAATGGCATAATTTATTCAGACAGCATCAGCATAAGACTATCAAACAAAGCCTTCCATTTACAGTTGCAGCACTCTAACCAGCACTGACCAAAGTGTAATCCACGGTCATGGTCCTAAATTACCAGCAGTCTGCTACTGTGGCAAAGTCCGTACTACACTTTCGATTCCGCAGCACCATTTTATCTGGTAACACTGTGTAGTTGCACAGTTGTGCTACCAGGTCTGTCCTCACACTGTCAACTTTATGTATCTCACTTCTCCTGTAGCGTAGATCACGAGGAGCCGAAGTAAATGAGTGTATTCTGCATGACGTAACATTCAGTATTCCCTTCTTTCATAGCCACTCTTCATGTGCATCGATACCAAATAGGAATGCGAAAACTCTTGCGAGTGAGAGAATGACAATAACAATCGTAACAAGAACAAGCAAATAATGAATGATGTTTATTCCAACGCAGAACGAGAATGGCTTTAAATATAAAAATCTGTATCTATATCTATATCCATATCTATTGATCTTTGAGTTGGCACAATGCAAATATATTCTTAGCATGTAGTTACTGAATTTAGTTCTGGATGTTTGCAGAGAAAAGGAAAAGTCGGTACTTCTCGCTAGTGTAATATAATGTGAACCAGCAACTACCCTTTCCTTAGAAGACGACTCAAGCAGGTCCTCAAGTAGATAGCAAGGCACTGCTGCATTCTGTTCCCTGACATTGCTCTGATGACGGTTAATGCAGATAGTTCCGATTATGAAATACAAAACGTATTGCAGGTTAGTTCCTAGGATAGTAACATTAAATTTGCGTTGTAGACGGCACATGAACGTGACGACTATCCATATTACTCATCAATATAAAAAGACAATATTTTGGGAATTCAGCAGGATTACTCAAAATGAATTCTGAAATTGGGTGACTGACTGCACAGGTGCTAAACGTCGTCAAGAGTATACGATGTCCTAATCGCATTAGGAATATGAAGATCGTCTTCGACAGCTCGCATCTTTCACATTGCTATCTCCACCCTGCTCCAGACAGCCCTCGGTGGAGTTGCACTACGTTGCCGATGTTATGGAAGGCCTTCAAACCGACAACAGACCACATATTGAATAATACAAGCGAATTCTCTTGCAGCGTAAGCTTATTGTAACTAATCTAAAAGTTATTGGAGAGGAACACTGTCCTATTCAAAAAAAGTAAAATGTTACACACTGTTGACGTCAAACGGACATTATCTATGTCCTGTCTTGTGTCCTACTCATCTATAATATCAAGTGTACTATGAAAATGGTTATATATAATGGATGATAGGGTAATGCATTGATACCAGATGGTGGGGGCCGGCCGGTGTGGCCGTGCGGTTCTAGGCGCTACAGTCTGGAACCGCGTGACCGCTACGGTCGCAGGTTCGAATACTGCCTCGGGCATGGATGTGAGTGATGTCCTTAGGTTAGTTAGGTTTAAGTAGTTCTAAGTTCTAGGGGACTGATGACCTTAGAAGTTAAGTCCCATAGTGCTCAGAGCCATTTGAACCATTTGAACTATTTAACACAAAATGACATTAAAAATTAAAGTTATTCACGAGGAGCTAGTTAAGAATATGTATGAACATTAAATGACACGACGAACTGAAATAATATGACGAAGAGTTCAGCGCTCACTGGGAATAGAGCCCCACACACATCGTTGTCGACTACACACAAAGAGACGTCAGCTACCGAATTTTTCTCCACCAGCTGCTCAGAATAGCATCTTGAACTTACAGTCATCTCGCAAATAGTTCTGTGTCTCACTGGGAGTTAAAAACGTCAGATATCGTTAGTGTTGACAACGAATGAAAATACATTAAAAATCAAAATTATTATCCACCAGCAGACAGGTGTTCTCATGATAGAGCTTGATAATACATAATTAAATCTTTAGTGCCGGGCCAGGATTCGATCCCATTCACGCGTAATATGTGAAGGTGTTGAGGAATCTGCAGTTTTGAACAAACAACAAATTGTAGCCGAGCTGTATTGCCACGAAGGGATCAAATTCCGCGTTAAGGGCGGTCTGAGTTGCATTCCCAGTTTAGAACCAATTTTATCGACATACAGAAGCTCAAATAAAAGATGGAATAAGTGTCCTGTGACCATACATAGCGTTTGTGTCGTCACTTGAAATAAATAACTAGTATAAGAAAGGTTACTGGTGATAGAGTTTCTACATGTCGCCACTCCAGACTTTATTGTGGTTCAACCTACCGTCTACTTGGTAAAGAAGGAATATCATCTTTAATGTGAATTTTCAGACCACGCAGCCATTATATCTCCTTCACTTGGTGTAGCCAGGAGAGAATGGAATCTGTCTCTCCCTATCTAAAATCATTGACGGAAGTGGGAATCGAACCCAGACCATAGGTATAACAACCTACCATCCGTCCAACAGACCACGAAATCCTCTTCTCTGCGAGTCATTTTTCTATCGTAACGCAGTTGCGCCACACTGGATGAGAATTCTGACACACAGGCTCCCTGTAGTAATTTGCAGCATGTTCAGTAAATTCATTTACTTGGTTGACCGAATCACCATGAACTAGCTGCCTCGGCTACCCAGTGCATACATTCGACTATTTTGTAATCACAGAAATAAAATCACGTAACTGCCACCTACACACAACTGCCAACAGTGTAGGATGCAGAAGTTTAAATAGGAAGTGTTCCTTTCCACTTGAGCTATTCTATTGCGCTATCTGTTACTAGAAAACGTCGTTCAGTCCAAAAGAAAAGCTGTAACTGTTTGTCTCTCAGAAGTCAAGACCTGGCCATATGCATAATCTCACAGTGCTGTGGAATCCAAAAGTTCTGGAGGAATAGTTGCCGAGCTCTGGAGCTGCTGTAGCTACGTGTCAGCTTGTAGCATAGATAAGATGTCGTGAGTTCGAATACATTCAGTGCTACATTTTTTAAAACGCAATTCTGCTCTCTGCTGAAGGTATCAATCTAATGGAACTTTGAACATAATTCCCTTCACTTCTCAACCCAAAGTAGTCGCATGTGGAAAAAGGGCTAACTACTGTGACATTTTGTTCTATTCAGGTTTAATAGACAGCAGGCAGCAGATGCATCTCGAAGATGTGCAGGGAGAGCGCATCGTGCCATAATATGTCAGAAAAGTATTTTCTACATTAGCCGTCGTGTGGTAGTGATATTTTATTCTTCTTCAAACTTTGTTTGACAGCTTTAACTCAGAACAAGTTTTCTACATGCATGTAATCAATAAACTGCATGTGCATTGTCAGACTGTCATAGGTAACATCAGAGAATTCGCATATATCGTTGATGATTAATTTCTCTCTCATGTTTACTATTGTTTTAACAACACTAAAGGAAACCTTACGAAAATTGTGCTCTGTATTATAAGAAATGAAATAAAACTAACCATGATAACCTTACGACGAAAGTATCTGTACACAAGCATGCCTCTATCAACACGAATTAGTAAAATACTACTCACTTAGATTTTGATTGGGTCTGTGTTTAATTGGTATGCTGTGTCATACTCAAGAGGTATGCAAATGTGGCATTTCATAAATATAGTTACGTATTCCTAGAAACCCAAAATTCGCTTGTCAGCAGCGGAAAGAGGCCTTACCTGTTGTGCAGCATTGTAAGTTTTTCAACATTGCACTATGAGCTGAAAGCATTTTCTTGCGATTTCCTTATTGATGTTTGATCTGACTGCTTGTAGCTCTTTCACAGAAGGGATAAAAACGTTACAGTCAGTGAGACTGGAACTGCGAACCGTAACAGACGCTTTTTCACAGGTCAGCACGTTACCACAGAGTTGGCGAGGAGGTATGGGTCTTAGCTTCCTATTACGAGGGCAATGGTAACTAGAACTCGTAAACCGCTATTTGAAGGTCGCGATTAGTTGCGGTTTCCACCTGCAACGCCTTTCCTGGGCCGAAAACCGTAAATTTTCAATCTTTTGTTACCTTTCAAGCGATTATAACTCAGATTATTCAATGGAAATGACAGGTAAAATCAAGTGAACTTTGAGGCTTAATTCCGTGCACACCAGGAAGTAACTCATCGATCACAGAGTTGCCAAACATACGTTGCCTTGTTGCCAAATCTCAGTTACAGTACCAGCAGGAAGAAGACGAACCGATGTGATCCTACAGCGGTCTGGGAAGTGACCATAGCTGGTGTCTCCAAGTCGCGGCTGCTACGGCCTGGAATACATAATGCGTCTGATTCGCTTACTGTAACTAGGTTTAGGGACTGGAGCGTAGTTACTAATAATACTCAGAACTGAATGCAAACTGAGCATCATAAATCAGTAACTCTCATTGTTGTTTTTATATTTCTTTCGTAAGTGTACTCAAAACTAAGAAAGTCATTCACAGGCGTTTTCGTGCCTCGCCGATAGTCGAGCATATTATACAAATAAAAATAAAAAAGAATGTGTGTGTGTGAGTGTGTGTGTGTGTGTGTGTGTGTGTGTGTGTGTGTTTGTGAGAGAGGGAGAGAGAGAGAGATAAATAAAAAGCAATGAGAGAGAGTGTAAAAAATTGTTGTAAAGAAATTGAATCATGGTATTTAAAGAAATCTTTCATTAAAATGACACGTTCCACATCATTACGAAATGTCGTATTCGTGATCTATGGAACAAGAGTTAATCTAATGTAATCTAATCTAATCACATCATATTGATGATTAGCCATGAAGAGTCATGAATTACCGAAATTTTGGCCAATACCAGTAACCAAATCTAAACTTGAAAATAAAAGACGACAATTTTTGTAATAAACCGTGACTCCTATCAAGACCCTTTCGTCCCTGTTATCTAACCACGAAAGATGTCTGATATACCTCCATTCTGAAGTAACAAAGTGTGCATGCATTTAAAGATGAAGTGCATGATGTGAAGTTCTGTGACGGAGATACGAACCCAACACGTAATCCGATTGTTAACTAAGAAAAATCAAATGTTACGTATCGGTTTTTCTTACGAGCCGCTAGGTGTCTGAATCTAAAATAAGGATACAAACTTTTGTGCCTAAGCGACAATCGAACTGCACACCTACCGTGCATCCACGAATATAGCTTAAGTATCAGTTGCTTACTCATGAACAGTAAGATGTGTGCGTGTTTGACCAGAAATAACGACACCTGTTGCGATTGTTGGAAACACATGAACAGACATCGAAATTGCGCGTTAATTTTCACTAGCAGGTGGGTGTGCACTTGATAAAGCTAGAAATGAAATTATGAATATTTTTGTACTGGATCAGGTTTCAGACCCACATACTTACCTTTGGAGGAGACCTAGAGAAGATTGCAGTCTTGGGAAAAGGAACGAAATGACTGAACTATACTGTTCCGAGAGATTCAGATCCTCGAAAGAGGAGATACGAATTCGAATCACAGTCCAGCACCAAATTTTTAAACGTCTCTAGTTCAATCAAGTACAAGTAAAATAAGACCCCTGTCCCTTTAAATGGCTATCGGTTCATCAAATAAAATAAAATTTTCTAATGTAAGTAAGCTTACTGGCGACTGTATTTCTGTTTACCATGACTTCCGCTGTGTCATTTCCCAACGTAAACCGGCTCTGCCCAGTTGGTAATGAAGGAACGTGATGTTTAATGCGGATTCTGGATTATAACGTCTTTCTCTTGAGGTTACCAGAGGTAAAATAAATCTGTTTGTGCCTCTTAAAAGTAAATGCCTGAACCCACGCATTGCACCTGTGATAGCTCGTTCCACCATACCATTGTGGCCACATTACCCAGCCCCAAGAGTGTGCTGTAACGGATGATGTGCTTAGCGTACAAAATTAGTCGCGGTGGAAAAAATGCGAGTCTATTAAATGGTCAAGTAGAAGCAAGCTTCTGACGCAGAGATTATGCTATTCTCATGTCAGCAGGATGTAAAGACTCTTCTAGGCATCATAGGCTGGATGTGAAGCCATTTTGATTTTTCACAAATTCAGCAAATTTCTTAGTTCGAGAAAATCCACTGTGAAGTGTGAAGTTGCCGGATAATTCGATTATTACTGTTATTATTAATATCATTTTATTCATACCGCTGCTGTAACACAAGTGCTTGAACATCATTTAATGCCTTTTGGTCACTATAGATGTAGTTTCCGAAGAACAGGTTCTTTCCCTGTCTACGGAATCCTTTTCATGTTAATATCAAACACCAGCAATTACTTGTAGATTACTTTAAAACTAAAGTAATTGACGAAGACCTTACTTGGTAACAAAAACGCACTGCCTTTCTTCATTTACTTTCGCCTAGAAATGGCTATCGAGTACTGACAAACCAAAAGGCAAGAGATCTTACTGCCTTCCGATATACGTTGCTGTTAGTTCTTCCACATGATTTGGTCGACATGACCTGTTTCAAGTTGTGTATGACAGACAGTGTTTTAGAAAATCTATTGTTTCCCTTTGAAATAAACAGAAGTATTTTCATTCTAAGCTGTCCAAGTACAAAATTTTCGCAATATTAGTTCAAATTTAATATTCGTTTCTATAATGTAGGAAAGTATTTCACAGTCGCAAAACTCGCATCCGAAACGTTGACCTTACACTTAGTCGCTGACCATAAATTCTAGCTCAGAGTGACACCAGTTTAAATAACCTAATGTAGCGAAGACTGTTTGCCAGTGCTCTTTCTCACCGGAAAATACGCAATTCACTCATTTGGCTCCATAAGTACACTGTAACAGTAATTTCTGTGTGAAATTTGTCAGTAAGCTTTTGCCTTCCAACCGGCAAAATACGGCAGAGTACGGCCGGTAAGCTGGCCGTGGTGGCCAAGCGGTTAAAGGCGCTACAGTCTGGAACCGCGCGTCCCCTACGGTCGCAGGTTCGAATCCTGCCTCGGGCATGGATGTGTGTGATGTCCTTAGATTAGTTAGGTTTAAGTAGTTCTAAGTTCTAGGGGACTGATGACCTTAGAAGTTAAGTCCCATAGTGCTCAGAGCCAGTCACGGCCGGTAAACAATTCACAAACCACGATTTAGTGCCAATAAGACGATTTCTTTAAACATTGTCGAAGCTGAGGGAATTTAGTTTCTGCTTAAATCGTCTTAAGCAGCAACGTTCACAGATATCTCAAATAGGAAAAAGCTGAATATTCAGGTACGAAGGTTGTAAAACAAACTTCCCTCAGTTTGTGTCAGGTTGATCTTGTCGTCTGATAACACTGCTTAAGTATTTTGTCTAAGAGGTATCACAGGTAGTATCCCTGTAGCTGTGGGAATCATTGGTTGAAAACGAGTTTAACACCAATGGGTACGGTGCTGCTAAATTTTCACAATTATTATCAACCTAAGTCTGAGTTCATCCACAAACTGAGGCGTATTTATAATATTGGAGCTAGACTGTGTATCCTTGTCTTTCTTGAGTGGCCATTGGAAGGCGTTTACACACACGTATACAATACTATGAATACTTCGAACGCTATGGTTAACGTTGCTCTCATAAACTACTTTTTTTAAAATTCTTCTGGGTCTTCAGCGTGCAATATGTGTTGTAGATACAGTCTCAGACCCCAAAATTGACTGCCGAGTCGTTCACGTAAGGTGGACAATACAGTCGTGCTCCTCTCAGAATTCTATGTCTGGCCATATGCTCAATCTAGCAACATGTAGACTGCGGCACTTCCCAGAGGAAGTCTTGACTCCAATCTTAGTACATTACTCTTGACTACGACTGTAGTCTTGAGGTAAAACGCGAGACCAGCTAATATGATATTGTAGATTCGCTTGAATTACACTCATAGCTTCAGCACCGAGAGGAAAGGGGCGATAAAAATTTTGTCGATATGTGCTTTCGGTCGCCAGACGTCATATTAGCTGGTCTCGCGGCTTACCTGAAGACTACGGTCGTGTTCCAGCAGCGGTATGAATAAAATGATATTAATAATAACAGTAATAATCGAATTATCTGGCAACTTCACACTTCACAGTGGATTTTCTCGAACTAAGAAATTTGCTGAATTTGTGAAAAATCAAAATGGCTTCACATCCAGCCTATGATGCCTAGAAGAGTCTTTACATCCTGCTGACATGAGAATAGCATAATCTCTGCGTCAGAAGCTTGCTTCTACTTGACCATTTAATAGACTCGCATTTTTTCCACCGTGACTAATTTTGTACGCTAAGCACATCATCCGTTACAGCACACTCTTGGGGCTGGGTAATGTGGCCACAATGGTATGGTGGAACGAGCTATCACAGGTGCAATGCGTGGGTTCAGGCATTTACTTTTAAGAGGCACAAACAGATTTATTTTACCTCTGGTAACCTCAAGAGAAAGACGTTATAATCCAGAATCCGCATTAAACATCACGTTCCTTCATTACCAACTGGGCAGAGCCGGTTTACGTTGGGAAATGACACAGCGGAAGTCATGGTAAACAGAAATACAGTCGCCAGTAAGCTTACTTACATTAGAAAATTTTATTTTATTTGATGAACCGATAGCCATTTAAAGGGACAGGGGTCTTATTTTACTTGTACTTGATTGAACTAGAGACGTTTAAAAATTTGGTGCTGGACTGTGATTCGAATTCGTATCTCCTCTTTCGAGGATATGAATCTCTCGGAACAGTATAGTTCAGTCATTTCGTTCCTTTTCCCAAGACTGCAATCTTCTCTAGGTCTCCTCCAAAGGTAAGTATGTGGGTCTGAGACCTGATCCAGTACAAAAATATTCATAATTTCATTTCTAGCTTTATCAAGTGCACACCCACCTGCTAGTGAAAATTAATGCGCAATTTCAATGTCTGTTCATGTGTTTCCAACAATCGCAACAGGTGTCGTTATTTCTGGTCAAACACGCACACATCTTACTGTTCATGAGTAAGCAACTGATACTTAAGCTATATTCGTGGATGCACGGTAGGTGTGCAGTTCGATTGTCGCTTAGGCACAAAAGTTTGTATCCGTATTTTAGATTCAGACACCTAGCGGCTCGTAAGAAAAACCGATACGTAACATTTGATTTTTCTTAGTTAACAATCGGATTACGTGTTGGGTTCGTATCTCCGTCACAGAACTTCACATCATGCACTTCATCTTTAAATGCATGCACACTTTGTTACTTCAGAATGGAGGTATATCAGACATCTTTCGTGGTTAGATAACAGGGACGAAAGGGTCTTGATAGGAGTCACGGTTTATTACAAAAATTGTCGTCTTTTATTTTCAAGTTTAGATTTGGTTACTGGTGTTGGCCAAAATTTCGGTAATTCATGACTCTTCATGGCTAATCATCAATATGATGTGATTAGATTAGATTACATTAGATTAACTCTTCTTCCATAGATCACGAATACGACATTTCGTAATGATGTGGAACGTGTCATTTTAATGAAAGATTTCTTTAAATACCATGATTCAATTTCTTTACAACAATTTTTTACACTCTCTCTCATTGCTTTTTATTTATCTCTCTCTCTCTCACACACACACACACACACACACACAAACCCCTCCACACACACACACACACACACACACACACACACACACATTCTTTTTTATTTTTATTTGTATGTTGTGCTCGACTATCGGCGAGGCACGAAAACGCCTGTGAATGACTTTCTTAGTTTTGAGTACACTTACAAAAGAAATATAAAAACAACAATGAGAGTTACTGATTTATGATGCTCAGTTTGCAGTCAGTTCTGAGTATTATTAGTAACTACGCTCCAGTCCCTAAACCTAGTTACAGAAAGCGAATCAGACGCATTACGTATTCCAGGCCGTAGCAGCCGCGACTTGGAGACACCAGCTATGGTCACTTCCCAGACCGCTGTAGGATCACATCGGTTCGTCTTCTTCCTGCTGGTACTGTAACTGAGATTTGGCAACAAGGCAACGTATGTTTGGCAACTCTGTGATCGATGAGTTACTTCCTGGTGTGCACGGAATTAAGCCTCAAAGTTCACTTGATTTTACCTGTCATTTCCATTGAATAATCTGAGTTATTATCGCTTGAAGGGTAACAAAAGATTGAAAATTTACGGTTTTCAGCCCAGGAAAGTCGTTGCAGGTGGAAACCGCAACTAATCGCGACCTTCAAATAGCGGTTTACGAGTTCTAGTTACTATTGCCCTCGTAATAGGAAGCTAAGACCCATACCTCCTCGCCAGCTCTGTGGTAACGTGCTGACCTGTGAAAAAGCGTCTGTTACGGTTCGCAGTTCCAGTCTCACTGACTGTAACGTTTTTATCCCTTCTGTGAAAGAGCTACAAGCAGTCAGATCAAACATCAATAAGGAAATCGCAAGAAAATGCTTTCAGCTCATAGTGCAATGTTGAAAAACTTACAATGCTGCACAACAGGTAAGGCCTCTTTCCGCTGCTGACAAGCGAATTTTGGATTTCTAGGAATACGTAACTATATTTATGAAATGCCTCATTTGCATACCTCTTGAGTATGACACAGCATACCAATTAAACACAGACCCAATCAAAATCTAAGTGAGTAGTATTTTACTAATTCGTGTTGATAGAGGCATGCTTGTGTACAGATACTTTCGTCGTAAGGTTATCATGGTTAGTTTTATTTCATTTCTTATAATACAGAGCACAATTTTCGTAAGGTTTCCTTTAGTGTTGTTAAAACAATAGTAAACATGAGAGAGAAATTAATCATCAACGATATATGCGAATTCTCTGATGTTACCTATGACAGTCTGACAATGCACATGCAGTTTATTGATTACATGCATGTAGAAAACTTGTTCTGAGTTAAAGCTGTGGTGGTGGTGATTAGTGTTTAACGTCCCGTCGACAACGAGGTCATTAGAGACGGAGCGCAAGCTCGGGTTAGGGAAGGATTGGGAAGGAAATCGGCCGTGCCCTTTCAAAGGAACCATCCCGGCATTTGCCTGAAACGATTTAGGGAAATCACGGAAAACCTAAATCAGGATGGCCGGAGACGGGATTGAACCGTCGTCCTCCCGAATGCGAGTCCAGTGTGCTAACCACTGCGCCACCTCGCTCGGTGAGTTAAAGCTGTCAAACAAAGTTTGAAGAAGAATAAAATATCACTACCACACGACGGCTAATGTAGAAAATACTTTTCTGACATATTATGGCACGATGCGCTCTCCCTGCACATCTTCGAGATGCATCTGCTGCCTGCTGTCTATTAAACCTGAATAGAACAAAATGTCACAGTAGTTAGCCCTTTTTCCACATGCGACTACTTTGGGTTGAGAAGTGAAGGGAATTATGTTCAAAGTTCCATTAGATTGATACCTTCAGCAGAGAGCAGAATTGCGTTTTAAAAAATGTAGCACTGAATGTATTCGAACTCACGACATCTTATCTATGCTACAAGCTGACACGTAGCTACAGCAGCTCCAGAGCTCGGCAACTATTCCTCCAGAACTTTTGGATTCCACAGCACTGTGAGATTATGCATATGGCCAGGTCTTGACTTCTGAGAGACAAACAGTTACAGCTTTTCTTTTGGACTGAACGACGTTTTCTAGTAACAGATAGCGCAATAGAATAGCTCAAGTGGAAAGGAACACTTCCTATTTAAACTTCTGCATCCTACACTGTTGGCAGTTGTGTGTAGGTGGCAGTTACGTGATTTTATTTCTGTGATTACAAAATAGTCGAATGTATGCACTGGGTAGCCGAGGCAGCTAGTTCATGGTGATTCGGTCAACCAAGTAAATGAATTTACTGAACATGCTGCAAATTACTACAGGGAGCCTGTGTGTCAGAATTCTCATCCAGTGTGGCGCAACTGCGTTACGATAGAAAAATGACTCGCAGAGAAGAGGATTTCGTGGTCTGTTGGACGGATGGTAGGTTGTTATACCTATGGTCTGGGTTCGATTCCCACTTCCGTCAATGATTTTAGATAGGGAGAGACAAATTCCATTCTCTCCTGGCTACACCAAGTGAAGGAGATATAATGGCTGCGTGGTCTGAAAATTCACATTAAAGATGATATTCCTTCTTTACCAAGTAGACGGTAGGTTGAACCACAATAAAGTCTGGAGTGGCGACATGTAGAAACTCTATCACCAGTAACCTTTCTTATACTAGTTATTTATTTCAAGTGACGACACAAACGCTATGTATGGTCACAGGACACTTATTCCATCTTTTATTTGAGCTTCTGTATGTCGATAAAATTGGTTCTAAACTGGGAATGCAACTCAGACCGCCCTTAACGCGGAATTTGATCCCTTCGTGGCAATACAGCTCGGCTACAATTTGTTGTTTGTTCAAAACTGCAGATTCCTCAACACCTTCACATATTACGCGTGAATGGGATCGAATCCTGGCCCGGCACTAAAGATTTAATTATGTATTATCAAGCTCTATCATGAGAACACCTGTCTGCTGGTGGATAATAATTTTGATTTTTAATGTATTTTCATTCGTTGTCAACACTAACGATATCTGACGTTTTTAACTCCCAGTGAGACACAGAACTATTTGCGAGATGACTGTAAGTTCAAGATGCTATTCTGAGCAGCTGGTGGAGAAAAATTCGGTAGCTGACGTCTCTTTGTGTGTAGTCAACAACGATGTGTGTGGGGCTCTATTCCCAGTGAGCGCTGAACTCTTCGTCATATTATTTCAGTTCGCCGTGTCATTTAATGTTCATACATATTCTTAACTAGCTCCTCGTGAATAACTTTAATTTTTAATGTCATTTTGTGTTAAATAGTTCAAATGGCTCTGAGCACTATGGGACTTAACTTCTAAGGTCATCAGTCCCCTAGAACTTAGAACTACTTAAACCTAACTAACCTAAGGACATCACTCACATCCATGCCCGAGGCAGTATTCGAACCTGCGACCGTAGCGGTCACGCGGTTCCAAACTGAAGCGCCTAGAACCGCACGGCCACACCGGCCGGCCCCCACCATCTGGTATCAATGCATTACCCTATCATCCATTATATATAACCATTTTCATAGTACACTTGATATTATAGATGAGTAGGACACAAGACAGGACATAGATAATGTCCGTTTGACGTCAACAGTGTGTAACATTTTACTTTTTTTGAATAGGACAATGTTCCTCTCCAATAACTTTTAGATTAGTTACAATAAGCTTACGCTGCAAGAGAATTCGCTTGTATTATTCAATATGTGGTCTGTTGTCGGTTTGAAGGCCTTCCATAACATCGGCAACGTAGTGCAACTCCACCGAGGGCTGTCTGGAGCAGGGTGGAGATAGCAATGTGAAAGATGCGAGCTGTCGAAGACGATCTTCATATTCCTAATGCGATTAGGACATCGTATACTCTTGACGACGTTTAGCACCTGTGCAGTCAGTCACCCAATTTCAGAATTCATTTTGAGTAATCCTGCTGAATTCCCAAAATATTGTCTTTTTATATTGATGAGTAATATGGATAGTCGTCACGTTCATGTGCCGTCTACAAAGCAAATTTAATGTTACCATCCTAGGAACTAACCTGCAATACGTTTTGTATTTCATAATCGGAACTATCTGCATTAACCGTCATCAGAGCAATGTCAGGGAACAGAATGCAGCAGTGCCTTGCTACCTACTTGAGGACCTGCTTGAGTCGTCTTCTAAGGAAAGGGTAGTTGCTGGTTCACATTATATTACACTAGCGAGAAGTACCGACTTTTCCTTTTCTCTGCAAACATCCAGAACTAAATTCAGTAACTACATGCTAAGAATATATTTGCATTGTGCCAACTCAAAGATCAATAGATATGGATATAGATATAGATACAGATTTTTATATTTAAAGCCATTCTCGTTCTGCGTTGGAATAAACATCATTCATTATTTGCTTGTTCTTGTTACGATTGTTATTGTCATTCTCTCACTCGCAAGAGTTTTCGCATTCCTATTTGGTATCGATGCACATGAAGAGTGGCTATGAAAGAAGGGAATACTGAATGTTACGTCATGCAGAATACACTCATTTACTTCGGCTCCTCGTGATCTACGCTACAGGAGAAGTGAGATACATAAAGTTGACGGTGTGAGGACAGACCTGGTAGCACAACTGTGCAACTACACAGTGTTACCAGATAAAATGGTGCTGCGGAATCGAAAGTGTAGTACGGACTTTGCCACAGTAGCAGACTGCTGGTAATTTAGGACCATGACCGTGGATTACACTTTGGTCAGTGCTGGTTAGAGTGCTGCAACTGTAAATGGAAGGCTTTGTTTGATAGTCTTATGCTGATGCTGTCTGAATAAATTATGCCATTGGATACAAAGCGGTTTAGTTTTGAAACCTAACCCACGAGGGGGGAAGGCACAGTGGTCTGCTTCAGGAATTCCAAGCATTAAAACACAAAAAACAACCCAGGAAGGGAGACATGCATTTGGAATCTGTTCATCGTTACGGGGTCAAACAAGAGGGTAACATTAGTGAAACAATGATCGGGCTACTTAGTATATAATAGAGCATACAGATTTCAAGGAGGAAACGTATGAAGACGCAGACTTCCTCGTTATCAATATGTGCGGCATATCTTTCGTGTTAACGAAAGTAAATTCCCGCTTTACCTCTTCTTACGTGTCAAATGAAATGAATGCCATGAGGAATAGAATATTTGTTGACTGCGTCTCTTCTTGCTTCCATCCTTACCAACATATTTCTTCATTCTCGTGGTAATCATGACATTCTATGTGTATGCTGCAAAAGATTGCAAGTGGACAAATTCGACATCGAGGTGCAAAGCGCTATATTCAATTCGAATAAGCTTCCGGTGTATTTTTACTTCGTTTGTATTTTTAGATGATTACGAACGTTACGGAAAATCATCTCACATGCTTTATGTTGAATGAGAAACATTGAATGATCCGTTTTGCTTTCCCTACGTTGAAATGATATAATGTCGGCGTCAACAGCCTTCTTCCACGCCGGAAGCTGAAACTTGTATCATTCTGGATTAATGATAATTGAATGTCTCATATGTATACATAGCCCACAAGGCGACGTCAGAAACCATCAGGGAAGAACGCCGCATAAAAACCAAACGTGCGCGCGCGTCTCCACTCTGAAGAACCGTATCGGAGAATCACGGCAAGCATTTCGCTGAAGAGCTGCCTCGTCAGAGAGCCTAGAAATGGCAGCGTCGTAGCAAGTATTTGTCAACACTCTGATAGTGCATTTACTTCCGGGTGTAGGTCGGCGTTACCTCGCTAAATTCACTTGACATTCGTTTTCCACATCGAAGACTCGTACGATATAATCCACTGCAAGATGACACAATTAGAAAGTATATTTAATTTCTGGACTCCAAGAACGGCTTTCTTCACATAAGTAACACCTGTTTGTGTGTGCATTCGGGAGGACGACGGTGCAATCCCGCGCCCGGCCATCCTGATTTAGGTTTTCAATGATTTCCCTAAATCGCTTCAGGCAAATGCTGGGGTGGTTCCTTAGGAAGGGCACGGCAGATTTCCTTCCCCATCCTTCCCTAATCCGAGCTTGTGCTCCGTCTCTAATGACATCGTTGTCGACGGGACGTTAAAACAGTAATCTCCACCTCCTCTGTTCGTGTGTTTAAGGTTGCGTTTTGAGGCTCAGGCAACATCGCAGTGACTATATTCCGCCTCTGGCCGCCAGTGTGTCGTTAGCTCAGAGGTTCCCTTGTGTGTTGCAGTGCTTGTACTATAAGACATAGCAGTTCGAATCACGGTAGAAGCCGCTGACTACAACCTTTTATTTTCCATTTTAATTAATGGAGTTGCAAACTGCTAGTAAAAATTTCTTATGCGAAATCTGAAGAATGCCTTTAAACATCAATCTTCGTCCGATTTCGACTTAGTAAATTAAGTTAATATCATGGATTTCTGCTTTGCAAATTCCAAGGTGCTTCACTGTAAAATAGACCCTGAAAAGATTCAAACCGACTGTCAACGATATAAATTTGAGCTTTGTTCGTCATATAGGTCTAACATGTCAGAAGGTTGTTTATGAAGTGCACATGTTCATTAATATAGTTCCCTTCTTCTAAATTTTTGACATAGCATTTAACTGTAGACGTTTTCTAACACCGGCGTTAGCAATTCCTTTCCGTTCTCTAAAACCTTCGAAACGACAAATTTTTCTGGTTTAAATCTGATGACCTTAACTATCACTTCCGATCAACAATAAATACTTCATGAACCCACACATGGAACTCCAAATGTGCAGTGTTCCTGCACTGCTACAGAGCATGCATTGCAAGTTATTCACACAGTTCATCGCATAGACTTACCATAAGGAATGAAACAAGAACTGTAATACACTTTACACCACAGACGCTCACTCTGGCTTGACGAAAACATCCAAACATTGACCAAAAGTTGCACAAATAATTGAGTTTGAAAGGAAAAGAAACGAGGTATGAAGCATTTATAAATTCATCGAATGTAGTGAGGTGGTTTAATTTCGTCCCAGTCTATAAAATTAATTTCGGGCCATACTCAGCTCTTGCCGATTAATGTAATATAATACCCGCCTACTAATCAGGGCGTCTGTCTCCGTTGCTTTTGAGCGTGAATGGAAATTGTAGAAATTTTCTGTGGAGCAACATTTAATAATAAAGCGTTTTAAATCATCAAAAGCGATGAGCGGTAGCAGGCGCTTTCGATAAAGAACGGGGGAGTGCAGCGCCGCTGCTGTCGCCACGGCCGCTGCCAGTAGCCAGCAAATGGATCCCGGAGCTTTGCCGCATACGGCGTCCAGATACGGGCAGTCTGCAGGAAATCTGCCGCAAAATCGTTACTGGATAAAATTTTGATATCGGTGTGTCACAAAGCGAAATAGATTGAATCTGCGCTACCATTACATTCACGTCTTCAGCATTCAGACAGAAGAGGCTATAAAAATATTTTATGCCAGCTGCTCTCGATCCACTGACATTATGAACAGAAACAACGCACGCTACCGCTAGACCGCAGGCGTAATCAGCCTAGAGTTTCTCTATCATGGGACAAGTTTTCCTCCAGGAAGTGCCGCAGTCTACAGTGTTGCCAGATTGTGCAGATAACCGGACTTAGAGAATTAGCGAGTTGGCCAGTTTTTTTGTCCCATGTCGCGATCGGCGCGGACTTAGCCTCTGAAGCGGCCGGCCGCCGGTCGAGTTTTATGTCAAAGAGTGTACATTGACAAACGCAGGTGCTAGTGCTGACAGTAGCAACCTCCATTTGTGTAGTGGCATCGGTTTTCAAGACTGGCTGTTTCAGAACGGAAGAAAAGGAGGCAGCGAACGCGGGCGGCTGCATGGATTTGTAGATTTTCTTTGCCTCACCATACGGGATGCGTTTAGTGGTTTTAAGTTCCTGGATCTTCCGTTCCTCGAGGAAAACTCTGCATTCCCTACTCCACACAGGGTGATCCCCAGAGCAGTTGACACACTTGGGAGGAGAGTAGCAACCAACTCCCTCATGGGCGGCTTTACCACATTTCCCGCAAGTGGCTTCCCCTTTACAGCCGAGAGTAGTGTGGCCAAAGTGTTGGCATTTAAAACACCGCATGGGGTTGGGGTAATAAGACCGTACACTGGGACGTAGGAAACCTGCCTTCACATGCTCTGGCAATTTGGTGCTGTTAAACGTAAGGATAAATGAGTCAGATTTCATGAGAGCACCATCCACCCATTTCATAACATGTTGCACGTCGACAATTCCTTCCCGGGACCATTCAGCCTTCAGTTCGTCTTGGGGAATGTCAACGAGATCTCTGCAAGTCACAACACCCTTGCTGTAGTTCAAGGTGTTGTGAAATTCAGTCTCTATCGTAAACTCCCCAAGAAATTGTGCCTTCTGAAGGTTCTGGACTTGCTGGAAGCTAGATGTTTCAACCAGCAAGGTGCCATTTCGCAAGCGCTTTACAGACTTTAACGTGCCAGCAATACCTTCTAAGCCCTTCTGTATATAAAATGGCGAAACTTTTTCAAAACTCCCATCTTTTCTTTTAATTATGAGAAACACATTCTGCGAAGCAGCATGCGTTCTGTTACTACTACCTGAATCAGGAGGACTGGCTACACGAGCCCTCTTGTTAGATTGGGTGTTAGAACCTACCAGCGGCCCACCCTTTCCGCTGGGAGGAGGAGAAGAAAAGTTCGAGGGTTCCATCTCGGCCCCACGAGCAGCTAGGGAACTAGAAGTCCACCTAGACAGAGCCCCGCGTGCCTAGGTAAGCCTTATACAACTGAGGTGCGGCAGGTTCCCCAGAGGTTGCCCGCTAACGACTGTTCCACCTCAACAGCCATGCATCTTATCAGCGCGCAGCACACCTTGATTTTGAGGTTTTTTTTATAGAGGTTTATTCCATCCTCGCGATCCGGGCGGTCAACCCAAGATCCCCATTCCCTGAGACACACAACGTTCCACCGCTGCGCCGCACGGTGGTCGCTGAAGTATGCTCAGAGCTTACGGTGACAGGGGACTGGCGGCGCTCACCAGTCCCCAGCTCAGGAACCCCGGGGTCGCCAAGCCCGTACCCAGCAAATGAATGCTGAGCCCCTGGGGGCTTGATTGTACAAAATAGTAGGGCAGAAAATGACAAGTGACCCTGTTCAATTGGTTGAAAGGCACAACCGTGAAAATGTTTAGTGTCTGAATGCAGTGCAGCCAAAACAATAGTGTCAATAAGAGCATATGATCTTTCTAGATGGGTAGTGTGTCTCTATCTGGCACTGTAATTACACTTCATATCTGAATTTAAGTCTCATGGAGAGTGTTGAAAGTGTCATTGTGGAGCACCAAACATGTCATTTATATCTCCATGTCCATACAAGCAATTTCTTGTGCACTGATGGAGGAACACTGTAGATGCAATGGGTGGTCAACACACTATGCAGTTGTATTGGTGTTTCAGGTCTGAGCACAAGCTGATGTGTTTGCCCATGAAGGTTCTAAGTCATAGTGTGACACATAAAACAAGGATGCAGCAAAATCACTGTCTATTCATGTGAAACATGTAGCGGCAGAGTGCGATAATGGTTGCATTGTTGTTGCATGGCAACTGGTTCAGTAGTAAAGCAAGAAAATATGGTGCGATGAGGTAGTCAATGAGGTACCAATGTAGGAACTCCGGCAAGGACAAGTGCAATATGATATGACATGAATTCATACATTAGAGTTCACTACTTTATTTACATAACAGACCAAATATCCTAACATAATACAGGTTGAGTCCAAACTAGACTGGCAGAGAGTGTCTACACAGTGCCACTCGATAACCAGATATGATGTCTTGGGGAGTCGTGCTGGTCGAGTCCCCATGCTTCAGACGATCATTCCTGTCATATCCCTCAATACTGCCCATTCCTCCTGGGACACACTGTTTACTACATAGGCCACTGCACAGTGCATGGATTATTCTCAAGATGTCTGTGTGAGATATGCGATGGCATCGGCATGACATTTGCTGTCTTCTTTGAATACAAGTTCTCCGAAATTACCCAACAGGGTTACACATGAATGATATCATATCTCTTCCAAGGAGTCGTATTTAAATTACTGAACATTCTGTTACACTTTAATGTGGACTATACTGAATTGTTGTGATCCGAGCAGTACGTCTCTGACTTTACTCGATGTCTGTTGTCGTGTCTACTTGATAAGGACTCCAAACATTGGAACAATACTCTAGAAATGGTCACCCTAGTGCATTCTATGTGATTTCCTTCACAGATAATTAGCATTTTCCCAGAATCCTTACAATAAATCAAAGTCTTCCATTTACGTTCCCCAGCAGTAATTCAATGTGGCCTTCCCATTTTATGTCACTCCTTAGTTTTGCTAGTACATAATTATATGATTTGATCTGCTCAAGATGTTCACCACTAATCTTCAGATCAGATAATACTGGGTTCTTTCCGTTCATTATAGACATTATCTTACACTTATCCACATTTAAAGAGAAGTATAATTTATTGTGCATAGTGGTAATACACAAAGACAAAAAACAATGATACACAATGAAGAATTATTGGTATGGGATGGAAATTGGTAGATGTGATGTACTTTTATAGGCAAACAAATAATTACAATTTCAGAAAAACTGCAAGATTTATTCAAGAGAACAAGCTTCACAAATTGAGAAAGCCAGTAACTTGTCAATCAACCTCTGCCCTTTATGCAAGCTGTTTTTTTTTTACTTGGCACTAATTAACAGAGTTGTTGGATGCCCTCCTCAGGAACAATCATGCCATATTCTGTCCAATTGATGCATTATATTGTTAGAATCCCAAGATGGTTCGAGGGCCCAACCCATAATGCTCCAAAAAGTCTCAATTGGGGAGAGATCTGGCAACCTTGCTGGATGCATTAGGGTTTTGCAAGCACATAGTATCAATACCAGGAATCACAACAATCTACATAAAGACCTAAAATCACTTACCTTGGTCCAGAAAGAGTCCAATATTCAGGAAAGCAAATTTTCGATAAATTCCCAGCAACCATAAAAAACTTGGTGCCAGATAAAGCACAGTCTAAACAGAGTTTGAAAGACTTTTTGATAGGCAATTCCTTCTACTCTATAGGTGAATATCTTAATAAGGACTGTTAGACTGACCTAATTAAAAATGTGTGTTGGATTCCAGTTTTGACAGCACTTGGTCACAACAGTCAAGATTGGATATTTTACATATTATAACTTTATTAAAAGTACATAACTATGTTTCATTCTCACAGTACCGGTATATTAATTCTGTAAATATTAGCAGTTCCAATGTATTCACCTATTGAGGCAATCTCCTGACAAATGATCAGGGGAGTGAGCATTATATTCAGATATTTTTTTATGTTATACTTTCTGACTTGCTCCACACCCACGAGAATCATCTCATTTTTGGGTTCATGGAACAAAAACTGGATCTAATCTCCAATCTAAAAACAAGCAGTGGATACTCTCGCGATGTGTCGGCAGGCATTATCTTGTTGAAATGTAAGCCTAGGATGGGTTTCCATAAAGTGCAACGAAACTGGGTGTAGAATATCATTGACATACTGCTGTGCTGTAAGAGTGCTGTGGATGACAACCAGAGGGCTCTTGCTATGAAATGAAATGGCATCCCAGATTGTCACTCCTGGTTGTCGGGCTGTACAGTGGGCGGCAGTTACATTAGCACCCCACTGCTGCCCAGGCCGTCTCCAGACATGTCTTCGGCCTGGAATTTTATGGACTGGAGTAGATCTGTCTTCAGTGAGGAGTCTCATTTTGAATTTAGCCCCAATGACCAGTGAAGACATGTTTGGAGATGCACTGGACAGCAGTGGGATACCAACCTGATTGTCGCTCACCAGATGGCCCAACAACCAGGAGCGATGATCTGTGGTGCCACTTCATTTCATACCAGATCCCTTTTGTTGCCTATCGCAGCACCCTTACAGCACGGCAGCATGTCAACGATTTTCTATGCCCCGTTTTGTTGCACATAATGGCAAGCCATACTGAACTCATACTTCAGCAAGATAATGCCTGCCTGCATAACAAGAGTTTCTACAGCTTGGTTTCATACTTGCCAAACCCTATCTTGGCCAGCAAGATCACCAGCTCCCAACCCAGATGAGAATGTCTGGAGCATTATGGGCATAGCCCTCCAACCAGATCAGAATTTTGATGATGTAATGCACCAATTAGAGAGTATTTGTCATGATATCCCTCAGGAGGGCATCCAACATCTCTATCAATCATTGCTAAGCCAAATAACTGTTTGCATAACTGTCAGAGGTGGACCATTGTGTTTCTGACTTGCTCAATTTGTGTACCTCTTTCTTTTGAATAAATCATCTATTTTTTCTTGAATTGTAATCATGCCTTTTCTTTAGTTTACTTTCCAAATATTTAGCATTTACTTAGAGTCACTGAATAATGACACTTTCCTATAAATAACAGCATCGTCAGCGAACAATCTTACTGTGCTCAGTACCCTATCTGATAAATCATTTATGTATATTGAGAACACTGGAGGTCCTATTATGCTTCATTGGACCATACCCAATATTAATTCCATTTTTTGTATAACTGTATAATTAGAAAGAAATTCTATGTTTCCAAATAAGCTGCTCCTCGCTCAGTTATGTTAAATAGTTGCCGTTAATCTCCTACTGCTAACTTAATATCAACATAATTATACTGATACTAAACAAGAAGCAATTGAGGCTTCTTTGCAACAAACATTACTACTTATCAAGCAATTAGAGGATTCTTCAACCCTTCACTGTATATAATCAGTTTGCAGAAGTGACTAACAAGGTATTTTTTATTTTTGTTTGGGTCTGCAATGACTCACAGTTTCTTGCATTGCATATGCTGAGAGCTATTAACCAAGATGGTGGACTCAACACTAATCTCTAAATGTGACAGCAAAGTCTGTATGTAAGCTATTTTTATGTCTTGGATTTCCTTTATCAGCATTGGCCCAGAATGTAGTTCCATAAGACAACAGTTAGTAAACTTGTGCAAGGTAAGCTTACTGTATTGTTTTCAAGTGAACACTATAAAAGGTATGATAGAAAAACATGCCAAACTGAGATTCTTCATGAAACTACCTATATGTCGATTCCATTTTATTATATTATCCAGGAGAACTCCACGAAAATTTAGACACAGCGTTTTATTTAGTATAAAAAAATCAATGTTTATTTCTAGTAACAGTAGGTTATTTTTACTTGTTTGAAATTGCATAATATGAGTCTCTGGGAAATTAAGTTTTAATGTGTTTGCTGTAAACTAGTTGTCAGCCAGTTCAGCTGTAATCTGTGCTTTGTTTGGTATGGTTGAGATTGGGGAACTGATTAGTATGCTTGTATCATCATCAGCAAACATTTACAATTTTCAAACAGTCTATTTAAGTCATTGGAAAGTCATTTATGCAGATTAAGGACAAAGCTGGATTTTTACTGAACCTTATGATGTTTAATATGTTACATTCCCCTATCATGAGTTTAGTTAACTTCCTGTCAAGTAATCTGTCAAGGTGACACCGCTGCTTTAAAGTTACAAGGAGGCTGTAAATTACCTTTAGGAGGTCAAATTCTAAGTACTATTGATAGACACATTGTAAGATATGTAGTTTAATATCTATAATCATTAGTACAGGAGAGCATATTCATTTATATCAACAGTGTCGGAAGGTGGCTAACTGTGGCAACAAAGCACAAGTATACACATGGCAACTAGTGCTGCGCACCAGTGGCACTTCTATTCAATCTCTTCTTTGCTCTCAGTTTAATATTTGAATCATGCTCTGTAGTGTATCCAGTATTCAGTATAAATCTTCTTATGTAAGTTGCTTTGCTTTGCACTTACACAATGATTTAGTGGCATACTATCCTGAGAAAGTCTATTAATGAAGTTTCAAGAACCAGCTTTAAAAGATTACTCTACGAATATACTACAACCCCCTATGTATCATTCACGTAGAGATTGTGAGGAAAGATTAGAATAATTACTGCATGCACAAGACATTAAAACAATCATTCTTCCCACATGCCATACATGAATGGGATGGGAAGGAACTCCAGTAACTGGTACAATAGGACATACCCTCTGTACTTCATCTCTTGGTTGTCTGCAGAGTATGGATGTAGATGTAGATGGTGTGACACAGTGAGATGAAAAAGTATTGATAAAAATTTCAAGTCTAATTGTATCATGGTGCTTTTGTTCTTAATCAACCAATGAATCCTCAAAATTCAAGTAATAGATACTGCAAAAACAATTGTGGCACCCTCTGAACTGGTCAACATATTTGGAAGGAGAAGAGGCTATTGTAAGATTCAAAGTGGAGAAAGAAATATCCTGCTGTTTGGAATTCTTAATTCCTTTCTCATGGAGGTAAAACGTGCCCCATGTATTCACAAACTATCACATACTCAAGCGTCACCACTGCAAAACACAACAACATGAAAAACAGAACAACGTATAAAATCATTCATGCTGGTTTTCAGTTAACACGTATTCAATGCACAGCTTTTTATATAAGACAGCTCACAATTAAACTGGTTTATCAAATGAATGGACAAAGAAGAACTGTCCACCTTGGGGAAACTCAATACAGAGTTCCTGAGCATGTTGTACAGCATGACTTAAGGGACCTGAGTGCTCGCTGCACCACATGCATCATTTGGATCATCCCAACTGGTACTAGTTTCTCTGAACTCTAGTGACAGGAGTTCATTCTGCAACATATTGTTGCATCCTGCCACTATGCCACTCTCCTGGACTTAGCTTGCATTAACACACTCCCCTTTTGTCTTTCTCTTTTTCTTTTCTGCATTTTGGTAGTATTTCTCTATTTATGCACTCTGCAATCTGCTCCTTTCTACTTTCCTCCTTATTCTTTGATCTAATTCATTTCATTTCTCATTTCCCTTCCTCTTACTCTATCTTTACCTCTCACTCTGTCATTCTAGTATTGCCAGAATGAAGCCATATCATGCTTATCCATCGACTGTGTTTGAGCTTCTACTCTTTGTGATGCTTCTGTTTTCATCTTTGTCTTGCCTCACCCTCACAATAGGAGGATTCCTCTCAACCTAGGGGCTAGGTAACCTGCCTTTTTTCTAATCTTCCCCAACCCACACCGTTTCCTCCCTAGCAACTAAAAGCTACAAAAGCTACGGTAGTTTTTCCTTCTTTTACATGTGTCAATCAGTAGTACTTAGAATTTCACCTCCTGAAGCCCTTATCTCTCAAGTGAATTTTTCTTTTTAAATGTATTGTTTTAAATTCTTACTTGTTCATGTTGTTAACAATCTGAACCAGAAATCATTATCTTTCATACATGCTTGTTCAGGTTCCAGAGATCACAGAGCACAGCGTTTGATTGTTCCCCTCCTTGTTTCCCAACTTAGCAACTTCCCCTCCTTGCTTCCTGACTTTGCAGGCGACTTTGCATGTGGTACTGCACTGAGAACTCAAGCGACTTTGCATGTGTCACTGCACTGAGAACCATAAGAACCTAATGCACACTGTCATCGATTTTGAGTGGTCTTGTGGTGAACCAGATTTATCTGTATCTGTAAGCCCACATTTTTTGTATGAACATCCATGAAAAGCTGCCTCACCAATTTCTCGGGTACGGTATTCATTTCCACATGGGCCCAAAGCACAAAGCATAATTTTGTCTCGCTGTGCTGCTCAGTTGTTATGTAGGGTTGCAATGTAATTCAATGTCTACATATCTACTTTGTAATTTGAGGTATATTGACAGTTTATCCAAACCTCACACCACAAATTGTGCTTGATGAAGATGATGATGACAAGGATCATGAAGTGTTTGAATAGGTTGTAATTCGGTATCTTCTAGTTTCACATTAATTACAAACTTGACAGCTGTCAAAATACACTATTGTCGCTAGCCTATAAATGGAAATTTTTTGAATTAACATTAATAATAAATATAATTCTAAATATTAATAAATATTTCATAATATAAAGTGGGTACCTACATCATTTTGTCATGGGAAATATAGGATGTTGAGACTGGGTTAAAAAAAAAAAAAAAAAAAGAAAAGAAAAAAAAGCAGTCAGGCCTGTGAGCTTGGTGGTTTGTCTACAAATTTGATATCCACAAATATCTATTTTTCTCAAAACTGTGTCTGTGCTTTGGACTCGTATGGTTCTCAGTGCCAGTTCTCAGTGCCACATTTATTAGTGCAGAATGAGACTGAAAGAGAACAATTGACAGTCTACAAAAAAGACCTGAATGTGCTGGGTCAGTGTGAACGATCAAACTTGACAGTGGAAAAATGATACCAGAAAGTCCTTAAGTTGTCACAAAACAGTAATCAGAATAAGCACAGTCCTTAAAACAATCCAAAGTACAAATCAGTAACAGGCAGCCAGGTTCCAATAGCATGTCTCAAAGATTATGTGTATAGTCTTCACTCAGTGAACAATATGACTGGAGCTCCTGGCTGCTTATAAAGGCAGTTTGGCCTCTAGGTGGCATCCTCATGTGAGTCACCAAGAGTGCCACCTATCATGAGCTGCTGGGCCTTGCAACCTTTTTCTTTTGATTATGTCAATTTTTTTGTTAGCAGAAGTGGTGTTGCCATGTGGCTCAGATACAAGATCCCTCCCACTAAAGTCTGTCAGTATAGCCTAAAATGTCTGGAGCAGGTACGGAGGTGATGAGCTGGACAAGGCAGGGTGTAAGCAGGTGTTTCACCTGAGAGTTCCACCAGAGAAGGCTGCAACACCACGTCCAGTGGTGGTAGGGAGTTTGGAAGTGTCTCATCCATCTCCACGTCCAGAGGTGGTGTGATGCCCCTTGCGTTGAATACCTGGGTAGTGGGAGAAGTGCGATATCCAGGGAACACCATGCTGTCATGTACCTCAGCAGCATTGCTTTCATAGGTGGTGGTGTCCTTGGAAGACACCAGAAGAGGTACCCGTCTGGAACCAATACTGGAGGAGGCTGGACTGTTGCCGACTCAGTGAACATTGGGGGAGGGCAGAGCTAGTTTGCATGCCTCACCAGGCATGCCCTATTTGCTTGAATTCTGAACTTCATGTGATCCCAACTGGCTGTGACAACACCCACTGCCCATCAAGGGTCCTGGATGTATGTGCAGGTCCAGTCAATGGTGCCCACTGCGTATGTAGACGGCTGCTAGACATCAGATGTTGCACCACCAGCCACAAGGCATCCAGTAGCATGCTGCTGTCAACAGATATGCTGGATTGCAGCTGGTGATTGTGCCTGGACAAGGGAATTCATGTTTACGGAATTGTCAAGCTGAAAGCCATAGGCATGCAAAGTGTTGAGACCAAAAATATTTTGAGCGTGGTCTGAAGCAATGACGTAAAACTTCTGATGATGTTTTTGAAACAGGCCACCACTTCCCAACGACCACGGAGGAGGATGTACACTCAGCTGTTGCTCATTAGGTGCTGATACAGACCCAATCTAAGCAAAAGTGTCATTTTATGAGATACATGGAAGCTCCTATATTCACTTGAAACATAACTAGGCAGTCGTAAATGGTGAGTGTGAATCAGTTGCACCAGGATCTAGCTTAGGTAAGATGACATGAACTGTTTTTGTCTGTGCCACGGTGCAGAAGGACGTATGTGGGAGCTGCAGACAATAATGATGACTTGGCCAAGTATGGCATTCAAATAGCATAAATGTTAATGAGAACACTGCTGTTGGAGGTGAGTGCAATAACATGGTGGGCACTTGGGCAGGGGACAACTGTGGGAGGGGACTGGACTGAATCTGAAATGGGTGGAGAAGACTGATTATTCGAATGTTCTCTGTGAAGTGCAGAATGGCAAACTTGCTTAGTGTGGTCTCTGCTAAGGAATAAGTGATCCGAATCCCAGTTTTGTGATTTAATGTGGAAACAAGATGAAGTGTGAAGGGAAGACACAGTGCTATCAATACTAGAAAATGAGCAGTCAATGCTAGAAAATGAGCAGTCTGAGTCCCTAGTCTGCAGCTTTTTGATTGGAACAGGATGAGCTCTTGATAGAAGACATATCTTGTTCCTCAAATGAGCACTGGCCTGACATGAGACTTCATAAGCTTTAGGAACTGTGAGAACCTTGTCTGGGGTGGGGTTGTCTAAAATCACATCCTGGTTGGGAGAGAACCAAATGATTACTTCTCGCTCAAGAGAATTTGACTACTGTTGATAACAATTCAAGTTATTACTCATCAAACATCATGTACAGAAAGCACATTGAGATTCAGCTGCCCTTGCTGCATATGACTGATTATAGCATTTGTGACACTGCAAAAAATCTAATTTTGCTGTTACTACATGACACTTTTGTTCATACTATGAAGAAAACAATGTACAAACCTCTGAAACTTCTTAAGTTTCTGGTTCTGCTAAGGGCCAAAGTTTGTGAAGCAAATTTAACAATTTCAGATTAGCAGGTAGAAGACATGCATGTTGTAATGGTGTATCAGACATGTCACATGCCTGGAAGTGCAGCGAGAAGCATCAGCTACAGCTCTCCCGTTCCTTAGCATCTGGCTGAAAGGGTGGAATGGTGGCAGCTGGTGTACTGGCTCCACTGCTTGAAGCAGGAGCTGCTTGCTTCAGCTTGGCTTGAAACAACTTGGCCTGAGAATCCGTCCACTGCCCCAAGTGGGCCTGTTGCTGCAGCTTTTATTACTGTTGCTCTGGATCCATTTTTGCCTCCACTGAATGCATGCTGTGTTTGAGTCCTGTGTCCTTGAATTGTAGCCAGAATTCTAGTTACCATTTTTGTACATGCTCATTTGGGTTACTGTGACTAATGTGCACAGTGTTTATTAGTACACAATGAAATTGCCACAGAACACTGAAAGATCACAAAAAAACTGAATGAGTTGGGTTGGTGTGAGTGAGCAAACTTGGCACTGGAAGAATAGTATCAGATGGTTTTAAGTCATTGCAAAGTCATACTCAGTAGAGCAACAAGCAGTCCTTAGAGGCATTGAAAATCCAAAACAAAAGCAGGTAGCCAGTTTCCAACAGTGTGTCATGAGGGTGATGTGTACAATCTTAACTTGGTGAAAGATGTAACTGTGGTGTTCCCGGCCTCTGTTTATGAATGCTTTTAGGCTCCTAGGTGGTGTGCTCAGGTGAGCAGCTGTAGGCACAGCCTATCGTGGTTTGTTGGACCCTGCAATCTGTTTGCATCAATAATGTTGACATTTTCCTCAATAGAGTCAAAGAACTAATCAGGCGAGATACGAGAACATCTAAGCTCAGCAGCTTTTGTATTACAAGTAATGGCAGGTAATAATAATAATAATAATAATAATAATAAGCCGGCCGGAGTGGCCAAGCAGTTCTAGGTGCTACAGTCACAGGTTCGAATCCTGCCTCCGGCATGGATTTGTGTGATGTCCTTATGTTAGTTAGGTTTAAGTAGTTCTAAGTTCTAGGGGACTGACGACCAAAGAAGTTAAGTCCCATAGTGGTCAGAGCCATTTGAACCATTTTTGAATAATAATAATAATAACAATTAACTTTCCTGTAATTCAACAGCCTGCACCAAATCTTTCTATTGGATGCCACTTAAGTGATTTACGTGTCCTTCCCCAACCCCAGTAATCCTTCTGAGGAAAGGGGACCTGCAGTTTAACATCAAATTTGAACCACATGTTATTCCTGGTGAAAATTTTGTATCATGAAGAGATGAAGGCTAAGTTAATGGCAAGTGAAAGATTCCATGATCCGACTGGGATTCAGTCGCATCACCTTCCAGTTTCTGGGCACATGCTTTGCCCCTAGGCCATACTATTCTGTGGTGACCATTGACAAAAAAAAGTGTTAATTGTGCAGAAACATGTAATAAGAATAATACATGGTGTCCTCTCAAAGAGCATTTTCTAAACAACTTTTGAAACAGTTGTACAGAGAGTCTAGAACCTCAGAGCACTTTTACTTCCCCAAAGAGGCTTCGTCCCAATAATCAATCATAGTTGGAAAACATCAGTTACAGTCATAAATATAATATTACTCACCAGGCGGTAGGAGAACACAAACACACACAAAAAGGTTTAACTTTTACAAGCTTTGGGAGCCAGTGGCTCCTTCTTCTGGCAGAAGAGTTGAAGGAGAAGGATGAGGAGTGAAAGAAAAGGGTCTGGAGAGGTTTAGGAAAAGGGATATGATTCAGAAAAGGGAAGACTGATTGTTGGAGACTGTACTGGATGAGATTTGAAAACCCGAGAGCTGAAAGGAGGAAGATAGAGTAGTATACAAGACTGGGATCACCACTAAAACATTGTGTATGAGTTAAGAGTGAAAAGTTAAGTGCATTGTATATAACAGAGATGGGAGGGGAAGAGCAAAAAATAGACAGGGCGGTAATGACAGATGCAGAAGACTAAAACAGAGGGATGAAAAGACTAGTTACTGTCTAGAAATTCTGAGATAGAAGGAATTAACGTAAAGTAAGGCCAGGTGGGTGGCAAGAACCAAGGATATGTTGTAGTGCTACTTCCCAGCAGCAGAGTTCCGAGAAATTGGTGTCTGGGGGAAGAATCCAGATGGTGCATGTGGTGAAAGAAGCACCGAGGTCATGACTGTCATGTTGTAGAGCATGCTCTGCAACAGGATATTGTGTGTTGCCAGAATACACCCTCTGCCTATGCCCATTCATCCTGAATGATAACTGGATGGTACTCATGCCAATATAAAAGGCTGAACAGTATTTATGTAACAGCTGGTATAAGACAAGTGTTGTTTCACAGGGGCTGTCCCTTTGATAGTATACGTCTTGCCAGTTACAGGGCTTGAATAGGTAGGTGGTGGTAGGAGGGTGCATAGGGCAAGTCTTACAGCAGGGACAGTCACAGGGGTAGGAGTCATAGGGTAGGGAGATGGGTGCTGAAGGAGCACAGGATCTGATGAGAATATTGCAGAGATTGGGAGGGTGATGAAAAGATATTCTAAGTGTGGTGGGCAACATCTCAAACAGAATGGATCTTGTTTCAGGGCATGATTTTAGGAAAGCACAGCCTTGATTAAGTAGCTGATTAATATATTCCAGACCAGAATAATACTGAGTGACAAGTTGTGTGCTTCGAACTTGTTTTTTGGTGGGATCAGCAGTACTAGCATTGGATGTGATGGCCCGAGGAATCTGCTTTTGAACTAGGCTGGTGGTGTAATTACTTCCAGCAAAGGTTGAGGTGAGAATGGTGGTGTATTACTGTAAAGAGTCTGCACCTGAACAAATACATTTGCCTCAAATGCCAAGGCTGTATGGGAGGGAACGTTTGACATGGAAAGGATGGCAACTGTCAAAATGTAGGTACTGTTATTCGTTAGTGGTTTTAACATAGTTGAAAATGTGTAGCTGGCCTTCAGTGAGGATGAGATAAACATCAAGAAAAGTGGCATGAGATTCAGAATAGGACCGTGTGAAATTTAATTGGGAGAAGGTATTTAGAGATTCCAGCAATTTTAACAGTCCATAAGGCAAAGATGTCATCAATGTATCTAAGCCAGACCAAGGGCTGAAGATTTATGGATCCCTGAAGAGCCAGCTCCAAGTGAAACATGAAAAGGTTGGCATAGAAAGGAGCCATCCTGGTTCCCATGGCCATACCCCTGATCTGTTTGTATGTTTGCCCCTAAAAGGCTCCTAATTAAATCAAGGATGTCATGAGGCAGTTAAATATGTTCACTTTATAGTGTAAACAAAATCTCTGATGCCATAGGCATATTGAAAGGAAGAGTATGGTGCATTTTTCATGAACAATTAATGATGGAATAGCTTAGTGCAAGATATGTTCTGCGTTTGGTGAATGCTGATCAAAAGCAAATGTAAAAGAAATTTCTTAGCAATGTTTGGATTGTTTAGAAATTGTTCAACTGATTTTATGCAACAATTTGTTACTGTGGATGAAATATTACCCACCGCTTCACTCCAGAAACAAAACTACGAACAAAGTAGTGGGTGGAACACAGGACGCCTAACCCAGAAAAAGGTGAAAGCAATTTCATCTGCCAGAAAGGCTATAGCCAATATTTTGTGGTATATTAAAACAATTTTGCTATTGGCTTCTTTGCAAAGGCTTCAACATTAAGTGACAAGTACCATACAAGTTTCATTGGCTAAAAGAATGAAAATATATGATAAAAAATTAAGATTATGGTTTAATGTCCTGCCAATGATGACATAATTAGAGATGGAACACAAGCTCAGATTGGGAAGGAAATCAGCATATCTTTTTCAAAGAAACTACCCTTATATTTTCCTTAAGTTATTGAGGGAAACAATCAAAAACCCACATCTGGATGGGTGGATAGGGATTTTAAATCCTGCCACTCCTTTCCCTCCTTCCCCCAAATGTGAGATCAGTGCCTAATCTTACTCATTGCAAAACAAACAAACAAACAAAAAAAAGGATTGTCTTTCTCCAGGGAAATGAAACTACCTGCAAAGTTGCTTTGGTTCTGAGAAAACAGAGACCTGAAGAAGAAATTGTTGGAATATCCACTCTGTTCTGCTGCCTCGTATTTCCACCTATTAGGTCATGTAAAGAAATTTTGTATGAAAGACATGGCCATAGACGAATATTTCACAAGTCTATTGAAATTATATTTCATGGGTGGAATATACACTATTGAAAATCAATGAATAAATTGCACTGACTTAATGAGGAACTGTGTCAAATTAAAAGTGTCACCCAGGAAGTAATGCATCACCTTTTTTCTTCAACAATTATTGATTTGAACACAGTGAAATGTACACACAAGAAGGAATAATGTTTCTTCTACATTCCCTATTTTTCCACATAATCTCTTTCCCATTCCATGGCCTTCCTCCAGCAAATCTCATGGGTGTGTTCTGGTCATAGCCACTTCTTAACTGTGTGAATCACCTCTTCATCATCCTCAAAATGTCTTTCATGAAAGGCATCCTTTAATGGCCAAAGAAATGGAAGTCTGAGGAAGCTAAATCAGGGCCATAGGGTAGATGGGGTAATACTGTCCCAATCTGTTTGGTAATATGTTCTGAAATCCTCAAACTTATGCAAAGCTGAGCATTATCATGCTGAATTAAACAGTCACCTGGGTTGTTATGGTGCCAAAGTCACTAGAAATGCTTTTTGATTTTGGTTATTGTATTCACATATGCATCAGAATTAATGGTGCTGCCTCTGGGCATCACAGATGTGCACATCAGCACAATGGTGTAGCAAACATAACTGGTGCCTAGGACACAAAATTTTATTGGTGCGCCCCCCCCCCCCCTCCTACCATATCCGGTGTACGACACTCGCTTTATATCTCCTCCCTCCCCCCTCCATACAAAAGAGACACATATATAATATACAGCATTTACTCTAATAATAATATACTTTCCAGAAAATATAGTTTGCCGTGGAGACCATTTGGCACTCCTCTGCAAGTGGCACGTGGTACATGATAGACCAGACCCCTTGATCCCCCCATCCTTGCTATGCCATTGCATCAGCAAACTGCACCTTGTCAGGTGTGACAGCTCTGGATGATCTGCCTGAATGTTGCAAATCTTTGAGATCTGCTGAACCACTTACTTGTAATGGTCTCACCCTCTTTGCCCACCTACTGACCGCACTTCTGTCCATATATAGATGCTCCATAAACTGCACACAAATGTTTGTGAATGTTTCTATCCTACTCCATGAAGGTAGAAACACAGTTTACAATAACTTGCACTGGTGGCAATGTGGAGACTGGTGGAACGAAAGGGAGGTGGAGGGGAAAAAAAGTGTAAGGCAAAGCCAAGTCATCTAAATGTTTAGACACAATCAAAGAGAAAACCTAAATCTCAAACTTTAATCAGGCAAGGTAAAAAACTCTGCTATTCAGTGACATGATACTCAGGCTTCAGAGACAACTAAGAAACTGGCTGCAACCACCAGGCTGCAGTACATCAGTAAACATATATGGGTAAACAGTCATCACAGGAAAGTGCCACCTCATGTGCTTGCCACAGTGGCCACACTCCATATGGCCATGAGCTGTGGCTGTCACCTGGAGCCCAAGTATCTCTGACATGTTCTCTCTATCAATACGCAGGCTAGGAGGGGAATCTGCGTCATTCTCACCTCAAATACTATACCCAACAAATTCTTTCTCTGCAGTGTGAAATTCAATAACAACACACTGTTTGTAATATACGTCACTAACAGATGCCATTTTGAAACCCTGTTGCAGCTACGCTATCTATCGGACAAAATAGAAAATTTGCATGCACACTCCAGAAACTTAAAATAATGCATACCTGAAGTTTTGCATTCATACCACTGTTGTTGACTGAGAAACCATGTGATTACTTAAGCTGCTGGATATACAAACAAAATGTATACAAAGATATTTAACAACAGATTACATAAAACTGCTCTCTTACGGATGACAATGTCCCACACTGACTGTTGCAATTCCAGCAAATAAATCTAGATATCGCTTCCCATTGTGGTCAAACAGCCATTGCTTGTACCCCTGGTGAAGCAGAAGAGGTTCTTTATACACAGGAGCTAAGCAAGGAACAACATGTTTCTGTTGAATTTCTTTAGCTGACCCATAACTGGCACCCTGGAACAGAAATATCAAATATTTTAATTATAAGTACAGTCTTTCTTGACTTAAACCTGACAGAACCATTTTGCTAAGGCTTTTTTAGTAATTTAAATTCATGAAAAAACACTGCCTTGTATAGAAAGTGAGTGAAAGTTAAAATTCAATCCAAAAGGATCATAACTACCTTGACTCTGTTATATGATAAAATCTGACTCTACAACTGTGCCACATTGATATTATATTTACAGTGGTCCTTGCCATTATTTGTAAATGTTCATCAATAGCAAACTTAACTGACTCTCAGAAATTATAAAAATAGTCGCTAATCAGTATTCATCAGTTTGCAGGTATTTCCAGCTCAAAGGTCATTAATCATAGTAGCAATTTGAGGATGTTGTCATCACTAGTACCAACTTATAGATTACTGCCATGCCATCTGGACCAGATTCAATGTCAAACTCGTGTCACAAACTTTTTCCTCTGTTTAAATGTCTAGGTCCCATACGATTCTCCACTGCCTCATTGATTAAGAAATCTTGGTATCTCAAGGCATGCTTGGGACACTTAGTGTCATCAGAAAGTATTCTCTGTCCATTTATGAGGGTCTTTTTTTTGGGTGAGAAAGCTGATTTCTCAAGTTATCTCGAATTTACATGGGGGGAGTGTGATACACAGCATTCATTAACAGTGAAAAATTATTAGTCAAATAACATTCCTAAGATATTCTATAAGCAGTGAGGTTTTTGAGGCCAAGATAATCTCTTTTCCTGTCCTATGCCCTGTACCCACACATTTCCAGGCCAAAGGACTGACATAGAGCTTCTTCAATTTACGTGGAGAACCAAATGTACCTGAATATAGGCAATTATAGTGATGGGGTCACCAGTCCCAAAGGCATTTTAAAGCTATTGCCAGCTATCCATTCCTCCCAACTTCACCCGGGGGAGGAATTGGTGCACCCCTTCTGTCTGTGTCTAGTGTGCTTTGTATGGTCAAATGTGACAAAGCTTTTCAGGTGTTTGCACATCATTTAAATGCGGTAGGACATGGGAACCTTCCCAGTATTTATGTAGAGGGATGTGGAAAACCACCTAAAAAACCACATCCAGGCTGGTCAGCATGCCATTCTTCATCATTAATCTGCAAAACAGATTCAATCCAGGGCTGGTATGCCTCCTTGTGTCCCGGAAATGGGTGCTTTAACATGCTTTACTAGCCCATATTATCTGTAATTTGAAATTATTTATCTTTAATTTTAACAGATACAATGGCTATATCTCTTTTTCTCTTCTTATCCCTCCTTGTGTTTAACAGAATACTGATGCCAAAAGAGTAGCAGAAATTGCAACTTCAACACAAAATTAATGGACCCTCATTTTTGTGACAATTGGTTCCAAGTCATGCTGAACCACTTCTCGTCATCACTGACGAACTATTACCTCAACATTTTCTGGAAAATACTGATTGGCTATCGCAAGACAATGCCCAATAATGAGAGGGTTACTGTAAATAAATATTAAGAAGACAAAGGCTATGGTAATTACAGAGAACAAGAGAAAGAGAATCAGTAAACTGGAGTCAAGCTGGTAAAGCAGTTTGAGATGTATAGCAAGAAGTGTTATGAAATATGACAAAGAAATAAAAACGTCTATAGAAATAAGAAACAATTTTTTTTTTTTAAATCTGTGAGCTGTTACACAATTTGGGAAATAACAGTGAAATCCTTTTTATACTTCAAAGCCCTATATGGCACTGAAAAGTGGAAATTATTAGTGTGCAGTGCAGCATCTGGGAGTGTTTGAACTACAGGGCTGCAAAAGATTGCATGTATGGCAGAATGAGTAGTGGTAAAATACTAGAAAGACTCACAAGTACAAAAATAATAGATAAGAACAGCATTTATAACAACAGCTGTGTAGAGTGAATAGTGAATGAACAAAATATCATATGAAGGACAAGATACAAGTAAATAAATGATAAATTTATCATAGACCAAACCAATAAAATAAGATAAAAATAGAAAGTCTGAATATTTCCTTAATGTCTACATGGTCACACTTACATGTTTTATAGAACAATAGTTATCTACATTTTTAGCAATAGAAACCTGTTCACAGTAAATATTACGCCTTGCCACTAACTTAATAGGAATCATCGATCTTTGATTCTAGGTCTTAATATAATTTGCAGAAGTTGCTAATAACATGCTTTAAATTTTTACTTGCATTTGTAAGGATTCCATAATTCTTGCTTCATGTTTCATGGCAACCTGGTAAAGACTTTTGCATCTAAATACAGAAACTCACTCTGAATCCAAGACAAGAAAAAAGTTAACACTAAAATTATTTTAGAAAAAGGATAGATTGCTACTCACTGTAAAGACGACACACTGAGTTGCAGACAGGTGCAACAAAGAGACTGTTACACAATTACCTTTCAGCCAAAGCCTTCTTTGGAAAAGAAAACACACACACACACACACACACACACACACACACACACACACACACACACACATTCACACAAGCAAGCACACCTGAAGCACACATGACTGCCGTCTCTGGCAGGCAACTTAGACTGAATGTAGCTGTCACATTACTTTAAAACATTGCTCTTATCAGCATCCATTCTTTCTTTCCTTTACTGTCATTTTATTCATTGTATTCCAAACAGCACACACAGTAACTTCTCAGCCATACTGTACCAATGATTTCATCCATGCACAACATGTGGCTACGTGACCACCCGAATTGTTGATGCAATATTTCATGCCCCAAATTCTTTCCACCATTAATTATAATTATTCCTACTGATTACTTTTCTTCCCTCATCCTCACATATTCCCACGTTTTATTTTCCATGCCTACTCACAGCACACAAACTTATGAACCTCTAACCAATAACCCTCAAATTTGCACATACTCCCATACCTCATCCGTTCCTTTTTTCCCCAGGTTTTTATACATTTTTATGTATAAATGAGAGTTTGTGCATATTTTTTGGTTGTTCCATAAATCTGTGCCTATTTTTATGAGTTTGTGTGCTTGTTTTTGCTGTCTATACGTATTTTTACACGTTTTTTTTCTGTTACTCAGCTCCTCTCACAATCACCAACACCTTCGTTTGTCCATATCTGTCATTCTCATGTTCCCCAATGCAACCCTGCCACAATGGATTCCTGCTCCTTCTTTCTGCACCAGCTCAATAAAGTATCCCTTTTCCTGGCTAAAACCCAGTCTCACACCCTATTATTTAAATGCTGCCTAAACTGTGGAATGCCCCCCAATGATCTAACCATAAAAATTCCTTTCTCTGCATCCTACCCTTCCTTTCATAATGACCTTCATCTTTTCAGATTCTGCCAGTCCCTGGCCCTCACAAACCTCATATGGCAAAAACACATCTCCATGGCACAGGTATCTGAGAACCACTTCTGCTTCCTCCACAAGGTACTGCTACTATGCAATCTCTACTACACACACCACATCTCTGAAATTGAATCCCTTGCTCTCCAGCACATGGAATGGCATTCCAGACACCTCTTCCATAAGTTATCCAACTTGCTGACACCCTGCTGCCACCTTGGGGCACCACTATCCAACCTCTATCCTCCACATAACTTCCAGGAGTTGCTTACCTCCAACATGGCCTCACTATCCTTCCCTAGATCCATTCCTAATAACACCAATCTTTCAGCAGTAGAAAGGACAGCCGTACAAAACCACAAAACAAATCCTGACCTAATCATCCACTGTTGTTACAAATCACTGATATTACCTAGCAGAAGCCCTCTGCCAGAATGATCCCATCCCTGAAGTCCAGCACAACCTCCAATCCATGCTTAAAGCCTTAGGCCCTCCCTAGAACCTCTCCCCTGAATCCATTCCCCTCCTTATCCATGTGACATCCCCCCCCCCCCCTCGGCCCACACCAAACTTCTACATGCTCCCCAAAATTCACAAACACAAGAATCCTGGGCATCCATTGTAGCTGGTTATTGTGCGCCCACTGAAAGAATTTTACCACTCATTGACCTACACCTCCAACCAATTGGCCGAAATTAGGCTCCCGCATCAAAAATGCTAACCACTTCTTTCACTGACTCTCCATCATTCCCAACTTTTACCTCCTGAAACCATACTCATCACTGCAGATGCCACTTACCTATACAGCAACACCCCCTTGCCCATGGTTGCGCCGCTACTGAACACTACTTTTCCCAGCACCCTTCAGACTCCAGACCCACTACCTCATTCCTCATACACCTCACAAACTTTATCCTAACAGACAAATGTGTCTCCTTTGAAGGGGAAGACATACAAAGAAATCAGCAGCACAGCAGCAATGAGAACCTGCATAACACCCTCCTATACCAACCTGTTTATGGGACATCCATTACTATTGATGCCATCACACTTTACACTAAAATCCCAAATCCCATGGCATTGCTACTATTGAACACAACTTTTCCTAATGCCTGACTGATTCCAAAGCTACAGCCTCCTTCCTGGCCACCCTGGCCAACTATATCCTCACTCACAATTACTTCACCTGTGAAGACATTGCCTACAAACAAACCTGCAGTACAGCAATGAGCACCCACATGGCACCATGCTATGCAACTTATTCATAGACCATCTAGAGGAATCCTTCCTAATTACTCAGAATTCCAAACCAATCACCTGGTTCAGGTTCACTGATGACATCTTAGTAATCTGGATCATGGGTGAGGCACCCTATCCACATTACTCCGAATCTCAACACCTTTTCCCCCATCCACTTCACCTGGTCCCCGTCAACCCAACAAGTCACCTTCCTCAATTTTGACCTACACCTCACAGATGGTTACATCAGTACCTCCGCCATATCAAAACTAACAACCACCGGAAATACCTCCTCTTTGACAGCTGCCACCCATTCTGTACCAAAAAGTCCCTTCTATAAAGCCTAACCACCCAAGGCCATCCCATCTGTAGTGACAAGCAGCCCCTCTCCAAATATACCAAGGGTCTCACTGAGGCCTTCACAGATTGAAATTATCCTCCCAGCCTAGTACAGAAACAGGTCTCCCGTATTTTATCTCTCCAGTCACCTACCACTTCCCAGAGTCCCTCTGTCCGGCCACAAAGGAGCATTCCCGTCATAACTCAGTACCACCCAGGACTGGAGCAAGTGAATCACATTCTCCACCAGGGTTTTGACAATCTTACACCATGCCCTGAAAGAGGAATATCCTACCCACTATCCTTCCCACGCCTCCACAGTGATATTCCGTTACCCACTGAACCTAGGAAATAACCTCACCCATCCTTACTCCACCCCGGCTCCCAACTCTTTGTCTCATGGCTCATATCCCTGTAATAGATCTAGATGCAAGACCTGCCCCATACATCCTCCTGCCACCATCTACTCTAGTCTGGTCACAAACATTACTTATCCCATCAAAGGCAGAGCTACCTGTGAAAGCAGTTATGTGATCTACAAATTAAGCTGCAACCCAGGGTTAAGGGTTCTATGTGAGCTTGCCAACCAGCAGGCTGTCTTCTGCACAAATGAGCACTGACAAACTGTGGCCAAGAGACAGCTGGATCACCCACTTGCTGAGCATGCTGCCCAACATAAAATTCTTCGCTTCAGTGAATGCTTTTGCGCCATCTGGACCCTTCCTACTAATGCCAGCTTTTCTGAATTGATCAGATGAGAACACTCCCTGTAATATAGCGTACATTCCTGTAACCCCCCTGGCCTCAACCTTCATTAGTCCCTGTCCTTCATGCACTCATCCCCTGTCCTGCTTCCACTCCAGCACTACACAGTCTCCTATTCCACCTATGCGTCCACAGTCCTCTTTCCCTTCCTCTGTTTCTCTCCTTTCCTGCATTCATTCCGCAACCCCCCGCACCCTTCTGTCTAACTTCCAGACTGCACCTAGCTGCCCTTTCGTGTCCTCACCCACCTCATCCCTTTATGCTCACACAAGCAGCACTTTACTGTCCCCCATCTCTAACCTCCTATCTCACCCTCTCCCCACCCTAGCCTCCTCCTTCCTCCACCACCAAGCTGCTTGTCCCATTATGCACAGTTGCTCACAGTCTGGCCTCAGGGGCTAGAGAAAGTGGTCGTGTGTGTGTGTGTGTTGTCTACTTTAAAAGAAAGCATTTTGACCAAAAGCTCACATGTTTAGCAGTCTTACTGTTGTTCCTGTTGGCTTCTCAGTATCTGCTCTATAAGGTTATTAGTCCTTAGTTACTCCGATTAGAAAATTTCACTTACTTCAAACTTTTTGGTGGGCTTGGACTTTGGCATAAAAAATAAAATCACCTCCATAATGTAGTATCTATTATTTTACCTTTTTCTAATTATACTTATCTCAGGTAAACAAACTTACATGACTACCTACTGTGTCTTTGTTCCTTTTAGTTTCCTTGCTTTTTATACAGTTATCTAACATGTAATAAACCTGTAGTATTTCAACAGATTGAATGTGTCCAGTTTACGCATATTTATAAATAGGTATGGCACACAAACATTCAGTTGGTGCCCAGGACAGAAAATGTTAATGTCATGTAATTTGCAGCTTATATTCAGCAGCTATTATGGAGACAGTCTATACATTGTGGCATACACAAGTACAAATGACCTATCTCCACCATTGCAAGTTCTTTGACTCTGTAACCTCACGGCCCACACCATCTTGCTAGTTCGCTGTTTGACTTGTTTTTGTGGATGTCTGTATCAAATATACCGAGTCTTACAGAAATGGGTGTGTTTCCTCGGGCTACAACCCCAACAGAAATCCTATAGTAGTGACCCTGCTTCGGCTGCCCCACTACCGTCACCACCAACCAGGGCCAGCAGTTTGAATCAGCACTCTTCATCCAACTCTGCCAGCTGTGTGGTTTCAATAAATGTCGCATGACTGCCTACCACCCCCAAGCAAACAAAATGGTAGAATGGTGACATTGCACTTTCAAGACAGCACTACGATGTCATGACAGTCTTTGGACCGAGGCCCTCCTTTTGGTACCCCTCAGCCTACGGTCATCATACAAACCAGATATCGAGGGCACCACAAGTGAGTTCGTCTGTGGTGAAAGCCTGTCCTCCCTGGGAAGCTGTTACAGCCTACCTTCCCTCGACAACCCCACCCCCCTTCCCAACTTTGTAAGTTGGATCCAATCCAAACATGTTTTACAAACATTTCCCTGAACCCCCCCCCCCCCCCCCCCCCCCAACTAGCCATACTCCTGCCCACTCCTATGTGCCCTCCGATCTCCTTTCACGCAAGTTTATTTCTTTCCACGATGACACCATCCAGGCCCCACTTGCCTCACCCATATTCATGCCCATAAGAGGTCATAAACTGCACCGATAACATGATGGACATCCAGGTTAAAGGTTCGCCACTCACTGTTCCTCTGCACCGTGTGAAACTGCCACACCTTCACCCAGCGTCTTTCATGCCCGATGACATTATGCAGCCTCCCAGCACTGAGGACTCGCACTCAAGATATGACCCCTCAGAGCTGCCACTGCATGCCTCATCAGAACATGTGTCTGCATCACCATCAATACCATTCCTCAAGTTCTCACCCTCTCTCTGTACCGCCTCCCACTCCTTCCTCTATTGGTTCTGCAAACCGATGTCCTGCCCGAACTTGTGGAGGACATTACCATCCTCATCGACGACAACCACATCTTCATCCTGCTGCAAGACAACTCATCCCACCTGACCGGGGACCTAGTTCATCAGTCGACCACCGGCTCCCACCCACTCCCATGCGGGGTCGACCACATGCTCCTCTGAGCTACGGTAACCCCCCTAGGGAGAGTTACAGATCAAATGCCGCCAGCCAAACACACAGGGGACACAGACTCTCCCCACACCACTCCATCCTTACACGCAGGCCGATGCCTCATTCATCCACACCACCTACAGGAGTTCCAAGTTGACCTCCCAGCGTGGTCCCTGCCGCAGCAACCTCTGGAGATGCATATCACTGCCATCTCCCTCACTGCCTTCACTGTCAGACATGCCCCCCTTCCACTGAGTTCAAACTGTGCTCCACGCTGTTGGGGGGGGGGGGGGGGGGGCGGGGGCTGTATGAACAACATCGCAAGTTCCTTGACTCTGTAACCTCACAGCCCATGCCATCTTGATAGTTAGCTGTATGACTTGTTGTAATGTGGACGTCTGTATCAAATATACCGAGTCTTACAGAAGTAGGTGTGTTTCCTTGGGCTACAACCCAACAGAAATCCCACAATGTCATTATTTAATCTTCAGTTCAGACTATGCACTTGGGGTCTCCTTTTGAACCTGTAAATATTGCAATAGATCCTAACCAATTGGTAATGGAGATGAATGTCATATCTTGGAAATGAGAGTGTTTCAAACCATACATATTGTTACTGTCAGTGAATGTTGGCCTGTCCCAACCAGTTTCCAACTGAACAGCATGCAGTGGGCATTTGGAGTCAAGTACCCTGCAAAAGGCCATTAGTCACAGTAGCACATAAAGCAGGACATCTCCAATGTGCCTAACAACACAGAAATTGGACAAGCAACATGTAGGGTGGTCTGACGAGTCACAGTTTTGCTTCTTTTAAAATGATACAAGATGCTGAGTGCACTGAAGGCCCAATAATGCAATTAACTCACTGAGTTTGGAGAGTATAATTCAGGATAAAGGTAGTTCTGTGATGTTTTGTTGGTGCTTTTCATACCACGATTTGGGCCAGTTCATCCAGACTATCATGAACATGAACCACGGTGTTTATTTCAACATTCTTGGTGACCCAGTGTTGCCTTTTCTCCTGCATCTTGATGATGCCTATGAAGTGGACACTCCCAATGTCCAGGATCACAACAGCCATATTCATAGCATTGTGTGCAAATGTTTCTGATTTGACCGGCACTCAGGCGTCCTATTGGGCCACGAGCAGCCTGCTAAATCACCTAATCTTAATCCCGTAGAAAATGCAGCGACTAGTTGGAACTGCAGATCAAATGAGCAATCAACATCATGGCAATTTGGTAGTTCTACAGAGTCTAATTAGGAGTAAGTGGCTTTGTCAGGATATGATAGACCAAAAAAACTTGTGGACTTTCTTTTTTGCTGAATTGAAACCATTATTCACGCTAGAGGCAGTATTACACTACATCATGAAATCTTTTGGGGATGACTAATTTTTTGTCTTGTGTGCTGGAGATGAGATGCTATGAAGTGATGATCAGTCTGCCCAAGATTTATACATCATCCTAGCCAGCACCACACAGCTGCTCACAATGTGGCTGTCCCCATAGGGTAACTGTAATCATGGTCTCACAGATTTCACTATTGCTTTTTTTTTTTACATCATGTGGTTCATTGATCCCCCCATCACACTTTACTCTGTCTTGCAGATTCCAGCAGAAGCCACAACAGGATCCTTGACAAGGACTTTTGCCATTGAAGTATTGTCACAACAAAAAGCCTATTAAAAAATCCCATTTCTGGGTGCAGACCTTCATATCTTATCCACACAGCATAATTTGCCATCTTGTCTCTTATTCAGTCCATATAGTATCTAACACCACAACTAAGCAACTAATCTGGATATTTTGGATGCAGATGGCAAAAGCATTGGACAGGGCAAACTGCAATGCAGCGCTCGGGACAGTGTATATATTAGTTTATATGCTATCAGGGGTAGCATGGTTCCACATTAAGCACAGGCACCTCCACAGCATTTCACTTCAAGATATAACCCCACAATGAAAGGAACGCACAGTCACCCCAACAGCAGGCATGCGCAAACCAAGCATCAGCCCACCATAACTCGCCTTTTGTTTTTGGATGACTCAGTAGTAGAGATGGCAAAGCCACAATAACCTCAACCCCACTTCTTACAGAGGAAAGCATTCCTCCAATATCTTCAGACAAGTTGTCATCATCAAGTATTGCTGGTCTACCAGCAGCATCAGCAGTATCACATCATCAAACATTATAATGAGGATGCATTATGTTCCACTTATGCACAACATTCTTGAGAGAAACAAGTGTACTACACACTTATGAATGCAAGACATTAACTTCCACAAAGATCAACCATATTATGTGCTGAAAATCATCAGAACAATTCCCTCATCAGCAGATATAAAAGGCAAATGTAGTGCATTACTAGCAGTTGCACCACACAACCAACTAAACCCAAATGTTTCACAGTAATGCTGACTTTTTTTCTTACCCACTTGAGAGACTTCTAAGATTTGTACTTTTAATAATATGGTTGCAAATAATCTAGTGGGGCACCAAAGAAAAGAATCTAGATTCTGAGTGATAAAAACATTTTGTAAAACAATTCATGATCCTACAGCCTTTTCAAGTGAATGTTATTCCAGTAAAATCTCTATATTAAATGTTGTTTAGTACAAAAATTCTTTATTTGTTAAATGATAAATTCCTTTGTGGTTTTTTATTTTTCATTTATATTGCGTAAATCTGCCATAAAGACAAAAATGTTCATAAAATTATGACAGAGCTAGTATAAACTGGCTTCTTCTGTCTTAAAAATGTCATCCATTGTCACCAACCTATCCTTAAAAAGTTATTCCATAAAACTAACAACCCTATTATATGATACGAAACATCATGAAAAATCATATAAAGTTGTGTGCATCATTCTTATTTTTGTCTGTTAAAAATTTCCAGCTCCATTTACAAGAGAAAAATGAAAATAAGTTTACACTACAGACTAAAACAGTGTTGGTATTAAAAAGTAAATCTGTAGACTAGTCAGTAATATATACACTGCATCTGAGACAGTTTTGTATTACCTTGTATGGCTGTGGCTTAAAATCACAAGGAGGTAATTTTGGTTCTTCATTCGCTGTTGAGTATGTTCTCCATTGTAAACCACCTGTTGTTTAAGGAATCAAAGTTATTATCACCAAGTGAACATACTACTGCACAAAGTAAATAATCATACTCATTTGGAATATGGTTTTATGTGCTGTGCAGCAATTTAATTGTAGTAGTAGCTACTGAAGATACAATGTTCTAAACTTATAAGTAAAGCAAATATACAATATGAAAGAAAAATTACTTCTTGTTTGATTTTACAGAAGTATTTTGATGAATCATCATGCTCAAAAGTGGCACAAGCAAGAATGATCAGTCACACCCTTCAATTAATAAAAACATGTAAGGTGAATGCAGAAATTCAGATTGCAGAAAGGTTAAATAAATTCTTGAGAAACCTGGATGTTTCTTACCCTTAAAGAGAAGGTAGTTAAGTAATCAGGAAGGTAGTATGACACATAGATGAACAGATTTAAAATTTAATTCAGCCAATGGTATGATCTTTAATTTCCTAGTCCCCGATTCTTTAAAGAACCAAACTTCCATGTATAAAACAGCTTCAAACATACAAATGAGTTAACATGTCAAATATTTGAGCTTAAGCGTATGAGGGAGCAAAGGCTTGTAATTAGTTATAAAGTTTGTTGGGAGTCACTAAGTGCTCTCATTGTCAAACATTAGGTGAGTAATAGTGTGGGTAATTTGCACTGTGTTTTAAGCAAAAGCTAGTTTTTCAGGCATCTCAATGTTTACGACATGTCTGCTGAACTATAAGGGGCAGTCAAATGAAAAGCAAACACCCGCCACAATGGGATCATGGAATGGTTCCATTCAAAAGTAAGCACCATACATGTCAAGACAGTTATCTCACTGGGAAATGAAACAATTTATTTCTGGTTTGTGAATGGCCACTGATGGATCCATAACTGCACCAACTCTTGCACTTCCTCATCTGACGGAAACTGATGTCCACATATGTCTTTCTTTGGGGTCGCCAAAGATGTAAAAATCACACCATGGAAGCTCCGGGCCATACAGAGGATGTTGCAGTGTTTCCCAAACAAATCACTGAAGCATAACCTTCATCTGACTGGCAGTGTGGGGGTGGGCAACACAATGATTCTGTTCACCAGCTTTCCGACAGCCCGAGGGCAAATGGCAAAGTCAGCAGTGCCAAAGAAATCCAAAGCTGTTTCCAACAGTTTTGGTAAAGTTATGGTGACCTTCTCATTCGGATGCAGGGTCCCTCTGCTCATAGAGTTCCTGGAGCATGAACGGGATGAAGGCTATGCTTCAGCATTTGGTTGGGAAACATGGCAACATCCTGTACAGCCTGGTTCTTTCATCATATTCATATTATTTTCACAGCTTTGGCGACCTGAAGAAAGACATGTGCATGTCGGTTTCAGTCCAGCAAGAAAGAGTAAGAGGGGGTACGGTCATGGATCCTTCAGTGGCCGACCATGTTCTAGGAAACAGGAACCGACCACCTCACCTCCAGTGGGATAAATTTCATAACATGTGTGGCGATTATTTTTTTAATGGAACCACTCCATAGTCCTATTGTGGTGGTTTTCAGTTTTCATTTAACTGCCCCCTTATATGTCTCGTGCAATGATATGATTTTGCAGGTATATTCAGTGGCAAATGTGTTGCAAATAAAGTTAGTGGAAAAGAAGTAATAAATTAAAATGTCATGCCTGATGCAGTTGTTTTACTGCATGAACAGTGAAAATGTAGTAAGTAATAAACTTTTTCCCTTTCGAAATTTTGTATGGGGTGTCAGTGAGAAAAAGTTTTATAAATGTGTGAAATTATGTGCAGAGTTTGCTTGAAGCCACTAAGTGCTCTCATTCTCAAATACTGGATGAATGTAGTCTGGGTATTTGCATGCGGTGAATTGTGCTGCCTCAAGCTGAGTACATAGTTTCTAAATGCAACACTTGTCTTACAGTAAGAAATGTTGAATGTTAGACTATAGCGCTTAATAAACAGATTATGACACCATTTTAATTTTTAAATTCAGCTAATAATTATATGAAGTATTGAAAATCAAATTTTTGTTGCCTCTGGAAGCTGTTAGATAGGCAGCCTGCAACATGGGCCATGTGACCTGCCGTCGGTTAGTCATTTAGTAATATACATATGGATTTTGATAGAGAAAATAAATATGCATGATCTTGTAAGTCATTCATTCACACATTGTTTTCCATAAATCCCTTGATGAAGGAAAGCCTTGAACAATATGTAACTAAATCCAAACTTTTCCAGATACTGTGAAGTGCATGGCATAGGGGACTTCCTACTGTACCACATAGTATGGTTCCTTCCCACTCCTTTCATACGTTAAGTGCAGGAAGCATGACTATTTAAATGACTACGCATGCTATAGTTTGCCATTGTGGTCCCTACAGGATATGTGGGAGGCTGTAGTATACCGGGTGATCAAAAAGTCAGTATAAATTTGAAAACTTAATAAACCACGGAATAATATAGATAGAGGGGTAAAAATTGACACACATGCTTGGAATGACATGGAGTTTTATTAGAACAAAAAAAAAAAAAAAGTTCTCAAAATGACCGACAGATGGCGCTGGACAGCAAAACATCAGTGACTGCACATGACAATCATGTATAAAAGGAGCTGTAATGAGAGAGAGAATCAGATGTGCCAGCAGTTGCAGCATGTTGACGTTACCTGAAAAGGCGCTTTTAGTGAAGCTGTATTATCAGAATCCACCCCATATTGCTAGACACGTGAAAGATCTCTTGCGCGCGTCGTTTGGTGATGATCGTGTACTCAGCCACCACTTTCGTCATGCTTGGCCTCCCACGTCCCCCAGACCTCAGTCCGTGAGATTATTGGCTTTGGGGTCACAAGTGTATCGTGATTGACCGATATCTCTAGGGATGCTGAAAGACAACATCCGGTGCCAATGCCTCACCATAACTCCGGACATGCTTTGCAGTGCTGTTCACAACATTATTCCTCGACTACAGCTATTGTTGAGGAATGATGGTGGGCATATTGAGCATTTCCTGCAAAGAACATCATCTTTGCTTTGTCTTACTTTGTTATGCTAATTATTGCTATTCTGATCAGATGAAGTGCCATCTGTCGGACATTTTTTGAACTTTTGTATTTTTTTGGTTCTAATAAAACCCCATGTCATTCCAAGCATGTGTGTCAATTTGTACCTCTCTATCTACATTATTCCGTGATTTATTCAGTTTTCAAATTTATACTGACTTTTTGATTACCCGGTATTTCTAGATTACTCACTTAATAATGATTGTGCAAATATAAGAAGGCTTTTGTAGAATAATTGGCACTTTTTTTTTCAGCCAGTTCTGGATTTTCATGATTTCTGTGATGCTCTCCCATGTGTCAAACAAACCCAGTACCATCTGTGCTGCTCTTTTTTTGTATACACTCAGTACACCATTGCTGTTATTTGGTATGGGTGCTGCATACTTCAACAATATTCTAGAATGAGTTGCTAATGGTTTTATGACAAATTTCCTTTGTAGACTGATTGCATTTTGCCTGATCATTATAGTTCATACTGCTATAAATTGTTACTTTCAGGAATTTGGCCTATTCCAGTAGAGATTCTTTGGCATTATAGTCATAGGACACGATGTTTCACACATTGTAAATGGCACACTTTCACATTTCGGAACATTCCAAGTAAGTTTCCAGACTTTGCAACATGAAAATCTTATTCAGGGTCTTACTCGATACTTGATGTTCTTGAGGACAATATTATAGAAATGGAAGAGGATGTAGATGAAGATGAAATGGGAGATACGATACTGCGTGAAGAGTTTGACAGAGCTCTGAAAGACCTGAGTCGAAACAAGGCCCCGGGAGTAGACAACATTCCATTAGAACTACTGACGGCCTTGGGAGAGCCAGTCCTGACAAAACTCTACCATCTGGTGAGCAAGATGTATGAGACAGGCGAAATACCCTTAGACTTCAAGAAGAATATAATAATTCCAATCCCAAAGGAAGCAGGTGTTGACAGATGTGAAAATTACTGAACTATCAGTTTAATAAGTCACAGCTGCAAAATACTAACATGAATTCTTTACAGACGAATGGAAAAACTGGTAGAAGCCGACCTCGGGGAAGATCAGATTGGATTCCGCAGAAATATTGGAACATGTGAGGCAATACTGACCTTACGACTTATCTTAGAATAAAGATTAAGGAAAGACCTAGGTTTCTAGCATTTTTAGACTTAGAGAAAGCTTTTGACAATGTTGACTGGAATACTCTCTTTCACATTATAAAGGTGGCAGGGGTAAAATACAGGGAGCAAAAGGCTATTTAAAATTTGTACAGAAACCAGATGGCAGTTATAAGAGTCGAGGGACATGAAAGGGAAGCAGTGGTTGGGAAGGGAGTGAGACAGGGTTGTAGCCTCTCCCCAACGTTATTCAATCTGTATATTGAGCAAGCAGTAAAGGAAACAAAAGAAAAATTTGGTGTAGGTATTAAAACCCACGGAGAAGAAATAAAAACTTTGAGGTTTGCCAATGACATTGTAATTCTGTCAGAGACAGCAAAGGACTTGGAAGAGCAGTTGAAGGTAATGGAAAGTGTCTTGAAAGGAGGATATAAGATGAACATCAACAAAAGCAAAACGAGGATAATGGAATGTAGTCGATTTAACTCGGATGATGCTGAGGGAATTAGATTAGGAAATGAGACACTTAAAGTAGTAAAGGAGTTTTGCTATTTGGGGAGCAAAATAGTTTGGACAAGAAGAGAATAGAAGCTTTCGAAATGTGGTGCTACATAAGAATGTTGAAGATTAGATGGGTAGATCACATAACTAATGAGGAGGTATTGAATAGAATTGGGGAGAAGAGGAGTTTGTGGCACAACTTGACAAGAAGAAGGGAACGGTTGGTAGGACATGTTCTGAGGCATCAGGGGATCACAAATTTAGCATTGGAGGGTAGTGTGGAGGGTAAAAATTGTAGAGGGAGACCAAGAGATGAATACACTAAGCAGATTCAGAAGGATGTAGGTTGCAGTAAGTACTGGGAGATGATGAAACTTGCACATCTCCCGAGAGATGTCTGTGTTGACTTAGCAGCTGCAGCTACGTCACGACGTCGCGGAGGTACACGAGGCGCTGGAGGGGAAGTTGGTGGGGGGACCGCGCTACTTCCTGCCGCGCCCAGTTCTTCCATGGCTGTGTTGACTTAGCAGCTGCAGCTACGTCACGACGTCGGGGAGGTACACAAGGCGCTGGAGGGGAAGTTAGTGGGGGGACCGTGCTATAGTTTTAACTACGCACGGTCTGCTGGAAAAATGCTGCTTCCGGCCGCCATTGCGGTTTATCGCCGCGCTACTTCCTGCCGTACCCAGTTCTTATCAGTAACAGCATCCGCTACTGAGGCAGCTGCAGGCTCATTCGACTCGAGGCAGCCGCACGATACACACAGCCATGCCATACAGGAGGAGAATGGCTGTGTTGACTTAGCAGCTGCAGCTACGTCACGACATCGGGGAGGTACATGAGGCACTGGAGGGGAAGTTGGTGGGGGGACCGTGCTATAGTTTTAACTAAGCACGGTCCGCTGGAAAAATGCTGCTTCCAGCCGCCATTGCAGCATGGAGAGCTGCATCAAACCAGTCTCAGGACTGAAGACCACAACAACAACAACTAGATAGTTTCACAGCATTTTTCAGATAGTATTCCAGTATATCTACATCTACATCTATACTCTGCAAATGACTGTGAGGTGGATGGCGGAGGGTGCGTCATATTGTACCACTTATTAGGGTTTTTTCCTGCTCCATTCATGAATAGAGCACAGGAAGAATGATTGTCTGAATGCCTCTGTGCATGCAGTAATTCTTCTAATCTTATCTTCACGATTTTTATATGAGAGATATGTATATTCCTAGAGTAATCATTTAAAGCTGGTTCTTGAAACTTTGTTAATAGATTTCCTCAGGATAATTCACATTTTGTCTGTGATACTCTCCCATGGATTAAACAAACATGTGACCATTCATCCTGCCCTTCTCTGTATATGTTCAATATCCCCTGTTAGTCCTATCTGGTATGGGTCCCACACACTTGAGCAATATTCTAGAACTTGTCGCATGAGTGATTTGTAAGCAATCTTCTTTGTAGACTGATTGCACTTCCCCATTATTCTATCAATAAACTGAAGTCTACCACCTGCTATACCCATGACTGAACCTATGTCACCCTTCTATGTTACACCCAGGTGTTCATATGAGTTGGTCGATTTCAACAGTGACTCACCAATATTATACACTCCTGGAAATTGAAATAAGAACACCGTGAATTCATTGTCCCAGGAAGGGGAAACTTTATTGACACATTCCTGGGGTCAGATACATCACATGATCACACTGACAGAACCACAGGCACATAGACACAGGCAACAGAGCATGCACAATGTCAGCACTAGTACAGTGTATATCCATCTTTCGCAGCAATGCAGGCTGCTATTCTCCCATGGAGACGATCGTAGAGATGCTGGATGTAGTCCTGTGGAACGGCTTGCCATGCCATTTCCACCTGGCGCCTCAGCTGGACCAGCGTTCGTGCTGGACGTGCAGACCGCGTGAGACAACGCTTCATCCAGTCCCAAACATGCTCAATGGGGGACAGATCCGGAGATCTTGCTGGCCAGGGTAGTTGACTTACACCTTCTAGAGCACGTTGGGTGGCACGGGATACATGCGGACGTGCATTGTCCTGTTGGAACAGCAAGTTCCCTTGCCGGTCTAGGAATCGTAGAACGATGGGTTCGATGATGGTTTGGATGTACCGTGCACTATTCAGTGTCCCCTCGACGATCACCAGTGGTGTACGGCCAGTGTAGGAGATCGCTCCCCACACCATGATGCCGGGTGTTGGCCCTGTGTGCCTCGGTCGTATGCAGTCCTGATTGTGGCACTCACCTGCACGGCGCCAAACACGCATACGACCATCATTGGCACCAAGGCAGAAGTGACTCTCATCGCTGAAGAGACACGTCTCCATTCGTCCCTCCATTCACGCCTGTCGCGACACCACTGGAGGCGGGCTGCACGATGTTGGGGCATGAGCGGAAGACGGCCTAACGGTGTGCGGGACCGTAGCCCAGCTTCATGGAGACGGTTGCAAATGGTCCTCACCGATACCCCAGGAGCAACAGTGTCCCTAATTTGCTGGGAAGTGGCGGTGCGGTCCCCTACGGCACTGTGTAGGATCCTATGGTCTTGGCGTGCATCCGTGCGTCGCTGCGGTCCGGTCCCAGGTCGACGGGCACGTGCACCTTCCGCCGACCACTGGCGACAACATCAATGTACTGTGGAGACCTCACGCCCCACGTGTTGAGCAATTCGGCGGTACGTCCACCCGGCCTCCCGCATGCCCACTATACGCCCTCGCTCAAAGTCCGTCAACTGCACATACGGTTCACGTCCACGCTGTCGCGGCATGCTACCAGTGTTAAAGACTGCGATGGAGCTCCGTATGCCACGGCAAACTGGCTGACACTGACGGCGGCGGTGCACAAATGCTGCGCAGCTAGCGCCATTCGACGGCCAACACCGCGGTTCCTGGTGTGTCCGCTGTGCCGTGCGTGTGATCATTGCTTGTACAGCCCTCTCGCAGTGTCCGGAGCAAGTATGGTGGGTCTGACACACCGGTGTCAATGTGTTCTTTTTTCCATTTCCAGGAGTGTAGTTACGGGATACTAAATTTTTTCCTTTTCTGAAGTGCACAATTTCACATTTCTGAACATTTAGAGCAAGTTGCCAAACTCTGCACCACATTGAAATCTTATCAAGACCTGACTGAATATTTATGCAGATCCTTTCAGATAGTACTTCATTATAGATAACTGCATCATTTGCAAAGAGCATGATTTTACTATTAATATTGTCTGCAAGGTCATTAATATACTGCATAAACAGCGAGAGTCCCAACACACTTCCCTGGGACACACCAAAAGTTAGTCCTACATCTGGCAATGGCTCTCCATTCAGGGTAACATGCTGTGTCCTCCCTGCCAAAGAATCCTCAATCCAATCATAAATTTTAATTGATACCTCACATGATCATACTTTTGACAAGAAGCATAGATGTGGTGCTGGGTCAAATGCTTTTTGGATATAAAGAAATACTGTATCTACCTGATTGCCTTAATAAAAAGCTTTCAGTATGTGATGTGAGAAACTGCGAATCGGATTTCACATAATTGATGTTTTCGAAATCCACACTGGTTGGCATTGAGGAGGTAACTCTGTTCAAGACACCTCATTATGTTTGAGCTCTGAATATGTTCTAAGATTCTGCAATAAATTGATGTCAAGGATATTGGACAGTAGTTTGTGGATCACTTCCACTACACTTCTTGTAGATGGGTGTGACCTGTGCCTTTTTCCAAGAACTGAGCACAGTTTTTTGTTTGAGAGATCTACAATAGATTATAGTTAGAAGAGGGGCTAACTCAGCTGCAAATTCAGTATAGAATCTGACAGGGATCCCATCAGGGTCTGGAGCTTTGTTAAATTTTAATGATTTCAGCTGTTTCTAACACCACTGACTCTAGTAACTTGTTTAATTCATTTTTTCAATCGTACGAGGATTAAATTGGGGCAATTCTCCTGAGTTTTCCTTTGTAAAGGAACATTTGAAAATGAAGTTAAGCAATTCAGTTTTTGCTTTTCTACCCTCAATTTCAGTTCCTGTCTGATTTGCTAGGGATTGGACAGTAATTGAGGTGCCACTATTGCCTTTACATATGACCAGAATTTCTTTGGGTTCTGTGAAAGGTCGTTTGACAATATTCTGCTATGGTAGTCATTGAAGGCATCATGCACTGCTCTCGACAGCCAAATGCGTTTCATTCACCATCTCTCTATCTACCTAGTCCTATACTTTGTTTTACACTTATTATACACTCCTTTAGAAGTTTCTTGACAGTGACTGTATACTGTCGATGTTCCCTCCCATTGTGAACTGTTCTACTGGATATATATCTATCTAGTGCATGGTCGACTATTCTTTCTAACTTGAACCAGAGTTCCTATAAGTGCTCTTGTTCCATGCTGAAAGTTTCAGGTTCCTCACTGAGATATGACACTACTGATTTTTTTATATAGTTTACTGAACATATATATCTTTCTACTTGTTTTATTTATCCTTTGTATTTTGGTGATCATTGTTCCCACAACTGTGCCATCGTCACTGATACCAGTTTTGATATGGACATCCTCACAGAGATCAGGTCTATCTGCTGCCAATATATTTTCATCACGAGTGGGGGTTCCTAACTGTCTGTAGTTGACGGTAGTTTTCAGAGAAGGTATTTACTTAGCAAAGTTTCACAGGATGCCGTATCCTGCTCACCACTAACAAAATTAATTTTCCCAATTGATTGTTGGATGATTGAAGTCTCCACCGATGATTACAGTATGACTGGGGAACTTACATACAAGTGAACTTAGATTTTCTCTAAAGATTTTGGTTACATCAGAAGATAAGTCTGGTGGGCAATAGAAGAATCCAATTATCATTTTATGCCCACCCCTGTACTGAGTCTTGCCCAAACAGTCTCACATGCAGCTTCAATTTCTATCTTGGTGGATTTGAGTTTCTTGTCTACTGTGACAAATACAGCACCTCCACTTCTCATTTGCCTATCCTTTCAGTATACACTTAAATCTTCCCCCAGAATCTCACTGCTATCACTTTCAGGTTTCAACCAGCTTTCTGTACCTAGTATTACGTGAAATTCACTGTTTTTCATGTGCGCTTCAAACTCTGGCACTTTGATGCGAATTCTTCATTAGCTTACCATTAGGATTTTAATACTCTCACCTGTGGGAGGCATTTCTTTTGTTCTTTCTCTGATACTTCTGGGTTTCCTACAGCTATCATTGTCTAGTTTAGATGGAGAGTCACCTAATCTTAAAAACCCTTGTGTGCAACCCACACACAGTAAGCTACCTGAGTAGCGGGAGCCTACAGTTCTCAACCCTAAGACGCATGTGCAAGAAGTCACAGCCTAGCTTGTCACAGAACCTTCGAAGTATTTTGTTCAGTCATTCCACTCAACTCAGAACCAAAAGGCCATGATCAGATCCGGGGACAATGCTGCAAATTGTGAGCTATATTGAAACTCCAGAGGCAAGGCTAGTCTTCTCAACCTTCACTACCAATCACCGGAATGACCCAAGAATAAACTCAGAGCCTAGATGACAGGCATTATTTGTTCAACGTGCATCACAATCTGCAGTTGGTTGCACCCTGTCCCCTTAATGGCTGCCAGAATAGCCTCAACAACATGTGGAATTAGGCCTCCAGGCATACACACAGAGTGCGCCTGGTGTCCTTTCCTGCCCTTGCTGCCATTACGCTACGGGGTACCATCATTTGCCATACATTTGAACTGCCAATGATTAATAGACCCCAACCCTTTTGTGTTTGCCTCCTCCTGACACCAGACAAAACAGGTTTCCCCAAACAGCTGAAGTGGGTCCCACTGATTCAGTTTCTGTGTGAGAAAGCACCAGAAACTAGTTGGATATAGAGGGATCAGTACAGTACCCTGAGTCGTCCCTGGTTACTGTCCACCCTGTACAGGATGCCTAGATTTACCATTGACACACCAATCACAGTCAATGTAACTGCATCGTCTGAAGAAAGTCATGTTCCTAACACTATTGTCTGCCAGGTCTTTAGTATGCAATATGAACATGGATTCAACGCACTTCCTTGGATTGTGCCTGAGGTTACTTCTACATTTTTCAATGATTCTTCATCTACCATAAAATACTGCCTCCTCCCTAACAAGAAATACTTAGTCTAGTCCAACCTTCGTTTCATACCTCGTATGATCATACTTTCATTAATAAGTGTTGGTACGGTACAGAATCAATAGCTTTCTTCATGATAAGAAATACAGCATCCACATGACTGCCTTTATCCATAGTTTTCAAGATGCAATGTGAGGAGAGCGCGAGTTGCGTGCTGCTTGACTGGCGTTTTCAGATTTAGTTGGTACTGAGGTCATTTTGTTCAAGGCACCTCAGATTTTTTTGGCTTCAGCAACAGATAAATGTAAAACAAGTCAGTGTAACATTATACTTTAAGACTGACAAGCAGCAACTGTAGGCTGCTTCTGTAAACCACACTAGTAACAAGTTATGATTAGTACCACCCTACTCATACTTTTAGATTGCAGTACTTTGTACATCTATATTAGGAGAAAAACGCTACCGTGAAAAACGCCACAGAGTCTCTATAATATTACAGTGAAACTTCAAATTCACAAACCCGCTTTTAAAGAAATCCTGCTTTTAACGAATATTTCCGTCGGTCCCGACGAAAGTCTAATGAGACCACTGTTATTTCTCCCTACTTTTAAAGAATCCCGCTTTAAGAAAAACATGCTTTTAAGAAATAAACATGAAATATTTTGCAAATTAAAATAAAGCTTTAACGCAATTCCTACTACGTCCAAGTAGGTGTCATATTTCTTTCAGTTTCACGCAAGCTGTGCCAACTGCCAGTAATTACACTTCGTGTAGTTTGACACTGTGCCAGCAGTAAATGGTATCGATTCTTTCGGTCGACACATACCTAGATCGCGGGTTTTTGGTCTACAACTCGATTTCCCTTGCAGCGATACCTGAAAATGCGTTGATCGAATCGGATGGCGATTTCCGCCCTGCCCACCTGTTGCTCCGAACGCGGCCGTTGGCAGCCGAAATGTTACGAAGATGACCTTTGGCGCTGGGGAGACTGGATTTACGTCCATGGAGTATGGACCATTCTGTGTGGTGGTATTGGACACGTCATGTTTATATGAAATTTGAAACCTACGTGATTGCAAGCAACCTATAAAAAAGTATTAGTGTACACAGAGAATTACCAAAGATTAAAGTCACTTTATGCTTTGTGAAAAGTTTTATATATTTCCATATTTACACATGAAATATTACATTAATTTTTAGCTTCAAGGTATTCTTTAAAACTGTATGGACAAGTTTTAATCAAGTGACAGTTTCATTTTGAAAACAGAGATGTTTTTATTATCTTACATAGTCTGGCAGACATTTGTATTCAAGGCATCCTATTTTTACAGGCTTTTTGTCAGTTAATTTGAGCCCATTTCTCTCAGTATGATACCATACCATAATCATTTTAATTTCTTGTGTGATAGTTATGGATGTCTGTTTAATGATTCAGAATGGTTAGAACCAAGTCTCCAAGCTTGACAGTAATATTGCTCATGTCCATATTTAGATTACGCGGCCTTTCTGCGACAGCCCGTAAAATAATGAGTGTTAATTGTAGCTTGTGAAGTAGGACGCGACTGTGATATTGTGGAGCCACCGCCGCCATGCTGGTGTGTTTATAACATTAGGTGTTGCATCGCAGTGGTACTTTGTGCTGTTAGCTTCAATCAATGACTGTGCTCGGCGTATGTAGCGCCGTCTCCCCGTATTATAACCTATTGGGGGGGGGGGGAGGGGGGGGGAATAAGCCGTGTTCACGTCAAGCAGTGCTAGCAACACACTTACGTTGACATACAATTAATTTTGTGCTCCAAGCGGCGCTAACAATGCAGTCTATTAGCTGCCGAGTGCTAGGTATTGCGCGTCCACTGTGACGTAATAAAAGTTTACAAGATTCGTGCAATCGAAACTGATAATTTCACGCTGAATGTTGCCACTTGTTGCTAATAATTCTGTATCAGCTCTTATAGACAATTCAAAATTAAAAAGAACTAGTAGTAAAACTTACATTCCGGCAGTAAAAACATAATGAGTAAAATTTTGAACATGTTTTATTTATATAAGTTATACTAAATATTCAAGCGGTTCTAGGCGCTAATGATTCTGTCTATTGTGAGTCTGACGACACTGTCGCACCTCCAGTAATCTTCTTCCAGTTCCTGGACCTTCCTGCAGTACCCCTCCCAGTCACCAGCAGTTACCGACAGAAGGGATTCACCAGCAGTCTGACATATCTTTGGACATGTCCCCTGAAATGTTGCTCTCCCTTAACAACCATATCTGACATGTCTTTGGACATGTCCCCTGAAATGTTGCGCTCCCTTAAACAAGCGTTTTATTTTTTCCCATGCCAGTTTTACCGCACTCACAAGGGGAGGAAGCCTACTCGTCATCGCCGAATTCGTCCAAATTCGTGGTTCATGTAGGGCGTGGCGGGACATGAAAGTGCCCCAAGTGGGAACTTCAGATGGTCAGGCGTTTAGGAAATAAAAGAAATTTTGGTACGGATCTATTACATGCGCACCTTATCAATTGTCCCAGTGACAATGTGTTTACAAAGCGGTGTTTGGCTCAAAGTCTCTCTGTAAAAAAAAAAAAAATTAACCGCAACATCATATAGGTTATATGGTATTTGTATGTGCACAACATCAGCATGGGACGTCAGTCTTTAAAACAAGCACATTATCTTGCAAACTTGGGGTTGTGAACGGTTCATTAGATGCAAACACGATTAATCGTATACAGTGAGTTTAATTTGACCTTGGTGGCCCTAACGACGCCGGCCTGAACGACGGGCAGCTACAAGGGCTATCCACAAAGTACATTACGTTTTGGAATTAAAAATAAATAAAGCATTGGAATTTTTTTTATTATATACAGATGAAAGCCACACTTAAATACTACTTTTCTACATAGTTGCCATTTAAATTAAGGCACTTATCGTAGCGATGGACGAACTTGGAAATTCCTTCGTCGTAAAATTCGGCCGCCTGCGCCTTCAACCACGTGGTTACCTCTTCTTGAAGCTGTGCGTTGTCATCAAAACGCTGCATAGCCAACCACTTCTTCATTGCTGGGAATAAATGGAAGTCGCTCGGTGGCAGGTCGGGAGTGTACAGCGGATGAGGAAACAACTCCCACTTAAAAGATTCGAGAACTTCACGAGTGGCATTTGCCGTGTGGGTCCGAGCGTTGTCGTGAATCAGCAAGATATTTGAGCCCAACTTTCCCCTGCGCTTGTTTTGTATTGCTCTTCTGAGGTTGTGCAGAGTTTGGCAATGCCTTTGAGAGTTTACTGTAGTGCCTCTTTCCAGGGAATCCACAAAAATCACACCTTTTCTGTCCCAAAAGACTGTCGCCATCACCTTCCTTCTTGCCGACATTGTCTGCATGCATTTCTTGGGTTTTTTGGGGGAATTTGTGTGCCCTCACTGCATTGACTGCAATTTTGTCTCGCAGTTCACATGCTTAACCCATGTCTCGTCACCAGCAACGATGCGATCGAGTAATGAGTCGCCATCTTTCTCGTAAGCGTCCAAAAACGTTAACGCTGCAGCCATTCGCTGATTTTTGTGAATCTCTGTCAAGATTTTTGATATCCATCTTGCACAAAACTTGTGGTAACCAAGCTTTTCGGTAATGATTTCGTCCAACAAACTTCGTGAAATTTGTGGAAAACTCATAGAGTGTTCCGTTATTGTGAAATTACGCTTTTCACCGACTGTGGCATCGACTTTTTCGACAAGTTCGGCAGTCACTATGCTGGGTCTTCCACTTCGCTCTTCGTCGTGAACGTTAGTTCGGCCATTTTTAAATTTTATGACCTATTGACGCACTCCACCTTCAGTGATTATGTTGTCCCCATACACTTCACAAAGCTGAAGATAGATTTCTATCGGTGTACAGTTTTTTGCAGTCAGAAACCTTATTACAGCACGCACTTCACACTTCGCGGCATTTTCAATTAACGCTGACATTTCAAACTGTCACAGTAACTCAACGGAGTACAGCACGAACCTCTAACTAGCACGGCAGGATGCCAACTGAGCGGCGGAATGCCATGTCACCAAGATGGCCGCGCTAGTCCCGCCCCTAACTGACACAAACGAAAACGTAATGTACTTTGTGGATAGCCCTCGTATAAAAGGCCGCTACCAGGCAACAGATCGCCCAGCTCTCCCCGTCGCCTTCGCCATCACCGCCGTCGCCGTCACCGTCTCCGGCGCCGACTGCTGCGTCCACGCCGGGACCTGTCCCTTCCCACCACCTCCCTATAGCTCCCGTCCCTCTTGTCACCACCCGCCCTTCTGTCGCCGTTAAGCGCCCTAGTGGCACCACCACCTCCTCCGCCCCCAAAAAGGCCCCGCCCCATCCTCCTTCCCCCCCCCCCAGGGTGCCATGGATATCTCCCCACCTGGCCCTGCTCCCTCCGCCTCTTCCTCCTCCTCCTCCCCCCCCCCTCTTTCTACAAATACCTCCTCTCCCGTCCCGATCCTTCCCTTCTTGAGGCCCAGAATCTCTCCCTCCTCCTCCGCCAACACTTCCCTGGTGCACCTATCTCTCTCCTCACTCCCAGACGGGATTCCGTTCTCATCTCCTCCCCCAGCCCCACCCTCCATACTGACATCTTCTCCCGCCTCCCCATCCCCCGTTTTGGCCCCAACGCCTCCCTCACCCCTGCTCCTTCCCCATCTCCTACCCGCCAACCCCAACCCCCGGGTCGCCCACCGACCCTCACCGCCGTGATCACTCGGCTCAGTCCGTCGATCATGGAGGACAAGGTGTTGGCGGAGCTCAAGGCGCATCCCATGCTGGAGGTGCGGGCGGTCCGCTGCATTTTCAACTCGGCCGGCCCCACCCGCCTTATGCGGGTTTTCTCCGAGGGCGCCCCCTCCATTGACCGTCTCCTAAAGGAGGGTGCCCTCCTCTTCAACCAGCGTTACAAGGTCGATCCCTCCCGTTCCCCTCCTCAATCCCTGCGCTGCCAGAGGTGTCTGCGCTATAACGCGCACCCCGCAGCTGAGTGCCGCGAGGCCCCCACCTGCCCGCATTGTAGGCAAGCGCACTTCCTCAGGCAGTGCCCTAACCTCCAATCCCCTCCTTCCTGCAATACCTGCAATCTCCCCCATCCCACCTACTCCCAAAAGTGTAAAGCCCGACCCCCTCCGACCACTCCTGAACTCACCGTCTCTGTCTGTCCTCTGGACGCCCCCACCCCTCCTGGAAATTCCCTTCGTCCCCCCCCCCACCGCTGAGGACATCATCCGGTTCCTCACCATCGTCCTCCAGAATGTCCATCCCTTTCAGCGCCCCCACACCCTCCAACAGGTCTCCCTCGCCGCCCGTTCCATTTTCCACCTCAAAATGTACGCCACCTACTCCAACAACCAGGCCCATTTCACCTTCTCCCGCCTTGACACCCTCGTCTAAATCCCTGTCATGGTGCGACAGCAACATATCCTTTTCAACAACATCCGCTCCCTTCCCGCCAACAAGAACCTCTTCCTGCACACCCTTGCCACCCACCGCGTGGATGCCTTCCTCCTTAATGAAACCTTCCTCCAACCCCTCCACACCATCCACACTTCGCCCTTTCTCCTCCACCGCTCCGATAATCCCCTCCCAATTGCGCGTGGCGGAGTTGCCATTGGTCACCACCGCCAGATCCCTGTTCTGCTCCAACCTCTCCTTCCCGACCCCACCGAACACCTGATCCTTAGTCTCTTCTTCCCCGGCCTTACCGTTACCTGCGCCACCATCTATGTCCACCCAAACGCTCCTATTCCCTTCGACTTCCTCTCCCACATCGACCGTACCTTCTCCTCTTACGTGATCGCCGCTGACCTCAACATCCATAGTCGTTCCGCCGCCCAATTACGGCGGTGGCATCGGTTCCTCTCCTCCCTTCAGGGTGACCTAATCCCCATCCCCCAGCACACCCGTCCCGAATCAAATTCCACTCCTGATGTTATCCTCTCCTCCCCCAACCTCCTTGGCCACATAAAGGTGGATGTCCTGGAGCCTATTGGTATCTCCCTGTCCTCCTCACCATTTCAGACGGTCGTCGCCCCCGCCCCGACCCTCGTAATGACCCTCCCCCTAGGTATGTCCATGACTATTCCCGTGCCGACTGGAATGCCTACCGGGATACCCTTTCCACCCAGGTCGATAGCCACCCCTTCACCTACCACCACCCTGACGATGTCACCCATGCCGCTTCCTTTCTCCAGCAGACCTTGTCTGAGGCCGTGGAGGCCCACGTCCCTACTGTCGCCATCCACCCCCACCGTCCTACCTTACCCCCACAGGCCGTCCTCCTCCTCCGTGAATCCCATCGTCTCTACCGTGCCTTCCTCCGCACGCGTGACCCAGACACACTACGACGCCACCGGCAACTCCAGCGACACATTCGTAATTTGCTCGCGGCTAAGAAACGCCGGGACTGGCGACAGACATGCATCCGTTTCAATGCTACCCTACCAATAAACTCGTCCAAGTTCTGGTCGGCCTTCCGTCGCCTTACCAGAACTAAACCCTCCCCCTATTATCCTCTTCTCCATGATGATCACCCTTTCCCTGACTCCCTTAGTAAGGCCAATCACTTTGCCTCCTACCTCTCCGATGTATTTTCCATCCCCGATGATCCGCAGTTCGATTACTCCCTCTTCCCGATTATCCGCGATCGAACAGACACCTCTGTCCCTCCCCTCGCTCCTGGTTTCCAGTACTTGGACAACATTGCACACACGGAACTCAATGCCCCTATCACTACACAGGATCTCATTGCTACACTCCGCACAAAACGCAACACCGCTCCTGGTTACAATCGTGTCACCTTCGTGAAGCTCCTGTCTCTTTCCTCTCCACCCTGGCCAGGCTCTACAATGTAGTCCTGTCCACCGGTTACTACCCCGACCTGTGGAAAACCTCCCGTATCCTCATGTTCCTTAAACCTGGCAAACCGCCATCCGCCATCTCCTCCTACCGTCCCATCAACCTTACCTCGTTCTTCAGTAAGGTCCTGGAATCTATCCTCACCCGACGCATCCACCAGCATCTCCGCCAGCACCGCCTCCTTCCCGTTACCCAGTGTGGCTTTCGGCCGTCCTTCTCTTCCGACGACCTTCTCCTTCACCTCACTCATCTCCTTTCCGAACAGCTTAATTCCCGTCGCTCTGCAATCTTCCTCTCCCTGGACCTCGAACGTGCATATGGCCGCGTATGGCATTCCGGTCTCCTCTTCAAGCTCCAAACCTTCGCCCTTCCCATTAACTACGTCTGTCTGATCGGCTCCTTTCTCTCCCGCCGTCCTTCCTATGTCACCATCCACAACACAGATTCCTACACCTTTTTCCCCTCAGCCGGTGTGCCCCAAGGCTCCGTCCTCTCCCCCCTTCTGTACCTTTTGTACACGGCGGACATGCCGCCGCCGTCAGCCCCCGTCCACCTTCTCCAGTTTGCCAATGACACCGCCTTCCTTGCCCTTGCCCCCACCCTGCAGCGCTCCCAATACCTTCTCCAATCTCATCTTGACCGGTTCACCACTTGGTGCAACCAGTGGTTGCTCAAGGTCAATCCCTCCAAAACCCAGGCGATCATTGTAGGCAAAACCACCCCTTCCTTCCGCCTCCTTGATTTCTACATCACCATCTATGGCCGTCCTATCGCCCTCACTCCCACCCTTAAGTACCTTGGCGTCACCCTCGACCGTCGCCTCTCCTGGACTCCCCACCTCTGGACAATCCAAGCCAAGGCACGCTCCCGACTCGGTCTCCTCAAGCTCCTCTCCGGCCGTACGTGGGGTCTGGACCCCTCCACCATCCTCCACACCTATAAATCCCTCATCCACCCTATCCTTTGTTATGCCCATCTGGCTTGGATCTCCGCCCCCCCCCTCCCTTTTATAAATCCCTCCAAATCCTTGAACGCCATGCTCTCCACCTCGCCTATCGCATCCGTCTCCCCTCCCCCATGCGGATCCTGTATGATCTCATCCCCTTCCCCCACCTCCTCCTTTTCCTTGAAAGGATACGGATCCTGTACACCTCCTGTAAACTTGACCCTCCTCACCCGCTCGTCTCCCCGATCCTCTCCCACCCCCGCCCGCTGCCGCGCCTGTATTCCCACGTCCCACCCGGTCTCCATCTCTCAACCCTCCTTACCCTCTCCCAAGGTGGCTTCCGCCAGCTCCCCCTCCCTGATGATGTCCTCCTCCCCTGCATCTACCCCTCCTATCAACTTTGATCCTCCCCCCCCGCCTCCTGTGTCCTTTCCTTTAGGCACCCTCCCTCCCTTCCCTTCCCTTCTCTTTCCTTTCCCCCCTCCCTCCTCCCCTCTCCCCCGGGCTTCCCCTCCCCCTTCCTCCCTCCCCCTCTCTCCTTTGCCCATGGCATCTCTGCTCTCCCCTCTCCCATTCCCCTTCCCCTTCCTCCTCCTCCACCTCCTCTCTTGGCAGGTCCCCGGACTCGTACACGCTCAGTGAACATTCGCGCGCCGGAGATCATCGCAGTCAGTGTTTCGTGTGTGTGCCTTCGTTTGTGTGTAGTGTTGTTCGCCGTCACGCCACCGCCGTTCACGTGCCGTCGCCATCATCCATGTTCTGTGCACCGTGTCGCCCAGTTCTAGTGATGTTTCTCGTCCAGCGTGAACGGCTCCCTGTTTTTTCGATTTTTAGTGTCTACATTTTTTGCCCACCGTTTTTACTGTCTACTCTGTGCCACCTTTATGTACTACTTGTTGTCAAACTCAAGGCTGAAGAGCGGCGTATTGTGCTGCTGACAGCCCGCCTTTGTATAAGGTGTTTAAAATCACAATAAAGAAAAAAAAAAAAAGCAACAGATCATCCGTCACCATACATTCAGGGTCCGTGTACGTACTGTGCCGCCGATCGTATACTGAGCTACGAGGACTGGACTTTCTCTCGTGGATACTCGCTCTGGACATTGTTATTTTCACGCTTATTATGACCGAGCTTTGAACTGGTATCGCTGTCCGTGCTGTGAACTTTGCCGTTGGCGTGTGCCTTTAATTGACAGACAACGTCTTGTTGTATTTATTTACAAAGATAAGGGGCAACGCTAGCCAGGTGACTCATTCACCTGATAACTCTTGACTGGGTAACGTGAATATTGCGAGATCAGTGTGCGAATATTCTGGAAATATCACAATAATTGCAGACAAAACAACTGTACCGCGAGAGCACTGGTGGAAAATATTGTGGAAAGATCGAAAATGTCAGACAAAGGTGAAAATTGTAAAAAGCTTGGAACGTTAGTAGATACATAACAGGAGCCTGAAGATAATATCCTCCACAGTGATGCATCGAAGCGACGACTGAAGATTTATGTTTACAGTATTTGATCGAAGAGGATCTGATCACATCAGAAAGTAATAACCGAAGAACACATTCAAATGGCAAATAAAATACACCAGAAAATACTAGACATTTTATCCTAATATACGTTTCTGAGAAAGCATTCAGTACAATTTCGGATGACGTTTTATTCTTGCCGCCGACTTTAAACGTATAATTTTTCCAGCATATCGAGGGTAGATTAAAGTCACCACCAACTATAATTGTATGAGTGGGGTACCTATTTGAAATGATACTCAAATTTTCTTTCAACTGTTCAGCAACTATATCTTCTGAGTCGGGGGGCCGGTAAAACGACCCAGTTAATACACTCCTGGAAATTGAAATAAGAACACCGTGAATTCATTGTCCCAGGAAGGGGTAACTTTATTGACACATTCCTGGGGTCAGATACATCACATGATCACACTGACAGAACCACAGGCACATAGATACAGGCAACAGAGCATGCACAATGTCGGCACTAGTACAGTGTATATCCACCTTTCGCAGCAATGCAGGCTGCTATTCTCCCATGGAGACGATCGTAGAGATGCAGGATGTAGTCCTGTGGAACGGCTTGCCATGCCATTTCCACCTGGCGCCTCAGTTGGACCAGCGTTCGTGCTGGACGTGCAGACCGCGTGAGACGACGCTTCATCCAGTCCCAAACATGCTCAATGGGGGACAGATCCGGAGATCTTGCTGGCCAGGGTAGTTGACTTACACCTTCTAGAGCACGTTGGGTGGCACGGGATACATGCGGACGTGCATTGTCCTGTTGGAACAGTAAGTTCCCTTGCCGGTCTAGGAATGGTAGAACGAGGGGTTCGATGACGGTTTGGATGTACCGTGCTCTATTCAGTGTCCCCTCGACGATCACCAGTGGTGTACGGCCAGTGTAGGAGATCGCTCCCCACACCATGATGCCGGGTGTTGGCCCTGTGTGCCTCGGTCGTATGCAGTCCTGATTGTGGCGCTCACCTGCACGGCGCCAAACACGCATACGACCATCATTGGCACCAAGGCAGAAGCGACTCTCATCGCTGAAGACGACACGTCTCCATTCGGCCCTCCATTCACGCCTGTCGCGACACCACTGGAGGCGGGCTGCACGATGTTGGGGCGTGAGCGGAAGACGGCCTAACGGTGTGCGGGACCGTAGCCCAGCTTCATGGAGACGGTTGCGAATGGTCCTCGCCGATACCCCAGGAGCAACAGTGTCCCTAATTTGCTGGGAAGTGGCGGTGCAGTCCCCTACGGCACTGCGTAGGATCCTACGGTCTCGGCGTGCATCCGTGCGTCGCTGCGGTCCGGTCCCAGGTCGACGGGCACTTGCACCTTCCGCCGACCACTGGCGACAACATCGATGTACTGTGGAGACCTCACGCCCCACGTGTTGAGCAATTCGGCGGTACGTCCACCCGGCCTCCCGCATGCCCACTATACGCCCTCGCTCAAAGTCCGTCAACTGCACATACGGTTCACGTCCACGCTGTCGCGGCATGCTACCAGTGTTAAAGACTGCGATGGAGCTCCGTATGCCACGGCAAACTGGCTGACACTGACGGCGGCGGTGCACAAATGCTGCGCAGCTATCGCCATTCGACGGCCAACACCGCGGTTCCTGGTGTGTCCGCTGTGCCGTGCGTGTGATCATTGCTTGTACAGCCCTCTCGCAGTGTCCGGAGCAAGTATGGTGGGTCTGACACACCGGTGTCAATGTGTTCTTTTTTCCATTTCCAGGAGTGTAGTTTAGTCCAGGCTCGTCCAAACTGTGCCCCTGGGGCGCCAGCGCCCGCAATCGCCCGCGGCCAGCGCCCCGGGCGAATTCGTATGTTGTCGCAGTGGCCGAGCCGTGTCGCTCAGCTGGCCGTGCAGACCGCCCGCCGAGCCTCGCCATGCCGCTGTACGCAAATATTGCAATACATAAAAATTTATTTTGCGACCACACATCGCTGTCCTTTTCAGCGGAGCTGGGGGAAAACGCATCTAAAACCAATCTTTTTTGTTAGTTTTTTATTTGAGTTTCAATGAATGAAACAATTAATTGTTAAAGTGATAGAAGTGTTTTAAAAACAGGATTGTACAAAATTAATTCTGTGTTCTTTTTTGGCGTGGTACGAGCAGGAAACAGGTGGGCAAAGTTTGTGCGCAAATTACAAATGATCGCTGAGAATTGGGAAAGCAGGGAAACCCTTTGCTGCTGGGAATCTCATCAAGGAGAGGTTGTAACAATGGAAAATTGTACGGAAATGCAGGAGGATCTGCAGCGAATTGACGCATGGTGCAGGGAATGGCAATTGAATCTCAATGTAGACAAGTGTAATGTGCAGCGAATACATAGAAAGATAGATCCCTTATCATTTAGCTACAAAATAGCAGGTCAGCAACTGGAAGCAGTTAATTCCATAAATTATCTGGGAGTACGCATTAGGAGTGATTTAAAATGGAATGATCATATAAAGTTGATCGTCGGTAAAGCAGATGCCAGACTGAGATTCATTGGAAGAATCCTAAGGAAATACAATCCGAAAACAAAGGAAGTAGGTTACAGTACGCTTGTTCGCCCACTGCTTGAATACTGCTCAGCAGTGTGGGATCCGTACCAGATAGGGTTGATAGAAGAGATAGAGAAGATCCAACGGAGAGCAGCGCGCTTCGTTACAGGATCATTTAGTAATCGCGAAAGCGCTACGGAGATGATAGATAAACTCCAGTGGAAGACTCTGCAGGAGAGACGCTCAGTAGCTCGGTACGGGCTTTTGTTTAAGTTTCGAGAACATACCTTCACCGAGGAGTCAAGCAGTATATTGCTCGCTCCTACGTATATCTCGCGAAGAGACCATGAGGATAAAATCAGAGAGATTAGAGCCCACACGGAAGCATACTGACAATCCTTTCCACGAACAATCATCATCATCATCAGTTATCTGCTATATTAGCAGGTCCTTTGCCTCTCCATTTTCTGCGATCCATTGCTTCCTTCTTAAGGCTGCTGTATGTTGTACCGTGCATCATGTCGTCCAGTATCTGGAATCTCTTCCTTCCTCGCTTCCTTTTCCCTTCTACATAACTTTCTAAAACTGTTTTTATCAGTCCGTCATTCTTTATTAATATATGCCCAATCCAATTTCTTTTTCTTCTCTTTATTACATCTAGTAACTGTCTTTTCTCTCCCACTCTTCTCAGTACCTCTTCATTTTTTACTCTGTCCATCCAACTTATTCTTTCCATCTTCCGCCATGTCCAGATCTCAAAAGTCTCCAGCCTTTCTCTGTCTTTTTTCCTCATAGTTCATGTTTCAGCGCCATATAGAAGAACACTCCATACAAGACATTTTATGAGTCTCTTTCTGAGTTCTCTGTCCAGACCGCTGCAGAAGATTCTCCTTTTCTTATAAAACGCCTCTTTTGCCATTGCTATCCTTGTTTTAATTTCTGTGGTGCACTTCCAGTCGGTGTCTATCCTGCTTCCAAGATACTTAAAATTTTGCACCTGTTCTAGTGTTTCTCCATTCAGCACAATTTTTATTTCCTTATTTCCTCCTATTGCCAATACTTTTGTTTTATTTGTGTTAATTTTCATTCCATATTTTTTCCCGTTAGTTGCAATGGTGTCCACCAAATCCTGTAATTCTGTTTCCCCTGTGGCTAGGAGGACCATGTCATCAGCAAATCTCAACCACCCTACTCTTCTTCCTCCAATTTCTACTCCTTTGTCACCTAATGAGCATTGGTCAATCATATTTTCCAAGTACAGGTTGAAAAGAGTAGGTGATAAACAGCATCCTTGTCTCACTCCTTTCCCTAGTCTGATCCAGTTTGTACTTTCTCCTCTCACTTTAACTGAAACTTTTTGATTAAGGTATAATGAGTTTATAAGTCTTCTGGTTTTCCAGTCCACTCTCTTTTCCCTCATAATAGTCGCCAGCTTGTCCCAAACCACATTGTCAAATGCCTTTTCTAAATTGATGAAGCACATATATAGGTCTCTTCCTTTTTCAATAAATCTTTCTCCCAAGATTCGTAGGAGCCCTATTGCATCTCTGGTGCCCGTATTCCGTCTAAAGCCAAACTGCTCCTCGCCGAGATTCTCCTCTATTACTTTTTCAAGTCTTTTATTAATTATTCTTAACATCACTTAGGCTGCATGTGAAATGAGGCTGATTGTCCTGTGCTCGCTGCATTTCTTGGTTCCTTGTTTTTTCGGTAATGAAATCATTACTGTTGTCAAAAAGTCCTCAGGCCATTCACCACTGTCATATATTTTATTACATAACCTCAATATTTCTCTTATTCCATTGTGGTTCAAGCATTTTAGTATTTCTCCCGGTATTGTATCTGTACCTACTGCTTTGACATTTTTCATTGCAGCAATGGCAGACTTTACTTCTTCCATTATGATGGTCGGTCCTTTCTCTTCATGACTTACACTGTTGTGTGATTCAAGTTCCAGAGTTTCTGGTTTGCTATTTGTGTCATATAGCTCTTTTATATATTCTTCCCATCTCTGGAGGACATCGTCACGATCTTTGTACACTACCTCTTCGTCTTTACTCAAAATTTCCATAGTAGCACTTCCTGCTCTGTTTTGTTCCCATGTCATAGTCTTTACTCTGTTGTATAGTAAGTCGTATCTTCCCTTCCTGTCCAGTTCTTCAATTTCATCACAATCCTCTTTTAGCCATTTTTTCCTAGCCTGCTCTGTTTCTCTTCGCAGTTCGTTATTTAACCTTCGGTATATCTTTCTTGCATCTTCAGTGTTCTTGTTTTTCAATTTTCTTCTCTCCTCCATCTTGGAAATCATTTCTTGTGTGACCCATGCTTTTTTTGACCTTTTCCCTTTTACATATCCTATATTTTGCTGTCCTGCTTTAATGATTCCTTCTTTCAGCATATTCCAGTACTCGTTGGCATTATCAGGTGCTTCTTTGTCTCGTAATGTGTTTAGAAAGTCCCGAGACAGCATTTCTGTAATTTGTTCTTTGTTGGACCTTATCTTCTCTAAATACCACTTCTTCACCATTGTCGCCTTTTTCAGTTTTTTCATTCTTATTTCTATTTCTGCCATAAGTAAGTTGTGGTCACTATTAATATCTGCACCTGGTAATGTGTGCACCTTCTTGATTCCATTCCTGTATCTTTCTTCTACCAGTACAAAATCGATTTGGTTTCTGTATTTATCCCCTGGTGATTTCCAAGTGTAGAGCCTCCTCTTATGGTTCTTGAACCATGTGTTTGCCGCTATCAGCTGCCTTTCCCTGCAGAAGTCAATTAACCATTCACCTCTGTCATTTCTCTTTCCAAGACCATGACTGCCTACTATGTTTCCCTCCTTCCCTTCTCCCACAATGGCGTTCCAGTCTCCCATTACTATTTTGCAGCATTTTTTATTTTCGTCCATTATTCTATTACACTGTACGTTTCCTCTACAATTTGGTCATCATGTTCTGAAGTTGGCATATACGCTTGGACAATCAGTAAATCTTTTTGTGCTCCATTCAGCCTTACACCAATAACCCGGTCATTTGCATAGTCTACATATTCCACACATTTAGCCAATTCCTTTGTCATAATCATTCCTACTCCATTAATTCCTTTTACTTCTCCTCTTGAGTAGTAGAATACATATTCATCTGACTGCAACTCTCCATGTCCGTTCCATCTTACCTCAGCAACTCCTACGAGGTCCATATGATTCTTTTCCATCTCTCTTTTAAGGTTTTCTAGTTTTCCTGCTTGTAGCAGAGTTCTGACATTCCAGGTACCAATTCTCGTTTTGATTTTTTGCCTCCTTTCAAGTTGTCCCCCCCCCCCCCCCCCCCGGAGATCCGAATGGGGGACTATTTTACCTCCGGACACTGATTTAACATGAGAGGAAGCCATTTTTTGTGCATAAAATGGAGACTGCATTATGCAGGGAAGATAATCTGCGGTGGTATTCCGTTGCCTTCCGCAGTTCTGGAGGCCGCCCCTAACATGGGATACAGACGCCTTTTGCAGCCGCCCGCTCAGGGTCAGACGCTGCATGAGAAGTATAGGTTGGAAAATGAAAGACCCCTAGCCCTCGAAACCTAATAGCGTCAGGGTCGGAAAAGAACAAGAGGTGGCCAGATAGGAAAGATAAAAGTGAGGAGCCTGGCATAAGTAAGTGGAAGCAATGCCAGGACTCAGCTCGGGGCCCCGTGGTCGCCAGCCACGTATCACTAGGTATGACTCCCTGAGGACAATACGAGACTGGAATAGAAGGGAGAACCGATACAGGTACTCAGGGTACCCTCCGCCGCACACCGTCAGGTGGCTTGCGGAGTATGGATGTAGATGTAGATGAAGGATTGCCTGGTCGAGTCGGCGGCTTGTATTTGTCCAACAGACCTCACGGAAAAAATTGAAAAAATAGCTCTTTCGTCTCAAACTGTTGCTCACAGAGTCGAAGATATGGTCTCAGATATGGAGCAGCAATTAATGGAGAGAGCGGAAAACTTCATTTCACTTTCTATCGCTCTTGACGAGTCTGCGGACGTTGCGGACATATCTCAGCTTGTCATATTCATTCGAGGTGTCGACGACAATCTGCGTGTCACCGAAGAATTTCTCGATCTTATACCATTAAAAGACACAACCACGGGTTTGTATATTTTTCTAGCCATGGAAAACGTGTTAAAGTCAATGGGTTTAAAATGGAAACGCCTGACCAGTGTAACAAGGGATGGAGCCCTTGCGCTATGAGGGATACGCACTGGATTTCTGAGTTACGTGAGGTCAAAAATGGCTGAAGTTGGCTGTTCCTTATTCGCGACAGTCCATTGTCTGAAACACCAGGTGGCACTTTGTGCGAAGATTGTCAACATAAAAAATGTTATGGACACAGTTCTTCGAACGGTTAATTATCTTCGCTCGCATGGACTCACACATCGCCAATTTAAAGAATTTCTGGCTGATATGGAAGCGGAATTCCCGGGCATCCCCTACCACACCGAAGTAAGATGGCTGAGCAGAGGAAAGGTGCTTCATCGGCTTTTCTCCTTGAGGGGCGAAATAAATACCTTTTTGGAAATGAAAGGGCATCCAGAAGAATTACTTTGTGATCCTACGTGGGTGGCGAATTTGGAATTCCCGGGCATCCCCTACCACACCGAAGTAAGATGGCTGAGCAGAGGAAAGGTGCTTCATCGGCTTTTCTCCTTGAGGGGCGAAATAAATACCTTTTTGGAAATGAAAGGGCATCCAGAAGAATTACTTTGTGATCCTACGTGGGTGGCGAATTTGGCTTTTTTCAGTGACATTACTGGTCATTTAAATACTTTGAACATTTCACTCCAACGCGAAAATCACTATGTCGTTGATTTAGTGCAGACGATTCAAGCAAAAAAAAAAATTAAAAAAAACTTATTTTGTGGGAAAAACAATTGGGCGAGAAGAATTGTGGACACTTTCCTGCACTAGACAGCGTTAAAGAAGATGTGAATTTTTCAGATTATGTTGCAATCATTTGCGAATTACAAGAACGGTTTGAAAACAGATTTTTGGAGATAAGTGAGCTTCAGTCGGCCTTAGATATATTTGTTCGCCCGTTTTCCCTTCGGGCAGAGGACGTCTCACAAGTGCTTCAAGTAGAGCTGATTGACCTGCAGTGCGATATCCGCCTGAAGGCTTTTACACAAGCACGTGGCCTAAGTTCTCTCAACGTTTGGTTCCACTTATATCTGTGAGCGATTTTTCTCTCTTTTAAAGCTTGCCAAAACTAAGAACCGTTCATTACTTGGCGATAAAAATTTGACTAATTCTTTGAGGTTATCAGTTGACAAAACAGTTTTCTCGAAAAAGAAAAAAAGTGTAAAATGTAAATTGTCTTCTTTAACAATGTTGACTGTAAGAATTAAAGAGCTTTATAACCTTAATTCTATTTTTTAATAAGTTTTCAAACTTGTTCGCTAAAAATTATTACGTACAAAACAGCAAACTAAGGATCCGATTTCTAAACTCTGAAAAGAGATACAAAGAGATGTAGCCCAAAGTATAACAAAAAATATTTACTTGTAACTGCTAACAGTAAGAATGAGACTCTATATCCCTTACATAAAGTTATTCCTAAAATAGAATATTTATGACTCTAGTTCACTTAAGAAACTGGCATATTTTTCAGAAGACGCCTATTGTACATATGACGAGTGTGCAAGTGCAGTACTAATGAACCTGTGGGTCAGAAAACAACTAAGATGTTCTTCGATTCTTGTTTTAGATATTGTTGTCTGAAGCTTTGCGTAGTAATTCTGCCACACGAACACCAGTTGTTGCCTAAACGGTAAATGGTTTGCTTGTTTTACCGCTCATCGGCCTCTTCTACAGAGGTGCGCTTCCTCTGTTATTTTGTTTGCGTTGGATCAGACTGCGGGACAGTCTACCTCCAGAGCAGTGTTGTGCGGTCTCACTCACTCCTCAGCTGTCTCTCTCTCTCTCTCTCTCTCTCTCTCTCTCTCTCTCTCTCTCTCCGTCCACCTCAGAGCAGTGTTGTGCGGTCTCACTCGCTCCTAAGCTCTCTCTCTCTCTCTCTCTCTCTCTCCGTCCACCTCAGAGCAGTGTTGTGCGGTCTCACTCGCTCCTAAGCTCTCTCTCTCTCTCCGTCCACCTCAGAGCAGTCTTGTGCGGTCTCACTCGCTCCTCAGCTCTCTCTCTCTCTCTCTCTCTCTCCGTCCACCTCAGAGCAGTGTTGTGCGGTCTCACTCGCTCCTAAGCTCTCTCTCTCTCTCCGTCCACCTCAGAGCAGTGTTGTGCGGTCTCACTCGCTCCTAAGCTCTCTCTCTCTCTCCGTCCACCTCAGAGCAGTGTTGTGCGGTCTCACTCGCTCCTAAGCTCTCTCTCTCTCTCTCTCTCTCTCTCTCTCCGTCCACCTCAGAGCAGTGTTGTGCGGTCTCACTCGCTCCTCAGCTCTCTCTCTCTCTCTCTCGCCGTCCACCTCAGAGCAGTGTTGTGCGATCTCACTCGCTCCTCAGCTCTCTCTCTCTCTCTCTCTCTCTCTCTCTCTCTCTCTCTCTCCTATGGCGACAGTAGCGACACACGGCCGCGGACGGGGCGCTGAACTACACTGCGTGGCGTCCTCGGGGCGCGGGCAAGCCCGCCGGGCGCAATTCTTGGATGAGCCTGGTTTAGTCCGATTGTCAAGTGTAACCTCCACCCATGCTATCTCATAGGAACTGCCTACTGAAATTTCAGTGGTAAAGCAGAGCCACGCTTGCGGAGTACTTGAGAAAGTTAGCTGTGGGGTATATGGACGCACGGCTAAAGCGCTCGTGGTCACGAGAATCAATTGGGCAGTTTATACGGGCAGTCCGGCGGGTGTGTGCACAGAGCCCAGGTGTTAACAGGCATTCAGTGCTGGGAGCGGGTAGCCAGTTAACAGCGGGTTGCGTTGCGTTTTCCGTGGCATGTGCGCGACTATTAAGTGTTTTCCACAATATGTCCTGTAGACACAGAGAAATCCGACACAGAGATTTTAACAATGGAGGCAGAGAAGAGATCTTGTATTCGGGAAATAAGGACCGGTGAATACAAGGATAGAAACGAGAAAGGTACGGCATTGCGTGACATCTGTTGTGAATTGTTTTTTTGATTTTGGAGGGCATTGAAGTAGAGAAGGAAAAGTTGCTAGAAAGTTTTTATTTTTCACTTCTTCAGTATTATAATACTTTGGGTTAAAGGATCAGTCGGAACTGCAACAGAATTAGCGATTTAGGTTCTTCAAACGCATTAAGAATATTTATTCAGAGATTCGTCAACTGCGACAAGCTTTGAGGAACTCTTACTTTTCTCTTATGTCGAGATGTTACAGCTTACTTATTTTTTATTTTAATTTGTTTCAGGTAGAGCCCATTTCACATGATTCAATTACTGCATATAATGGTACAAATAGGACATTGATCTGATTTCATTACATAATATGAAATAATTACCTTAAAAGATTTTTCTTTATAACGGGACCAGTAGCATATATTATGTCACAGAACAACATTATGCAGACAATTGGCAGACAGTGTAGTGCTTGATATTTTATTTTAGAATGTCGGCATGTTGTTGTTGTTGTTGTGGTCTTCAGTCCTGAGACTGGTTTGATGCAGCTCTCCATGCTACTCTGTCCTGTGCAAGCTTCTTCATCTCCCAGTACCTACTGCAACCTACATCCTTCTGAATCTGCTTAGTGTATTCATCTCTTGGTCTCCCTCTACGATTTTTACCCTCCACGCTGCCCTCCAATACTAAACTTGTGATCCCTTGATGCCTCAAAACATGTCCTACCAACCGATCCCTTCTTGTAGACAAGTTGTGCCACAAACTTCTCTTCTCCCCAATCCTATTCAATACCTCCTCATTAGTTACGTGATCTACCCACCTTATCTTCAGCATTCTTCTGTAGTACCACATTTCGAAAGCTTCTATTCTCTTCTTGTCCATACTAGTTATCGTCCATGTTTCACTTCCATACATGGCTACACTCCATACAAATACTTTCAGAAACGACTTCCTGACACTTAAATCTATACTCGATGTTAGCAAATTTCTCTTCTTCAGAAACGATTTCCTTGCCATTGCCAGTCTATATTTTATATCCTCTCTACTTCGACCATCATCAGTTATTTTACTCCCTAAATAGCAAAACTCCTTTACTACTTTAAGTGTCTCATTTCCTAATCTAATTCCCTCAGCATCACCCGATTTAATTTGACTACATTCCATTATCCTCATTTTGCTTTTGTTGATGTTCATCTTATACCCTTCTTTCAAGACACTGTCCATTCCGTTCAACTGCTCTTCCAAGTCCTTAGCTGTCTCTGACAGAATTACAATGTCATCGGCAAACCTCAAAGTTTTTACTTCTTCTACATGAATTTTAATACCTACTCCGAATTTTTCTTTTGTTTCCTTTACTGCTTGCTCAATATACAGATTGAATAACATTGGGGAGAGGCTACAACCCTATCTCACTCCCTTCCCAACCACTGCTTCACTTTCATGCCCCTCGACTCTTATAACTGCCATCTGGTTTCTGTACAAATTATAAATAGCCTTTCGCTCCCTGTATTTTACCCCTGCCACCTTTAGAATGTGAAAGACAGTATTCCAGTTAACATTGTCAAAAGCTTTCTCTAAGTCTACAAATGCTAGAAACGTAGGTTTGCCTTTTCTTAATCTTTCTTCTAAGATAAGTCGTTAGGTTAGTATTGCCTCACGTGTTCCAACATTTCTGCGGAATCCAAACTGATCTTCCCCGAGGTCCGCTTCTACGTTTTTCCATTCGTCTGTAAAGAATTCGCGTTAGTATTTTGCAGCTGTGACTTATTAAACTGATAGTTCGTTAATTTTCACATCTGTCAACAGCTGCTTTCTTTGGGATTGGAATTATTATATTCTTCTTGAAGTCTGAGGGTATTTCGCTTGTCTCATACATCTTGCTCACCAGATGGTAGAGTTTTGTCAGGACTCGCTCTCCCAAGGCCGTCAGTAGTCCTAATGGAATGTTGTCTACTCCCGGGGCCTTGTTTCGACTCAGGTCTTTCAGTGCTCTGTCAAACTCTTCACGCAGTATCGTGTCTCCCATTTCATCTTCATCTACATCCTCTTCCATTTCCATAATATTGTCCTCAAGTACATCGCCCTTGTACAGGGTGTTTCAAAAATGACCGGTATATTTGAAACGGCAATAAAAACTAAACGAGCAGCGATAGAAATACACCGTTTGTTGCAATATGCTTGGGACAACAGTACATTTTCAGGCAGACAAACTTTCGAAATTACAGTAGTTACAATTTTCAACAACAGATGGCGCTGCGGTCTGGGAAACTCTATAGTACGATATTTTCCACATATCCACCATGCGTAGCAATAATATGGCGTAGTCTCTGAATGAAATTACCCGAAACCTTTGACAACGTGTCTGGCGGAATGGCTTCACATGCAGATGAGATGTACTGCTTCAGCTGTACAATTGTTTCTGGATTCTGTCGGTACACCTGGTCTTTCAAGTGTCCCCACAGAAAGAAGTCACAGGGGTTCATGTCTGGCGAATAAGGAGGCCAATCCACGCCGCCTCCTGTATGTTTCGGATAGCCCAAAGCAATCACACGATCATCGAAATATTCATTCAGGAAATTAAAGACGTCGGCCGTGCGATGTGGCCGGGCACCATCTTGCATAAACCACGAGGTGTCCGCAGTGTCGTCTAAGGTAGTTTGTACCGCCACAAATTCACGAAGAATGTCCAGATAGCGTGATGCAGTAATCGTTTCGGATCTGAAAAATGGGCCAATGATTCCTTTGGAAGAAATGGCGGCCCAGACCAGTACTTTTTGAGGATGCAGGGACGATGGGACTGCAACATGGGGCTTTTCGGTTCCCCATATGCGCCAGTTCTGTTTATTGACGAAGCCGTCCAGATAAAAATAAGCTTCGTCAGTAAACAAAATGCTGCCCACATGCATATCGCCGTCATCAATCCTGTGCACTATATCGTTAGCGAATGTCTCTCGTGCAGCAATGGTAGCGGCGCTGAGGGGTTGCCGCGTTTGAATTTTGTATGGATAGAGGTGTAAACTCTGGCGCATGAGACGATACGTGGACGTTGGCGTCATTTGGACCGCAGCTGCAACACGGCGAACGGAAACCCGAGGCCGCTGTTGGATCACCTGCTGCACTAGCTGCGCGTTGCCCTCTGTGGTTGCCGTATGCGGTCGCCCTACCTTTCCAGCACGTTCATCCGTCACGTTCCCAGTCTGTTGAAATTTTTCAAACAGATCCTTTATTGTATCGCTTTTCGGTCCTTTGGTTACATTAAACCTCCGTTGAAAACTTCGTCTTGTTGCAACAACACTGTGTTCTAGGCGGTGGAATTCCAACACCAGAAAAATCCTCTGTTCTAAGGAATAAACCATGTTGTCTACAGCACACTTGCACGTTGTGAACAGCACACGCTTACAGCAGAAAGACGACGTACAGAATGGCGCACCCACAGACTGCGTTGTCTTCTATATCTTTCACATCACTTGCAGCGCCATCTGTTGTTGAAAATTGTAACTACTGTAATTTCGAAAGTTTGTCCGCCTGAAAATGTACTGTTGTCCCAAGCATATTGCAACAAACGGTGTATTCTATCGCTGCTCGTTTAGTTTTTATTGCCGTTTCAAATATACCGGTCATTTTTTAAACACCCTGTATAAACCCTCTATATACTCCTTCCACCTTTCTGCTTTCCCTTCTTTGCTTAGAACTGGGTTGCCATCTGAGCTCTTGATATTCATACAAGTGGTTCTCTTCTCTCAAAAGGTCTCTTTAATTTTCCTGTAGGCAGTATCAATCTTATCCCTAGTGAGACAAGCCTCTACATCCTTACATTTGTCCTCTAGCCATCCCTGCTTAGCCATTTTGCACTTCCTGTCGATATCATTTTTGAGACGTTTGTATTCCTTTTTGCCTGCTTCATTTACTGCATTTTTATATTTTCTCCTTTCATCAATTCAATTCAATATTTCTTCTGTTACCCAAGGATTTCTATTAGCCCTCGTCTTTTTACCTACTTGATCGTCTGCTGCTTTCACTACTTCATCCCTCAGAGCTACCCATTCTTCTTCTACTGTATTTCTTTCCCCCATTCCTGTCAATTGTTCCCTTATGCTCTCCCTGAAACTCTGTACAACCTCTGGTTCTTTCAGTTTATCCAGGTCCCATCTCCTTAAATTCCCACCTTTTTGCATTTTCTTCAGTTTCAATCTGCAGTTCATAACCAAGATATTGTGGTCAGAATCCACATCTGCCCCTGGAAATGTCTTACAATTTAAAACCTGGTTCCTAAATCTCTGTCTTACCATTATATAATCTATCTGATACCTTTTAGTATCTCCAGGATTCTTCCAGGTATACAACCTTCTTTTATGATTCTTGAACCAAGTGTTAGCTATAATATCGGCATTTTGCGTGATCAGTAAATGTCTGCCCCCCCCCCCCCTGGTAGCTGAGTGGTCAGCGCGACAGAGTGTCAATTCTAAGGGCCCGGCTTCGATTCCCGGCTGGTTCGGAGATTTTTCTCCGCTCAGGGACTGGGTGTTTTGCTGTCCTAATCATCATTTCATCCCCATTCACGCGCAAGTCGCCGAAGTGGCGTCAAATCGGCGAACGGTCTACCCGACGGAAGGCCCTAGTCACACGACATTTACATTTAGCACAAGTCCTGACTTTGTAAAGGGGCAAGTGTCAACTTTGAGTAAACTACTGCTGCTGTCCGTAGTTTCTGGATGTCATTTTTTTGCCAGTAACGTTTTAAAGTTGTTCGATGATTTGATGTTGTGTGTATTACAATACCTTTTCATTATTTTGCCAGTTGTAGAAATTCGAGTTGGACAACTAGTTGTTTACTCAGGCAACATAAATATTTTTGAGTAAACAACTAGCTGTTCATTCATTTTGTAGCGCACATCCTTCTGATGAGTTTCATATATAAAACATACATGTTCGAGGAAATGTGAACATTTTATTTGGTCTTAAGTGTGCCAAAGAACAGTGGCACGCGTCTTCACGCAGCATTCCTCTATCGCACCTTACTTTTTTTCGTTCTGTGGAATTGAAACGAGTATATTTTGTAACAGAAGCCATCGAATTTATATTCAGGACAGTCGAAATTAAAATGTCTTGTAGTGCCTATCCTGCTCCTAGTCGGCCTGTTTGACATCCTATCCCACTTAAAAAAAAAAACCACCTCACAATTAGCTCTGGGTAGGATTATTTGTGGCTGGGAGAACAAGATCTCTTCAGAAAATTTGTACTCTTTATTGCCTATTAGCGAATAATGTTCTCTTTCGTGTGACATAAAATTAAATATAGGAAACATAATACCAGTAAAGACAAGGGACAAGCAAGATAGTATACATTTCATCAGTCCTTAGGTCCCAGTTTTTTTTTTCCTCTCTCTAATCTTGCTACAGCTTTACAAGGAGTGCTTTCCTTTCTGCAAAAGAATCTATTACCTCATCAAAGTCCGTCAAACGCTTCGATACATGAAAAATCAAAATGCCGTTGCCTAATACTGGAAAAGCTGTCAATACTAATAGTACCGAAGAGTAGTGTGGTTTCTCGATTTGATTACGTCTCTTTTGTCACTGTCTTGCTAGGTAAAACGAAATAGATCTTTTAATATGGGAGGAATTGTAGCACACGCCAAATAAGCGAGACTGTTTTGGCACAAATGGTCATTTCTATCTTCCTCACTTACATAAATAAGACGTCAGAATATAATTCACGAAGTACCAATATGAAATTCCTTATGAGGCTTACTACAAGCAGGATGTTTTAGGTTAGGAAATAGTTTCACATATTCATATGCTCCAGTTTCTCAAGCATGAGATCGAAAAGTAGTAGTAGTACGAAATTTTTATATAAATTTGGAATCGTCATATTCTTCCATACAATTTGTGTGATGCCCGTGTTTCTTCTCCTAACTCGTTCTAACAAACAATCTTGTTACTATTCCTGCCATTGTTAAAACCTATTCTCCAGTTAACTTCACTAACCGTGCCAGAACCACCGGTTCAGTTATTCTGCGTTTACTCTCCGGTTAGGCGTCATCATGTTTTGATTGATTTTCCGCGCTATTCCGAGAATAGAATTTAGCGGCTGCTAACCGGGCACAGTACAGTTGGCCCTTAGTAGCGTAGCGTTCTGGCAGAAATTTTCTGTCAAAATTTCATTCTCTTTTATACACCGAGAAGATGATATGTAATCTTTCTTACCTGTTTTTCCTGTTAGTCGTTTATTTCCACGCTGATAGGCTGAATCTATGGAGTTTGCTAGTAATTATAAGAACGCTCATCATTCGCACACCCAATCAACCACAGAGAAAAAACAGCGATTGGCATTCACCCGTTCTGGATTATTCGTCTCAGCTTGTATAGCCCCATCTCCTTTCGTCTGCGGGGAAGTTTTTTATTTCTGCATGCGATAGGGATTCTCCTGGCAGAGACGTTATGCACACTATGCAAGCATCCAAAAATCAACTTAATTATTCGCTCAGATATCAACTTAGAATGTGTTCAAATATTTTCAAAAACCAACAGGGAAGCGTTTCAAAATCATATCAACTATCGATAGACCAACACGCGCCGGATGCTAGGCGCTTTGTGAAACAAGGTTTTTTTTTTTTTTCTTCAAGAACACCCCCCCCCCCCCCCCCTTTAGCACTACATCCAGGCTACAGCAGCGTGGCCGTCTAGCGGTTACAGCCCTTAACTGTATTATGTACGTATCGTGCCCGTCTTCGTAGCGTTGTTCGTAAGTGACTTGCATCCTCTCGCACGAGTGAAAATTAGGCAATTTGAGTGTTCAGAGAGCGGAAAGACGCAGACGTACGAGGTGCATTCAAGTTCTAAGGCCTCCGATTTTTTTTCTAATTAACTACTCACCCGAAATCGATGAAACTGGCGTTACTTCTCGACGTAATCGCCCTGCAGACGTACACATTTTTCACAACGCTGACGCCATGATTCCATGGCAGCGGCGAAGGCTTCTTTAGGAGTCTGTTTTGACCACTGGAAAATCGCTGAGGCAGTAGCAGCACGGCTGGTGAATGTGCGGCCACAGAGAGTGTCTTTCATTGTTGGAAAAAGCCAAAAGTCACTAGGAGCCAGGTCAGGTGAGTAGGGAGCATGAGGAATCACTTCAAAGTTGTTATCACGAAGAAACTGTTGCGTAACGTTAGCTCGATTTGCGGGTGCGTTGTCTTGGTGAAACAGCACACGCGCAGCCCTTCAAAAATGGTTCAAATGGCTCCGAGCACTATGGGACTCAACTGCTGAGGTCATTAGTCCCCTAGAACTTAGAACTAGTTAAACCAAACTAACCTAAGGACATCACAAACATCCATGCCCGAGGCAGGATTCGAACCTGCGACCGTAGCGGTCTTGCGGTTCCAGACTGCAGCGCCTTTAACCGCACGGCCACTTCGGCCGGCGCGCGCGCAGCCCTTCCCGGACGTTTTTGTTGCAGTGCAGGAAGGAATTTGATCTTCAAAACATTTTCGTAGGATTCACCTGTTACCGTAGTGTCCTTTGGAACGCAATGGGTAAGGATTACGCCCTCGCTTTCCCAGAACATGGACACCATCATTTTTTCAGCACTGGCGGTTACCCGAAATTTTTTTGGTGGCGGCGAATCTGTGTGCTTCCATTGAGCTGACTGGCGCTTTGTTTCTGGATTGAAAAATGGCATCCACGTCTCATCCATTGTCACAACCGACGAAAAGAAAGTCCCATTCATGCTGTCGTTGCGCGTCAACATTGCTTGGCAACATGCCACACGGGCAGCCATGTGGTCGTCCGTCAGCATTCGTGGCACCCACCTGGATGACACTTTTCGCATTTTCAGGTCGTCATGCAGGATTGTGAGCACAGAACCCACAGAAATGCCAACTCTGGAGGCGATCTGTTCAACAGTCATTTGGCGATCCCCCAAAACAATTCTCTCCACTTTCTCGATCATGTCGTCAGACCGGCTTTTGCGAGCCCGAGGTTGTTTCAGTTTGTTGTCACACGATGTTCTACCTTCATTAAACTGTCGCACCCACAAACGCACTTTCGACACATCCATAACTCCATCACCACATGTCTCCTTCAACTGTCGATGAATTTCAATTGGATTCACACCACGCAAATTCAGAAAACGAATGATTGCACGCTGTTCAAATAAGGAAAACGTCGCCATTTTAAGTATTTAAAACAGTTCTCATTCTCGCCGCTGGCGGCAAAATTCCATCTGCCGTACGGCGCTGCCATCTCTGGGACGTATTGACAATGAACGTGGCCTCATTTTAAAACAATGTGCATGTTTCTATCTCTTTCCAGTCCGGAGAAAAAAAATCGGTGGCCTTAGAACTTGAATGCACCTCGTACAATAAGAACTTCAAAGAACCCAAAAAACTTAAGCATTCCAGTGTCATCTTTGCAGGAATCATTTCGGGTGTTTCAGACGTGAGAAGAAGCTGAGACATCGTCAACGAAGAAATCGTGATGAGGGCATTGGTGAACACTTGTAGCTGAGGTTCTGTAATCATTAAGAACCTCTAGGAGGGTGTTTGTCAGAATATTTAGCACTGGCACATGAAGCACAGCTTAATGACTGCGAAGAAATGAATTTCTTAACCTTTAACGACTTTCAGAGCTGGAAGCACGAAATAGAGAAGTCCACACATTCAATGTACCATATGTGAAGAACAGCACGTCTAAAGTTGCTGCTGGCAGTTTTGTAAGACAATATTATTATTTATGCTGTCGTTTATTTTATCGCGACCAGCAAGGATGAAAGTGCACCGACCTAAAGACGGGACATGCCGAATGAAATTAATCTCGGCTCGCGTTAGACATGAAAATGATCTTAAGTCATTTAAGAGTATCAGAAAAGAGTGTAGCTGCAGATATAGCAAATAAAATTCCATTTCAATTTATTCTGGACAAGATTCGGGACTGACTGACTGATTCGAAACTGGAAAGAATATACTTTTTAAATAAGATTTGTATAAAACTGAACAGTGATATAATCTCTGCTCTGCCCCCTTCAGCCTGCAGAATAATGAGACCAGTGTTGGGCCATGGGTAGATGAAGCAGACTCAAGTAACAGCCTATGGGTGTTAATTTACAAACCACGAGACACAATAAGTGAAATGCATGTACAATTTAAAAATTCAGATTTTGTGTTAGTAGTAATGAACACTTCGCAAGATGAAATATTGAACAAGTACAGAAATAATTGTGTATGTATTGAGGGAACATATGGGGTTAACAACTACGGTTTTGAGCTCGTTACATTACTAGTATTAGACGATATGACACAAGGATTCCCACATGTCTTTCTCGTATTCAACAGAAGTAACAATCAAGTGTTGTTTTTTACTAGACAAAAGTGAGAACTTGGAAAGTCTTTATGGCTAAGCAGAATCCGTCTATAGTGCCTGGAAATCTACAATGGACGTTCTGAGAATTTGGCTGTACTGTACATGGCATGTGGATACAGCATGGAGGAAGAACATAAACAGTAAAGTTACAGGCCAAGGAAAACTAGCAGATATTTACAAGCTTATCAGAGCTTTGTTAGAAGAGATAGATGAATGGGTAATTTCCAAAAATGATTGCCTATCGAAGTTGCGGTATCCAAACGATACATATCGAATGTGCGATCGTAAATCGATGATGCGGCTGTGGTGGCGGGCGTTGTGACGAATTATTTGTGATCGTCGTTTTTATCTGTTTTCCATCGTTCCCTTAGTTGCTCTAAATTACATAGCTCCACGAATTATTTGTTACTTGCTAGGGAATCACAGACGATTTAAGTCGTTAGTGAGTGAGATGTCTCGTGTTCTTCGGCGTATTCTCTCACATGGAATAATCTAGTTCCATGTTTATCCAGCTGTTCGACTTTTTGTCGCAAAAATATGGAGTACCACCGGACTAGGAAAGAAGGGACTATACAGACAGTGGTGGTGCGAAGTGTGTAAAACTTCGTAAGAACAGTTTCGATGCTGAAATACCGTTTACAATTTCATTGCGGACAGTGCGGAAAACGAACGAGTATCAGGAAGAATACATGGTTCGATTCTTCCAAATTATCCATCCAGACCACCGTAGTGGACATTCACGTGATAACAACAACGACGACGAATAAGGTAAGTTGTATCCTTTGCAATTACAAGTATTTTTTAACGCTCTTCTTTTCTCGTTGCTGTAGCGACCTGCGTTAACATACTCATAACGCCCGCACCAGAGTCGCATGATGGATTTACGATCGCACGCATCGATATGTATCGTTTGGAACCCGCGACTTCGATAGACAATCATTCTTGGAAATTACCGATGAATGTGATGGTTCCCGCTCCTCTCGACTGGAAGAAGCATGACGAAGAGAAACCAGAGTCCGCAACTTACCTCCAGGAGAACTAAGTTAATAACATAGAATACCCGCTTTCTGCTACAGGCCGCAGCTAGTATAAATACGAACACACATACAGAGACGATGTACCACACTATCAGGCACATGGAAAGCACGTGAAACTTCTAGATAAGCCAATACTCACTGAAATGCTGTTCATTAAGGGACAAAAATTTTTGAGAGGCTCATTGTACTTACCAAAGCAAAACTGACGAATAAAATAAAAGAAATTCTTTGTAAACTCAAGTCAAGTTCAGCTGCAAAAAATTGGCGAGGCGAGTAGAAATCGCGCACTGAGAGTTTCGTACATATTTAATTATGTATGTAGACAGTTCATCCATCGTGGGAATCGAAAATCTCGACGATTTTTGCGTTTTATCGACATTGATACTGGCGACATATCGGTCCCAGGATTCCAAGACTTTCGGATAACAAACGACAAAAGAGATTTTTATTGTGTGATATTATTGCAAATTTACATTTTTTCTGATCTCTTACCTTTACTTGTACTGTGAAACCTTTCTTCTTGGCAAATTTCATAATTTTAGACCAACGGGAAGTTATATAGGTTATGAGGAGTGAGTTTGCGAGTATCAAAATTTGTGACATAAATGGCTGCATCTTTGGATTGCACTGACTTAGAAGATAACGCCAAGGGACCATAGATCTCAGTATGTGACAAACTTTCAACGTAGTACGTCTACCTGTTGCTGAGAAAAAGGGCGCGTAACAGACAGATTGGCGGACAGATACACAATTTTTTTTCTAATACACTACTGGCCATTAAAATTGCTACACCAAGAAGAAATGCAGATGATAAACGGGTATTCATTGGACAAATATATTATGCTAGAACTGACATGTGATTACATTTTCACGCAATTTGGGTGCATAGATCCTGAGAAATCAGTACCCAGAACAACCACCTCTGGCCGTAATAACGGCCTTGATACGCCTGGGCATTGACTCAAACAGAGCTTGGATGGCGTGTACAGGTACAGCTGCCCATTGTAGCTTCAACACGATACCACAGTTTATCAAGAGTAGTGACTGGCGAATTGTGACGAGCCAGTTGCTCGGCCACCATTGACCAGACGTTTTCAGTTGGTGAGAGATCTGGGGAATGTGCTGGCCAGGGCAGCATTCGAACATTTTCTGTATCCAGAAAGGCCCGTACAGGACCTGGAACATGCGGTCGTGGATTATCCTGCTGAAATGTAGGGTTTCGCAGGGAACGAATGAAGGGTAGAGCCACGGGTCGTAACACATCTGAAATGTAACGTCCACTGTTCACAGTGCCGTCAATGCGAACAAGAGGTGACCGAGACTTGTAACCAATGGCACCCCATACCATCACGCCGGGCGATACGCCAGTATGGCGATGACGAATACACGCTTCCTATGTGCGCTCACTGCTATGTCGCCAAACACGGATGCGACCATCATGATGCTGTAAACAGATCTTAGATTCATCGGAAAAAATGACGTTTTGCCATTCGTGCAACCAGGTTCGCCGTTGAGTACACCATCGCAGGCGCTCCTGTCTGTGATGCAGCGTCAAGGGTAACCGCAGCCATGGTCTCCGAGCTGATAGTCCATGCTGCTACAAACGTCGTCGAACTGTTCTTGCAAACGTCCCCATCTGTTGACTCGGGGATCGAGACGTGGCTGCACGATCCGTTACAGCCATGCGGATAAGATGCCTGTCATCCCGGCTGCTAGTGATACGAGGCCGTTGGGATCCAGCACGGTGTTCCGTATTACCCTCCTGAACCCACCGATTCCACATTCTGCTAACAGTCATTGGATCTCGACTAACGCGAGCAGCAATGTCGCGATACGATAAACCGCAATTGCGATAGGCTACAATCCGACCTTTATCAAAGTCGGAAACGTGATGGTACGCATTTCTCCTCCTAACACTAAACATCACAACAACGTTTCACTAGGCAACGCCGGTCAACTGCTGTTTGTGTATGAAAAATCGGTGGGAAACTTTCCGCATATCAGCACGTTGTAGGTGTCGCCACCGGCGCCAACCTTGTGTGAATGCTCTGAAAAGCCAATCATTTGCATGTCACAGCATCTTCTTCCTGTTAGTTAAATTTCGGGTCTGTAGCACGTCATCTTCGTGGTGTATCAATTTTAATGGCCAGTAGTGTATAATACATATTCACAATTTTCGGATTTTTTCTATTATTTGTACAGAGGAGCCTTGCTTCTCGTGAAATTTCGTGCGTCTAAGTCAGTGGGAAGTAACCTATAGGATTTAATGAGTGAGTTTGAGAGTGTCAAAATATAAATATGTCACAAAAATGGCCGCATCTTTTGATTGCATTGGTTTCGAAGCTTCATTTTTTTTATTATTTTTTTTTACATCGCAAAGGGACCATAGATCTTAATACATGATATAAATTTCAACTTGATACGTCTGCCCATTTCTGAGAGAAAGGATTTTGATCAGTTGGACAGACGCAGACAGACAACGAAGTGATCCCATAAACTTTCCCGTTTTAACCGACTGAGATACGAAAATATGAGATGACCTTAAAGGAAAAAACATGAGTAGTAGGTACCATTCTCGTCAAAAATAATGAAATCTATTTCGTGCAAAAAAATGATGCTCAGTGTCGATGTAAACTGATATGTGATGAATGTGATACATGAATAAACAAGTACTCCTGCATGAGTTTGGACTCGAGCATAAAATAAAACACATACGAACATATACATAGTATATGTCAGCTTCAAATGCACGAGCATCCTGTTGCAGACTTTCCTCACCTCAGAGATTTGATAATAAGCAGTGAAGACACTCGTACCGCAAATGAGCGTCATACAATATTAGTCCAACTAAGTGCTGGAGGGGAGCCAAGTGGAGACACCCCTCTGCGAGGTCCAGGTGGTTGCTGGAAACCTGTGGAGCGTGTTTCGCACCAGTAATACATTATTAAAGTTCAATCATTTATTCACACTGTTTACAATTTGTTGCCCTCCTGCACCAGCCTCTACTGATGCTTCGTTCAGCTGTGTGTTGGATTCTAGCTGATGTCTGTTTAGGCAGGTCAGTGTCTGGATGCCCAGATGGTGGTATTATTAACCTCGACACTGTGGCAGGTTGCGGTTTGGTCTCGTACTGGCTGTTAGAGTGTTCTCAGTCCCATCTCGAATTCTTAGATGAGCGTTGATGACCCATCAGCACTGTACCTTGTGGCGCTAATCGTGTGATCAGCTGATCTCCTTCCTACAGGCCTGGTAGGTTTCACTACCCGGAGGTGCCTGCGTGTTGAACAAAAATGTGGACCACCAAGAGGCACTGTTGCTGGTTTCTGGGTTGAAGTTCAGTGCTAGCAACACTCTATGATGTGATGTTGTCAGAAAACAGTCAGTTTCTCCATCAGGAGATGGTAAGTGGCGAGCAGCATGAAGTTCATTTGGTGAAGGCCATCATCTTGACCACACATTCGGCTAGTTCATAGACTGTGCTGGAGCATAGGTTCACTACAGTATTGTAATCATAGAACTGAGTGCTATTGCTGCAAATGCTATCGATCCCAGTGATGAACTGCCGAGAGCTGGAAAACTGGATTACTTGAAGACAGCAAGTGTGAGGCTGTGACATGAGGCTCAGTTTGCAATGACCATATGTGCCCTCCTCATTCTGCTATATTCACTTAACATGCTGTTGACTGCTGTATCAGATACTCGCTATGTGCTCTTGTGTAAGATACAGAGTTTCTTGCACCATGTCTTACGAGCTAACGAGTACGCTTTTCTCTCTTCCCTTAGTTTTCTGTCAATCTTCTTTCTACTGAATGCATATTTCTCACTCAGTGAGCAGTGTCATAATGTGTAGAAGACCTGACCTACTTGCTACAAACCAGTATGCTTCCTGCTTCAGCCTCTGTTTCTGGATTGTTATAGCCGGTGGGAACGCAAATGAATTTTAATAAAAATTTCTAATTTCCTTCCCCTTACTATCTTCTGCCGTACTAGTGCACTGGGAACATCCAAGAGCTCCACATCGTTGTCACAGTAGTACAGATTTATTACTGACTTACTTCATTTGGTTAACAAAACAATCACAATACAAGAGTTTAATATTGTCAAGAGGCAAACTCCATCTTTAAAAGTGACATTGACCGCAGTATGCAGTTGAAGTGGACATGCGTCAAGCATCAAAATAAAAAAAAATTGTTACTGAAGAGAAACATCATCAGCAAAGGGTCTACCAAAAAGAAGAAAATGCCACAAGCAATACCTCTTGTAAAACCAGAAGCACAATAATTTGAGGTTTCTCTGCTGCAAGAAAGACTGGTAGTGGGTGGTGCCACAGAAGATGAATAAATGTAAGGAAACTGTGGTTAGTTGTAGGGACCTGTGATTTGTTATTTGTAATTTCGACAATAATGGAAGTGCCGTCATAAGTAAAAAATGATTTTCAACTTTTCATTTGTGTTTTCTGTTTTCTTTTTCCTCTTACTGCCGTTTTTTTTATACAGGAATTACAACAAGAGCTATTGTATCACTAGATTACATGTTAATGTTATACGCTTCTGACATCGTCAGTTTGGAGACAATCTGTAGTATACTGGAGGTATGAATTGAAAAACGCCTTCAGTCACAAATTTTTGTGTTTTCTTAAGTACACGATGCATTTCGGACCCTGTTGGTCCATCATAAAGTAAATGTCTTAATACACGGATTTTTTTTCTCTTGAATGAGGTGAAATGCATATTCCTGTCAAAAAAGGTTTGATGTTAGGTTACTAATTTCGTAAGTCAAACGTGGAAAATATTGCGAGATAGTGGAAAAGATGAACAGTGTTCACATTTTGCGCTGTCTCGCACATTAAGAACAATGAAGAAGTGCATCTCTTTGTATTGATTATTGTCTTTGCCTTTCTATTCGTTATTGTCTATGTACTGTCATGACTGAAGTGTTCGAACCTTATTGTGTGAGATCTGTTTCAAAAAAATGGTACAATTCACGGCAACAGTATGTGGTTGTTATTCTGCATAGTCACTGCTACAAAGTTCTCTTAATGGTGGCTCATAACCATTGTACGTTTTCTGCGAACTGAGCAAACATTAATTCCCCCTTCGGGTTGTTCAAGTTTTTCCACATGCCATTCAGGCTGAAAAATGCAGTACAGACTTGAGAGCATTTCACTGATTCCACATGGACTATACCACACAATTTACTACTACCATCAGGCACGTAAACAAGAGGAACAATGTGGTAGCAGATTACAGGTCACACATTCATGCCCTTAGTGCACGGAATGATTGTGGTGAGTTGGCCACGGAGCAGGAGCAAGATGGTCAGTTACAGCATGTGTTTACAGTTGCAATACATTTAGATGCCTAACTCTAGGATTCACCTATGGTATGCTGTATCAGAAGGCAGGCCACGCTCCTTGGGCCTGGCGAAATTGCACAAAATACATCTGACAGCCTGCACAATTTATCACACCTGGTGGTTTGTGTCACTACAAGGGTCATTAAGGAGCAGTTTATTTGGCCTGGGGTAAAGGCAGAGTGCAGAATGTGGACACACAACTGCCTCCCCTGCTAATGTAGCAAAGCAGGACGCCATGCCTTCCCCTCACAAGGCACATTTGTTGTACCTAAAGATTTCTTCTTCTTCCGTATCCGGATGCACCAATTATATCTTCCCTTCCCAGTACTTAGGAACGTAGTTTGCTTTGTCATTGACTTTCAAAATATCATCTTTAGTGCATGTTATAGACATATCTGGGCAAATCAGTAGGTGGTCCAAGTCCTGTATTGCTCCGCATTCACACCTATCGCTATCACTGTAACCCCATTTAAATAGATTTGATTTGCACCCAGTTACTCCAGTGCGCAGCCGGTTTAATGACCTCCAAGTTGTAAAAGGTAGTTGAAATCCTGCAGATCCCTCCTCAAGTAGTTCCATTGTGGAGTGTGGCACCATTTCTTCCCAAAGAGATAGCCGCCTTGCGACGGGCTTGGTGGCGAGTTCTTCAGTGGTTTCAATGAAACTCCTGCGGGATTTCAGCTGGACACGTTGTTTTCGGTGCATATGCATCGGGTGTCGAGGATCATTCTTTTGTTTTGATCTTTCGATCTCGGCGGCTACTTGTCTGCGGATAGTGGGTGGTGCTATGCCTATGATGGGATAAATGATGTCTGTGGGAGTTGGTTTGAGGTATCCTGTGGCAATACGTACAGTTCCGTTTACGGCGACGTCAACTTGCTTAGTGTGAGCAGAGTTCCTCCAAACTGGCGCCGCATATTCCGCTGCTGAGATACTCAGCACCAGACCCGTGGTGCGCAAAACGTGTGGTTGAGCTCCCCACGATGATTCTGTTAGCTTCCGCAGTATGCTGTTCCTGGCACAGACCTTTTTTTAGTGTTGTGACAGTGCTGCTTAAAAGTAAGGTATTTTGGGCTGTTTGTATGTTTCAGCTCTTCCCCTTGCCACATGACTCGGAGTTTCCGTTTGGCTTGTTTGTTCCTAAGATGGAAGGCGGATACTCGAGATTTACTAGGGTTTGGTTTACGATTACTGCCGTCGTAATAGGCAGCAAGTTCTGTTAAGGCTCCTGTGAGATTCTCCTCCACTTGTTCAAAGGTTTTATCCTGAGTGGCCACTGCTGCATCATCAGTATATATGAACATTCGTGTCTGGTGGCTGATGGGAAGATCATTGGTATAGATGTTAAATAATATTGGAGCCAAGACACTACCCTGTGCAAGTCCATTCTTCTGTGTCCTCGATCGGCTGTTTTTAGATTGTAAGGTTACATAGTAGCGTCTGTTCTGTAGCATGCATTGCACGAACATAGAAAGGGTGTAGTCCTTAGTGACATTATACACTTTCTGGGTAAGCAACTTATGGTTAACTGTGTCATATGCAGCACTGAGATCCAGGAATGCGACCCCAGTTACTTCTCGCCGGCCGGGGTGGCCGAGCGGTTAAAGGCGCTACAGTCTGGAACCGCACGACCGCTACGGTCGCAGGTTCGAATCCTGCCTCGGGCATGGATGTGTGTGATGTCCTTAGGTTAGTTAGGCTTAATTAGTTCTAAGTTCTAGGGGACTTATGACCACAGCAGTTGAGTCCCATAGTGCTCAGAGCCATTTGAACCATTTTTTACTTCTCCTCTCTGATAGCCGTCTTCGATGTACTGTGTGAGGTTAAGGATTTGGCCACAGCATGATTTTCCTGGTCGAAATCCAGCTTGTTCGTTAATGAGGGCTTTGTCCACATAATCAGCTATGCGTTTGAGGATCATTCGCTGCCGGCCGTGGTGGCCAAGCGGTTAAAGGCGCTACAGTCTGGAACCGCGCGGCCGCTACGGTCGCAGGTTCGAATCCTGCCTCGGGCATGGATGTGTGTGATGTCCTTAGGTTAGTTAGGTTTAAGTAGTTCTAAGTTCTAGGGGACTGATGACCTTAGAAGTTAAGTCCCATAGTGCTCAGAGCCATTTGAACCATTTTTAATCATTCGCTCAAGCACTTTAAATAAATGACAAAGCAGTGAGACAGGCCGGAAATTTTTAGCTTCAGCTGGGTCTTTCCCTGGTTTTAATAACGCAATAACCCGAGCTTTCCTCCACAGTTTAGGAATTTGCATTGTTGTGATACAGTTATTCATTAGCTCTAGGATCCATGCTTGTACTCCCGGTCCAAAATGTTTAATTTGCTCAGATCTCTGACCGTCGAGGCCAGCGGCCATATTGTTTTTCAAATCGTTGATGGCATCTTGTAGCTCCTGAATGAAAACGGGCGAGCTAGGAAGCTAATCTCCTCGTTCAATTTTCTTTTAATTTTGCCATTCCTGATCTTCCTTTTAGTTTTTTCGCTCATGAGTAGTTGGTGAGCTATCTGATCAGGTGTAACTTCACTGTAATTTGATTGTGGTTCTGTTGGGTCGTTGTTGAGACTTTTGACCAGTTTCCATGCCTTCCTACTGCTGTGCTTCATGTCCGTCTCTTGTAGGAGGTTACACCACTTTTCCTTTCTCGCTTCGGAGATACCAGACATCAGTACCTCACCTGCCTGGATCGTTTCCTCTGAGAGGGGGTCCTTATTGCACAGTTCTTCATACTTTTTCAGAGCTTCCTTGCTGCTACCATTGAGTCCAGCGATATACTGGGTGCGGCACCCTCTAGGTATGCGCCGTCGAGAGATTTTCGTGACAAGGTCTATAAAAGTTTCATATGATTGTATTTCTGGTTTAATTTCCAAGATCTCCTTATAAAGGTCCTCTGTGAAAAGTTCCCAATGAGCTTTTTTGAAATTGAAGCGTCTCTTGAAGGGCATTACATCTGATTTGATTACTGCAGTAATGCAGCAAGCTATTGCTCTGTGTTGCGATCTTGGAATTGGGTCCTCGATTTGCTTTACAGTTTGCAGGGATACCGTACCTAAAGATCAATTTCATTATGTACACATGGATTTGGTCAGACCATTCCCAAATGCAATGGCTTCAGGTATATTTTGTCAGCAATCGATCATACTAAGTGGTCATTCTCTTGAAGGGTGTGACAATGGAGTTGACATTGCGTTTCATCAACATATGGATATCTCATTTTGGGTGCCCATTGTATGTGACTGATCATGGGCAGCAGTTGGAATCACTTCTCTTTGAAGAAATGTGCACATTGTGTGGAGTGCAACACTTCCACATAACTGCCTACCATTCTCAAAGCAACGGGTTGGTTGAAGGGGGCACCAAACCCTGAAGGCTGCATCGATGTGTCATAGTTCACAACGGACTGAAGCATTATAGTGGGTTCTACTGGGTGTACAGATAGAGTACAGCGACGATTTGAACCGCTCTCTCGCTGAAGTTTTGTTTGGCGAACGTCTGACACTACTTGCAGACTTTCTCTTGCCTTCTCCACCGGTGGCAACCTCAGAGTTGCCGACATTGATATACAAAGTCAGACACCATAGGTCACATACACATGCTGCCTCCTCAAGCTCTCAGTGTACAGTGAGTTATCATGCATAACACAGTAAGTAACTGCACCCATATGATTTTCTGTGACGACACAATTGCTCCGATGTGGGAAACACGTTTTCTGTCCTTCTTAGTGGTAGACCTTCAATGGTCTTCAGTCAGCGCCTCAAGTCAGCAGGTGCTGGGGCACCAGGAGGAGGAGGACAACCAGCCACCACTGCCAATGGATCCTTGCACTACATCCACCTCTACTGACACGGACCCTCGGGCCGATCATCCTACTACCACGGCAGAATTCTACGTCTGTTCTGGCATAACCACAAGCGCCGGAATATAGAGGAAGAACGGAAGAGCAGAGAAGGCGGTGAGGCAATGTCCGCCAATAGCACGCTGACAAGGACCGCACCATGACAGGAGCGGCCTCTACACGAGGAGATATAAGCGCCGCTCCTGCCAACCTCGGCCGCTCATATTGGCTGTCTATGGACAGGATTAGGATAGTATACGGACTGGCCTAGCAGAGAGTGCTACGATAGCAATTAGTGGTGATCCATATCCATTGCTTGTCAGGACATTGTCTATAGTGAAGAACATGTCACCCATCGCTTGCGACACTTGTAAATACAAGTATTGTCATTCTTCTTATTTGTAATAAAAACTATTAATGTGATTTTGCTTGAATTATTGTATAGCATTCCGAGAATGCATGATCCCGATGGTCCACTTGTGGCATCTTATATGAAACGATTAGGCAGGACCCCATAGCGTCCATCAACCTGTTTCAATTATTGCCGACATTGGTCCACCATGCTCTCGCTATGGAAGGTCCCTCCACCCTCCCACATTTCTGCAGAATCACGTTCTGGAGTATTGCCCGTCTCCTACCCACTACTCGGTACCGTGTACTGGACGGTTGGTGGAAGTGCATCGACCGCCAAAATCAGTATAGACTTACAACATTGACATTAACAACAATGAGCGAGTGTGTGGATTTGTGTTAATGAAGTGGTATGATTCTACATGTTGTTTTGTTCACTCACCACTAGCACGTTCCCACATATACTTGAATTATGACTCTGTGTCATTCCTTCTGTATACTTAGGCAAATACTCCATTTGAGAAAAATATTTGGGTTTTTAGACATACTTCAAAAATGAGTTTTACTGTATTCGGCTGCTAATTTTATCCCATTCTTCAACAAAGCATTTATGTATCTTTCCACTATCAGCAGCCTGCATCGACATCTGTTGAGTACCAACATTACAGTTACACTGAATTTGCTTATCTGAGGACAAATATTCCGATACATTATAGAAAGAATGTCCGACTAGGTATCAATTTGCATTGTTTTTGAATATCTGCTGATATTCTTTTTGATGTTTACTGGCAGCCTGTTACGGACTTTTGCACCAGAATGTAAAACTACTCTGATGGGAAAACATCACTACTTCAAGAAGGAGCTGTGCGACATAAACGAAAGTTGGTAGCAGTATTTCAACATCTGAAAGATGAGGTCTGTTCAAATTCCGCACCATTCGTCTAAGAGTAGCGCTAGTAGCGCCACTGTTGTTGTGGTCTAAGTCCAGAGACTGGTTTGATGCAGCTCTCCATGCTATTATATCCTGTGCAAGCTTCTTCATCTCCCAGTACCTACTGCAGCCTACATCCTTCTGAACCTGCTTAGTGTATTCATCTCTTGGTCTCCCTCTACGATTTTTACCCTCCACGCTGCCCTCCAATAATAAATTGGTGATCCCTTGATGCCTCAGAACATGTCCTACCAACCGATCCCTTCTCCCCAATTCTCTTCAATACCTCCTCATTAGTTATGTGATCTACCCATCTAATCTTCAGCATTCTTCTGCAGCACCACATTTCAAAAGCTTCTATTCTCTTCTTGTCTAAACTATTTATCGTCCATGTTTCACTTCCATACATGGCTACACTCCATACAAATACTTTCAGAAACGACTTCCTGACACTTAAATCTATACTCGACGTTAAGAAATTCCTCTTCTTCAGAAACGCTTTTCTTGCCATTGCCAGTCTACATTTTATATCCTCTCTACTTCGACCATCATCAGTTATTTTGCTCCCCAAATCGCAAAACTCCTTTACTACTTTAAGTGTCTCATTTCCTAATCTAATTCCCTCAGTATCACCCGACTTAATTCGACTACATTCCATTATCCTCGTTTTGCTTTTGCTGATGTTCATCTTATATCCTCCTTTCAAGACACTGTCCATTCCGTTCAACTGCTCTTCCAAGTCCTTTGCTGTCTCTGACAGAATTACAATGTCATCGGCGAACCTTAAAGTTATAATTTCTTCTCCATGGATTTTACTACCTACTCGGAATTTTTCTTTTGTTTCCTTTACTGCTTTCTCAATACACAGATTGAATAACATAGGGGAGAGGCTACAACCCTGTCTCACTCCCTTCCCAACCACTGCTTCCCTTTCATGTCCCTCGACTCTTATAACTGCCATCTGGTTTCTGTACAAATTGTAAATAGCCTTTCGCTCCCTGTATTTTACCCCTGCCACCTTCAGAATTTGGTGGAGAGTATTCCAGTCAACATTGTCAAAAGCTTTCTCTAAGTCTACAAATGCTACAAACGTAGGTTTGCCTTTTCTTAATCTAGCTTCTAAGATAAGCCGTAGGGTCAGTATTGCCTCACGTGTTCCAACATTTCTACGGAATCCAAACTGATCTTCCCCGAGGTCGGCTTCTACCAGTTTTTCCAGTCGTCTGTAAGGAATTCGCTTTAGTATTTTTCAGCCGTGGCTTATTAAACTGATAGTTCGGTAATTTTCACATCTGTCAACACCTGTTTTCTTTGGGATTGGAATTATTATATTCTTCTTGAAGGTTGAGGGTATTTCGCCTGTCTCATACATTTTGCTCACCAGATGGTAGAGATTTGTAAGGTCTGGCTCTCCCAAGGCTGTCAGTAGTTCTAATGGAATGGTGTCTACTCCTGGGGCCTTGTATCGACTTAGTTCTTTCAGTGCTCTGTCAAACTCTTCACGCAGTATCATATCTCCCATTTCATCTTCATCTACATTTCCATTTCCATAATATTGTCCTCAAGTACATCACCCTTTTACAGACCCTCTATATACTCCTTCCACCTTTCTGCTTTCTCTTCTTTGCTGATAACTGGGTTTACATCTGAGCTCTTGATATTCATACAAGTGGTACTCTTTTCTCCAAAGGTCCCTTTAATTTTCCTGTTGGCATTATCTATCTTACCCCTAGTGAGAGATGCCTCTTCATCCTTACATTTGCCCTCTAGCCATCCCTGCTTAGCCATTTTGCACTTCGCCATTATCAACATCTCCCTGAGTTTGAAAGGGGTCGTGTAATAGGGCTACGAGAAGTTGGACGTTCCTTTTGCGATATTGCAGAAAGACTTGGCAGGAATGTAGCCACTATACGTGACTGCTGGCAGTGGTGGTCACGAGAATGTACAGCAGCAAGAAGACCGAGCTCCAGACGGTCAGGTGGCACTACCGAGAGGGATGACCATCGTGTTCGACGTATGGCTCTGGAGGATCGTACTGGATCTGTACAGCAATTTGAGCAGCTGCTGGTACCACAGTGACCCAACGAAAACAAATCGGTTACTTCAAGTACAGCACCGAGCCAGACCGACTGTAGCATGCATTCCACCGACTCTAAACCGCCGCCATTTGGAACTTCGGTGGTGTGAAGCGAAAGCTCACTGGAGGGCAGGGTGGAGGTATGTCTTGTTTCCTGATGAAGGCTGGTTCTGCCTCGGTGCCAGTGACGGCCGTGTGTTGGTTAGGAGGAGGCCAGTTGAGGACTTGCAACCAACCTGTCTGTGTGCTACAAATGCTGGACCCACACCTGCAGTTATGGTCTGGGGTGAGATTTCATATCACAGCAAGAGCACTCTCGTGGCTATCCCACGCACCCTGACTGAAAAATTGTGTGTTAATCTGCTGATTGGACCTGTTGTGCTGCCATTCATAAAACAGTTTTCCAGGATAACGTTCAACCACATACCACTGTTGAAACCCAATATGCTCTGCAGAGTGTCGACATGTTTTCTCGGCCTGCTCAATCAGCAGATATGTCTCCAATTGAGCACGCATAGGACATTGTCGGACGACTACTCCAGTGTCATCCATAAACAGGATTAAGCGTCCCTGTGAAGTGCTACAGGCACGAAACTCCATCCTACCACTGACATTCGGCACCTGTACAACACAATACGTGCACGTCTGCTTGCTTGCGTTCAACAGTGTGGCTGTCGCATCGGTTATTAATGTACCAGCATGTCATATTTACATTGGCTTATCTCGCACCTACATTAACCTGTGATCTTGCAATGTTAATCACTTAAATATGTTACCTAGACAAAGGTATTTCGGAAATCTCATTACTCTCCATTAATTACTTTTCGGTGCTGTGATTTTTTTCTGTCAGTGTATTTTTCATAGTACTTCATTATAATACAGGTACGTACAGAGCAGTGTTACCCTCTGAAAGGAATTTTGTTGTGTTGACCGCGATGTACATAACGGAGGTGGCTTATCGGAAGTGAAAGTCAGAAAACGTTCAAACGTGTGTGAAATCTTATGGGACTTAACTGCTAAGGTCATCAGTCCCTAAGCTTACACAGTACTTAACCTAAATTATCCTAGAGACAAACACACACAACCATGCCCTAGGGAGGACTCGAACTTCCGCCGGGACCAGCCGCACAGGAAAGTCAGAATTACGTAAATATTTAAACAGTAACAAACAATATTTTACCTATCCAAACTGTTCAAAGGATAAAGAAAACGGTCGCCAGCCTAATTAGGCATGAGAATGATTAGCATTCTTGTTCAAGAAAATAGGTACGAGTAACTTTCACGAACAAACACAACCTATACTTTGCCACTCGAGAGTGCAATGAACTCTAGCACCCGCATATGTTAACGTTAAGGTTGGAGCTGACAGTTAGAGCAGAACAAACTATTTGTATAAATATAACAGATAACGAAACACACTATTACCTTGAGGACTTTGTCAAACTGAATGGTCTCAATAACGTTACTATTAATATTCACTGTAGAATCGTAAATTGGACATAGGTTCAATATTACTTTTCAAACATATTCCTACCTGACATGAAATATGGATATGGTTCACAGCAAAATTAGTTATTGTGCATAGATTAAGTCTCTTACTACTAAGCAGCTTTCTACTTAGAATGAAAATTAAATGGAGTTTACTAACAAATTACTTCTCACTGTCTTTTGAATAAAGGAGTTACTATTTTCATAGATAGTGCTCTTCCTATTAATCGTTATTTAGCATGAGTACAATAGACAAACTGTGGATCCTGTTACACAATTAATATGCACTTTTAATACACAAGAGGAACCCAATATTGTACAGAATTTGACTTGAATAGCAAGAGTAATTTAAACTTTCTATAATTAAGTAACTTCGTGCATTTGAATTACTTTCGATGGAGGGTGGCCCTTAATCTTAACCACTGTAGTAGAGCAAAATAAACGCATTTTCATTACATTAGTGAAACAAGCACTTAGCAAGCATGGACATATAACTCTCAACAGTTGCAGTTCTGAACTTTTACTGCAGTGAAACACAAAATTGAGATATTTGTAAGATCCTTTCAACAAACAACATTAATTTTAGCACACTCTATTGCCATATTAATTTTAATATGCTTTCAATAAAGGACATTCGGTAAGCACTTTAGGGTGGGAGGGACCCTGGACCCTAAGTGGATATGTGACTGAGGAAAAATCACGGTAGGTACAAGAGTTCAGTTAAAATTTACCTTATATTTGAGTATACTATAACATCCTATGAGCTGATCCTTCACTGTACATTACTATAGTTCTTCTGTTCCATTACAGTGATTGCGCAATGTGGTGGCGAGTGCATGTTGGTAGGTGGATTTGTAATTAGAATTTCTGGACACTGTCATTTCTTGGTGGTGATGATAGATATCAATTCCAACATAATTTCAGCTAGTTACTGCATCCATCTGAGGCTTTGGCAAATTGGAAAACGGCATAGATGGCTCTGAGCACTATGAGACTTAACTTCTGAGGTCATCAGTCCCCTAGAACTTAGAACTACTTAAACCTAACTAACCTAAGGACATCACACACATCCATGCCCGAGGCAGGATTCGAACCTGCGACCGTAGCGGTCGTGCGGTTCCACACTGTAGCGCCTATAACCGCTCGGCCACCCCGGCCGGCAAAACGGCACAAAAAGCCCCTCTAGGCACCAGCACAATTCACAACCTTTTCGTGAGCTGTTGGTGGTTCAGTAGCTGATCCCCGACTGACTCTTGGTTCCACCTTTCTATCCATGCCAACCACATTTTGCGCGCGCTGCATGCTTCCGTTTCCGAGGGGAACCACGCCTTTTACATACAAAATAACTAAGAACCCTGAGTGAAGGTCAGCAGTTTACATAACAGCAAACAATCGTTTTAAACAAACCATATCGTTTGCACATATTGGTAGCTCTACACAAAATTATTTAAATAAAAATATTCAATTTTATATACAACCAAAGAGATTATTGTGAGAAAGACAAAACAAACATTTGTTCATATTGTGCATATTACAGAAATTACACTTCATTACAGTATCGAATTAATCATACACCAATTACAGAAATTCAACGATGGGATATTGAACAAAACAGAAAGTTAAATGAATCAACAAAATGTATATAGTGCCTAAGCTATGGTGTTACAAGTGCATTCTTACTTCTATCTCTTCTTTTTTTCCTACGTCATTTTTTCAGTAGTTTCATTGCTGAGTTATAGTTTTGCTCATATTTAGCGTTTTTCGTTAGTGGCTGTACCTAGGTTGCGATGTATACTCTATAGCCCGGATATGATAGTTTTTCATTGTCGCTGGTTAAATAACGCTGAGTATATCCTACCGATGATGTTCAGCTACTTTTGTTAGTTGCGGGATTGTGGTTTCCGTCTGGTTATAGCGCCGAGGTTAGTGAGATAGGTAGTCTCGCTGTTTTGCAAATCAAAGCCAGATTGCTTCTATACCATTGCCATATCACATTGTACTCTCCACAGACGTATCTGTGTGGAAGGGTGTCGATAATATTTGGAAATTTCCGATAAACGTGTTTTGTGATGTTTTTCTTTCGTTGGTATAGTTCCATTAACTATTTTGTACCAGGCTGATTTGTTGTGGACGTTCTTCCACGTTACTTTTCATTCCTTAGAGGGATACTTTGCTACCATATGGCTGACACTTGTTGCTCACTAACCGGTATAGTCAGGCGGTGGTTCAGTCTCGCACAATGTGCTTGTATCTGCCCGAAGGTAGCTTGTATCCAGGAGAAACTTCATGATGTGGTGTATTTCCCCCAAATGTATTGGTACTTGGATATTATCATTGTAGCCGCACTCGGCGACGCATCCGGGTATTTGTGGCGCAGATGCACTGTTTTCCATATCAAAGGTGCCTTCCATTTTGTGTGGGCTTCCTTTAGCCCAACGACCCCTTTGTCTGGTGGGAAGGTTATAACATCTGCCACCAACTTTAAGATTTCACATCTCCAGATATACCGGCCTATCACAGCCATTATTTTCCTAATGGTTCAAATGGCTCTCAGCACTATGGGACTCAACTTCTGAGGTCATTAGTCCCCTAGAACTTAGAACTAGTTAAACCTAACTAACCTAAGGACATCACAAACATCCATGCCCGAGGCAGGATTCGAACCTGCGACCGTAGCGGTCATGCGGTTCCAGACTGCAGCGCCTTTAACCGCACGGCTTATTTTCCTAGATACACTTCCTATCATAGGAAGTATTTGTCCAACAAACCATATTTTTGAGAGTATTTGGTGTTGAAAATGTTCCTTTATGTGAAATTCTGTACTCTGGATTTGTTGTGTTATTGACAGCCTCTCGTCATGGCCAAAAGTTTGTTCCAGTTCTCCACCATTGTTTTTAGCAGGCAAATACTTAATCTTAGCAGTGTGATGTTCTCGCATAGTCTGAATGTTTTGAATCACCTCCCAATCGGCATTAGGCTAATTTTCCTGAGGTTTAGTTTAGGGCCAGACGATATTCATGTATGCTACTGTAGGTTTCCCGTAGATCCCGATCCGATTGTACAATGACCCCCCCAGTCGTCTGCATATGCTTCTTTTTATTATGCTTCAGCACAGTTTTAATCCTTCAAGTTTGCAACTCATAATGAGGACTAGAGGCGGCTCAGGTGATTTAAGGAAGAGCGGCACTAATATGGGGCATCCCTGTCGATCCGATTTTTCAATAAGTATTTGTCGAGTAAAGTGTCTGTTGATGATAATGTTAGAACTGCAGCGATTATAAAGCTTCACCGAATCCGAGATAGGTCTGTACTTGCAACAAGCAGTGGTGATAAATCCTGTCGAAGGCCTTTTATTGATCTGAAGCTGAAGTAGCAACCCTTGGTGGTGATATTGTGCATGATTGACGTATCTGTAACAAGCCAGACTTTTAAAGCTTGTTCGTCTTGGTACTGCTGTAGTCTGGCTGTTATGTATGATCTCGTCTAGGCCATTTTTTGTTGTAGCTGTTATAATAGAGCTACAAACTTTTAGTAAGAGTTCAGGAGGGAGATGGGGCAAAATTTATGTAAATCTTCAAGGGGGTATTTTTTCGAAATCAGTAATACTAGGCTCTTACTGAAACCTACCGGTAATTGCTGTTCCTTTACAATTTCGCTGCATATGCAAAAAAAGCAGTGTCCCAATAAGTACCAAAATCGCTCGCGAAAATCAGCTGGCACTCTTTGTCATTGTCGGGCGGTTTATCAACTTGCACTTTCTCAGTGCTTCCCGAATCTCTTCTGTAATTTATTCGCTCATTATAGGCTTCTGTTTGCTCATCTAGCACTGCTGAAAGATAGTTTGTATGGTAGTTGTTGCTTCATTATCTTTGGGCTCCGCCCAATACAGTTGTTTACAACATTCCGTTACACAGGCCTCTTTAAAGAGATGGGACCTGGATAAACTGACTAAACCAGAGGTTGTTGAGAGTTTCAGGGAGAGCATAAGGGAACAATTGACAGGAATGGGGGAAAGAAATACAGTAGAAGACGAATGGGTAGCTCTAAGGGATGAAGTAGTGAAGGCAGCAGAGAATCAAGTAGGTAAAAAGACGAGAGCTAGTAGAAATCCTTGGTTAACAGAAGAAGTATTGAATTTAATTGATGAAAGGAGAAAATATAAAAATGCAGTGAATGAAGCAGGCAAAAAGGAATACAAACGTCTCAAAAATGAGATCGACAGGAAGTGCAAAATGGCTAAGCAGGCATGGCTAGAGGACAAATGTAAGGATGTAGAGGCTTATCTCACTAGGGGTAAGATAGATACTGCCTACAGGAAAATTAAAGAGACCTTTGGAGAAAAGAGAGCCACTTGTACGAATGTCAAGAGCTCAGATGGAAACCCAGTTCTAAGCAAAGAGGGGAAGGCAGAAAGGTGGAAGGAGTATATAGAGGGTTTATACAAGGGCGATGTACTTGAGGACAATATTATGGAAATGGAAGAGGATGTAGATGAAGATGAAATGGGAGATACGATACTGCATGAAGAGTTTGACAGAGCACTGAAAGACCTGAGTCGAAACAAGGCCCCAGGAGTAGACAACATTCCATTAGAACTACTGACGGCCTTGGGAGAGCCAGACCTGACAAAACTCTACCATCTGGTGAGCAAGATGTACGAGACAGGCGAAATACCCTCAGACTTCAAGAAGAATATAATAATTCCAATCCCAAAGAAAGCAGGTGTTGACAGATGTGAAAATCACCGAACTATCAGTTTAATAAGTCACAGCTGCAAAATACTAATGCGAATTCTTTACAGACGAATGGAAAAACTGGCAGAAGCCGACCTCGGGGAAGATCAGTTTGGATTCCGTAGAAATGTTGGAACACGTGAGGCAATACTGACCCTACGACTTATCTTAGAAGGAAGATTAAGGAAAGGCAAACCTACATTTGTAGCATTTGTAGACTTAGAGGAAGCTTTTGACAATGTTGACTGGAATACTCTCTTTCAAATTCTAAAGGTGGCAGGGGTAAATACAGGGAGCGAAAGGCTATTTACAATTTGTACAGAAAGCAGATGGCAGTTATAAGAGTCGAGGGGCATGAAAGGGAAGCAGTGGTTGGGAAGGGAGTGAGACAGGGTTGTAGCCTCTCCCCGATGTTATTCAATCTGTATACTGAGCAAGCAGTAAAAGAAATAAAAGAAAAATTTGGAGTAGGTATTAAAATCCAGGGAGAAGAAATAAAAACTTTTAGGTTCGCCGATGACATTGTAATTCTGACAGAGACAGCAAAGGACTTGGAAGAGCAGTTGAACGGAATGGACAGTGTCTTGAAAGGAGGATATAAGATGAACATCAACAGAAGCGAAACGAGGATAATGGAATGTTGTCGAATTAAGTCGGGTGATGCTGAGGGAATTAGATTAGGAAATGAGACACTTAAAATAGTAAAGGAGTTATTTGGGGAGCAAAATAACTGATGATGGTCGACGTAGAGAGGATATCGAATGTAGACTGGCAATGGCAAGGAAAGCGTTTCTGAAGAAGAGAAATTTGTTAACATCGAGTATTGATTTACGTGTCAGGAAGTCGTTTCTGAAAGTATTTGTATGGAGTGTAGCCATGTATGGAAGTGAAACATGGACAATAAATAGTTCGGACAAGAAGAGAATAGAAGCTTTTGAAATGTGGTGCTGCAGAAGAATGTTGAAGATTAGGTGGGTAGATCACGTTACTAATGAGGAGGTATTGAATAGGATTGGGGAGAAGAGAAGTTTGTGGCACAACTTGACTAGAAGAAGGGATCGGTTGGTAGTGTAAATAGGCTGTTTAGGTTTTTCTTATTGGTAACGCCACGTAGCGCTCTGTATGAAAATCACTGTCTGTGCTGTGTGCAGTCTGTGGCTAGTTTGCTTTGTTGTCTGCCAAGTGTTGGGCGGTTGGCTGTTAACAGCGGGTAGCGTTGCGGAGTTGGAGGTAGAGATGGGTCGATCTCGTTCATTCCCGTGAAGTACTTCATTCACTTCACTCTTTGCCGTGAAGCGTTCAAATGAAGTAGTTCATTCATGAAGTACGGAAGCCTGGCGAAGTTGCTCGCTTCGCCTCGCTCGTACAATAAAGCTTCGTAATACTTCATATTTTTACCAACAGATGGCCGAACTATGCGGTAACGTGCACGCAACGTTTTGCGTCTTACAGCGTCTGAGTTAAATACAGAATGGTCGAAGGGGACAAAGGAAAGATAAACAGAGAAGCCTGTCACATATAAAGAAGGTATTACGTTTAATTTTGCTCGACATTTTCTCATGAAGCGCCAAAAAGTCTTCATCTGCCAAGTGAAACCTTATTTGTTGTATTTATGGACTGAAAACTTGGGCTACAAACGAAATGCAGTCCAAGTTTATGTTCCTTTTAAAATTTAATCCAAAATAGAATGAGTATGTTTACCACTGTCACAAAGTCTATATACCTACGTTAAGTAATTATTCAGAAGTTTTCCGGGATTTTATTTTTATTGAGAATAATAACCCTCTAAATTCAAAACGTAAACTGTCACCTGTAGTCATTGGTACGATTTCAGGTAAAATCCCTCTTTATTTTATTTGAAAGCAGTTTTTGTGTCTGTTCACGCTTATACAATGGCTAGCAACACGCAATCGCGTAAAAGTAGTGAAATTTGGGGTTTCTTCGCCGATTTAGGTTATGTGAAAGCAAAGTGCAACTGTTGTTCTAAGTGTATTTCACCGTGCGATTCGTTGACAGGCAGTACAGGGAGGATTGAAGTGAAGGGAGAATGAGTGACGTAGCGCCAATGTATTGGGAGAGGGAGAGGGGAAGAGAGTGAGTGAACGAACTAGAAAAAAAGTGTGGAGTGTACTATCTGTGGAGAGTTTGAAGTGCCAGTTCATTAAAAAAAAATGGCTCTGAGCACTATGGGACTTAACATCTGTGGTCATCAGTCCCCTAGAACTTAGAACTACTTAAACCTAACTAACCTAAGGACATCACATACATCCACGCCCGAGGCAGGATTCGAACCTGCGACCGTAGCGGTCACGCGGTTCCAGACTGAAGCGCCTAGAACCGCACGGCCACAACGGCCGGCAGTTCATTAAAATTGAGTGGTTAGTTCACACTTCACTGGAGTGAAGCGTTCATTTAAACGACTCATTCACGAGCTCCCCATCACTAGTTGGAGGTGAGCCGCCAGCAGTGGTGGATGTGGGGAGAGAGATGGCGGAGTTTTGAAATTTGTAAGACTGGATGTCATGAACTGCTATACATATATTGACTATTAAGGTAAATACATTGTTTGTTCTCTATTAAAAATCTTTCATTTGCTAACTATGCCTATCAGTAGTTAGTGCCCTCCGTAGTTTGAATCTTTTATTTAGCTGGCAGTAGTGGCGCTTGCTGTATTGCAGTAGTTCGAGTAACGAAGATTTTTGTGAGGTAAGTGATTTGTGAAAGGTATAGGTTAATGTTAGTCAGGGCCATTCTTTTGTAGGGATTATTGAAAGTCAGATTGCGTTGCGCTAAAAATATTGTGTGTCAGTTTAAGCACAGTCTTGTACAATTTTTCTAAGGGGATGTTTCATATGTCGACCCATAGCCGAGGATACCTCACTGGAATCTTCTGATTTTTTTTTTCTTGTAGTTTGTGTAATTAGTGTAGCTTTTGTTTATTGCTAGCGCGTAATTTTAGAGAGAATTTCCTTTGTAGTTGTAGTTTTTCATTGTTGTACAGTAAAACAGTTGTGGCATGCATGTAGATTTGCAGCAAGTATTTCGCAGCTGCAATTAACTAGATATTATTTTCAGTATTATGTTAATGTGTTCTCTTATTTTTGCTCTTCAAATTGTGCTTTCCTGTGTTATCGTGTAAAATATTGTGACAATAATGGCGTGTGAAAAACGTAATACTAGGCTCCAAAGTAAACTGAGAAATGACAGTGAAGACGAAAGTAGTGTGTTAGCGCCGCCGAGTAATGGCTGGCTCTGAGCACTATGGGACTCAACTTCTGAGGTCATTAGTCCCCTAGAACTTAGAACTAGTTAAACCTAACTAACCTAAGGACATCACAAACATCCATGCCCGAGGCAGGATTCGAACCTGCGACCGTAGCGGTCTTGCGGTTCCAGACTGCAGCGCCTTTAACCGCACGGCCACTTCGGCCGAGTAATGAATTAACTAATGTTCAAAGTAGTAATTTGGTAATTGTGCATAGGGAAATGGAGCGGGCTGCAAATAATGGTGTAGACAGTGAAACAATTAGTGAACAGGGAAGCATTATCGATCGATCGGTCGGCAACAGTTCGCCTCAGGAATCCGAAATGACAGGACACAATCTTGCAAATACTGTAGATTCAGGTTTTGCGTCTTCACCGTTTTCTCAAATAAGTCAACACACATTTTCTGCTCGTCAAAATGTGAATGTTGCCGGTGCAAATCCACTGCCGAAAAGCATAGAGGAACAGATTCCTGACACTAATACATTATTATTGCAATTAATGCAACAAATGAAACAAAATCAGAGACAAACACAGCAACAGTTAGACACAATGGAACAAAATCTTCAAAAGTTAGACACAATGGAACAACACCAGAGACAAACAGCAACAGTTAGACACAATGGAACAAAATCTTCAAAAGTTAGACACAATGGAACAAAATCAGAGACAAACACAGCAAAAGCTTCAAAAGTTAGACACCACACTTGAACAAACACGTGAAGATTTAACTACTGAGTCACATAACATTGAATCGAAATGTCAAAAAGTCTGTAATGACGTAAAAACACAAATTTGTGAGCATTTTCAACCTATTTTTTCGCGGCATGAAAATGCATTACAGAATCACGAAGCAGCCATAAAGCTTGCAAGCTAAAATTGACTCAGTTGCATCTACCGATTCGGTTACGCAACTTGCAAAAACTCAGGAAAACTTAAAGGACACAGCAGATACTCTGAAAATTGGTTCAGAAAGACACATGGAGGAAATTAGTTCACTATCAGAGAAAGTAGTCGAACTTTCGGATCAGCTAAATAATTTATCTACGAAGGTAGATGATAATCTGAATGAGGCAAGACCGGTAGTCTTTAATGACACAGAAGAGTACGAACAAATTAGGAAATTCAAACAAAATCAGAATCAAATTAATACACAACACCAAAGAGAAATCCGGGAAGTACAAGATCAGCTGACACAGGTAATACAAGAATTACGTATTTCAGAGGACACTCGCGCTCCAACACGGGAAGAGGGACTTAGAAATACGGAAAAGCCGCAAAATAATAACACAGCGCATTTCGGAAATTATGAAAGAAATTGGCAAGGTGCACCGAATTTTGAAATGGAACCGCCGAAACGACGCAACAATGACCGACATGCGAGTCACCGACACGATGGTTTTGACTATAAGCTGTTCATTACTACACGCAAATTCAAAACATTTAAGAATTCTGGCAACGACATTCATTCACAAGCGTGGCTTCATCAATTCTCTCATTGTTTCCCCTCCAACTGGTCATTAGAGCACAGATTAGAATTTATGTGTGGCTATTTAGAAAATGAACCAGCTGTAAGAATGCGATCGGTCATTCACGATTGCCACAGTGAAGGAGAATTTTATCATGCCTTCCTCTCAGCATATTGGTCTCAAGCTATACAAGACCGAGTAAAACATAGCATCATAATGATGAAACATTTCGAACAATCTGAATTTTCCAGTCTTGTGAAATATTTTGAAGACATGTTGCACAAGAATCAGTACCTGTCAAACCCATACAGCCCTTCAGAATTCATCCGCATTTGCTTAATCAAATTACCTGAACATTTACGACATATTATTCTGGCAGGACGTTGCAAAGACGACATTGAAGCTTTTCAGGGACTCTTACAAGAATTAGAAATTAACACTGACAATCGCGGAACGCGAAAACAGGAACACAACAATTACAGGTCACATCCGTCGCGAATCCGCGATGACAGAAATAATACACGACATGGCTATTCTTGCAACGTAAATCGTGACCAAACCAGACACCACCCGTATGACAACCGTTGGCAGAGTAGTAATAATTACAGGGAAAGATCACCTCTCCGCGGTAATGACTATCACAGAGACAATCAGAGAAACAGACAATATGGGAACCAAAATAAATATTATCAAGGGAGACAGAATAACTTTAGACTGAACGGTCCAGCGCGCAGTTACGATTCAGGGAGAAAGTCTACACCACGTGACCGACAAGAAAGAAACTATGAAATCTACCGACATGACGACAGACGATCGTAACGACAGACCTGAATTGCATCAGAACTGGCGGGATTCAAACAGAGCAGGGCCCTCTCGACAAGATGAATTTGTAGAAGTTAGGTCTCCAAATCCCAATAACGACACGCGCCAACAAAGACACAATAGACAATGACTCATACCGCTGGCAGTCACAAAACGTACTTCTGAAACAGACGACGCAGCTGCCGTAGCTAGTAATTACGTAAAAATGGAAGACATTAGGGACATCTTACTCCAGGAGCACGACGTAAAACATAACAACATTGCATATCCTATGATTCACATTACAGTAAATGACGTAAAATTTACGGCAGTACTTGACTCTGGCAGTCCCATTTCAGTAATTAGTGAAACAACCTTTAGCAAATGCAACAAATCGAACGATTGCCCCACACTTCCGTTACGTAAGATTAAATTACAAGGTGCGATCGTTGGAAAAAGTGTAGATGTACGGCAACAAACCAACGTAGAATCCTTTTGTCAAAGCCATAGCTTCTCTATGAACTTTGTTATTGTTCCATTATTGTCGACGGAAATTATATTGGGAGTAGACTTTTTGAATGAATACAAAGCAATCTTAAACTTTCACGATGCTGAAAGTTTAGAGAAAGAAGGTAGGTCAATAGGTTTGAAATTTGAAGATTGGCTCTCAAACCATGACGAGGAAATTAATCGGCTTTACCTTCTGTTAGACAACGGTTCGGAATTTTCTACGGAACTAGACACTAACAATCACTCTGCAAGTACTGACAGGGATGATATCGACGACATATTTGACACTAATGAGTTAATTCAGAATAAAATTCAAACAATTGAGAATTATGATGACACTAATAGGCAAGACCTTTTTGAGATTTTACAAGCACATTCCACAGTTTTTACTCACAAAACAGGAACAATCAAGGGATTTCAATACCAATTTCGTGTTCGTGAGCATACTAAATTTTGTGTTAGACCATACGTAATTCCAGCACATTATAGGGACCGTGTTAGAACAGAAATACAATCTATGCTTGACGAGGGCATTATTGAGCCTGCAGTAAGATCATACTACAATCCATTACATGTTGTTGAGAAGAAAAATGGATCGATCAGGCTTGTCTTAGATTCGAGACAAATCAATACTATCATTATTCCTGAAACAGACAGGCCGCAAACGATGGAAGAACTTCTTCAAAATTTTAATGGTGTAAAAGTGTTGTCTTCTGTTGATCTCAGATCCAGCTTTTATCAGATCGAACTTCATCCAGAATGTAGAAAATACACAGCTTTCCTTTGCTTCGGCGTTTGTAATCAGTTTCGGAAACTTCCTTTTGGTTTGAACATTTCTTCGGCAGCATTCATTCGCGGGCTAAATTCCATATTACCTGAGTTCTTAAAACGTCACATCACCTTATATGTGGACGATATTCTGATAGCAGAAGCCTCATGGGAACAACACAATCGCATCCTCAACAGCGTGTTACATATTTTTGCAGAATCTGGAATTACAGTTAATTTGGAAAAGTCTGAATTCGGTAGGACAAAGGTGAAGTTTTTGGGACATATTATTTCTTCTGAAGGCATTCAGCCGGATCCTGAAAAGTTAGAAGCAATCAGAGCCATTCCAGTTCCATCCACAAAAAAACAAGTCCGCAGTTTTCTAGGTCTCGTAAATTTTTACCGTCGTTTTCTGAATATGCAAATTCTAGTTACACCAAAACTTTGTTCTCTCACTGGAAAAAGTACTATTTGGAACTGGGACGAACAAGCACAGTTGGAATTCAATTCTTTGAAAGAATCGCTACTTAATGCGCCAATACTAGCTCATCCAGATCTGTCACAAGATTTCTGCCTTAGCACGGATTCTTCTAAAGTTGGTCTTGGTGCCCATTTATTTCAAGAAGCCATAGAAAATGACACTACTGTTCAGAAAACCATTGCTTTTGCTAGCCGAGTGCTAACAAAATCTGAAAAAAATTATTCCGTTACTGAATTAGAAGCTTTAGCTATCGTTTGGGCATTTAACAAATTCCGTTTCTTTCTTTCTGGTAAGCACGTAAAAGTATACAGTGATCATCGTGCATTACAATTTCTTATGTCTTCAAAATTAAATCATGACAGGTTAAAACGTTGGGCATTGTTTCTGCAAGAATTCCACTTCACAATAGTCTACATTCCCGGCAAGGAGAACATTGTTGCGGACGCACTGTCACGCGCACCGGCTGGGCTTGAGAAAAGTAACAAAGAAGGCAACCTGGAGAAAAATTTCAGTATTCTTTACATTCAGAAAGTCGCCTTTGAAAACTTTATCACCACATCTTTAAAGGACATTGCTCAGGAGCAAGATAAAGATCCGATTTGGAAAGACATCAAAAGTAAATGGCATGAAAAGACGCACCCTCAGATTCGGCATTATTATCTGGTTAGAAACAACATACTCTTCAAACGCTGCACTGTTGATGGCAAGCTATGGGTACTTTGCATTCCAGACGATTTTGTTAATAAGCCCATTTGGTACATTCATTTCAGCTACGCACATTTTGGTCCACGAAAATGTTATCATATTCTTCGAACGACTTGTTATTTTAACAATATGGGAAAGAGAATTCGAAGAGTCTTGTCTATTTGTAAACTTTGTCAAAAGGCGAAACCATCTACTATCTCACATTGTGCTCCGTTGTTTCCTATCATTCCTTCTAAATTAAAAGAATTTGCTGCAGTTGATCTCTTGGGACCCCTTGTCAGAACATCGAATGGATTTTCGTATGTTCTAGTCGCTGTTGAACTTACTTCAAAATTTGTTTCTTTCACTCCGTTACATAAAGCCACTGGACGGTCTGTATCCAACGCCTTTGTTAAAAACTTCTTAGGTGAAGTTGGCCACGCTGCTAAAGTCATTTCAGATAACGGACCGCAATTCAGATCTGCTGTTTGGTCACGCATGCTTCGGAACCATAAAATCAAACCTGTTTTTATTTCATTGTACTCACCACATTGTAACCCGTCTGAACGGATTATGAAGGAAATCAATAAGCTTTGCAGACTTTATTATCACAGAAAGCATCAGCATTGGGACAGATATTTACACTTATTTCAAAATGTGCTGAATGAAATGCCTCATGACTCCACTGATTTACCACCTACTCTTGTACTGAAGATTGAAGAACCACCGAACAGAATCAGAGAGCTTGTACCTTTCCCGAATACACGTAAACTTCGACACAAAGACATAATTGATTTGGCTATTAAAAATATAAAATCTGCAGCAGACAAAAGAAAAAACTACACGGTAAAGCAAATGCAAATAAATTATATATTGGTCAGAAAGTTCTCATTAAAGCTCATTCATTGTCACATAAGAAGAAACACTTGAGTCCTAAATTCTTTCTGATTTACAATGGACCTTACAGAATCCGACGTATACCTCATGATAATTGCATTGAAGTTGAAACTCTACGTACTAGGAAGAGTAAAGGATTGCACCACATTTCACATGTTAAACCGTTTATTGAGAGATAATCTGTTTTTTTTTTTAATTTAGTCTTTACTATAAAATTTTTCACTTCACGTTACTAGTACTCTTTGTCACACTTAGAAACTGTTAACATGTAACTATGTTTTAAAATAAACTATCCAGTCTATAACCTAGGGAACATATTTAGACAGTAATTACGAATGCATTGTTATAGTGAACAGACGACACAGTGTTATTGTGTGTGTACATTCTTGCTTGCTAGTGGCACGATTATGTAACGACCATAAGGCTCACATACTTAGAACATGACCGAGCGAGGTGGCGCAGTGGTTAGACACTGGGCTCGCATTCGGGAGGACGACGGTTCAATCACGCGTCCGGCCATCCTGATTTAGGTTTTCCGTGATTTCCCTAAATCACTCCAGGCAAATGCCGGGATGGCTCCTCTGAAAGGGCTCGGCCGACTTCCTTCCCCATCCTTCCCTAATTCGATGAGACCGATGACCACGCTGTCTGGTCTCCTTCCCCAAACAACCAACCAACCAACCAACTTAGAACATGTACCGGTACTGTTAATGAGATTTTAATGCAACATTTTGGTTTATTTGAAAATACATTCTGGATTTAAAGTACTTTCTGAGAGATATCAGATGACACAGTGGTTAGTTTATTTGACAGCTACACGATTATATCACGACGCTACTAATGAGTGACACAATTTATATTATTACTGTTTTATATCTGCACAGTTTTTCTGTATTATTCTGGAAAGCAAAACATCTTTTAATAGTAACTTTTGTGGTATAGCTACAATGAGACAGCCTTTTTCGTAGCACAACAACACGTTACATTATAGTACTTTCTTGATCACAGTAAGGTACGTAATAACTACGATATCTATACGCAAAGCATTTCACTTTCGTTTATGATGAGGTAAGTACATTGACTTCAGCAGAACTTTGCTTACAGAAGACGATAACTACAACAGTTCCACAGAATTATCTTACAGCAAGACGCACATTTAGCGCTACAGGACACGCATTTGAGTGATTAATTTTGTACTTAAACCATTTATTTTTCAAGATTTTTGAATTACAAAGAAAGTTTTCCGTGATACATTTCATTCCATTGCTGTAATCTGTAACACCTGAGGGTATAATTACATTTATCCTCAGGGGGGTACACGCTTACTTTGTATACCATGTGTTTGGCAAGCACAAGGAGCCCTAGCTAATATGGTATTTGCTTATACAACTTTACACATCGGTACCATATTCCTCTAACACATAAATTACACAGCTATCTGATCATTTAACTTAGAGATAAACTGTTTTTTACTACATCAGTGACACATGTTTACACAATTACACAGTTGGATAACTTCACACTTATGAAACTGTATTTTGTCTGTACTGTGTGAACTGTTCATATTTTTTCGGAACCATTCTGATACTATGAGATCTTTGAATGATGTATTTGATATGAGATCATGATTTTTAAAGTACGTTTGAGGTAGATGACACTATTGAAATGAACAGAGAATTTTCTTTAGGTTTTGAAATTATTGCAGAAAGCTACGACGTTTTTGAGATTTGACTGAGGTGTTATGATGTTATTATTATGACGACGATGTGTATTATGCTGCTGAGGTATGTTTATGATTAATAAGCTGATGCTATATGAGTTATTTGATTATGCTACGTATCTGTTATGAAATATTGAAGAAGTGTCGACGAATATGTATATGTGTAAAAAGGTAAGGAATAATGAGTAGTGGTTAGGGACTCTGGTGTGTGAAAAAGGTTGTTGGAAACCAAGAATCGTACTTTAAGAGTTATTAAAAGTATGTAAATGAGTGAATGTATTACAATGGCGACGAAAATTTTTTGGATACTGTTATATCAATAGGATTTTGTTTCTACACATTTGTAATGCAAATTCTCAACCTGTGGAATTTTTTTATATGAGACTGCCACTGTAGCAGAAACTGCTGTCGTAAATATTTCAGTAAGAAAGGTAAGTGACCTTGACGTAATGCGTTTTGGGCGCCCAGCTGAGAGGTAGTCTTCTGACAAAAGAAAGCCATTAGGTAAAAAAAAAAGGGGCCATTGTCCTCGCCATTGACATTCCTTTAGAGAAAGCATCGCAAATACGACACGCTCATTACTTGGAAAGATACATCTGCACACCTGATTATGACAAGTGCCTTTCTATGACAGTTGAGAGAATTTCTACTAACTTATGAAATGTCACATGACTATTTAATGATATTTTTATACTTTGCTTTTCATAGTTGCTTATTTCATTTGATATCTAGTTTCCAGCTGTGTTGCAGCATTGGTTTTATAAAATAAAATAAAATGCATTTGCTAATGTGAACACTTTCTGTCAACAGATCTATTAAATAATAATTTTGTGATCCACATTCTTCAAAAAAGGAGCACTTGGAAAGGAAAGAACAATAAGAAGGGACTAGTAACAGTAACTGCATACATAATTTTCGTTTCAAGTACATGGTAATATTTTTTTACAATAAGTTGTTGTGGTGCACCACTTTAATTACATAGACACTAAGATGTGACATAGGTTTAGACATGGCCATCTTTACTGTAATATTTTTTCTGCTTGAGCTTTGTCATGTTTAGATATAAGTTATTGCATTTGCTGCTACTCTTTGCCAGGCATAGTGCTACTAAATTTCACTTTGTATTACTCTGTTAAGCTAGTTTTACTACTGATTTATTTTTCTTGTTGCTGCACGTTGGCTCATATTAGTTGTAATGTTGCATTGCTTGGTAATTTAGATTTACTGCAGTTTGCTTTGACAATTTCCATTTTTTTTCATTGCTCTTTGTATTAATTGTTTTATGCTGCTGCATTGCCTCGTCCCTTAGTTTAGCATCTGAGCTCAGTAGATTTCAGTTAGCTTAAGAGGGGGTAGACTATATAAGAGAATGAGTTGCGATGAATTGGAAGAAATGCATTGAGAAGTTATATGAAAAAAGTACAGAAAGCAGGTATAGATAGGACTTTTTGGGAATAATGATGAACGAAGGGAGAGCTCCAAGAAAAAAAAGGTTTGTTTGCAAAATACTCCAGTACCAAATGTTACACTGAAAACAAACCCTATCCTTTCCCCCTGTGTTATTCTGCTATGTGTTTGTGTACTCTTGTGTATTTGTGTTATTCCTGTCTTTATGTGTTTATCTGATGAGAGTTATGTTGTAGAATTTTTCTAATACTATGTTATTTACTTTGTAAAGATGTTTAGACATTATTTATTTTTTTTTTGTTTTGTTTTAATGCTCATGTGATAAGTTGATGTTTCGAAAGTTATTCTGATCTTTTATATAAGTACTCATGTCAGAATGCCTGTAACACTGATGTATATATTATTTCGATTCTTTTGTAAAGCTTGTACTACAAATGTTATCTGTATTGTTATGTTCTTTAATGATGTATTTTGTACCTTTGTAATTGTATTCTTATGTTATAAAATTGTAATTGACACCAGTTCATCATGTTATTAACTTGTACGTTCCATTTCACTGCACACATTTCTGTTGGTCATAGTGTATGGACAATATGTGAGAAGTAGGGACTGTTAGTGTTTGCACATGTGTTAATAATTCAGAAAGGGACTGGATAACAGCATTGCTGGTTCTAAGGACAATTCCAAAAACTTTGTGAGTGCACTAGTGGTGGTTATGGACTTGCTATATTATCCGCAAGACTCTTCAATGGTGATTGTGCACCTGCACAGTCACAACAGATGGCTGCTGGCCATCTCTACAAGGACTACAGTGGGTCTGCATCTTTGATGACCCACCAATACCATTATTTCTACAAGGACTACAGTGGGTCTACACCTTTGCTGACTCACCAGTACCAGTATTTCTACAAGGGCTGCAGTGGGTCTGCACCTCTGGTGGCCCACCAATACCACAATCTCTACCAGGACTACAGTGGGTCTGCACCTCTGGTGGCCCACCAATACCATAATCTCTACCAGGACTACAGTGGGTTTACTCTGTGATGACCTACCTACCAATATTCTTCAAAACGTCGAATGACTCTGCTGTGGGTTTCCTCTGTTGTGGCCCATTACCTGTCTACATGTCGAGAGTCAGCACTGTCTTTCCGTTGGAAGGACAACACTACTTCTTCAAGACTGCATGGAAATCCACTACTTCTGTGTGCATTTTCTTTTACTGCTCAGACTTTGAGAAAAACACTGTAATTTTACTGTGATGAATGATCAGGACTGTCTTTATGGACTGTGAGAAAATTTTAGCTTTTGACCAACATTGTATCAATAAGTGTGTGCATTTGATATCTTTGTTATTGTAATTATGAAAAATTTTATCAAATCATTATTGGCCACTGCCCAAAACAATTTGTAAAATTTTTTGTGGGGAGCATGGGGGCTATGTAAGTAGGCTGTTTAGGTTTTATTATTGGTAACGCCACGTAGCGCTCTGTATGAAAATCACTGGTTGTGCTGTGTGCAGTCTGTGGCTAGTTTGCATTGTTGTCTGCCAAGTGTTGGGCGGTTGGCTGTTAACAGCGCGTAGCGTTGTGCAGTTGGAGGTGAGCCGCCAGCAGTGGTGGATGTGGGGAGAGAGATGGCGAAGTTTTGAAATTTGTAAGACTGGATGTCATGAACTGCTATACATATATTGACTATTAAGGTAAGTACATTGTTTGTTCTCTATTAAAATCTTTCATTTGCTAACTATGCCTATCAGTAGTTAGTGCCTTCCATAGTTTGAATCTTTTATTTAGCTGGCAGTAGTAGCGCTGGCTGTATTGCAGTAGTTCAGGTAATGAAGATTTTTGTGAGGTAAGTGATTTGTGAAAGGTATAGGTTAATGTTAGTCAGGGCCATTCTTTTGTAGGGATTATTGAAAGTCAGACTGCGTTGCGCTAAAAATATTGTGTGTCAGTTTAAGCACAGTCTTGTGCAATTTTTCTAAGGGGACATTTCAGTACGACATGCCCTGAGGCATCAAGGGATCACAAATTTAGCATTGGAGGGCAGTGTGGAGGGTAAAAATCGTAGAGGGAGACCAAGAGATGAATACACTAAGCAGATTCAGAAGGATGTAGGTTGCAGTAGGTACTTGGAGATGAAGGAGCTTGCACAGGATAGATTAGCATGGAGAGCTGCATCAAACCAGTCTCAGGACTGAAGACCACAACAACAACAACATTGCAAATTGACGATGAATATACAGAGTCGTCACATTCATGTGAATGCAGTTCAGTGCAATTAAATTTACTTGATGTGAGTGAGTCATGTGTTACAGTCCCGGTAATCGTCTGAAAGCGGAAGGCTTGAAAAGCATTTAAGCCAATAATGGCCTGTGTTTGGGCAGAAGCGACAACTGAGGAGTATGTGCACGAGACTTTTTCGCACATTGCGACCAATCTGCAGTCACTCCAGAGAGGAACATTTTGCTCAGTATGACAATGGAGTCACTGTACACTGTGTATGATGGATGGTGATTGCATGGAGGCTAGTTAATTAATGATACAACTGTACCCATATTGAGCTGAAATTAAAAAAAGGCGTCCTATTAATGGTAAACTGGGGGAGGATCTGTTTAGGTCCTTCTGTGAACGGGTCTAGCTGCGTGAACAGCTTGTTGACATGTTTACGCCACAGTGTTGAGTGCCGTTCCCGGCGTCCTATTCTGTATCTTCCGGCCGCTCTGCCGATCGGTTCAGTAGGCGAGCGGACCGAACGGCCTTTATTCGAAGGAGCGCCTCCACGTTATTCTGTGAGCATTTCTGAAGCGATGCCGCATGGTTGTAACGTATCAAGTTCTCCTCGCGCCAAGCAACCAAACGCAAGCGGCCTTAGATCTGTGATGTGCACTGCAACGCGCACAGCACCGTGAACCTGATGTGGCTAGCAGCCGACACAGGCACGCTATTTTTCTCAGTACCGAACTGTGTTTAGTGTACGTAGTACTGCTCAAATTCCGATGAGTGCGTGTTTCCATGCAAGCATAATGACGATAGGGTATTTGACTGTGTTATGGAAATTGTCATAAATGCCATGTTATTTCATTTTATTCTCATTCAAATTGACGTCTTCTTTTGGATTTTGCGTTTCGGAATATGAGTTTAGAATGGTGTCAAGTATCACATTGCACAAATACATCTATGAAGACCAAAAAAATTGTTTAAGAGTGTGACAAAGAATAAGAAGGTGCATAGAATGTGATTGTAACTCGGTCCTAGAGATCCAAAATGATAAAGTAGCCTACTTCCCTATATGATATGTCAACGATTTGGGTCTCAAAAACAAAATTAAAAAACGCCTTTTAGAAAGCGGGAGGGGAGTGCATCTATTGGAGTTCGTCGTAATTTGTAACATGCATCTGATGAATCAAAATGTTTCATATATAGTGGTATAGTATTAAAATATTATGGAGGGGATCTTCCATCTCTGTCTACTGTTGTTAAGGATTCAATCGCAGATAAATACTTGTGACAAGCAAAAATATACTTGTAAAGCTGATTGCTGTTTGTTTCATTTGCAGCAATTTAAGTTATGCCCTTAAATTCCTGTCTAACCATGCACTCGAAAATCGCTACGTATTTGGAAAAAAATCGTGAATTATTTCTGATAAGAAAAATATAAATGTCGCTGTCGGTTGTTTCACGCATAGCTATTTTATGTGTAGCAATTTCATCTTTCATTTCTTAAACATGCGAAAGTCACGAAATCGAAGATACTCATTACTGATAAGGCGCGCTCTTACATGTAAATAACAATGAATATCGCAGGAAAATACTTCACTTTCACGAAAAACGAATTCTCAGTATGTGTGACAAATACGAAGACGAAAAAAAAAATTATACCCAGCGGGCTGCTAATCTACTACCTTTAGCAGTACAGCTTCTCGCCTTAACAACTTGGCCGCGACAACTAATACACAGCAAGCACTCTATTTCTGCTGATTTTATTAGAGAGGAATGCAGGTTTACTTCGTTGCCAAAAGATGCGGGCGTAAGCCGTAAATGCATAACATTTTGGAAGACTTTCACTCATCAGGCTTCACAAAATTCCTTTCCATTGTTACTTAAAAGTAGTAAACACGTTTCGATAATTAATAGCTAAACCATTTGCAGGAAAAAGTATGCAAAGTCACTAGTAATTTCAGCTAACACTCATGTCATATGCATAAGCAGAGTTGACATCTTGAAATTTATTGATTTTTAAACTCTTAATTACATAAAAATAACTGGTATTTTGTGAGAATACCGACCGAAAATGTTGTTTTATGGTATAATCATTTACAGTAATGACAATACAACTATATTTTTAACAAAGGAAAATAGTCTATTATGAGCCCTGTTTCCACTCAGATGCATTCTGGTGATTCTTCAGTAATACCTGATCACTACATCCGAAACTGAAACCACTTGGTATTTCTAAAATAATAAATTCTAGCTGTAAACAAATCACAACAAACTGAATGAGTGGCCATACCTAAACCTAAAAACCTCTCTGTACAGTTGTCTGAAAATCGGCTGCCGGACCTATCGGTAATACATCTCAGAAGCTCACAGAATAGCTACTTTGGCTAATGGATGGAAAACGACGTCACTAGCGAGGCAAGCCTACCTCACCGTTCGGTATAAACGATACAGAATAGGGCCCCTGGCGAGTGTGAGCTGGATGTAACGGCGACAACCGCCGACCTGTGCTCTGACGAATATTAGCCATGTGTGTTACTCTGTCACAGTGATTGCATTGCTCGTCATGGGAAGGACACAGGGCCAGAGAATGCTTAACAAAACAGCGACAACAGCCTCGGAAAACACTTGAATCACGCGAAGTACTCTGCTTACACGAGGGCAATTCAAAAAGTAACAGCAGACTGTCAATATTAAATGCAGTCAACATGACAGACATTTGAAACACCCAAGAAGTGAAAATACATGCTTTGAGAAAGTTCTGGCATATGCCGACACTCGACATGACAAGCTTGAACAGGAAAGACAGTTGAAACAAAATGGCTGCATCGCTAGGTGTGTGCACCATACAAGAATAGCGAGCAGTAATACGATTGTTGAGGTCAGAGGGCGTGAAACCTCTACAAATCAGTAGAAGGATGTTGGAGAGGTATGGAGACAGCTGCATTAGTGAGAGAAGAGTGTACAACTAGGTAGATGCCTTTAAAAGTGGATGTACGTCAGTCACAGACGAGAAACGCTCTGGTCGTCCCAGCACGGCCGTTACTGACAAGAACGTGGGACGCGCTGACACAATAATTCGTGAGAACCTGCGAATTTCTGTGGAAGCTTTAGCCAGGGAACTGAGTATCGGTATCAGATCTGCTCATACCATTATTAATGTTCTCAATTACCGTTTCTTGTGTGCGTGATAGGTGCCTAAGATGCCCACTGGTGAACACGAGATGATGTGTGTTCAGACTGCCACATCATTTCTGGTGCGATATAACGTTGAAGGACACGACTTTCTGATACATACCGCCACAGAAGACGAAATCTGGGTGCATCACTATGAACCGGAAAGCACAAGACAGCATTAAGAATGGCGACACACATCTTCTCCAGCAAAGAAGAAATTCAAGTTTCAGCCCTCTGCCGGGAATGTCTTTTTCACCTTCTTCTGGGGTATGAATGTTCCAATTTTGGAATATTATCAGCAAGGGAGTGAAACAGTGAACAGTGCCCGCTACAGTGCCATGTTGGAGAATGAGCTGAAGCCAGCAATACGGAGCCGCTGTAGAGTACTTCTGTTTACAGGCGTTCTTCTCCTTCGCGACAAAGAGGGCCCCCACACCGCCGCTGCAGTTCTTTCCGTCATTCGGAGACGGAGATGTCGGGTCGTAATGCATCCCCCACACAGCCCTGGCCTTGCTCCTTCGTGTTATCTTGTGTTTGGAACCCTTACGGACGCTCTGATGATTTGAAACTGATGAAGAGGTTAAAGAAGTTGTGAAATCTTGCTTGGGGGAACAGCCGAAAATATTTTATTCTAATGGAACAGAAAAGTTGGTGCAACGGTATGAGAAATGTATCGAAAAGGAGGGTAGCTATGTTGAAAAATGACGTCTTGTTTGTATCTATTAGTGAAATATACTTCGCAAAAAATAGTTTGCTGTTACTCTTTGAATCAGCCTCGTATAAGAGTTTCTGCTAACAGGACGATGTATGAGGAGTGTTCGAAAGGAAAGCTACGAAACAACCCTCTGGGTAAAATTGTCTTTATTCCAAAGTAAGCACCAAAGGCTGAACACAAGAAGGATTCCCTGTTCCCAGAATTCCTGTGGCCGTGACAGGAGCCAGCCCTCCACTGTTCCTTCAGTTCATCGTCTGAGTTGAACCTCTCCACTTTGAGATGTTTTTTTAGTGGACCAACCACATGGAAGTCGCAGGGCGACATGTCCGGGCTATAGGGCGGATGTCCAACCTGTTCCCACATGAAGTGACCATTACACTTTGTGTGACCTTGGAGACGTGTGACGAGCGTTATCGATGAACAGAATCACTCCCTGTTGTTGTGGTCTTCAGTCCTGAGACTGGTTTGATGCAGCTCTCCATGCTACTCTATCCTGCGCAAGCTTCTTCATCTCCCAGTACCTACTGCAACCTACATCCTTCTGAATCTGCTTAGTGTATTCATCTCTTGGTCTCCCTCTACGATTTTTACCCTCCACGCTGCCCTCCAATGCTAAATTTGTGATCCCTTGATGCCTCAAAACATGTCCTACCAACCGATCCCTTCTTCTAGTCAAGTTGTGCCACAAACTTCTCTTCTCCCCAATCCTATTCAATACCTCCTCATTAGTTACGTGATCTACCCACCGTATCTTCAGCATTCTTCTGTAGCACCACATTTCGAAAGCTTCTATTCTCTTCTTGTCCAAACTAGTTATCGTCCATGTTTCACTTCCATACGTGGCTACACTCCATACAAATACTTTCAGAAACGACTTCCTGACACTTAAATCTATACTCGATGTTAACAAATTTCTCTTCTTCAGAAACGATTTCCTTGCCATTGCCAGTCTACATTTTATATCCTCTCTACTTCGACCATCATCAGTTATTTTACTCCCTAAATAGCAAAACTCCTTTACTACTTTAAGTGTCTCATTTCCTAGTCTAATTCCCTCAGCATCACCCGATTTAATTTGACTACATTCCATTATCCTCGTTTTGCTTTTGTTGATGTTCACCTTATATCCTCCTTTCAAGACACTGTCCATTCCGTTCAACTGCTCTTCCAAGTCCTTTGCTGTCTCTGACAGAATTACAATGTCATCGGCGAACCTCAAATTTTTTACTTCTTCTCCATGAATTTTAATACCTACTCCGAATTTATCTTTTGTTTCCTTTACTGCTTGCTCAATATATAGATTGAATAACATCATGGCGAGGCTACAACCCTGTCTCACTCCCTTCCCAACCACTGCTTCCCTTTCATACCCCTCGACTCTTATAACTGCCATCTGGTTTCTGTATAAATTGTAAATAGCCTTTCGCTCCCTGTATTTTACCCCTGCCACCTTCAGAATTTGAAAGAGAGTATTACAGTTAACATTGTCAAAAGCTTTCTCTAAGTCTACAGATGCTAGAAACGTAGGTTTGCCTTTTATTAATCTTTCTTCTAAGATAAGTCGTAAGGTTAGTATTGCCTCACGTGTTCCAACATTTCTACAGAATCCAAACTGATCTTCCCCGAGGTCCGCTTGTACCAGTTTTTCCATTCGTCTGTAAAGAATTCGCATTAGTATTTTGCAGCTGTGACTTATTAAACTGGTAGTTCGGTAATTTTCACATCTGTCAACACCTGCTTTCTTTGGGATTGGAATTATTATATTCTTCTTGAAGTATGAGGGTATTTCGCCTGTCTCATACATCTTGCTCACCAGATGGTAGAGTTTTGTCAGGACTGGCTCTCCCAAGGCCATCAGTAGTTCTAATGGAATGTTGTCTACTCCCGGGGCCTTGTTTCGACTCAGGTCTTTCAGTGCTCTGTCAAACTCTTCACGCAGTATCTTATCTCCCATTTCGTCTTCATCTACATCCTCTTCCATTTCCATAATATTGTCCTCAAGTACATCGCCCTTGTATAAACCCTCTATATACTCCTTCCACCTTTCTGCCTTCCCTTCTTTGCTTAGAACTGGGTTTCCATCTGAGCTCTTGACATTCATACAAGTGGTTCTCTTTTCTCCAAAGGTCTCTTTAATTTTCCTGTAGGCAGTATCTATCTTACCCCTAGTGAGACAAGCCTCTACATCCTTACATTTGTCCTCTAGCCATCCATGCTTAGCCATTTTGCACTTCCTGTCGATCTCATTTTTGAGACGTTTGTATTCCTTTTTGACTGCTTCATTCACTGCATTTTTATATTTTCTCCTTTCATCAATTAAATTCAATATTTCTTTTGTTACCCAAGGATTTCTATTAGCCCTCGTCTTTTTACTTACTTGATCGTCTGCTGCCTTCACTACTTCATCTCTCAGAGCTACCCATTCTTCTTCTACTGTATTTCTTTTCCCCATTCCTGTCAATTGTTCCCTTATGCTCTCCCTGAAACTCTGTACAACCTCTGGTTCTTTCAGTTTATCCAGGTCCCATCTCCTTAAATTCCCACCTTTTTGCAGTTTCTTCAGTTTCAATCTGCAGTTCATAACCAATAGATTGTGGTCAGAATCCACATCTGCCCCTGCAAATGTCTTACAATTTAAAACCTGCTTCCTAAATCTCTGTCTTACCATTATATAATCTATCTGATACCTTTTAGTATCTCCAGGATTCTTCCAGGTATACAACCTTCTTTTATGATTCTTGAACCAAGTGTTAGCTATGATTAAGTTATGCTCTGTGCAAAATTCTACAAGGCGGCTTCCACTTTCATTTCTTCCCCCCAATCCACATTCACCTACTATGTTTCCTTCTCTCCCTTTTTCCTACTGACGAATTCCAGTCATCCATGACTATTAAATTTTCGTCTCCCTTCACTACCTGAATAATTTCTTTTATCTCGCCATACATTTCATCAATTTCTTCATCATCTGCAGAGCTAGTTGGCATATAAACTTGTACTACTGTAGTAGGTATGGGCTTTATGTCTATCTTGGCCACAATAATGCGTTCACTATGCTGTTTGTAGTAGCTAACCCGCACTCCTATTTTTTTTATTCATTATTAAACCTACTCCTGCATTACACCTATTTGATTTTGTATTTATAACCCTGTAATCACCTGACCAAAAGTCTTGTTCCTCCTGCCACCGAACTTCACTAATTCCCACTATATCTAATTTTAACCTATCCATTTCCCTTTTTAAATTTTCTAACCTACCTGCCCGATTAAGGGATCTGACATTCCACGCTCCGATCCGTAGAACGGCAGTTTTCACTCCCTGAGCTTAAAAAAAAAAAAAAAAAAAAAAAAAAAGGGTTCAAATGGCTCTAAGCACTATGGGACTTAACATCTGAGGTCATCAGTCCCCTAGACTTAGAACTGCTTACACCTAACTAACCTAAAGACATCACACACACCCATGCCCGAGGCAGGATTCGAACCTGTGACCGTAGCAGCACCACGGTTCCGAATTGAAGCGCCTAGAACCGCTTGGCCACAATGGCCGGCCTGCGCTATCAGCCCTGTCCGTTTGCTCTTGATGGACTTGCATAGGCTACGGAGTGTGTCACAGTACATGTCGCTGTTATGGTTTTACAGTGCGTGAGGAATTCAATAAGTATCAGACCTCGCACGTCGAAAAAGACGGTGAGCAGCATCTTGCCTGCTGAGAGCAGGGCTTTGAATTTTTTAGAGGGTAGTGACGACGCATGGTTCCACTGCATGTATGTCTCACTATGTTATCCCAAATCTGGATATGCATATTTCAACTAGTTTGATTGTTACGACATTTCGTACCGTTCCATTTGAACACCCCTTATGCTATATCACTGTCTGTGGATGGTCTCTCTGAACTTCGGCCATGCTAGATGGTGATTCAGTGATTCCTGTCTGAAGACCAGCTCCATACTGACGAGAAGGGGTGGGGGGTGGGGCATCTCCAGTGTCCAAGTCTCTCCACAGTGTTTAGTAGGCAAACATCAGACTGCTATTGTAAAATAAATTTTCTATCGTACAATAAATGAAAGAACATTATCCCAGCACCAGCATAGCCAATCTAGCTCCTCCTTTCCACCTCAGTTCTTCAGTTTCATGAGTCATGCAGGCCAACTGCACACAGTTCTGGCTCGTGTTTAATGTTGAATGCACAATATTTTCTTTAGACATAGCGCACAAAAATCTCCTTGTGTTAGAGTAAAAAATGCTCTTTTTTGAAATGTTGTAGGAAATCTTACCAACAAGTGTGCACAGCAACAGCTGCGAAACGTCGTTGTAATTTGGTAGGATTGTCAACAACATTCAAACATAAGGCAGGTCTGATTTCATCAAAAGGCGATTTTACTCGAAATGCACAAGAAATATTTTGCATTCAAAAGTAAATGCAAAATAAAATACGTACATTCGTGTATAGTTGTGAAATAATCGTAAAAGTGAAGAAATGAAATGACTTGCAAGAGGAACATTGGCCATGCTGGTGCTAGCTAGTAAAGGGATAATTTTCATCTTTGTTTGTCCGTGGGACAGCCAGCTTACACGAGAGCTCTCATGTTATTTGATGTGGCAATCTTTCTTAGTTGAAGAGACTTCGTCTTCAGAGGTTCATCTTTGGAAATTGAAGATCCTAATAATGTAAATTTTCTCAGAGTATTAAAGCTCTTCAGTCAGTACGATCCAGTTCTTGCAAAACACATTAGCATGGTCAGAGACAGACAAGAAGCTGGAGAGCATTTACAAGAGCGTTATCTGTCAAGTGATACTCAGACTGAATTTACAGTATTTCTAGTTGAACCCATCATGTCAGGAGTGCCATCTCGGAACACAGAGAAAACGAGAAGCATTACTGAATCATTGTTGAAGCAACCCCTCAGTCAAATCATACTGAACAGACAACATTCACCTTGCGCTATATTTACTTCAATAAGGAAAGTGATAAATGTGAACTGAATGAACGGTTTTTGAAATATGTAGATTATAATGAGAAAACATGAGTTGCTATTGCATATTTAAATCGATCAATACTTGTGAAACACTCAATTCCTATCACTGAATGGCGCGGAAAAGTTTATGATAACGGAAGTAATATGAGAGGGCCTTATAAAGGAGCTCAGACACATTTTCTTCAGTGGAAGCCTCTTGCAAAATTTTCTTAGTGTGCTTTTCATAACCTTAACTTTAGTGGAGTACATGCAACTGAGGGCTGTCATGAAGCAGATACTTTCGTCAGAGTGATTCAGCAACTTTAAACCTGTTCAGTTGCAGCCCACAACGATGGGAAATTCTGAAACTGTTTGTTGGAAGTTCAGGTGAGGTCTTCCAAAAGTTTAATCATGGCATCAATTTGGCTAACCAATTGTTTACAGAAGCAAATTACTACAATAATAAAATGTAAGCGTACACGGCTGGTACTGAAACTTCCGGGCTGTTAGGCTGAGGTCCATGTATAAAACTTTCTCCTAAAGTTTACTCCCCGACTGCGGGAGACGTCTTCAGAGGTAAAATGGCGAACTCCCTCGAGTTGCAGTTCGCCATTTTACCTCTGAAGATGTCTACCGCAGTCGGAGAGGAAACGTTAGGAGAAAGTTTTATACATGGACCACGGCCTAATAGCCCGGCTGTTTAAGTAATGTCAGATTACTACAAGTTCGAAATATTACCACTGATGTTGAGGCACAACACATTGAGAACCTATTAAAACACTTAAAAGAAGTTCGCGAAAACTGGGACACCATTCTCCCTGACTCTACAGTTGTTTGCAGTGCAGTTGGAATCGAGCCGATATTTCCAGAGGTATTCATTAAGAAACGGAAATCATTTCATGACGAAACGAAGAAAGAAGGGGAAAATGTGAATTCAGAAGATTTATTCAAGATAACTGTCATCAGTGGCATGAACAGTCTGCTGTCTAATTTGAAAACTCACCATGAAACAATAAAGATTTAAGATGAAACGTTCGGGCTTTTATGGAAAAACTCAAAGGTGGCAGGTGATCAGGTCGCTGAAGCATGTGAGTTATTTATCAATGAATACCATAATTATGTCACAACAGATTTAGAAGAACAACTTAAATATTTGAAAACTACTTGTACTTAAATTCTGAATACATTACTTTCCAACCATTAGAGCTATGGAATAAGATGCACGAGCTTACATTTTCAAGTTTATTTCCGAATGTATGTGTAGCTTTGTATACCTTTTGCAGTCTCCCTGTGGCTGTAGCTGAAGCACAAAGGTCATTCAGCACTCTGGTTCGTGTTATAATTGTCTCCTCCCAACTATACATCAATAACTTCTCACAGATTTGTGGACCTTGGCGACTGAATATAAACTGGCAAGGAAACTGGACTTCAACGTTGTGATACAAACAGTTACTGAAGAAAGGGTCGCAATGCACCACTGACGGTGTTACAAGTAAGTAGATTACAACATGCTATATGTTGCACGACCCGTTGCAATTTACATTCGAGTACGCAGATATTTAGTTACTGAAATGTGTGGGCACACCAGGGAACGAGCGAGGGCCGAACACTCTATATTGCAGTATTACTGGCACAAAACATTACGTCGTTGTACGGATCAGTACCGCTCGCCGTGCCGGACAGCTGTTAATGATTCCAGACACACGAAAGTTGTCCCATCCTTCTCAGAAGAACTGAGCGCTTAAATGTTGCTGGGTTAAATATCAGGGTGTTGAACAATTTGCTCCTCCTCATCCCTCCTGGAAACAGAAGCGTTCTGAGACGTGTTTTCGAGATATCCCGGAAAGGCTGGCGCAGTGACCAATAACAAAATACCTGTCTACTGGACGCCACATCTAAAACGTGTACGAGTCTGCAGACCTAGGTTTCCCCAAGAATACAACTCTATAGAAGCCTTCCTGTTGACTCCCGCCAAATTAGCGGGCGAATGCTTCGAGAACTCAAATGGTAATCCCCGTAGGGATATTGTCTGCAGACCAGTGTGAAGTGCATGGTAATGGGTCATTGGCTTTGTGCCACATACTAAACTTTCTTCCAGATCCATACAGAAAGAATGGTGGCTTAAACGCCTAGATGGGCTCTGTAGTTAGTCTAATGATGTCTTAGAGGGCTGAAGTACATTCAGTTAATAGTGTTTCTAGAAACTGTTTAAGTTGTCTTGTGCGGCATAATTTGCGTTTATCTTTAAGCATCTTTCAGATAAAGTTTCTTGCACCTTTTCCATAATGCTCTCCGATGACACTCTGCGGGGAAAACAAGACAGTGACCATTTGTAGTGCCTTTCCTTTTCTGTGTTCAGTATTCATCTTTAGTCGTATTTGGAGTGGACTTCACACGCTTAAGCAAAATTATAAGATGGGACCCACGAATGTTTCGTAAGCCGCATCCTTTGGACTATATGCACGCCAGAAATCGCAGCACACTGTAGGAATGGCGCCGGTACTACTGTCTCAACTACCCCACCGTACTCTTCAACATGCCCCTAACACTTATGACAACAGACATCACATTGTGCTACCTTAGTAGACAGACTTCGTTTTCCCAGTATCCTGCCAATTACCACATTCTACAGCCTGATTCTATGTAATCATTCCAATTTATCTTCCCACAAATAGCTACACCCGGCTATATGTATGACTTGACTTTTTCCATTTGTAACTCATTACACTGGAGTAACCAATGGCACCCCATACCATCACGCCGGGTGATATGCCAGTGTGGCGATGACGAATACACGCTTCCTATGTGCGTTCACCGCGATGTCACCAAACACGGATGCGACCATCATGATGCTGTACACAGAACCTGGATTCATCCGAAAAAGTGACGTTTTGCCATTCGTGCACCCAGGTTCGTCGTTGAGTACACCATCGCAGGCGCGCCTGTCTGTAATGCAGCGTAAGGGTAACGGCAGCCATGGTCTCCGAGCTGATAGTCCACGCTGCTGCAAACGTCGTCGAACTGTTCGTGCAGATGGTTGTTGTCTTGCAAACGTCCCCATCTATTGACCCACGGATCGAGACGTCGCTGCACGATCCGTTACAGCCATGCGGATAAGATGCCTGTCATCTCGACTGCTAGTGATACGAGGCCGTTGGGATCCAGCACGGCGTTTCCTATTACCCTCCTGAACCCACCGGCTCCATATTCTGCTAACAGTCATTGGATCTCGACCAACGCGAGCAGCAATGTCGCGATACAATAAACCGCAATCGCAATAGGCTACAATCCGACCTTTATCAAAGTCGGAAACGTGATGGTACGCATTTCTCCTCCTTACACGAGGCATCACAACAACGTTTCACCAGGCAACGCCGGTCATCTTCTGTTTGTGTGTGAGAAATCGGTTGGAAACTTTCCTCGTGTCAGCACGTTGTAGGTGTCGCCACCGGCGCCAACCTTGTGTGAATGCTCTGAAAAGCTAATCATTTGCATATCACAGCATCTTCTTCCTGTCGGTAAATTTCGCGTCTGTAGCACGTCATCTTCGTGGTGTAGCAATTTTAATGGCCAGTAGTGTATTTACTTGATGAACATTTTGTTATCTTGCATAACTTTATTTAAATATTAATTTTAGTTGTTAATACAACATAATGGTAATTTAAGAAGTGTTCACTCTCTTCTTTTAGCTGACACCGCTTTTAAAAAGAATGCCAAAAGACGCTTCTGTCAAGCAGTCACAAATAACTTTTATCCAACGCAGATTTCCGAGTTAAGCTTGATCTGAGGTAATTTTGCATGTTAATAAATGGTTTATGCAATCGGCCCGTACAATTGTATCGAGAGAACTCTCACAAAACCCAAAGAAATTCTGATCATGTGCTACAAGTGGCAGTGTCTAGAGACATTAACACAAACACCGAAACTGAAAGTAGAAAAACAAAATGAAAAGTTTTGAACTCCGGTTTCAGTTGTTACTTTACATAGATGATACAGAAGTACTACCCAATATAATTCTCACATCACTGCAAAAATGAGTGATATAGATTGTTTTTACTTTATGTTGTACAAACGTTAACACCAGATTACATCGCGGTGAAGTAGGATCAACTTTCGCTGGCGAAAATTTGGAAATCAAAGTCAGGTTCAAATGTAGTCGTCAGTTTACAATGTAGTGACATTACAAAACAATGCTTTTTTCGCAAATACAAATTGAAATAATAAAGAAGTTGTTGATACTTAAATTGGTAACTATCCCACTTCCACGCCGCTGAAACTCAAAAATTTGTTTTTATCTATAACGTTAGGTTAAACGACTTATCGACTAAGTACATAATTTGTGCAGATACTAGTTGATCTCATAACAACTCATGGAGATGTCTCGCAATTTGTGGCTACTTTCGAGTCATTTTACAGAAATCAGCAGCAGAGGAAGAAAGGATAATGTGAAATATTTGCCATGAGCAGTTACATATATTGATACTGACAACAGCCAATAATGATTGAACGTCTCTTATAAATGTACTCTCTTGGCTCTAGTAGTAGTACCTATACAACGTGTATTGGTTTTTGAACCATCGAATACTTGACTAAACTGCTAATGACAACTGCCTGAGCACTGATGAATACAGGAGAAATAAGCAAGTATACTCAAGTTATTTATCCGGCAAGTTGTTATTTATCTATTTATTTATGTTGTTTCCGTAGTTCATAGCCTGAGTTATGGTCTCTCCTATAAAGGAAATCAGGTTCAAATCCAAACCAATTCTAGGAATTTTTTCCGTTTGATACTACTTTCTCTGCTGTCTTGGCCATTAAGATAATTATAGCAACGCTTTGTTCTGAAATCACATAATCCTTTCCGTTTTCCGAGAAGCCGTAAAATCGAGAGAGAGAGAGAGAGAGAGAGAGAGAGATCCGTTTTCCGAGAAGCCGTAAAATCGAGAGAGAGAGAGAGAGAGAGAGAGAGAGAGAGCGAGGCACTGTGCTGTCAACGAAGACTCGGACACCATTAAACTGTCGTATTTCTAGCGTGTTCATCATAAGAAAACGACAAACGAGATTAGGTCATCTATAGGGGAATATTAATGGACAGTCATTCGATATCGGTGAATTGTAGGTGTTATGCTTCTGAACTTCTTTGTGCAGTCCATGTATACTCTGCATGACTGAATTTCCTCCTGTGCGTTAGTGTGCTATTTTTCACGTTGTGATAGCTCTCCACCTAGTCAGTGATGGGAGGAGACTAGACGGTCTTCTGACTAATGGAACAGTGCTATCGGAACGTGGTGGGATTTCGAGATAATTAACAGGTGTCTGGCGGGGGACATCTCTCACTCGTCGAAATCAGGTGGATTCAAATGCTATACTCCGAAGACTGGAGGATTCGAGAATACGGCAGGTAAGCGATACTCTAACGAAAGGGGATTTGAGAGGTGAGCTCCATACCGTTTCTTCTAAGTATTGTTGGCAAACATATTACAACCTCTCACATACGTCTCGCGAAGTGACTGCAGTGAGAAAACTAGGGGCTAATACGAAGGTTTCTACAGAGAGACAGCAGCAGAAGTTCCGTCTTTTGTTTTCTCGATAAATAAGAGAGAACCTTCTTCCGTGAGTTTTGTGTGCCTATAAATGGATGGACTGACATCCTGATAGATATACTAAATTTACATCTACATCTACATGCATACCCCACAAGTCATCTTACGGCGTGTGGTGGAGGCTACCCTGTATCACTACTACGAGGGTAATCCCAAAAGTAAGGACCCCTATTTTTTTATAAGTACAAAACTCTGTTTGTGTGGTAGTAGTTGGTCACACTGTTATGAAGAGTGCTTCACGCGCTATGTGTAAACATGCGCACGCCGCGCTGAGGCGCTCAGTCTTGGCTTGGCAGCCGTTGAGAATGGAGCTCCCGTTGGATGCCACCGCCAAGTGCGAATTGCGCGCAGTTATTCGGTTTTGAATACAAAGGGCACTGCGCCGATTAAAACCCATCGCCAATAGTGTATGGCGAGTAGTGCATGGATGTCAAAAATGTTCGTAAGTGGTGTAGAGAGTTTGCAGCTGGTCGGACCGAAATTCACGACGAACAAAGGAGCGGGAGACCGTCAATTTCTGAGGAGACAGTGTTGAAGGTTGAGCAAAGCATGCGTAAAGATCGGCGGATCACCCTGGATGATCTCTGCACGTTGGTTCCTGAGGTTTCCCGAAGCACCGCTCACAGAATTTTAACGGAAACATTGACCTACCGGAAGATGTGCGCATGCTCACTGAGGACCACATGCGGCAACGAGTTGATGCTTCCCGCGCATTTCTTCACCACCTTGCAGCCGAGCAGGACAACTTTCTGGACTCAGTTGTCACGGGTGACGAAACCTGGTCATACCACTTTACACCTTAGACCAAGCAACAATCACGTCAGTTCATAACTTTCTGAACAGCATGGCGGCGAGCTGGTATGACATGGGCACACAAAAACTGCCACAGCATCTACAAAAATGCATCGACAGAAATGGTGATTATGTCGCAAATAGCTAAATGTTCAAGCTGTAAACTAATGTAAATCATTGTAGAAATAAGCAGGTCTATGTACTTATAAAAAGTAGGAGACTTTACTTTTGGGATTACCCTCGTAGTTGTTTACTTTCCTATTCCACTTGCACAGAGAGCTAACGAGGAATAGACTGTCTGTATGTCTCCATATGGGTGCTAATTCCTCGTACCTTATTTTCATGGTTCACATGTGAATTGTTAGATTGGCGACAATAGTAACCTTCTGCAGGCTGAGCTAGATTTCTTTCATTTTTCTTTCAGGGAACGCCTGGGATCAGTCAGTCAATTCCAGTGTAATGCCGCGCCAGTTAATCTAATAAATGCAATCAGTCTTTTACAATATTGTCAGTAGCGTTGTCGGTACTGTAACATGTCAAGAAAGATTAGTGTCCGTTGGCATTGTGAAATACCGTTTAAGTTCCTCTATAGGCACAGTAGGTTCAGACTTAGATTTTACCTTCCCCCTCACTAGAACACGGAGATTTTTCCACAGGATATTGATCTGTGTCCTGTCTGGTAATGAATGGCCATTCCTGAGTTTAACATTCCTGACAGTTTAACGAATTCGATTACTCATCCGCGTATGAAGTGTCCCCTAGAAAGACAACTTTTGAAATACCCACAATTTCTGCTCTACTAAGTTGGCAGTAGTAATGTTGCACAATTTTCATCCTGTTTTCATTGTGGATAGTAATGGAGCGCTTCGTGAAGAAACAGCGTGCTGTTGTTGTTGTGGTCTTCAGTCCTGAGACTGGTTTGATGCAGCTCTCCATGCTACTCTATCCTGCGCAAGCTTCTTCATCTCCCAGTACCTACTGCAGCCTACATCCTTCTGAATCTGCTTCGTGTATTCATCTCTTGGTCTCCCGCTACGATTTTTACCTTCCACGCTGCCCTCCAGTACTAAATTGGTGATCCCTTGATGCCTCAGAACATGTCCTGCCAACCGATCCCTTCTTCTAGTCAAGTTGTGCCACAAACTCCTCTTCTCCCCAATCCTATTCAATACCTCCTCATTAGTTACGTGATCTACCCATCTAATCTTCAGCATTCTTCTGTAGCACCACATTTCGAAAGCTTCTAATCACTTCTTGTCTAAACTATTTATCGTCCATATTTCACTTCCATACATGGCTACACTCCATACAAATACTTTCAGAAACGACTTCCTGACACTTAAATCAATACTCCATGTTAACAAATTTCTCTTCTTCAGAAACGATTTCCTTGCCATTGCCAGTCTACATTTTATATCCTCTCTACTTCGACCATCATCAGTTATTTTGCTCCCCAAATAGCAAAACTCCTTTACTACTTTAAGTGTCTCATTTCCTAATCTAATTCCCTCAGCATCACCCGACTTATTTCGACTACATTCCATTATCCTCGTTTTGCTTTTGTTGATGTTCACCTTATATCCTCCTTTCAAGACACTGTCCATTCCGTTCAACTGCTCTTCCAAGTCCTTTGCTGTATCTGACAGAATTACAATGTCATCGGCGAACCTCAAAGTTTTTATTTCTTCTCCATGGATTTTAATACCTACTCCGAATTTTTCTTTTTTTTTCCTTCACTTCTTGCTCAATATAGAGATTGAATAACATCGGGGAGAGGCTGCAACCCTGTCTCACTCCCTTCCCAGCCACTGCTTCCCTTTCATGTCCCTCGACTCTTGTAACTGCCATCTGGTTTCTGTACAAATTGTAAATAGCCTCTCGCTCCTTGTATTTTACCCCTGCTACCTTCAGAAAGCGTGTTATATGAGTGAAAATTTATAAAAAATGTGGTGAATGTTGTGTAGAGACCGTTTGCAAACTCTGTAGAATGTTTGGTGAACGTAATGCACCAAATAAGTCGACTGTGATGAACTGATGAGACTGGTTGCTAAATTTGAGAAAAACAGTTTGGTTATGGACATTAAATCCTCGTGTTGGTCGCTCTGCGGAAAATATTGCCACAGCGAGCGATAAGTCGCTGTTAAGTCCGATGAAATCAATTTTCTGGTTCACAACCAATAGATATTCCCAGAACCAGTATGCAATGAATTCGGAAAGAAGTTCTGCAACTGTGAGCCTATAAAACCCAGTTGGCAAGAATTGACACCAAACGATCATGTAAAGTGCCGAACATTTGCGTATTCGGTGCATGCGAAAGAAAGAGCAGGCAACAATTCCATCAAGAAAATAATGTTCACTCATGACACGCACTTTCCTTTAAATGAATTGCTTCGCGAACAAGCAAAATTGCAGGACGCGAGGCACAGGAAACAAATAATAACGAAGAAGCCAGTAGGTTCACAACGAGTTACTGTGCGGTGTGGCCTTTTGTCAGAGGGCAAGACACTGGCCCGTACTTTTTCGAAGGTGTCGCCGAAAACGCATCAACAACGGAAGGTGATGATCTGAATTGTATCGTGGGAGTTCTGAACAGGTTTGCTTTCAACAAGAAGGCGCAGCTTGTCACACTTAACTTGCATCAATGAATTTGTTACGAGAGAAGTTCCCTGGCCGGGTCATTTCTCACAAGACGTTGGGGCCTGATGCACTCCTTTCACAAAGAGCAGTATACTTGTGGCCGGCCATAGTGGCCGAGCGGTTCTAGGAGCTACAGTCTGGAACCGAGCGACCGCTACGGTCGCAGGTTCGAATCCTGCCTCGGGCATGGATGTGTGTGATGTCCTTAGGTTGGTTAGGTTGAAGTAGTTCTAAGTTCTAGGGGACTGATGACCACAGCAGTTAAGTCCCATGGTGCTCAGAGCCATTTTTTAGTATACTTGTGCTGATCTTCTTTGCTGAACCCGTATCTTTGACAACTTTGGTGACGCCATGACAGAGAAGAACATGAATTTTATTGCTGCTCGTTTCAATAGCAGCAAATTTAAGCTGTCTTTTAGGCTCCTGTCTGACCACTCACGTAGGAATCGTAACATATTATAAAATAAAAAGCCAAATATTTATGTCATCCTTTGTTTTCTAATCAGACGGAAATGTAAATAACATCGAATATTCAGGAATATACTTGAATTTATCAGAAAATCTCAGGATGTGTTAAAGACGCTAAGACAAAAAAATTAGCATATAGTGGGACGCGAAACTACTTTCTTCGGCTCTGTATTTCACGTCTTTATCCGCTACGCTACAGAAAAGACATGTGATTTCATCTATTGTGTCAGCTGTTATAGTATCTCTTGAGGCTTATATCGTTGATGTGCCATTAACTGACATTTAATTATAAAGGTGACATATTTGTGATAAATGTTCAACGCGCCATTGCCTTGAAACAGCATACCAGGACACGTTGAGGTCTTATACTGCCACGCAAGTCAATATGGCATCTCCAAACTTGTCGAAGATACGAGTACAGCACACATTATCAGCAGAAATATACTCCTCTTTGTGAGAGGAATGCACCAGGCCCCAACATCTACTATTCTTGCAATGGTGACGTGAATTTATTGATCAGTTACCCCATTTACATGGGGCACCCTAAACCGGATTTCGTAAACCGATTTCCCAATACCGCTTTTGGGTGGCTATGTAAACACTTCATAATCGATTGTGAACATTCTCTTCTATTTGTTCGTTTCCCAGTTCCGCAATCGATTTTCACTCCCAAACAAACAAAACCGGTTCTGAAACGTGCTTTAGGTGTTAAGTTTCGTATTGTTTTTAAAAAATTTCGGTTAATACGAACTAAGTGGCTTTTCGCACAGTCAAGGATGAGGAGAAAATTAGACCGAAGCCGTTTACACCTCGTCTAACTGAAGACAACTAGCGAGTGTTCTGACTAAATCATATACTGTAATAGCTTTTTTCCAGGCGTCATATTTAACTGGGCTAGCAAATCCACTTCAGACCTTAACATGTAAATGCGATAGCGAAAACGGTTTCCGAAATTCGGTTTTCTTCTTTCGGAAAATCTGCCGCATGTAAACGTAGTGACAGAGATCTTGTGATCTGACGCCATGTGATTTGTTTCTGTGTGGGTCTTTGAAAACTCGTGTTTACGTCAACAAATACGACCAAATTCCAGAGCTTACGGCTGAGAGTCAGCTTGCAATTTCGGAACCGTAGGTGCAAGTAGACCTATGCTGAAATGTTAAGGAAAATTTCGTCGAAAGGACGAGAGTGTGCCTGTGGAGTTGTGGAAGAAACTTGCGTATTAACATATTTCATACACATTCATAGGTAACGTAAACTGCAATAATACGTAAATTACTTAATTCTATCAACCAATTTGTATATTATTATGCATTAAAAAGTTGCGTTCTTTCTGGGACAGCCTTCTGATAGTAAAAGGTGTCAAATCCAGATCCCCTTTTTAAAGTTCAGAGACGCTTAATGGTCACTGTAACGAGCCATGCTTCGAAATATAATGACGAGAAAAAGAGAAAACAATTCGACCAGTTCATCTCGTGGCTGCTATTTGTTACGCTCATTATCTTTGCCTGCCTGTGTGCAAGTAGATAATGCTTTAGTGCATCGGTGAATTTTTATCTTTGGCTCTTTTGCCGTACACATGGTCTTTTATTCCACTGAGTTCCATTTTCTTGCTACCGCTGTTAACTGCAGATTTTCTGTGCCTTTTATTTAATTGCCTTCCATTTATTCAAGCAATAAAAACTTGATTACCGTCTTCCAACAGAGTATGGGCTCAGGAAAGTTATTAAAAACGTAACACAAAATTGACTTCGACTCTCCTGTACTTCGAGACGGTGCACGTACCCGGAGTAACGTAAAACGTGCACTTGCTGGAGTTGGCAGTAAACAATTGGAAACACAAGGAAACTACATTCTTGTCATTACTGTTCTCCTAAGTTACATTCTCCATAGATGAGTAGCATTTCTACCTTCTTTTCATTGGTATACATTGTATTCAACAAATCTTCAACTTAAGACAGTTGACTGATTGATCAGGGGGAAATTTTCTTGTGTTCACATTTGTTTACAGCCAATTCCAGCAATTGGACGAACAGCGTTCGTTACTCCAGGTATTTGCACTGTGTGTAGTATAGGAGAGTCGTCGAAGTCGTTGTTGAGTTACGTTTTTAATAACGCCATGTTTACGTGAACGGTACACTGTGATACGTTTTTGAACAGGCCTTGAGAAGAGAAAGAGGATTAACGAATTAAAAAATTTAAGTTAATATTTGAAAAATGACCTACTGCTGCTCAGGTCTTCGTAAAGAACAAAGTTTTAAGAAAAGCAATAAAGTTTGTTTATAACCTCCTAGTAACTACCGTATTTTACGGACTGTAAGACGCTACGGACTATAAGACGAACCTTAATTTTTAAACAAGTTTTTTAAAAAAATAACGTTTTAAAACATAACAGCCCTTTAAAATCTCTGAAAATCATCATATGAAATTTCTTTTTCTTCTTCTTCCTCTTCGTGTCATCGTTGTCCTCATCGTTGGTCTTCACCGCCACCGAGAGCGTTACTTATGACTTCTTCAAAGATTTAACAATGTTTTCTCTCACTCTAGATCACGACTGTTTTACCCACTGACACACTCCCTTCCCAACCACTGCTTCCCTTTCATGCCCCTCGACTCTTATAACTGCCATCTGGTTTCTGTACAAATTGTAAATAGCCTTTCGCTCCCTGTATTTTACCCATGCCACCTTCAGAATTTGAAAGAGAGTATTCCAGTTAACATTGTCAAAAGCTTTCTCTAAGTCTACAAATGCTACAAACGTAGGTTTGCCTTTTCTTAATCTTTCTTCTAAGATAAGTCGTAAGGTTAGTATTGCCTCACGTGTTCCAACATTTCTACGGAATCCAAACTGATCTTCCCCGAGGTCCGCTTCTACCAGTTTTTCCATTCGTCTGTAAAGAATTCGCGTTAGTATTTTGCAGCTGTGACATATTAAACTGGTAGTTCGGTAATTTTTACATCTGTCAACAACTGCTTTCTTTGGGATTGGAATTATTATATTCTTCTTGAAGTCTGAGGGTATTTCGCCTTGCTCACCAGATGGTAGAGTTTTGTCATGACTGGCTCTCCCAAGGCCATCAGTAGTTCTAATGGAATGTTGTCTACTCCCGGGGCCTTGTTTCGACTCAGGTTTTTCAGTGCTCTGTCAAACTCTTCACGCAGTATCTTATCTCCCATTTCGTCTTCGTCTACATCCTCTTCCATTTCCATAATATTGTCCTCAAGTACATCGCCCTTGTATAAACCCTCTATATACTCCTTCCACTTTTCTGCCTTCCCTTTTTGCTTAGAACTGGGTTGCCATCTGAGCTCTTGATATTCATACAAGTGGTTCTCTTCTCTCAAAAGATCTCTTTAATTTTCCTGTAGGCAGTATCTATCTTACCCCTAGTGAGACAAGCCTCTATATCCTTACATTTGTCCTCTAGCCATCCCTGCTTAGCCATTTTGCACTTCCTGTCGATCTCATTTTTGAGACGTTTGTATTCCTTTTTGCCTGCTTCATTCACTGCATTTTTATATTTTCTCCTTTCATCAATTAAATTCAATATTTCTTCTGTTACCCAAGGATTTCTATTAGCCCACGCCTTTTTACCTACTTGATTGTTTGCTGCCTTCACTACTTCATCACTCAGAGCTACCCATTCTTCTTCTACTGTATTTCTTTCCCCCATTCCTGTCAATTGTTCCCTTATGCTCTCCCTGAAACTCTCTGTAACCTCTGGTTCTTTCAGTTTATCCAGGTCCCATCTCCTTAAATTCCCACCTTTTTGCGCCGGCCGAAGTGGCCGTGCGGTTAAAGGCGCTGCAGTCTGGAACCGCAAGACCGCTACGGTCGCAGGTTCGAATCCTGCCTAGGGCATGGATGTTTGTGATGTCCTTAGGTTAGTTAGGTTTAACTAGTTCTAAGTTCTAGGGGACTAATGACCTCAGCAGTTGAGTCCCATAGTGCTCAGAGCCATTGAACCCACCTTTTTGCAGGTTCTTCAGTTTCAGTCTGCAGTTCATAACCAATAGATTGTGGTCAGAATCCACATCTGCCCCTGGAAATGTCTTACAATTTAAAACCTGCTTCCTAAATCTCTGTCTTACCATTATATAATCTATCTGATACCTTTTAGTATCTCCAGGATTCTTCCAGGTATACAACCTTCTTTTATGATTCTTGAACCAAGTGTTAGCTATGATTAAGTTATGCTCTGTGCAAAATTCTACAATTCTTCCATTTCTTCCCCCCAATCCATATTCACCTACTATGTTTCCTTCTCTCCCTTTTCCTACTGACGAATTCCAGTCACCCATGACTATTAAATTTTCGTCTCCCTTCACTACCTGAATAATTTCTTTTATCTCGTCATACATTTCATCAATTTCTTCATCATCTGCAGAGCTAGTTGGCATATAAACTTGTACTACTGTAGTAGGCATGGGCTTTGTGTCTATCTTGGCCACAATAATGCGTTCACTATGCTGCTTGTAGTAGGTAACCCACACTCCTATTTTTTTATTCATTATGAAACCTACTCCTGCATTACCCCTATTTGATTTTGTATTTATAACCCTGTATTCACCTGACCAAAAGTCTTGTTCCTCCTGCCACCGAACTTTACTAATTCCCACTATATCTAACTTTAACCTATCCATTTCCCTTTTTAAATTTTCTAACCTACCTGCCCGATTAAGGGATCTGACATTCCACGCTCCGATCCGTAGAACGCCAGTTTTCTTTCTCCTGATAACGACACCCTCTTGAGTAGTCCCCGCCTGGAGATCCGAATGGGGGACTATTTTACCTCCGGAATATTTTACCCAATAGGACGCCATCATCATTTAATCATACAGTAAAGCTGCATGCCCTCGGGAAAAATTACGGCCGTAGTTTCCCCTTGCTTTCAGCCGTTCGCAGTACCAGCACAGCAAGGCCGTTTTGGTTATTGTTGCAAGGCCAGATCAGTCAATCATCCAGACTGTTGCCCCTGCAACTACTGAAAAGGCTGCTGCCCCTCTTCAGGAACCACATGTTTGTCTGGCCTCTCAACAGATACCCCTCCGTTGTGGTTGCACCTACGGTGCGGCCATCTGTATCGCTGAGGCACGCAAGCCTCCCACCGACGGCAAGGTCCATGGTTCATGGGGGGGACATTGACTATAGACTCACAAATAACGCTAAATAATTCGAATAAATAACAAAATATAACAGAAAAAATTTTTGTCTTTCAAGGTGTTTCGAACCGTTACTGTAAATTCACCATGCTACCCAGCCCTTCCCGTTCACCATTACACTATAAGTGATATGTCAAACAGATTGATTGCAATTATACCTACATCCAAGTTATAAATATGTCTAATAACTGTCACTCTACGCCTTTTTTTATTCAAAATGTTGTAGGCTTGCTTGCATTTCTTAATATGATTACTGTACATGAACAGAAAAGCGTATGTTATAAAAAAAGTGTAATTTAACTGAATGATTTTCACATATTTATTATTTTGAATGTGAGTAGTATGCGTTGTTTTATTGTTTGGTTAGTGTTTATAAAGCAGATGTTACGCCATTTCGGAATAGGACAGTCTGCTAGAAACGAAGCTTTATTTTCGGATATCTTAAGCTTCATGCTATTGCCTGTCAAAAAGATTTCGACACTCTTGAAAGTGTTTCATGAAGTGGTATGTTGTGTTTCAGTACCTGTGCCGAGCCCGAATCTCGTCCGACACAGAGCGGAATGAAACATCACTGTTTCGATACAATTTCCGTTCCAAGCACAGGTGGACTGAAACAGCCTTATTTTGAAACAACGATACAGTTTCTGTGTCTGGCTCGAGATCGAATCTGGTACGGTTATCCGAGACAGGGGCGGCATGAAACACCACTGTTTCGAAACAGTGAACCACAGCCGTTCCGAAACACTGAAACAGTTGCACGTATCGATACACCGTATCGAAACATAGAAACAGTGGCCAAGTCTACTACACAGTGTTCTGGGTTTTTGGCGGCACGGCGGAGCCCTGAGGGAGGCACTGCTGTGAATCCCCTCAACTCATGTTCGTCGCTTCGGTGCACTGCTGCTGCCAATTGAATGCAATGTTGCCACATAGAGATAGATTTCCCGCGGCATCGAACGTATGGCCATTTTTAAGACAGACAGAAATTTTAAATCAAACACTGGACATTTTCATATTAATTTCGAGTATAAGACGCACGTGAATTTTGGAGGCAATTTCTCGAAGAAAGAAGTGCGTCTTATAGCCCGTAAAATACGGTAAACAACATTTGTTTGATACATTTTTTTTTATGTTGCTTCTGGACAGAAAGTTATTTGAGGTACTCAAGATGAACAGGACACACTGTGTACTTACCCCTGGCGAGTCCGCGGCGCATTGCGGAAGACATGTTGTCAGGCGGTAGGACTTAGTAGTTGTAGACGGGCACCACCTCTGCCTGTTTATTACTCTCTCTCAGTGGCCGTGTGCAGCGCGGATAACGGCTCTGACACGCATTACGCAATCACACCTCATGGCGCCCTCTGCTCAAGCACCACTGATACAGGCTGCGGGGATATCTACTGTTACGATAATTGCCACGAGAGAGTCCGCTATGTTCTCAAACATCGCGGTAAACAATGCGTTCATTACACAGTGACTCGGCGGAGTAAGCTGACGAAGCAGTTTTTTTCGCCCTGCCGAGCATGCGCTGCATATTGCTTGGAAGTCCAGAATAGCTCGAGTAGGTGTAGTCCATAATTCGCCGAATAAACCCTAATCTTACTCCCAAGTGTACAGGTAAGAGAAATATGAAAAACACACGTTAATCATAGAAACATACATACAGTGTGAGCGTCAATGCGCATGTGTGTGAAATCAGACACACTCCCTGTAATTAATTTGCACTCACGGCTACCAGCCAAGAAAGGAGCCGATACGGCTAAAGACACTTCTCTGATGCTGGCAACCTCCAGTTCGATATATTTATACGTCCTGGACTAAAATTAAACGATGGCAGCTCTTTTTTTTTTTTTTCGCCGTCTGTCCAAGTAGTGTCAATTAATACTGCATTATGTAGAAGGCCGAGATTCACAAATTGCGGTACAGTGGAACCTCGCTTAACGAGCACCTGCAAGGCTCAATTCGCATAACGAGCAAAACAAAGGGATGACTCGCTTAATGAGCGATGTTTCGCATAACGAATGACGACGATTTAGTGTGACGTCACGAGCTGTTCCCGCGCGGCACCGGAAACGTTCGTCAATATGAACACCTTTCATTATCGACAGCGGCATATGAACATTGTCTTAAGTACGTATGTGGCCTCCCGGCCAAAAATGCCATACGCTCATTTCATTTCAGTACGTACTGCAGTCTGGGTTTAGCGCTCTTTCTGTACCATCTTGGTGCAGCTTGCGACCACACATTTTTCTAAACTTGTGTTCACAGAGTGTGTTGTTTTTGTACAAATTTTAATAACCTTCGTAGAAATGCCCCCGAAGATAAAGCCGCAAGAAGACGACCATAAGAAACTTCCTGGTAGATTAAAACTGTGCTCCCGACCGAGACTCGAACTCGGGACCTTTGCCTTTCGCGGACAAGTGCTCTACCAACTGAACTACCCAAGCACGACTCACGTCCCGTCCTCACAGCTTTACTTCAGCCAGTACCTCGTCTCGTCTCGTCTCGTTTCATGGTTCGCAGGAGAGCTTCTGCAAAGTTTGGAAGGCAGATACGAGATACTGGCAGAAGTAAAGCTGTGAGGACGGGGCGTGAGTCGTGCTTGGATAGCTCAGATGGTAGAGCACTTGCCCGCGAAAGGTAAAGGTCCCGAGTTCGAGTCTCGGTCCGGCACACAGTTTTAATCTGCCAGGAAGTTTCATATCAGCGCACACTCCGCTGCAGAGTGAAAATCTTATTCTGGAAACATCCCCCAGACTGTGGCTAAGCCATGTCTCCGCAATATCCTTTCTTTCAGGATTGCTAGTTCTGCATGGTTCCCTGGAGAGCTTCTGCAAAGTTTGGAAGGTAGGAGACGAGGTACTGGCAGAAGTAAAGCTGTGAGGACGGGGCGTGAGTCGTGCTTGGATAGCTCAGATGGTAGAGCACTTGCCCGCAAAAGGCAAAGGTCTCGAGTAGAGTCTCGGTCCGGCACACGGTTTTAATCTGCTAGGAAGTTTCATATCAGCGCACACTCCGCTGCAGAGTGAAAATCTCATTGTGGAGACGACCATAAGATAAAGAACATTGCTTTAGAAATGAAACGTAAAATCACTGAAAAACGCGAACGTGCTGATTTAGCACGCACACACAATCAGTCTACATCAACTACTTGCACTAACTTTGAGAAAAATGACAAAATTAAGGAAATAGATGCTTCAAAGGGAGTGACAAGAGTTTCGTGGCTCTCTGAGCACTATGGGACTTAACATCTGTGGTCATCAGTCCCCTAGAACTTAGAACTACTTAAACCTAACTAACCTAAGGACATCACATACATCCATGCCCAAGGCAGGATTCGAACCTGCGATCGTAGCAGTCGCGCGGTTCCGGACTGAGCGCCTTAACCGCGAGACCACCGCGGCCGGCACAAGAGTTTCGTGTTTTGGATAATGTCGAAAGGTTCCTCCTTATATAGATAAATGGAAAGCAATTGCAAGGCGATACTATTAACGAGAACATCATTTGTGAGAAGGCGAGACTGATTTTCGCCGATCTCGTTAAGCAGGACCCGGGATCTTCAGCGGCGGAAGAAGTGTTTAAGGGAAGCCGTGGATGGTTCGAGAAGTTTAAGAGAAGAAAATGTTCAAATGTGTGTGAAATCTTACGGGACTTAACTGCTAAGGTCATCAGTCCCTAAGCTTACACACTACTTAAACTAAATTATCCTAAGGACAAACACACACAACCTATGCCCGAGGGAGGACTCGAACCTGCACCGGGACCAGCTGCACAGTCCATGACTCCAGCGCTCTAGACCGCTCGGCTAATCCCGTGCGGCTGTAAGTGAAGAATTGGCATCCACAGTGTTGTGAGGCACGGCGAAATGGCCAGCTCCGGCACAAAGTCAGCTGAGAACTTCGTCAGCAACTTCAAGATGCTCGTACATTCTGAGGGTTATCTGCCGCAGCAGGTTTTTAATTGTGACGAGACGGGTCTATTCTGGAAAAAAGATGCAGAAGCGTACATTTATAACAGCAGAGGAGAATGCATTGCCCGGTCACAAGCCAATAACAGACCGTTTCAAACTGCTATTCTGTGCCAGTGCAAGCGGCGATTTGAAAATTAAACAGCTGATTGTTTACCATTCAGAAACTCCACGAGCCTTCAAGAAATGTGAGGTCCAGAAGGGCAGGCTAAATGTGATATAGAGGTCTAACAACAAGGCTTGGGTGACACGTGATCTTTTTTGTGATAGGATCAGATAAGTGTTCGGTCCTTCGGTGATACTGTATGATGAATCTGCCACTTGTAATTCCCCCCCCCCCCCCCCCCTACTTCCTTGTCCACATTAAACAATGCCCAGTCCAAGAAATTAATAAGCAAAATCTTTTATGAAAATTCTAAAGGAGCGAAGATTACAATAAACCTTCAAGTTTACTTAGCTTGTCATGGTGAGATGGCTGCAGTTCTTCTTGTCTAGGAGACTGATTCTTGAAGCTGGAAATGCAACATCAGATCCTCACGATTGATTTGAACTAAATAAATTGGAAGATCTTTGTTGCAGAATTTTTTAAGTAAATATATTTTCCACTGATTTTCGCACATTTTAGTATATCATACAATATTTTGATTTTTCACATTAACAAAGCCGAAATTATTGTTCGCACCTATTATACAAAAATACGTCCGATCACATCGGAAGAAAGCTTACGGCTCTCACACTCTGCAAAAATAACAATATTACAAAGCGTTTACAATTCTTGTTAACTAATGAATTCTTACTAGTTTACGTTACATTATTAATTTAGATTATTATTTCATAAATGAATCCAGAAATAAACACAGTAAACAGTACAGGATTGCGTAATTAATAATAGTAGTTTGAGTGTACAAATAATTCGTAATTTCAAATGTTTCTAAAAAAATAATTTTAACTGTACATTCAGAACTAGTACTTATCGATTATAACATAGGAACTAAAATATTTTATGAAGCAATTCCTTTTCATAAATTTTAGCTTGAAATATAACATACTGTGTATAAAATCATGTGAAAGTTTTCAGAAAAGCAACTGAGATAATACTGACCTGTCCAAATTCGAAAAATAATATTGGTATCGACTACTACTGTTGAGGAAAAGTAATGCTAGAGAAGGATGTCTAGTTACACACTCCATGTCTTGTTTGTTATGGGCAACGCTGCTGCCCAGTCTCCTACAAGATCACCTCCTAGAAGAATTTCAATTCATCAGGATCCAATTTCTGCCGTCCAACACCACTCTGTTACTCCATCCTATGGACCAGCAGATTGTTTCTAACGTTAAAAAATTCTAGACTAAAGCAATCTTCGAACGATGCTTTGAGTTGACTGAAGCTGCTAGTCTCACTCCCAAAGAGTTTTGAAACCATCACTTCAACGTCGCTGCCTGCGTCAAGATGATAAAAAAGGAGTGAGAAGTGGTTACCAGTGAATTCTCACCTCTGTGTGGAAGGTGCTTTGGCTGGAGTGCGTCATCGAATGTGACACAGGCATTTGAGTCAGTGCTTATGGAGCTTGTAGTCAATAAGTTGTGTCTTTGGCCTAGAGCATGGGACTAGAAGAGGATAGCAATGATATCGATGAGCCTGTGGAAAATCACAGCCAAGAAATGACCACCGAAGAGCTTACGGAGTTGCAGATTGTTTCACAGCAGGAAGTTGTGGAGAGGAGATCCTCAGAGGGGGAGGAGGAGGAGGCAGTAACAGCAAATCAGCAATCTTGTGGCGCAATAGGAGAAATGCTGAAAGCATGGGAATCGGTTGCATCGTACATTGAAAATCATCGCCCCAATAAAGCAGTGGCAAGCGCGGTACAAATTTATTTGACGAAGATGCTCTGTCGCATTTTCGCCAAATGCTGAAGCGTTGGCAGAAACAAATGATTATAGATAGCTTCCTAGTAAAAAAGAATTAGTTATGTATTGTGCATAATAAAGTACATAATACTGTATGTATAATTTTCTTTGAATAAATGGCATGACTAAGATAAACTTTTATTACTTCTTCTGCATGGAACGCATTATCGTATTTTACATTAATGTACATGGGACAAATTGTTTCGCTTATCGAGTGTTTCGCACAACGAGTAAGATTCTGGAACGAATTAAGCTCGCTATGTGACGTTCCACTGTATATGATACATCTTTTTAATAAATAACCTGATACACTGTAACATTGTCCACAAAGTAAGTTCCGTTTGTATTTCTATCCGCGGCAGCGCTACGATCGCAGTTCCGAGCATGCGCGGCAGTTACTCTGATTCAAGGAAAAGACATTTACGCCATTTTCAGATCGCTGCTGCCGACGAGTGCTTTGTAGTGCTTCTTTATAATGTCAGCCGCAATTGAAAATGCCGCCGCGTGTGAAATCAGATCTGCGATTCCGTTTTCTAAATGCAAAGAAAGTTAAACTAAAGGAAATTCCTCGGCAAATCTGCGAGGCTTACGGACAAAATGCTATGAGTGATTCAATGGTTAGAAGATGGGTCAGACTGTTCAATGAAGGACGTGATCAAGTGCACGATGAAGAACGAAGTGGTTACTGATGAACTGGTTCACACAATTGAAGATAAGATTAAACACAACCGTAAGTTTACACTTAGTGCCGTTGCTATGGAAGCTCCACAAATCTCAAGATCAGTAATTAATGAAATTGTTACTGAAAAACTGAAATTTCGAAAACTTTTCTCACGGCGGGTACCCAAAATTCTTACTGAACAAAAAAAAAAAAAAAAAAAAAAAAAAACAACGGAGGGGCAGTGCACTTCAGTTTTTGACACGTTACAATGACGAAAGTGATGGTTTTCTTTATCGGATAGTCACGGGGGGATGAAACTTGGGTATTGTACGACACCCTTGAAACAAAACGGCAATCAGTGGAATGGAGACACTCTTCATCCCCAACGAAGGTTAAGGCCAAGAAAGTCTTGACACCTCGAAAAGTCATGTGCACCGTTTTTTGGGACAGAAAAGGCGTTTTGCTGATTATTTCTTACCACGAGGCCAAACAATCAATGCACATGGTTACTGCAAGACCATTAAGAAATCGCGCTGCGCAATACAGAACAAGCACGAGGATAACTGTCAAAGGTGTTGTCTTTTTCCACGATAATGCCCGACTCCACACGGCGAATGTGACCAAACAACTCTTACGGGAATTTCACTGGGACGCGTATTATCATCCTCCATACAGCCTGGACCTCGCTCCTAGTGACTTTCCTCTCTTCTTACACCTAAAATCTGTCCTTGGTGGTCAACACTTGAACGATGATGACGAGCTGAAAGAAAATGTTACCTCATGGTTGAATACACAGGCGGCAACCTTCTATGAAGAAGGCATACAAAAACTTGTGCCACGCTATGACAAGTGCCTACAAAATTTCGGAAGCTATGTAGAAAAGTAGTTTAACAGTTGTAGATTTTTGTACAATAAATATTTTTTCTGTATCTGTACACGTCTGTTTTATATAACAAAATGGAACTTACTTTGTGGACATACCTCGTATATTTGAGATTTTGTTTTGATTTTTAGCTTAAACTAACCATTGTGTAATAGAACTGGGAATAATAACTGACCTGCAAAATAAAATATGTTAATAAAATTTCATAAGGTAACGGAATAATGCTCATTATGTAAACTAACTTAACACTAATAGCATTCAGTACGCCTTGGATCACCATTATTTATATAACACGATAAACATTTTGGATTATATTTCTGCCGGCCGCGGTGGTCTAGCGGTTCTAGGCGCTCAGTCCGGAGGTTCGAATCCTGCCTCGGGCATGGATGTGTGTGATGTCCTTAGGTTAGTTAGGTTTAAGTAGTTCTAAGTTCTAGGGGACTGATGACCATAGTGCTCAGAGCCATTTTTGATTATATTTCATGTTATTGTAGGTAATTGGAACATCGATTTGTTTTTAATGAAATTTTACATACTTGTATATTAATCGTGAAGACATTTATTTTACCAAATTTTATCACAGAAAGTTATTTAAAATCAATTACTCATTTCTGACAAATATGTTGTAATATTCAAATTTATTGAAAACTTGTTTTCATCGTAAATTACAAAAATTATTACTGTACTAATATATATATATATATATATATATATATATATATATATATATATATAATATTAACAAATGGAAAATCCAGGACTTTCGCTGTGAAATATAATGAAGATTTATCTCAATCAACAATCGTCTGCGCCATCAATCTTTTCAAACTAAGTATACAAGTAATTATATCTCATTACCTGCTGCAGAACTCTTACAATATTTCAAATAATATCATTTAATTACTTAGTTTAGAACTAAACACTTTTTGTCTCAGTGTTTCGAAAATATATAGGAAGGAGAAGAATTACAAAAAATGGTTCAAATGGCTCTGAGCACTATGGGACTCAACATCTTAGGTCATAAGTCCCCTAGAACTTAGAACTACTTAAACCTAACTAACCTAAGGACATCACACACACCCATGCCCGTAGCAGGATTCGAACCTGCGACCGTAGCAGTCCCGCGGTTCCGGACTGCAGCGCCAGAACCGCTAGACCACCGCGGCCGGCGAAGAATTACAACGGACATTGTTGATATGCTGAAACACAAAGATTTGTAACAAAAATTCTACTTTACTGTGGTGCTACAAATGTTAAATTTCATCTCTAAGTATTGAATCACTAATTAGACGAAAACGTAGATGCAATACACTGAGGAGCCAAATAAACTGGTACACCTGACTAATATCAGTGTGGGGCTCCCGCGAGCACGCAGAAGTGCCGCAACACGATGTGGCATGGACTCGACTAATGTCTGAAGTAATGCTGGAGGGCATTGACACCATGAATCCTGCAGGGCTGTCCATAATTCCGTAAGAGTACGAGGGGGTGGAGATCTCTTCCGAACAGCATGTTGCAAGGTATCACAGATATGCTCAATAATGTTCATGTCTGGGGAGTTTGGTGGCCAACGGAAGTGTTTAAACTCAGAAGAGTGTTCCTGGAGCCACTCTGTGGCAATTCTAGATATATGTGGTGTCGCATTGTCCTGCTGAAATTGTCAAAGTCCGTCGGAATGCACAATGGACATGAGTGGATGGAGGTGATCAGACAGGATGGCTACGTAAGTGCCAACTGTCAGAGTCATATCTAGACGTGTCAGGGGTAGTGTCAGTCCAACTGTGCACGCCCCACTCCATTACAGAGCCTCCACCAGCTTTAACAGCCCCCTGCTGACATGGAGTGTCCATGGATTCATGTGGTTGTCTCCGTACCCGTACACGTCCCCCACTCGATACAATTTGAAACGAGACTCATCTCACGAGGCAACATGTTTCCAGTTTTCAACAGTCTAATGTCGGTGTTGATGGGGCCAGGCGAGGCTCAAATGGTTCAAATGGCTCTGAGCACTATGGGACTTAACATCTATGGTCATCAGTCCCCTAGAACTTAGAACTACTTAAACCTAACTAACCTAAGGACAGCACACAACACCCAGTCATCACGAGGCAGAGAAAATCCCTGACCCCGCCGGGAATCGAACCCGGGAACCCGGGCCCAGGCGAGGTGTCGGGCTTTGTGTCGTGCAGTCATCAAGGGTACACGAGTGGGCCTTCGGCTCCGAAAGCCGACATCGATGATGTTTCGTTGAATGGTTCGCACGCTGACACTTGTCGATGGCCCAGCGTTGCAATCTGCAGCAATTTGCGAAAGGATTGCACTTCTGTCACGTAGAATGGCTCTGAGCACTATGGGACTTAACTGCTGTGGTCATCAGTCCCCTAGAACTTAGAACTAGTTAAACCTAACTAACCTAAGGACGTCACACACATCTATGCCCGAGGCAGGATTCTAACCTGCGACCGTAGCAGTCGCGCGGTTCCAGACTGTAGCGCCTAGAACCGCTCGGCCACTCCGGTCGGCTGCCACGTAGAACGATTCTCTTCAGTCGTCATTGGTCCCGTTCTTGCAGGATCTTTTTCCGGCCACAACGATGTCGGAGATTTGATGTGTTAATGGATTCCTAATATTCACGGTACACTCGTGAAATGGTCGTATGGGGAAATCCCCTCTTCATCGGTACCTTGGAGATGCTGTGTCCCATCGCTCGTGCGCCGACTAGAGCACCACGTTCAAACTCACTTAAATCTTGATATATGAAGATAGTAACTGTTCTTGAAAGAACAGATACCATTGATGACCGTGGAGCTTCTCTAGAATAAATGATAATTAATTGAAACCCTCAGCTGCAGACAGGTGTTGTTGGTATACCTCGATGGGGACAGGTGGAAATGTGTGCCCCGACTGTGACTCGAACCCGGGATCTCCTGCTTACGTGGCAGATGCTCTATCCATCTGAGCCACCGAGGACACAAATGCAGAGGAAGCGTGCAAGGGATAAGTCCCTGCAGTCGCGCTTATCTGTGTCCTCGGTGGCTCAGATGGATAGAGCATCTGCCACGTAAGCAGGAGATCCCGGGTTCGATTCCCAGTCGGGGCACACATTTCCAGCTGTCCCCATCGAGGTATATCAACAACACCTGTCGGCAACTGAGGCTTTCAATTAATTATCTTTTAAATCTTGATAACCTGCCACTGTAGCAGTAGTGACAGATCTGACAACTGCAACAGACACTTGTTGTCTTATGCAGGTGTTCATGACAGCAGTGCCGTCCTACCTGTTCTAGTATCTCTGTATTTGAATATGCATGCCTATAGCAGTTTCTTTGGCGCTCGAGTCTATTTTTTCTTTATTTGAGGCTTTGAGTGCTATAACTAGCATAACACGACGTGAATGGCAGGGTGGAACTAAACTTTAAACATTTATTGTGTGTGTGTGTGTGTGTGAGTGTGTGTGTGCGTGTGTGTGCGTGTGTGTTGTGCATTTGTGCACGCATAGCCTACTTGACTCTTAACAGTTCCAAACAGTGACTCAAACTCTGATATGCACCTTTCTTTGAGGTGGAAGATGAGGTTCAAATGGTTCAAATGGCTCTGAGCACTATGGGACTTAACATCTATGGTCATCAGTCCCCTAGAACTTAGAACTACTTAAACCTAACTAACCTAAGGACATCACACAACACCCAGTCATCACGAGGCAGAGAAAATCCCTGACCACGCCGGGAATCGAACCCGGGAACCCGGGCGTGGGAAGCGAGAACGCTACCGCACGACCACGAGATGCGGACGGAAGATGAGGACTTGGTCCATTCCTAAGAGCCATGCACAGAAATAATCTGGTGTTTCTTTACTTCCTAAGACTCTAGATTTAATAGCTTTCGTATGCTTAGTGAAGCAAATTTGTTCACTTCGAGTAGTCGGCCGTATTTTCAGTTGCATCGTAGTCCATTTGTTAAGCAGAATGCAGGACTTTATTCTGGATGGGGACACATTTACTGTTATGTACTGCTTCTACACAATGGTTAGCAGAGATGGGCAACAGAGTAGTACAGCAGCTGTCGTCGTAGGAAAGAAAACATATATACAGTAAACAGAAGTTTTACTTAACTTGTAGCTTTCTCCAAGCGTTATGAAGAAAGAAGAAACCTTACAAAAAAATAAATAAATAAAATAAACAGCAATAGAGTCCAGCCATCCATAAAGAGCACCGTGCAATGTGACACTCCCACTATTAATGCATGTGCGAACTTTCGAGCCATGTGAGGTAGCTGCGCGGTCTGAGGTGCCTTCTCACAGTTCATGCGGCTCCCCCCGTTGGAGGCTCGAGTCCTCCTTCGGGCATGGGTGTGTATGTCGTCCATAGCACAAGTTAGTTTAAATTAGATGAAGTAGTATGTAGGCTTAGGGACCGATGACCTCAGCAGTTTGGTCCCATAAGACCTTACCACAAATTTCCAAAAAACTTTCGAAGGCAGAGTAAGACTGAAGACTGCGACTGAGACTGGGCTGTGTAGCTGCGCTGGCCGCTCTCCAACGCAGCAGCAGACGACGCTCGTAGTCCGAGCCGCAGAAGGTGTGACTCAGTGGGCATGCATCATTGGATCCGCCAGGTCCCCATGCGACCGCTGTAGGCGTCTGTTGGAAATGTGCATTTCCATTGACAACAGTAAGATGCCGGTGGGAGTGGTATCTCTCTTTGACACCACAGTTAAATTTACAAAAAAAAAACTAAGTTTTTTTTTAAAGAAATGCAAAACCAATGATGAACGACCAGAAGAACTTGAGACTCAAGAGAGTTGTTGTTGTTGTGGTCTTCAGACCAGAGACTGGTTTGAAGCAGCTCTCCATGCTACTCTATCCTGTTGCAAGCTTCTTCATCTCCCAGTACCTACTGCAACCAACATCCTTCTGAATCTGCTTAGTGTGTTCATCTCTTGGTCTCCCTCTACGATTTTTACCCTCCACGCTGCCCTCCAGTACTAAATTGGTGATTCCTTGATGCCTCAGAATATGCCCTACGAACCGATCCCTTCTTCTAGTCAAGTTGTGCCACAAATTTCTCTTCTCCCCAGTTCTATTCAGTACCTCCTCATTAGTTATATGATCTATCCATCCAATCTTCAGCATTCTTCTGTAGCACCACATTTCGAAAGCTTCTATTCTCTACTTATCTAAACTATTTATCGTCCACGTTTCACTTCCATACATGGCTACACTCCATACAAATACTTTCAAAAACGACTTCCTGACTCTTAAATCCGTACTCGATGTTAACAAATTTCTCTTCTTCAGAAACGTTTTCCTTGCCATTTCTAGTCTACATTTTATATTCTCTCTACTTTGGCCATCATCAGTTATTCTGCTCCCCATATAGGAAAACTCATTTACTACTTTAAGCATCTCGTTTGCTAATCTAATTCCCGCAGCATCACCCGATTTAATTCGACCACATCCCATTATCCTCGTTTTGCTTTTGTTGATGTTCATCTTGTATCCTCCTTTCAAGACACTGTCCATTCCGTTCAACTGCTCTTCCAGGTCCCTTGCTGTCTCTTGTTCATCTTGTATCCTCCTTTCAAGACACTGTCCATTCCGTTCAACTGCTCTTCCAGGTCCCTTGCTGTCTCTGACAGAATTACAATGTCATCGGCGAATCTCAAAGTTTTTATTTCTTCTCCATGGATTTTAATACCTACTCCGAATTTTTCTTTTGTTTCCTTTACTGCTTGCTCAGTATACAGATTGAATAACATTGGGGAGAGGCTACAACCGTGCCTCACTCCCTTCCCAACCACTGCTTCGCCTTCATGCCCCTCGACTCTTACAATTGCCATCTTGTTTCTGTACAAATTGTAACTACCCTTTCGCTCCCTGTATTTTACCCCTGCCACCTTCAGAATTTGAAAGAGAGTATTCCAGTCAACATTGTCAAAAACTTTCTCTAAGTCTACAAATGCTAGAAAGGTAGTTTTGCCTTTCTTTAATCTATTTTCTAAGATAAGTCGTAGGTTCAGTATTGCCTCACGTGTTCCAACATTTCTATGGAATCCAAACTAATCTTCCCCAACGTCGGCTTCTACCAGTTTTTCCATTCGTCTGTAAAGAATTCGTGTCAGTATTTTGTAGCCGTTGCTTATGTAACTGATAGTTCGGTAATTTTCACATCTGTCAACACCTGCTCTCTTTGGGACTGGAATTATTATATTCTTCTTGAAGTCTGAGGGTATTTCGCCCGCTCATACATCTTGCTCACCAGATGGTAGAGTTTTGTTAGGCCTGGCTCTCTCAAGGCTGTCATGAGTTCTGATGGAATGTTGTCTACTCCTGGGGCCTGGTTTCGACTTAGATCTTTCAGTGCTCTGTCAAACTCCTCACGCAGTATCATATCTCCTATTTCAGATTCATCTACATTCTCTTCCATTTCTATAATATTGTGAGCGTGGGGTTGATCTGCTATTCTGTTATTCCGCGCTACGGATTAATCTGAGATGTACCCTTTACCCTGTGGCTCCTGCAAGATGCAATTTCCACCCCCACACTACTACAGAAGTCAGACAGACGCTCCTAACGTTCTAAACAGAAATGCCTGAAAAACTTTCAGCAATAAATATCTTCTGGAGTCGTCCGCTGTACGGAAATGACACAAAAATTCACAAAATTTCTTACGTAACTAGTGGGATACTTGGGTACTGGAGTAGTGCTAGTTAGTGTAAGAAAAACATGAAACTAACGAAAATTATTATTTATTTTGCAAAAATTCTGAGAAATCACAATGGCACTTTTAGTTATGAATTGAACAAGTTATATCCTGGTTCTTTTCGGAATGTGAATTTACCTCTCAAGGATAGATGTGCTAATGAAGTTTATATACAAAGTTTTAGATTGTTATTGACTTGGGAGAATGGCTGAAAGGTGCGTCTACTCAACTTGAATAAATCTCCTTTAGAATGTTGCTAGGTACGGTTGAGGTTGTCGCGTGTGAAATGCAGTGAAATGTACTGTTGTGGAGGAAATATGGGGCTCGCAATAGATGTAGCGCACAATACCTGCTGTGTGCGCCGCTCGCTGCTGGCAAATAAGATAACTCTCGTTCTATCTAGATTGACCTTCGCCAATCAAACTCTCTCTGCGCCTTGATGAAGTCAAGGATTCCTATTCGCCCCTAGTCTAACTATTGGCGTTGTATACCGGTCAGATAACCAGTCCACCGCGATGCCACTCAAAAATTCGCTCGCAGGCGCTTAACAATAACTTTGTCTGTTCACACGACACAATAAGTGTGTCGGCCAACACGGTGAACAACGCTTAGTCGCAAGGACTCAATATAGAGTTGCTCTTCGATTCGCTATCGACAGAGGTGTTCTCCCATGAAGTACTGAGGAAATACTTGTTCCTCGCTTCAAGAGCGACAACGGAACGGCGCCTCTCCATGCCAGACGTAAAGGAGTATATCTTTTGCTCTCTTCCATTACTCCTTCAACTCAAGGCGTCAGAAATATCGTCTGCCAATCAGCATTGCTCTTCTAAAACGGGAGAATGACGTTTCGTTTAAGGCGACCAATCCGGAAATCTGTACTATCGGCGTTTGGTGTTTCCTGCTCCCTGTGAAAATCTCTGAAACGCGTGCTATGTGTAAAGAATGCTTAGGTTGGACGCCCCCACACAATGTAGCGGAATTTTCTTTTAAGAGCCAAACACGGGGTCGTTCCCCCTTTCACTCGGGTACACACTGTCTGCTCCACAGGAGGCCGAGGTTGACTCGTCCTCTGAAGGGACCGGCCTCCCGGTGTGTGGTCTGCCTCTCTCGAACTAAAAGCTCCTGTGACCATCGTGTCTGGAATGTATGTGTGTACAACAGCCTCGAGTATTTCAACCCCGGTGCACACTTGTTATTTGCATATCGTTAAATGAATTCATACAAAATTGACTTTATCTTATTCAGTTCGGGTTCGAATGAAGTGTCTTGATGTGTGGAATATGATTGTGAGGGTGGAATATGTAAGCAATGAAGGTCAGGACACCATGACGTCTTACATACCTCCCTCCTTCCGCAAAATTTTTGTCTGTGGTTTGTCAATGCCGAAGAAAATATTGACAAAGTCAGGCAAAAATTGGTCTTTTAGATTTTCCAATAAACTTTTCTCAGCCATTCTTAACAATTTTTTAATGATTTCTTTATAGCTATTGTTTCTATTTTTTAATTCTACAATTTATGTTTTGTTGTTAGGCAAATATAGACTTTACAAAGGTTGTTATTCTTTGTCGTTGCCAGTACGTGTCTCTGTTTTTCTTTTTCATTTCCAAAAATTGTTTTTACAATATTAATTTTTCTTAACTCGTTAGTGTACAGTGTATCATGGTTTAGTGTGGTTATATCTTTTCTTTATTTAAGCTAGCGTAAATGTTCGCTAAAGCTCTGTTGTTTTACTTTGTTTTATTTAGTTAGGCATTATCTTTTTCTTTATGTGTCACTGTTTTTTCTTTCTTTTTTTTTTTGTAGGAATGAAGGAGTGTTTCCTGTTAATTCTATCCTCGGTACTAGTATTATTACCCCAAAAAGGTGTTTCTGCATGTTACTTAAAGAAGAAAATTCCTGCATATATCCTTTTCCAATTTTACATATAAAAGAAATAAATAGACTTTCCATGAGTTTGTGAGGTTGTATAACTATACTAACTAAGTTTCTTTACAAAAGGTTTAAGGTATCTATAAACTGTGGACTTTACACAGATAATAAAAATAATTATTTTTACAAAAAAGGAAAAAGTTACTTTTACAATTATATCATTTTCTTAACTCTACATTTGTGTTTTATGAGTTTTTTTTTATTTTTTGCTGCGTCAGTTTCTGTGCTCGATGATCCCCACTGAAATCCTGGAAGGCGTCGACTCATTTGTATGGGTGTCACAAATCATGTGAAAAGCAGTCTAGCATGCGATGCCGGGTCTTACTTGTTGACATTGTCATCATGGAGTGGTACTTTTAACCGATGATGATGACTGTGGTTTACTGCATAAACAGTGATGTCTTGGTACTCCTTTGCTGTCACATCTGGGACGGTACGGCAGTTCGATGATTGTAGTTGACTACCGACGATCGTCACCCGATATTGTGCTGTGACGTCTTGGTACTTCACACCTGGTTCAGTATGGCGATTTGATGATGTGGTAGGGAGAATACTGTTCATTTTGCTGAATCTGTTTCTAGATAATGTTGGTTGGTACTACTTAATATTCCATTTGCCGTTCACTTGTATTTGTTTGACGATTCGAGGTTTATTTTTGGAGAGGTGGTTGTAGTAGTTGCTATGCCTCAAAGTTCATGGAAAGACGTTTGTAGCAATTTGCTTTGTAGGATAGGAGAGAAAGGTATCTTGCTGTCTTCTGCCCTTCTTCATCTTGCATCTTCTGCTCTTCTCTTCTTTCTTGCATTCTTCTGTTCTTCTTGGGCTAGGAATATGTGAATTTTGGTGAAGGAGTGATATAGGATTTGTAGGATCTGACTGCCTTTCCAAATGTTACTTGATTAGTTTGTAGATCTTAGTAATTCTTTGTACCTTCATTGTCGTCTCGTCGTATTATGATTCTTCCCACGCTCTTCCGTTGTGTAGCAGTGTCGTGACATATGAAATGTCCTCGCTGTGCATTGTCTTCCTGAAGTCCAACCTGGTTGCAACCTGCATTTCTAGTGTGGCGTTGGTCTTCATGTTGTTGTTACTGCCCTAAGTGCTTTCTCAACATGTCTGTACCCTCTCTGTCGCTATCTCTAAGCATCTGGTGCTAAGGGAGCTGGTGATTGGTGTTGGTGGTGATGTCCCTCTGATGTGTAGAAATATTTACAATTTTTGTTTTACATATATTTGTTATTTAAAAAAACTCTGATTTTATATAATGCAAAAATTTTCTGATAGTGGCAAAAATTATTGTATATATATGATTTCTTTTCTTTATTCTAATTATGTCCTACCACTTCTTCATTCTTTTAATTTTTGTGTACCATTTATTGTTTATGTGCATGTTGTAGTATACTTGATACTACAAGAGATTGTTAGTGTGTATTGTATCTCTTTTTTTCTTTCAATTAATGTGTTATTTTGTTGATTCTTAATTTATTTTATGATTTAGTGGTTAGTGTAGGATAAGGTGGACTTAGTTTGCCTAACCTCTGCCGCATTTTTCACGTCAATCTTTACGTTTTGAATTATTTGGTGGTTAACTTCTACGTCTGGTTTCTCTTTGCTATGTTGTTCTTGTCTCTGTGGACTATAATTTCCTCGGTAATTATTCGCGCCCTGGTCTCGCCAGTTGCTATTTCTAACATCGTGACCTCTTTCAAAGTACCCCAGACCGTTGGCATTTTGATTCCTAAACCCATATCCGCCACTGTATGACTGTCCATTACCGTTCCTATTTCGGTAGCAATTATTTTGGTTGTCTTTTCTATGCCAATTGTCTCCATTGTGCCATTGTCCTTGTCTGTTAAATTGCCTGAAATTATTGGTGTTAGGGTTACGATTATTATTATTGGAATATTCGTTCCTAGTCCTCTCCTTTTGCTGTTCCCTTTCCTTTCTTTTTTCTTTCACCTCGTATTCTTTAAACATTAATTCAAGTTCCCTTAAAATCTCTTTGAATTCTTCGGTATTCTCATTTTTTCCCACTGTCGCCTGTTGATACTTTACTGGTAATTTCATTCTACACAGACGTATCAGCTCTCCGTTACTGTATGGTTTGTCTAGGCATTGATTCTTTTTGTCCATTGTATCAAAGAATTTTACCACGCTTTTCTCTCCTGAGTTTTCATATGGTGTCATCTGAAGTAATTCGTATTTAATTTTGTTTTGCGCCTCCTTGGACGAATATCTTTCGAGAAATGCTGTTCTGAACTGTAGGTAAGACGTACGGGTAGCCGCGATCTTTTGCATCACCTCTGCTACTGTCCCTGACATGTGTGCACAAATGAAGTCAAGTTTGTGAGCTAAGCTCCAGTGGTTTGGTAAGTCTATTTGAAACTGGTCGATGAATGTGCGTGCATGCAAGCTACCGCCTTCTTCCTTGAAATGTTGAAATTTTCTAACTGTAAGGAAGTGGGCTGTATCATATCTACTCATAAATCCGGTTTGTGGCTGATTCATGGACTCAAATAATCTGCCACTGCTTGTGTCGTCGTGTTTATTCTCTGGTAATCTACTGCCTGTCTGCCTATTCTCAATTTCCTGACTCATATCCGCGTCATATCGTATCATTGGTGAACAAAAGTGTTGTTTGTGTTGAAAGGTGGCTACACTGAGCCACAGCGCCAGAGATCGCGCTAGAGAGTATTGTTCTGCCGCCTTCACTGGCAGTGATTATTGAGATGTCGTAGTGGGCAGTGCTTGTTTAGAACTCGTAGTAGGCAGTGATTATTGAGATGTCGTAGTGGGCAGTGCTTGTCGAGGACTCGTAGTAGTCAGTTCCTGTCGAGAGGTCGTGGTGGAGTGTGCTTGTCGAGATGTAGTAAGGAGTGCTTGTTCCATGTTTTATGCAGTTGTTTGATGGGCTAGACAGCAGATGTTATTCGAATGGAAATATTGTAGTGATCAGAGTGCTTTTCGTCAATATATATGAAGGTAAAATATTCCGTGTTTTTTTTTTTTTTTTGTTTTTCATTATTTCAGTGTCTTAAATAATGCGTCATTACAGGTTCAGTCAACAAAGCATCTGGCTTGTGTTCTTGTATTAGAGTGTAATTCTGGTTTTCTTGAGTAATTATGGTATTTCTATTTTCTTTAATTAATTCAGTATAAATGTTATTTAAAATTTCTTGTGTTATTGAAGAAGAACCGTGCCAGATGCGTACGTTGAGTCAGACTTCCACACACAGAACAGTTACACTTGTGCTTTGGTTTCGTAGGTTTTATAGTTGCTGGGGACTTAATTAATTAATTGTGTTAATGAAAATTTCCATTTCATTCTTTGTTGTTGTTCTATGCAGTCAGATAGCGTAATAATACTAGTCAGGGCCAACCGTTTACGAGACTTCGTAATCGGACAGACAGCGACTGAAAAAATTTAAAAATTATTTTCACTTCATTTAATAAGCCCCCATGCACGTGGCGACCCTACCAGGATCGTCCCTTGGAATTCTTTTGATTGTAAAAATAGTTGACAGTAGTATTGTTGTAGTAATTTGTAGTTTAGTAATTGTAGTCTATATTGCAGGTGTAGATTTGGTAACTGTCATTCTTCTAATGGTATTTTTTTCTGCAGAATTTAATTTTGTTATCTTGTATACGGGTTTGACAATGTTGTGCAGTTAGGAAGATTTCAATTGTTCGATTAATCGTGGTTGAGGGAAGCATTTCGTGTGAATGGTATTGTTGGAAATAAGGAGGCATTGTGTGTAATTTTCGTACAGTGACGAGTTTTGTATGTTTTGTAAATGATTACGCGATCAATGAAAAAGGCGAAAATCATGGATAGTGAGAATGACGAAATTGTTAACATGGCGAACTCGCCAACACAGGATAACAGTATGATGAATAATGAAGTTGAAAACAATTTAATAAGTCGGGAAGACAGTCCGGAACCATTTCAAAATTTTTCTCAATCAGAAAATTCACAGAATACGAGATTCACGAAAGAAGAAATGGAGCAGTTGATGGGTGCTATACTAAATTTGGGATCTCAATTAGAATCGGTACTAGGAACAATTAAAACCGAATTAAGAACTGAGATGAAAGCAATGACAACACGGTTATGCTCACAAATAAGGACAGGTTTCAAAAATACGAAAGATGAATCAAAGAAAGAAATTAGAGAAGAAGTACAACCTATTTTGAAGGCTCACAATAACAGTTTAATTTCAACAGGAATTAGGCAAGAGGAACAGGACAGGGAACAGGAAGAAAAAGATCGCGTGATAGTTCAAAAATTTTCAGAGTTAAATTTACAACGTGCACACGATAATGAAGAAGTATTTGAAAGAATCGAGGAATCCGTACGAAATGACTTAACGCAACAGTGTGAACAGTCAACTACTAAATGTGACAATACCGAAACCCGAGTTGCGACACTTACGAAAGACGTAGACTTATTGGAAAGAGATGAGGAGATTTCAGATAAATTAACAAGTCTTAGTTTACATGGGAACAGAGATTCGGATGGTACAGCTCCATTACCATTTGCAGAAACTGAAGAGGATCAGAACATAAATAAACATGTTGAAAATCAAAAAAAAAATTAATGAACGCGTTAAAAGGGAAGTTGAGGCATTACGAAAGCAAGTCAAACAAATCGAAGGCGAAATTGTAGGAATAGACAGCAAAAGAAATTTAGAATCACAGATAGCAGAAGGCTTTGAAGAAAGTAATTTGTTTCATTTACGGGATGCAACAAGAGAGCGCCAGGCGCGCGAACTTGACAATAATCGACATTCAAACTGGGACAGACGCGGTAGGTCTTTGTCGCCACGAGGCGAAAACTTTGACTATAAACACCTTTTGACTGTTCGGAAATTTAAGATCTTCCGCAATTCTAAGAATGACATACATCCATGTTCATGGTTTGATCAATTTACGTACGTACTTCCGCCAAATTTGCCACTAATTCACAAACTGAAATTTATGTGCAGCTATTAATGTCCTCAGGGGATTCACTACATTAAGTGAATATGTGCCGTAGCGCTCACAGGGCCCCGAGCTGTAGTGGTGCTATTTCCCTTTTAGTTTTCTGCACCGCTGCCTACTCTTTCACTATTCTTTGTATCTATAAAAAACAACTCTTCTACTATCCATCTATCTAGACAGTAGGTAAAGAATGACCGGATTTGACTGTTTTACCCAAAAGTGACTTTGGAAATCACCATTTGGACTTACTATATTTTCTGCAGCAATCATTCGTAGTTTAAACGAAATCTTACCTGTTTATCTTCGTGACAATATTACTTCATATGTTGACGATATTCTTATTGCTAAACGTTCTTGGAGTGAGCATAACAAAATTTTGGATTCATTATTACGTATTTTTGCAAGAGTTGGCATTACAGAGAACTTGGAAAAATCTGAATTTGGTCGTTCTCAGGTGAAATTTCTCGGTCACATTATTTCTACAGAAGGTATTCTTCCTGCTCCAGAAAAATTAGACGCTATTCGTAATTATGCTGTTCCTTCCACAAAACGTGATGTTCGTAGTTTCCTTGGTGTCTGTAATTTTCTTAGACGCTTTGTTAGATTGGATGATTTGGCCACACCTCGTTTACACATTTCAGTTATGCACATTCTGGTCCCAGAAAATGCTTTCATAAATTGCGAGAAAATTGCTACTTCAGTAATATGGAAAAAAGTATTCGATCTGTTCTTGCCAAATGCAAATTATGTCAAAAGGTTAAGCCGCCAACTGTTTCTTACAGAGCACCGTTGTTTCCTATCATTCCAGCGAAATTAAAGGCCATGGCTGCAGTCGATTTGTTCGGTCCAGTGGTTCGTTCTACTAATGGTTTTGCGTATATTTTCGTAGCAGTGGAATTAACATCAAAATATGTGTGTTTTACACCTTTACGCAAGGCAACAGCTCGTTCAGTATCTAACGCTTTCATCAAACATTTTCTTAAAGAAGTTGGTCATGTTGATAAGGTTATATCAGATAATGGATCACAGTTTCGCTCTAAAATTTGGCTTCGTACTCTACGGCGTCGTAAGATTAAACCAATTTTCATTTCACTTTTTCTCCCTCAGTCTAACGCTTCAGAAAGATGGATGAAAGAAATTAATAAATTGTGTCGTCTTTACTGTCATCAGAATCACAGAACTTGGGATCAGTATCTTCATATTTTTCAAAACATTCTGAATGAACTTCCTAATGACTCAACTTCTTTACCGCCTCTATTGATATTAAAAAATAAGGTACCAACAAATCGCATTTCTGAAATCGTTCCTTTTCCGCCTTCACGGAATCTGCGGCATTCTGAAGTTGTCAACCTGGCTCTACAAAATATTGCATCTGCGGCTGCTAGAAGAGAGAAATCAGCTAAACGTCCTGGTCGTTTAAAAATCTTGTCAGTTGGTCAAAAGGTGTTAATTAAGTCTCATCGTTTGTCTCATAAAGGGAAAGGCTTATGTCGCAAATTTTTTCTGCTTTATAACGGTCCATATAGAATTCGCAAAATTATTCATGATAACACTGTTGAAGTAGAAACTCTTAAATCTCGGCGCTCTAAGGGAATACATCACATATCTAACGTTAAAATTTTTGTGGAATGACATACTTTTGAGAAACCAACAGTTATACGTAAACATGCGGAGAATGCAAGGATACCGCGCTGTGTTCTGGCGGCGGCACATACTCAAAGCAACAGTCAAGTCTGCGCGCCGCACAAGGCAGTCGTTGACCGCAAACAATCACCTCCTACGTCACGCGTCTACAGCTGATCGAGCGCTCAGTGCGAATGCACTGACAGACGTAAACAAATACACAGTCTAATTTCTCCGATAAACTCTGTATAAAGCTATGGTGACTTTATAAATTATGTTATTAACGTTCAGTATTTTTCAGGATATGGTTGTATAAAATATTTAAGAACTTCAGGTAAATTCTGTGCGTGTCCGACGTTAAGACGACTTGCTGTCGAGAAAATTTCAGGAAGAATGTAATTTCGAAGAAAAAAGTAATAAACTAAAAAAAAGGTAACTGTTAATTGAGTTTATTTTTCAGGTAACATATTTCCACTTAGGTACGTACTTTAGACGTAATTTGCCGCTCGCGATTACGTGATTCATACTTTGTGCTAATTTCATGTTCTATGAATTTACTTGTGAAGCGACGTGCTTGTGTACATTTGCTGATTTTGACAATTATTGATTAATGAACAGTGCTTGTTACCTATGTATATTATGCATCGCTTGGCTGCTCTGCCTTTTCACTGATGTCATATTTTTTTATTATGTGCCTGCTGTGCTTATTTATTTAAATTGTAATTGTCAACTGATTAATTGTGCTGACTGTGGTTATGTATGTAGGTTATACTTTGTGATTTATTTGCTTGCGCCTTCATGTTTACTTATTAAGATTACATATTAACATTTATTTGCTTATGCTGATATGATGATAATGACCTGTTTATTATGTAAGATACATATTTGCTGCTTTGCGTATGGATTGCATATTAACACATTTCCTTTTGTTGTCATAACTACTCTTTAATTTGGTGTATAGAAATGCTGATATACTGTGTGCGAACATGGAGTTTAGGTCACACTATGGTATTAATTATAGATTGTTCGCTTGGCAGAGCCTTGTTGTAGGAATTGTGTTGCATCCACTTGTTGACATTCTGTTCTCTACTGGTATATTTACTCGCTGTTGCTTGTTTTGCTTATGCTCAGTGCCTTATATTTTTAAGATAAGAAAATGAACTGCAGTAATTCGACGAACGACATTAGTACAAGAAACTTCATAGAAGTCACATGAGCTGGAGGTTTTATGGAAGCTGTATACATTTATGCTAATAGGAAGGAAGCTAACGACATGACATACCAACACTAGGTTAGACCATTGACAGTTATTACACTGCATTTTTCGTGAGTAATTGAAATAGGAAGTGACACTTGACACAAGAATTACTCCACATGTTTGCTTCTGTTTGCCATAATTTTTGAAGTGGTGTACACACTGAAATATCACGATCATTAACACTTCGTAATCGTACTTAATTACTGAAAGTTATTTAAACTAAAGTCTGTTAGAGGTCATGTATGCATTTCTTTTATTTAAGGATGGACAAGGAACCAAAATGTATCTTATAATTTATAATGAGTAGAAAATTTGGGTCAGATGGATTACACAGAGGTTGTGTGTGGACACTGTGTCTTCGGATTGTATGGGATGCTGAATTGAAGTTGCACTAGGATTTTGTCTGTACTTGTTCGAGGAGACTGACTAGAGGAAAGAGTTGTTATGGAAGTGAAATGATATTGGTGCTGAGGTTTATATGTATCGACGTATTGAAGAGGTATTATTGAGGTATTATTGAGATGATGTGAAGTTGATGATTATTGGAGTTTTGGTGGACAAGAGGTAAGGTAAATGATATTGATGATAAGGTTTATAGGTATCGACGTATTGAAGAGGTATTATTGATGATATTGATGATAAGGTTTATATGTATCGACGTAAGAGGTATTATTGAGGTATTGAGATTATGTGAAGTTGATGATTATTGGAGTTTTTGTGGACAAGAGGTAAGGTAAATGATATTGATGATAAGGTTTATATGTATCGACGTATTGAAGAGGTATTGTTGATGATAAGGTTTATATGTATCGACGAAAGAGGTATTATTGAAGTATTGAAATTATGTGATGCTGATGATTATTGGAGTTTTGGTGAATAAGAGGTAAAGTAAGTGAGGAGCATTTTTTTTTTGTTGGTCTATATGGAACAAGGAGGATGAAGATGGCAGACTAGAACACTCAAGTAGAAGGAAGATTGTCTACACACACACTTTGTTAAATCACTAAGCAGTATATATTTTTTTTTTTTTTTTGAAGAGAGGAAGTAATTGCATATCTTGGCTCACTGACAGTTGTTCAGCAACCGTACATTTTGATCTGGCTTGGCAAACATTGGTCTTGACGTGATGACTATGACGTTGACTAACTATTATTGACTGTTATACATTGCTGCCACTACTACTTGATACACATGATGAACATAAAATTTTGACAGAATTGCATTTACACAGTTAACACTATTCAACTACACAGGAGCACTAATGTGGATGTAAGATGAGTGAGTGTGTTTTGTGTGTTTTCCTTCTATAATCCCAGAGAAGTGATCCCAACCTATCTCCTACATATTATTTTACTTGTTTGTTGTGGCTTGCACTGACACCCATAAATATTATAGGTTTACTGCTATTTGTGTATTGTAATAGTTAATATGACAACTACCTGATATCATTTGTGCATTTATTATGATTTGTATGTTTAGTGTAAGAGCATTGATAATAATTTTGTTAATTGTGTGTGCACTCAAACTATTGTTCATGACTGAACTGCCTCATTAGTGATAGTGAATATTATGGACTGTTACTTGCACTTTTTCTACATGATTGGTGCCACTAGGACATGTTTAATTTCTGCTGATGAACTGTGTGATTAGTGATAGTGAATATTATGGACTGTTACTTGCACTTTTTCTACATGATTCGTGCCACTAGGATATGATTAATTTCTGCTGATGAACAGTGTGATTAGTGAAAGTGAATATTATGGACGGCGGTCAGCACCTGTTCAACATTGTGGGGTGCCACTGGTGGACTGCTTCTACTGAAAAGATGTTACTTGTGGGTGTCTGCACCTGTTCAACATTGCTGGGCGCCACTAATGGACTGCTTCTACTGAAAAGATGTCACCTGTTGCTGTGCGCACCTGTTCAACATTGCTGGTGCCACTAATGGAACTGCTTATACTGAAATGGTGTTACTTGTTGGTGTCTGCACCTATTCAACATTACTGGGTGCCACTGATGGACTACTTCTACTGAAATGATGTCACTTGTTGGTGTCTGCACCTGCTCAACATTGCTGGGTGCCACTGATGGACTGCTTCTACTGAAATGATGTCACTTGTTGATGTCTGCACCTGCTCAACATTGCTGGGTGCCACTGATGGACTGCTTCTACTGAAATGATGTCACTTGTTGATGTCTGCACCTGCTCAACATTGCTGGGTGCCACTGATGGACTGCTTCTACTGAAAAGATGTCACCTGTTGATGTCTGCACCTGCTCAACATTGCTGGGTGCCACTGATGGACTGCTTCTACCGAAATGATGTCACTTGTTGGTGTCGGCACCTGCTCAACATTGCTGGGTGCCACTGATGGACTGCTTCTACTGAAAAGATGTCACCTGTTGCTGTGTGCACGTGCTCAACATTGCTGGTGCCACTAATGGAACTGCTTATACTGAAATGGTGTTACTTGTTGGTGTCTGCACCTGTTCAACATTGCTGGTGACACTAATGGAACTGCTTATACTGGAATGGTGTTACTTGTTGATGTCTGCACCTGTTCAACATTGCTGGGTGCCACTGATGGTCTGTTTCTACTGAAAAGATGTCACCTGTTGATGTCTGCACCTGTTCAACATTGCTGGGTGCCACTGATGGACTGCTTCTACTGAAATGATGTCACTTGTTGGTGTCTGCACCTGCTCAACATTGCTGGTGCCACTAATGGAACTGCTTATACTGAAAAGATGTCACTTGTTGGTGTCTGCACCTGCTCAACATTGCTGGGTGCCACTGATGGACTGCTTCTATTGAAATAATGTCACCTGTTGCTGTCTGCACCTGCTCGACATTTGCTGGGTGCCACTGATGGACTGCTTCTACTGAAAAGATGTCACCTGTTGATGTCTGCACCTGTTTAACATTACTGGGTGCCACTGATGGACTGCTTCTATTGAAATAATGTTACTTGTTGGTATTTGCACCTGTTGACCATTGCTGGGTGCTACTGCTGGAACTGTCAACTACTTGTTTCTTGGGCTATGGAAAGAGTTTATGTGAATATTTGTATAAACTGATTTTTTGTGTATTACTGTTTGTGAAAAGTTATGAGACTCTTACCTGCACATATTAGTCATTGCTGACGCTATTGATTGAACTGTTTAATCACATAATACTTGTGTAAACTATTATGTAAAGTCACATGTATGAAAGAATTTGTATTGCTTACTGTATTTTATATATTAGGTTATTGAAAGGTCAGTGCAAAGCCAAAATTTTATCTAGTTATATGATATTTACGCATTAATATTATCTTTTATTTTTGTCTGTATTTTTTTGACGAATTTGGTGGTATTTTCACCACCAATGCTGGCAAAAATACCATCAAATTCTAGCCCGTGGAGGAAGGGCATATGAAAGGTGGCTACACTGAGCCACAGCGCCAGAGATCGCGCTAGAGAGTATTGTTCCGCCGCCTCCACTGGCAGTGATTATTGAGATGTCGTAGTGGGCAGTGCTTGTCGAGGACTCGTAGTAGTCAGTTCCTGTCGAGAGGTCGTGGTGGAGTGTGCTTGTCGAGATGTTGTAGTAAGGAGTGCTTGTTCCATGTTTTATGCAGTTGTTTGATGGGCTAGACAGCAGATGTTATTCGAATGGAAATATTGTAGTGATCAGAGTGCTTTTCGTCAATATATATGAAGGTAAAATATTCCGTGTTTTTTTTTTGTTTTTCATTATTTCAGTGTCTTAAATAATGCGTCATTACAGGTTCAGTCAACAAAGCATCTGGCTTGTGTTCTTGTATTAGAGTGTAATTCTGGTTTTCTTGAGTAATTATGGTATTTCTATTTTCTTTAATTAATTCAGTATAAATGTTATTTAAAATTTCTTGTGTTATTGAAGAAGAACCGTGCCAGATGCGTACGTTGAGTCATACTTCCACACACAGAACAGTTACACTTTGCTTTGGTTTCGTAGGTTTTATAGTTGCTGGGGACTTAATTAATTAATTGTGTTAATGAAAATTTCCATTTCATTCTTTGTTGTTGTTCTATGCAGTCAGATAGCGTAATAATACTAGTCAGGGCCAACCGTTTACGAGACTTCGTAATCGGACAGACAGCGACTGAAAAAATTTAAAAATTATTTTCATTTCATTTAATAAGCCCCCATGCAGTGTGTTTCTACTCCCGTCGTTTGTGGTATAGTACCTGTGCTGCTATTATGTTGTGTCGTTGGATTTACTGGTTCAGTTGCCTGTCTTTCGATTGGTATCGGCTGAATGTATGTGTTCCGTTTTTCTAGGTACTTAGCCTGGTCCTGTGGCATGTCATGTATTACTTTAATCGGGGTTTTCGGTTTCGATTTCTGCGCGAGTGTTACGTCTAGCCTTGGTTCTACTTGAACTTTCTTAGACGGCGCGTGTTCGTGTACTGAATCAATGCTTGACGCTTCAGTTGTTTCGCTACAGGTGTAATCGGTCTCGATCTTTTCTTCGATGGTTTGTATCAACTCTGTTCGAAGCTTTTCAAACTGATCTTTGTTTTTAAGTTCTATTTTATTGATCCGCTGATCATATTTTTTCAGTGCAACCTTTGCGACCTTGCTTTGAATTGCTTGTTCTTCCGAAATTTGTATTGCTGTCCGAGTGGCTTTTTTCGTAAAACGTTCCACCTTTATGTCAACGTTTACGATGTCCAATTGGGCCTTGTCCACGTCAGTGCGTAATTGCTGCTGACCTTGTGTTAGTACCTGAATTCTTTCTCTAGATTCTTTCGCGTCTTTGTTTATCTGAGTGATCTGACTATTAATTCTAGCGATCCCTTCTTCCATCTGAATTTTGACCTGTTGAATTTGTGTCTTTATCTCTTGTCTCAAGTTCTGATTATCCTGTTTCAGTTCCATGATACTGTTTTGTCATCTGTGTATTAATATCCTGATTCGGTTACGTCATACTAGCGTTCATTTTTTTTAACATCTGCATGATCGCATCCTGTCCTGAAACACTACCATCTGCTGAACTATGTATTGTTTTCCATTCGGCCAGTTACGTCGTTTACTGGGCTATGCTGTGGCTTTCTAAGTTTGATAACTGCAATAACCCGTGCTGTCTGTGTTGAGGACTAGTTGCGTTTGTCATTGAACCATTACGTGGCGCAAACAACTCCGCATTCTGCCCTCTCTGTTGTGTATATCTTGTGTTTGCAGGTACAGTTGCGTCTGTTACGGAACCTTTTCGTGGCGCTCATAACTCCGCAAAATTCTGTGTCTGCTGTTAGGGCATATTTAGAATGTGTACGATGGGTTCGACGTATTCTAAATGTTCGCCCTCTTCCTCACTGTCTACTTCTCTTTGAACGTTAGCTAACTGCCGGTTCATTGACTGTATTGGCTCGTATTCTGTCCCTGAATATGCGGCAAACAAACGCGTTTCCTGTGCTCGTTTCGCTTCTAATCTTTGCCATTTCCTACGTGGGCTGTCTATTTCTGGCTCAGAATGTGCCCCACCTGGAATTTCATATTCTGGAAATTCGATGTTCTCATCCCTTCGATTCCCATCTGTCTGATCTGTCTCAATTTTATCCCAGTCTAACTCAGCCTGCTGATTCTGCTCTGTCCTATTCTCAATAAGCTCGTTTACTTGCTGTCTATCTGGTTGATTTTCCCCCATCTTGTCTACTTGCTGTCTCTCACGTAACCTTTTGGCTTGTGCTCTCGTTAACATGGAAATTCTTTCAACACACCACAACCCTATCTACAAAACTGTATGACCACGTGTTGGTTGAACCAACAACAACAACGTCGTGACTTCTCGACTAATGTTCTGTCTGCTCTGCTACAGTCTCCAATCTCTAACTGTGCGCTTGCAAAGGGAGAAAAATGTTATTTCTTAAGTCTAACATATATGATGCCGCGTAACACTGCGTCTCTGCGTCACTCTGCGTCTGTGCCTATCACCTGAAAATTCTATGCCCTAACAGCTACACAAAAATAGTAAAAAATGCAAAATTTTCCAACACAATAAAACACACCCTTTTCCATACAGTTCTCCTTTCTAGACTACCTGTATCTATTCTGAACCCAATATTTGCAAATAGCTATTTAATACATGAAAGAAAGTTCTTCAAAGTGCTACTGCTGCGACCTGCTGTACCTCACTATCCTGACACTTTCCTATCCTGGTAGCTTCCCTATTTTACCTATCCTGGCAGGGTCGCCATTTTCTGTGGTTGATCTGCTATTCTGTTATTCTGCGCAACAGATTAATCTGAGATGTACCCTTTACCCTGTGGCTTCTGCAAGATGCAATTTCCACCCCCACACTACTATAGAAGTCAGACAGATGCTCCTAACGTTCTAAAGAGAAATGCCTGTAAAACTTTCAGCAATAAATATCTTCTGTCGTTGTCCGCTGTAAGGAAACGACACAAAAGTTCACAAAATTTCTTACGTAACTAGTGGGATGCTTGGGTACTGGAGTAGTGCTAGTTAGTGTAAGAAAAACATGGAACTAAAGAAAATTATTATTTATTTTGCAAAAATTCTGAGAAATCACAGTGGCACTTTAAGTTATGAATTGAACAAGGTATATCCTGGTTCTTTTTGGAATGTGAAGTTACCTCTCAAGCATAGGATTTGCTAATGAAGTTTATATACAAAGTTTAAGATTGTTATTGACTTGGGAGAATGGCTGAAAGGCGCGCCTACTCAACTTGAATAATTCTCCTTTAGAATGTTGCTGGGTACGGTCGAGGCTGTCGCGTGTGAAATCCAGTGAAGTGTACTGTTGTGGAGGAAATATGGGGCTCGCAATAGCTGTAGCACACAATACCGTAAGCTGCGATGACTGCTGTCTGCGCCGCTCGCTGCTGACAAATAAGATACGTCTCGTTCTATCTGGATTGACCTTCGCCAATAAAACTCTCCCTGCGCCTTGATGAAGTCAAGGATTCCTATTCGCCCCTAATCTAACTACTGGCGTGGTACACCGGTCAGATAACCAGCCCACCGCGATGCCACTCAAAAATTTGCTCGCAGGCGCTTAACTATAACTCTGTCCGTTCACACCGCACAATAAGTGTATCGGCCAACACAGTGAACAACACTTAATCGCAAGGACTCAATATAGAGTCGCACTTCGATTTGTTCTCGACAGAGGTGCTCTCCCATGAAGTACTGAGGAGAGACTTGTTCCTCGCTCCAAGAGCGACAACGGAACGGCACCTCTCCATACCAGACAGAAAGGAGTATATCTTTTGGTCTCTTCCATTACTCCTTCAACTCAAGGCGTCAGAAATATCGTCTGCCAATCAGCATTGCTCTTCTAAAACGGGAGAATGACGTTTCGTTTAAGGCGACCAATCCGGAAATCTGTACTATCGGCGTTTGGTGTTTGCTGTCTCCCTGTGAAAATCCCTGAAACTGCGTGCTATGTGTAAAGAATGCATAGGTTGGATGATCTCACACAATGTAGCGGAATTTGCTTTTAAGCCGAACACGGGGTCGTTCCCCCTTTCACTCAGGCACACGCTGTCTGCTCCACGGGCGGCCGAGGTTGACTCATCTTCTGAAGGGACCGGCCTCCCGGTGTGGGTCTGCCTCTCTCGAACTAAAAGCTCCTGAAACCGTCGTGTCTGGAATGTATGTGCGTACGACAGCCTCGAGTATTTCAACCCCAGTGCACACTTGTTATTTGCATATCGTTTACATGAATTCATCCAAAATTGACTTTATCTTATCGAGTTCGGGTTCGAATGAAGCGTCTTGATGTGCGGAATATGATTGTGAGGGCAGAATATGTAAGCAATGAAGGTCAGGAGACGACGACGTCTTACAATATTGTCCTCAAGAACATCGCCCTTGTATAGACCCTCTACATACTCCTTCCACCTTTCTGCTTTACCTTCTTTGCTTAGAACTGGGTTTCCATCTGAGCTCTTGATATTCATGCAAGTGGTTCTCTTTTCTCCAAAGGTCTCTTTAATTTTTCTGTAGGCAGTATCTGTCTTACCCCTAGTGATATGCGCCTCTACATCCTTACATTTGTCCTCTAGACATCCCTGCTTAGCCATTTTGCATTTCCTGTCGATCTCATTTTTGAGACGTTTGTAGTCCTTTTTGCTTGCTTCATTTACTGCATTTTTATATTTTGTCTTTTCATCAATTAAATTCAATATCTCTTCTGTTACCCAAAGATTTCTATTAGCCCTCGTCTTTTTACCTACTTGATATTCTGCTACCTTCACTATTTCATATCTCAAAGCTACCCATTCTTCTTCTGCTGTATTTCCTTCCCCCATTCTTGTCAATCGTTCCCTAATCCTCTCCCTGAAGCTCTCTACAACCTCTGGTTCTTTCAGTTTATCCAGGTCCCATCTCCTCAAATTCCCACCTTTTTGCAGTTTCTTCAGTTTTAATCTACACTTCATAACCAATAGATTGTGGTCAGAGTCCACACCTTCTCCTGGAAATGTCTTACATTTAAAAACATGGTTGCTGAATCTCTGTCTTTCCAGAGATTCAGGAACCAGGTTTCGAATTTCCAGGGGCAGATGTGTTCTCGACAACAATCTAGAGTACCTGCAGAATAGTGCATCAGCAGCAGGTGATTAATACTGCCAACAGACAGACAATTTATTTCCTTTTCTTTGTTCTCTCATTGTCATTTCTTTCCCACAAGAGGGAGAGAGCGTCAATAGAATATACTACGCTTCAGTTGTACATTTCTTTTTAGAACACAGTGTAATTTCTGAGGATTAGAAAGATGAGCATGTACAAATGATTCTTAATAAAATAGATTATTTCAATGTGTTGATGATTATTTTCAAGGTGGAAGATTTGGTTCCGATATAATGCTGGATGATTACGGTGAGTTTTTATTTAGTTGGTGCATAAGTGTATAGCGTTTTCCCTCAAGTTTAATGAAGACAACAGGTACACATAATAGAGACTTTAGTCATCAATAATTCTTCTCCACTATTTACAAGACTCTGCCAGTGTTGCTTTCGACTCAAAAATGGTTCAAATGGCTTTAAGCACTATGGGACTTAACATCTCAGGTCATCAATCCCCTAGACTTAGAAATACTTAAACCTAACTAGACTAAGGACATCACACTCATCCATGCCCGTGGCAGGATTAGAACCTGCGACTTAGCAGCAGCGCGGTTCCGGACTGAAGCGCCTAGAACAGCTCGGCTACAGAGGCCGGCTGCTTTTCGACTCAGCGACTGTAGAAATCACATGGTGTTGAAGTGAAGAACTCGTCAAGCCTTGTTTGGAACGCATTTTCATCAGGAAAGGAAGTTCCTTGAAGGTTGTTCAGTAGAGTGCGGAAAAGGTGAAAATCTATGGGCGCAAGGTCAAGTGAATAAGATGGGTGCGTATGACTTGCCAACACAAGTCCTGTTTAGTGTTTTTTGTCAGTCTAACAGAATGTGGATGGGCATTATCGTGGAGTAGCATCACTTCTTGCAGTCTTCCTCGTCGTTGTTCTTGGACTGTGTTTGCGACGCACCTCAGTTGTTCACAATAAATGTCAGCAGACACCTTGGGGAAGCAATTCATAGTACACCACACCGTCACTGTTTCGAGCAGATGCATAACATTTTGCTTTTGTTGAATGCATGCAGGTCTTTGCATTGGGAGCTGCTGCTTTCTTTGGGCTCAATCATTCTTTTCTTTTCCTCATGTTAGCATAAAGACACAATTTCTCATTACCAGTAACGATACAGGGTACGAATGGTCAGTGCTGCGCACGAGCAACTAATGACGAGCAGAGATGCACATGTAGCTACCCACTGATTTTTGTGATTTTGGCTTAGAGCATGAGTTTTTGGACCTTCCCTACTGTATACAAATGAAGCACGTAGGGGAGTGATCATGGTTCCTCACATTTGCCAGTTATCGAGCACGCTGACGTGGATCAGCGGGGATTAATGTCTTTAAACCCCAAACGTCTTCCAGAATGTGGAGACTCACTAATGTCAAAACGATCCTCCTTAAAATGAGGAAATCATTTCCTCGGCGTGCTCTGTCCAACGGCATTATCCCCACACAAGGCGCAAATTTTACTGGCTGCCTCCCCTCTTGTCACCCCTCTACTGAACTCAAACAGAAGACGATGTCGGAAATGTTCAGATTACTCCACTCGGCACTCCATTTTCAAGAGTGCACAGCTCTTTTCACTATCTCAAAATGACAATGTGTAAATTCAAATAGCAACAATGAGCTACAAATAAAGAATGACAATCGATAAATAAACCCGTGGCAATCGGAAAACCAACATGAAAAACAAAAACACTATGTACTTGTGCACCAACCTAATACTTCTATAGAATGATATTCGGAGGCTTCATGTCCAGCTCTAGATACGCAGATGGATTACATGCCATCATGCGATCACAAGGGGGAAAGTGAACGCAGGATAGCGACTGACGACTCAAATGCGACAGTTGCCCACCAAGAGACTGAGTGCCGCCTGTTGTCGTTGCAGTCACGTGACGTGGGGTTAGAAGAGTGGGTAGGCCGAGCACACACGAATGGGGAATCATTATAGAGACGATGTTGTTGTTGTTGTGGTCTTCACTCCTGAGACTGGTTTGATGCAGCTCTCCATGCTACTCTATCCTGTGCAAGCTTCTTCATCTCCCAGTATCTACTGCAGCCTACATCCTTCTGAATCTGCTTCGTGTATTCATCTCTTGGTCTCCCTCTATGATTTTTACCCTCCACGCTGCCCTCCAGTACTAAATTGGTGATCCCTTGATGCCTCAGAACATGTCCTACCTACCGATCCCTTCTTCTAGTCAAGTTGTGCCACAAACTTCTCTTCTCCCCAATTCTATTCAATACCTCCTCATTAGTTATGTGATCGACCCATCTAATCTTCAGCATTCTTCTGTAGCACCACATTTCGAAAGCTTCTAATCTCTTCTTGTCTAAACTATTTATCGTCCATGTTTCACTTCCATACATGGCTACACTCCATACAAAAACTTTCAGAAACGACTTCCTGACACTTAAATCTATACTCGATGTTAACAAATTTCTCTTCTTCAGAAACGTTTTCCTTGCCATTGCCAGTCTACATTTTTATCCTCTCTACTTCGACCATCATCAGTTATTTTGCTCCCCATATAGCAAAACTCCTTTACTACTTTAAGTGTCTCCTTTCTTAATCTAATTCCCTCAGCATCACCCGACTTAATTCGACTACATTCCGTTATCCTCGTTTTGCTTTTGTTGATGTTCATCTTATACCCTCCTTTCAAGACACTGTCGATTCCGTGCAACTGCTCTTCCAAGTCCTTTGCTGTCTCTGACATAATTACAATGTGATCGGCGAACCTCAAAGTTCTTATTTCTTCTCCATGGATTTTAATACCTACTCTCTTTTCTTTTCTTTCCTTTACTGCTTGCTCAATATACAGATTGAATAGCATCGGGGAGAGGCTACAACCCTGTCTCACTCCCTTCCCCACCACTGCTTCCCTTTCATGTCCGTCGAGTCTTATTACTGCCATCTGCTTTCTGTAAAAATTGTAAATAGCCTTTCGCTCCCTGTATTTTACCCATGCCACCTTCAGAATTTGAAAAAGAGTATTCCAGTCAACATTGTCAAAACCTTTCTCTAAGTCTACAAATGCTAGAAACGTAGGTTTGCCTATCCTTAATCTTTCTTCCCCCACCCATGAACCATGGACCTTGCTGTGGGTGGGGAGGCTTGCGTGCCTCAGCGATACAGATAGCCATACCGTAGGTACAAACACAACGGAGGGGTATCTGTTGAGAGGCCAGACAAACGTGTGGTTCCTGAAGAGGGGCAGCAGCCTTTTCAGTAGTTGCAAGGGCAACAGTCTGGATGATTGACTGATCTGGTCTTGTAACAATAACCAAAACGGCCTTGCTGTGCTGGTACTGCGAACGGCTGAAAGCAAGGGGAAACTACGGCCGTAATTTTTCCCGAAGGCATGCAGCTTTACTGTATGATTAAATGATGATGGCGTCCTCTTGGGTAAAATATTCCGGAGGTAAAATAGTCCCCCATTCGGATTTCCGAGCAGGGACTACTCAAGAGGATGTCGTTATCAGGAGAAAGAAAACTGGCGTTCTACGGATCGGAGCGTGGAATGTCAGATCCCTTAATCGGGCAGGTAGGTTAGAAAATTTGAAAAGGGAAATGGATAGGTTAAAGTTAGATATAGTGGGAATTAGTGAAGTTCGGTGGCAGGAGGAACAAGACTTCTGGTCAGGTGACTACAGGGTTATAAAGTCAAATAGGGGTAATGCAGGAGTAGGTTTAATAATGAATAGCAAAATAGGAACGCGGGTAAGCTACTACAAACAGCATAGTGAACGCATTATTGTGGCCAAGATAGATACGAAGCCCACACCTACTACAGTAGTATAAGTTTATATGCCACCTAGCTCTGCAGATGACGAAGAAATTGAAGAAATGTATGATGAAATAAAAGAAATTATTCAGATAGTGAAGGGAGACGAAAATTTAATAGTCATGGGTGACTGGAATTCGAGTGTAGGAAAAGGGAGAGAAGGAAACGTATAGGAGAATATGGATTGGGGCTACATGTTTTGAATCACGTTCACACTTTTACTTATAAAATACTTTATTAAAATATACATAGGTTCACTTCATAAAAGACACACGAAGACTACCTATTGCGCCTCATCACTCACGCATATATACACAAACATAGCTGTCACCACAATCGATACTTCTCGAACATACTCGATATAACTTATTCTAGAACGATGTTCTGGAACTTTCTCATATCCGATATAAATGTATTACATAATTCCAACACACCTCCTTACATTTATATCGCGATGTTTAACATATTCCTAATTTTAATGAATTTTTCTTTACATAACGACTTTGTGAATATATCTGCAACATTTTCATTTGAATCTACTTTAACAATATCAATGAGTCCCTGTAAATAATACTCATTCACAAAATGGTAATGTACTTCTATGTATTTTGAATTCTTTGTAAAATTACCAAACTTCGCTATATTTAATGCTCCTGAATTATCTTCATATATGACAATAGGTTTTTCAAATTTAACATTAAAAATGTCTAAAATATCATGTATAAGTTTCACCTAGCTTACAGCTTCAGACAATGCTACATATTCTGCGAAAGTTGAAGCCTTTGTAACACTCGCTTGTTTTCTTGACTTCCAAAATACAACATTACCAAATAATCTAATTACATAACCAGAAGTTGACTTTCTATCCACACTATCACCTGCCCAATCTGAATCCACAAAACAATCTAATATCTCAGCACTTTCATTCCTACAATAGTTTAATTTCAAATCTTTAGTTAAATATAAATATTTCAAAATTCTCAAAGCATATTTAAAATGAGTACTACTGTAACAACTTTGGAATCTGCTCAAGTAATTCACACTATAGCTAATATCTGGTCTAGTACCCGAACTTACGTACAAGAGTGCACCTATCAAGTTTCTATATCTAACGTCATTACAATCTTCATACGCTGGTTCTAACTTTAAATTTACTTCCATTGGAGTTTTGTACAAGATCGAATCTTCAATTTTATATTTCACAGCTAACGAATCAATATACTTTTCTTGACTCAAACTCATAACTCTTGTTTCACAATCATAAGTAATATCGATCCCAAGATATCTTTTTACCTCACCAAAATCTTTCATATTAAATCGTTTTGACAATAAGTTCTTAATCTTAACAATTTTTTCTTTTCTCACACAGCAAATGAGCAAATCGTCGACAAAAATAATCAAATAAATCAAGACATCTCCATCTCGCAATACATAAAGACAATAATCATATTTACTCCTTTTAAAACCTAAACTTCTTAAAAACTCATGAAGACAATTGTACCAAGCTCGTGAGCTTTCTCGCAAACCATACAATGCTTTATACAATTTACAGACTCTATCCGTACCATCATCATATCCTCTTGGCTGCTTTACATAAACTTCAGATAAAACTTTACAATTTAGAAACGCAGTCTCTACATCCATTTGTTCTATAACCAAACCTTCTTGACAACAGTATGACAACAAAATATTTAATGTTTGCATATTGGTTACTGGAGAATAAATATCCTCGACGACTTCTTTTTGTTGAAACCCCCTGACAACTAATCTTGCTTTGTAAACACTTTCTGATTTCTTTGTGAAAACCCACTTTACATCAATGGCTTCTTTATCAACTGGTTTATCTACTAATTCCCATGTTTTGTTTTTGTTCAAACAATCAATTTCCTTATTCATCGCTTTTTCCCAATAATTTGATTCGGCGCTGTTAATCGCCTCCTCAAAGCTTTCCGGACTATTTGCACTGCAAAAGTTTACATAAATAAAGTTGCTGTAAACATAATCATTTAATATTTTTGGTTTTCTTTCTCTACCTGATCTCCTCAACCCAAGTACTTTCTCTGGTTCATGATTATCAGAAAGCTTTTCATTTTTCTCAATTTCCTTCTGTTTTTCTATTAGTTCAGTTTCGTTTTCTATACTTTTGTGTTCAGAATCACTAAAATATTCACTTACTGAATCATAATCTTTAAACCCAATACATTTAACACCACTTTCAACAATGTCCACATGTCGAGCAACAACTATCTTATTATTTATTAGCACTCTGTAGCCTACTTCACAATAACCCATTAAAACCCCCAAATCGGCTTTCCTATCCCATTTTGACTTCCTCAGTTGCTCAGGTACTCTTACAAAAACTCTACTCCCATACAATTTCAAATGATTAACATTAGGTCTTTTCCCCAGTAATATCTCATAAGGAGTTTTCTTTTCAATGGTGTTAGCTAAAGTTCTGTTGAGGTACGCTGCTGCACAAACCACTTCAGGCCAAAATCTCTTGTCTACTCGCGCTTCGGCTAGCAGACACCGAGACATGTCCATGATGGATCTGTTATACCTTTCAGCAGTACCATTAAGCTCATGCACATAAGGTGGACAAGCATTCAATACAATTTCTTTTTGTCTCACAAATTCATAGACATTTTCATTTAAATATTCCTTCCCATTGTCACATCTTATCTTTTTAACAGTTTTCCCAGTGAGATTCTCAACTTCATTAATATACTCTACAAAACAATTGTATACTTGATCTTTAGATTTTATGGTGTAAACATGAGCTGCCTTACTGTAATCATCAATGAAAGAAAGAAAATATCTTTCCCCATGCATTCCAGTAGTTGAGTGAGGCCCATTTAGATCTGTGTGAACAATTTCTAAGATTTCTTTTGCTTTGGTTCTATTATTTTTAAAAGGAACATTATGCATTTTGTTTTCGATACAGATTTTACATTTCATAAATTCTGATTCTAGTTCTGAAGGAACCCCATCTAACAATTGATGTTTACATAAAGTATTTAGATAATTGAAATTAACATGTCCCAAAATGCGATGCCATTTTTCCTTTGTTGTCATATTATTGTCTTTACTCATAACATTAACATTAACTTCTCCTTTATTAATAGTACTACTCATTTTATACAACCGACTCTCTTTCCATGCAATCGCAATCAATCCATTAGCCTTATCAAAAATTTTAGCATTATTCCCTACCGATACAATTTTGTGATTATCTGTAATTTTGGCATAACTGATCAAGTTTTTGTCTATGTCTTTTACAAAGAAAACATCTCGCATATTAATTGGAACCATTTGATCATAGACAGGAAAATTACTAATTACATTACCAACTTTAGTAGCTTGCAAAATTTTTCCATCAGCAATTTTTACATTTATAGGTTGTTTTAAAGTTATACACTTAGAAAAATATTCCTCATTATTAATAACATGATCAGTACAGCCACTGTCTAATAACCAATTGATTTGAATTTGATTGTTGTTACTTGACTCTACTGTTCTATTTTGACCTATCATAGAATTAACCTCTGTTATAAAACTACTCATACCATGATCACTCTGATGGTAACCTTGCTTGCTGTGATGCCGACCGCTGCTAAAACCATGCTTCTCTCCTCGACCACGTTGCCTGCTGCCATAACCTCCACGTTGCATGTTGCCGTAATTTCCGCGCTGTACATTGCTATAGCCTCCACGCTGCATATTTCCATTGCCTCTGTCGCTACTTTGAAAATGTACTCCACGATGCCATGTGCCTCTGTTACTTGTTCTTCCCTGGTTACAATCACGTTTGAAGTGACCTGCTTTGCCGCATCGATAACATACTTGCTCCTGATTTCTTGAATTCAATTTTCTTTCTGTGTGAAATGCATTTGATTTTACCTCTTCATTTCCAGTTTTTGCATTCAATAATTGAATCTTACTTTTAACGTATTCAACTGTCTGGTCCTCTTCCTTCAAGACGTCCACTAAGTCCCCAATATAGCTCATTGACTCTGGTAACGTTCGCAGCATATAATTTAACTTCTCCTTTTCCGTTACTTTAGCGCCTGCAGATTTCAGCTCATTTACAGTTTTTTCAAATGCACTGAAAAATGTCCCCGTATCACTGTAATCACTTAACCTCAATTTGTCCAACTTGTTTCTGCATAATACTTGAAGGGCTGTAGACTCTTTCGAATATAATTCATCAAATTTCTTCATGATCTCGAAAGCACTTTCTCTGTCACTCACAAATTCTAGTTGCTTATTTGTGATTGCGCCATAAATATAGTTGATAGCCTTCAAGTCCTCTTCATCCCACGTTTCGTTGTCTGAGCTCACTTTTGCCCTCGTAATCACTGTATGACATTTCTTCATTTTTAGGTACATGATTATCCGCTGCTTCCAGTTCCCATAGTCCTCGCCATCAAATACAGGAATAGTTATATCAGCCATGTCGAACTTTCTGAATAACACGCGACGGCCACAATATAATATTTAACTTCTACTTTTCTTTTCAACAACCATGCTCTGCTATCATGTTTTGAATCACGTTCACACTTTTACTTATAAAATACTTTATTAAAATATACATAGGTTCACTTCATAAAAGACACACGAAGACTACCTATTGCGCCTCATCACTCACGCATATATACACAAACATAGCTGTCACCACAATCGATACTTCTCGAACATACTCGATATAACTTTTTCTAGAACGATGTTCTGGAACTTTCTCATATCCGATATAAATGTATTACATAATTCCAACACTACAAAATGAAAGAGGAAGCCGCCTGGTAGAATTTTGCACAGAGCACAACTTAATCATACCTAACACTTGGTTTAAGAATCATGATAGAAGGTTGTATACATGGAAGAACCCTGGAGATACTAAAAGGTATCAGATTGATTATATAATGGTAAGACAGAGATTTAGGAACCAGGTTTTAAATTGTAAGACATTTCCAGGGGCAGATGTGGATTCTGACCACAATCTATTGGTTAAGACCTGTAGATTAAAACTGAAGAAACTGCAAAAAGGTGGGAATTTAAAGAGATGGGACCTGGATAAACTGAAAGAACCAGAGGTTGTACAGAGTTTCAGGGAGAGCATAAGGGAACAATTGACAGGAATGGGGGAAAGAAATACAGTAGAAGAAGAATGGGTAGCTTTGAGGGATGAAGTAGTGAAGGCAGCAGAGGATCAAGTAGGTAAAAAGACGAGGGCTAGTAGAAATCCTTGGGTAACAGAAGAAATATTGAATTTAATTGATGAAAAGACAAAATATAAAAATGCAGTAAATGAAGCAGGCAAAAAGGAATACAAACGTCTCAAAAATGAGATCGACAGGAAGTGCAAAATGGCTAAGCAGGGTTGGCTAGAGGACAAATGTAAGGATGTAGAGGCTTATCTCACTAGGGGTAAGATAGATACTGCCTACAGGAAAATTAAAGAGACCTTTCGAGATAAGAGAACCACTTGCATCAACATCAAGAGCTCAGATGGAAACCCAGTTCTAAGCAAAGAAGGGAAAGCAGAAAGGTGGAAGGAGTATATAGAGGGTCTATACAAGGGCGATGTACTTGAGGACAATATTATGGAAATGGAAGAGGATGTAGATGAAGATGAAATGGGAGATACGATACTGCGTGAAGAGTTTGACAGAGCACTGAAAGACCTGAGTCGAAACAAGGCCCCCGGAGTAGACAACATTCCATTGGAACTACTGACGGCCTTGGGAGAGCCAGTCCTGACAAAACTCTACCATCTGGTGAGCAAGATGTATGAAACAGGCGAAATACCCTCAGACTTCAAGAAGAATATAATAATTCCAATCCCAAAGAAAGCAGGTGTTGATAGATGTGAGAACTACCGAACTATCAGTTTAATAAGTCACAGCTGCAAAATACTAACACGAGTTCTTTACAGACGAATGGAAAAACTAGTAGAAGCCGACCTCGGGGAAGATCAGTTTGGATTCCGTAGAAATACTGGAACACGTGAGGCAATACTGACCTTACAACTTATCTTAGAAGAAAGATTAAGGAAAGGCAAACCTACGTTTCTAGCATTTGTAGACTTAGAGAAAGCTTTTGACAATGTTGATTGGAATACTCTCTTTCAAATTCTAAAGGTGGCAGGGGTAAAATACAGGGAGCGAAAGGCTATTTACAATTTGTACAGAAAGCAGATGGCAGTAATAAGACTCGACGGACATGAAAGGGAAGCAGTGATGGGGAAGGGAGTGAGACAGGGTTCTAGCCTCTCCCCGATGCTATTCAATCTGTATATTGAGCAAGCAGTAAAGGAAGCAAAAGAAAAATTCGGAGTAGGTATTAAAATCCATGGAGAAGAAATAAAAACTTTGAGGTTCGCCGATGACATTGTAATTCTGTCAGAGACAGCAAAGGACTTGGAAGAGCAGTTGAACGGAATGGATGGTGTCTTGAAGGGAGGATATAAGATGAACATCAACAAAAGCAAAACGAGGATAACGGAATGTAGTCGAATTAAGTTGGGTGATGTCGAGGGTATTAGATTCGGAAATGAGACACTTAAAGTAGTAAAGGAGTTTTGCTATTTGGGGAGCAAAATAACTGATGATGGTCGAAGTAGAGAGGATATCGAATGTAGACTGGCAATGGCAAGGAAAGCGTTTCTGAAGAAGAGAAATTTGTTAACATCGAGTATAGATTTAAGTGTCAGGAAGTCATTTCTGAAAGTATTTGTATGGAGTGTAGCCATGTACGGAAGTGAAACATGGACGATAACTAGTTTGGACAAGAAGAGAATAGAAGCTTTCGAAATGTGGTGCTACAGAAGAATGCTGAAGATTAGATGGGTAGATCACATAACTAATGAGGAGGTACTGAATAGGATTGGGGAGAAGATGAGTTTGTGGCACAACTTGACCAGAAGAAGGGATCGGTTGGTAGGACGTGTTCTGAGGCATCAAGGGATCACCAATTTAGTATTGGAGGGCAGCGTGGAGGGTAAAAATCGTAGGGGGAGACCAAGAGATGAATATACTAAACAGATTCAGAAGGATGTAGGTTGCAGTAGGTACTGGGAGATGAAGAAGCTTGCACAGGATAGAGTAGCATGGAGAGCTGCATCAAACCAGTCTCAGGACTGAAGACCACAACAACAACAACAACAATCTTTCTGCTAAGATAAGTCGTAGGGTCAGTATTGCCTCACGTGTTTCAACATTTCTATGGAATCCTAGCTGATCTTCCCCGAGGTCGGCTTCTACCAGTTTCTCCATTCGTCTGTAAAGAATTCGTGTTAGTATTTTGCAGCCGTGACCTATTAAACTGATAGTTCGGTAATTTTCACATCTGTCAACACCTGCTTTCTTTGGGTTTTGAATTATTGGTTCAAATCGCTCTGAGCACTATGGGACTCAACTGCTGAGGTCATTAGTCCCTGAGAACTTAGAACTAGTTAAACCTAACTAACCTAAGGACATCACAAACATCCATGCCCGAGGCAGGATTCGAACCTGCGACCATAGCGGTCTTGCGGTTCCAGACTGCAGCGCCTTTAACCGCACGGCCACTTCGGTCGGCTGTGAATTATTATATTCTTCTTGAAGTCTGAGGGAATTTCGCCTGTCTTTTACATCTTGCTCACCAGATGGTAGAGTTTTGTCAGGACTGGCTCTCCCAAGGCTGTCAGTAGTTCTAAAAAGGGCAGATTGTTATGGCCCGGCGCCTGGGAACGAGCATCACTAAAATGGCGTACCTGGGCTGGCTGTTCGCGTGCTTCTTTCGTGAGTAACAATGCAAAGTGTTTGAGGGCAGTGAAACTACCAGTAGGCGACAAGCTGTTGGACGTCTACGACTCTTCACAAAATGGAGAGGCCGGAGGCTTGCCTGCTATGCAAAAGTGGATTGGCAAAGGCGGCGACTGTGGTAGATCTGACAACAGTGTATAACGCTGGTGCAGACATAATAGGTTCTAAAGGCCCCCAAACACGCTACTGCACGCTTGACAATCACGCTTGCTCAAGCGTGCACAAACTCCTCGCGCCTCCACACGACTCAAGCACGGAAGTACAAGCATCAGCTCGTTTACATTGGAATGTCGAGCACAGACGACGATGCGCTTGCTGTTGCAGCCTTTTTACTTGTTTTGCGAAAAAAAAACAAAAGAGGAAACGCGATATGTGGAGTAAAGAGTGGCTTTAAAAACGAAAATCGTATTCTCATACAAATTTCCTCGTGATTGGCATAATTCCTCAGGATGAATGAGGAAACGTATTTGAATCTTTTGTCCCTCGTGACGCCTTTGATTAAGAAGCAAGATACAGTCATGAGGGAGGCTATAATACCACACGAAAGGCTAACAGCAACATTACGATTTCTCGCGACAGGAAGGACTTACGAAGACCTCAAATACACGTCCGTAATTTCACCACAGGCACTAAGTGTCGTAGTGCCTGAAACCTGCCATTCTATCTATGAGGTGCTCAAAAGTAATTTCTTGAAGGTAAAGAGAAAGACTGTTTCCTCATTATGTAGTTTTTCTCTGGCCACTGAATGTATTTTTTGTTTATAGATTTAACTTCTTGGAGGCAATACCTTATTGAGCCCTTAGCATTTACAGTCCCTACTCTATAAATATTGCAATACTTATTGACGCCAAATTACTGCACATTTTTTGGACTTGAAATGAAAACATTTCATATGCTAGCAAACTATTTTTCATAAGTACATTCATGACAACATTTTATCAGTGAGCTATCTATGTGCCTCTTGCTTTTCTTTCAAATGGTTGTTGCCGCACCATACAGCATAATTTTATTTTATGGGCGTTTGATGACAGCTGTCTCTGTACCTTTTGCTATAGTTTGAAATGGTTGTTGTAGTACCCAACTGCATTACTTTATTTGGTAGTCCTTTGATGACAGTGAATTCAACTGGAAAGTTGCAGGTCATTCATTCCAAGTACCTTGACATTTCAAAGCGTATCCTGAATATTGAAATAATACTGTATCTCTTTACTTATTATTAACACTGCCTGCAGTTACCCAAATCATTACATATAGGAAAAATAATGTTTTAAGACTTAGTTAAAGCTAATCAGAAGGACAACGTAACTTTCTAAAATTGTTAAAATTTAAATTTTACTCTAAAAGCACAAATGAACTTGTATTCACTGTAAAATGGTATTTTATTTTAATTTTTATTACAAAATGAATAACTTTACATATTAATTACATATTAATTGTTACTGGTATTACTAACAAATGATGCAAATGACTCTGTACTGCTTCTGCCCACTGTTGCACAGTAATTGCTGTACAACAGAGTGGGGTCTGCACTCACATCGCAAATTGTGTGAGTGGCCCATTTCAGCCATGAATAGCGTATCATTTATAACTTTTTCTGCCACCAGTCTTTGTTTGGGATCCAATATGTCTCTTATTTTAGCAGCAACCGATTTCCCAAAAACTTCATGGCGGTTCTCAACTTTCTTTTGTTTTTGTCTTTGGAAATGTTTGCTAATAACTCCTAGAACAGAGTCCATTTCAGTGCCCCTTCTTTTACTATTTGGTCTGCTCTGTTCACTTTTTGAAAGTAAAACTTCTGGTGTCCTCTATCACTAACAGATGGGACAGTGGAAATTTCATATTGTTCTGAATGAGGTAGAGGGTCTACTTCCACCTCCAACTCTTCCTCCATATGCTGTGATATGGGGAGTGGTATTATGCTAATTTCATTCTACAAATAATATTGAACACTCGTGAATATTGAACACTGAAAAAGCAAAGAAGTAGCTATATTACACAAAATAATCTTTTTTTTATAAAACAGTAAATAACAATGCATTCAGTGTTGGAAATCAAGCGAGATTACAATTATAAAGTAAATATAGTAAAGGGGCAAATATTACCTTCATTTAGATAAACATGTTTCATGCAAGGGAGGGTGGGGCTGGGGGGAGAGGTCACATAGATGTGTTTATGGTCCCAAAAAAAATTTAACAGATGTAAGAATACTATACAGTACTTTTCATAATAATGTAATTTTAAGCTAACATGTTTACAATTGGGATTTTTCATTTTTCAGGTTCCTGAAACAGTGGATGAATGGGCCACCATTGCAAAGGATTTTGAAAGGAGGTGGAATTTTCCACACTGTCTTTGAAATATAGATGGAAAGCATGTAGAGATTGTACCTCCAGCTGGAAGTGGTTTTATTTCAGTTACAAACATACACACAGTATGGTCCTACTTGCAATACCTGATGTAAATTACAGATTTATTCTGTTTGATTTTGGCACAAATGGCAGAATATCTGATGGCGGTGTTCTTCGGAATACTGAATTTTTTAGGAGACTACAAAGTAACACCCTCAACATTCCAAAAGAGAAAAAAGTAGCAAACAGTTCACGAAAACTACCATATGTATTTATAGGGGATGATGCATTTCCTTTGAGGACTGATATGCTGAAACCATTCCGGCAAAGTGACTTGAACTGCATGGGAAAGAAAGTTTACAACTACAGATTATGCAGAGCTCGGCGCATTGTTGAGAATGTATTTGGGATCTTGGCAGCACGCTTTAGGATTTTCCACACAGCTATTAATTTGGAAGTCGGCCGTATCGATAAGGTGGTGAAAGTAAAATTATTTTATGACTAATGTGAATCAAACTTATGCCCCGCGTGATTCTCTTGATGTGGAGGACATAGAACATGGCTTGTTCCATAATGGTTTAACAACAGAGGATTCTAATATGCTACCATTGCACAGGTCTACTGCGGGAAACATTCCACTTGATGCCAAACATGTAAGAGAGGAATTTATGAACTACTTTGTGAATGAAGGACAAGTTCCTTGGCAACATAATTTTGTGCATTAACAGTAAAGAAAAATGTAAAAGAAAACAATGTGTATTGCAGTATAGTATAAACAAATAAAAGCATAGGCATATATCTTAATTGTAACAGTGCTACTGTAAATAAATACCACTACCAACCCATCTCACTTACCTATATTCCTTGTAAATTACTCGAAGACCATCTTGGTGTCTCCTGTTCATTTAAAAAGCTGACAAGATCAAAGTACCACAGAACAGGTCTGCAAACTTCGTCTGCTGCAGTCCCTGATTTGTAAGTGCTGTCACGTTTCCTTTTTTCTCGTCTGTAATTCGTTCGTAATGTATTGATTTTCTTAATAAAAGTATCTTTAGTTGCTGATGGCTCTATTTCTTTGTACTTTGTGAGAAGCACCTCATATGCCGCGTCTCTTTTCATTTTATCGTGATATTCTTTACTCTTAATATTCCATAAACATGTGTGTCTTTCGTAGCACCTAATAAATTCCTCCAACACTTCCCGGTCCGACATCAGAACGAAGAAGGAAACGACACAAAATCTAAATAAACGCGCGCACTCCACAGTCTGTGTCCGAATGACAGATGTGTGCTTGTTCAAGCCTCCCTACTCTAGGCACACACGAGCAAGCATGGACACGCTTGGCGGCTTGCACAAGCACGCATAATCGAAATTCGGTCAAGCTGCTTGTGCAAGCCTGATGCTTGCGCTAATTTACCCTACACAGGATCAAGCAAGTTTGTACAAGCACGCTTGCGCAAGCGTGATTGTCAAGCATGCAGTAGCGTGTGTGGGGGCCTTAAGAACACTACTCAGCGCAGCAGACGACCCATAGGTATTCCCGTGTTAACCCAACAACATCGTCAGTTATGAGTGCAATGGGCACATGTTCATGGAGACTGGACTGTGGATGAATAGACGTGTTTTACCTGGTTGGATGAATCAATTTCGTGCTACACTAGATCGATGGTTGTGCCTGGTGATGCCGTCACCCATGTGAAAAACTGCTTGAAACATGTACCATGCCTCCAATGCAGACCAGTGGGGGTAGTATTATGCTATGGGCGTGATCACCTAGGCTTCCATGGGGCCTGTGACAGTAATCTTAGGCACGATGACAACTGTGGATGCGCTCACAAACTTTCAAGAATGGTCTCACAACAAAAAAATTATTAAACATTTCCGTACAGCAAACTAAAAGGCTTCCGAATATGACCCCCCTCGGGCATCAACACACTGTTACAAGAGTTTTTTTTTTTCCTTTGTTCATAGGCTCCCTTGAAACTCTTTGCATGGAAGGCTGTCAAGGGATCTTGCTGAAGCTGCCTAGACCGCGGGAATCGTGTCGAACTGCTTCCCTTTCAGGCCTGTCTTGATTCAGGGAAACAAATAGAAGTTGCTGGGAGCTTGGTCGGGGCTGTAGTGTGGCTGTGGCACTGTTGTCACCTTGAACTTGGCCAAAACGTCGCCGGTGGTGAGCGACGTGTCAAAGTGCGCATTGTGATGGTGGAGAACGAATCGTCTTTGATCTCTGGGTGGATGCGGTAGACTCGACCCCTCTGTCCAGCAGGAACAGACTCTTTGTGGATCAATCCTTCGGCGTTGAAGAAAACAGTCAGAATGGTTTTCACACATGACCTACTCATGTGAGCTTTCTGGGACTTTGGAAATGAGGCAGTGTGCCACTTCTCACTTCGCCACTTCGTTGCAGGATCGTACTCACAAACACGGGTTCAAAATGGTTCAAATGGCTCTGAGCACTATGCGACTTAACTTCTGAGGTCATCAGTCGCCTAGAACTTAGAACTAATTAAACCTAACTAACCTAAGGACATCACACACATCCATGCCCGAGGCAGGATTCGAACCTGCGACCGTAGCGGTCGCTCGGCTCCAGACTGTAGCGCCTAGAACCGCACGGCCACTCCGGCCGGCACACAAACACAGGTCTCATCACAAGTAAGCACTTTATCTTAAAAAAAAATAAAAAGATTTGAGATCAGTTTGAAAACATTCAAGCATTTCTTCGCAGACAGCTTGGTACCATGCCTCCTGTTCATCAGAAAGAACTTTCAGAAGAAGTTTGACTCACACTTTTCTCGTCATCAAATTTTCTGACCCCGTCTCAGTTCATCAGCAAACAATCTAAGACGACGATCAGTGTTTACAAGTTCATGCACTTTCACAAATTTTTCATCTGTTTGGGTTGTTGAAGATCTCCCACTGTGGTCATCGTCTTCAGTGTCCTCTTGGCCATCTTTGAACCTCTTGTTCCACATGAAAACCATTTCATGTTACAGGGCTTTTTATTTTTAGGCCTCTTGAATCATATCAAAAGTCTCTGTGACAATTTTGTTCAGTTTCGCACAGAACTTTATTAAAAAACGCTGCTCAAAATGGCGCTACATCTTCGACTCTTTAAGTATTCGACGGGGTCACCAACATGGACTCACGCCACAAGCGCTCTGCTCACTCCAGCGCCTCGGGGCCAACTGCTGCTTTCGCAGTCGTTTAGCTGACATCCCCCACTACTTCACCCTGTCGGTGGAACAGGGATGTGCTCCCTCCCATGCTCAGGAACAAATCAGTTTTGAAACTTTGTAAATGAACACTGTATTGTGGACCATCTCCATCCTCTTACGGTTGTTTCCCCAATAGCATTGCCATCTTCCAGCAGGATAACTGTCGATGCCAGAAGGCCAGTATCGTGGTAAAGTGATTTGAGGAGCATGAAAGTGGACTCCAATTGATGTCTTGTCCACCACATTTGCCTGATCTGAATCCAATGAAATATATCTGGGACACTACTGGGAACCAGCTTCACACACACAAACGACAGGCTCGCAGTTTACGTGAATTGCTTCAGCTGTGCATTGCGTAGACATCTTGTGCCACATACTTCTGGAGACCTACCGAGGACTTGTGGAATGCATGCCACGCAGAATCGCCGCCGTATTGTGTTGAAAAGGTGGCCCAACAAGCTATTAAGCACGTATTAATAATGTTTTAGATCACCACAGGCGATGAAAAGTTAATGGTTGGGATGTTTGGATGGAGAATTTGTCAGGAGAGAGTTGTGAGGCTGGTGAAATGGGACAGAATCTGTCCTTGCTTAAGGGCGAGGGGGAGGGGTGGGGGTTGGAACTGGATGCTGCGACATTGGAGATATTGCAATACGTAGACCCAACAGTGCTCTGCCTTGTGCGAAGAGAAAGACGAGTGTCAAGGCGAACACGGCCATGGAGGGTCGACAGACGAAGTGGGGACATCAGCTGTCAAGTACAAGTATGCTTCTTCTATGTCTAAGTGCGCAATATTATCGTGTGAGTGTCTCTGAAGTGGCCTGAAAGACCGGTTTCCGGGAGATAGTGTGGCGGGCCAGAGTGGAGTGTTCCTGCCGTCAGGGACGATGAGATGATGATAGATATATAGAGTTATCGCACGATATACAGTACCAACAGGGAACGATAAATTTATGTTTGTCATAGCGATAAGGCTTTAAGTATGTGCGTCATTTGTGTTGTAGATAAATAAGAGAAAGGAGAAACGAAACCACTACAGACACGAGAGAGACGCTGCGCCCTGGAAAACCCGTAGCTGGCTGTTAGCAACGAAGGCCGAGAACCTGACCACAACGAAGCACTGCGACAGCCGTCCGCAAAAAGCCGAAGCTTGTTACCAACGGGCTAAAAACGCGTACTTCTTTGGTTGTTTAATGAAGATGACATTTTGTTTTCTGACACTGTCTGGACTATAGAACTGACAGTAGATGTGAATTATTGATATAGAACGGGAACATTGGTCTGATCTGATGGAAGTGTCTGACACCTAACGTTGATTAACCGTTTTGAGCTTTTTGGTTAGGCAGTACCAATGATAACATTCCGTCTGTGGAAGACCTTTATTGTTGCCAGAAACACAGCCCCGATCGGTGCACATTCAAATTTTTATTCTGGAAAGGTAAAGTAACCCATCGAATTAAATGTTTACCACAGAAGTTTGTGTGACGGAAGTGTGTAGCTTCTTGAAGATACATTATCATTGAATAATTTGAAGTAGCGCTTTTAGTACATTTGGTGTCTACGCTGCAATCGATTTTCCACGATATTTGAATCGGGAAGCTAGTGGGAAAAGTTAGTCTGATAGTTGCCAACATCTGAAGAGGGAGAGTTTTGATAAATAAATTTAGCAGAGAGGGGCAACGTGGTGGTGACGAGTACACAATATGTCTTGCACAGGCTTACTTTAAGCCTCTCGAAACTCGTAAAGCCAGTGGCACACCTTGCCGAGACATCTCGCTACTGGAAGCAACCTACTAATATCGTTGGGGAGGCTGTGCCCTTACGCTGCCGCCAAATATGATTTGATAATGAAAGCTGCGTTATTAAGGGCATCCACCATTCAAAAGTAAAACTGTGTACACAACAAAAGCAATACAGTAGTATCCTTTGAGTACAATATCAGTGAGTCATATCTGGAAACAGTCTACTTATACTACATTCAAGCTCCTAAGAAACTGGTTGTTGTTGTAGTTGTTGTTGTGCTCTTCAGTCCTGAGACTGGTTTGATGCAGCTCTCCATGCTACTCTATCCTGTGCAAGCTTCTTCATCTCCCAGTACCTACTGCAACCTACATCCTTCTGAATCTGCTTAGTGTATTCATCTCTTGGTCTCCCTCTACGATTTTTACCCTCCACGCTGCCCTCCAATACTAAATTGGTGATCCCTTGATGCCTCAGAACATGTCCTACCAACCGATCCCTTCTTCTAGTCAAGTTGTGCCACAAACTCCTCTTCTCCAAATTCTATTCAATACCTCCTCATTAGTTATATGATCACCCATCCAGTTTTCAGCATTCTTCTGTAGCACGTTTCGAAAGCTTCTATTCTCTTCTTGTCCAAACTAGTTATCGTCCATGTTTCACTTCCATACATGGCTACGCTCCATACAAATACTTTCAGAAACGATTGCTGACATTTAAATCTATACTCGATGTTAACAAATTTCTCTTCTTCAGAAACGCTTTCCTTGCCATTGCCAGTCTACATTTTATATCCTCTCTATTTCGACCATCATCAGTTATTTTGCTCCCCAAATAGCAAAACTCCTTTACTACTTTTAAGTGTCTCATTTCCTAATCTAATTCCCTCAGCATCAACCGATTTAATTCGACTACATTCCATTATCCTCGTTTTGCTTTTGTTGATGTTCACCTTATATCCTCCTTTCAAGACACTGTCCATTCCGTTCAACTGCTCTTCCAAGTCCTTTGCTGTCTCTGACAGCCGCGCGGGATTAGCCGAGCGGTCAGAGGCGCTGCAGTCATGGACTGTGCGGCTGGTCCCGGCGGAGGTTCGAGTCCTCCCTCGGGCATGGGTGTGTGTGTTTGTTCTTAGAATAATTTAAGTTAAGTAGTGTGTAAGCTTAGGGACTGATGACCTTAGCAGTTAAGTCCCATAAGATTACACACACATTTGAACATTTTTTTTTTTGTCTCTGACAGAATTACAATGTCATCGGCAAACCTCAAAGTTTTTACTTCTTCTCCATGAATTTTAATACCTACTCCGAACTTTTCTTTTGTTTCCTTTACTGCTTGCTCAATATACAGATTGAATAACATCATGGCGAGGCTACAACCCTGTCTCACTCCCTTCCCAACCACTGCTTCCCTTTCATGCCCCTCGACTCTTACAACTGCCATCTGGTTTCTGTACAAATTGTAAATAGCCTTTCGCTCCCTGTATTTTACCCCTGCCACCTTCAGAATTTGAAAGAGAGTATTCCAGTCAACGTTGTCAAAAGCTTTCTCTAAGTCTACAAATGCTAGAAACGTAGGTTTGCCTTTCCTTAATCTAGCTTCTAAGATAAGTCGTAGGGTCAGTATTGCCTCACGCGTTCCAGTATTTCTACGGAATCCAAACTGATCTTCCCCAAGGTCAGCTTCTACCAGTTTTTCCATTCGTCTGTAAAGAATTCACGTTAGTATTTTGCATCCGTGACTTATTAAACTGATTGTTCGGTAATTTTCACATCTGTCAACACCTGCTTTCTTTGGGATTGGAATTATTATATTCTTCTTGAAGTCTGAGGGTATTTCGCCTGTCTCATACATCTTGCTCACCAGATGGCGTCTGCTTAACCCAGGTTATGATATTCCATCGTGTTAATACCGAAAAAGAATAAAAACTACATACAAACCTGGAAGGATGTAGGTTAATTTTGTACCCTACATCCAGCCGAGCTGAAAGATAACAGGTTAATTTTGTACCCTACATCCAGCGGAGCCAAAAGATAAGAGTTACACCGAGCCTGATCTTTGAGGACTAATCAGTGCCGGTCCCTGAGAAGGTTAAAATAATGACATGACATGTTAAAAAAAAAAAACATTCCCCCTTTCATGCGACCGTGCTAAGATGTTCAGACAGAAGCGTCCTAGGCCAGAGACTTTTCGGCACACTCAGCCCTTCTCGCTTAACCTATCGTTTGTTTTCGATTTTAGACTTTTTAATTTTCATACAGATTTTTGTTGCTCAAGTTACAGAAAATGCAAACAATAACGGAAGTACTTAAAAGAAACATGTCAAATCATGAATACAGGGTCTACCGTGATTAATGGTACAAACGCATATGGTTGAATGTATACAGTACTAGAAGCAAAAATAGCTCGGTAAACATGGGCACTAAAATGCATATCTCAAGAGCTATGAGCACTCCATATTCGATATTGTGAAACAAATCACTTCTACTGCAAGTTCTTTGCTTTCCATATTTAGGGAGGAGGTAGTATGGAACAAACAAGAAAAAGAAAGTCCCGTAAACGTGGGTCTTTTCAGGTGCATACCTTTAGAGCTATGAGAACTTGTTCGATAGAAGAGATGTGTTTCGCGGTAGCAAACATGAAGAAGTGCTCATAGCTCTTAAGGTATGCGTTAATAGAGCCTATGTTTAATGGTTCAAATGGCTCTGAGCACGATGGGACTTAACTTCTGAGGTCATCAGTCCCCTAGAACTTTGAACTCCTTAAACGTAACTAACCTAAGGACATCACACACATCCTGCGACCGTAGCGATCGTGCGGTTCCAGACTGTAGCGCCTAGAACCGCTAGGCCACCCCGACCGGCGAGCCCATGTTTACTGGCACTTTTTTGTTTCTGTATGTGTTCCTCGTAAGAATAAACCTGATGCAAACATTACACCGTGTATTCTTCCGCGTGTTCTGGTATCTCATTGCATTTCGTTTCACGTGGACCGACCAAGCTGTCTCGAGTAACGAGTAGTCACGTACGATAATAAGAATAAGTTTTATGCTGTGCGTTACGCCCATGTTTACTGGGACTTCTTTGCTTCTATATGTGTTCATCATAAGAATAAACCTGATATAAACATTACACCGTGTATTCTTCCGCGTTTGCTGGTATCTCTTTGCCTTTCGTTTCACGTGGACTGACCAAGCTATCTCGAGTAACGAGTACATTCACGTACGATAATAAGTTTTATGCTGTGCGTTACGCCCACATAGATTGAGCGGTAATACGGGACAAAAGCTGTAGCGGCGCATTTAACAACACCGGTCAGCCAGTTTGTCCAGCTAACCTGCAGTCATGTGAGCAGTTGCGCTAAAAACAAACGAGCAAAGAACAATGTGGCTTCGAACGTTGTTTAATGTTTGAAGAGACGCAAATAATATTCGCCAGAACTCCAGCAGTACCGCACGCTTCTGAGGGGACCAAACGGAAAGCAGAATACGCCCTCGTTCTTATCTAACAGCGTGCGTATTGGGCTTAAATTTTACTTCCAGCAGCGTCGGCGAATTGTGCTGACGTTCGTAATAACGTAAACGTTTTGTTATGGAATGTTCGCTTTACGAGAAAAATTAATTTACTGAGCGGACAAGGGTACATCAAAGAACCTGTCAACCATAGAACAGGAACAGCATTAATTATCTACTTCATGGTCGTTCGTCGCGAACATCAGCACACTATGTCGCCGCTACCACAAGTAAAATCTTACCCATATTGTAACTAAAAGCAAGAGTGATGAAAATTCCTAATTTAAACACGAGGTAATTTTTCTGAGCGAGCTACGTGCGATGCAAACGCGTATTGCAGGGATTTCACTGTATAGGTCCATATCCAAAGCCACTGAAGGTATTACTTAGAGTCTGCCGTCTGGTAATCTCGTAACTCCTTCCATATCCGAATCTGAGAAATACATTTCAGTACTGGAACTATTGTCTGCCACGTTGATAGTGAGTCGATCAATAACAGAACCCACGAAGCCATCCAAGCGCCACATTTTCTCTTATTTTGACGCGCCGTTCAGTATCCCGCCAGCGTTCGGCAGTGACCTAATACTTGCTATTTCTCACGACAAATCCCTTACGTTTGCTCCAGATCAGCTCTGTTGGGTTCATATTGCACCATTTATGTGGTGTGCTCGATGCTGTGAAAGATATCGTTTTCCATGTTTCTACGACGCTTATCACTCTTGGCTCGTGTGAGACCATGTCTGCGGTATAAAACAATAGACATGCTCCAAAAAAGAGCACTTGTTGCCGTAAAAATTTAAGTTTTTTTTTTCAGATTTAAGCACCCTTTATTAACGATCTTTTATAAAATATCGATATCTGAGAATTTATATTTGCAAAGGAAACGTAGTGTTGTCAAATTTAACTGGAGCAAAATTGGAAAACTCAAAAATATCATTGTAAGTATTAATATATTATTATTATTATTTTTTAAGAAATATTACACAATACATACATTATAGCTGTTACAACAAGAAGCAAGCATTCATTTAACATAATACTCACTGTTAATACTGCGAATCCAGCCATTTTTGCGAGCTTCTTATTTTATTTGCTGGTTATATTTTGAAGTTATACTTATTTTCTGACTTCACAGCTTTAACAAGTTCTTTTCCGTTGTCAGCACATTTCATGAAGTAGTCAAAATTCTCAAATAGTTCAGCTTTCACAATTTCCACTTTCCAATAATAAAATACCAACAGCCGTTGTTTTGGTTTTATCTGTTAGGCATCCAATTTCGGTATTACATTACGCCATCTTCAGGCCTGCATATATCGAGTAACCATCGTGTTAGAAACCAATGCAGCACTGTCATCTGGTATCGTGAAGATTTTTTCCCCATGGGCATGTGCGATCCTTGGACAGTTGTCAGCAACTGTCAAACCAACCGCTCAAACTGTTTCAGTAGTTGGTTAGAAGGTTGCTGACAACTGTCCAAGAAGCGCACATGTCCGTGGGGAAAAAATCTGTAAACTTTTTGAGAAACACTCAGATCAACCTGTTTCCCTCCTCTTTTTAACGGTGTTCCACCAGCGTGTTTCCTACGCAACAGGAAGCGGCTTCAGCCATTTTAACAACGCGTATTACAGGTAACAGCGCGACAGCCAGAGCACAACAGTACAGAGACTGCAAGTGCACGAGATTTTTTAAATAAAAACTACATAGTCAAAGCATCATTAACAAAAACGTTGATGCCTCTTGATTTATTAGAATATCTCAAGGCTTCATTTACGTTAACTTAGTAATAAAATATCTAAGAGGCCTACATACGTAGAACCTTCTTCCAAGAGCGTAACAACACCAGTGTACGTCTCATGAGTTTGCAGGTAAAGACCGTCTCACCATAATACTTATCGCGAAATGACGCCTGGATTTCAAAAAAAGTTTAGAATTTATCTTTCTCCGTTAGCGCACTCCACTCTGATGATGTGACGCGACAACGACAGAAGTTTTTTTGTAATGGTGAGAGAAACACCCGATAGCTTTAAAACGGCCCTCGACGGTTAATACTACTGCGCAACAATATTGTGCAACATTATTGTCGTTCTTCCTTCAGCGCTCAATAATATTGTGGTTCGCACTGTTGACAATGAAGATGCTTGTGCTGTGATAATTGCTCAACTTCGTTGCAAGCAGAAAAAAGAGGTGACGAAAAATTGGGGCAAAGAGAATCGCTCTTTCTTCAACGAAAAGTGAACACAAAGATATCCAGTGTCTGTAGCACGTGAGAGACTGTCAAGGATATTGACCAATATTGCCCACAGACGGCACAATATTTCCGGACTGCACAAAATATTTCAAAATTGTTTCATGTTGTCAATATTACTGCGCAATCTCTCAATCTCACCCCTACACGTTTAATATTATTGCGCTTCAGGATATGTTGCGCAATATTAAAGCCCGTATAGAGGCCGCTTTTAATAAAAACGTTAAATGACAACTGATATGAGATCATCTTGTACACGAATCGATGCGAAACAATTATTGAGTAGTTGAGACCTGCAACGTTAACAATAGCTCTGAAAGTGAACTCAACAATGAAATAACGCTATGCCAAAATCTCGTTCTACGAGAACAATCCAATCCGATCGCGGCTCAGAGCTGGACTTCGCGGAATTCGAGCGATTCAACGTGAAATTCGAGCGATTCAACGTGAAGCGGCGCGGTAGGGATACTGTGTTCTGACAGATACAGTGTGTTGGGCGCAGCTGCGTTATGCTGCCAACCAGATGTCTGTGCGCTCAGCAAAGCACATTCATTATGGACATACGAAAGAGAATTTTAATGAAAAACACTCATTTTAAGTAGCAAATACGTAAGAAATGTTTCATACGGCAAAGAAGTGAAAACAATATAATATATTTGGAAGGCATATTTATGGAGACTTCCACCATTTGTGTGAAGAATTGAAGTCTCAACCCTTGCTGTTCAACAGTAAGCTCGAATGGAAGCTACTAAAACATATTCTGCAAACGAATGCCACTGTTTCCAGCGGCCTATTTCTGTTGAAGGATGGTTGATGGTGACATTAAGGTAAGACAGCAAACAAATAATAAAACATTTCTTTTATTTTATTACTGTGTCCCCCCTCCCCCCCCCCCTCCGTGACTTCGCCCGTACATGGTACACCCCCCTTCCCCCACTCCCTCCTCCTCCTCCCTGTGTACACCTCTTCCTCCCACATTTTTCTATCTCCTCCCCTCATTCTGTCTCTTCATCCCCTCCTCACTTTCTTCACCCCCTCTGACCATATCCTCCTCCCCATCTTCGTTTTCCACCTTTCCACTACACCTCTACTTGCCTCATGCATCTCCCACTCCTCCCCTCTGTCTGTCGATATCCTCCTCCCCGCCAGCCGGAGTGGCCGTGCGGTTCTAGGCGCTATAGTCTGTAGCCGAGCGACCGCTGCAGTCGCAGGTTCGAATCTTGCCTCGGGCATGGATGTGTGTGATGTCCTTAGGTTAGTTAGGTTTAATTAGTTCTAAGTTCTAGGCGCCTGATGACCTCAGAAGTTAAGTCGCATAGTGCTCAGAGCCATTTGAACCTCCTCCCCTTTCTCTGTCCATCCTCTCCTCTGTCCATATCAACCTGTCCCCAGCCATGCACATAAGCAGATGTAGCTCCTGCAATACAGCTCAATAAAGCAAGGCAATACTACTCCCACAAGCCAACTATCATGAAGAATAGGCTACACACCAGGGGCTTGAAAATAATTTATTTGCCCATGATATGCAGGCCACTATCAAAAGATGGTCGATACTACCGCAACACAACACACCTGTCACGCCTATACTTTGGGAACGGGAAAACCGTTTCTTGCTTCTGTATGTGGGTTGCCCTCCAAGGCAGGCTGATTTGGCAGATTGATACTGTTCCCACACAACATGACTGTTATGCAGAGCAGCCTGAATGCCAGGGATAGGAATAAAACACTATTTTTGCCCCTGTCTGAGGTACTGCTGGAGCTAGGTCATAAACCCCACAGTGGTGTGAGGCCTGCACGAAATCGATCCATAGGTTTGGGAGGGGATCCCACACATACATAAACTCTGATTTGTATACATAACAGATTATCATAACAATATCTAGTTGTATCAGTCAGACTTAAAAAGCAGCAACTGAAATTGTTAAGTAAAATGAGCTATAATCAGTTAGTGTCTTTACTTTATAGCTGGTGATGAAAAGAACTAACTGCTGGATTTAGTTCTGTTCAATTCTAAACGTTGCAGCACCTGATGTGATTGTGGTACCAAGGCAGAATACTGAAGTTTGGTTAAAATAACAGGCTATATCAGAATGATATTTATTTGTTTATTATGACCAGTTTCAATTTTAAATTAAAGTCAGCTTCAGAATGTGAGGCCCCTGTAAATGGTGCCGATGGCTCCTTGACTCTTCTTGTAGTTGCATCTACATCTACATCTACATCCATACTCTGCAAGCCACCTGACGGTGTGTGGCGGAGGGTACCCTGAGTACCTCTATCGGTTCTCCCTTCTATTCCAGTGTCATATTGTTCATGGAAAGAAGGATTGTCGGTATGCATCTGTGTTGGCTCTAATCTCTCTGATTTTATCCTCATGGTCTCTTTGCGAGATATACGTAGGAGGGAGCAATATACTGCTTGACTCTTCGGTGAAGGTATGTTCTCGAAACTTTAACAAAAGCCCGTACCGAGCTACTGAGCATCTCTCCTGCAGAGTCTTCCACTGGAGTTTATCTATCATCTCCGTAAAGCTTTCGCGATTACTAAATGATCCTGTAACAAAGCGTGCTGCTCTCCGTTGGGTCTTCTCTATCTCTTCTATCAACCCTATCTGGTACGGATCCCACACTGCTGAGCAGTATTTAAGCAGTGGGCGAACAAGCGTACTGTAACCTAGTAGATAGTAGCTGCGGGAGCTCACGTCTGAAGGTGACTTAAAGTCGTACTGGTCATAATAAATAAGTAAATATCATTGTCATCTGGACTGTTATTGTAACCAAATTATAGCACCTGTTCTCATAACGACAATGTTGTCTAAATTTATGGAATACTGAAGGTTATGTGACAGAAGAAAAACGAATATACATCTGTGCATTTTACATTTTATGATGTACAAACTCTTTAAAATGTCTTACCCTGGAACAAAAGTTAAATAAGCTTTTGTTTATCATACTTTAATAACAGTTTTAAATTACTGAGGCAGTTGTCCATTTTTTGTCTAACAAATCTCAAAAACAACAGTTCTGTTATTTACACTGCTGGCAATTAAAATTGCTACACCAAGAAGAAATGCAGATGATAGACGGGTATTCATTGGACAAATATATTATACTAGAACTGACATGTGATTATGTTTTCACGCAATTTGGGTGCATAGATCCGGAGAAATCAGTACCCAGAAAAACCACTTCTGTCCATAATAACGACCTTGATACGCCTGGGCATTGAGTCAAACAGGGCTTGTATGGCGTGTACAGTTACAGCTGCCCATGCAGCTTCAACACGATACCACAGTTCATCAATAGTAGTGACTGGCATATTGTTATCAGCCAGTTGCTCGCCCACCATTGACCAGACATTTTCAATTGGTGGGAGATCTGGAGAATGTGCTGGCCAGGGCAACAGTTGAACATTTTCTGTATCCAGAAAGGCCCGTACAGGACCTGCAACATGCAGTCGTGCATTATCCTGCTGAAATGTAGGGTTTCGCAAGGATTGAATGAAGGGTAGAACCACAGGTCATAACACATCTGAAATGTAACGTCTACTGTTCAAAGTGCCGTCAATGCGAACAAGAGGTGACCGAGACGTGTAACCAATGGCATCCCATACCATCACCGGGTGATATGCCAGTATGGCGATGATGAATACACGCTTCCAATGTGCGTTCACCGTTATGTCGCCAAACACAGATGTAACCATCATGCTGTAGACAGAACCTGGATTCATCCAAAAAAATGACATTTGGTCGTTGAGTACAGCATCGCAGGCGCTCCTGTCTGTGATGCAGCGTCAAGGGTAACCGCAGCCATGGTCTCCGAACTGATAGTCCATGCTGCAAACGTCATCGAACTGTTCGTGTAGATGGTTGTTGTCTTGCAAACGTCCCCATCTGTTGACTCGGGGATCGAGACGTGGCTGCACGATCCGTTACAGCCATGCAGATAAGACACCTGTCATCTCGACTGCTAGTGATATGAGGCCATTGGCATCCAGCACGGCATTCCGTATTACCCTCGTGAACCCACAGATTCCATATACTGCTAACATTCATTGGATCTCGACCAACGCGAGCAGCAATGTCGCAATATGATAAACCGCAATCGCGATAGGCTACAATCCGACCTTTATCAAAGTCAGAAACGTGATGGTATGCATTTCTCCTCCTTACACGAGGTATCACAACAACGTTTCACCAGGTAACGCCGGTCAACTGCTGTTTGTGTATGAGAAATCGGTTGGAAACTTTTCTCATGTCAGCACGTTGTAGGTGTTGCCACCGACACCAACCTTGTGTAAATGCTCTGAAAAGCTAATCATTTGCATATCACAGCATCTTCTTCCTGTCGGTTAAATTTTGCGTCTGTAGCACGTCATCTTTGCGGTGTAGCAATTTTAATGGCCAGTGGTGTATTTGTACATAAAAGGAGATGAGATGTGAAGAAAGGCACTAATGAAATGTGAACATTCTTGTGCCATTATACAGAAAACTATGTCCCTGCAAGTGCCAAAACTTTACATCTGTTCTCTTGAGTCATGAACTGGACAAAACAGGAATCATACTATCACTCATTTGTTTTTAAGATGCACTGAATTTGGAAAGTTTGAAGATATTGTTCATTCTTTTCCTGTCCGAGGGCATAAGTTCCTTTGTTGAGAGAGAACTTCCAGCATAATCAGATTACATATATAGAAACATGACAGAGTTTATATCGTTAAGGAGGATGTGTCCATAATCTACACTGCTATATAAGGACAAGTCATCGTTTAATGTTGTTACCAAATATCTTGAAAAGTTCTTGACAGATTTAACTTAGATTTTTACATGATACTCTAACAAATGTTCAGATGGACAAGGACTACATATTTTTTAATAGTTGGGGTATAGTTTTTTAGCAGAAATCTCGGAAATTTCCTGACCAATTTACTTCAAATTTTTGCACAATACTCTTAACATTCAAATGGTCATGTGCTATAAGTTTTTTTAAGCAACACTGTGCAATGTTGTGAAAATATGTGGGTTAGTTTCTTTCCTTGCATTCAGTTTTAACTATGATATCAAGGCATTGAAACTATTAGACAAATTGTTTCTCCTATATATATTTTTTCTCCTTATGTATAATTTTAAAGAAAATTTGTATAGACAACAATGTGCTTTTTGTTTTATTCCTTGCAGTCCATTTTAATAGAAAACAGGAATGTTGTATGTGTGGCTCATGGGCTTGTGATTAGAATACTACTACAAAATCTGAATCACTGAAAATTGGTGATTCTAACTATTTGCAGATTAAAATCACGCAAAATATTGTTATTGAAACTACTATTTTCACAGATCTAGCATCTGCAGGGGTCTCTCTCACACCCTATCAAGGTGCAATTTGTGCTTTTACCAGTGGGGGGGATGTCTTAGGGGGTTAGTAGACTTATTTATGTTTTTACCTTGGACCATGGCGTTACGCATGGTTAGACAGCTATTTATAAATAGACGTTAACGCCAAAACTCACTATTCATGCGTGTGCACTATCAGAAAGGCCATCCACTGTTATATCTTTAAAAGTACATTATAGGTAAAGCTTATTTACAAAATCATCTATATATGAGGGGAATTCAAAAAGTAGAGGCACATTTGTGAAAAGCTGTACATATTCTGATGATAGAAAACTGAAACATATTAATAGTAAGACTTATTAAAAACTTTCAGTGTTCAGCTCCACAAATTTAAATTATATGTAAAGTTTTACTCCAGTGTGTGGAAAATAAACATCCCAGGTTGGGATGCATAAACTAAAACCAGAGGAGGGGATGGTCTGATGCAGAGGGAGGGAAATGCCCCCCATCCCCCCCTGCAAATCGCACACTGCACCCTATATACCAATGATCCGAACCGATTTGCCCATTCTTTTCAACTTACTTCAGTTCCCAATCAAGATTTCCTTTGCAACACCAATAAATTAAGACTCAAAGTCAGAGAGAGAGAGAGAGAGAGAGAGAGAGAGAGAGGTGGGCAAATAGGGAGGAGGAAATGAAAATAGATGGTGGGGAGGGTGGAAGAGGAGATGGGCAGGGAAGAGGAGGAGGAACAACACAGAGAGGTAGGAGGAGATGATGCACAGAGAGAGGATAGAGGTGTAGGAAATGGATAAAGAAATGGAGGAGATGAAGATTAGGACATACATCCAGTCCCCATACATTCTTAGCAATTGCAAAGCACTGCCAGGTTTGCTATTAGTTAATATGAGCAAACACTCAGGACTGTAGTTACAGTACAGGGAGATGAAATCCTTGATTTCAATCAATGGTGACCATCTTTATACTGTCTTTTCAATGAATCCTACTCCTGTGCTGTACCAAGACATCAAAAACAGTCCTTTACACCAACATTATTTAAGCAATTTGAATACACAAGGACAGACATTGGGACTATATGAACTTACCCACTCACGAACACCATACTTTTCAGCTAAAGTAACTGGGTGCACATTGTGAGCCAGAAAGTCAGGGGCCCTTCAATAACGCTATGAAAGTGGGAGTGTCCCAATTAGTCATAAGAAGATTGCTGATCTTAAGAAAATCATTCAATTCATTCCGCTCAATGATGAAAAACAAACGTTTTATGAAAGACTTTTACAATGACCTATCACAGATGCATGTAATAATGATGATGTCTAATGTACGAGGGTAATCCCAAAAGTAAGGTCTCCTATTTTTTTATAAGTACATAGACCTGTTTATTTCTAAAGTGGTTTACATCAGTTTACAGCTTGAACATTTAGCTATTTTTCGACATAAACACCATTTCTGTTGATGCATTTTTGTAGACACTGTGGCAGTTTTTGTATGTCCATGTTTTACCAGCTTGCCGCCATGCTGTTCAGAAAGTTAGGAGCCTCTTCTTTCACCTTGTCGTCGGAGCTGAATTGCTTTCCGGCCAAATGTTCTTTTAATCTAGGGAACAGGTGATAGTCACTGGGCACCATGTCAGGACTATAGGATGGGTGGGTGATTAGGTTCCACTGAAACTGTTGCAGGAGAGCAACGGTTTGCCGAGCTATGTGTGGACGAGCGTTGTCGTGGAGAATGTGTACGCCCTTGCTCAGTATTCCTCTTCTCCAGTTCTTAAATGCCCGTTTGAGTTTTTTCAGAGTCTCACAGTACCTGTCAGCATTAATTGTGGTCCCAGCGATTCAGCTCCGATGACGAGGTGAAAGAAGAAGTTCCTAACTTTCTTAACAGCATGGCGGCGAGCTGGTATGACATGGGCATACAAAAACTGCCACAGCGTCTACAAAAATTCATCGAAGGGAAATGGTGATTATGTCAAAAAATAGCTAAATGTTCAAGCTGTAAACTGATGTAAACCATTGTAGAAATAAACAGGTCAATGTACTTAGAAAAAATAGGAGACCTTACTTTTGGGATTACCCTCGTATGTGACATTATACCAAGTTATGTTTTCCATTGTATATTGGAAAAGTAATGACACAATAAAACATGCCAAGTTTTTTTTGTCTTATGAGCTCACACAAAACTGAAAGGCAGTAATTCCAATATATTCATGTCTGGTCCTAACCATGTTAAAATACATTTTCCATTCGGCAGATGTAATTGCAGGTGTTAACACTCTTTGACCCTTTCTGTTCCACTTGGGAAAAGTACATGTAAACTACAAAAATGTAAAACTCAGATACCTTTTATCAATTTACCAAAAACCCACAACACGTAATTAGTTACTTTCATGACTCACCAATTTAATTACTCTTTTACATTTCTTCAAGATTAGCAAGATCCAGATGATCAAGTTGTGATATATTTAGCTCCTAAAACTCCTTCAATAATGATTCTACATCTGCATTCAAAATACAGTACATATTGTGAAAGCTATAACTTTATTACACATCATTGTACACGATGTCGAACCAATAAATGAGGTGAGGTTGCCTTTTCCAGGATGTGTACCAAAATATACCAGAAACACCACAAAGCAATTTATGGAAGAGATGATTTGGTTCACTGTGGGCAACCAAGCAAGTGACAGAAAATTTTTAATTTTGTTTTAAACAAAATCCCATACAAAGAATGTAAAGTACACTGCTTATAAAAGTGTTATACATACTTCCTTATAGTAGCAATTATTTTGGCAACATCCTCCCATTTATGGTGTGACATTAAACAGTTATTGTCATTTCTCTTGCTCCACAATACTTGGAAGTTCTTGAATAGCACTGATCAAAATTTCAGACATTGTAACTTGAAACACAAACCATAAACCATGTTCACATCACACAAAACTATCAAACCAACTGATCAAGTCAACTTTGTCACATCACTCGTCACGATGTCCCAATTCAAGCACTGGCACTGTCTGATGTTTTCGTACAGTCGCTGCACCATGTTCGCAATAGTTCATTCACAAAGGGCAACGCCTAAGCAGCAGTACTCACTGGCTGCTGGTTTGCCTCTCATGTATTCAAATTACATGCAATTATTTTTGTGTGTTACCTTGTATGCCAAAAATATATGCTCCAAGTGAAGTCTCTTGGTGCCCCCTTTCACCTCAGTTTTCTAGGCCTGGCCCTGCATGTAAGCAAAGCCCTATGTGTGCGGGTGTAAACGTTTGAGACCATTTTTCCACACAAGTGACATAGCATTTGCAGTGTCACTGGATAGAGATCTGAGGTATCAAGAAATATCTACCCTGATGACTCAACTATCTCCACTGTTCTTATATTGGTTTCAACACCCTCTTGGGTATTCTGACCAAAATGTCAGGCCAAGACACTTCAGTAGAACAGTTTAAGGTAATGACTTACATATAACTGCTGAACAGCTGTGCTGTGCCTTTTAGTGCAGCTGAAGGCATTTTTCAGCAGTAGATGTACCATTCTGTCACTCTAGTCGCCTTCCCTCAAACCATTGGAGAGTTCATGATGACTTGTGTGATGGAGATAAATTCCTCGTCATCTATCCTAGTCCTTAACATACAACAGGGCACCCATCCAGGTGAGTCCTCAAGAAATCTGACAGGAACTCTTACAGTTCAATAGTAACTTTTGACACTAACCAACATGAGGAGATTGATGTCGCTTTATTGGTACAAGCAATAATCTTCGATTTTAGACACAGTAGATCTGATTATCTTCATTTAATGTGGTCTTATCCATCAGAAACTAGTTGCATGGTGGAACCATGTAATTACCCCAGCTGTTAAATATAACAGAAGAACTCTCCACTATGCCTGAAATCCCCTGGATTAGAGCAGCCTCAGGCAATTTAGACTACCCTGGATCACACCTGAATGGACCATGGAGGATGTGCAGACTCTCTCCACAAGTGAAGGAAATCTTGATCACCGTTTTGTGACTGTGACGCTGAACAACTGACAGTTTCTCATGTTGTACCAATATGTCCTGCATGTGCCTAAAAGCATCCTTTCAAATATTTCCTGATGGTAATGAGTGGAGTGCTAAATTATATAAATAACTTTGATATTCACCTATAACTATTGTTGTTTGTATTATAGGTCTTTTGTCTTGGAGAACTCTGTTGAAGTGTTGATATATACACACATCAAAAAAAGTTTTGCATCACCCCGGTTCTGAGACTTCCAGAACCAGTACAGAAAAGTGGAATAAAGAGATCAACATAAACATCATTTCTGCCCTTTTTATTGCTCATGAAAACCACACATTGCATGTTGTATCACCATACAGCGAGACCTTCAGAGATGGTGGTCCAGATTGCTGTGCACACCAGTACCTTTAATACCCAGTAGCACATCCTCTTGCATTGATGCATGCCTTTATTCATCGTGGCACACTATCCACAAGTTCATCAAGGCAATGTTGGTCCAGATTGTCCCACTCCTCAATGGCGATTCCACGTAGATCCCTCAGAGGGGTTGGTGGGTCACATCGTCCATAAACAGCCCTTTTCAATCTATCCCAGGCATGTTTGATAGGATTCATGTCTGGAAAACATGCTGGCCACTCTAGTTGAGTGATGTCATTGTCCTGAAGGAAATCATTCACAAGATGTGCATGATGGAGGTGCTTGTCATCCATGAAGACGAATGTCTCATCAATATGCTGCCGATATGGTTGCATTATCGGTCAGAGGATGGCATTCACGTATCGTACAGCCATCAGGCACCTTCCATGACCACCAGCGACATACGTCGGCCCCACATAATGCCACCCCATAACAGCAGGGAACCTCCCCCTTGCTGCACTCACTGGACAGTGTGTCTAAAGCGTTCAGCCTGACCGGGTTACCTCCAAGCATGTCTCTGATGATTGTCTGGTTGAGGGCATATGCGACACTCATCAGTGAAGAGAACATGATGCCAATCCTGAGCGGCCCATTCAGAATGTTGTTGGGCCCATCTGTGCCATGCTGCATGGTGTCATGGTTACAAAGATGGATCTCACCATGGATGTCAGGAGTGAAGTTGCGCATCATGCAGCCTATTTCGCACAGTTTGAGCCGTAACACAACATCCCGTGGCTGTACGACAAGCATTATTCAACATGTTAGTGTTGCGGTCAGGGTTCCTCTGAGCCATAATCCGTAGTTAGTGGTCATCCACTGCAGTAGTAGCCCTAGGGCAGCCTGAGTGAGGCATGCCATTGACAGGTATAGAATGGGATAGTCACACAATCAGAACTGGAGCCAGGGACAGAGACTCTTGTGACATTATCCTGACTGCCTTGTCCGAGAATTACTTCGAGCAGATAGTTAGAGAACCAACTCGTGAAGCTAACGTTTTAGACCTCATAGCAACAAATAGACCGGAACTTTTCGACTCCGTGAATGTAGAAGAGGGTATCAGTGATCATAAGTCAGTGGTTGCATCAATGACTACAAGTGTAATAAGAAATGCCAAGAAAGGAAGGAAAATATATTTGCTTAACAAGAGTGATAGGGCACAAATCGCAGAATATCTGAGTGACCACCATCAAACGTTCATTTCTGAGGAAGAGGATGTGGAACAAAAATGGAAAAAATTCAGAAACATCGTCCAGTACGCCTTAGATAAGTTCGTACCGACTAAGGTCCAAAGCGAGGGGAAAGATCCACCGTGGTATAACAATCATGTACGAAAGGTACTACGGAAACAAAGAAAGCTTCACCATAGGTTTAAGAGTAGTCGAATCATAGCTGATAAGGAAAAGCTGAACGAAGCGAAAAAGAGCGTAAAGAGAGCAATGAGAGAAGCATTCAACGAATTCGAACATAAAACATTGGCAAACAATCTAAACAAGAACCCTAAAAAGTTTTGGTCATATGTGAAATCGGTAAGCGGATCTAAATCCCCTATTCAGTCACTCGTTGACCACGATGGCACCGAAACAGAGGACGACCGAAGAAAGGCAGAAATACTGAATTCAGTGTTCCGAAACTGTTTCACTGCGGAAAATCGTAACACGGTCCCTGACTTCAGCCGTCGCACGGACACCAAAATGGAAAATATTGAAATAAACGATATCGGAATTGAAAAACAACTGCTATCACTTAGTAGCGGAAAAGCATCCGGACCAGACGAGATACCCTTAAGATTTTACAGTGATTATGCTAAAGAACTTGCCCCCTTTCTATCAGCAATTTATCGTAGATCTCTGGAAGAACGTAAAGTACCTAGCGACTGGAAGAAAGCGCAGGTCGTTCCCATTTTCAAGAAGGGTCATAAATCAGATGCGAATAATTATAGGCCTATTTCACTTACGTCAATCTGTTGTAGAATAATGGAACATGTTTTGTGTTCTCGTATTATGACGTTCTTAGATAATACAAATCTCCTTCATCATAACCAACATGGATTCCGCAAACAGAGATCATGTGAAACTCAGCTCGCCCTATTTGCCCAAGAAATTCACAGTGCCGTAGACACTGGCGAGCAGATTGATGCCGTATTCCTGGACTTCAGGAAGGCATTTGATACGGTTCCGCACTTACGTTTAGTGAAAAAAATACGTGCTTACGGAATATCGGACCAGGTTTGTGATTGGATTCAGGATTTCCTAGAAGAAAGAACACAACATGTCATTCTTAACGGTTCAAAATCTGCAGATGTAGAGGTAATTTCGGGAGTACCGCAAGGAAGCGTGATAGGACCTTTATTGTTTACAATATACATTAATGACTTAGTTGACAACATCGGTAGCTCCGTGAGGCTATTTGCAGATGACACGGTTGTCTACAAGAAAGTAGCAACATCAGAAGACTCGTACGTACTCCAGGAAGACCTGCAGAGGATTAATGAATGGTGCGACAGCTGGCAGCTTTCCCTAAACGTAGATAAATGTAATATAATGTGCATACATAGGGGCAGAAATCCATTCCAGTACGATTATGCCATAGGTGGTAAATCATTGGAAGCGGTAACGACCGTAAAATACTTAGGAGTTACTATCCGGAGCGATCTGAAGTGGAATGATCACATAAAACAAATAGTGGGAAAAGCAGGCGCCAGGTTGAGATTCATAGGAAGAATTCTAAGAAAATGTGACTCATCGACGAAAGAAGTAGCTTACAAAACGCTTGTTCGTCCGATTCTTGAGTATTGCTCATCAGTATGGGACCCTTACCAGGTTGGATTAATAGAAGAGATAGACATGATCCAGCGAAAAGCAGCGCGATTCGTCATGGGGACATTTAGTCAGCGCGAGAGCGTTACGGAGATGCTGAACAAGCTCCAGTGGCGGACACTTCAAGAAAGGCGTTACGCAATACGGAGAGGTTTATTATCGAAATTACGAGAGAGCACATTCCGGGAAGAGATGGGCAACATATTACTACCGCCCACATATATCTCGCGTAATGATCACAACGAAAAGATCCGAGACATTAGAGCAAATACGGAGACTTACAAGCAGTCGTTCTTCCCACGCACAATTCGTGAATGGAACAGGGAAGGGTGGATCAGATAGTGGTACAATAAGTACCCTCCGCCACACACCGTAAGGTGGCTCGCGGAGTATAGATGTAGATGTAGATGTAGATGTTCCTGTCGCTCTGTATCTCCTCCATGTCCAAACAACATTGCTTTGGTTCCCTCCAAGACGCCTGGACACTTCCCTTGTTGAGAGCCCTTCCTGGCACAAAGTAACAATGCGGACGTGATCGACTGCGGTGTTGACCACATAGGCATGATTGAACTACAGACAACACGAAACATGTACCTCCTTCCTGGTGGAATGACTGGAACTGATTGGCTGTCGGACCCCCTCCGTCTAATAGGTGCTGCTCATGCTCGGTTGTTTACACCTTTGGGCAGGTTTAGTGTAAACTCTGAACAGTCAAGTGGAATGTGTCTGTGGTACAATATCCACAGCCAATGTCTATCTTCAGGAGTTCTGGGAACTGGGGTGAGCAAAACTTTTTTTGATGTGTGTAGTAGCTTAGTAATCTTTGTATGTGTATTGCTATACTTATGATTTCAAAACTCAAAATGTTTGACCACAAATAAATAAATCCTACTGTTCATCCAGAAACACTCCATTAATAATTTAATCACTTTAATATGATGCAAGTGTGGGACTTGCATGATTAAGCACCAGAAAAAAAGATATTGGCAAAAATTTGTAGTTCCCTCTTCTCACATGTAGGCCAGACCATGCTATGAAGCATTTACAGGTGATACATATGATAATTATCACTGGAATTTATCTAGAGGGCACCTTATAAACTGGTTTGGCTACAATGACTGAACACTGTGCTGTGTTTAGCACTATGGCAACACCCAAACTATTTTCTAGGTTGGCCATACTCCCTATCAACACTCCTTTTGGTCTCTCTGATAGAGAGAAGGGCGTACCTGTGCAAGTGGAGAGTGGAAATGGGACAGCAAAGATGGAGTTGGAAAGAGGACTGCAAGTAAGCAGGGAGTTGTCACAGACTGTGAAGGAATGCCCAGCATGGACAGACAGGGTCTTTATGTGGCTGTGTATTACGGAGGGGGCCGGCATGTGTCACACACACGACTGTTGTTGTGTATGCTTACCACAAATAACTGCGCACTTATGGTGCAAATGGCTCTGAGCACTATGGGACTCAACTGCTGAGGTCATCAGTCCCCTAGAATTTAGAACTACTTAAACCTAACTAACCTAAGGACATCACACACATCCATGCCCGAGGCAGGATTCAAACCTGCGACCGTAGCGGTCGCGCGGTTCCAGACTGTAGCGCCTAGAACCGCTCAGCCACCCCGGCCAGCATACACACTTATGGAATGTGAATAAGCTGGATGTACAGAAATTGTGCATTGGGACTGTGCTGGATACTCAGTTCCTTCTTGGTTGTTTCACTTTCCTGATTTTCCATTCTTATGGTGTACTGTTACTTGTTCACAAAACTGTTCATATACCTTTTATGTGCTAAGTGAGCTGTAGAGATTCAACACTTTTGTGTACACACTTTATTACAATAATTTGCACAATTTAAACTATTCTGTGGCATCCGTCTTCTATGTGAGGTGTTATAGAAATTTCATTCAAATGTGTACAGTCTATGCTTGCCTATTTCTTAGCTCATAACATGCTTGTTCAGAGCATATGTATCAGTGAAACTTGGTACTCATTGTCTGGTCTGTTTCAGGTACACCATGAGATATTGTATTCTGTGTGCCATATGAAGGAACTCTATGGTTAATGATATAAATACTGCATGTAATGGCAGAGTGCCCCAAACCTAAGCAAGCTACATGAAAGAGGAAGGAACTGTTGCTTATATATTCACTAGAGAATGCTAAACCATCTCATTTTGAATATTTTTCTTTGAGTTAAGTGAAGTCTGAAGAGCTCTGTTTAACTTATTGTTATCCTTGTAGTGTTCAGCTGAGAGTGCAATCTTGCATTCTCATGCCCCAGGTCATTTACGTAAATTTTAATTTTTGTAGACATGTTAGGTTCCAAGGTAAGTAACTCTTTGGTTTAGTTTTTTGAGCAATATTGAAAGTTAGGTTACTTCTGGATTCCTGCACTGAATAATTATTATGGTTCAGCTTCATTAACTTGCTATCTGTTTGATTTGTGTGAATTTTAAAACAAATTGTTGTAAAGAGCACAGGTTGTAAACTGTTAAAACTGTGAGATTATTAATAAATGTGCATTGTGTTAATGTAGCTGTGATTCAATCATTTCCACCATTTCTTATCCTGTGGTTCCTGTAAATGCTACAGCACCATGCACAAAATCTTGCAAATCAACTTATCTTAAAATTACTCACTCACATACTCTTTGTTAATGGGGAGTATCAACCTGCCCTTTAAATAGGGCATCTCCCAGGTGGCACTCACAAATCAGCTGCCAAAGAGGGTGCTGTCAACTGGAGACTACGCTGCTTCCGTATAGTAGTGGCAGAGCTGGAAATCTTTGCAGCCCGCTCAGACAGTTGCTGCAATTACACTATGGAGCACACTTCCATTTTGAGGAATACATTCCAACTTAGAAATTTCTATTTACAGAGAAACAGAACACGCAAACGAGTGTCTGCATAATTACTTTCAGTCATAACACCAATATCACAGACTGCCAAGAGACAGCAAAGTTATTTAGATATTATTGTATCAAGTGCCATGCACCAAAATGTCACCCAGAAGTTGAGCAAAGTTTTGTAACATACTGTTAATTAATGTTATTCGTTACTTCTTATCATGCTGCCACATTTCTGTTCTTGTGCCACACTGTCAAGTGTACTTAGAGTTTTTAAACAGTGTGCAAAGTACCCCCCCCCCCCTGTTTTAATTAGCTGTAGCAGGTAACAAGTTTCCTACTATCATGGAAGTTTGGGCTGAATTAATAGTAACATTCAACTTCAACATCCCAACACGTAAAAAGATTTTCATTGCACAAAATCTCTTCTATATTTATTTGCCGAGTACTGTTTTACTTTCACTTCTAAACTTCTCAAACTGACTTTCTCCCCTGGTTTTAAAAAGAAATTATTCAAAATCTGTTATACATATAATGTATTTTATAATTCTCTTTAGCAAAAATAATATCATCGAAGTCTTCTTTCCATGTCCCTCTTTTAACGATATTCCATGTTGATTTGCTTTTGGTGCCTGATCTGTCAATTACAGACATGATGTGCACACTTTTGCTTTATTTTACAGCTTTTCTTAATACACTCCTGGAAATTGAAATAAGAACACCGTGAATTCATTGTCCCAGGAAGGGGAAACTTTATTGACACATTCCTGGGGTCAGATATATCACATGATCACACTGACAGAACCACAGGCACATAGACACAGGCAACAGAGCATGCACAATGTCGGCACTAGTACAGTGTATATCCACCTTTCGCAGCAATGCAGGCTGCTATTCTCCCATGGAGACGATCGTAGAGATGCTGGATGTAGTCCTGTGGAACGGCTTGCCATGCCATTTCCACCTGGCGCCTCAGTTGGACCAGCGTTCGTGCTGGACGTGCAGACCGCGTGAGACGACGCTTCATCCAGTCCCAAACATGCTCAATGGGGGACAGATCCGGAGATCTTGCTGGCCAGGGTAGTTGACTTACACCTTCTAGAGCACGTTGGGTGGCACGGGATACATGCGGACGTGCATTGTCCTGTTGGAACAGCAAGTTCCCTTGCCGGTCTAGGAATGGTAGAACGATGGGTTAGATGACGGTTTGGATGTACCGTGCACTATTCAGTGCCCCCTCGACGATCACCAGTGGTGTACGGCCAGTGTAGGAGATCGCTCCCCACACCATGATGCCGGGTGATGGCCCTGTGTGCCTCGGTCGTATGCAGTCCTGATTGTGGCGCTCACCTGCACGGCGCCAAACACGCATACGACCATCATTGGCACCAAGGCAGAAGCGACTCTCATCGCTGAAGACGACACGTCTCCATTCGTCCCTCCATTCACGCCTGTCGCGACACCACTGGAGGCGGGCTGCACGATGTTGGGGCGTGAGCGGAAGACGGCCTAACGGTGTGCGGGACCGTAGCCCAGCTTCATGGAGACGGTTGCGAATGGTCCTCGCCGATACCGCAGGAGCAACAGTGTCCCTAATTTGCTGGGAAGTGGCGGTGCGGTCCCCTACGGCACTGTGTAGGATCCTACGGTCTTGGCGTGCATCCTTGCGTCGCTGCGGTCCAGTCCCAGGTCGACGGGCACGTGCACCTTCCGCCGACCACTGGCGACAACATCGATGTACTGTGGAGACCTCACGCCCCACGTGTTGAGCAATTCGGCGGTACGTCCACCCGGCCTCCAGCATGCCCACTATACGCCCTCGCTCAAAGTCCGTCAACTGCACATACGGTTCACGTCCACGCTGTCGCGGCATGCTACCAGTGTTAAAGACTGCGATGGAGCTCCGTATGCCACGGCAAACTGGCTGACACTGACGGCGGCGGTGCACAAATGCTGCGCAGCTAGCGCCATTCGACGGCCAACACCGCGGTTCCTGGTGTGTCCGCTGTGCCGTGCGTGTGATCATTGCTTGTACAGCCCTCTCGCAGTGTCCGGAGCAAGTATGGTGGGTCTGACACACCGGTGTCAATGTGTTCTTTTTTCCATTTCCAGGAGTGTATGTTACAGCTGTTAGTAAACAATCTGAACCTATTTGAAAAAGAACATTGGTGATAATGCTATGCTTCCTTGGTGCACACCAAATGTTAATTGTGTTACTTTTACACTTTCACCATCAAATATGATGTACTGAATTTTATCAATCAAAAGTTCTTCAAGACAGACACGTATTTTAGAAGGTACTTCATATCATTGTGTTGTTATCAGTCAATAGTGTTGTAGTGTAAAATGCCTTTTAGAAATTAGGCAGACAGTGCTACTTATTTTTCTGTGCAGATAATTTAGGAGGAAGGGGGAAAACTCACCGAACAGCAGGAGCCTCGAGTCGTCGAAAGGCACATACAAAAGAGAAATAAGATTTGCTACATTTCAGAATCAATCCTTTCTTGGGCTAGAAGACAGACAGACACACACACATTTTTGCGTGTCCAAACACACACAGTTGCAGGTCGATTAGGGTGGGATGGAGGTTGTGTTGGGTGGGGTGGGAAGAAGGAGAAAGAGGCAGGAGGCAGGAAGGTAGCTTGGGGATTGGTAGTTAGCAGCTCAGTAAGAGGCAGCAAGTATTCTGGCTTGGAATGTGGGAGGATCGGGTGGCAGGTGTACAGGCTAGGTATGTGATGCAAGAAGCTCTTGGGAGGAGTGTGGAGATACAGTGGATTAGTGGAGATTGAAGCCAGGAAGGTTACAAGAGTGAAAGATGTGTTGTGAGTACAAATCCTATCTGCACATTTCAGAAAAGCTGATGGTGGGGGGAAAGATGCAGATGGTCCAGGTTGTGAAGCCAGCCATTGAAATCAGACATGCTGTGCTCAGCAGCATGTTGTGCCACTTGGTAGTCAACTTTGTTTTTGGCCACAATTTTACAGTGGCCATTCATACTGGCAGACAGCTGGTTGGTTTCCATGTGACATAAAAAGCTGTGCAGCCGAATTGGTGAATCACATGGCTGCTTTCACGGGTGGTTCGGCCTCTGACTGCATAGGATAAGTCTGTGACCAGACTGGAGTAGGAAGTAGTGGGTGTGTGGACTGGGCAGCTCTTGCACCTTGGCATACACACGGATATGAGCCCTGTGGCGTGGGATTGGGAGTGAGAATGGCATGGGGATGGAATATGATGATGTGTAGGCAGTGGTATACCAATTTAGGAGTGGTGGGAAGAATTTTTGATATGATGTCCCTCATTTCAGGGTTGCTTCATAACCCAGCCAATCTGGATCCTTCCCTCCACCACCAGCTTTTTTGAACTATGAAGATGGGAGCTATCCTTGCAAAACATCCTTTGCTCCTGTTACCCTCCTGGCTTCAATCTCCATTAACCCACTGCCTCCACACCCTCCATGCAACAGTTTCCTCTGTCTCTGTCCCATCATCCTCTCCTAATTTGCATCTCCATATCAACTTCATTGTGTGCCACACTTGCATCACATACCTAGTCTGTACACTTTCCACCCCTCCCTCCAGCATTCCTAGCCAGAAAATACCAGCTACCCACCCTGAACGTCCCTTCCTGCCTCCCATGTCTCACTCCCTCTACCTGCCCCACCACACCTAGTCCACTGCTGAACTACCGTCACAGCAGTGTGCATCCCAGCATATGTGTGTGTACTTTAACTCAAGAAAGGAATTACTCTGAAAGCTGGAAAGTTTTCTCTCTATTTTGTGTGCACCTTTTGAGGATTCCAGGCTTCTGCTATTTGTTGATGCTGCTCATCACACAATTGGTGTTTCATGAAACCATGATGGATCTTGGAAGAAGCTCTTTTCCTATTAGGAATGTCAATATGTCCAAGCTTAAAGTGTATTCTGTGCAAAATACAGACATTAGTGATATAGCTCTGAGCTCTTCACATATGTTCTTTTACCATCCATACAAATCAGAGTGGTCTACACTTTTCCATGGATATGGGACTCAATATTGCCAGAGGCCTTATTGGGATTTTCTTGAGACAATATGACTAAATCACTACCATTAATTTCAGGTGTTCTTCAATTAGTGAAAGGGGGCTGTGGATTTATATATTACCCATTTGTAAGTTTGTGTTTTACCTTCTTCATGAATTAGACAGCATGTTAATTCTCTTGCCTAAATCTAACATTTTAGTTAATAATTACCTTGTTTATGATTGTGTCTTTTTTCTGACTTTATATTAATGCCATTAGTTCAGATAACAAAGTGTATGACAACTATCAACAGCCACACTGTTGGTAGCCTCCCATTCTTCGAGCTAGCTTCTTTGACTAACTTAGTTGGTGGCCATATTGCTTCCATGTATGTGCTTTCTGTCATTCTGTTCCATGTTATATGTAATAAAAAAGCACTAAGTGTGGATTGATCCTACTCCCCACCAGATGTAATGCGTGAATATCCACAATGGAGACACCGTTTTTTGGTTAATTTCGTTATTTCACTTTTCTGTGTCATTTCTCTTTGTGAGCCATCAGCATAAACAGTTACAAACAATGGACCAATTTAATACTAATATTTCAATGACATGGTTCGCACCAGATATAATGCTTGTGACACAACTGTGTTCCTCTGAGCAGGTGTAGCCACAAAAATCATCTGGTCTTGCCATCAAACATGCCAGTGCATGAACTTAACCTTTGTGAGGCAGTGCCATCATGGCACGAATGCTACACAATATTGCTGACTCCTGACACCACTCGCTACTTTCTCTGGCAACTACGGATCTGCATTCACTTCACCTCAAGGACTTGGATTTCCACTGTTCTATAGAGTGCTCAGACCATTTGCAATTGTGTTTTCAAATGGCTTTTGGCAATCTATCTGCATGGATCACCCCCCCCCCCCCGCCCTCTGTCCCCCTTTCCACACCTGCCGTGCTGTGTGTCTCGTGTGGATACTGTTTTCAACACCATTATGCTATGCTTACTGAGACGATATCCTCATCTCTTCCAACTCCACTGAGGAGCAGGAACGACACTTATACCAGCTGTTTAAAGTTCTTTTGGATGACAGTGTAGATATCAACCATGACAAGTCACAACTTTGACACCATAGCATACCTTCCTTGACCACATGGTCACCCCTGACAGTCAGTCTGATGTTGGACCACGTTACTTTCATTAATGAACTGCCTCTACCTGAAACATATCATGATCAGATGATTCCTTGGCATGGTGAACTTTTTCTGGTGTCATAATCCTCATGCTGCTTCTCTTCAGGCTCCCCTGAAAGATGTCCTCTTGGGTAAAACTCTCCCGCATATGCAAGTTACAATAGTCAGAGAGCATGACACATCCATTCAGTGACTTCAAGACAGCTTTTACTTACGCCATCTCTCCCATGCACCCAATCATGTAAGCTCACAATTCCATCACTATGGACACGAGTGAATCTTTGATTGGCACTGTTCTGCAACACTATGCTGGTGACACTTCACAGCTATTTCATTTCTTTTCCAAAGAATTTTGTTTCTCACAGTTCAAATGGTTGGTATTTGATAGAGAACTGTTATCTATCTATGAGGCTGTCCATTACTTCCGTGAGGACATAGAGAGACGAAAGGTCACAGACATCTTTTACCAACCACTGGCTACTCGCATCCATAAACCCATGGCCATCCTCCCCCCCCCCCCTCCAACATCGTTTCCTGCACATGGACCATGGACCTTATCTGCCAATATAACACCGACGTCTGCTACATTGCTACATTAGGGACACCAACAGCATCATGGCTGACTATCTGTCCCATGTGCACTCTTATTTCCTCTCCACTCGACATAAATGATGTGACTCTCCTGCAGGTGCAGGACCCCGACAGCCATGACTTATTATATGATACCTCTTCATCTTTGATCATTGAACCATGTCATCTTCCCGGATCTACTTTACTGGTAGATGTGTGACATCTACAGGTACACCCTGTTTGGTTGTCCCTGTGTCTCTTCAATTTAAGGTTTTTTTTCAGCCTTACATGAGTTTGCACACCCCAGTACCTTGACTACCACTTACCTGTTAACTGAGCATTTTGTGTGGCTTTTAATCCAAAGAGACTGTCACACTTAGGCTCAATTGTGTTTACCCTGCCAGTGCAGTAAAGTTAGCTGTCATGGCTGAACTTTTCTAGGGCATTTCGAGATTCCAAAAAGCAGATTCTGCCATATCCATCTCAATCTCATCGGTCCTCAGCTCCCCCCCCCCCCCCCCCTCCCGTCTGATAGATTTAAGTACTTTCTCTCCATGATTGACCATTTGACCATGCCAGCAGATGGGTGGAAGAAGTAACTCTTATGGAGACTTTGGCTGATTCAGTTGAATTAGCCTTCATCAATACCTGGCTCTCTTGTTTCGGCTATTCCTCCTCCATCACAACTAATCAGGGCAGACAGTTCAAGTCTTTCCTCTTTTCCAAGCTGTGTACTTTCTGCAGTGCCAACAAATTTCGCATCACAGCTCAAAGTAACGGGTTGGTCAAGCATTAGTACCACAACCTTTAAAGCTGCCCTGATGTGCCATGCCTGGTCCTGGGCCGAAGCACTACCTTGGATATTACGTGGTGCCCACAATGCTTTCAAAGCTGACCTCAACTTCTCATGCCTCCACTCCAGGCCTCACAAATTCTTACACAAAGACCTCCACCAGCTTGAGTTTGTTATGCTCCGTGGTGACTGTTTGCACGGCCTCGCAGCCCCGTACTTGGGACCACTCAGAGAATGCTCCTCTGAACTGATAATACTATGGACATTTATCTGCACAATGAATACCAAACTGTTTCACTCACCACGGTTAACCGCCCCCACCCACCACCCCAAGGGAACTTCTCACAACTGCCAACTACTATAAGTGCCACAAGTGAAGTGAAGTGTTTCCTTCTCTGGTGCCTTCTAATAAGTCACCACCCACCACCCCTTCCAGCACGGTCACTTCCTCGTTCAACATTTTGCCATATTGCTTAGAGGATCTCTCCCTCCAGCTGCACAATGCTTTACACACCCCTGTGCTCTCTTGATGACCTGACCACCTGCTGTGTCACCCAACACTGTTCCTACCAGCTTCCCACTGTTGCCAGTGATGACAAATCTCCATTCTCCATGTCCATTAACCAGCAACCCTCTCTGACTCGGGATCAGCTGATTCACTTGTCCTGTGCAGGTCACCAAGTTCACCTGTCACACTGGCTACAAGCCTATAACATCTCCTCCACCAGTATTGAGCCATTACTCTCCACAATAAATGGTCCAGCAGTGCCTCCCCTTGGGCCAGGAACAGTGCGACTGGTCATGTTGCTGTACTGACTTCTGACCGACTGTTTTCTCGTACTGTTGCCCAATCCATCTATCATGCTCACTCTCCCCTGCGTTCTGCACCACCAGGAAAAGGGGGGATGGGGGATGGGTTCTGTGGTGACTGTCGACAGCTACACCATTGACAGCCATCCATTCTTCGAGCTAGATTCTTTGACTAACTTAGTCAGTGACCATATTGCTTATTTGTATGTGCCGCTTGTTATTCTGTTCCATGTTGTGCATGATAAAATTGTATTTCCCCTGCAAGTGTGGATTCATTCTACTCTCCACTGGGTGTCGTGCATACAATACCGACAAATGCACTCATTGTTCCAGAAACATTTATGTAATTCCCAGAGAAATAAACCTTGGCACTGTACCTGATAATACTGAGAATCAAGTTGTAGGAGGTGTAACTCCTGATTTTATAGCTGAAAAAGTCTGTAGTTAAAATGGTAGTAAATAACTGCAAAACTGGGCAGTCTTCTCATGCACTAAGAGTTTTACTTGTTCACAGAATATGATGTGACACAATCCTCCTGAGGAAAAAGGATTTGATTCTAATTGACACTGCTTGACTGGTGCAAGGTACAAAAGATGGGGCACCACTTCAAACAAGTACAAAACATAAGCTCACAAGAAATTAATTTATTTACATCTTTTAGGATTGAAAAATTGAGTAAATATAAATGTATACTTTGACTAATGACTAATTTGAATTTAAGAAATTGAAAAACAAGTAGCACAGGGCTCTCCTAGCTTCTTATTTTGAAATCTGTTGACAGGATCCTTGGAATAAAACAAAATAAAAGATAGCTACTAAAATTATCTTGAAAATGTAACAATGACCACACTTCTGAAAATATTCCTTTTGGTAAAGTTAGAACAAAACATGTCTAATGACAAGTCTCAAGCCTAATTCAACTGAAAGCACCTTTTCTCACAAGACAGAAGAATAATTTAAGAGAATGAAAAATGTCATGTCATGTTATCCATATTTTTCTCCACTTTTCGTCTTGTTTTCAGAGTACTTCTCTCCTTGCTGTTCAAAATTCTGTTTCGCAATGTGAACTTAGTGAACTCTTGAGGTGTAGGTCTCACTTCCAATTCCATCACTGTTAAACTTTCAGCACTTCTGTTTTTTTCCTTCTTCTGGAAAAGAGACTTTGGCTTTGAGAGTGCTATTACCATTACATCCATGCTTAAATATTTCAATAGAATCTGAAGTTTATTTTTAATGTTAATTAAGCTCTTCTGATCAACAGCCATGGAAAGAGTTACACATTTTAAATATATGATTCTTCCCATAATACATTGCAGTTTCAGAAAAATTTCATCTGTATCATGCCATTGCAGATAAACTGCCTTTAAAATAAGTTATTGTACCAAAGAAATAGACATCATTTATGTCTATCTTGGGTCTTTTTGTTTTTCAGTCTTTGTTTCAGAAGAACCCTTCGAATAACATCAACAGTAAAATCTGCATCTGCTTTGGTAATACACATTGGTGGCTGCATGCGCAGAACCTGAAAATAACCACATGGACCAATTAATAATAATCTACTTGAATTCACTATACATATCGAGGAACATGTCCAAAATGTCCAGTGTGATATACTGTGGAGGTGGGGAAGGGAGTCAGAGGGGAAGGGGGGAGAGGCACAGGGAAAGGTGGAGAAGCGGAGGAGAAAGGGGGGAGATGCAGAGGAGAAGGGCAAGAGAGGCATAGGGAAAGGGGAAGGGGAAGAGGGAGAGCCTGACGAAAACAAAATAATTAGAGATGGAGCTCAAACACAGAAATAAACAATGGAAGGGAAGAATTGCCCCTTGTAATACGTTTGAAATCTTCACAAATATATATATATATACACTATGGGAAAATATGGGTAGTATGGACAAGAACCAGGTGGAAACAATGAGAATGAAGGACCCAGAGAAAAGTGCTCACATTAAAAAGCACATAAGGTAGGAATGCTGTCCTTTTTTACTGTTTGAAGCGGAACAAGCACTGTATCGTGCGAGTGACACCGAGGCGAACGAGTGTGCCAGGACGTACTGCAGTTCACTGCTAGAAGTGCCATGTCACCTTAACGCGTACATGTGTAGTGCACAAGTATTGCACCATAATTAATTGTAAAATTAAAAGTCAAAATTTTATATTAAAATTTTGTCAACATATATTTTATTGTAATACTGTTCTAAATATCTAGTCTTAATGTAATTAAACTGATAGTTTTCGTAAAAATTCAGTTTTGAGAAAAAAATAAGTTGCGCTAAATAATAAAGCTAGAAAGCCAGAATTTGATCAGAAAGTGCCTATGGAGGTAAGAAATAAGTGGTGCAAGTTTCAAAGTAAAAGAATCAAAATTACAACAAGAATCCACATGTTTTAAGAAAAATTAAGGGTGCTAAATATTGGACTTAGAAATGTAAAAATTTGTTTTATGCTTCATTTCATCCTAAAAATAATAACTAAGAGACCACATTAAGCTACCTCTTATAGTTTTAGAGTAATTTAATGAAAACCAAATTTGTAACTAAAATATATCCATTTGCAGTAGATTTAAGTACCTGTAATTTTAATTATAGAAAATTTTGGTTTCAGCATGTGATAAAACCTACTAAATAACAGAGCTATACCAAATTTTAGAACTGTAATAGTAATAGTAATAACATCCAATACAAGTTCTAGTAAAGATATGGTTCAGAGGTAACCATCTACCGTTAGTTCCACTATAAAAATTCTAGAAGGCAAAGTTTTTATCCAGGCGAGCTGAAACTTTTTCTGTGCTTTTAACCAACCTACCAGAATACAAGCAAAAATTAAGAAGTTTCTAAATTAATTCGTAACTTTGTTATTAAAGATTATGTGTATCTGAGAAAGCGGTCGTTCAGAGTCTGCTCAGTGTGCATAAGACAGATAACAGATGTTCTCAGCTGTCCACTGTGGCACATATATAAATACAGCCCGAGAGGCAGGAAAAACAGGTTTATAGCTACAGCTTATAGCTCTGAGGAATTAGGAGATTGTCTGGGATTCATAATCAAACACCATTCTCTCTAGAATGTTCACTATATTCTGAAAGTCACAGATCAAAAAGTATCCACACAATCCAACTACCAGAGCAGTTCAGAGTCTAATGCGCTGATGCAACTATAACTGTTTAAATTAAATGTTTAAGTGAATGCTCGCCATAATTTGATGATAATGTTCACCAAACGCCACGCTAATAATGGTAAAATGTCTGTCCTGCGGCGGCACATGAAAATGCGACATACGCAAACTAAAGATAGATCATTAACGTCATCCAAAAATTAACACTTCACTCAAAAACGATTTCATGGTTACGCGTATCCCAAGTAACTTATTACTGCATCCATTGCTGTTTATATCAACAATACCGACGCGACGCGACTCCCGGCACAGGTGGTGCGCTAATCAGCGTCTGGAGAGAACTGGGGCCTTCCTCTTCTCGCGCAGCATTCTTACATATAAAGCCGCGGTGCGGACAGCTAAGGGAACGTCTGATCAAATCTGCTCTCCCGACTAGCCGCTGGGCTAGTAATGCACCACTTTAAGTTGTCGAATAAATCATTGCTTCCTTTTCTGATGGCCGATGAAGCTTTCAATTTAATTGTGCAATCAGCACACAAGTAAGTAATCATAATAAAAGTCTGACGTGGCTAAGTCAAATATTTTGGGCGAGATAATTAATTTAATTACACTACACGCAGTAGACGAGCTCTGAACTTGCCCTTTGGAGATACGCTATCGCTATAGTTTTATAGTTATTCAGTTGAAACTTCTCACATCTTTATTATTATAGCGGATCTCCCTTCTACTTAAATTTAAACATCCTAGCTTTATTTATTCGCCTACTTAATCTATCTTGCTTCCTTAATTCTTAAGATAAAAACCAGAAAATCATGAATTTCAACTAAAATTTTAATTTGTGGGATCCAGAATACTGTTTTTACTAAATTATTATGCAAAAGGAATCTAAATATAAATTTTTAAGTTTCTAGCTCTTTTCTGTTGCGCCAATGATTTTTTTACAGAAAAACGTCCAAATTTCGAAAATGTTTAAAGTTATTGAACTGATATTCAACACATATTGATTTAGTATTACTCCTGACATGCTAGAAACGTTTCAGGTTATTTACTTGATTTTTAAAGTATTGCGCAACATTTATGACGTCAGAGCTAGTTACAGCGGACTGGCAGGCACACAATGCAAAGACTGATGTGAATTTTATAAGGCGTGAGTAGGCTGCTTCCCTACATCACCCTCTACTTAATTTTTTTGAATGTAAATGAAAAAAAATTAATTACAAAAAGGGAAGCAAGAGTACAGTTTAACTCCCTATGAAAAATTAAAATTGAAATGTAAACATATAGAAATATTAAAAGAAAACTTATTACCTACTTCAATTATTTAAATTGCTGGCATGTTCACTGCCTCTTTAGCAACATTATCACTCAAAATTTAAGCAAAATCAATGAAACACTTTGGCATACATATTGCCTTAGACAGACAAACACATAAAAATACACTTCTGGAAATTGAAATAAGAACACCGTGAATTCATTGTCCCAGGAAGGGGAAACTTTATTGACACATTCCTGGGGTCAGATACATCACATGATCACACTGACAGCACCACAGGCACATAGACGCAGGCAACAGAGCATGCACAATGTCGGCACTAGTACAGTGTATATCCACCTTTCGCAGCAATGCAGGCTGCTATCCTCCCATGGAGACGATCGTAGAGATGCTGGATGTAGTCCTGTGGAACGGCTTGCTATGCCATTTCCACCTGGCGCCTCAGTTGGACCAGCGTTCGTGCTGGACGTGCAGACCGCGTGAGACGACGCTTCATCCAGTCCCAAACATGCTCAATGGGGGACAGATCCGGAGATCTTGCTGGCCAGGGTAGTTGACTTACACCTTCTAGAGCACGTTGGGTGGCACGGGATACATGCGGACGTGCATTGTCCTGTTGGAACAGCAAGTTCCCTTGCCGGTCTAGGAATGGTAGAACGATGGGTTCGATGACGGTTTGGATGTACCGTGCACTATTCAGTGTCCCCTCGACGATCACCAGTGGTGTACGGCCAGTGTAGGAGATCGCTCCCCACACCATGATGCCGGGTGTTGGCCCTGTGTGCCTCGGTCGTATGCAGTCCTGATTGTGGCACTCACCTGCACGGCGCCAAACACGCATACGACCATCATTGGCACCAAGGCAGAAGCGACTCTCATCGCTGAAGACGACACGTCTCCATTCGTGCCTCCATTCACGCCTGTCGCGACACCACTGGAGGCGGGCTGCACGATGTTGGGGCGTGAGCGGAAGACGGCCTAACGGTGTGCGGGACCGTAGCCCAGCTTCATGGAGACGGTTGCGAATGGTCCTCGCCGATACCCCAGGAGCAACAGTGTCCCTAATTTGCTGGGAAGTGGCGGTGCGGTCCCCTACAGCACTGCGTAGGATCCTACGGTCTTGGCGTGCATCCGTGCGTCGCTGCGGTCCGGTCCCAGGTCGACGGGCACGTGCACCTTGCGCCGACCACTGGCGACAACATCGATGTACTGTGGAGACCTCACGCCCCACGTGTTGAGCAATTCGGCGGTACGTCCACCTGGCCTCCCGCATGCCCACTATACGCCCTCGCTCAAAGTCCGTCAACTGCACATACGGTTCACGTCCACGCTGTCGCGGCATGCTACCAGTGTTAAAGACTGCGATGGAGCTCCGTATGCCACGGCAAACTGGCTGACACTGACGGCGGCGGTGCACAAATGCTGCGCAGCTAGCGCCATTCGACGGCCAACACCGCGGTTCCTGGTGTGTCCGCTGTGCCGTGCGTGTGATCATTGCTTGTACAGCCCTCTCGCAGTGTCCGGAGCAAGTATGGTGGGTCTGACACACCGGTGTCAATGTGTTCTTTTTTCCATTTCCAGGAGTGTATGTAAAATTATGAAAATCTTAAATCCATTAAATTGTCTGTAAATATTTTTACATACACAAATTCAAAGAAAATAACACAGTTATTCATGATACATAAAGAGATAATTATATCTTAGCAGTCTTTTCTAAACCTGAAAGAAAATTTCACAAATCATGACAATTTCTTTTTTACACACATGGTTGTAGCCGCTTTGGCTGCCATTCTACACTTCCATTCTCAAGGGTAGAGGAGGGGAAGTTGCTATGGTGTGCGTACTGCACGTTCACTCTAAATTACATGGGGAAAGGGGAGGGGTCACTGCGAGTTGTGTCCAAGTCACTCCACGCTTTCACGCAGCTACCAGGCTGCCATTATCTGGTTTGTCCTGTAGAACAAACAAAAAGAATGCCTCAGACACTGTTCACTTAATATCTAAGGGTGGGTCACAATGAAATGGGGATATATACATTTTATCTTTCAATATGTTACTGGAACAAAGTTAACAGAAATTTTTCAATTTTACTCTCGCGGTTACTTAACTGTCATAAAATCGGTAAACAAATGGCTCAAAACGCCATTAGCCACGTATTAGAGAAAATTTATGCTCAAGGCATACAATCATAAATCCTATTTAATCTCAATTTATTCTTTCTGGGCCAGAACACTGAACCAATGCTCGGTACATTCTTGATGCATTTGTATTTTATTTACTTAGCTGACTCATCTTTGATTACCTTATTCTTAGAGATAGTATGAGTATATTTGATTAGTAGTTGTCTTCTCAGCTCTTTGTACATGTGAGTAACTTGTGGTTATAGTACAGTTCTGAGTGTTCAAAACACACTACGTTTAGTTGACTACTAAATCCACTTATTGGTCTTCTGCTGCTGTGTCAGTTCCACATCTGCAATTATGTACTTACTTACTTTGCTAGTGTCTGAACTTAAGTAATACTCACTCCATTAAAATTTAAAGCATAGGATAGCACATTTATTTCATATCTATAGTGTATTGCAGCTGATCAGTTTGCTCACGTTGCAATCCATTTCCACTTGATTGGATGCTGAAACCACAGGTAGTCTCTCTCGACCTACCACTAAAGTGCATTAAGTAATTATGGCCGAGCGTAATGCTAAATTCCTTAAACCTATAGGACACCATGAGCTGCTCTGTCTCATCTAACATAAGGGTACCTATGGTCGCATTCACGCCTCCAACTCATAACCTCAATATGTGTAGGTGTGTCCTGTCACACACTACACCAAATAACGGCCAGCTCCAACCTTATAAATATTTCAAGGACGTGTCCTTCACGTCTCAACCACAAACAGTGTTCAATTCTATTACACTGCCATTCCTTGCTACACAAGGTGAGTTCATTCTTACAACTTATCTGCATATTTTCCATAACACTAAGCAATCTCTTTTACTATTAATTAGTTAGCTCTACAGCATACAATAGGTTTCATTGCCACGTTCCTGAGACCGAATAGCTTTTTACTCTTGTCCAAAATAATTGCTTCTTCTTCTTCTGTGTTTAGCTTACTTTTACTAAGATTAACACCTTCGTCCCAATATCTCCTATTTTTCAGAATTCGTATAGGCAGCTCCCAAGTTTCATCATTAGTTACTACATGTTTATCAATAAGAGGTACCGTAATTACTCCGGTTATCGGCAAGACCATTTTTAACTGGCTTCTTTCAAAGTCAACAACACTCTGATATTTTGACAAGAAATCTATGCCAATTAAAACCTCAATACTGAGATTATTTACAATTAAGCATGGATGATCAATTAAATTACCATTAATGTTGAAGGGCAGCAAAGCTTCTTGTTTTACCGTTTTTGATACCTTGCCAGTAGCACTAATTATTCTTAGTCCTGATACCCTCATTACGGTAAGCTTGTCTTTACTAGGTAATGCATCAAAGAAGGACTGAGATATCACACTCAGCTCACTTCCACTGTCTAAGAGACAACGTACATTGATACCCAACATATTCACTATTATTATAGGGTGGCTTATTCTAGGTTGTACAGGTGGTTCCTCAAACTCATCCAATAGTTCCTTTTGGATTTGTCTCCAACTAAAGTGATCGACATCTGTCTTCATTACATTTAGGTCAAAGTGTGTAGGGGTTTCCTGAATTACATTTTCAGCTGCCTTTTCCAGTCGGTCTATGAATTTTAAATTGAAACACCGCACGACATCATTACATTTAGTTTGCTGAACATGACCCAATTTACTGTAGTCTGAGCGATTCTGCGCCTCCAGACCGGGCATAACACTAGTTACAGCTAAACCACTTTCACTATTATCGTCGGGTTCCTTCTCAAGTGACAACTGGTCACAGCTACTGGGTTCATCGACCCACAACAGGCTATCCTCTACATTCTCACTTACCTCCTGTCCTAAATCTATTAGTACAGTATCAACATCCTGCACAGGCACTTTAGATAAGAGCACATCATCCTTATCGTAAATATAAGTATGAATTTCTTCTGCTTCTTCACCTGACAATTCAGTATTTTGTAGCTCTTCCCTACCATTACACTGCTGCGCCTTCTCTTTCTCTTCCCACTTAGAAAGTGTCTCTAACATGGTATCTATTAAATACTGTGAGTGATCTAATATTTCTACTGTATCCTTCGATGCTACCGACTCCTCATCCACATGTTCAGTCTGAGTATTCTGATCTGCCTTACCAATTACTATAATTAATGGCTTAGGAAAAGTAACCGCCTGGTGAGCGCCAGTGTCCTCATAGATGGGAACTAGTTTTCCTGCCTCGGCCTACAACTGTTTCCTTTATTTCCATTATAGTTAACTGGCACAGCATTGCTTTCCGCACTGTTGTTTACTTGCACATTTTTGTTAGGAACAAAATTACTATCATTTGGATGCCATTGTTGGTTCTGGTAATTATTTCTCCAATTCCTACCTTTCTTAGGATGGCGAACACCTACTGTCCTGATGTTTACATTGCCATTCTGCTCGTTCTTAAAATTACTACTAGTGTTATTAGCATTTCTGTTATTACGTGCTTGCTCCTCATTGGCAGCCACACACACTACATGTTCCAAATATTCAATGAAACAATCCAGATTGTCTCTAGGGGCAGATATAATTCTAGTTTGCCAATACCATGGCAGTTTGGCTTCAAGACCTAGTATTATTATTTCAGGTTTTAGCTTTTCGGCCAAATGTGACAAACATGAGATCCATGACCTGGCAAACTCTTTAATAGATTCCTTGCCTGCATTGAAGCGTTTTCCACTCCAAAATTCTCTCAACACTTCATTTTGCTTATTACTATACCAATACTCATTAATGAAAGCTGTTTTAAATTCCGCTAATGTTTTACACTTCAACATAACATCAGCTGACCAACGCATGGCGTCACCCGCTAAATGGCTTCTAATAAATGAGATTTTCTCTTGTTCAGACCAATTTGGTGGAATCACATCTCCAAAATCATTCCAGAAATCTAGCGGGTGGATATTTTTATCTGGATCAAACCGCAAGAACTGCCGAAATCCGATAAATGCGGCGTTTGCAGCTACAACTTGTTGTATACTACCATTACCAGAAGTTACTGAAGCTACTTTACTCTCAATGTTAGCAATGTTAGTACTAATATTTTCTACTCTCATTTCAACATTATCAACTCTTTGCACAATATGAGTAGTATCAGTTTTGATTGCATCTACTTCTGCTTGACATATATTTACTTTTATATTAACATCGTTAAATCTATCTGAGCACAGTTCAGATTCCGCCTCGATCTTTTCTGTTAACTTGTGCTCCAGCTTCGCATCTTCCATTTGGAAGTCTTTGCGAACCTCAGCAACTTCGGATTTTACTGTTTTATACATTTTGAAAATTGTTGAGCAACCTTTTTCTTAATATCCTCATGATTGCAATCAATTTTATAATTCAAACTGTCCAGATCCTCTTTCAACTTATTGCAACCAGCCTTGAAGGTATTGTCCATTACCTCCAATCGTTTATTAAAATTAGTTTGGCTGGCCACAATCTCATACTTTAATTCAGCTGTCATTTTAGCATTACTGGTAGCTATTGCTTGTAACATATCATTTAAATCAATAGCCCCAGTATCTTTGGGTTGCTCACTAGCTGGTTTTTTATCACACTCAGGTGACGAAAAATTAGCTCCAATACCAGAATCATCAAAACGTAATGAAACATCTGATTGATCAGGCATATCTAACTTATCCTTTTTAAACTCTACCACCTCTGATGACTGTTTCGTTTTTAACTCATCAGATAAACTATCATCCAATGAATTAACAATTTCTGATTTCTGCTTTACTACAGGGGTCTCTATTATTGAATCATTGCCCCTTTTCACTCTACTGTCAGGAGACAATACTTCATATTTCACTTTAACATTACTATTTTCATGCATATTTACACTTGAACCGTTGTCTGGATTTACAGTTCCCTCAACAGACATAGGTTCTGTTTTAAGTTTAACCTCAGTTTCTTCTGGCGGTTCCATCGCCGACAGTCTTTTAGTGTAGGTTAGTAAAAATTTTAACAGCTTTTCACTTAACTTAGTTCCTTCTGCATGACGTATGGCGTTGCCGGCGTGGCGTACCAGGATTACTGATGCAACACGGCGCGTTGAACTGCAGACTGCACTTCGACGGCTGCGGTGTGTTTGCGTGGCCCGCAACTGCAGGTGCGGCTCCGGTTGCTCCGGCGGACGACTGTGGTGAGGCGAAACTGGTTTCTCGCAATGCCGGCAGCGCCGTTAGACTCAGTGCCAGCTCCGTCAATCCAGATGCGTTGTTAATCCAATTGCGTCGTCCACATGCACACGTAACACTATCACTGCTCTATTACTCAGTTGCGTGTCGCATTTCACTCCCGAATCCGAATATTTAAAAATCACTTTCACTTTTACTCAGTTTCATTTCCCGGCCGATTGGCACCATATGTGGGGCGGTGGGTGGTATAAGTGTTAATGTTCCTATTATTTATTTAATGCTGTTGTTTGCCGTTCTCAACACTGGCTCTCTAACTACAATATTGGCAACCAGAAAGTGATTAGCAAAACGTGAAGCCTGTAATTAGAATTCCTAGTGCCCACTTCATCTGAGAAATACATTTATAGCTACAGCTTATAGCTCTGAGGAATTAGGAGATTATCTGGGATTCATAATCAAAAACCATTCTCTCTAGAATGTTCACTATATTCTGAAAGTCACAGACCAAAAAGTATCCACACAATCCAACTACCAGAGCAGTTTAGAGTCTAATGCGCTGATGCCACTATAACTGTTTAAATTAAATGTTTAAGTGAATGCTCGCCATAATTTGATGATAATGTTCATCAAACGTCACGCTAATAATGGTAAAATGTCTGTCCTGCGGCGGCACGTGAAAATACGACATACGCAAACTAAAGGTAGATCATTAACGTCATCCCAAAATTAACACTTCACTCAAAAATGATTTCATGGTTACGCGTATCCAGAGTAACTTATTACTGCATCCATTGCTGTTTATATCAACGATACCGACGCGACGCGACTCCCGGCACAGGTGGTGCGCTAATCAGCGTCTGGAGAGAACTGGGGCCTTCCTCTTCTCGCACAGCATTCTTGCATATAAAGCCGCGGTGTGGATGGCTAAGGGAACGTCTGATCAAATCTGCTCTCCCGACTAGCCGCCGGGCTAGTAATGCACCACTTTAAGTTGTCGAATAAATCATTGCTTCCTTTTCTGATGGCCGATGAAGCTTTCAATTTAATTGTGCAATCAGCACACAAGTAAGTAATCATAATAAAAGTCTGACGTGGCTAAGTCAAATATTTTGGGCGAGATAATTAATTTAATTACACTACACGCAGTAGACGAGCTCTGAACTTGCCCTTTGGAGATACGCTATCGCTATAGTTTTATAGTTATTCAGATGAAACTTCTCACATCTGTATTATTATAGCGGATCTCCCTTCTAATTAAATTTAAACATCCTAGCTTTATTTATTCGCCTACTTAATCTATCTTGCTTCCTTAATTTTTAAGATAAAAACCAGAAAATCATGAATTTCAACTAAAATTTTAATTTGTGAGATCCAGAATACTGTTTCTACTAAATTATTATGCAAAAGGAATCCAAATATAAATTTTTAAGTTTCTAGCTCTTTTCTGTTGCGCCAATGATTTTTTACAGAAAAACGTCCAAATTTCGAAAATGTTTAAAGTTATTGAACTGATATTCAACACATATTGATTTAGTATTACTTCTGACATGCTAGAAACGTTTCAGGTTATTTACTTGATTTTTAAAGTATTGCGCAACATTTATGACATCAGAGCTAGTTACAGCGGACTGGCTGGCACACAATGGAAAGACTGAATTTTATAAGGCGTGAGTAGGCTGCTTCCCTACAACTGTAACATCCATGTCTGTTAAACGTTGGATTGCGCTCTGCCTCAGATGATGTACACCATCCTGGATCACTTAGATTTCGCTAAAGTAACTGTTAGTGTGCCGTCTGTGATAATTACAAACCCGCGTGGCAAGTGGTGAGTGTTCTTTCCAATTTTGTGGCGGGCATTTATTTTGAACATTTATTTGAGTATTAGTAGTCAGGGCGAAGGACTATTTGGCAGAAATGTACCATAGAGGTCACCTTTGAACTGATAATAGTGCTGTTAAGATAAAAAGATTTACAGTCAGTTCAATTTAGGGTGTATACGTGGACAAGGAAAGAAACTTCCCGGGTTTTCCCCAGACCTCCCGGGTAAAAATACACTATCACCCAGGTGAAAATAATTTTTTCCGTGTTAAGTGACAGCATACTTTCCCTTGGAACTGTAAAACTCACGAATCATTTGATGGTTATGGTTTTATACAGCGGTTTAGGAATTCCCTGCATTTAAGAAAACGAAACTCAGGGGAAAAAACACGTTTTGGAAAGTTCTTTGATGTGCAGCAACATGTACTATTTTCATATTTTGGACGTATAAATTTGCATTCCACCAAACACCGCATGCTACTCTCCGAAGCATTGAAATCAAGATTGCGATGCACTTTTGTAAACCAGTCATAGCTCATGTCACGTGGTCTTGTCAGCCGATGACAGCGGATATTCACAGCATAGGACACGTGATGTAGTCAGCCAATAGCAACATCATTGTTAAGTAGCACGAACACACAAATAGGAAAAGTTAATATACATGGTGTTGATACAAGAAAGGAAAAGCATACAGATTTAGTATTGGTCTCTAAGATTAGTAAGCTGCAGGAGAAGCTAAGCTTTCACATATAATGTTGATCTTTTTTGCGTATTTTACACTTTAAGATACGTCACACAAATGTGCCAGTAAAATGTTTAATACCGTCATAAATCTCTTGATGTTATGGGCTCGAAATTCTTCCAAATGGATTGTCATCAAAGAGTTGATTTTTAAATGAGAGTCAAATGCTCTGTGATTTAAGAAATTCATTGTACATTCTCAAACATAGTTCATCTTGCGTAAAAGGAAATTTACTTTGAAAATAACACTTTTCAAACCACAATTCGCACTTGCGCAGCTGCGATGATGTAGGAAGCCCATACATGTAAAACATTAAAAGATCTTACATTATGTCCTAAAAGAAACAAGACATCAGAGGATACTCGAAGAGCATCAGAATTTCGTGAACTATACTGCAATGAATAATTCACCTTAAAGTGCACATTCGTATGTCCAGATTACCAACGAAGTAGGTCTCAACCTGATATTAAGCTCATCAGAGTGGTTTCCTGGATGTAAATTTTCTTGGAGTACCAGTACTTTATTATCTCATGTTGAGTTCTTTATTATGACATAATGCCATACGTGCTATAAGATGAAAACGTGCATTTGAAATGCAGTGAACAGTTGAAACTAGCCAGTAGTGTGGTAAACACTTCATTTCAAATAAATTGGCTACCTCAGTGGAAAAGATAGATAAAAGCAGAATTTCTTTAGCAAAGCAACAAAATGTAACTTCATTATTATTCAAGGCGATTAATGCTTGACTGTCATAAAGGTGGAAATAAAACAAAATCTGAAACTAATAACATATTTTAGCCTTCTGTAATTACGTGAATGTATTTTAATTCACTTGATAGCTCCCAGCCACAGAAATCACTTTGTTTTCATTTGACGTGAGGGCAGTAAACAAAGAGGAAACAGCAAAATCACTAAATGTAAACATGGAACACATGGAGACAACCCCCCTCCCCCACCCCCGTCTATGACTCAGACTCCTCTGCGCATCAGTCCCAGATGTACGATATCCCCACCTCCTCCATTGATCGTTTGAGATGTTGTTGTCTTCAGTCCTGAGACTGGTTTGATGCAGCTCTCGATGCTACTCTATCCCGTGAAAGCTTCTTCATCTCCCAGTACCTACCGCAACCTACATCCTTCTGAATCTGCTTAGTGTATTCATCTCTTGGTCTCCCTCTACGATTTTTACCCTCCACGCTGCCCTCCAATACTAAATTGGTGATCCCTTGATGCCTCAGAACATGTCCTACCAACCGATCCCTTCTTCTAGTCAAGATGTGCCACAAACTTCTGTTCTCCCCAATGCTATTCAATACTTCCTCATTAGTTATGTGATCTACCCAGCTAATCTTCAGCATTCTTCTGTAGCACCACATTTCAAAAGCTTCTATTCTCTTCTTCTCCAAACTATTTATCGTCCATGTTTCACTTCCATACATGGCTACACTCCATACAAATTCTTTCAGAAACGACTTCCTCACACTTAAATCTATACCTGATGTTAACAAATTTCTCTTCTTCAGAAATGCTTTCCTTGCCATTGCCAGTCTACATTTTATACCCTCTCTACTTCGACCGTCATCAGTTACTTTGCTCCTCAAATAGCAAAACTCATTTACTACTTCAAGTGTCTCACTTCCTAATCTAATTCCCTCAGCATCTCCCGACTTCATTTGACTGCATTCCATTATCCTCGTTTTGCTTTTGTTGATGTTCATCTTATATCCTCCTTTCAAGACACTGTCCATTCTGTTCAACTGCTCTTCCAAGTCCTTTGCTGTCTCTGACAGAATTACAATGTCATCAGCGAACCTCAAAGTTTTTATTTCTTCTCCATGGATTTTAATACCTACTCCGAATTTTTCTTTTGATTCCTTCACTGCTTGATCAATATACAGATTGAATAACATCGGGGAGAGACTACAACCCTGTCTCACTCCCTTCCCAACCACTGCTTCCCTTTCATGTCCCTCGACTCTTATATCTGCCATCTGGTTTCTGTACAAATTGTAAATAGCCTTTCGCTCCCTGAATTTTACCCCTGCCACCTTCAGAATTTGAAAGAGAGTATTCCAGTCGACATTGTCAAAAACTTTCTCTAAGTCTACAAATGCTAGAAACGTAGGTTTGCCCTTCCTTAATCTAGCTTCTAAGATAAGTCGTAGGGTCAGTATTGCCTCACGTGTTCAAACATTTCTACGGAATCCAAACTGATCTTCCTCGAGGTCAGCTTCTATCAGTTTTTCCATTCGTCTGTAAAGAATTCGCGTTAGTATTTTGCAGCTGTGACTTATTAAACTGATAGTTCGGTAATTTTCACATCTGTCAACACCTGCTTTCTTTGGGATTGGAATTATTATATTCTTCTTGAAGTCTGAGGGTATTTCGCCTGTTTCATACATCTTGCTCATCAGATGGTAGAGTTTTGTCAGGACTGGCTCTCCCAAGGCCGTCAGTAGTTCCAATGGAATGTTGTCTACTCCGGGGGCCTTATTTCGACTCAGGTCTTTCATTGCTCTGTCAAACTCTTCATGCAGTATAGTATCTCCCATTTCATCTTCATCTACATCCTCTTCCATTTCCAGAATATTGTCCTCAAGTACGTTGCCCTTGTGTAGACCCTCTATATACTCCTTCCACCTTTCTGCTTTCCCTTCTTTGCTTAGAACTGGGTTTCCATCTGAGCTCTTGATGTTCATGCAAGTGGTTCTCTTATCTCCAAAGGTCTCTTTAATTTTCCTGTAGGCAGTATCTATCTTACCCCTAGTGAGATAAGCCTCTACATCCTTACATTTGTCCTCTAGCAAACCCTGCTTAGCCATTTTGCACTTCCTGTCGATCTCATTTTTGAGACGTTTGTATTCCTTTTTGCCTGCTTCATTTACTGCATTTTTATATTTTCTCCTTTCATCAATTAAATTCAATATATCTTTTGTTACCCAAGGATTTCTACTAGCCCTCGTCTTTTTACCTACTTGATCCTCAGCTGCCTTCACTACTTCATCCCTCAGAGCTACCCATTCTTCTTCTACTGTATTTCTTTCCCCCATTCCTGTCAGTTGTTCCATTATGCTCTCCCTGAAACTCTGTACAACCTCTGGTTTAGTCAGTTTATCCAGGTCCCATCTCCTTAAATTCCCACCTTTTTGCAGTTTCTTCAGTTTTAATCTACAGATCATAACCAATAGATTGTGGTCAGAGTCCACATCTGCCACTGGAAATGTCTTACAATTTAAAACCTGGTTCCTAAACCTCTGTCTTACCATTATATAATCTATCTGAAACCTGTCAGTATCTCCAGGGTTCTTCCATGTGTGCAACCTTCTTTTATGATTCTTGAACCAAGTGTTAGCTATGATTAAGTTGTGCTCTGTGCAAAATTCTACCAGGTGGCTTCCTCTTTCATTTCTTAGCCCCAATCAATATTCTCCTATACATTTCCTTCTCTCCCTTTTCCTACTACCGAATTCCAGTCACCCAGACTATTAAATTTTCGTCACCCTTCACTATCTGAATAATTTCTTTTATTTCATCATACATTTCTTCAGTTTCTTCGTCATCTGCAGAGCTAGTTGGCATATAAACTTGTACTACTGTAGAAGGCATGGGCTTTGTATCTATCTTTGCCACAATAATGCGTTCACTATGCTTTTTGTAGTAGCTTACCCGCATTCCTATTTTCCTATTCATTATTAAACCTACTCCTGCATTACCCCTATTTGATTTTGTGTTTATAACCCTGTAGTCATCTGACCAGAAGTCTTGTTCCTCATGCCACCGAACTTCACTAATTCCCACTATATCTAACTTTAACCTATCCATTTCCCTTTTTAAAGTTTCTAACCTACCTGCCCGATTAAGGGATCTGACATTCCACGCTCCGATCCGTAGAACGCCAGTTTTCTTTCTCCTGATAACGACGTCCTCTTGAGTAGTCCCCGCCCGGAGATCCGAATGGGGGACTATTTTACCTCTGGAATATTTTACCCAAGAGGACGCCATCATCATTTAACCATACAGTAAAGCTGCATGCCCTCTGGAAAAATTACGGCCGTAGTTTCCCCTTGCTTTCAGCCGTTCGCAGTACTAGCACAGCAAGGCCGTTTTGGTTATTGTTACAAGGCCAGATCAGTCAATCATCCAGACTGTTGCCCTTGCAACTACTGAAAAGGCTGCTGCCCCTCTTCAGGAACCACACGTTTGTCTGGCCTCTCAACAGAGACCCCTCCGTTGTGGTTGCACCTACTGTAACGGCTATCTGTATCGCTGAGGCACGCAAGCCTCCCCACCAATGGCATGGTCCATGGTTCATGGGGGGGAGGGCGTTTGAGATAGGACGCCAAAAATTTAAAAAAAAATACTACTTTTCAAAAATATGTTCATTTTGTAGCGCACATCTTTCCGAAGAGTCTGATGCATAAAACATATAACTTCGAGGAAATGCAAGATGTGTTATTTGGTCTTAAGTGTGCAGTGTCACACCTCTTCACACAGCATTCTTCTACCACACGTCACTGTGTTTCGCATTGTGGAACTCAAATGTGTATATTTTGTAATGGATGCCATCATCCATCGATCCAGCAGGGCAGCGGAAATTAAAATGTCCTGTGGTGCCTCTCCTGCTCCCAGTCAGCCTGTTTGACATCCTGCCTCCCTCTTTTTTTTAAGAATCCCTCGCAATACTAGATGGGATTATTTGTAACTGGAAGAACAAGAACTCTTCAGAAACGTAAAACCAGTAAAGACAAGAGACAAGCAAGACAGTACACATTTCTTCAATCCTTAGGTCCTAGCGTTTTTTTCTCCCTAATCTTGCTACAGCTTTACATGGTGGGCTTTCCTTTCTGTGAAAGAATCTGTTGCTTCATCAAAATTCGTCAAATGTTTTGTTACATGAAAAATCAAAATGTTGTTGTCTAATACTGAAAAAGCTGTTAATACAAATAGTACCAAAGACTGGTGTGGTTTCTAGATCTGATTATGTCTATTTTGTCACTGTCTGCTAGATAAAAGAAAATAGGCCTTTCTAATATTGCAGGAATTGTAACACACACCAAATACGCGAAACTCTTTTGGTAATAATGGTCATTTTCATAATATGACAGAATATAATTCGCGAAGTACCAATATCAAATGCCTGTCTGGCCTACTACAAGCAGAAAGCTTTATGTTAGGTAATAGTTTCACATTTCATTCATACGCTCCAGTTTCTCAAGCATGAGATCGAAAAGCAGTAGTACGAAATTTTTGGATAAATTTGGAATCGTCATAGTCTTTCATAATTTGTGTGATGTCCCCATATCTTCTCCTTCCTCATTCTAACAAACAATCTTCTCATCACTAATTTCGTATATATTTCTACTATTGTCAAAACTCATTCTCTGGTTAACTCTACTAACCATACCAAAATCACCTGTTTAGTTATCCAGCAATTATTCTCCAGTTAGGTGCTATTACATGTTCGTACAACGCACTACTTCCACAATATAACTTAAGCGGCTGCTAGCAGGGGACTGTACAACTTGCCCTTTCTAGTTTAGCGATCTGACCAAAAATTTTCTGTCAAAATTTCATTTCCTTGGGTACACCAAGAAGATAATATGTAATCTTTCTTACCTGTTATTCCTGTTAGTCACTTATTTCCACTCTGGTAGTCAGAATCTATGGACTTTGCTAGTAATTAAAACAATGCTGATCATTCGCATACCCAATCAATCACTTAAACAAACAGCAGTTAGCATTCACCCATTTGGCTTTATTCCGATCAACTCTTATAGCCCCCGCCCCTTTTGTCTGCAGGAAAGTTTATTTCTAGATGCAATGAGGATTCCCCTGGCAGAGACGTCACGTACACTATGCACACATTCAAAAATCAACTTATGATTCATTCAGAAATCAACTTAGAATGCGTTCAAAAATTTTCAAGAACCAACAGGGATGCGTTTCAAAATCACTTGAATAATCGATAGACTAACGTGCTAGATGCTAGATGCTTGGTGACACAAGGTTTTCTTCCTTAAGGAATATGAATTCCCCCCCCCCCCCCCCCCCCGCGCCCCCTAAAAATTTACGCCAGGTTCAGATACTACAGTTTGCTGCTTACACAGTCAACAGCGACGTTTGTGTAGCCAGAAGCAAGTGAAGGTACTACTCACACGCAACTCAAATGTGCATGCGCATGAGCCGACTCGTAACTTCTTAAATGGATCTAATGCAAACACATCAGAGGTAATTTGTTGTTATGAAGCATTACATTGTCTTCCTAAAGCCTTTCACACATTTTGCTGTTGGCAGACACTTGTATGAGCTCTGTGTTGTTGTTTTTTTTATATGGCGCATTTCCTTTGCAATTTACGTTTTTTTCTCTTGTTCATGTTTTGTTGCTGCAGTATTATTCTGCGGTAGTGGGATACAGTAATATCCTTTGTTAGAGTATTGGTTCTTACCAGTCAAAATTACAAAAAATTAACTGAAAACTAAAACAATGAAAAATTCCCGGAATTCTAAAAAATTGCTGGGTTTTTCCCAGTTTTCTCCTGGATGAAAAAATTCCCAGGTCTTTCGCGGATCTCCCAGTTGTCCCGTGTCGTATACACCCTGTGAATATAGTGACTTTCAAAGTGTAGTATGTGAAATACTTTACTCAACATATGTATGAACTAGAGCTTTATTCCTTCATTTATAGTCATAGCTCTGATCCCGCTAAGTAGAAGGAGAATAGAAACATTTCTTTTGGTGGGCTGGACCAGAATGTGGCCGTGCAGACTGGAAACTAAGGTCAGGATGTTCTCCATCGCTTTCTGGCTGACCACAATAATACTTGCCAGGCTTGTGTCAGGAAGACGGCGAACCACCAACAACAATCATTGTCAAATTAAACCTGCCACCCACATGTTCAACCTGAATACTGAAAAAACAATGAAAGAATAAAAGAGTGTGAGAAGTAAGATTAAAATTTAAGACAAAAGAATAACAATGATAACATTCATTGATGACATTGCTATTCTCTGAAAAGAAAAGGAAAATTTGCAGGAATGAAAAGTCTAATAAGTGCAAAATATGGATCAAGAGTAAATCAAATAAAGACTGACCTTTGCGGAGCAGCAGAAACGAGATTAGTGAGAAACTTAAAATTAAAACTGGGGACCACACTGTAGATAAAATGAATGAATTCTCCTGCTTTTGAAGCAAAATAATATACGTCGAACAAAGGAAAGAGGGCATATGAAGCAGATTAACAAATGAATAGAGAGAATCCTCACCAAAAAAATTATTCTAATCTCAAACATAGGCCTGATTTGAAAAAGAAATTTCTGAGGATGTATGCCTGGCATGGAGCATTGTGTGGAAGTGAAGCCTGTGGGAAAATCAGAAAAGAACATCAAAGTGTTTGAGATGCAGGGTTATGGATGGATGCTTCAAATTAAGTGGGTGATGAGGTTCTCTTCAGAATTGTTGAGGAAAAGAATATGTGGAAAACACATAAGTAGAAGAAGGGACAGGATTGTAGGACATGTGCTAAAATATAAGGGAATAACTCCCATGGTATTAGACAGAGAGAGAGATCGCAAAAATTGTATGGGAAGACATGGCTTGGATTATAACCCAACAAATAACTGACTATGCTGGGTATAAGTTTTGCCCTGAGACAAAGAGGTTGATAAAGGAGAGGAAATGATGGTGCGCCACTTCAGTCAGAAGACTGATAATCTCCCCTCCCTTCAACAAAAAAGTTGCTTGCATTCACATGTCTGAAAACTAATTTCTAACCTGTAAGCCAGTGTGATTTCAAGTGCACAATCCTTTACAAGACACTACTTGGGTGCCATTTCCCACCATATTTTGAAGCTTTGTAGCAAATGTACAACATGGACACCATGTGGTATTATTGGTGATCTGAAATGGAATGGTTTCAGGATATTGCAGCCTGAAGGGAACTAAAAGCTTAAAACTGATTCCTCACTTAAAGAAAGTACCTGCCATTATTCCCAATGAGATGAGAGTTATTGCCCAAATATTCTGCACAAAACAAAAGTTGCTGAATCTTTGCTAGCCTTCCCAGTCACCTGTCACCTGTCATATCATCAGTTAGACATTATTGGATATTGTTATTTGGAAAGTGATCTATCAGCAGTCACTACTAATGACCAGTAGATTCAGATCAATTCAGCCTTAATAAAAATAGTTCCTCAGCTAAATCAAACTGCTCTGATTCAGAGACAAAGCACTGATTTTGTGCTGGCAATATGGTCATGTTGCTAGTTTACTGTTATGAATGTAGCCACATATTATGTGAATCTTGCATTTTTTAGCAAAGTCTTCACAGTGATATAATTATCACATACGAGCATGCATAAAAAGTTCAGAATCACAATATTGCTTAAAGGAAGTATATTTGCATCAGGAGAAAGGTGTTCCTACTTAATGCCACACTGCAATTCCCTAGAGTTGTCATATAAGAGAGATTGTGAGAAAATGTTATGATATACCAAAAACACCTCCTAAACATCAGTTACTATGCACGTCTGCAAATCAACTCATTCTCTCATGGATGCAATTTCAGAAACATGGGTATCAACTACTCACAAAATGATGTTACTGATCTCCCTGTTGCATCCACACACTGTCCTTTAGGCATCTATCACATTAGAGTATTTGGTGATTTCATACAAGAATTAAAATTATATCTTTGAGTAAGAAATCACTAAATTAATTTCAAAAATCAAGGAAACCATTTAACCATATGGAAGGACAGCAATTAGTATAATAATTTTCATAAAATGAAAGAAGCATGTTGACACTATCATCTCACTTAGATAGTGTCATGTTATGCGTTCTTCACAGTATTGGTTGTTCTTACCTCTATTCTCATTCTTTCTTTAACTCCTCTTCCTTGTCCCCTGTTTTTCATAAGTGTCACCAATAAGGTTCTTGTTTTACCATACTAGAAAGCTCATTGAGGATATGAACTACACATAGTAATCTCTCTAATACATACGTGGTAAATTTACTTCAAGTGATGTAGCTATAATTGTATTGAGTTACTTACATTTCCACAAAGTCCACCTCTCCCCAACAGTACTCCCATGTCTTTACAGTCCTCCCATATTTCCATGAATTGTTTTGCCGAGATCGGAGTTTTCTTGTCCTTGTCTGCCACCATTTCAATACCAACCATTAATCCCTTGCCTCGCACATCTCCAATACATTCAAATTCATCTCTCAGTAATGCAAGCTGTTTTATTAAGTGTGTGCCAACCTCCAGACAGTTTCTTTGTGCCTGTTCATCTTCTATAACCTGAAATATCAATAAGCAATGTACAGAATCATAAGATTATTAATTTCTTCAAATATTTATATTATATTGTAGAAATTAACAAAATTAAGGTAGTAGGAGTAATCCACTTAATTACAGGCCCATATCGTTAACGTCGATATGCAGCAGGATTCTGGAACGTATATTATGTTCGAACATTATGAATTACCTCAAAGAGAATGTTCCATATTTCTGGATTTCCAGAAGGCTTTTGACACTGTACCACACAAGTGGCTTATAGTGAAATTGCGTGCTTATGGAATATTGTCTCAGTTATGTGACTGGATTTGCTACTTCCTGTCAGAGAGGTCACAGTTGGTAGTAATTGATGGAAAGTCATTGAGTAAAACAGAAGTGATTTATGGCATTCCCCACGGTAGTGTTATAGGCCCTTTGCTGTTCCTTATCTATATAAATAATTTGGTTGACAATATGAGCACCTGCCTTAGGTTGTTTGCAGATGATGCTGTTGTTTATCAACTACTAAAGTCATCAGAAGATCAAAACAAACTGGCAAACGATTTAGAAAAGATATCTGAATGGTGCGAAAATTGGCAGTTGACCCTAAATAATGAAAAGTGTGAGGTAATCCACATAAGTGCTAAAAGGAATCCGTTAAACTTAAGTTACGATAAATCAGTCAAACATAAAGGCCGTAAATTCAACTAAATACCTAGGTATTACAATTACAAACAACTTAAATTGGAAGGAACCCACAGAAAAAGTTGTGGGGAAGGCTAACTAAAAACTGCGTTTTATTGTCAGGACACTTAGAAAATGTAACAGATCTGTTAAGGATACTGCCTACACTATGCTTGTCCGTCCTATTTTAAAATACTGCCACACAGTGTGGGATCCTTACCAGATAGGACTGATGGAGTACATCAGAAAAGTTCCTAGAAGGGCAGCATGTTTTGGATTATCATGAAACATGGGAGAGAGTGTCACTGAAATGATACAGGATTTGGGCTGGACATCATCAAAAGAAAGGTGTTTTTCGTTGCGATGGAATCTTCTGACAATGATAAAATAAGGGAAATCAGAGTTTGTACAAAAAGATATAGTTGTTCGTTCTTTCCACACACTGTACGAGATTGGAATAATAAAGAATTGTGAATGTGGTTTGATGAACCCTCTGCCAGGCTCTTAAATGTGATTTGCAAGGTATTCATGTAGATGTAGATGTAATTATGACAGTCAAAGAAATGGGGCAAAGAATGCGTCTTTTTCTGGTAGGATATCCTACAGTAAAGAAAGGCACTTGATTAATTTTGACCTGATAAGGAAGATAGTAAGAAGAACAAATAAATGCAACACAGAATAAACAATGTAGGGAATCATCAAATAAAAAACAAGAGACCAAATGTATCTCTGAAGAATGGGAAATAGCAAAATTATTAGCATAGTAAAACTTAAATCAAATTTATACTAAAAAAATACCCTGAGCCAATTTTATGTTGTCTCATGGAAGCTATTGACTGTGCAGACCATATTAAGTCTCTGGGAAATGCTTGTGGAAGATGGTGTCAACAAAATGCATCTTACATAGTTGACTACACAAATGCAAGTACAGTGCTACAGCCAAAAATAAGGAGCATCAACAGCAACCCCAGCAGTATATGGTCCTACTGCTTTTTTCAGTTTCCATTAATGAGCTTTGAACATAAATATATTATCATGTAAAGAGCACAATTTTTGCCAATGATAAAAGTATCACTCATCCAAAACTCTAATTCCATCAACAGGCTGCTGCTAAAACAGTAACAAAATAAGATGCACATGCAAAGTGAGGAGTCAAATGAAAACTTTAAAAGCGTAACTAAAAATCAACATTTATTCTGTAAGCTGGCAGTACTGTTACCGATGATAATAAGGAATGCCCTACAGGTCGCAACATACTAAAGACAAGCAAAACATGGCTGCAATATCAATTCAAAATGCCTGCCCTGCATGTGACATGCACCAAGAAAGAACAGCATTCTGTCATACATTTTCTGAGTGGCGAAGGAATGAAACCTACTGAAATCTATTGGTGATTGAAGATAGAGTATGGTGATGCATGTCTATCACTGTAGCAAGTGTATGAGTGGAGTAGAAAGTTCAAAACTGGTGTGACTCCTGTGACAGAGTCTCAGTCCCCAGAGTCTGCTGCAGCAGTTTAAACCACTGGGATGGAAAACTGCTGTGTGCCAATGGATGAAATAACCACAGATCTGAACATTAGTCATGGTTCAACACATCACATCATTCATGAAGTGCTTAAGTTGTGCAGAGTGCTGGCAAGATGGGTGCCACAGTAGCATTGGTGACCTGCACTTTTAATACTGTGCCACATTAGAAGCCATATTCACCATACCTCGCAGCAAGTGATTACCAAATGTTTGGACCACTCAAAGAGGTGATGGGAGGAAAGAAATTTCATTCCAATGAAGTAGTGCAGCAAGTGGCGCATGAGTGGCTGCGCACGCAACTAAAAGAATTTCTTTCCAGAGGAATCCATGCACTTCCTACGCAATGGAGGAAGTGCGTTGAACGACAGGGAGATTACACTGAAAAATGACACACTTGTGTTCCACTTCTTAAAAAAATATTTATGGTTTTCATTTGACTCCCCTCCTCATAGTCTAGCTCTGAATCTTTTGCAAACAAATATTATGTAATATCTGACAACTACAAAACACACAAGAATAATGAAACCTTTCAGAATCCAACAGTGAGCCATTAGGGTTATTGTGGGGAGCAGAGCAAGACAAAACTGGAACACATTAGACCAAAAGGAAACTTTCACATTGTACCACCTAATAAGAGTTAATGTCACAAAAAGTTGAGCTACATGAGCATAAATGTCTTCAACAAATGGCCAAATGATTTAAAATATATACTAAACACAAATTCATTTGAAAGACCTATTAGAGAATATTCACAGTACCACTGATTCTATTCAGTAAGTGAATATGTGAACTTCAATACACGTAGTACAATCATTACTTTCAGAGATTGGGTGCACCGTGGCACTGTGGTGTACTAGAACTAGAACACGTAGTCTCTTGTCCCAGAAACAGAGAGTTAGTGCATGCACTGTAAGCAGAAACTGAGTATGTCATAGTTGAAACAACTGACAAACATCAAGTTAAGCCACAAATCAGGCAAAACCACTACCAAAACGTTTCAAATGATGCAGCAAGTTTGTGGTGATGACACACTGAGGCACAGTGTTGTGTTTATGAGGCACTGAAGTTTTTAACAGGGGGAGAGAGCCTGGAAGATAATGTGTGCACTGATTGGGCACAAACGGATCAAACTGAATGCAAGATGGAACAGATTGCAATGTTGGTGAACACCAACTGCTACCAAATGCTGACGATGGTCTGACATTTCTCAAGTAGATCACTAGAGTCAAAATATGATAGGTTCCTGTACATCCAAAACTGAAGTGACAATCCATCACTTGGAAACACCAAGACAGGTCAAAAAGCAAAGGGTACTCCATGTTAGGTGGCATCTTGTGAGACATCCAGGTTCTTTGGGGTGCCTATTCTCCAGGCATCATGTTTAAAACTTAGTACTGTAGTGGCATGTAATGTGCAATATTTGTAATTTGTACAATGTAGGCCTACAAATAACCTTTATGTTCCTTTGCAAACACTAGGTTTCGGTCAAGTTCAATATAATTTTGCATAATGATCAATGGGATAAATAAATAAATCTCCATAGACAATCAATTTAGATTGCTTTCACAAAATGGTCTGTTGCTGATAAAACAAAGTTAAGCTTCAGGGAAAATGCTGCCTGAAGTAATAAAGCCTTAATGTTACAGACATGGAGTGTGTGTTTAGAAGCTCAACATGCTGTTTAACTCTCTTTAGGCTTTTTGTATGTTTCAATTAGCACATATAATTCTGTTTATGTTTACAACAATACTTATTTTCTTCTCAGACACACTGTGATCTCAATAGCTGTATACAACACAGAACACTAATGCTTGTTCCACCAGAAAAGTATTAAGATATTTATTCACTTTAGAATCAAAGTTTTTCATCAGTGTTCTCAGTAAAAAAAAGCCACTTATAAATAACTCACACATATAAAAAATGACCTGCTAATAATCTTAGTTGGCTAATTTTTTGTTTAATGATATGTTGGATGGTAAACTAAGTTAAAAAGTAATTGATATGACTTAAATAAGATTCTCTTTAGCATAAATAAGATTTACCACCTCAGGCAGCATGACAAACACACTTTATTTACTCTATTATACAATGACCTTGAATATAAGATGACCCCCTAAATTTCAAGAGTCTCCTTTAGAAAAGTATTTTTTAACATATTCTGACTAATCAGAATTACAAACTTTTATTCATGTAAGGGATTAGTCTGGAAAGGTGATGTTACATGTATTTTAAATTCATGCCATTTATTGATTGTCTATACTGTGATAACACAAGGAGAAATAACAATAACAAAAAAGAAATTGTTTACATCAATTTTTATCTTCACCGCCTTTTTACTTTACTTAGACTGTTGTCTGTGGTATCACTATTTTTAATCATCGTCATCATTATCATGCTAACAGGACAGCTGTGAAACTTATATCTCCATTACCACAAATATATGGCTGTTTCTTCTTTATATGTTGCTATTCCTGTGGTTGTGGTTACTGTGGGACTTGAGAACACAGCGGTTTTTTAGTGGATTCACTGCAGATTTTGCTTCTACACTGACACGAGAGTGTTACAGTTTATGTTACTTCCAAACATATCATCTGTCCGCCGCTCTCTCATTGACTGTGTACAACGAACAGCTGACACACCCCCAATCGTTCCCGTCATACCTCACAGTGAGCATCAACAACACCGCTGCACAAAACACGTTTAAGTACGCCAATGGCACCCACCTAGAATTCTAGCATTTTCTGCACAAATTTATATTATGGTTGAGTATCTGTCCAATTTTAAAATCAGTTTGATTCAAAGTGCAAATGAATTCAGGAAAACTGCAGTTTAAACATTATTAATGTTCATAAAAAGACAAGGTATGCAGTTTACGTTCCTATGGTTGATAGTTGGCTGCACAACGAAATTTCTGCCTGCTCAACACCCCCCTCCCCACACTCCTTGTAGTTTTCAGCCAAGCTGGGTAATTGTTCTCCTCAAACTTTCCATGTAACTGTACTTGAGCAACAGTGAATCATGGATGTCAATATCTTCTAGAGTGCAAATCGTTTGTAACAACAGCAACTAATACATAAATAAAAGATCGCAGTCACTATTTAGCTCAAATCTCAAACTTTCGTTCATCCCAAAATCTAGTGACGTCTGTCCATATAATCTTCACAAAGAGTTTGTCTGTGGTAATTTATTTTCGTGGAACAATTACAGTCAGCTTCATATGATTTATTTCATTTTTTAGTCTTTTCATTCTGGATTAATGTTCCTCCTCATTTCATCCTAATGTCATCATACTGTTCTAAAGCTGATTAAAAGCTGGGAACATTTTTTTTTTTTTTGTAATACACATATAGTGACCAAATTTCTCATTTGCAACCCACTTGGTAAATCATTAGCTTCTCATAACAAAAATAAAATATTGACCTAGATACAGAATTAAGTATCGCTCCAGTAATGATGGACGTAGCACCAGCAGCTCAAAAGGTAAAGAGCAACCAAGTCTAATAACAGGTAAGACAAACATACATCAGAAAACGAAGCAAACACATCTTACAAAGTGGAAATGGTTACGAAACTCCATGAAAAACAAAAAAAAGACTGAACAAAAATTTAAGGCAATCATCTTGGGCAATAGCCAAGGCCGCAATATATTGGAATTTCTAAATGAAGTTGACCACATTCAAAGTTTTGGTTACATCTATCCCCAAGCAAATGCAAGTGTTGTCCTAAACAACATTGATCAAAACTCTCCAAAAACATGCATCTCTGACATTGTTGTAATTGCAGCACGAACAAATGACGTCACCTGCAACAACAGCCAGAATGTACTAAAAACACTAAGAAACAAACTACTGTGCATTTCATTAAAGAAAGTGTTCCTATTGGACGTACCATTTAGACACGACTTTCCAAACAGGTTGCGTGTGAATACAGACGTAACAAACACGAACTCACAAATCTATAAACTCTGTTCAAAATTCGCAAATGTGACCATAATTGAAGCTAGCAAATTTCGCAGAGAACACTACACACAACATGGGTTCCACCTGAACAACCTTGGCAGAAGAGAAATCGCAATTCACATATCACAATCTGTAGAGCAAAAAAAAGGACGAAGCAGTCCTATAATACCTCTTAGATTTAACGGACAAAACATAACTGTAAAAAACCTTGCACCCAAAGACAAAATCAGTGTAAACCATACAGGTTACGCCAACGAGGGTAGGATGTTTAATCTAGAAAATTTTTTATGGCCAAGCCCCCTACCTCCGCAGAGGCGATAAAAAAGAGCCATCAGAGTCCACATACATACAACTAGTCCATATATGACCAAAATGTGCATTCAGTAACAAACAAGCTTGCAGAAGTCGAACTCCTATTCACAACAGACCTACAATATGTAAATGTCATTTGCATTACAGAACATTGGCTGAAACCAGACCAAACTAGTTCAGCTAGCATACCTGGTTACACATTAGCTTCCCACTATTGCAGGAAAAGCCAGAAAGGTGGAGGTGCTGCCATATTTATAAAATATTCTGTAAACTATAGAAGTTTTGACCAGTTTGACCACTTAAATAAAGAAAACGATTTTGAGGCAGCTGTAATCAAAATTCTTGAAGCAAATATAATCATAACAACAGGCAATGTATGGGTCTTCCTAAAAAACCTTAAAATACTACTAAACAAACTTCACCAAAACAAAAAGGTACTAATTTTATGTGGTGATTTAAATGTTGATATCCAGTCTACAGGGCGTGTGAAAGAATCCTTACTGAATCTCACTAACTCATTCAGTCTGAATCCTATAGCAACATTCTCCACAAGGTGCAAAAACAACACCAAAACCACACTTGACCAGATATTTGTAAACTGTCCCTACTGGGAAACGAACCTCTGGATGCATGCTATAGTGATCACTGTGGCCAAGTCCTATACCTCACAAATGTTCTCCCCTTCGACTGCAACAACAAATACACAACTAAAGTAAGAAATTACAGCAATGAAAACATGAAAATCTTCAATGATTCCTTAGCAGCAGAAACATGGAACAAAGTATATGAAGCAGATGATACAGACAACAAAATGGAATCATTTCTAAACACATTTCTATATCACTTCAATATTGCCTTTCCTCTTAAACTCAAACACACCACACCAAAATAACCCAATAAGAAGCCAGGGATAACAACTGGTATAAAGATTTCCTGCAGAAGGAAGAGAGATCTGTTGAAGTATCTAAAAAATAACAACCCCATCCCCATCTCAAGAAAGATATATCAAGCAATATGTCAAAATCCTTAAAAAAGTCATAGCACTAGCAAAGCGAATAGCAAATGACAACTACATGGCAACATCCTCAAACAAAATGAAGACAGTGTGGAACATCATAAGGAACGAAACAAATCAACAGCCACGTAAACATGAAAACACTATTCTGATCCACAACACCACCAGAGTTACTAATCAACAAGAAATTGCAAATATTTTCAACAATTACTATGAAAATATTGTTAAAAATCTGTTTCAAAGCATCAACAAACCCACACCCAACAGACAAAACAAAATAACAACTCTTGTAGAATCTATTCTATTCTGGGAAACTACTACTGAAGAAATTGTACTAAGTGCAAAGTACCTCAAGAATAAATTCTCATCTGGAATCAATGACATCCCAGATTTTACCATCAAAAACTGCATAAACAAAATAGCTCTCCCACTCTCAAATGTGTACAACTGATTGTTGATGGCAGGAACATTTCCAAACTGCATGAAAGTGGCTAAAATCCCAAGCTTTGAGAAAGGTGAAAAACTCAACGCAGAAAATTACAGACCCATATCACTGTTACCTGTGTTTGGTAAACTTTTGGAGAGATTAGTTCACCAAAAACTAATAAATTTTCTTGATAAGAACCAGATACTATCTGATGCCCAGCACTGTTTCAGAGAAAACAAATCCACAACAACTGCCATATATAAGTATTTACACTCCACCCTAGATACTCTAGACAAAAAACAAAAAGCAGTTGGGATCTTCCTAGATTTGTACAAGGCATTTGACGTCATAAACCACAAGATTCTTCTCAACAAACTGGAGTCATATGGCATCAGAGGCACCCCACTAAACTGGTTCAGCTCATACCTGACAAATAGGAAACAAAAAATGTCAATGAAACATAACAATCAAGGACATATCGAAACATACTACTCTGACTATTACAATATTACACAAGGTGTGCCCCAAGGCTCAATACTTGGACCAGTGCTCTTCCTTGTGTACATAAACGACCTACTGTCAAACATCAATGCCAGCACCAGTACACTCTTCGCAGGTGATATGATCCTTGTAACAAGCAAAAATGAACATAAACTCCAAGAGGCCATAAATGGAAATACAGATGAACTTGGTGATTGGTTTGAGAAAAACAAGCTCATAGTTAACACAAAGAAAACCACTTACCTAAACTTTCACCTAAGAACAAATAAAATTATGCCTGATATGAAATTACACAGTTCCCAAATATCCCCAAATACAGAAACAAGATTTCTAAGCCTATAATCTAAAATGGCAAACACACATTAATAAAACTAATAGTAAGCTAAACAAAGTGTGCTGTGCCCTATGAATCCTCGCATACTGCACAAGCCCAGAAACTGTTCACACAGCCTACTATGCCCCATTCCACAGTGTAATGTACTATGGTATTATATTCTGGGGAGACTCTACACATAGCCCAAACATTCTCCTCACCCAAAAGAGAGCTATAAGAATAATGAATAAGGCAAAGCCAAGTGATAGCTGCAGACCTCTCTTCCAAAAGTCGCTCATCCCACCTCTTGGCAGCCTGTATACACTAGAACGATGCAAATTTGTAAAAAGTAATATTACAAAATTTAATAAAAATGTAAATGTCCATGACTATGGTACTTTTACATTTACATCTACATCCATACTCCGCAAGCCACCTGACGATGTGTGGTGGAGGGTATTTTGAGTACCTCTATCAGTTCTCCCTTCTATTCCAGTCTCGTATTGTTTGTGGAAAGAAAGATTGTCGGTATGCCTCTGTGTGGGCTCTAATCTCTCTGATTTTATCCTCGTGGTCTCTTCGCAAGATATACGTAGGAGGGAGCAATATACTGCTTGACTCCTCGAAACTTCAACAAAAGCCCATACCGAGCTACTGAGCGTCTCTCCTGCAAAGTCTTCCACTGGAGTTTATCTATCAGCTCCGTAACACTTTTGCGATTACTAAATAATCCTGTAACGAAGCGCGCTGCTCTCTGTTGGATCTTCTCTATCTCTTCTATCAACCCTATGTGGTACAGATCCCACACTGGTGAGCAATATTCAAGCAGTGGGTGAACAAGTGTACTGTAACCTACTTCCTTTGTTTTTGGATTGCATTTCCTTAGGATTCTTCCAATGAATCTCAGTCTGGCATCTGCTTTACCGATGATCAACTTTATATGATCATTCCATTTTAAATCACTCCTAATGCCTACTCCCAAATAATTTATGGAATTAACTGCTTCCAGTTGCTGACCTGCTATATTGTAGCTAAATGATAAGGGATCTTTCTTCCTATGTATTCGCAGCACATTACACTTGTCTACATTGAGATTCAATTGCCATTCCCTGCACCATGTGTCAATTCATTGCAGATCCTCCTGCATTTCAGTACAATTTTCCATTGTTACAACCTCTTGATATACCACAGCATCATCCACAAAAAGCTTCAGTGAACTTCTGATGTTATCCACAAGGTCATTTACGTATATTGTGAATAGCACTCCCCTGCAGCACGCCTGAAATCACTCTTACTTCGGAAGACTTCTCTCCACTGGCAGAAAATGAAACTCCATGTTAAATAAATGCACACCTATGCCTTTAAAAACTCTCCCTCAACAAAGGCATTAAAATATACAACAGCCTGCTATCAGAAATAAAAAACAGTAAGTACCTGAAAGTATTCAATACAAAATTAAAATCATTTCTACTTGATCATTGTTTCTACAGTGCAAGTGAATTTTTGCTTCACATGGGTGGAAAGAAACATGCAAATAAATAAATAAATGCAGCAAAGAATTTTCTAAAGAGTAAAACATTAATGCAAGTATGTGCAAAAATCTTGCATCTATATTATCTGCTACTAAGCAAATTAAGTGCAGAAAGAATATCCAACCAGTTACTGTTGTGTATATGTGTGAGAGGAATACAGCTCTAAAATACAAATGTGTAACTAAGTATGTAATTTGTGTGTTCATAACTTCTCAGAAAATATGTATGTAAACTCATGTTTGTGTAAACTTTCGGCATATTACTTCATGCCAGCAAATTATCGTAATGTCTAACATCAAATGTATGTTTGTGCATCGCCATGTGCTGTCATGTACAGTATTGATTCAGAGGACAATAAATAAATAAATAATGGTTTTTGAATAACAAGATTTTTGCCTTTGAATGTTATCTTTTCTTAAAATGCAGCATAAATTTATGTATACCATAGCCATACATGTATAAAACTTTTATTACAAACCTGTTCAAATACAACAAAACTTTGTAAGCTGATAGAATTTAATGTTATTTCTTCATTTGTTTCACAAAATAGTTGAGTTTTAAACAGAGCATTAGATTGTTGCAGTGACTAGTTCACAGTTTCTCATGTATCCCTTGCACTAGTGCCACAAGTTAAATGACATGATTATTTGAGCAAGGCCAATACTGTCTCTAGCACTTCAGATTATCAGGAAATCTGAAGCCTATTCAAATACAAATATTGTCTAATATGCCCTATCCTTTGGGGCTGTTCAAAATAAATTTGAAAGAAACCTCAACAGCCAAAGTTTCATCTGTAAATGTAAGACAATTCCTGTATTAATCAGTTAAACAATGTAAACACGAACCTCAGCAACAACAGTTTAATCTGCTAATACAAGACTACCCTGTATTCTTTAAATGATGAATTTGGGAAAAACTATGTCGTATAATTAAGAAACACCCATAATGTATGCACTCATCACCCCCCCCCCCCCACACACACACACACACACACACACACACACACACACAGAGAGAGAGAGAGAGAGAGAGAGAGAGAGAGAGAGAGAGAGAGAGGGGGTGAGTTTATCACAAATTATATCAAGAAGGAATTGTGGAGCTTTCAGTGAAGTGGAATGAGTGAAGGGAGAAATATGAAACACCCATGTACATGCTGTTGTTTGAGATGAGAATGTGACTCATTCCATATAGAGAGATTTTGTGTGTGTGTGTGTGTGTGTGTGTGTGTAGCGGGAACTAGTGGGTATGGTAAGTACTCGAAGTCAAGGGAGAGACTGGCAAGATGTAGAAAACAAACAGATGAGAGACTGGCAAGATGTAGAAAACAAACACATGAACATTCTGAAAACAATTAAATTTGTGTGTGCTGGACAGAGGTTTATCATAATTGCTCTTCTTAACTTACATCGTGGAATGATTAATATTAATGTAATGGACTGGCTGATCTTGAGCCTGTGAACAAATGTTCAAATTTGTGTGAAATCCTAAGGGACCAAACTGCTGAGGTCATCGGTCCCTATACTAATACACCATGTAAACTAACTTATGCTAAGAACAACACACACACCCATGCCCGAGGGAGGACTTGAACCTCCGGCGGGAGGTTCTGCGCAATCTGTGACATGGCACCTCAAACCACGCAGCCGCTCCGCGCGGCCCCAGTGAACACCATACTGAAAAAGTGACTACTTATCTTTACAAAATTAATGGAGATGCAGTGTGTCACCATCAATGCCTACCATGGAAACCCAGTAGCTGGCACAACAAGACTACTGACCACTGTGGTGTCACTACTTAGATGCCACTGACCCCACAGACATGCCCTCTGACAAGATTATGCCAGACACTGGCATATAAGCTGGCATTCTGTGTGTTATGATGCAAGCAGTAGAGTGCACGCCAGTAGTGTTATCATACCACCAAACGAGGTGGCACAGTGGCTAGCACACTGGACTCACATTCGGGAGGATGATGATTCAATCCCGCGTCCAGCCATTCTGATTTAGGTTTTCCACGATTTCCCTAAATCGCTCCAGGCAAATGCTGGGATGGTTCCTTTGAAAGGGCATGGCCAACTTCCTTCCCCGTCCTTCCCTAATCCGATAAGACCGATGACCTCGCTGTCTGGTATCCTCCCCCAAACAACTTAACCTGTTATCATACTGGCTACAGTGTTATTCTAGGGGTCTCCACTTTCAATATACAGAACTCTGTTATGACTTGAGCTGGACTTTGCTTGGGAATACGGACTTAGGGGTAGCTTTCGCTGTTCCTAGTAGTGCCTTAGTACATATATCTCTTGTTATGAATAAACTCAGTTGTTTGTGTGAGTAGCTTGCTTTTTTCAGGGTGTATACATGAACAACAACAAAAAATTTCAGATTTTTCCTGGATTTCCCAGTTGAAAACACACTTTTTCCCAGGTGGAAAAACACTACACCCCAGGTGAAAGTACATTTTTTCCATGTTAAAGTGCCAATATACTTTTTACTGGAGCTGTAAAACTTTTCAATTAGGCAAAATCAATGCATTTTGAAAAGATCTTGGATGAACAGCAATGTGTATACTGGATATTTCCATATTATAAAAGTATGAATACGAATTTCACCAAATACAAAATACAACACAGTAGCTTCCAAAGCACTAAAATTGACATTATGTTGTGCGATGCATTTTTGTGAGCCAATCATAGCTCATATCACATGATTGCCAGCCTATGACGGCAGATAATCAGAGCAAAGTACACAGTGAGGTAGTCATCCAATAACATCAGCATGCCTCAGTGGCCGAGGCCGCTAACACACGCTTGTACTCAACCTGAGGGTAAGTTGGTTTGAATCCTGATAGTCTAAAAAATTTCAGTGCCATTATTTGGCCAGCACAGGAAGGAGAGGTAATTGTACTGATCACCGTACTTTGTGGAAATATCATTGTTTAAATACCAAACCTTTCCGCAATGTCTCATGGTGAGGGCATGTGACACTGTTTGTGGTGATACGTCAAATGGGGACGTTAAGCTCGGTGGCCCCGTGGTGCTATTTGCAAGCAGGAGGTTATGTGCTGGCACCAGGTTTCAGCATTTCCCTTCTCTCCTCCTCATCCTCATCCTCATCCTCATCCTCATCCTCATCCTCATCCTCATCATCATCATCATCATCTCCAACCATCACAAACATTACAGTACACTCCGCATACACTTGCACAAAATAGATACATGTACTATTACAAATATTTGTAATGGATGAACTAAAGCAATAGCAACATCACTGTTAAGCAGCACAAACACACAAATACAAAAAACTAATGATTTAAATTAACATACATACGCTATAGCTATAAGGAAAGATATATAATACTGGTCATCAAAAATTTTTGGAAGCGTGCTTAGATAGTCAAATAGTTACAGTCACCATTCACAATAATCAGTAAATCTGTCTGGATATGAATCTAAGTCTGGTACATATTTTCAGTTGGGTCTACATATTCATTACTTTGTACTTTCAGCATTTAGTGCAGTTTGCATGCAATTGTATCTATATTTTTTCTATTAAGTTTGTTATATATGGAATGAAAAGTATTAGTCACACAGGCTCAGTCATAGGTAAATCAGGTGGCAGGCTTCAGTTCACTGGCAGAATATTAGGAAAATGCAGTCAGTCTACAAGAAAGACTGTTTCCAAAAAAACTCGATTGACCCATTCTAGAGTATTGCTCACATTCATGGGACCTGTATCAAATAGGACTAACAGGTGTAATGTAGCAGCTTTGGATTTCATACAGAAGTAGATGATACATGATCTTTAATAACTTTCTCATTACACTGTATCTTTTATTATGTTATTGTGTGTTTACATTTGTGCTTATTACTTTCACATTTTTTATTCATTGCATAACACTATTTGGAATATTTGGAAGTCCTACAAATAAAGCTGGTTATACTATTTCATTTTCAAGATTACAGTAATCTGGAATTTCATGTATACACATTCCTATTCTGTTAATACAATCATTTCTAACTCCAGAAGATGCTAAAAGCCCTGGCACATTGGTTAGACCAATTATTACCCAATATTAATTATTATGGGAAGTACCTCTGCAATGAACTTCATAGTAATTTGCAGATTATGGATGTAGATTGTGATGTAATCAAACTTAATACAAAATATGAACTTTCATTTGTAACTGGAGCAGTTCATAAAACTATGTTTCCCAAATTCATTAGTCATGCATTGCTGTTTATATTTTATGTGAGTAGAATGATTCTGAAGTTTTAATCAGAAAATATGTACATTTATTTTCACTAAGTTTTGTTAATTATATATCAGTTAATCAAAACAGTGTCTTTGATAGTGATGTAAATCATTTAAACTTCTTTACCTCAAATGTAATCACTGTTCTTGCAAGGGGGAAGAGTTTTAAGAGAAAGTCAGGTTAGAGTAGTAGTGGAGAAGAGTTCTGTGGAAACATTTGTATGGAGTTAGAGTTTCGAAGCTGATAGATATTAATTTTGTAGCTCGTGACCCAATAAACATTTGCAATTCTGGAAGATTTTGATTTCTTTGTACAGAAAGTATCCAAGACCATTATATACCCCTGAAAAGAAGATGACAAGGCCAGCAACAGAATCAAACAAATAAGGAAATTAATTTATAACAGTGGACATGCCTTCCGACTTGAGTCAGTAGACTGTGATTAGTCCTTTCTTGACCAAAAAGAGATATACACAATTTTTCAGTGTTAATTGTTGCTGTGTTAATTACTGCCCATCCTCAAGAGTGTTGAGCAAGCCATGTTTCGTTGCTCATCACAATGCACCATACAAAGTTATTTCTTACCTTTTGGCCACAACAGTGCTACAATGGAGAAAACAGCACCATTGCATTCTGCAAAATTGAAACTTTTCTTTGTGTTTTACTTAAATTGTATCTTTATTTTATTTAAACTTTTTAAATAACCCCCTGGCCCAGGATGTCCATACTTAAAGTTTCAATTTCAAAATGCTGTAGAAACATAACCACTGCTCAGAATGATGTCAAATTTGCACTCCATATTATTGATGCGGGGAGAAATGCCATGAGAGAGATAGATAGATAGATAGATAGATAGAGAGAGAGAGAGAGAGAGAGAGAACCAATAGATGGAACTGTAAGCATCGGAATATGCACACCAACAGAAGTGCGGCACATGGCTGTTCCTCAGTTTGCATCTGAGACACTCAACATGACTGTCTCCATGAAGGATCGCACACTACTGGTAAAGCTCTTCTACAAGAATGGTGACTGTATGCCAGTAACCCTGCAGAAGTTCTGGACACTCAAGGATGTGGAAAAAGGCTGATGTCTGCTAAAGATCTGGAGAAAATGATTACAACAGTTGGAAAGAACAGTTTTTTTTTTTATGTGCAGTGTAGCAGAGGGAGGAAAGCAGTTGATCTAATGTCTGTTTACAACGTGGCCACAGCATTGCAGCAGGGGTTGACTGCTGGTGTACGAACACGCAGTATTTGGGGAATTGCCAGATTGTTGGACATGGCTGTCAAAATGGTGCATAAAATCCTACTAAATGTCCTGCATTGCTGTCCATACAATATCAGCAATGTTCAAGAGTTGCTTTGTGCTGACCTGCCAGCAAGTCAAACTTCACTCTTGAATTTCTTACTCACATGGAAATGGACAATGAATGCCATGGAATATTTTATGGACAGACAAAGTCCATTTCCATCTTCAAGGATGTCTCAATACACAGAATTGTGGAATATGGGCAATGGAAATTCCACATGCACATCAACCGGTACTACTTTATTCTGCAAAGGTAAATGTGTTTTGTATGTGGTGGGTTTATTGTGGGGCTGAAATTTTTTATTTTTTAAGGAGATGAGTCCTGTGGATCCTGTTACCTGTACCATCACTGGTGAATGCTGTGAGTGTCTTTTGCTCACCAGGTAGCAATTTGTTACATATAATGTAAAAATTATATATGCAGGAACCTTTAAACCACTGATTTTTTACAACTTAGTATGACAGTGGTCAGAACTAAAAAAGTGATTCCTCATACTCTTACAGAGTAGTATGTTTCCTTCTTAAACCACTCTACTGGAACAATCTTAAATGTATTACAGCGAACAGAATGGGCTGCTTTTGGGACTCTATTGAAAAATCTGGGGCCTAGATATTTGTGGCTGTTGTGAACCTTAGCTAGCCTACTGTTGGGTATATCAATTAATTGTCCAATTCTTGAGTTGCAATCATGCACAGACATCTTAAGGTTAAGATTATTTAAATTCTCTTTAACACTGAGCAGGGAACTATACATATAGAGGCTTGGGACTATCATAATACTGAGCTCTTTGAAGTGATCTTTACAAATTTCCCTTGGAGTAAATGCTGCTATACATCTGATAGCCTTTTTGCCACCTGAATACAGCTTTTAAACTGGGGCAGCTACCCCACAAAGAGATGCATGGGTAAGGTGGGAGTGGAAAAATAGAAATATGCATATACTTGTACGGTTTTGTTTACATTGTTCCTCAGTTTGTAAAGCAGGTAAATCACCCGAGAAAGTTTCAAGAACAATTTTTCTGTATGACTCGACCAGCTGAGTTCCTGATCTATGTGGAAACCTGATAGTTTGATTAATTTTTGAACTTCATTGGAGATATTTAAATTGAAACAATTTCTTCAGTTTTATTGTTCTTAATTTGTAAATAATTTGCCTGGAACCATGTAGTTCAATGATCCATTGCTATATTTACACTATGTTGCAGCTCCTGCAGATTGTCAACTTGTGTGATCAGTGTTGTATCACTCACATACAATACTGCCTGACACAGCAAGAATGAGGGTAAGATTGTTTATTTATACATTCAACAGGAATTGACCCAGTACTGAGCCCTGTGGAGTGGCTTTTGGCATAGGTAATGAGTCTAACCTTTGATTGTTTATGGTTACCATCTGCTTTCTGTTGCTTAGATATGACTCAATAAGGTGAAGAGCATTCTCTCCAACTTCGTAGTATTGTAGCTTTTTGATAAGTATACTGTGGCAGATCGTGTCAAAAGATTTCCTCAAGTCTAGAAGATTCACTAGGTTGTTTTCTTAGTTTCAAAAGAATTATACATTCTTGTGATGATAGTTTCAATTGCTTTGACAGTGGAAAGATGAGGTCGGACTATACCATATTGTGAGGAGCTAAGTAGATTATTTTGTTTTAAGTGCTGGTACCTTTGTTTGTGCATACAATAATCTATAATTTTTGCTATGATTGGTATGAGTGAGATGGGACGATAGTTATCAGGAGATGCTTTATCACCTTTCTTGTGGACAGATGTTACAATAGTAATTTTTAAGCAATCAGGGAAGATTCTTTCATCTAGCATTTGGTAGATGGTTTTGGTTATTAGCAGTAGAATTTCTTTCTTTATTTGTTTTTTGGATTACCCGAAAGTTTACAGAAGGCTTCAGCTTTTGAGTTGCTAAGTTTGGCAATTTCTTTGCTAACCTGTCTGTAGGATACACAAGTCCAGCATAAGTTGTCATGTTGCTTACTATCTAGAGCTGGAAGCAAAGCTATAGCTTTATTTGCATCTTCAGTGAGATTTTTATTTGAGCCAGAAATGTGCATTTAAATTTTCTGGCTTAATAGGAACGTTGTTGTGTTTATTTTCACAGCTTATCTATTTTTTGATAACTTTCCATGCTGCTTTACACTTATTTGTCGAATTGAGTATGTAATTGTTATTGGCTTTCTTCTTGGCTGCAATAATTTCTGATCTATACATTTTTCTTGCTTGCTGTGTAATTTTCCTTCTCAGATTCAGTCTGTTGCAATCTGTCATAGGGCACCATCATTTCTTCCATAAGTTTCTGCAGGTGTGGTGTGTACCAGTTTCTCAGTTCTTGAGGTTTATTACTCTGGTTCTGCTGTGTGTGTTTTTTGTGATATTTAGGACAATATGAGTCAAGGTTTTCCACTAATAATTCTAAAAATTTCTGTGTTGAATCAGTGGTAAACATAACATTAGTGAGTACCATATCCCAGTGTATGCGATTAAGATTGGTTTTTAACTGATTAATTTATGTTTATTGATTGGGATGATGACTCTTCCTAGTTCAGCTGAACCATCTGTCTTGTTGTTTAGAGGGTGCCTAAGCCATAGCTCTGCATGATCTGCTATCCCAAGGTTTAAAGTGTCAAATTCAGTTTTATCTGGCTGAAAGTTGCAGATTTTGTTATCTAAGCATGCAGTGGGCCTGTGGGTTTGTCATTTAGACAGCAGAAATTTAATGATCTTAATATGTCTAATGGGTGCTTCACATGTTTGGAATTATACATAATGTCTGTGTTATAATTAGCAAATATTGCTATGGGGGGTGGTATACTGATACAGCTATTAGTTTTTGACTTGGTATCATTATTGCTGAAACTTCAAAAACTGCTTCCACACATAGAAAACTTACATTTATAACTTCATATTCCAAATTATTTGTTTCTTTGATAAAAATGGAAACACCACCATGCTTCAAATTTGTTCTATAGTAAAATGTAGCTAATTGGTATTGGTAAGGTACACTTAATTCAAGTTCAGTACGAATTAACCAGAAACCAATTTTTCCCATCTGATGTGGTATGACCTTGCCATGGCGGATGGGCCTATCTAACTAGCAGTATCACAACTGTTGATTGCTGAATTTGTGCAGTCACACACATTGAACAGTATGGATGGTGTAATGTGCAACTCAAACCGCAGCCATTGTATTGCGATTCATTGACATTCATAACCAACTCCATTTATGTTAAGACACTTACAGTATCAACTATTGGTAAAACTCTTTTTTTTTTCCCCCATGAAGTTTCACCCTGTGTCAATAATATGCTGTTCAAATTTGCCAAATTCTGAGCAGTGGTTCTCTTTCTACATAGTTTTGAAACTGGTACTGTAATTATGGACACATTGTATATGGGTAACTATAAAAAATAATAAACAAGAAAAGAAATGAAGAAAATGTTTACTTTAAGAACAGCAAGTCCAACAGCAGATCCAAGAGCATTTCCTCCGAAGGTATTTAAGTCCAAAACCTGTCCCATAGTTTTAGCTATTTCAGGTGTTGTTACAACAGCAGCCATTGGAAAACCATTTCCAATTGCCCTTGCCATTGTTACAATGTCAGGCTTCACACCATGCATTTCAAATCCCCAAAAATGTTCTCCAGTGCGTCCAAATCCAGACTGTACCTGGAGAAAAATATGAAGACAGATATTACAAATTAAATGTGATTTAGTTTTTGAGAAGGCATGTGGTTTACTACAGATACACTCTTGATTTGATAACTTTGCAATTATATTAAGTACATCATTAACATGTAATTTTTTCCTTTGGAGATAGTTTATCTATTTTCTTCAATAAGTATTGGAGCAAAGATATTTCCACTAAATGTTTAGTTGCTATCTGAATAAAAGGAATCATTTTATTGAAGTCACATAAAACATTCCCTTCTCCACAGCCAGGACACCCACAGCAAACACACTGCTCCAACATCAGATCACTCCACACCTGTACTGACAGTCTCTCAAAAAGGCAGAGTTTGTTCATTTGTTCATCCATTTATTCATTCAAGCAACCACTCCTGGCTACTTCCGTAAAATATAGTAGCAACAAATTATGATAAGCACTAAGCTACTCAAACTGATAATTGTGGTAATTACTTTTATTTATGTTAAGAAAAAAGCCACTCCCCCTCCCCTTCAAGCTAGCATTAATAGAGCTGCAGACCAGCTAAATGACTGGTTTGATGGAAATAAGCTGACAATAAATACATCCACAACATTTCTGATTTTCAGCTTCTGTTTACTGAGCAAGGTGGCGTAGTGGCTGGCACATTGGACTTGCATTCAGGAGGACAATGGTTCAATCCCGTGTCCGGCCATCATGATTTAGGTTTTCTGTGAGTTCCCTAAATCGCTCCAGGCAAATGCCGGGATGGTTCCTTTGAAAGGGCACGGCCGTCTTCCTTCCCCATCCTTCCCTAATCCGATGAGACTGATGACCTCATTGTCTGGTCTCCTCCCCCTAAACATCCCAACCCCAGCTTCCATTTAAAGGAGGAAGCATCCAATACCACTGTGTCAAACTCCAGCGGATTTACAGCTTCTCTAAAAACAAAATTTTTAGGCGTGTGGCTTCAATATAATTTTAAGTGGCAGACACAAACAACAAAACCAAATGTGCCACTGAAGAGAGTATGCTACAGCCTACATTTACTTGCACACAGAGGAAGCTTCTACACTGTTTGAACTGTGTAGGCCTACTTTGCCCAGTTCTGCACTTCTACAGTATGGGATTATATTTTGCAGTAGCATGACTGCTAGCTCAGTCATTGTCTTGAGCCAAGAAAGAGCTATAAGAGCAACACACCATGCATGACAAACAAGAGTCCTGCAGGACCTTGTTTTGAAAAGTCTTCTTTCCACCCACTCCCCTGCATTCTTATTCTAGAAACATGTAAATATGTGAGAAAGAATTTAAAAGAGAGAAATAAAAACTTTAATATACATGAACATGAGACCAGGCAAAAAGACAAAACTCCACGTCAAGTTAGCAAGGTCATCAGCCTTTAAAACCTTCACTACAAATAGTGCTGTACAAATGTACAATGGTATACCATTCTTCTCAACACTTATTTATGCCAACCCAGGGCTGCCTTTATGCCAGGGTAAAAGGCACAGGTTTAGGAGAGGGGCTCAGTGCCCTATTGTGGGCCACTTGTGGCAATACGCTGATTCAGTGTTGTGCCATTGTGATCACAAGGCGCGTATAAATTCTGGCCATCTGGTCAAACTGGTCATTGGTCGAATTGGCAAGTCGTGTACTCTGTCGCTTGACTAGCAGCGCAAGAACACCAGTCAAATGTGTCAGTATCCAACACAGCACTGCTGTGGAATGTTTACTACAGAAGGTTATTCCACACTTGTGCCATGCTGAGTCTAACAGCTACTGCTGAACAATGCTTCTCCATCAAGGAATGTGAGAGTGATGCTTGACCATGCAGCAGAATGCAAATGCCGTAGATCAATAGCAGGCTGCAACACGAGATGAGGACAGGTACCTACAGCTGTTTGAGCTTGTTGGAACAATAAAGAGTTCACATGTGCACTGGTCTATCTTGCTGCAGCCACTTTACTCCTCTGATGGTCTTCTGTAGCTCTCATCAACCAATCAAACCCGCAACACTCAGTTTGGAAAGCTAAACACATTCCTAACAGATAGAAGAATGGCTCTTCCACCCAACTCTTGCACTCCCAACTCCAATATTCCGGTGTCAGAAGTGGGATTTTAAAAGCACTATGGTGGTCGGCACCACAAGCAAGTAGCAGCATGTGCATTCTATAACTGCTCACGTGTCCTTGTATCCATTGTTCTTTGGATTTGACTTCTTCTTGCTGCCCTATTTTGCATTATGTCAGGTATAGAGGTATGGACTCAGTTATGCTATCTGGAAAGGCCCAAGGATGAACCATTGGCAATGGTTGTGTATGCACAATGTAAGCTAACAGGTTATATGGCTCTATGCACCAAATCCCACGAAATGCTATGCTGGTAGAAAGAGCATTACGCCAGGCAGTGTAGAAAGAATGCTCTGCTGAGATGAGGAAGGTCGTGAGTACCAAGATAGTTTAGGTCAATGTAGGTAGTAGGTGATTGTAAGTGTACTTTGTTGTAAATAGTGTTGATATTTGAATTAGGAATTTAAGAGTTCTCCAAGTGTCTAGTCTTGTAGGTAAATGGTTTGATATCCTCAGAATGCCCAAGTGATGTGCAGAGCTCTTCTCTTCCTTTCCACTTTTGTGTCATACTCCTGCTTGTTCTATTTTCTAATAAGATAGTTTTAAACTGTGGTACACAGCTGACAAAGTAAAATATAGATCAGTGTTGCAGCAGTATCTTAGGTTTGGATTTTTTGTATTTATGTGATGTGCGCTTAGATACTATGACTGAGAGATGGGTCATTGGCTGTGATGACACTGTAATACCACTTGTGGTCACTCGAGGTACAGTGGGCATGGCAGTAGAAAATAAATGTTAGAACCACTGTAGGGTGCTATAGGAGAACCTACCAGATATCAGAGGATTACAATGAAGAGAGAATTATTGAGTATTATAGAGTTGTATAATGGACACAGGCTGTAGCTGGTTAAGCGATTTTGGTTAAATAAACGCATTAGCAGTATTTCAGGGTTTGTGAAGCACAATAGACTGACTTGGTTTCTTGAGGATGAGAGATGAAGTTTAGGGTTTAAGCAGTTGTTCTCTGGACATTAGATCATAATTGCTACTGTAGTGACTTTACCACAGATTATTTCTTTTTTAAATAGTTCATGTTAATCTCTTCTTTCTGCACTTGTGTGCTTATTTTTTATGACATAGTGATAAGGATTAATAGGCCTTTAGGATATCTTGTGAAGGATTAGATAAGTACAACAAAGAAGAAGAATGATTTGCTATTAAGTGTAAGTACAGAGTTGAAGAGGATAATACATGGAAAACGGTGGGCACGAAAGTTTGTAATGTTAGCTAGATTACTGTTGTTGTTCCTACAAGATGCTCTGACACAGGTGATGAATGGACAAGTCAAAGATTTATGCTGTAAGTGTGTCATGGACTCATCAGTGAGGCAACTTGGAGTGTGCTGCAGGCAGCAGTGAGTGAACCACAGAAAGGGCATCAAGCATTTATAGTGAAAGTGTGGTCACATATCTCTGGTATTTCTTCTCAGGGCTAGTCCTAGTTTTTAGGAACAACTAGTAACTGCAACCACATAAACTGTGATGATATTTCAAATGTGTCTAGGTACCTGCCTTAACTGTTAAAGTGTTACACATGGATTCTTACAGATGCAATGAGCCAAATAACTCGATGTGTTTGCAATGAACTGTAACGAATTAATTAGTTTCAGGTTCAAAAACTGGGAAAATTCTGTAGGTCAAATTCACTGTAGAGGGGAAGACCAAAGAGATGAGCTTTTGCAGAAAGGCTCAATGAGGTAAACTGGGCCACTTCCAGCATGCACTGATCAGATGTTGTGCCATGTTGTTCATTTGGTGGCAGTGGCCACCCACCCTATTCCTGGGCCATATAGAGAAATCCATCCTAAGCACTCTTAATCCACTTTGGGAGCTGCCACCTATTACTCACCAAGAAGTCCCTACCACACAGTCTACTCATCTGTGTTCATCTGTACTGATGGGCACTAACTTTCCCAATATGCTGAAGGTCTGACTGAGGCCGATAACTCGGACAGCAAACATAAATTAGAATGTAAGTGGTTAAAAAAGGGATATTCACTCAGGAAATGGTGAACCATCAAAGGTTGATGACAATCAGCACAAAGTGGGAGGGGATCATCACTTAACAAATGACAATGGCTAAAACAACAGTGCTCAGTATGCAACCTAGATAAAATGATCTCCTCATAGTGAGAGAAGATGAGAGAAGATCAGCCAAGCCACTGGGAGAGGTTTAATACCCAGGAGCTTGTTCCCATGAATAGAAAAGATCAGTGGTGATGCCAAATGGGCACCATCTGCTGACAGACTGCAAAACAAAAAGCCTTTGTCGCTGGATGTACTGCGTGGCCTGATACAGGGCGAAGAGCTCTGCCGTAATACGGAGCAGGGTTCATGAAGCCAATACTGAAAATGGTCGGTGCCAATGACGAAGGCACACCCGACACCACAGTCAGTCCGAGAGCCGTCAGTGTACACAAAGGTACTATCGCGAAGCTCCATGCGTAGGTTGAGAAACTTACGTGGATAAAGCAAGTCTGGAGTAGTGTCCTTAGGAAGTGAATGAAGTCCAAGGTGAACACAGGCCACAACAAGAAGCCAAAGTGGTGAAGGGTTCACACCATCAGGAAAGTGGCAGGTAAAATGAGGTTAAGCTGCTGGAGCAATAGTTGGAAGTGAAATCCAGGAGGTAACAGAGAAGAGGGATGTGCCCCAAACTGAAGGTCAAAGGAGTCATTGAAGAAGGAGGCATAGGATGGGTGACCAGGCATGGCAGACAAACAGTAGGAGGAGAACATCATGTCAGTGTAACAGTGGCAGTTTTGCAGCTTCTGCATACAGCCTTAACTGGGCTACTATAAAAGGCACCAGTGCCATGACGATGGATTGTATTGAGATGGCGTAAGATGGTTGGATGTGCAGATGCATAAACAAAACACCCATAGTCTAGTTTTGAACGGACAAGGGATCAGTACAAACTGAGGAGGGTGGTCCAACTCACTCCCCAAGAAGTGACATGTAGGACATGGAGTGACAAGTTACAGCAAGCAACCATGTAAGATACATGGGAGGACCTAGCAAATTTTATTTTGAGTATGAGCCCGGGAATTTTGTAGTTTCAGCAACAGACGCAAGATGTGAAGGGACTGGAAGAAACCCATTGTGCTGCCAGAAATTCATACAAATGTTTTTGTGATTAGAAAGGTGAAAGCCATTGTCGGTGCTCCACAAGTAAAGTGATCGAGACAATGTTGAAGATGCTGCTAAACAATACAAGTCCATGGAGATCTGGAATAGATTGCAAAACTGTCAACAAAAAGGGAGCTGGAGATGCTTGGTGGAAGACAGGCCATAATAGGGTTAATGGTCATAGCAAAGGGGATGACACTCAGGACAGAACCCTGGGGCACACTGTTTTCCTGGATAAAGGTGTCAAAGAAGGCAGAAGCTGCACATACCTTGAAAACTCATTCTTTTAAAAACTCCTGAAGGAAACAGGGCAGCCAGCCTTAGAAGCCCCAGATGCAGAGAATACGGAGGATACCAGTCCCCCAGCAGGGGTTGTATGCTTTCTCCAGATCAAAAAAACATGGCCACAGTCTCTTATTTCCACAGAAAACCATTCATGACATGGTAAACTGCAGAATGGCACACTCAAAATTCACACAGTGCAGTGTTAGTAAATTGCAAGACTCGAGCCACCATATCACCTCGGCATGAATCATACGTTCCATCACCTTGGAAACAGCTGCTGAGTGAAATAGGGTGGTAGTAGAAGGAAGGTGTTTACCCTTACTGGGCTTCAAGCCAGCATCTGGGAAACGAGTCTTCTGCCCAGATGCGATTGTACATATGAAGGAGAAAGTGCTTGCCTGGAACAGTGAAATGTGTTGCAACATCTGCATGTGAACATCATCTGCTTTGGAGCAGAGGATTGGGATGAAGTGAGAGCCTATCTAGCTCCCTTGTAGTAAAAGCAACATTGTAGCACTCATGATTCTGAGAAGAGAAGGGTATTGCCCGAGCCTCCTCAACTCATTTCCAATGGAGGAAGGCAGGGTGACAGTGTGTGGACGTCAAAATCTCCACAAAATAGTGGCCCATGGTGTTGAAGATAGCAGTAGAGTCCATTATGAGATCTTTTACTATGGTCATACTGGAAATTGGGGAACGGACCTTGGTCCCAGAGAGTCATTGTAGGTTGACCCACATGACTGAAGAGGGCATGGAACTGATAAAAGAACTAGTAAACGAAATTCAGCTAGTGTTTTTGCTATCCTAAAGAATTCAATGACACTGTGACTCAACTGTTATGACACTGTGCACACAACTGTTTATAGTAAATGAATTTCGTCACTGTAGGATGATGATTAAAAATATGGAGAGCATGTCTCTGTGCACAAAACGCATTGTGGCATTCTTCAGTCCACTAAGGGACTGGGATACGGCACAGTAAAGATGAAATGCAAGGAACAGAACATTCTGCGGTGGTAAGGATAACATTTTTAAGGTATTCTGTCTGGTCATCACAACTGGGAAACAGTAGTTTGTTGTAGGTCACCGCAGGCCGGTGTGGCCGTGCGGTTCTAGGCGCTTCAGTCTGGAACCACGTGACCGCTACAGTCGCAGGTTCAAATCCTGCCTCGGGCATGGATGTGTGTGATGTCCTTAGGTTAGTTAGGTTTAAGTAGTTCTAAGTTCTAGGGGACTGATGACCACAGATGTTAAGTCCCATAGTGCTCAGAGCCATTTTTTTTATTTATTTATTTATTTATTTTTTTTTTTTTTTTTTTTTTGTAGGTCACCAGGGAGAAGTCAAGAAGTCAAGCATCCAGTCAGCCTTAGTAAGCTGCCATTTGGGTGTGCATGCAGGTGGGGTAGGAGTCATCAAACGGATAGCACATGGGAAATGGCCACTCAAGTATGTGTCAGAGAGAACAGACAATTCACGAGGATGGGCAAGCTGGGCGTTGCAGAAGGAGATGTCCAAGTGGGAATAGGTGTGAGTGGAGTCTGAAAGGAACGTGGGTGCTCCTGTGTTATTGCCCAATAAGCTGGAGGAAGTCTACCCTGGTGACACCGAATGATGGAGCGATGTGAACGGTACAAAGAGAAAAGGTGAAGTGAGGAAGGAAAATGCTGACTGCAACAGCTTGCAGCTGGGTGGTCAGTGAGATGGTTTGACTATAAATGCCATCCTGGATGATCAGCGTGACTCCTCCATGAGATGGAATGCTGTGCTGGGGAGGGGGGGAACAAAGCAGACCGGTAAGAAATGCAAGATATCAAAGTGGTCGTAAGGACACAATTTTGTTTCCTGGAGGCAGAGAATAAGTGGATTCTGTGATTCCAAGAGCAGCCACAACTCCTCCTTGTTGGATTTAAGGCTGAGAACATCCCACTGGAGGAGAATCGTCACAGAGAAAGGGGAGGAGGGAAAAAAGGAAGGGGTCTCACCTCGGCAGCTCCCGAGTGACAGCCTTTGAAGACTCTCTACTACAGGGCGCAGAGGTTGGAGGATCCTGCTCAATGAGATCTAAAGCGTTGTCAGCATCCTCCCTCGGTTGGTCTGTGTTGTCCAGGGCAGAAAAATGGTGGTTCATTGGCAACAAGGAGGTCGGCCAGGGGAGGGTACCATGTGGCGATGCTGTTCAATAGGATCTCAAATTCAGTGAAGTAGAAGACCATTTGCCTTTGTTTGATTCCTTGGAGCCTTTGCAGTTCGCAAATGAAGATTCAGATGTTCATTGGCTGGAGGGTCATAAAAAGTCTTCACGGGAGTATTCTTTCTGTCCTGTCTGACCGAGCGAGGTGGTGCAGTGGTTAGACACTGGACTCGCATTCGGGAGGACGACGGTTCAATCCCGCGTTCGGCCATCCTGATTTAGGTTTTCCGTGATTTCCCTAAATCACTCCAGGCAAATGCCGGGATGGTTCCTCTGAAAGGGCACGGCCGACTTCCTTCCCCATCCTTCCCTAATCCGATGAGACTGATGACCACGCTGTCTGGTCTCCTTCCCCAAACCAACCAACCAACCTGTCCTGTCTGACCTCCTGGTTGTGTAGCAGGTGACTTCGCTGTGTGAGGCAAAAATTTGGTGGCTTGTTGCATAGCTGGAGAAGGAGACAGGGATGCAACCGTGACACTGGGCAATTTTACAACCATGTTGCTGAATTTGAGCTTGCAAATCTTTGTGGCCATGTCCTTCATGGGGTGAGATGTAGTAAGAACAGTACTGTAAGTGCCGGTTGGTAAAACACAGGGTTCTAACTAACCAACAACTTGAGAGCGACAGGGTAAGGCACTTTTCCTTCACCCAGATCTCCTGGATGACCCACTTATCAAGATACGTGGGACATTCTCTGGAGGAGGCTGCATGGTCGCCATTGCAATTGATGGAGCAGGGAGAAAGAGGTGGGAAACTGCCCTTGTGAACATCCCTACCAGAGGTTACACATTTGAACAGGTGTCGGTAGGACATTTGAGTGTGGTTGTAACAAATACACTGGTAGCATCACATTGTGTTTGGAATGTACGGTCAGTCTGTGATGACTTCATGCCTGCTTCAATCTTTGATGGAAGCACTACTCTATCAAAAGTGGGAAAAAGAGTGTGTGTGGGCACTAAGGATGCATCTACCTTTTTCGTCACCTGATGAACTGCAGTGACACTCTGATCAGAGAGGTAAATTTGAATTTCTGCCTTGGTCAGACTATTGAGCAGCCTAGTGTAAATAACACCACATGAAGAATTCAGCATTTGATGGTACTCAACATGAACAGGATAGCCGTGGAGGAGTGAAGCTGCAAGCAGCTGTGCTTGACAGACACAAGTAAGTCTCCAAAACCAAAATGCCACTGTATGAATGAGAGCAGAATTTCACAGGGCTGGCAGTTGCATCAACACCTTTCTGAATAATAAAAGGATGAACCATAGCAAAGGACTGACTGCCTTCAGTACATAAAACAACAAGGAACCAAGGTGCAGCTGGGAGGGCCTTTGTGTCATAAGCCTCATTCCATATATGTCTAGTAGATGTTGACTGAGAAGATGATGACTGGCTCATTGTGAGAAAATCCCCCATAATTGCCAGCATCTCCATTGGCATGCTCCTTCCAAGTGCCACCCCCCTCCTCCCCTCTAAGAGTGGAATTATGCATTACCCAGTCACCTGTTCCACGTCAGATGCATGGGCCGGCCTTCAGGAGCATACAAGAAAGAAGAAGAGACAAGATGGTACCTCAAATGCTGAAGCACAGGAAGGATAGGAGAAGGGGAATGAAGAAAGAAAAAAAGAACAAAAAGCAGGGGAGGGGCTATTCTGTCACGAGGCTATTGAAAATTCAGGATACATTCCTAAAAATATTCCAGACATGTTTCCCAAGGGAAGGGAAAAGAATAGCATGAGGATAGACATGCAGCACAGATGGGAAAAGTGCTGCAAAGGCTGGGCTCTGTGATAGCCAAGCATGGACTCACCAAGGATTGATGAGCCCCCTGGGGGGCCTATTCCATCTGTGTTCCCAACCTCTTCCCCTATGGCACATATCCTTCCAGTAGACCTACACAAGGCTTGTCCCCCTTGTACCACTTGTTGTTGTTGTGGTCTTCAGTCCTGAGACTGGTTTGATGCAGCTCTCCATGCTAATCTATCCTGTGAAAGCTCCTTCATCTCCCAGTACCTACTGCAACCTACATCCTTCTGAATCTGCTTGGTGTATTCATCTCTTGGTCTCCCTCTACGATTTTTACCCTCCACACTGCCCTCCGATGCTAAATTTGTGATCCCTTGATGCCTCATGACATGTCCCACCACCCAATCCCTTCTTCTAGTCAAGTTGTGCCACAAACTTCTCTTCTCCCCAATCCTATTCAATACCTCCTTATTAGTTATGTGATCTACCCACCTAATCTTCAACATTCTTCTGTAGCACCGCATTTCAAAAGCTTCTATTCTCTTCTTCTCCAAACTACTTATTGTCCATGTTTCGCTTCCATACATGGCTACACTCCATACAAATACTTTCGGAAACGACTTCCTGACACTTAAATCTATACTCGATGTTAACAAATTTCTCTTCTTCAGAAACGCTTTCCTTGCCATTGCCAGTCTACATTTTATATCCTCTCTACTTCGACCATCATCAGTTATTTTGCTCCCCAAATAGCAAAACTCATTTACTACTTTAAGTGTCTCATTTCCTAATCTAATTCCCTCAGCAACACCCGACTTAATTCGATTACATTCCATTATCCTCGTTTTGCTTTTGTTGATGTTCATCTTATATCCTCCTTTCAAGACACTGTCCATTCCATTCAACAGCTCTTCCAAGTCCTTTGCTGTCTCTGACAAAATTACAATGTCATCGGCGAACCTCAAAGTTTTTATTTCTTCTCCCTGGATTTTAATACCTACTCCAAATTTTTCTTTTGTTTCCTTTACTGCTTGCTCAATATACAGATTGAATAACATCGGGGAGAGGCTACAACCCTGTCTCACTCCCTTCCCAACCGCTGCTTCCCTTTCATGTCCCTCGACTCTTACAACTGCCATCTGGTTTCTGTACAAATTGTAAATAGCCTTTCGCTCCCTGTATTTTACCCCTGCCACCTTTAGAATTTGAAAGAGAGTATTCCAGTCAACATTGTCAAAAGCTTTCTCTAAGTCTACGAATGCTAGAAACGTAGGTTTGCCTTTCCTTAATCTTTCTTCTAAGATAAGTCGTAAGGTCAGTATTGCCTCACGTGTTCCAACATTTCTACGGAATCCAAACTGATCTTCCCCGAGGTCGGCTTCTACCAGTTTTTCCATTCGTCTGTAAATAATTCGAATTAGTATTTTGCAGCTGTACCACTTACTCCAGTTATATTTGCCTCCTTTACCCGTGTGCATGTGTGTGTGTGTGTGTGTGTGTGTGTGTGTGTAGAGAGAGAGAGAGAGAGAGAGAGAGAGAGAGAGAGAGAGAGTTACACTTGTGCTTTGTTTTGTTTATGTCTACTGAAGGCCTTACTCTGATAACTAGTAGTATCTAGCAGCCTTTTTCCAGTGTGATTGTTAGCCAAACCCACCTTGATGTGGTCCTTTTCATATCAATGTACTGAGAGTCACTGTTCAACAATTTTGCTACAGCCTGTTTGTCAACCAGTGTGTCATGACAGTAATAGGTTGGTGATGTGCAAGTTCAATTCACACCTATTACCAGTATTTGTAATTTAATATTTGAGAATTCTAAGTGATTCTGGGCTCTTGTTGTCAACATAAAGTATGTTTTTATCCCACAAAACTTCGATGCCCTGTATAAACATATTCTCCAGTCAGCATGCAATTCAGTTTAAATATGCTCCCATTTGTTCACAAGATTTAATGTCCATTTCGATTACAAAATTCTTCTGAGTTGTTGACTGTGTCATATTGTAATGCAGAAGAATTTCAGAGAATAATGCTCTTGGCAGTAAGTGCTGACTTTTATTGATCAAAAATGATAATATTCTTGTCCATTCAGAACATGAATCTGTATCTCCATGACAATATTGTGCACAGGGAAGATACTCATATTCTTTGAGATTCTGGCATAAATTCCCAGAGGAATGTGCGTGGTGACACCATGCAGTTCTGTATTAGAGGTCACAGTGCGTCTGGTTTCAGATTTTCCACAGTTAACGAAGCAACTTTGTAGGGTTTGGAAAGTGTGTATCAGAGAAACATGACTGTAGTTTAAAGAACTAGGACTTATTGATGGTGAGTTCTTTATTTTATATCTTACAACTTGAAAAGTGTTACTTACTTCATCTGCAATGCATACGCCACCATTTATCCTCACCAATTCATAAGCTCTTTTTAAATAACCCTTTGGAAACTGAACTATTCCTCCAAGTCCCTGAAAACAGAAAAGATACTGGATATATATATCAATTTTATACAAATTCATACAGATACTTCTCACAATAAATCATTATTGCGTGTTAAACATAAAATTTTAGAAGTATGAGCTTTATGTTGAAAATTGTATGTGTTCAAAAGAGCAAGGTGATGTGTTTATGTTGCGATCTTCAGTGTGAAGACTGGTTTGATGGAGCTCTCTGTGCTAGTCTATTCTGTGCAAGCCTCTTTATTTTTGCACAGCTACTCCAAACTACATCAACTTCAGCCTAGTTAGTGTGATCAAATGTCATTCTCCCTCTGCAGTTTTCACACCCCACACTTGTCGTCATTATCATATTAAATATTCCATAATGCCTCAGGATGTATCCTGTCAACTTTTATTCAAGTTGGGCCTTATCTCAATTTTCAGTACTCATCAGTTCAGTTCAGTATCTCTTCATTAGTTGCTTGGTAAACTCATCTCATCTTCAATGTTCTTCCATAACATCACATTTTAGAAGCTTTTGTTATCTTCTTGTCTGTACAACTTATTATTGTTCACATCTCAATTTCATATAAGACTACTCTAGGTTCTCAACCAATACTTTCAGAAAAGGCTTTCTTACATTTAAGTTTTAATCTGTACATTTAAATTTACATTCTCTTTTTCAGGAATGTTATTTTCAGACTGCAGTTTGTACCGCCTGTTATTCTGCTTCCCAAATGGGAAAAGCTATATACTACATTTAATGTCTCATTTCCTGATCTAATTTCATCAGTATCACCTTATTTAATTCAGAAGCACTTAATTATCTTTTCCTTACCTTTGTTGATGTTCAAGTTATAGCTGTTCAAGTTATAGCCTTTTTTTCAAGATGCTAACCATTTTATTCACCTGGCATTCAAAGTCCTTTGCCATCTATGACAGAATTATAACTCCTTGCCTACATTAAAATTTTTATTTCTACACTCTGAACTTTAATTCCTTTCCCAAATATCTCCTATTTCATTTGCCGCTTGCTCAGTGTACAGATTCAATGATGTAAGATATAGTTGCCAATCCTCTCTCATTCCTTATCTATTACCGCCTCCCTTCCATGTCATTTTATAATATGTGGAACTATTTACACTAAACTACAAATTTTATCTTCATTAGGACAGTTTATTATTATTATTGTTATTGTTAGTATAAATACCGTTTATGATTCTACCTGATGAAATATATTTTAAGTTCTTGGTATGCATTTCTCCTATTGTCTTTCTGATATTTGGAGGCAGTTTGTGATAGACTTTCCCAATGCAATACAACAATCTTTCTTGGACTCAGGGCAAGGGTAAATAATTTATGAATAACAGTGTTCTCTCTCTCTCCCTCTCTCTCTCTCTCTCTCTCTCTCTCTCTCTCTCTCACACACACACACACACACACACACTATTGTTCATCAAAATTACAACACCAAGAAGGAGACATGTGATTACAATGAATTTTATTCCACGACCATTAGCAACATGCCAATATACTAATGATTAGAAGTACACAACCATACACGCACTATGACTGCCAGAATTCAGTTTGGTGTGAAGCTGCCATATGATGTACTCAGAGCCTCTAGATGTGACACTGAATCAGAGTGCCTGGATACGCTGCAGGGGCAACTGCCATGTGTCTTGTAGGAGCATCCATAAAGCAGTGACACTAGTTGCAAGAGGATACCAGACAGGTTTGACGGATGACTTCTTAAATGCATGTGCAGGCCAGGGAATCAGTCATACATGTCATTCTTCAAAGGAGGTTTGCACATTCCTCACCACAGGTGGCCTTGTGGCCAGGCTTTGTCCTCTTGAAATATCTCATGTGGATCTGCTTGCAGGAGGGACATTGCTTCAGGCTCTAAAACATCTATGATATAGAGGTTGCTGTTAGAGGGTACTCAGTACTTAGAAGACAAGATCATATGTTACAGCCAATGGCACCCCAAATCCTCACTCTTGGCATTTGTCAGCTACGCCACTCAACATAGCAGTCTGCCAGATAGCTATCACCATGGTAGCATTTACTACATATGCTGCCATCACTGTAGGGCAAGTCAAAGAGGGACTCACCTGAAAACACTAAATTTTGCTTCTCAACACACCAATGACTGTGTTTGCGTGCCCGCAGCAGTCTGAAGTGTTGGTTGTTTCCTGACAATGGAAGATGATGCAATGGCATAATGCCACCAGTCCAGTCCTCAGCAGCAGGTGTTGAACCATCAACATGTACATGTCTACACCCATTGCAATGCTCCAGTGTTGAGTCAATGCTATGGATGAAGCTATTTTGTCAGTTATGGGCACCCGGACAAGGTGGTGGCCATCCTGCACTATCTCTGTTGGTCCATTACGGCCAGTGGACATCGGCTGGTACGTACTTTTAAATTCAATAAACTTTACCAACACCGATACACTTTAAGATATTCTATTTTATTCTGAAAGCAATCAGTTTCGGCAATTCATTTTGCAGTAGTATGTATCAGCTGTACAACGATTGGAATTCAAGATGTCCAGTGTCCAGTTTTATGGTGCTATATGATAAATTTATTGATTTGAAAAAGTGTATGGGGCCTGAAGATGGCAAAATGAATTGCTGGAAGTGGTTGCTTTCAGAATAAAATAAAATATCTTAAAGTGTATGGCTGTTGGTAAAGTTTATTGAATTGAAAATCCTGCACTATGGTTGCATTACATGGTCCAGTAGCCACTAGTCACTGTGTACAATCCCCCAACCTCTCTGTCCACTGATCTCACTCTCAAAACACTCTCTCTCTCTCTCTCTCTCTCTCTCTCTCTCAGAGTGACGTGCCCTGTATGAGCTACAATGTCATGGTACGACAAACCCATTTCCTAGTGGCAATCATTTTGCCCCATTTGAACTCAACTCATAATACGCTAATACTGCACCCTTCCAGATTGATGAGGCAAGCCAGAACTTGCTTGCACAGTTCACTTGACAGCTTTGCATGAACTGAGCATGGTGTAATACTGAAATGTCTGGATACACAAAAGGGGGTGTTGTTGGGCCTATGTGCATGCCACCTGAAAACATAATGAAGTGTTATGATTCCAGAGTTCTAAACATCCCCTATTTTGGAGTGATTCAGGCCATTTCTTCTTTGTATTACTTTGTATTTTTCAAACAGCAGTGAGTATTGTCTTTGCAACTACACTATCCCAGGAATGCGTCTGGAATGGGGTGAGGGGTTGTGGGTGGTGGAGTGGGTTGAGGTGGAGTGGGTGGTGGTGTAGGTGACAGGAGGCAGGTAGGGCAGCCCAAGTGGTGAAGGGAAATGTGGTTGAGGACGGGGAGGGAGTGGCAGCAAGGGAACAGTAAGAAATGTGGCATCAGTGACCTCATGCTATCAGAGGTCGGGATTGTCAATGGTGTGGCAAATAATATAGTGGATGAGCAGGTTGTAAAGGCGACAGACAGACAGAGCAAGAGAGAGGGAGAGGGGGAGGGGGAGGGGGGAGACGAGAGAGAGATAGATTACAGAGAGGAAAGAGTAAGTTTAGACTATAAAATGCAGTGGGAGGCATTGGGACAGTGGTAAGTGGTAAAACAGGATATGGAACAGTAACTATTGGAGATTAATGCCAAAACTGCAGGATCAAAGGGTGTGTTGTAAGCGCATGTGTCATTTACATAATTCAGAGAAGGTGGGATCAAGATGGCATAGGCTGTAAAACAGCTACTTAAGTCAATCATGTTGTGCTCAGTAGCATGTTCTCCCACTGGGTGGACAACCTGCTCTTAGCCACAGACCGGTGATGGCCATTCATTCACATGGTTGGTGTCATACACATATAAAAGGCCATACAAAAGTTATAGAAGGTGTGGTATACTGCTTTCACAGGTGGTCCTGCCTCTGATATGATAGAATATAGCTCTGACCAGACTGGAATAGAATGTACTGGAAGAGTGCATGGGTCAGGTCTTGCACTTGAGTCTCCACAGGCATATGACACATGTGGCACGCTGTTTGAAGTAGGTGTGGCATAAGGAAATATAAGAATATTTTTTAGCTGGTGTGATCAGTGGGTGTGATCAGTGGAATAACACTTTGGGAGGGGTTGGAAGGACTTTGGGAAGTATGTTCCTCATTTCTGGGCAAAACAATAGTTTGACAAAGCACTGTATAAGGTTGCGGTCAAGTTATCCTGGTCAGAGGTAATACTGGGAGATCAGTAGAGTGTTCCTTTAGAATTGGTTCATGGGCATGATTGGAGGATTAGGGGCATGGGTGGATAAGGAACAGGAGATCTGTTTGTGGACTAGATTTGGAGGGTACTGCCTGTCTGTGAAGATCTTCAGCATACTGGTCAAGGGACTGCTCATCATTGCAGAGCCATCATTCACAGGTGGCCAGTTTATATAGGATGGCAGCTATCAAAGTGGAGTACTGTTTACAATATTATTGATGGTCTTGAGTTGCATATCAGCTTTTATGAAGCATAAGACAAATTGAAAAGATGGCATGCTGGACTGAGGAGGACCAGGTGAATTGGATATGTTAGGTATTAAGGCTGCGAGAAATGAGGGTAAAGTGACTTGATGTCCCATAAAAATGTTAGCATCTGAGCTGCCATCCAGATGACCAATGTCTCGGATTGAATTCATTTGTATCTCCCCCTCGAAGGAGTAATAGTTACAAGTAAGTACATGATTGACCAGGTGTGCAAGGAATGAGATGATGAATTTGGAGTTGATAGGACTATGTTACAGATAGTGTTCAACATCAGTAAGGCCATGGGTATGAATATGAGGGATGTTGATGTACAGAGGCATGGCGTCAACAATGATTACCAATGATCCAGGTGGTAATGAGATTGTTGAGACTTGACGAGTAAAGGGGAGAGGTTCTAGAATGGATGTAGGGATCTGAGTACACACTGGAGGATACACTGGGTTTCTGTATTGGATTACTATGATGGAGCTTATAAGTGGAAGAGTCAAACAGTCTGAAATATAGCAAAGTAGAATATCTCCACTTGCTCTGATAATACAACCAATTATTTCTTTCAGTTGACCCCACTAATCAGTGTTCGTTTCAGAAATGACCAGTGTTTGTTTCAGAAATGACATCTCATTTTACAGTGTTTTTCCTTCTATGTAAGGAACACTACAATTTTTAAAAAATGTTGTATTTCAGGAAATATTACTATTCAAAAATATCATGGTTGTAAGAAAAAAAGGTTGATAAGATTACAGAACATAAACTGTTCAAAGATCCAGTATCACCATTTTGTAGCCCTGATTTTTCAGCATTTTAAAATGCTACTACTAGGAAAGTATGTTGGTTAATGAAATATCTCAGATACTAGATTTTGTTTCTACAATAACCTTGGTGGGCTCTATTGCAAAATGCAGATGAAATGTGCACGTCTAAAAATCTGGTCCATAAATTAGATCCTAATATTAATGCCATATAAAGAATGTAGTCAATGGTTAAACAAATTAACTTCATTGCCAAAAGTGAACTCAACTCAGAGACTGAATTTTAGCACTCTGCAAGAGCTTTCCTTTGCAAGTTCTTGAACAGACAAATTCGACAGTATCACAGCCAGCACCTTTAAACCATTGTCAACATAAGTCACTGAGAAGTAACAGGCACCACTATGTGTTGAGCCTTTTAACATTCACAGTCAGTCGGTATTAATCCACAGTCATCTTTTTACTTGCTGCATCCAAACATGCCTCAGAATGCCCAACGATACTGATCGACCCATCCATGTGCTAGTCAAGCCTGACAGCACTTAACTTCAGTGATCTAATGGGAACCATTGTTACCACTGCAACAAGGCTGTTGGCTTCATCTTTACTTAGTCTTCAATAATTAGTTGCTGGTTGTACAAATACATTAGATTTCAATACATTTATATAGGTACTGAGCCACTTTGGTGAAGATAAGCAAAAAATGTAAACTGCAAGAGGTGCATTGGTGTGAAAAGAAAATTACATTGACTGTGACTTAAATAACAGCCATTTTATCTTGTTTATTATAAATTTTAGTTGAACATATATTTAAGAAGTGAACAACAGAAAAGTTCTGTATGAGGCATAAAGATCAGCAAACATATTTGGTGAGGAACAAGGTGCAGTATTTACCTTTTTATATAGTGTGCTTGCTGCTCATTTGGATGTGCATCATCATGAGCTGAGACATATACAAGAAAGCATGCAAATTCCAGAGTGAATCTAACTCTGTGCTGTCAGCAAGAGCATTGGCCACAAAAGGCAGGGTTCCATGTTTGAGTCCCAGTCCAGCATCTAGTTTTAATTTGCCAAGAATTTTCACAGCATGCAAATTCATCATACCTCACCTAAATCACACGTTCTTCCTTTTTGACTTAGTTTGCTACTGTTATCAGCTGCTGCTTCACGTTCTGTACGGAAGCTATGTAAAGAATTTGCAATCGACATTCAATGTTCTATTAGGTTATGACAAAGAAATGTAATCTGTTACTAAAACTGTACCACTTCTGTCATATTTCTTTTCATTTTGCTACTACAGCATCTGAACATTTGTGTGCCGAAACATGTAACAGCTAAAGACCATCCATGTGATCTAGAAGCAAATAATTCTGCAATTTAGCATCCCATACATCTGAATATTATGCATATTTCAATTAATCCATGCTTATTCTTCTCTCATTTTACTTTTAGTTCAAAACTGACATAATGAAAATGCTTATAAATGATTTTCATTTAGTTGGTAAGCTATGACTCTACACTTTACACATAACACATTTACTGCACTTATATTTTACAATACATGCCACAGAGTTCTGTCCTTAGCAAGAACAAGACAAAGAACTTAAGTTGTAAAGATATCACACACCAAATCATATTTCACTGCTCACACCCAGTGTGTTGACTGGTGATGTCACTACAAGTATACTATGAAAGTTTTCACAAAGACTCACTGTAATGATAAGTCTCTTTATGTGTCTGTATGATAATCGCCAAAGTACTGTTTCAATTAAGTTTCTTACTTGTACAGCTTCAGCAAATAATCCAGCCACCTGTCCTCTTGGCAAAGAGTATTTGAAAATCGCTTCAAGCTGGTCATAATACAAATCACTTGCTTGGCACTTGTTTGGCTGGCAATCACAAGTCCGTGTTGTTTGTGCTGGAGAATCCCGACACTGAGCACCTCCCCATATCCCTTGATACACATCAGGATTCATTGCCTGCAATAAATAACCATTTAAATTTTATCTGCAACACTGAATAATCAACCAGTAAGGAATTTAGACAAACTGTTTCTAATCAAGGATAATGTAGATTTTATTACACTACCTGACTTAACTAGGGCAAATGTCGAAAAGGATTATGAAATTGCAGCTATAAAAATTACTCAGTTCAACCTGGTTATTGCTACAGTTTACCGATCACCGTCCGGGAATTTTGAACTTTTCATAAACAAAATGGAGTCATTGCTAAATAAAGTAAATAAAATGGATTGTGAATTGATAATCTGTGGTGACTTCAATATTGACTTCCTCACGAATAGTGGAAATAGGGAGACCATTTTGAACCTTGCAACGTCCTACAATTTAAAGGCTGAAGTAAAAGCTGCAACCCGAGTATCAGAAACTTGTCAAACAGCTCTTGATCAGTTTCTAGTAAAGAAGAGTTTACACAACACCTCACTAAAAATTTTCAATGCAGGTTTTAGTGATCATCTTGCTCAAATATTAAGCATAAAAGTACAAGGCAGTATTATTAACAACATGTCTTTTAGAACAGCATATCGAAGCTATAATCAGCATAATGTGAACTACTTCAACAACTTATTACAGAAAGAAAATTGGCTAGGAGTGTACAAAATGAACGATATAAATGAAAAATTCAACACTTTCATTGATACATTAACCCATTTCTTTGAACTTGCATTCCCACTGAAGACATTAACCATACGGGGAAACTCTAGAACAAACAGCTGGATCACAAAGGGAATAAGGGTTTCATGCCAGAAGAAAAGACTACTTCATGAAATATGTAACTCAAAAAATTCCTCACCTGTAGTACGCGCATACTATAAAAAATACTCCAAAATATTAAGAAAAGTAATAAAAGCAGCAAAAATAATGCATAATGATGAAATCATTTATAATTCAGCTAATAAATCAAAGGCTATGTGGAGTGTTATAAAAAAAGAATGTGGAGAATACAGACAACCTTGGAAAAATATAACACTGTCACATAAAAATAAAAAAGTAACAAACCCCTTAGAAGTAGCTAACACATTTAACAACTTTTTCACAGGTGTTGCTGAAAGTATGTTGCACTCAAACTTTAAGAGCATCCAGGCAAATGAATATAAAAGAAGTACATGTAGAGGATCAATGTACATCAGTTCTGTTTCACAAGATGAAGTAGCTAAAGCAATAAAAGGACTAAAAAATTCCAAATCGGCAGGTATTGATGGTATACCTGCAACAATGTTAAAGAAGAGCGCATCAAACCTAATTGAAGTACTCACACATTTATGCGACTGCTCACTTCAGGCAGGCACTTTCCCTGATGTGTTAAAAACATCAAAAGTTATTCCTGTATATAAAAAAGGGGATAAAGACAATGTAAATAACTACAGACCCATCACAATTTCCTCCTGCATCTCTAAAGTACTGGAAAAAGTTATGTATGAGAAACTTATGAAATTTATAAATAAAAACAGCATCCTATGTAATGGACAACATGGATTCAGAAATAAGAGGTCAACGACAACTGCTGTCTATGAGTGCATCAATTCCATCCTAAACCTGATGGACAAAAAACAGGAAACAATAGGAGTCTTTATTGACTTGTCAAAAGCTTTTGACATGGTGGACCATAAAATTCTGCTATCAAAGCTAGAAAGATATGGTATTCGAGGTCTGTCTAACAAGTGGATCAGTTCCTTCCTGACAAATCGTATGCAGGCAGTGTGCGTCAAGCACACAAATATTGAACTAAAAACTGTATCTAATCACTTATCTGACTATAAACAAATAAAATGTGGTGTACCCCAAGGATCCGTATTGGGACCTCTTCTGTTTCTTCTGTACATAAATGATCTAAGCTTAAATATTGATGCACACAAATCAATCATATTTGCAGATGACACCACGATTCTACTAAAAGGAGACGACGATGAACAGTTACAGCAGACAGTAAACACGGTCACGAAACAACTTAGCAGCTGGGCACAGAGTAATCAGCTTGTAATAAACAGTAAGAAAACCGTTGCTCTAAAATTCCACAATGTTCCTAACAAGGACATGTTTATCCCATCAGTCTCTATCAATGACAAACCAGTTGGTAACAGTACTGAAACCAAATTCTTAGGACTTTGGCTGCAGAGTAACATCAGATGGAATAAGCATATTGAATGCCTCAATGCAGAACTGAGCAAAACATGTTATCTTCTTTGTTCATTAAAATCATGCTGTAGTGAGAAAACAGTATTGAATGCATATCATGCGTACTTTCATTCTCGTCTTAGATATGGGGTCACCTTCTGGGGAAACTCTAAAATAGCTAATAGCACTTTTAAACTACAAAAAAGGGCCATTAGAATCTTGTTTGGGTGCAAGCCTAGAGACTCTTGTAAACCCCTGTTTAAGAAATCTGGTATTCCCCCATTACCGTGTGTATACATTATGGAAACCCTTTTGTTCTTTAAATTAAATGTAATAGGCAAGGACCAGAGACTACAAAAAAACTGTGACATACATGAGCACTTTACCAGACAAAACAGAAACTTACATATGACTCAAATCAGCACAGCACTGTGCCAAAAAGGTACTTTTCACATGGGAGTTAAGCTTTATAACAAACTTCCTGAAAACATAAAGGCTATCACTGAGGTCAATACATTTGGAAAATCTCTAAAGTCATATTTACAGCATCACTGCTTTTACTCCATTGAAGAATATTTGAATTTATGAAATGTGTTACATAAATACTTGTGTGTAAAGTGTATTATTGTAAGCTTAAATATGTATGCCTTGAAATTACTTTCAGCATGTATATTTATAACTTGACTTGTCCAATGTCTTATGCATAAGCTGCTATGTAGACAACAGGACCAATAAAATACAATCTACAATCTACAATCAAGAAATAACTGATAGCACATAGACAGAGTGCAACACAAAAACATTAACAGTATTAATGTCTGGAAAAACCACATGTACCTTTCCAAGAATTTACATCTACATCTGTATCTACATCAATACTCTGCAATCCACCTTACAGCATGTGGGGAGGATGCCCCGTACCACTACTAATCATTTCCTTTCCTGTCCCACTCACAATTACAATGAGGCAAAAATGACTGTCTATATGCCTCCTTATGAGCCCTAATTTCTCATATATTATCTTCAAGATCCTTACACACAATATATATTGGAGACAACAGAATCGTTCTGCAGTCAGTTTCAAATGCCAGTTCTCTAAATTTTCTCAATAGTATTTCTCAAAATAATGCCACCTTCTCTCCAGGGATGCCCATTTGAGCTCCCAAAGTATCTCTGTAACACCTGCATGTTGTTCAAACCTACCAGTAACAAATCTGGCAGCACATCTCCAAATTACTCCATCTTCCTTCTGACCTGGTACGGATCCCACACACTCAGACAGTACTCGAAAACAGGTCGCACTAACATCCTATATGCAATCTTCTTTACAAATGAACCACACTCTCCTAGAATTCTCCTAATGAACCAAAGTCGACCATTTGCCTTTCCTACCACAATCCTCATATACTCGTTCCATTTTCTATCACTTTACAACAATATGCCCAGATATTTAAATGATGTGAGTGTGTCAGACCCGCCAGGGTTGCCGAGAGCGCTAATGCACTGCTTCCTGGAGTCGGGTAGGCGCACCGGCCCCAGATCGAATCTGCCCTGCAAATTAATGATGAGGGCCGGTATCCTGGCCAGCCTGGATGTGGTTTTTAGGCAGTTTTCCACATCCTGCTAGGTGAATACCGGGCTGGTCCCCACATTTTGCCTCAGTTATTCAACTCGCAGACATTTGAAAATGTTCACGCTATTACATGGCTTACACTAGACGCAGACAGCTGGGGTACACAAATTCTGTCCTGCGGGGTTCAGGGTGGCAGCAGGAAGGGCATCCGGCCACCCTCTGCAACTAACGCTGCCAAATCTACAGTAACGTGGCTGACACCGCGTTGCAACAGGACAAAGGCCCCAAGGAAATGATGATGACTGTGTCAAGCTGGACACTACTAATGTGGTATCCAAACATTATGGGTTTGTTTTTCCTACTTATCCAGAATTCTGGACAGCTAATGAGTGAATTCATGTCAAATCTACTTCATGAAATTTATTGCTATAGAAGGAAGGACGGCTAACAGTTTAATCCACTGCTGATGTTGAGATCACTACTAATAGGGCAGTTCTCCAATTTGAAAAGATGGGGTAGAACCTATGCTATTATCTTGTTAAAGGAGTCAATCTGGCACTCCTTTGAAGTGATTTAGAGATATTGCAGAAATGTATACAGCCACATGGTAGAATAGAGCCTACTCCAGAGTGTAAATCCACTATCATATCGGCACCACACAGTTTGCCCAATTATTTGACTGTAGATAAATTTGAATATGACCTATTAAAAGAATTATTAACCCAAACCCTCCTGCACTCTACCCATATAAATTCCATCATCCACATCATGATTTAATGGTTTATAACTTTTCATCCTCAGTAGCTTATTTTTCAATTATTATTTAACAAAAAATGCTTCAAGTGTTTTTATTAAGTATGAAGCACAAACTGAATGTTTCTTTAATTTAAGAACCACATTATTTTTTGCTGATATTAATAATTTAACATAAAACACCTGCAGCTTCCCAGTCATAAATCAGTAGATTACTGACATATCAATGTTGTTTCCAACTATTCTCTAAAATCTTTTGCATTAGGTGTAGGTGTAAAACCTATTAGTGACAAGTGAAAATTTATGCCAGACCCAGATTTGAACCCAGATTCCTGTTTGTTGTGAGCATTTGCCTTAACCACTTTGGCTATCTGTGCACACTCCCCAGACCAACACAAACTTCATAGTCACGTTATTACAGCCTTGTGCCATATGAGTAATCTGTTGTATTTATCACTATGGCATAAGGATATAAACAATGTGACATATGGAGGTTTGGGTCGGACCAGGGAGCACACAAGCACACATGAATAACCAAATTGGTTCTGGCAACCACTTGCAGTAAGTGGGAAATCCACGTTCAAGTCCCAATCTGGCACTATTTTCGATACGTCACTTTTAACTTGTTATTTACTATCTGAAACTGCATTAGATTTGTTTTAGAAAGGTTTAATGATAAGACTATTTGTCAAAAGCCATTTGCATACTTGGCATGTTTTTGTTTCACTTGTAATCCACACTGAAGATTTCACACTCTTGATCATGATACTTGCATCCTGAAAACATTACTATATTTGCCTATATTGCCTATATTAGGTCATCAACATACACTAAGAAGATCAGTGGTCCAAGGACAGAGTCTTGGGGAACACTGTACTTAACACTACCCCACTTTGATTGTATTGATTCACCTATACCTGTTCCGGCAACTCTGTTTCCTGTTATGTAAGATTTTTTCCAAGCTAGCGGAAAGTCTTTGATGCCATAGTGTGGGAGTTTTTGTTACATACTATTGTGTTACATTTTACACAATGAAAAGCTTTAGTGAGATCACAAAATATCCCCACAGGATACCTTCTACAGTTCAGTTCACCTAGAATTCCTTTTGTGAGACCAAATGTTGCTGCCTCTGGGGAGAACCCTTCACGAAAGCCAAACTGAGAGAGTGTCAGTAATCCTATTTTGCATTAGGTGTTCATATAGCCTGTTGTACACTACCCTCCCAAATATCTTTGAAAGAAATGGGAGAAGAGAGAGAGGCTAATAGTTAGATACTACATGTCTCTCACTGCCTTTGTGTATTGGCATCACTTTAGCACGTTGTGATTTATAGAGAAATAACCCACTCTTCATAAACTGGTTACATAAATAGCAAAATATGATCCTGATTAAGTGACCACATGCCTCTAGTGCCCTGTTTGATACACTGTCATACCAGAAAAGCTGGTGCTTCTTAGGGACCTGATGATTTTTATAATTTCATTATGTGCTGTAAACTTTAAGTGTAGTGTAATTGTTGGTGCATTTTGGGTAAGATTAAGTAGCTTTATGGCTTCTGAAGGAGGGTGAATGTTTTTGTTCCTATATTTTTGGCCACAGAGAAAAAAAAATTTATTTCAGAGGCTGTCCTTTTCAGGTTATTCTGGTCCGTTCCATTTTCTATGAACTGAGCTATCCCTGATTATTCTAATTTTTAGTCCCTATTTATTTCAGATTTTATGATTTTTCATATGGTTTTTGTTTTATTTTTTGACCTATGAATTTGCTGCGCATAATAAATGTTTTTGGCATTCCTAATTACACAGAATCATATTTTAGAATTTCTTACAGTGTATTTTGACTCCTTTGTGTGCACTATTCCTCTGTTCTTGTTTAATTTACTTATTTTAATTCAGTTGGACACTGTATCAGTGCAATGTGGTAACAGAACATAGTGGTTCATGTCCAGAACTTCTGAAAAGTTATTAGCAAAATGACAGTATAAGTTATTTCAAATAAAATAACAACAATAACAACAACATTAAAAACATTCAGCATACGAATTAGCTTCATTTCACAAATATTTCAGCATCAGCTAACTTCAGCCAGTTATGCATCTTATATAAAGGTTTTATAACATCATAAATGATAATTTCAAAATTTTAATTCTGTATGTATGTAATCACAGTACCAATGGACACTAAGATGCTAACTGTGAATTCTTTGAAATCAGCTGTATTAGATATAGATGTGCTACCTATTAGTGACATATGAAAATTTGCACCGGACTTGGACTTGAACCTTGATGTCCCACTTATCACTAGCAATCACCTTAACCACTCTGGCTACCCGTACATGCTCCCTGACCAACTTAAATCTCCATATGTCACACTGTCTACCTCCTTATGCCTTAGTGATAAATATAGCAGACTACTTGTATGGCACAAAGATGTAGATAATGTGACTATGAGGTCTGAGTTGGTCTGGGGAACATGCACAGATAGCCAATGTGGTTAAGGCAACCGCTCACAATAAGCAAGAAATTCAGGTCTAAATCCTGTTCTAGTACAAATTTTCAAATGTCACTAATAGGTGGTACATTTATACCTAATACAGTAGATTTCAAAGTATTCACTATCAGTGAATAATTTTTGAATAGAACCAATAGTGTTGGAAGCAACAATGATACATCAGTAATCTACTGATTTATGACTGTAAAGCTGCAGGCTTTTTGTATTAAATTATTAATATTAGCAAAAAACTATGTGGCTCTTAAATTAAAGAAAGATTCAGTTTGTGTTTCATACTCAACAACAATTTGTATGTAATATGAAGTGCGTGGAGGTTGTGCACTTAAAACTGAATTACAGCTCCTTCTTTCCGTAGTACTAGTACAAAACTTTGCATATATGTCAGTTGATGGTTTTTGCTGGTTTCTCGTCACAACTGTGAAGGAAATTTAAAATCAGAACGCTAATTATTGATGGCCAACATAACCTGAAGGAAGGCAAGCATTTATACTCTGGTTATCAGGGACCAGGGACATTTATGTCTGTGATTGTTTTGCATTTCAGAACTTGCTATACATCATATAGTTTCTGATGTCTGCATTGCACAGCACTTCAAGGACTTTATTAAAGTGCACATAAGGATGATAATCCCAATAAAACATGAGTAATTATATGTGAAATATACATAGGATCTGCCTGGTATCCTATACTATGAAATATGCTATACAGTTTGTTAGAGGACAATGGCATGATCCTGGGTGAACCATTTTTATTTATCATCATGAATGTATAACAGTGATAAATCGACCATGTAATTATATATATCATGAATTTAAGCAATGAGAATGAGCAAGTGTTTTGCATTTCCCAATTTTAATCAGCCTAATAGCTACACATTCACACAGTTTTATTTTCAAGGAAATTTATTGTGCTTTTCTGTTTAGTGGAAAGGATTACAAAATTTATGCTTACCACTCCATTCCCATTTGATGCAAGCATCTAATGAACTATTATTTTGCTCTTGTCCTCAGTAGGATATTTGAATGCTATGCTAATTTTCTACTAATCATATTTCTTTTCCTTCTGTATTTGTGCTTTGGAATTCTTGGGTCCCGGAAGACATATTACATCTACATTCTTCTATAGGCCACATTACATTCTCTTCACATTACACTCTCTTTGGACTACTACAGCACTCACACAAAGCATGTCAACAACAACAAAAGTAGACGAGATTGCAGACAAAAGTTTTCTGTTCATTGTACTGCTAGCACCAAAATGCAGAGGATGTGAACTTGCTTTGATGGTTCACTAAAAGATTGACGAATGGAACATGAGCAAACACAAGCGAATGAGAACTGGACACAACTGAAAGCTGTTAGCTCATGCGCACCTACTGTTTACACTAGAGAGAATTATTGTTTGACATTGCTCATTCGCCTCAGTGTAAGGAGAATTAAGTGAACACATTTGTCTTCCCTCTAAAAACTTTCTGATTTCATCAAGTACATGATTATTTTGAGCTTTGAAGTCATAAAAAAGTAAGCAAGTCAAGGTCCCTTATATCAATATGTGACTTTTGCAACTTGTAGCTAGTTTTCATGTATCTTGTAACAAAATTATAGTCTAACAATGAAAACACTTTCCTGTCCTTTTGGCTCAAGAAATATGACTCACCTTTCTCAGAGTTCAGTAATTGTCCTGCCTTCTGGATTTGGGCTTTAGAAATTCATGCCAAATTTTACAAATGAGAGACAATTTTTTTTGTTTACTGTAAAATGTCTTAATGTCAAAGGTTTTTAATAATTTGCTTAAAAATATTAACAATATCATTAATTAAAATAATGTATTATCATAGAAACACTGTGTTACACATTTAGATTTCCCTGACAATGTTCTCAAGGCACATGTAAACTCAAGTTAACCTAAATACAGTATCAGAGTTGGTATTCTGTTATCTACTCCTCTGGTCAATTATCGTCACAAACACTCAGTTACCTTTCAGGACTTACAAGACATCAGTTATTGAAAATATTTCTGTTTGAAGTTTGTGGGAGCTGATTTTAATTGAAAAGAAGGTTTGTAAAATTATCATGCTTCTTTTAAATACAGTATTACTCACATGATGAATTCCTTGAGCAATAGGAACATTTATCCTCCATGTGGACAGTGCAGTAAGGCCCATGGTGTATGTACTCATTCCATGATATGCATTGCGAAATGAAATAATGTCAAAGTGTTTGGTATGAAGTCGAGCCATAACGAGTGCCAGATCATTAGCTTCAGAATCTGTATTCACAAAATACGCAAACTGCAACAACAAAGGTATATATTTATGTTATTTTTTAATGGAAAGTACAGTTCACAAAAAACTGAATGTAAGAAAGAAGGGTGACTAGCATAAACTTCTCTTAGTCATTGCAATAATGAGAAATGAAAGCTTTTATAACCTAACTTGCTTATATGTAAGAGCAGCTAATACATGACAATCAGCTCAAACAATAATTCTCAATTATTGACAGTAATGACTAACAGTTAAAAGAAGAGCATAAGATACAATCATAAAATAATTTGTACAATTTTTTTGAATACCTGTACCACAGAATGGCAATCAAGTTTGCACAATGGATTAATTACTATTGATATGGTAGACAGATAATTACATTTTTATTTGATTTGTCACACTTTTTACATGAAAGCAACAACCAATTTGACCTGTACTTCAGAGATAGTTAATATGTGAAGCTATATGGAACTAATTAACATATCTGCGAGACAGATGGCATACACATTTGCTCTTGCACTTAAATTAATCTGATTTGGCAGCAGAAAGATCAACTGCAACTTGCAACAGGGTTAAAACAATAATAAATCCAGAATGAGTGAGATAATTTTCACAGTCCACACCTTTTCCTCTTAATAACCAAGTGAAAACATTTTACATAGTCAATATACTGGGGTTTAGAGTCATAATGACATAATTACAAATTTCAGCATTTTGACATATCTGCTCCACCAGTGTCTTAATGTTAAATCTGGGAATGAATGTAAACACACCAAGTACAATGAGGTATCTCAATTATCAGTAACTTAAACTTAGGTGGTAACACAGTGTTTCCACTTGGGCAAAACTTCTTTTCCCTTTATCGCAAAACAGGCAGTTTATAGATACATTACTATGACTCCAAACTCCAATATAGTGGTGACATTAACACAAACTGCCACTAGCACAGAAAATTCTGTAGCCCAAGCTTCAAATAAAGGGGCATGGTTGTGATTACATTATTTATTTCAGCCATTAAGTGCATTATAATTGATACATGTTGTCTCATCAAATATGGATCTTGTCATTTTGATTGTGAAATGACATTTACATAAGGCACACTATAATGTAGAGTATATAGAAGGTGTTTGAGATTCCTATTTTAGGCTTCTAAGGGTTGTACAGGGGTCCTTGTAGACAAAAGTTCTGATGTAGAATCCGTGTCTGGAAATTTACCATTTGGATTTAAAGTATGCTTGAAAGGTTGGGTCGCTTGCATATCTTCCACTTCACAGTACACCCAAACTGGGAAGAGGGCACCGTTATCGGTCCCTGTCCTAATTGTGACACAACATACCACTTTTGTCAGACTACAACAATGGCTGTGAGAAACTCTTACATTCACAACTAGGAGGTTGATTATGGTTCTCCATAGATGTGCCACACACTCGACTTCGAAGAGGTTGTCCTGTGTCACGCAGAAGAGAAGCTGACTAGTGAGTACTTTAAACGCTGGCTATGACTGTCCATGCCATGTGTCCTGTAGAGCACACAGGACAAAGTTCATTGTCTCCACTGAGTGCGCAGCATGAAGCGTGAGATTTGAAAGTCACCCAATCTTCAAACTTATTCTAGATCTGAAATTATCTGCCAAGTTCCCACTACAACTCTTATAAGCCTGTAATAGGAATTGTGAAACACCCTGTATACAACAGATCAGATTGTGCTTTCTTTGCAGCACTGCAGACAACACCACTGTCAGTTCTGCCCACCATCCTCAAGTGTCCTATGACCTAGTGAAGTGGCATAAGGATGATGCAAACCAAAGTTGTCCTTACCTGCTTAATATTTAAGGTGTCAATGAAATACCTACTGTGCATCTGGACTACCCCTTATTAACTAACTACATAACTGTTTTTGTTTTTCAATTTTTGGTTTTCCATTGTCTTTATCTGGAAATCAACAGTAATTTGTTTTGCCATTATCTTTGTCACACTCAAATTAATACTGTATCCCAAGAATTTGGTGATAATACAAAATTAATGTATTTCATACATGTTCATAGATCAAAATGGGTTACACATAGAACAATGGCAATAGCAAATGAATTTGTTCTATCAGCAGCTGTGCAGGCACTCTCTGGACCAGTTAGCCCACAACAGCTGGCTGTAGTCCATCACACATCTTTTGCTTTACGATTTCATGAAGCAGTGAAATGAAATGTCATGCGGCTAGGACACCCCGTCGGGTAGACCTGTCACCTGGTGCAAGTCTTTCGAGGTGACACCACTTCAGCGACTTGTGTGTTAATTGAGATGATATGATTATGATGAAGACAACACAACATCCAGTCCCTGAGCGGAGAAAATCTCTAACCCAGCCGGGAATCGAAACTGGGCCCCTTAGCATGGCATTCCAATGCATTAACAACTCAGCTATCGAGGCAGACCAGGAAGCAGTGGAAGAGTGGGACTTGTAGGGATGTCTATAAGGATACATATGACTGGTGACTGAGGAGTGGTATATGTGTGGATGAAGCAAAGGCTTCAGTGTGATCCGTGTCATGGTAAAATGTTGTGTCATTATATTGTACTTGCTGTGAAGTGTATTCCAAAACTAAGCTCTTTTTGGTCATGAAAAAATAAGCTCTTGAGAAAAGGTTTATATTGACAGTAATATTTTACTACAGATCTGCTTTGCTTTTCCACACAATTGCCGTTCACCTCTATACATTTTCTGTAATGCTGCTCCAGCTTCTTTAACCCCTCTGCATAGAAGTCTGCTGCCTAGGAATTGAACCAGTTGGTAACACTGGTCTTGAGTTGTCATTTTGAAATCATTGTTCATCTAGTTACTTTTTCGAATGTAAGAAGAGGGAATAGTCACTTGGTGCAAGGTCAGGACTGCCACAGCAATGTGGGAAACCAAATCATGTCCATCTTGTCTACAGTGCTCCAAAACTGTCATGCACTGCACATTCTTTGCTCTTTTTGCTGATCAGAGAGAAATTTTGGAACCTAACTCGGACACAGCTTGTGATATCGAACAATTTTTGGAACATATCTCGCACACAGTTTGTGATATCCAAGCTGTTCAGTAACAATCCTGTAAATTGAGGTTCAGCCACTGAACACTTCAACGGTTTTGGTTCACTTGATCAATGATGTCTCAGTCTGAAAACAGAGCCTGCTATTCTGCTGTATATCATGAACATTTGTGTGGCCATTCTGAAATTCTTGACACTGTTTTTGAACTTGTTTGTCACTCATTATTTCATGTCCATACACTAGGCATAACCCACTATTGATTTCACTAACTGAAGATCCTTTTGTCAGCAAAAATCTTAAACACACCATGCACATCACAAATAGTGGAGTCTATTACTGTCTTGGCCATTGCGATCTGCTCTCACCAATGATCAAATGACTACTGAATCAAACCAACACTGCAGTGGTTTCCTAAAGAGCCAGAGGACAGTGCTGCATTTGTGAAACTTCAGTCAGGCCTAGCATCAGTTAAATATTGGTCACTGGACCTTAGTTTTGGAATGCACCTCATAAATCATTTATATGATCAACTGCAATAGTGGGACATTTCCTGTCAACCACAAAACACATCAGGTTTTTATAACAATCATCTCATTGTGCATTAACAATGCAGCCATCCTTTGTTGTGACTACAGCTCTTCCAGCTGTATGGAAGATCGCATCTGCGATTAAAGTGAGTGAAGTGTACTGACATCACAATCATTGTGAGGACAACCAACCTGTGGTACACAATGAGTTTACCATTGAATGAAATGTTACCAGCCAACACAATGGCTGCTACACCACAACAGTGGCATGCAACACAAAACTTCTTACTGGAATTCAAACAGGATCCTACGGAAAATTCACAACAGTGTGCACAAAGTCAATAAGCTGAAGTTATTTCGAACTGTGATATGATTAATGAGTCAAGCCACTCAGTGTAACATGACCAGATATTTGCCCATACCCACATAGTCAGTCTGTTACAGTGATGTACTGGGTGCTACATTTCTTACCATGCTGCTATCTCAACATATTCTTCTGTCAATAAGTCCAGCTTGGCTAACCATAACTGCTTCGCATCACACCCATTACCTCCCTCAGGGACTCAAAACTCACAACCTAAGCTGCAGCTATCCACATCTGAGCAGCCCACTTTATGATTAAAATTGCTCCACTCCATGACTACCACAGTGGCACTGGTGCAGCAACCATAATAGAGTTTTAGAACAGAAAAAATTTATTGGTCGCACAATATGTGTGACACATTTCACCTGCTCCCAGACTGTTTGAAACAGGTGAAACATGGTACATGTGAAGATTAAATAAACCTATCTTGCACAACCAAAGAGAGTTTTTTTTCTGTTCTAAAAATCCACGTTATGATTCACCAGCAAGTAATGTGTATTTAGTTCATTAATTATTCTTAATAACAAACCCCAATTCGTCACCCTCATTTGCCATCTGTCACAACACGCAGACCTAATCAGCGACGTCATCTTAGCATCAACTTTCCACAACAAGTATGATGCAGCCAAATCAGCACTGCTACAATGGCTTTCAGACACCTGAGCAACAGTTAAAACAGGCTATCTATGACAAACAGTTGGATGATAGGATACCATCTCACTTTGGTGAAAACTGATCTACACTAGATATTAACCTCATACCCGATGCTGCCCTTTGAACCATCTTGGCTGTTAAACTTCCACCACAGCCAAATTTGCAGTGATGTCACATGAGGCGAAACCCATGAAAAACAATTTGCTCAGTTCTACAACAGACGCTACATAAATTACAAAGACAGTATCACTGCAGCATGTTACCATTCTACCGCCTGCCCCCCTGCTCCAGATCACCTTGAGCAGAGCTGAGGACTGCCTCCAACAATGTCCCTGTCTCAAACACGGCCTCTGATGGACAGGCTGCACACGGCACCACTCCAACAGTGAGCAACACTATGCTGACCACCACTGTTGCCTCAAGATCACAATCCTGCTGGTATCACACCCAATTTGGCAACATTGCATGCAACTGTTGTTCTCCCTGCTTGTTCCCAAACATCAAACATGGGCCACCACAGGTGCATCAGCCCAAGCAGAGAAATCAAGCAACTGACACAGCCACTACGGGTGATTCAAGCACACTCCCTCTCAACTACACACCTGGGAGGCCGACTGTACATATTCAACCTCAATTCAAGATAGCACTTTTTGGTGGGCGCTGGATCCAGCATTAGTTCAATACTGCTGGAAAGCACATCAACATTCAACAAAATGTCAGTGCTATAACTTCATGTGGCTAGTAATTTAAAGACAAAGGTGCACATAAGCATTACACGCAGCTTACAACTATTGCCTCAGCAACATCTCACATGGACCTTCTATGTCACTGACATCACAATACCAGTCATGGGAGTCTTCTTCTTCCATCACTTCTGCCTGTCACTGGACATTCAAAACACTCGCCCCTGCACCACAATACAGAAGTCCATCTCACACACTTTCTGCTCCAGTGTGGGCAAGTAAATATCTGTGACCAACACTCGCTGATTGATTATGCCCCTCTGTCCACAGTCCCTGCTCCAGTGCAGCCAACAACACACACACAGACACACACAGAACATTAATGTTAGTACTGTGTACTCTGTCTTGACTCACAGTGCCTCGGACGTAGGCCTCACCCCCACCACGAAAGCAGCACAAGCATCTGCAATATGTAATGGTACGGTGCATCGTACCCTAACAACTGCTGGGCCATCTGTACATCAAAAAGTGCACCAACTGGCTCTGGCTAATTTATGCAGCAGCTGATGATATATTATGAGGAGGCACCTTTTGCCCATCTGGCAGTGGACATTGCCAATCAAATTAGTACATAAAGAAAAGACTGAACTTTGAGGTCCAGCTGTGGGTCCTCATTGCCTGTATGGTGCCTGACAGCTACCCAGAACCCAGTCTCAGCTACAGAAAGTAGAAGTTACAGTCCTCAGACAATTAGCACTGCAGGAATCAGACCAAACCCAGACCAGGCCAACACCATTATACAGCTTCCATTCCCCAGAATTATCAAGGACTCAATCTTTTCCCTAGGAATTTCGAACTTTTACTAGTGCCACCTACCACTAGCTGCAACTTTACAAGCACCTCTTATTGACGTGCTAGTGAGATCTAATATGGAGAGAGGAAGGTGGAGTGGACCATAAGGATGAAAGATGCATTTCAAGTCATCAAAGACTGTCTTGCATATGCAGTCATGTTGGCCCATCCCATTCCATATGCGCAACACACTGTCATCACAGAGAAGTGACACTGCCATTGCCACCGTACTGCAACAGTTGGCAGTCGGAGAGGCACAGCCTTCCTGATTCTACTTGCGAAAACTTACCTCCTGGCAGTCGAAATGGTCGGCATTTGATCGAGAACTTCTTGCCATTTACAAAGCCATGAGATAGAGCATGTGCAGAATTATGTGGCCAGTGGATGCACAGTCAGCAGGCAAGTGTGGGGAGAGCTACTTCTCTGCCATTCCACTCTTGAACAGAATGCAGGGAAAATGAACACTTAAGTCTTTCCATGCAAGCTCTGAGTTCTCTTACTTTATTATGATGATCATTTTTCCATATGTAGGTGGACACAAACAAAATATTTTCGCACTCTGAGGAGACAGCTGGTGATCGAAATTTCATGAGAAGGTCCTACCACAACAAAAAATGCCTTTGTTTTATTGACTGACACCCCAATCCGTGTATCACATCCGTGGCACATTCTTCCTCATTTTTCAAGAATACAAAATGTACTGCCCTCCTATGAACTTCTTTGATGTCCTCCATTAATCCTAGCTGATACAGATCCCGCACCACACGTTGATACTCCAGAAGAGGCCAGACAATCATAGTGGAAGCAGTCTCTTTAGTAGACCTGTTACATTTTCTAAGCTTTCTACCAATAGTTGGCAATTTTTTTTTTTTTTTTTGCGTTCACCACGACATTATCTATGTGATCGTTCCATCTTAAGCTATTCGTAATTGTTATCCCTAAACATTTACTTGAGTTTACAGCTTCTATATTTGTGCAATTTATTGTATTGCTAAAATTTAGCGGATTCTTTCTAAAGCTCATGTGGATGACTTCACACTTTTCATGATTTAGAATGAATTGCCACTGTTTGGACTAAACAGATATCTTGTTTAAATAATTTTGCAAATAATTTTGATCATATGATGACATTACATCATGATAAATGACAGCATTATCTGTAAATAACCTCCTAAATCATTTATATAGATCAGGAACAGCAGAGTGCCTGTAACACTTCCTCGTGGAATGCCAGATATTACTTCTGTTTTACTCGCTGACTTTCTGTCAATTATTATGAACTATGGCTTTTCTCACAGGAAATCGCAAACCCAGTCACACAACTGAAACGATACTCCATAGGCACCAGTCTAATTAGAAGTTGCTTGTGAGGAATGGTGTCAGAAGCCCTCTAGAAATCTACAAATATGGAGTCAATCTGATGGTCCCTGTCGATAGCACTCATTACTTCTGAGAATAAAAAGCTAGTAGTGTTTCAAAAGATTGATATTTTCTCAATCTGTGTTGGCTGTTTGTCAATAACTGATTTTCTTCAAGGTGTTTCATACTGTTTGAGCACAGTATATGTTCCAAAATCCTTCTGTAAATCAACGTTAGTGATATAGGTCTGTAATTCAGCAGATTACTCCTATTTTGTTTCTTGGGTACTGGTGTGCTTACGCAACTTCCCACTGGTATACAATCTGGGCCATAGGTCTTGCCTTGAGTGTTTTAAGTGGCTTCGCTGCACTGAGGATATCTACTTCTAAGTTACTCATGTTGGCAGCTGTTCTTGGTTCGAATTCTTGAGTATGAACTTCATCTTCTTTTGTGAAGGAATTTCAGAAAGCTGTGTTTAGTAATTCTACTTTAGTGACACTGTCTTCAATAACATCACCATTGTTATTGTGCAGTGAAGGTATTGATTAAATCTTGCCATTGGTGTACTTTACATATGACCAGAATCTCTTTTGGCTTTCTGCCAGATTTCAAGACAGAGTTTCACTGTGGAAACTATTAAAAGCATCTCCCATCGAAATTTGCGTTACATTTTGAGCTTCTGTACAACTTCATCAATCTTGGCGATTTTGCATTCTTTTAAATACGATTTTGTTGATTTTGCAGTATTATTATGACCTGTTTTGTGTACCATTGCGGATCAGTACCATCTCTTATTAATTTATTTGGTATATATTTGTCAAATGCTATCAGTACTATTTCTTTGAATTCAAACCACTTCTGGACTATGCTTACATAATCAGATTGGAAGGAGTGAAACTGTCTCTTAGAAAAGTGTCAAGCGAATTTTTTATCTGTTTTTTTTTTCCTTTTTCTTGTCTCTCTCTCTCCCCCTCCTTCTTTTTATATTTTTTTTTATTTTATTTTTTATTTTATTTTTTATTTTTTTTATTTTTGGTGAGTGGGATGTAATGGTATTCAATCTAGCCATAACAACCTTGTGCTCACTAACCCCTGCATCAGTCATGATGCTCCTTATTTGGTCAAGATTATTTTTTGTTAAGAGGTCAAGTACATTTTTGCAGTCATTTACACTTTGAGTGTGAACTAGTTGTTCAAAATCTAGGATTGAAGTCACCACCAACTATAATTGTACAAGTGGGGTACCTATATTGTTCAGCAACTGTATCATCTGAGTTGGGGGATCAGTAAAAGGAACCAATTATTAATTTATTCCGTATAACCTCTGCCCAATCTAGCTTGTAGGAACTATTTACTTCAAGTGCACTACAATGTAAACTATTTCTGACAGCAATTAACACTCCACCACCAATCATATTTAATCTGTCCTTTCTGAACATAGTTGGGTCCTTTGTAAAAATTTTGGCTTAACTTATTTCCAGCTTTAGCCTGCTTTCTGTACCTAGAATGATTTGAGATTCACTGTTTTCTGTTAGCACTTGGTCCTATGGTTCTTTTCCAACACAGCTATGACAATTTATTACTACAATATTGATTGGTCCTATATCTATACTTTTCCTGTGATTGTCCTGCACCTTTCGAAACTGAAGCCCTTTCTGCACTTTCTTGGGACCATAAACCACCCAATGCACAGCATATCTCATTTCACCAGCTACCAATGGCCCTTAAAAACTACATTCTTTCACTGAAAAAGTCTGTAGTTAGTGGAACCGCATGTTAGGCAAAGAGTGGTGACAACCACCAACCAAATACCAGAGTGCAGATGGCCAACCCTGACACACCACACCCGGTCCCATTTGGATCAATCTTAGTGAATTCAACCCAGATGACATAACCATCAAACTCATTGATAACTATCTGTGCCACAAAGCTCATAGCAAAGATATGCCGACACAAAATGTTACACGCATCTGACACCTTGCTTACAAGTATACTGCCCTCCCCAGTGACATTGGCTACACTTCCATATCATTCCCCCTTTCAACAGACGGCGTCCTCAGTGTCACCTGCCAAAGGGTCTTCTCACGATCACAGGATAAGGACGATCCCACTGCAGAGACAACTCCACTCTCACCACTCCCTTCGCTGCCAGTGCCCAGGTGTGGAAGCACCAGTTGTGTTCCATGCCACCTGCTCCCCTACCATATCTACAGCTCCAGCACTGCACATGAGAACAATCCAGCTGTACCCTGCGGACCACGACACAGCTGGTCATGCACACATGGGCATGTCAGTCCAGCTAAACAGCAACACACTTCATGTCTTCCCTTCAGTGCTGGTGGGAGGGGGGGGGGGGGGAGGGGGCTGTAGGGATATCTTAGGGATACCTATAGTGACATGCATTGCTGGCAACAAGAAGAGGTATATCTATGAGTGGAGAAAAGACTTAAGTGTGTTCTGTGTCATAATCGAATGTTGATGTCAACTGTTGATGGGATGTTTCCTGTCATTTGGTAGGAAATTCTCCACAGATTCATACATAGTACTTGAAACAGCACTTTGAGCCATTACAGATACATAACTTAAGCAAAGCAGCTTTCTTGTGGATGAAGACAGAAAAATATCTATCTGTTGAGGAAGTTGGTTCCGTTAACCAACCCATTGTCACAGTCTTTTGAAGCAATTTGCAGCTACAATCGTGTTATCATAAGACAAGCTTCATCGTCAGAGAGCAGTGAATTCCACCACTAGCAGAAGGAACCAATGAAGTCTTGTCAGGCTTAGGCTATGGAACTTCACACACTATCTTACAAGTGTCATTTTGCATGTTCAAATTTCAAATGTCAACTGTTCTTTGAGGGGTCTCAAACGATTTCACTATCCATTGTGAATCAAATAGAAAAGCTCATCATCAGACATCAGAATTAGAAGACACCACACCAGAGGGAGACACATTTGAAGTACTGCAGGTAGCAAATTAACACTTAAACGGCATGTCAATTTTGACACACTGATGTAAACTTTTGTAACAGTAATGTTTGTATTAAATATATTTAACTTTTCTATTTTGTAAACAGCTGATAGTCATCTCTGAAGTTAGTAAAGTTACATATATCCATAGTGTGAAGTAGTAGTTGAAAACAACAGCTAGGCAGTGTAAGAGGAAAAGCAGTGGCTTCTGTCAAAGTAACTGTTTATACAGAAATTAAATCTAATTAACTATTAGAGTTGATTAAAACTAACTGTAACTCATTGTTAGTGTGCTTTACAGTTTTAGCTTTCAGAGACCACATCTGCTTTTAGGTGTATCACTTGACTCATTCAGTATTCTCAATGTTCTCCTCCATAAAGGGATTACGGTAATGCAATATGTGACAGGAATGAACAAAGGAACTGAAATAGACTGCTACACTTAAATAATACCTTAAACTCTAGTGTTGTTCACACAAACTTTCAGCAAAATAAATGTGGCATCTCTGGTACACAGTGCACTATCTTTGGCACCTTCCTTATTTGAACTAGTTAATCTTGTGTGAATTTTCAGCACATGTAACATGTTCAGCTGCCATATTTGTTATATGCATGAGTGACCAATAAATGTATTTCAATATTAAGTGTTTTATTCCTCAACTAAACTTCTGTAATAACCCCAGCAGTGACCCCGACACTGTCAACACCTCATCCAGTGTTATTCATGTTTGTTTTCATCATTCACTCACATCACATGGCAGACTGCATTGTTTAGGCCATAATGGATCTACCTGTGACTTTTGGTGCAAGTGTAACAGGCCCCATCAACTCTGCCGATTGTGAACATGTGTGGACTAGTGTACCTGCTTCGAACATGGTTAAAAGTGAACAGTTATTTATGCCCAGCCACACCGGCGGCCATCTAACCTTACCCGGTTTAACATGGCTGCTGTCTAGTGTGGCAGCACAACAGCCACAATATGGTCATTGCCCGCCACGGCATAACCATAACGTAGAGGACTTTCCAGTTAATGACACTGTGGTTTATCCTTCATGTGCATCATTACCTTCAGGATGGTTTGACATGCCAGCAAAATTCCAGGATTGTGAATCTAACATTTCTATGCATGGAGTAGCACATTCCCATTTACATAGCATTGCAGCACCCCCATACCAGTTACCGCAACCGTCGCACCATGGTTGCACCACACCCGCTTTCTGCTTGCTTTTGTAATGGCATTGGCCATTCCACCAGTGCTGGTTACCGAGTCCACCGCCCCATGGCTCCACCACAACCACTTCCTGCCCATAGTTGTTATGTCACTGGCCGTTACACCTGTGTGGCGTTCCTCGTCAGGCTTGTCAATTGGCTATGCACACTGCCTCCGCTGCCCACTCCGTATTATGTGCTTCATGCGGCCACTGCTCCACCCAGACCTCGGGCAATGCACTGTTCACCGCTACCGCACTTTCAGCGTCGGAGGCCCACACCGATCTTCTCTGACGGTACTTTCTCAACATGTGTTACCAGACAGGTTCCCTAAGCTACCTGCATTGCAGAAAGACAACCCAAAAACTTCTTTCACCTTAGTGAACCATCCTGGACATCCACGGCATTTCTGATGACAGCGCCTGTTTTGTCTGCCTGATGAGGCATCTCCACGCATATATGGACCTCATCAGTGACTTGCTCCTCTCACCGCCCACCTTGCACAAATATTCGACAGCCAAATTGCTGCTTATCAAGCACCTTTCCCACCCTCCAGCGGAGGCTATCCATCACATTACTCACGAGGAGCATCTTGATGACTGCACCCCTTTGCAACTTTGGCAGTGTCTATGTGTTTTAAACAACGACTACGTATTGCCTGACACCGCCCTTTGGTCATTGTGGATGGTCAAATTGCCTTTGGATCTGCAGCTTCATCTGCTGTCTCATGTTGCTGACCCACTTGAGGTTCGATTACGCATTGTGGATCAGGCTTATGCCATCATTCGTCACTGACACCGCCTGCCACGAACAACATCTCCACCACTTCAGTTGGCATACCTGCGCCTCTGGTTCCGCACACAGTTGGCAGCGGCCAGCATGCTTGCCTCAGCACCTCAGCTGCCTGTCAGGATCAGCCACCTAGCAGTCTACAGGATGTACTGCCAGTGGTCTCCCGACAGCTGGCGATCTCACCTGATCAGCTACCGGGCCCGCCGCAACCCCTGCCCGCACCACACCGGCCTGCTAACCGGCCTACCTGCTGTGCTGGTTCCACGCTACTTACGGGAATGCCGCCCACAACTGCCGCATGCCCTGCGCCTACCCAAACGAGAATGGTGGGCATGTTTAGGTGCCACATCCCGCCACACACCTTCACAACGCCTATCTTCCAACACTGCACCACCTGCTTCAGGGTTACGACGCCTCTAAGCCACAGATATCTCGACCGGCATCCACTTCCTCATCAACACTGGCACCGACATTAGTGTCATTCCAGCCAAGCTTACCATCAATGTGCTAACCCCCTCTACCCTCACCTTGATCACTGCCAACTGTCCCCCCCCCCCCCCCCCCTGCAGTCCACAGCTGTATCAAGATCTTGCTTCACCTCTCACCGGTTCCCACCTTCCCTTGGACCTTCCACCCTGCTGATGTGGATGAACTGGTGATTGGGTTGAATCTTCTACACCATTATGAACTTTCACCAGACCTGCAGGCCACCGCACTCCACCATGCATCTGGCTCTACAGTTCCTTGCACACCTGAGTTCAGCACCACTTCGCTCTCCACCTCCTCAGCTACACTTTCCACGTTTGCTTACCTGGTCGAGCGCACTACCACATGACAGTCTGATATGTCGTATGTCCACTCCCAGATCGACAAACTCCACACCCAGAACGGTCACTCATGCACCCACATCGCCTCTGCCTCTGATGAATTGTCACATACACGGCGTACCATACATCGCCTATCTGCAGCCCCACACACGCCCCTACACGGTCTTCTCACCAACCTGCTCCTCCATATGCTGTTTCTTCGCATTGCCATGGACAAATTTCCAAGACACACCTGCATGCACCTCTCCAGATTCTTCATGCTGCTTCACTCCTGCATCGCACCTTCCGTTGCCGACTGCAGCCAATGCCCCAACTACGTCATCCCAGTTCATCAAGGTCAGTGAACTGACGTTGCCTGTGGATACCTTCTTGACCCCTCATGTCGACTTCCCTACGCAGTTATCGGCCATCAGTAATGGCACTTGCCATAAGATTCGCACCACTGATGGTCATGTGCCTTAATGCTTCCAAACCTGTGCGTACCACGGATATAGTTCAGGATCTGTTGGCTTTGGGTGTCCTCCGCCCCACTGACAGCAACTGGTCTTCCCCTATTCAACTTGTTTCCAAAAAGGACGGCACCTTGCTCATGTACGGGGACTATAGGTCCCTTAATGCCAGCACCATTATCGATAACTACCCCATTTCACATATCCAACATTTCACGCAGTTGCTTCATGGTTCTACCTTTTCTCCATATTAGATTGTTCCAAAGCGTATCACCAGATTCCTATGCATCCACCAGATATTCCAAAGATGGTCATCCACTGGATATTCCGAAGATGGCCATCATCACACCCTTCGGCCTATTTGAATTCTGTCATATGCTTTATGGATTGAAAAATGCTGCATGGACATGGTAGCGTTCATAGATTCCATTTTCCTCCCTCTGCCTTTTGCCTAGGCTTATTTAGATGATATCTTTGTGTTTTCCTCCTCCGCTGAGGAGCATGAAGTTCACCTCAATGCAGTCCTTTCACCCCTCGCTGCCAACAGTGTGGTGATCAACCATGATAAATCTCAACAGTGTTCCACATCAGTTACCTTCCTCGACCATTCTGTCTCTGCCAACGGCTTCCAACCGATGAGTTCTTGTGTTGAAACTATACTTAAACTTCCTCTCCCTGAGGATTACGCTCAGGTCCGTCGTTTTCTGGGTATGGCAAACTTTTAATGCTGCCATATTCTTCAAGCTGCCGCCATCCAAGTGGCCCTCACCAATGCTCTCTCTTGCAAAAACACCACTGGAAAACAGAAGTTGGAGAGGACCCAACCGATGCTCGATGCTTTTGATAAGCTTAAAACAGCCCTTGCCAAAGCCGTCACACTTGCCCACCCTGAAACTGTACATAAATTTCCTCTCCCTGAGGATTATGCTCAGCTCTGTCACTTTCAGGGTACGGCAAACTTTTACTGCTGCCAGATTCCTTAAGCTGCCTCCATCCAAATGGCCCTCACCAATGCTCTCTCCGGCAAAACTCCACTGGAAAATGGAAGTTGGAGTGGACCCAACTGATGCTTGATGCTTTTGATAACCTTAAAACTGCCCTCACCAAAGATGTCACACTCACTCACCCTGTCCCTGAAGCCCATGTCTTGATCACAACTGATGGCAGTGACTCAGCTGTGGGCACTGTTTTATTGCTGCACACTATCAACTCTAACCAACCCCTCTGCTTCTATTTCAAGAAACTGACTAGGAGCCAGTGCAAGCGGTCGGCATTTGACCGTGAGCTACTCGCTGTGTGTGAGGCAATTAAACATTTTCATAGTGACCTCGAAGGGTGACCCTTCACGATCTCCACTGATCACAAGCCACTCGTGGATGCTATTCGTAATCCGGCTAAGGACCTTCTGCCCATGTGTTTCCACCATATGGACTACATCCATCAGCACTCTTCTGATGCATGCTATATCCATGGCACGGAGAACGTTGTGGCAGACTACCTTTCCTACATATGCGTGCTAACTGCACCACTGAATCTGGAGGAGCTCGCTCGACTACAAGCTGACGACAACAATATACAGCAAATAAAATGAGACAACAGCTCATCGCTCTCTGTCTAGTCCCATATACTACTTGGTTCGGCAATCCCCTTCCTTTGTGAAACCTCTACAGGCACACTTCACCTCCTGGTCCCCACTGCTCTTCGCTATAGGGTCTTTCCCACCTTCCATGGTTTAGCTCACACTGAGACTCGAGACATGACACAGGTGGTTACAGAGTGCTTTGTCTGGCCTGGCTGTGTGTGCATTCTGTGTCAGCACAGCAAGGTCAGCAGGCATGCCCAACCTCCTCTAGGCAAGTTTGATGTCCTAAAGGGGCGTTTCTGGCACATCCATATTGATGTCGTTGGTCCCCTTCCCCCACCCGAAGGCTACAGATATATCTTATTGATAAACAACTGTGTGACCCACTGGGTCGAGGCGGTCCCCATCACTGACATCACGGCCAAGATTGTCGCCTGTTCCTTCATCTTGGCGTGGGATGCTCACTTCGGCTGCCCCCACCTCTCACCACCGACCTGGGACGTCAATTTGAGTCCGCACTCTTTGCACAATTCTGTGAACTCTGTGGCGTCACTGAGTTTCATACCACAGCATACCACCCGCAGTCAAATGGCTTCATCGAGCTGTGGCACCACACACTCAAGGCTGCGCTAATGTGCCACGTAAGCCTCTAGTCAGAGGCCCTACCATGGGTCATGCTTGGTATTTGCTTGGCTCATAAATGAGATCTTAATGCCTCGCTCCCCAAGGTGTGGTGTCTCTGGTACAGAGTGCACTATCTTTGGCACATTCCTTCTTTGAACTAGTCAGTCTTGTGTGAATTTTCGGTGCGTAACATGTTCAACTGCCATATTTGTTATATGCACGAGTGACCAATAAATGTTTATTCAATATTAAATGTGTTATCTCTCAACTAATCTTCCATGTTAACCACAGAAGAATTAGTCTGCAGACACATTCTTTGCTTACATGAAGACTTATAAATTAGTGCCCAGTCTATTATTGATTTCCTGACCAAAGCATTTACTCATTAAATTTGCCAGAATTAATGCTCCTCTAAAAAAGATATGGCGATGCACATTTGCATCTATCACTTGATGTTGAATCCCAAAACATAATTATGTCTTAACTACTATGAACATGGTTACTGCGGAGGGGTCTATGAGACTGCCTTCTAATTTTTTTTATGTATAAAACCAGTGTTTTGCTGAATTCATATTTTCATGATTTTCTGTCATTCATTACACTTCTTGGAAACTTCAATGTTTTTCAACAATGCGGAATTTTAAACATTTAGATAAATAAAACACAGCAAAATTTGCAGTATATTTTTAATTTGTGTGTAACTAAAATAACAATACATAGTTAGCTCAGTTTTATGAGGTCCTGAATCATATTTCACTCACTTTTAACTTGCATGTATTTCACACTGACCCTCTTAAAACACTCAAAAGTAATTGAAACACCACACTGTTGACAGGGAAATCTTGTTTCCCTCCTCACCTGAGGTGCGTAACATGTTTTTCATTTTTCAAATCATTCTTTCCATGTCTGGGGCTCATCTTGTACGTGAAGTACTCTTCTGATGTTGTCACTCAGCTCTCGCAGCCAAGTGTCCTATAGAAAGTCTATGCTTCATATGAGGCTCAGCAAGATCTCTTGCTGGCTAAAGCCCATCTTCTTGTCAAGCAACTTGATGAATATGCTGCACATCTTTGGTCGAGACACTCCACACTACCTTTTGTCATATTACAAAGCATGATGCTCTCAGGTTTTCCTGATTCAGGTTCATTATTTACGGCATGGTCCCTACAAGAGATCAGAATTGCAGCTTCTGACTTCTTGGGCACAAAGGAAGCTAGTGTCATGTCTTTTGTGAAACCATAAACAGTTGTCTTCACACCTCATTTCTTATTAGGCAGAAACTGCGGTGGTATCTCCTCTCCATTTCTTTTCAGCGTGCCATTGTATGTGAGACCTTTTTTCCTAAGTTCATTAACTAGTTCTACTGATGAGTTCCAGGTGTCACCTATAACATTTCTCCATGTGTTTTCAACAGGTTTCACCAATCAAAGTGCAGCCTGATTAGGAAGACTGGCCTTTCTCGTAGTTTAAAAGGGTGTGACCATCGCTTCCTTTTCCAGAATACATATACATGCTACACAAGTAATTTGTTCAAGCATCAGTCTAGCACTGAATTTTCAAGCCATAGTTTGCTGGTTTGTTTGGCATATACATTCTAAACCCACACTTTCCACGGAAGGGTACAAGCATTCCATCGACACACTGTTGCACCTACAGAGTAGCAAAGTTGACTGTTTTCGATGAAACACAGAAAAATTTGTGAAATTGCTGCTGAAAGTAGGCAATACTTTCCTTCTCTCCTGCTTATCATTTGAGTTGTCAAAGAATAATGCAGATAATAAAAACAGAAAGCTTTCTTCACTAACAGTGCATCTGAAAACATCTCTGTTTGTGCCATTGGCTGCAAACACGATGTAAACCAATTTGTTTCCCACTTTGAAAATGGCTGAATACACTAATTAGTGGCTTCAGTTCAGTGATATCAATATCCTGTAAGTAGGATATGTGACCATTTGCTCTAAGCTTAGGTACTTTCAGATTTGACATTAGCTGGCGGCTGATGTTTTCTCCAGTGAAAAGATCTGTTATTTTTGATGAAGTAAGCTTCTACGTTGTCATCAGCTGTCACATCTTCATCATTTACTGTGTCCTGCTCTGAATTAGTGTCGTGATCACTAAAGATCTCAAAATCAGGGTCATTATCACTGTCATCAATGTCTTCATCTGAGGATTCCCTGCAATGTTCTTGAACAACCACATGTCTTACATAAAACATGTTCCATTGAAGGTAGCATTCAGCAGAACATAAATAAGAAACAAAGAGCAGCAACAATGCAAGAGTTCAGGCACATGTAGTTTGTCAACCAATAGGAAGGTACACAGAAGAGTTCATTTCACTTTGCAGGGGTGTGTGAAATATCGCAAAAAGAAATAAAAAATCATAGCTGGCTGAGAGACAGTCCATAGTAGCTAGGAGTTATGATGAACACATGATTCTGCTTATTCTGCTGTATATCTCTAGCTTTCCTGAAAGCAGTTGCTTTTGTGATTTTTCACTAGTATTTAAAAAATCTGAATCAGCTGATTCCAACCAGTGTAAAAACTATCTAGCTAAAAATGTCATAACATGTACATTCTGTCTCAAAAGCTTAGCTAACCTAAGGGTCTCATTCATTAAGCTGAAGTAGAAGGCTTTATATTCAAGTCCTAAGAAACTTTTTTCCCAGGCTGACTCCTGCATCCTCAATTGTTGCCTACATCACAGCTGCTGTGTACACAGAGAGATGGCTCTACCATCTCCTCCATGAGAAAGAGGGATATTGCGTCTTGGCTGGTCTCTTACACTGCAGCCACAAGCCACACAACAGAGTGCTGTGGGTTGCCACCCCAAAAAGCCACCTGCAATTTAACCACAGCTTGTCCTGCCTGTGACAGCTGCTGTAGTATACGAGGTGCCCACATCTGCCAGATATTGCTATCACTAGCTTGCTTCCATGAGCCACATGATACTTGCCCAACTCCCTAGTATTCCTCTGCCAGATGGCCTTATAAGGCACCACCTGGCACCTTGTTAGCCAGTACGAGTTCCAGCCTCGACCTTGACGTCTTGGCCTCAACACTCGACATCAGAAGTTTTGTGAGTCTATTCACTATGGCACAGTGCATGCCAGTCAGAACCTACACCCCATTAGTGTAGCATATATGGGCTTTGCCTATGCAGAGTTTCCCTACTGTGACATACTGTGTTCTCAGCTTCTATCTTCAAGAACTGTATTGTGTTAGATGGTGTTAGACTGTGTTAAACTAATTCTCATCAAATCAGGATGATCTTTTCAGTTGCACTCATTCAGATGCTGTTTCAGTTGCTGTCCAGAACCAAACATTATTGTGTACTTCTATACTCTTTGAGTTAGCAATAAAGTTTTACTGTTCTTGGCTACTGGATGCACATCTCTTTTTGTAGTGAGTATTCCCCATGACAGGATATTATACTGACTCTGAATATTTAATCGATACCCTTTTTAAAGAGAGCAGCAAACCTATGAGAAAGCATCTACTTGCCTTTGAGAAACTACCAAAAATATGAAATTTAAAGGAACTACAATACTTTTCGGGAAGAGTTAATGAATTTTCTAGATTTATCCCTTAAGTAGCAGCAATGAAGGGCCATTGAATAAATTTTAAAAGAAGGATGCTCATTCCAAACGGTTACTAAACTGTAACAATGCATGTAACCAACTGAAAGGGAAATATCTATGATCTCAGTGCCAAGTGACTTTGACCCCAGGGAAACAACTTTACTAATAATATGATTTGTACATCTCATAATGTATGTAGATTTCTTGAATTCTTTTATAGGAGATGTGTCAAGATTTACAATGTAACATTTTTTATAATGTTAATACAAAAGTTTCAATTATTCTACATACATTACTGTAATACAGCTACACAATACTCATAGCTTTCAGAATGTGTAAAAACGATACAGTTCTTTGATTCAAACAGTGGAACTGTCATGAATTCTTCAACAGAATAATAGCAAATTTCCACTTTAACATTGAAGATCCACATCCAAAGTCAACCAAGATCCATTTTCAATATATTCCTGCTTTTAGTTTATTGTAAATTTGTAACACAATGTACTCTTATTTTTGGACATAGATGACTTTGCAATCTAGTGGGGGAGGTGTGTTAGCAAACAGAAACTACAATAGGCTGTTTCCACCAACATCAGTAACCTAAAGCTGGAGCCAACAAGATGTCACCACTGAGATTCGACACCCAGTGCCAATGGACCACTTTTTATTCAAGGAAATCACACAATGGTGGCCCTCTGGCAGGACAGGTTGAACATTAGAGAATTTGCTTCACCTATATGAAGCAGAAATGTGTCCCACAAACACACCCACCACCCCTCCCTAACAAGATGTCATCAGGCCTGATCCAGTGATATCATTGGGCAGCTGTCATAATCAACATGTCACTCACAGGAACCCCTGCATTAAAGCTGCCACAGATTTGGTCTTATCTCACCATATGTGTCAAGACTGTGAGATGAGGTTCTATGGTCTACCCAAGACATTGTTTCCTGCAGATGCTAGAAATCATAATAAGTAATGAAGATGGCTTTCACACACATCTTCAATAGGACTCTCAGCTGAAAACTGATACCATCGCCATCCAATTCAGCTCCTTGATGGTGGGAGGTGGGAGGGGGGGGGGGGCGGGGGGGCATGCTGCATGTTTCATTATTTTGTGATTTCCTGTCATATGGTCACAGTCTGAGGTAACTGACAGTCACTGAGTGAAACAGATACGATATCTGTCATTTCCTAAGCAAGTGGAAAGGCCTCCTGCTGTTCCTAATATATACAAATGATTTAGGAGAAAATCTGAGCAGCCCTCTTAGTTGTTTGTAGATAATTCTGTCATTTACCACCCAGTAAAGTTATCAGAAGATCCAAACCAATTGCAAAATCATTTAGACAATATATCTGTATGGTGGAAAAAAAAAAAAAAAAAAAAGAAAGTGGCAATTTACTCTAAACAATACAAAGTGTGAAGTCATCGACATGAGTATCTGGTGAAACAAGCACTGTGTCATTTGAGAGATACAGAGGTGAGCAAGTGTGCCGGGACTTACCCCAGTTCACTGCTAGTAGCGCCACATCACCATAATTCGTCTGTGCATAGCACACAAGTATTTCACCATAATTAAGAATGAAATTAAAAGTTGAAGTTACTTTTTCAAACTTGGTCAACATTTGCTTTAGTGTAATAATGTTTAAACTGTCAAGTATCAGATTGATTTGGTCAATATTTTACCTAAGTATATCGTTTTACGAAAAAAAGTAAGTGGTGCCAAATAATAAAGTTTGGAAGCCAGAAACTGGTCAAAATGTGCAGATGTAAGTCAAAATTAACTGGTTCACGTCTCAATGTGATTAAAGTAATATTTTGGTCAGAATCCACATTTTTAAGAAAAACTGAAGGCACTAAATATTAGACTTAGATGTGTGAATTTTTGTATGACACTCCAGTTCGACATAAAAATAATAACTAAATGACTCCATTAAGCTATCTCTAAAAGCTTTTGAGTAATTTAATGAAAACTAAATTTGGAACAAAAATGTCCTTATTTGTAGTAGATTAAGTATCTGTTATATTAATGCTAGAATGTTCTGGTTAAAGCACTTGATGAAACCTATTAAATAATACAGCTATAACAAATTTTAGAACCTTCATGTTAATAACAACCAATACAAGGTCTCAAAGTTGTAGTTCAGAGGTCGATGACAGCAGGTGTTCCCTTGACCGTCCGCTGCGCCACATATACAAATACAGCCCAAGAGGCAAGACTAGGATTCACTTCACACCCAGCCACCGTAAGATCCATGACAGTCAAATGCCAGAGTGCATGCTGCCTCGGGTGGTATCAGAGACACACTTTACAAAACACTTATTTTCAGTAATAATAGATAGTGAGCTCGCAAGGACTGTACCGTGTGGAAAGTGGTGACAATTATTTTCCACTTTTGTGGCAAGCATTTATTTTGATTATCAGTAGTCAGGGTGAAAGACATTTTAGTGGGAACTTACCATAGAGGTTGCCTCTGAACTGCTCATAGTGCTGTTAAGGATAGAGAGATTTACTGCCAGATGAACATAATGAGTATTACATTGTTGTGCATATGAAACTTTAACAAATATATGTATCAATTAGAACTCAAAAATCATCATTTACAATCATAGTCCTGATCCCACTGAGCAAATAGAGAATAGGAACATTTCTTTCAGTGGACTGGACAAGAATGTGGACTTGCAGACTGGGAAATATGGTCAGTATGTACTCTATGCTTTCTGGCTGACCACAGAAATAGTTGCCAGGCTCTAGTAAAAGACAATGAACAATATTTACAACAATTTTAATTTCCTCCTATGCCTAATGATTATTATTATTATGACAAGCAACCCACCGGCCCACAAGCAGTAAAAGGAATCTGCTAAATTTCAGTTACACGATAAATCGCACATATCTAAGGCTGTCAATTCAACTAAATACCTTGTTGTTGTTGTTGTGGTCTTCAGTCCTGAGACTGGTTTGATGCAGCACTCCATGCTACCCTATCCTGTGCAAGCTTCTCCATCTCCCAAAACCTGCTGCAACCTACATCCTTCTGAATCTGCTTGGTGTATTCATCTTTTGGTCTCCCTCTACGATTTTTACCCTCCACGCTGCCCTCCAATGCTAAATTGGTGATCCCTTGATGCCTCAGAACATGTCCTACCAATCGATCCTTTCTTCTAGTCAAGTTGTGCCACAAATTTCTCTTCTCCCCAATTCTATTCAATATCTCCTCATTAGTTACGTGATCTACCCATCTAATCTTTAGCAGCATTCTTCTGTAGCACCACATTTCGAAAGTCTCTATTCTCTTCTTGTCCAAACTATTTATCGTCCATGTTTCACTTCCATACATGGCTACACTACATACAAATACTTTCAGAAATGACTTCCTGACACTTAAATCTATAGTCGATGTTAACAAATTTCTCTTCTTCAGAAACGCTTTCCTTGCCATTGCCAGTCTACATTTTATATCCTCTCTACTTCGACCATCATCAGTTATTTTGCTCCCCAAATAGCAAAACTCCTTTACTACTTTAAGTGTCTCATTTCCTAATCTAATACCCTCAGCATCTCCCGACTTGATTCGACTACATTCCATTATCCTCATTTTACTTTTGTTGATGTTCATCTTCTATCCTCCTTTCAAGACGCTATCCATTCCGTTCAACTGCTCTTCCAAGTCCTTTGCTGTCTCTTACAGAATTACAATGTCATCGGCGAACCTCAAAGTTTTTATTTCTTCTCCATGGATTTTAATACCTACTCCAAATTTTTCTATTGTTTCCTTCACTGCTTGCTCAATATACAGATTGAATAACATCGGGGAGAGGCTACAACCCTGTCTCACTCCCTTCCCAACCACTGCTTCCCTTTCATGTCCCTCAACTCTTATAACTGCCATTTGGTTTCTGTACAAATTGTAAATAGCCTTTTGTTCCCTGTATTTTACCCCTGCCACCTTCAGAATCTGAAAGAGAGTATTACAGTCAAGATTGTCAAAAGCTTTCTCTAAGTATACAAATGCTAGAAACGTAGGTTTGCCTTTCCTTAATCTAGCTTCTAAGATAAGTCGTAGGGTCAGTATTGCCTCACGTGTTCCAACATTTCTACAGAATCCAAACTGATCTTCCCCAAGGTCGGCTTCTACTAGTTTTTCCATTCGTCTGTAAACAATTCGCGTTAGTATTTAGCAGCCATGACTTGTTAAACTGACAGTTCGGTAATTTTCACATCTGTCAACACCAGCTTTCTTCGGGATTGGAATTATTATATTCTTCTTGAAATCTGAGGGTATTTCACCTGTCTCATACATCTTGCTCACCAGATGGTAGAGTTTTGTCAGGACTGGCTCTCCCAAGGCTGTCAGTAGCTCTAATGGAATGTTGTCTACTCCCGGGGCCTTGTTTCGACTCAGGTCTTTCAGTGCTTTGTCAAACTCTTCACACAGTATCATATCTCCCATTTCATCTTCATCTACATCCTCTTCCATTTCCATAATATTGTCCTCAAATAGATCGCCCTTGTATAGACCCTCTATATACTCCTTCCACCTTTCTGCTTTCCATTCTTTGCTTAGAACTGGGTTTCCATCTGAGCTCTTGATGTTCATGCAAGTGGTTCTCTTATCTCCAAAGGTCTCTTTAATTTTCCTGTAGGCAGTATCTATCTTACCCCTAGTGAGATAAGCCTCTACATCCTTGCATTTGTCCTCTAGCCATCCCTGCTTAGCCATTTTGCACTTTCTGTCGATCTCATTTTTGAGATGTTTGTATTCCTTTTTGCCTGCTTCATTTACTGCATTTTTATATTTTCTCCTTTCATCAATTAAATTCAATATTTCTTCTGTTACCCAAGGATTTATACTAGCCCTCGTCTTTTTACCTACTTGATCCACTGCTGCCTTCACTACTTCATCCCTCAAAGCTACCCATTCCTCTTCTACTGTATTTCTTTCCCCCATTCCTGTCAATTGTTCCCTTATGCTCTCCCTGAAACTCTGTACAACCTCTGGTTTAGTCAGTTTATTCAGGTCCCATCTCCTTAAATTCCCACCATTTTGCAGTTTCTTCAGTTTTAATCTACAGTTCATAACCAATAGATTGTGGTCAGAGTCCACATCTGCCCCTGGAAATATCTTACATTTTAAAACCTGGTTCCTAAATCTCTGTCTTACCATTGTATAATCTATCTGAAACCTGTCAGTATCTCCAGGCTTCTTCCATGTATACAACCTTCTTTCATGATTCTTGAACCAAGTGTTAGCTGTGATTAAGTTGTGCTCTGTGCAAAATTCTACCAGGCGGCTTCCTCTTTCATTTTTTACCACCAATCCATATTCACCTACTACGTTTCCTTCTCTCCCTTTTCCTACTACCGAATTCCAGTCACACATGACTATTAAATTTTCGTTTCCCTTCACTATCTGAATAATTTCTTTTATCTCATCATACATTTCTTCAATTTCTTCGTCATCTGCAGAGCTAGTTGGCATATACACTTGTAGTACTTTAGTAGGCATGGGCTTTGTGTCTATCTTGGCCACAATAATGCATTCACTATTCTGTTTGTAGTAGCTTACCCGCATTCCTATTTTTTTATTCATTATTAAACCTACTCCTGCATTACCCATATTTGACTTTGTATTTATAACCCTGTATTCGCCTGACCAAAAGTCTTGTTCTTCCTGCCAGTGAACTTCACTAATTCCCACTATATCTAACTTTAACCTATCCATTTCCCTTTTTAAATTTTCTAACCTACCTGCCCGATTAAGGGATCTGACATTCCACGCTCCGATCCGTAGAACGCCAGTTTTCTTTCTCCTGATAACGACGTCCTCTTGAGTAGTCCCCACCCGGAGATCTGAATGGGGGCTATTTTACCTCCGGAATATTTTACCCAAGAGGACGCCATCATCATTAACCATACAGTAGAGCTGCATGCCCTCGGGAAAAATTACGGCTGTAGTTTCCCCTTGCTTTCAACCGTTCACAATACCAGCACAGCAAGGCTATTTTGGTTAGTGTTACAAGGCCAGATCAGTCAATCATCCAGACTGTTGCCCCTGCAACTACTGAAAAGGCTGCTGCCCCTCTTCAGGAACCACACGTTTGTCTGGCCTCTCAACAGGTACCCCTCCATTATGGTTGCACCTACGTTACGGCTGTCTGTATCGATGAGGCACGCAAGCCTCCCCATCAACGGCAAGGTCCATGGTTCATGGGGGGGAGGGGGACTAAATACCTACGGATTACAATTATGAAGAACTTAAATTGGAATAATCACATAGATAACGCAGTGGGGAAGGTGAACCAAAGACTGCATTTTATCAGCAGAACACTTAAAATATGCAACAAATCTAGTAGAGAGAGTGCCTACACTTCACTCGTCTGTCCTCTCCTGCAGTGTTGCTACACATTATGGATCCTTACCAGACAGGATTGATGGAGGAAATTGAAAAAGTTCAAAGAAGGCCAGCTTGTTTTGTATTATCATGAGACAGAGGAGAAAGTGTCACACACATGTTATGTGAGTTGGGGTGGAAATCCTCAAAACAAAGGCTGTTTTTGCAGCAATATTTTTTTGTGACCTTTCAGTCATCATCTTTCTGTTCCTAATGCAAAAATATTCTGTTGATCACTTACACATAGAGAAATTATCATTGTACTCAAATAAAAGAAAGTAGAGTTTTCATAGAAAAATGTAAGTGTTTTGTTTTTTCCATATGCTGTTTGAGAGTGGAATAGTAGAGAAATAGTCTGAAGATGATTTGATGAACCACCTGCTAAGCACTTTAGTGTGAACTGCAGAGAAGTCATGTTTATGCAGATGCAGGTCATCACAGAATATTTTGTATGCAGCATCTCATTTGAAGGCTTAGTCAACTGCCATTACCTTGTGGCCACCATCCATATGACCTCCCATTTTAGCTAGTAATGTGATGTAAGACTAACATGGACAAGAGTTAGCCTCTTTCTCACTCTGTTCTACTTCTCAATGAAATCTCTTATTAAGTAACTACATTATTAACACTGATTTTGATCTCTAGTTCATTCTTCTGATTCCTGTTGTGGTGTTATATTCCTGACCTTTGCTTGTACATGAGTTTGACCACAGTTTACCTTTTGTACCATAACTTATAAAGTGTAATTTAAAAGTAACCACCACTTCAATACAGTTTAAATGTGAATATGAAAACTATGTTCCTTTTTCTTCTTGTAGCATTAAAGATGAAGTGCAGAATTTTCCATTTGTGGTGCTCCTTCCCCTAAAACTTAAGTTACTGCTGTCTGCTGTCTCTTTAAAACCAGAAGATACAAGTTGTACATTTGATGTATTTTTTTTTTTTTTGTTCTTGACCTGCAATGTCCTTGTAAAAGTGATTCATGAGTGAATAAAACTAACTACTACAAGCAACACACCCTGCATACAAAATCTGTTATCTTAATTTTATTGGTTACTGATGTAACTTACACTACCAGCTTTTAGGACTTCTAAATAATATTATCACAGTTAGTTGCATGTTCCAACAATTTGTAGTAAATACTTTGCCTGAAGTGGCAGCATACACAGGCACACTTACTATTTATTTCCAAAAGAATTATTATCTTATAAGAACAGATACTTGTAAATTTCTGTACTTAAAGTCAATCCATTATTTCCAAGGAACTATTTTAGAATGTTTACCTTTAGATCTCCTGGAAGTTTTGCTGTCAATTTTTCTGCATATTCATGGACTTTTGGGTGCATGTATATATTAGTAGTATGCCACAAAGTTTCCATCTGCTCTTTGGCTGCTTTATTTACAGTACTGCAAAGGAAAAAGTTATCTTTCATTTATTAGGTAACTTCTTTGTCAACAAAGTTATGAAATTATACTTGAAGCACACAACTGTAAACACACAACAAAGATCCACAAATATGTAAATGCAGACAAATATAATAACATAACAAAAGATGAAAAGTTCATCCAGTCACCAGTGGAGATAACTTCTTTCATTGCCCTCAGTCCTTCCTATCTTTTCTTTTTCTGCTCTTGTCTGCTCTTATTCTATTATTGTACTCGCTTGTCCCCTTTCTTTCTCTTTTTACATTATATCCTCAGTTTTACAATTGCCACCAGAATCACTTTTCATCATTGCCATTAAGAATCAGCTGTCTCATTCTTTCCATCCTCAATACTTCCCCAGTGCAAATATTGACTGCATGTGCATTGTGGAGCATTGGTGCAGAAGTTTTGAACTAAGTAGCATTAATATTCATCCGTTTAAGTTGGCAAGCCAATATTGTAGAAAAAATACCAAAAATGGAGGTGTATGTGTATTTACCAAACCAAGTATCAGCTATAAAAGAAGGTGTGAAGCTGAATGGTTGAGTGTGGAAAATCATTTTGAAGCAGCAGCTGTGCAGTTGAATGAAATACAGGGAAAAGTCATAGTCATAGCAATATACAGACCACCTACTGGTGATGCAGACATATTCTTTAACCAATTAGAAATATTGCTTAACACTCTGTTCACCGATAGAGCCACTGTAGTTGTGTGTGGTGACTTCAGTATTAATCTTATGAGTGAAAGTAGGCTAAAAGACCAGTTCCTAAATCTATTATGTAGTTTCAACCTGCTTCCACACATACACACACCCACAAGAATAACAAATAATACAATCAGTCTTATTGATAATATATTTTCAAATGTAGGATGCACAGAAGTTGAAGTAACAAATAGTGATTTGGGATTATCAGACCACAATGCTCTTGTCCTCAAAATTCCTTCAAGGCCACTGAAAGAGAAAAAAAAACTCACTTCATGTATAAAAGAAATTTTCCTACAGAAAACTGTGTAGAATTCATAAATATGCTAACTAATGAGGCTTGGGCAGAAGTACTATCCCTAACAAATACAAATGATGCATATAACACATTTTCTTCCATTTTCATGGGATATTTTGAAACGTGTTTTCCAAAATAGCTGTCAAAAATCAGCTCACATAGCAATACAAAGCCAAGTTTTTGGATCACAGCTGGCATCAAAACTTCCTGTGGAACTCTAAAGAGACTAATTTCTAAAATGAAAACATCCACAGACCCACAATGCATAGAATATGTCAGGAATTACAAGAGGGTATATAGAAAAGTAACTGCTAAAGCAAAATTCATGAGTAATGATAGTTTTATAAGACAGTCTGAAAACAAATCAAAAGCCATATGGGGTATTGTGAAGACTGAAACAGGGAAGAGTTGTGAAAACCAGGACATTAGCCTCAAAAATTTTAAAAATGTCAATATTAATAAACAAGATTTGCCAAATTATATTAACAATTATTTCATAAATGCAACAACTTCATTAAGCTTAAAATTTACAAACGAAGAAAAACCTGAATATCCAAAAATAGCTTGTAGGATGAGGGTAGAGCCAACAAATGAGGGTGAAGTGTTGAAAGTGATACAAAGCTTGAAACCCAAAATGTCGGCTGGCATAGATGAGGTGCCTGTGTCAATCATAACAAGGACAGCACCACAAATCGCAAAGCCCTTTGCACACATAGTCAATTTATCATTCAGTGAAGGAGCTTTTCCAGAAAGGCTGAAAATTTCAAAAGTGAAGCCATTATTTAAAAACGGTGGCAAGTATAAGGTAAAAAACTATCGCCCAATATCTCTCCTCCCAGCATTTTCAAAAATATTAGAAAAACTGATGAAGCACCGAATCAACAAATATCTAAATGACCATAATTTACTAAACGGAAATCAGCATGGCTTCCAAGCATGTAAAAATACCGAAACAGCAGTAATATGCTAAACTGAACAAATAATCAAAAATCTAGAAAAAGATTATAGTGTAGTAGGAGTAAATTTAGACCTCTCCAAAGCTTTTGACACTGTGAACCAGGACATTCTTTTAGAAAAATTGGAAGCGTTGGGTATACATAGGATAGGAAAAAAATGGTTTGAAGCATACCTAAATAACAGAACACAGGTTGTAGGACTGACATCAACTTACTCCAACCACAAAATAAATTCAGTATCAGAGGCAAAAAATGTAGAAATAGGAGTACTACAAGGCAGCATCCTAGGGCCCATATTGTTTCTTGTCTATATAAATGATTTTCACACCTCAGATGATGCAGCCAAAGCAATAATATATTGTTTCTTGTCTATATAAATGATTTTCACACCTCAGATGATGCAGCCAAAGCAATAATATTTGCAGATAATACTAGTGTGATAATAAGTGCACCAAAGCAATTGCTACCAACAACTGCTGATAAAGTACTAAATTACATCCACTCTTGGTTCAATGCAAACAGGTTGACATTGAATGTAAATAAAACAAATTATATGCAGTTTGGGAAAAGATGTCAAAATGTAAATCTCGATCTGGTGTGGGGTGATAAAGCCTTAGACAGAGTGACATCCACAAAATTGCTGGGGATTCATGTGGATGAAAACTTAAATTTTAATGACCATGTAATAAAACTTGCACAGAAACTTAATTCAGCCTGGTTTCCCTCAGAATTATTGCAAATGTTTGTACCTCAGAGGGTGCCAGAATGGCATATTTCGGTTATTTTCAATCTCTTGCCACATACGGAATAATATTTTGGGGTTCCACAACAGGGCGCCTAAAACAAATTTTTTTGTTGCAGAAGAGGGCGATCCGAATAATAACTCACAGTCATCCACAGACACACTGCAAACCCATATTCAAAAAGCTTAGAATACTTACTATACCATCATTATACATATACAAATGTGCATTGTATGTCAGGACCCACATTGCATATTTTCAGACAAATGCCAACTTTCATAACTACAATACCCGTAATAGCGCAGCACTCCATATTCAGCGAACAAAAAGAATGAATACACAAAGGCATGTGAGCCATATCTGTGCAAAACTGTACAACGTACTGCCAGTCAACATCAGGCAGTTAGAAGATGATAACAAACTTAAAACAGAATTTAAAAAATTTCTAGTAGAACAATGTTTTTATTCTGTAAATGACTCTGTAGGTCAATAAATTTTTTCTGATGATATTTATAAAGGCAAAATGGAAAATAATCTATCTGTACCTAATCATTCATTACCTAATCATTCATTACGTTAACATACTTGAAGGACAGCTGTTGTGTGATGTAAATATATACTTAAGCAGTGTTGTGTATATAAGGACTTGCCGTTTAGGGAGGACAAAACTAAAGCCTTGTGAAAAACAGACTATGCATTTAAAATAACAAGCAGGGATGTATATAGGCTATATTAATTTCATTGTATTATTATTAACTTCATTGTATTATTTTGTTTTGTACTTTTTTACGTATATATTGTTTGTGTCCCATTTCTTTGAAATGGCTTACATGTACCCTTGACAACATCCATACAATATTTATTGTCAACGGATGGATAAATAAAATAAATAAATAAATAAATAAACCCCTCCTGGCCTTCCCTGACCCTTCATGATAGCCACATTCATTTTATCTCCCCCAATATAAAATAGTGGTAGGTGTAAAGGTGACCACTCACTGTATATTTTAGTGGTTGACAGGATCATAAACAAAACTGAGACCACTGCTAATTGGAGAGGAAGGAGAAGAATTTTCCATAACACAGGAATCCCTGAGTCATCTCTGTTCTCTTCATAATATAATCCTATCAAGCAATCTCAATTTTCTAGTAATCTTATAAATTCAAGCTCTTGATCTCTAACAATGGAACAGCACTCCAACTACCACTTCTAAATGTTATCCAATCTACAGTCTTCCTATTCCTGCCTCAGAGTACCACTACCCAGCAAGACCTATCCTACTCCACGTGAATGCCAAATCCAGTCTTCCTACCACCAAAATACTCTCTTGCAGACCTCTTCCACCTGCCACATCCCCGCAACAATTTCTCCCAATGTACTACCAAACCCAGAAGAAAGTTTTCAACTTATCGACTATGAACTTCAAACCCCACAGAAATTTCAGTCTTTTATAGAGGTCTCTCTCACCTTCAGTCACACACCCTAATTCAATGATTCAATCCTGTATAAAGATCCACTGTCATCCACCAAAATCCTACAGCAGAAACAAACTTATGCCACCCGTACTCCCAGCGTCTTGTTGAAGGAGTAGCATTGCTGTGGCAGACAAAGTCTTCGTGGCTGCTACCCATGCCATGCTGTGGCGCACCATGTGGAACAATACCTCGATGCCAACCAGGATGGATTCCGAAAACATTGATAATGTAAAACCCAACAAGCACTTTTCTCTCAAATGAAAAAGCTTTGGATCATGGCAATCAGGTAGATGCAGTATTTACTGATTTCCAAAAATCCCAGTACCACATCTACGCTTATTGTCAAAAGTTTCATCGTATGGGGTATCAAGTGAAATTTGTGATTGGACTGAGGACTTTGGTAGGGAGGACACAGCATGTTATCTTCGATGGAGAGTCATCGTCAAATGTAGAAGTAACCTAGGGTGTGCCCCTGGAGCATACCTGTCGTCATTGTTCATATTGCATATTACTGACTTTGAAGACAATATTAATAGCAGAACCAGGCTTTTTGCAGATGATGCAGTTATCTGTAATGATGCATTATATGAGAGAATCTGCCTAAATATTCAGTCAGACCTTGATAAGATTTCAAAGTGGTGCAAAGATTGGCAACTTGCTCTAAATGTTTAGAAATGTAAAATGGTGCCCTTCACAAAATGAAAAAAACATATTATCCTATGACTGTAATATCAGAGAGTCACTGCTGGAATTGGCCAACTCATACCTGGATGCAACACTTTGTAGGTGTGCTCAGAGGAAAGTAGGTGGTAGACTTAAGTGTTCTGATAGAATGCTGGGGAAATGCAATCAGTCTGAAAGGCAACTGCCTACAAATCATCTATGTGACCCAGCGTAGAATATTGCTCAAGTGTGTGGGACCTGTACGATGTATGACTAACAGGGGATATTGAACATATGCAAAGAAGAGCAGCATGAACGGCCACAGACTACTTTGATCTGTGGGAGAATGTTTCAGAGATTCTAAAGACAATGAAGTGGAAGACTCTTGAAGATAGGTGTAAACTATGCCTAGAAAGAATACTTAGAAAGTTTGAAGAGCCGGCTTTGGGTGATGACACTGGGAATATACTTATGGTGGTTTGCAGAGTACAGTTGTAGATGTAGATGTAATATGCTACTGTGACCCCTCTGTGAAGGTCGCTGTTTCACTAATTCTGGTTGACTTGGGGTGTAACATTGTCCATGTGATCTAACAATTGCCAGTGCTGGATCCCACATTTTGTCAAAGTTAAAATAATCAACACAATTAATTACATCCTTTTGCAACTGTATCAACAGCTACCCTGAAAACTGAATCCCACAAGGATGAAACAGATGTTAATATCTGGCATTATTCATAGTCCAAAGCATGGCTTGCCTGTATATAGTTCTCAGCCACTGCAGATTTATAATGCTGTTGTAGCAGATGAGTGTAACACTCATGCTCTGTGCAACATTTTTGAACTGTAAAGAGAGTGGGTTCGATGTATGACAAACAAACTGAATTGTGGCCGAGGATATAATTGATCGATGTGACCAGGAATGAGACTGTAAGTCTGGAGTAATACTAGTGTTAGCATCAACTCTCCACAGCTCCTTTACCTGGGTCATCATCACCACTGATGCCACCTCCCTCTACACTAACACCCCCAATTCTCAAAACCTTGACACCACTCTCCAATACATCCTGCCACACTCAATGGCAGGGCCACCAGTGAAAGCAGTCATGTGGTATACCAACTTAGCTGCAACACTGTGCAGAATTCTTTGTGGGCATGATGAGGGCAGCTATTTAAATACAGCTGAAGAAGGATTTAATTAATTGTGCTGATGGTTTTAAGATTGAGAAAATGTGGGATCCGGCAAATTGTGTTGGTGGTTTCAACATTGACAAAATGGGGAATCCAGCACTAGTAATTGTTAGCTTACATGCACAATGATACTTTCCCCAGTCAACCAGAATTTTTGAAATATCATCCTTCACAGAGGGGTCATGGTAGCATATATCTCTGCCACATGTATTATATCTTTCACCATCATGCATACACAGTGGTCTAGAGGTAGCATCTTTACTGCAGAACTCAGTCTTTCATTCGTAGTACCAAGTCCATATCCTCTTGCAATCATTTCTTCTATTCCTTCCCATATTCCAGTCCCTCCTGACCATTAGCTTTTCATCTTCCTGTACATACTGAATTACCTGTTCAATATTCTCATACACTTCTGTGTCTCTTCATCTTCACCTCGAGACAACCACATGTGTACCTGAACTATCAATGTCAGTGTTGGTTTGCTGTCAATTCTGATACGAACAACCCCTATCACTGTAACTCATTTGCTGCCCTACCTTCCTATTTATACAGGAAGAATGAGTAACCAACAAAATGTTAATGTTCTATTAGTCTGGGCATGCAGTGTCAGAAGTAGTGCAGAGATACTAGGCGAAATGGCTGCATTGGAAAATGTGAAGAAATCTAAAAATAAATGATTGTTAGAAGAAATGACACAGCATATAGAAAAGTCAAAACAGCCTTTGATGAACTCAAATGCAATGATGGTAACATTAAGTGTGCAATGGGAATTCCACTGTTAAATGCAGAGGAGAAAGTGGATGGATGGGAAGAGCACATTGAAGGCCTCTATGAAGGGGAATACTTGTCAGATGTGGCAGAGCAAGAAACAGGATTCAATATGGAAGAGATAGAGGATCCAGTATTAGAATTAGAATTTGAAAGAACTTGGGAAAGACTTAAGATCAAATAAGGCAGAATGGATAAAGAGCATTCCATCTGAATTTCTAAAATCATTTAGGCAAGTGGTTGCAAAAATGACTATTCATGTTGGTGACTAGAATGCTTGATTCTGGCGATATACCACCTGACTTTCAGAAAAAAATCATCCACACAATTCCAGAGATCGAAGGTGCTGACAATCAGCTTAACAGCTCACGCATCCATGTTGCTGACAAGAATAATATACAGAAGAATGAAAAAGATCAAACAATGGAAAATCCAGGCTGGAATGTAACAATATTATGAAATGGAAAGCTGCTACTCACCTTATGTTGGAGATGCTAAGTTGCAGATAGGCACAACAAAAAGACTGTCACAAATAAGCTTTCAGCCAGCAAGGCCTTCATCAAAAATAGACAGCACACACACACACACACACACACACACACACACACACACACACATGTCTATTTTTGATGAAGACCTTGCTCACCGAAAGCTTATTTGTGACAGGTTTTTGTTGTGCTTATCTGCGACTCGGCATCTCTGGTATGTGGTGAGTAGCAACTTTCCTTTTCATAATATTGTTGAAGAATAGAAAATAATATAGAGGAGGTGTGACGTGATGATCTCTTTGGCTTTAAGAAAGGTAAAGTCAGCAGGGAGGCAGTTCTGACATTTCTGTTGATAATGAAAGCAAGATTAAAGAAAAATCAAGACACATTCATAGGATTTGTCAACCTCAAAATGCATTCAACAATATCAAATGGTGCATGATGTTCAAAATTCTGAGGAAAATAGTGGTAAGGTATAGGGGGAGATGGGTAAACTTGTACAGGAACCAAGAGGGATTAATAAGAGTGGAAGACCAAGAATTAAGTGCTCGGATTAGTAAGTGTTTAAGACAAGGATGTAGTCTTTTGCCCCTATTGTTCAATCTATACATTGAAGAAGTGATGATGGAAATAAAAGAAAGGTTCAGGAATGGAATTAAAACTCAAGGTGAAAGGATACCAAGGATAAGCTTCACTGATGACATTGCTGTCCTGAGTGAAAGTGAAGAAGAATTACAAGATCTGCTGAATGGAATGAACATTCTAGTAAGTACAGAATATGGATTGAGAATAAACTGGTAAACAGGTATAAAGTTATGAGGATTGATGGTCATGAAGTAGATGAAGTTAAGGAGTTTTGCTACCTAAGTAAGAAAATAACTCCTGATGGACAGAGCAAGGAGTACATCAAAAACAGACTAGCACTGGCAAAAAGTGAGCGTTCCTGGCCAGCAGAAGTCTACTAGTATCAAAAGGCCTTAATTTGAGGAAGAAATTTCTGAGAATGTACATCTGGAACAGAGCACTGTATGGTAGTGAAACATGGACTGTGGGAAAACTGAAATGTAAGAGAATCTAAGCATCTGAGATGTGCTGCTACAGACAAATGTTGAAAGTTAGGTGGACTGATATGGTAAGGAATGAGGAGGTTCTGCACAGAATCAGAGAGGAAAGGAATATAGGAAAGCTCTGACAAGAAAAGGGGACAGGCTGTAGGGACATCTGTTAAGGAAGGCACAGACTGGAATACATCCAGCAAACAATCGAGGACATAGGCTACAAGCGCTATTCTGAGATGAAGGGGTTGATGCAGGAAAGGAATACGTGGTGGGCTACATCAAACCAGTCAGAAGACTGATAACTCAAAAAATGACTGCTAACAAGCACGGATGGCAACTGCCAAACTGGGCATGTGACAGCTGGACCACCCAGTTGCAGAGCACACTACACAACACAATGTGTGTGACTTTGAGTGCTTCACAATCCAATTTTTTCGCTGGCACCAGCATTTCTGAACTGCGTAAATGGGACTCTCCCTGCAACATATCCTACGTGCCCATAACCTTTCTGGCCTCTGTCTTCACTAGTCCGTCACCTCTATCTGCCTATCCCATTCCCTGCTCCCACTACAGTACACAAACATCTTTTATCCCTGCAGCACATAGGTGTGGTAGTCCTTTGCTTCTCTCAACATCATCTACTGCCCCCAGCACAGCCTCCTGATGCTGCACCTAACAGCCCCTTATCCTTCCCTGCCACACCCCTGCATACACTCGTAGGCAGGAATACAACATTGACAGCTGTTCTCTATAATGATGTGGCGGAGAGAGTGGGCAGCAATCTGCAGTTGTTTGCTGATGCTATGGTGTATGATAAGGTATTGAAGTTGAGTGACTGGTGGAAGAAACAAAATGACTTAGACAAAATTTCTAGTTGGCACGATGAATGGCAGCTAGCTCTAAATGTGGAAAAATGTAGGTTAACATGGGTGAGTAGGAAGAACAAACTTGTAATGTTTCGTTACAGTATTACCAGCGTCCTCCTTGACACAATCAAGTCATTTAAATATCTGGGCGTAATGTTGCAAAGCAATACAAAATGAAATGAGAATATGAGAACTGTGGCAGGGAAGGTTATAGGTTGATTTCAGCTTATTAGGAGTACTTTAGGAAAGAGTGGTTCACCTACAAGGGAGGCTGCATAGAGGACACTGGTGTGGCCTATTCTTGAGTACTGTTGAAGTGTTTGGGATCCGTACCAGGCCGAATTGAAGGAAGACATCAAAGCAATTCAGAGGCGGGATGCTAGATTAGTTACTGTTAGGTTCGAATAACATGTAAGTGATACTAAGATGTTTTGGGAACTCAGTTGGGAATCCCTAGAGGGAAGGCGACCTTGTTTTCAAGAAACACTATTAAGAAAATTTACAGAACTGGCTTTTGAGGCTGAACGCTGAATAATTCTAAAGCCGCCAACATACAATGAGAAATTTGGGCTCATATGGAGGCATATCGGCAGTCGTTTTTCCCTCTCTCTATTTGTAAGTGGAACTGGAAAGGAAATTACTACTAGTACCCTCCGACACACACCATGTGGTGACTTGCGGAGTATCTATTTAGATGCAGACTTTGAGCGATAGTTTAATAATAATGTCTCCTTTGTGTGGTGAGTAGCAAATTAATCTATTTCAAAGTGTTGTGGTGCCGATGAGGTTGACACCAGCATTGATCTGAGTATCATCTTTGAACTAAGCTAAAATTATCTTTGAACAGTTCCACCATGTCAGTTCTTTGTAAGCTTTGCTTGTGTAAAGAGGTGAATAAACGAACTACTGCAAAATGGGAGTGTTGTTTGGTGTAACCGACCCAAACTTCCTCCTCACTGGTGACCCCGAGTTGTAACGTCTTCCGTTTTTGCCATTTTACTGTGTCCGCGACCTCCGTATCGGTTATTTTCACGTGTATTACATCGACACAGCATTCGAACAATGACTTCGGCCCAACGCCTAATGCCGGATTTTGTGATCGACATGCATCGTGTCGCGGGCAATGTACACCTGCCAGGACTGCAACACGATGCCTCTCACTCAATGATTACGCCCATTTCGCCGGACGTTTTTGAGCCTGCAACAAAAGTGAGGTTAGGAGTGTGCATGGCTCCGGCTATCAAACACCTTTGTTCCTACCACATGTACCCTCCCTGACTGACTTTGCAGTTACCTCTTACGGATCTCCGTGCAGTGGGGGACCAATGCTGATTTCTGCAATTGCTTCGTTGGACAACCTACCACCGCCAGGACAACGATTTGCCATGCCGCAATCCATGCAGTACCACGTGGATACCTGCCACGTGGCCGGAACTGCTTCATTCACAGGTCAACCTACTCAGCATCCCACCACGCCTGCGCCTGCCTCAGTTCAGCATCAGCACTTGCCTTCCTACTTCGATACCTCGGCCTGCAACAGGAACAATAACTTGTTATCTGTGCCTGACCTCCACCTCCGTCCCACTGCTACTCCTCAGTGTTTTGTGCCACGACATTCACCTTATCCGCACACCATTTTGAGTGGAGTGAGTATCAACAGTGAACTTTCAAACATTCCGTCTCACGTTTGACATCATTTCCCACATTGTGCTTCTGGACAGCCCGCACCTCCGCAGCCTTCCTGCAACACAGGTGGCCCCGGCTCTGATCATACATCAAGCTTTCCATGGACTAACACGCATTCTCAAACTTTGAACTTTTTCTCGCCTGTCGCCCACGTGCTGGCTCCAGTCGAGCATCTGCTCCCATTCTCGGCACATCTTGGTGCCTCATCCGCATCGGTCTTCCGCGACGTGTCAATCCGAACACAGCCACAACATGTTGAGCTTCCGCAACCACAATCGACACATTACGGTGTCTCACCCACGTCGGCCTTCCACGTCGCGACGGATCACGCTCAACCACAATGTGTCACCTTCACGCTGCCTCCCGAACAGCCATCGTTGCCACATCCCCTGGAGGCACACTCTCCTGGAATACTACAGCAACAACAGCTCGTTTCAGGCAGTGCCCCGACGAACTCAACTCAACCTGTTCTTCTGAACATTCTACAACGCTTACCGACGCTGCCGCCATTTATTTCCGACAGAGCTACAACCTGGTTCAAAATTGCGGACGAAGTGTTCGACCATTACAAACTCGATGAGTCAACCAGGTTTCTGTGCCTCATCACACACCTGCACAACCAGGAGGACTTGATTGCTGACCTGGTCGATGCCCCGGACTAATCTACCTGGTACACTCTAGCCAAAGAGACAGTTCTACGTCGGCTTGCACGCTCAACTGAGGCAGCAATACGGCAAGTGCTCCAGGTCGAGCAACTAGGCAACAACAAACCTTCCCAGCTCTGGAGACGGCTATGTGCCCTGGTCAGTGCCGATCTATTCTCTGACAAACCTCTCCTCGCCATCTGGTCACATCCGCTTTGCTTTGGCTCAAAGGCCTTGTGAACCTGTCAAGCAACGAATAACAATTGCTGACAAGCTACACGATGCATCACTGCTCCACTTCGCCAGCCACTGCCTGCCTGACAAGTCTCAGGTTCAAGCTCATCCCCCTGCAGCCGGACGCAGCTGGGGCCGTACTGTGCTGACCGTTCCGCTCGCTCCAGGAAGCAGTAAACAAGCAACTGGGACCGCACCGGCTCTTCCCGCGGCCACGCCCCCTCCTGCAACGGAACCTGCTGCGGCCACCAAACCTCGGCCACCGCCACTGGCAACGAACTTTCTGCAGGAAATGCAATCGCACTACCCATACTGTTACTTCCACACACACAGTTTGGTGTGGCCGCACGGAACTGTAGACCACCCTGCTACTTCCCAAACCCCAACTGCAGGTAGGTTTGGGTGCCACCTCCTGTGCACTACATGTCAGGCACCCCCCAGTGCTCCATTCTGTCCTGGAAAAACCGGTGAATTGTGGACGACTTTACATTAAAGACATTTCGTCGGGATACCTTTTCCTAGTGGACACAGGCGTCAATGTTTCACTGCTGCCCACATCCTTAGTGTTGTCGAACATCTGCCCTCATCATACTTCACTGCAAGCCATGAATTCATCTAAACTACAATTCTCAGGTTCAACTTCACACGTAGTCTCACTCTCCGCAAACTGCAAACTCGAGTGGACTTTTTTAGTGTACGAAATTGACGAACCTTACTAGGCACTGACTTCTTGTGACACCACAAACTTTCACCGGACCTAGTGCAAAACACTGTGTACACTATCCGTCCAAGACTCACTTCGCCTGTGCCCCATCAAGCAACCTCTCCCCCCCTCCCCCGTGACACATCGGTCCGGGCTCATCTCATCCGTACATGCTTGTCTCTGTTGACGACATTACAAGAAACAATGCACAAGTGCCTTGTTGAGCTTGAACACGTGGCTCACCTATGCAAGGAAAACTTCGAGCTATCCCTCCAGTTCCACAAAACACAGCTCAAGCTCACCGAAGCAGCAAAGAAATTACAGACACTACAGCAAGGACAGAGCAAGGTCAGTAAGTGCGCCGAATCTGCTTGCAATCCCAGCCATCGTGCCCCCGGGTGCTTACCTCCCGCTACCCCTCGCAACTGTGCTATCAAGTCTGCCATAACTTTACTGACAGTTCCACAGGGCCACACCCACCTAACATGGCAGTGTTTGGCACTCGGTCGGACACCAGTGCACATGCGCGACGAGCATCATGTGTTCCCGAACTGATAGCTCCTACCCCTCCCCTCGCGGACAGCACCTCAAACTATGCAACTTAGGCTCCTGCACGTCGCCGTGCGTCCGCCACTGACAACACAAACAGTGCACTCGTGCCAAGTGTTTCACCTGTGACCGTGCTGCCACAGGCCGTGCCCTCGGACAATGGACTCACTAACGGCTAACGAGCTCTACCGACCTCACCTGACCTTGGTGCCACTGCTTCGGGCCGGCGGCCATCTTCTTGCGTTGACTCCTGGGACACTTTGCCACCTCGGCTCCCGTCAGATCCGCCAAGTGGCTCCAAACACCATGACCATGCCTCACCCGCCCCGCCCGCCACACATTGTAAACAAACCGCCTCCCGTGCCACTGGCAACATTTCTGTCATCACCAATGGCACGGTTCACAAACTTCAGCTCATGCCAGGTCCCCTGATATCCAGTAAACCACGTCGACTTTGTCCCGAGCACCTCTCCAACCTTAAAAAACAGATTTCTGAACTACTAAGCTCCAGCGTCATTGAACCCTCTGCCAGTAGCTGGTCTACGCCCACACATATGACACGCAAGAAAGATGGGTCGTGGCGCATGTGCGGAGACTACCATCGACTAAACGCACGAACAATTATGGACACCTACCCCATACCCAACATTGCCGACTTTATCAGTTCCTTCGCAGTTGCGACCACGTTCTCTGTCATTGATTGCGAACAGGCCTACCACCAGATCCCCACGGCACCTGCAGACATCAAGAAGACCGCAATCACCATCCCGATCGGGTTATTTCAGTTTCGATTCATGCCCTTCGGTCAACGAAGTGCTATTCGAACTAAAATTCTGCTTTGCCTATCATTCTTGTGTTCAGCTCCTCCGTCAAGGACAACATTCGACATGTGCAAACTGTTATAAACACTCTCACGGCAGAAGGCATCTAGACCAACCAGGACAAATTGCAGCTACATCAACCCGCTGTCAGATTTCTTGGTTTTCGGGTCTCTGCCGATGGCATATCACTGGCCCCTGAGAAAGTACAAACAATACTAAACCCGTGATTCTTGAGTTTCTCCCGGCGTATTTGATAATCAAAATATCCACGGGTGTACTGCCGGTCTACAGTGTCCAACGGGCACAATATTTCAGCGATCATACATGTCGCCATCATCAGGTGAACTGACGGACTGAGCTCCTGTGAACGTGCCGGCACGGAGATCCGTACACTATGGCTGCTCAGGTGGAACTGAGCAGCCATAGTGTACGGATCTCCGTGCCGGCACGTTCACAGGAGCTCAGTCCGTCAGTTCACCTGATGATGGCGACATGTATGATCGCCGAAATATTGTGCCCGTTGGACACTGTAGACCGGCAGTACACCCGTGGATATTTTGATAATACTAAACCCACCCAGACCTTCATCATTCAAAAAGCTCTGGTGCTTTCTGGGGACAGTTAATTATTATCACTGACATCTATCTCGGGCTGCGGAGATTCGGGTTCCACTGACGGACGCCTTGGCAGGCACCAAAACTTATGGATCTCGGTCCGTTCCATGGACCCCTGCTATGACTGACTCACTGCCCTCAAAAATCTTCTTGCCGAGGCCTGCACCATCCTCATCCCAATGCGCAGCTTTTCATCACCACAGAGCGATACTGCCATCGGCACTGTCCTTAGCCAGACAATCGACGGCCAGACTTAGCCTCTGCAGTTCTTCTCGTGCAAGCTCACCAATGCGTTTGACAGGGAGTTGCTCGAGGTCTACGAAGCAATCAAGCATTTTAAGACTGATGTTGAGGGATGCCCTTTCTATGTTTTAACGGACCACAAACCCCTGGCTGCAGCCATTACAAACCCGCCAGCTGACCCGCCTCCTCGCCGCTTCAGATACATGGACTTCATATCTCATTTCACCACCGATGTCAGACACATAAAGGGTGCTGACAATATAGTTGCTGATTTCCTTTCACGAGTCGACGCCATCCATTCACTATTAGACCTCTCTGAACTGCCTAACCTCATACCCGCCAACGAGGACGCACAAAACCGGATCTCAGACTCTATCTCTTCACAACACTTCGTCTGCACCACCTTCCCTGGCATTTCTGGTGACATCTGGTGTGACGACAGTACGGACACGTTACGCCCCCTCATCCCAACCACGCTCTGTCGAGCTGTCTTCAAAGCTCTGCATAATTTCGTGCGTCCGCCCGCCTCGTAGCGGATCACTTTGTGTGGAGAAATGTCAACAAGGATTGATAGCAGTGGGCATGCTCCTGCATTGCATGTCAACGATGCAAAGTACACAAGCACACTTCGCCACCCTCGGCGCCTTTTTGATCCCTCCTGGGCGTTTCCAGCATATTCATATTGACATTGTCGGCCCTCTTCCCCCCTCTAACGGCTTTCGTTATGTTCTCTCGTCTATCAACCGAACAACTCGCTGGGTCGAAACTGTCCCCTTCCCCAATATTACGGCAGAAACTGTGGCTCGAACTTTCGTCGAGTCATGGGTATCACATTTCGGGTGTCCAGCTATCATCACGACTGACCAGGTCAGACAATTTGAGTCGGCCCTGTTCAACGGGATTGGTAACATTTGCGGCATCCGGTGCATCCATACCACAGCATATCACCTGCAAAGTAACGGGCTAGTTAAGCACTGGCACTGCACTTTCAAGGCGGCTCTTCGATGCCACGACTCTCTATGGACGACTTCCTCTTGTGCTACTCAGCATTGGTGCGATCTATAAGGAAGATGTTAAAGGCACAATAGCCGAGTTCATATATGGCCAGAACATTGTTCTCCCTGGCCCTTCTGCTTCTCTCCCTCAGTCTGACTTACCTTCCTTCTTGGACCTCAAAAGCATATCAACCTCCACATCCTCCCGCCTCCAGCCCGCCAGCCATTTCCACCCTAAGGTTCACGTCCCGAAATCTCTGGACAATTGCGAGTACGTCATGCTCCGAGATGACACTGTCCATGCTCCCCTCCAACCTCCATATACCGGTCCGTACCGAGTTCTCTACCGCTCAGCCAACACCTATGATATCCAGATGAAAGATTCAGCTGTCACAGTCTCTCTCAACAGACTTAAGCCTGCTCATGTCGAGCCTTCTTCTACCCCCCCCCCCCCTCAGGCCACGACCACGCCACTCACTGTCGTGGCTCACGATGCTCCGACCACTCCCTCCACATCGGACTTACACACTCAATCGAGTGACTTCCAGCTCCAATCGTCGAGCTCTCCTCCGACCTCGCCCCCTACTCCAGTCTCACACACTCCGTCGAGTGACCCCTGCTCCCCACGTCGAGCTTACCTACGATCATGCCCTAGCCGTCAGGCCCTTCGCCGGTCTTTTCGACATCTCCACTGTCACCTGCCTCACCCTGTCGAGGTTTCTCACGCCCCCCCATTTTGAACGTGCCCTTGCTCGAGGTGTTTGTGCCTGTCCCCCCGGACATAATCCACGACATCTCAATAATACTACGCAATGATACACTGTTCGCCGTGTCTTTCCCTTCATCCAGTGATCATGACTCAACCTCGGCCATTCCCTGCCACCTGGTGAAATGTGTTCCCCTCTCGCCCGATGTCGACCTGGACATGCTTTGTGTGTTCGCCACGCCCACCTTAGACATCATCGTTGTTGCTCCATTGCACCCACAAACCGCCGGCCTACCTGTCGCCGCACGCCCAGTATGACGTCCGGCTCGCTTCAACGACTTCCAGGTTCAGTGGCCGAACCTTCCTTCACGACATCTATCCACAAAGTTCACCGATGACACTGTCGAGCTGACCGTGGTCCGGTTCCCGATGACAACCCCTGCCGATGCCATAGTCACCCCCCCCCCCCCGGTCTCTCAAGAGTACTCCGTACTGTGTGTGTGGGGGGGGGGGGGGTGGAGCTATGTGGCCCTCATGAGGTCGACACCAGCATCGATCTGAGTATCGTCTTTGAACTAAGCTAAGATTATCTTTGAACAGTTCCGCCATGTCAGTTCTTTGTAAGCCTTGCATGTGTAAAGAGGTGAATAAACAAACTACTGCAAAATGGGAGTGTTGTTTGGTGTAACCGTCCCGAACTTCCTCCTCAGTGTCATCAAAGTATACAGAAAGGCAACCCATCAACAGAATCAAAAATCACTAAACCACTATCTAACAATAGTGGTAGTTCCTAGATGGAATAATGGGTAAAATAAAGGCAATCACTTGCCCAAGGCTGACTTGTGTGACATACAGAAACAGACAAGAGAATACAGAATTTACACTAGCTTTCGAACTCTTGCTCTTTCCCTAGCAAAAGTGCGCGCACACACACACACACACACACACATACACACACACACACACACACACACACACAGAAACAGACAAGAGAATACAGAATTTACACTAGCTTTCGAACTCTTGCTCTTTCCCTAGCAAAAGTGCGCGCACACACACACAACTATGCAAATGCCCAAATGCTCACACCTGTGGCCACAGTGAATGTCTTGTACAAATCTGAAAACCTTCTTCTTTTATCATTGTTTCTACATTAAATCTGAATTTTTTTTACAAATGAAAAAAAATGTAATAACAAAATTCAGGAATGATGTTTAAAAAGAGATAAGCAATTACCAAACCTAACTAAAATTAGTGTTTTGTTTGTATAGCATCCATAACTGTCAATTACATATTTCATTTGTTGGTGTTAGAATATGTCTGTGTGTAACAAGTTTTACAGAATTCTGAAAGTAACAGATTCTGCCCAACTCTGTGTACATGTCAGCTCTAATACAGTGGCTCCTGTTACATCAGCTGATAAGTGGACTTCTCTCTTTGATCAGAAATATAATTGTTATGTAAAACAGACATTATAAGCTACTTACGGGTGACAGTGTCCAACACTAACAGTTACAACTCCTCCAAACATATCTAGATATCGTTTGCCGGTGTGATCAAAGAGCCACTGCATATATCCATCATGGATTAACAGAGGCTTTTTATAGTAGGATACAATGCATGGAACCAGGTGATCTTCTCGTATTTCTTGAATCTTGTCATAATGTAGTCCCTGTTACAACAAACCTATAATGTAAAACAACACTTAATTAAGTGAACATAATTTTGTTTCAAGTATGATTATATTTATTATAATTTAATACAGAAAAAGATGGCAGAATTGACCACTTTGCAGCAGAATGTATGATGTAATGAAATATCTTGGCTGATTAAAACTGTTGACATTATCAGAACTGATGCCTGACCTCTGTTTTATTGGCAATGCTCTTAACAAGTGAGCCATATGAGACAAGTTTTTTTGCAGGACACACTCCACAGCAGGGTGAATGATTCATACTGGGAACAGCTTCTATGCACTGGCTAAGTCACTGCATCACTATGTTCCTTCTCCCAAGAAAGATAGTCCAGCAAGGTACAAACAAGCGCTTCTGTAGCAGAGAGGTGCTGGCAGATTGAAGCATAGAGTCAGGTTGTGAGACATATTCAGATGCTGCTTTTGAAAAGTATACAAGGTGTGTCCCAAAAGTCATTCAATATACTTTTCCGCCACACTCCAACAGGTTGCACCACATTCAGGCCATTTAAGTTAGGTGGGTGGTGACCCTTAACTTCACAGCATGCTCTAGGTCAGTCTGCTCTGAACATCAGTGGTGTCGGGATCACTGATTTAATGCACTCGTATTTTGAGACCATGTCATCATGGATACTTTCAAACAACAATAGGGGACTGAGTTCTGCATAAATCTCAACAAAGAAGCTGCAGAAATTTATGAAATATAAGGCACATGAGATGTGCTTTTTGTACAAAATTGGGAGGGTAATTATGGTCTGTGAAGGCCTCAGTGAGACCCTCGGTGTATGTCGAGAGGGACTGCTCATCACTATAGATGTGACGGGCATGGGTTGCTCCGCTGTACGAAGGGACTTCTTGGTATGAAATTGGTGGGTACTTCCGAAGTGGAGGTATTGCTGGTGGTTGGTAGGTTTTATATGGACAGAGATACTGATGTAACCGTCTTTGAGGTAGAGGTCAACACTGGGGAAGATGTCCTGTTGGGTTGAGTAGGACAGGAGATGGTTTTGAAAGACAGCTACAGCAGTACCTCTGTCCATGTCAAACCTACCAACCACCAGTAATACCTCCATTTCGACAGCCGCCACCCCTTCCACACCAAGAAGTCCCTTCCATACAGCCTAGACAACCATGCCTGTTGCATCTGTAGTGACAAGCAATCCCTCTCAAAATACACAGGCCTCTGACTGAGGCCATCATAGATTGTAATTAACCCCTCCTCTCAATCTTGTACAAAAACACATCTCCTGTGCCTTATCTTTCCAGTCACCCGGCACCCCCCAAGTCCCACCGTTCAGCCACAGAGGAGCATTTTCCCTGACTCAGTACCATCCAGGACTGGAGCACCTGAATTACATTCTCCACCAGGGTTTTGACTACCTCTCATTGCTCCTTGAAATGAGGAATGTCCTACCCACTGTCCTTCCACTCATCCCACAGTAGTATTCCACCACCCACCAAACCAACAAAATATCCTTGTCAATCCCTACACAGCCCCAGCTCCAAACCTCTTGCCTCATGGCTCATGTCCCTGTAATAGATCTGTCCCATACATCCTCCCATCATCACCTACTCCAGTCCCAATCACAAATATCACCTATGCCATCAAAGCCATGGCTACCTACAAAACCAGTCATGTGATCTACAAGCTAAGATGCAACCACTGTGCTGCATTCTACGTGGGCATGACAACCAAAAAGCTGTTTGTCCACATAAATGCCACTGACAAACTGTGCCCAAGAAACAGCCAGATCATCTATTTGCTGTGCACGCTACCCAACATGACATTCTTCACTTCAGTGACTGCTTCACAGCCTGTGCCATCTGGATCCTTCCTACCAACACCATTTTTTTCTAAATTGGGCAGGTGGGAACTCTTACTAGAATATACCCTACATTTCTGTAACCCTCGTCGCCTCAATCTTCGTTAGCCATTGCCCTTACCCATCTAGCCCCTTTCCTGTTCCCATTCCAGCACTAAACAGTTCTTTATTCCACCAACACACACTCTGTCTTTTTACTTCTCTCCTTTCCCACTACCCCCCAACCTCTGTCTGACCTCCCTCCTGCACCTAGCTACCCTACCCTCTCTCCATCTCATCCATGTATGCTCCCACGAGCAGCACTTTACTGTCCCAGACCCCTACCCTGCTATCCTTCCCCCTCTCCCCCCTTGCCGCTTCCTTATCCCCACCACTCAGATACCCCTCCCAATGTGCACTGCTGCTCATAGTTTGGTCTCAGCAGCCAGAGACTGTGGTAATTTGTGTGTGTGTGTGTGTGTGTGTGTGTGTGTGTGTGTTTATGCTGTTTATTTTTGATGAAGGCCTTGTTGGCCAAAAGATCACTTTCTGACAGTCTTTTTGTTGTGCCTATCTGTGACTCACTGTCTCCACTATATGGTGAGTAACAACTATCCTTTTCACAATATTGTTACATGCCATCCTGGATCTTCCATTGTTTGTTTAATCTTGATCAGTAGGTATTTTTATACAAAAATGTGAAATAAAATATAAAATTTGTAGTGCTCTGGAACAATGCATATGCCATAGACACATAATTTATTTTTATTTTATTTTTTATTTTATTTTATTTTATTTTTATTTTGATCCAACATCAACTGATTACAAAAAAACTTTTTTTTGTTCCAGTCTTCTGGATAAGTCAGAGCCTTACTTACTAGGGTTACATATTATTGGCTGGCACTTTTATCTACACAACTTTTTCTAAATTTAGTTGAGAGAACAGAGTTACATACTTGGACTATACAGAAAAAAAAAGTTGTTATTGCCATACTTAGATTAAGGAGTCTACAGTTTGTAACAGTATTCATATCTCACATTCAAATATTTACAGTTTGTGACACAGTGTAAGACCTGAGATTACATATATTTTTAGATAGATGGTCTTCCATCATACAAGTGTACTAAATCTAGGAACTCATCTATTGAGTATAGAGGATTGTTTAGGAGCCATAATTTTAATTTCATTTTTAGTTTTGTAATGGGCAATTTGGAGATATTAGGATGGAAGCAATTCAGTAGTTTTATGCCTGCATAGTGAGGGCTTTTCTCATAAAGTGTTGTTCTATGAGAGATGATGTGGGGTCTCTCTCTACCTCTAGTGTTGTGATCGTGTATTTCTTTATTGAGTGTTTTGTTACTGTTTACTGCCATAATGATTATCTTCAGCACATACAGGTTATGAACAGTTAGTATTTTAAATTCTTTAAACAAATTTCTGCAGGACTCCCTGGCACATTTCTTTCCCATAATTCTAAGTGCCTTCTTTTGTAAGGTAAGTACACTTTTCATATTACCTTTACTGCTGGATCCCCATACCTCTATCCCATAACTTAGATGGGATTCAAATAGTGCAAAATATATTTGCCTCAGAGTGGTGATGTTGCAAAAAGGTGTCAGTTTTCTTAGGACATATATGGTAGTACATAGCTTTTTACAAATATCATTCACATGATCAGACCAGTTTAACTCTGCATCTAGTGTCAGGCCAAGAAATTTGGTCGAGTATTGTTTTTTAATGTATTCGTCACCCATTAAGATTTGGTTTTCATGAATTATTTGCCTCCCAAGATCAAATTCAATATAGACAGATTTATTTGTGTTTAATTTTAGTTTGTTTTCATTAAAATACTGCAGAATTAAGCCTGCTGCAGTATTGGATTCCACTTCGAGTTGTGAATAGCTTGGATTGCTGCATATTAACGTGGTATCATCTGCATATAAGATAGCTGTTGCATGGTTTGTTATGGACTGAATATCATTTACATAGATAATAAAAAGAAGTGGTCCTAATATTGACCCCTGTGGGATACCAAAATTTATGTCAGTGGTGTTTGATTTGTATGTTCCCTCTGTAGTGCTAATAGACACAAACTGCTTCCTATTTGTCAAGTACGACCTCATCAGATTATGGGCTGTGCCTCGAATGCCATAGTTCCACAGTTTGTCCAGCAATATGGTCGTATCAACACAGTCAAATGCTTTTTGTAAGTCTAGAAAGATGCCACATACATGTTCTTTATTATCTATTGCTTGAGTGACACCTTCGATTAAGTTTGATGCTGCTGTAATGGTGGATGACCCCTTGACAAACCCATACTGCCCCTTAGAAATCACTTTTTTGCATACCAGGAAGTTCCAGATTCTTATGTATATTACTTTCTCAAAGATTTTGGATATTATTGGAAGAACAGAAATGGGTCGAAAGTTTTCTACTAAATTCCTGTTTCCTTTTTTGAAAATAGGCACAACTCGGGCAATTTTCAACTCATCTGGAAATAGACCATCTTCCATATGAGAATTGATAACTGTTGATAAAGGTGATGCAATTTTATGTATACATTTCTTAAGAGTGTCCAGACTAAGACCATCATACCCTGCTGCATGGGAATTCTTTAAGCTACTCACTATTTTAATTATTTCTTCTTTACTTGTTGGCATCAAAAATATACATCCTGACACTGGTGTTCCTCTGAATTTGTATTTATGATTTTTAAGTTGATTGTTTATGCTGGAGCCAACAGAAGCAAAGTAATTGTTAAATTGATCTGCTATCTTATTCTGATCAGTTTCTATTGTGCCGTTTATCAGCAAGTGATGTTCAGTTGTATGGTTCCCAGATTTACCTATTTCTCTATTTACTAATGACCATGATGTTTTGGAGATATTATTTGAGTTCTGAATGACACTTTCAAAATGTTTCTGTTTTTCTGAAATTAGGAGGTCTACATAGTATTTCTGATACTTTTTGAATTCTTCTTTTAATTTTTTATTGCTCAAGTCATTTAACATAGCATACTCATACCATCTTAGTTTTTCTCTAGCCTCAGTGACTGAACTTGATATCCAGTTTCGGGTTACAGCATGTGACTGAATTCTCTTTTTTATTAATGGGCAGGCTTGGTTAAGAATGTAGAATAGTTCACTTGAGAATTTGCCATAACTATGAAGTGTCGTTAGAACACTGTTCCAATCCACATTCCTTAGCATATTATTCAGCTGAGTTATATTTTGGTCTGTATTCACCCTAATATATCTATAGCAACTGTGTGTAGGAACCTTTTTTATGTGCACACTTAGTTCTACTGCATGGTGGTCTGACAAAGCACTTATAATAACAGAAGATGTAAGATCGTAAAGATGAATACCAGTGATTATGTTATCTATTGCAGACTGGCATGTCTCAGTCTCCCTGGTTGCAGTGTTTATCAGGTATCTTACATTATATTCAAGCAGAGTATTCTTGAATAGTCTAGTGTGTAACTTATCTGCTAATACATTTATGTTGAAATCTCCTATAATTACTAACTTGTTCAGGTGTGATATAAAAACATTCTCTATCATGTCACAAAACATTGTTAAGAAAACTTCGAAGTCTCCACCTGGTGGTCTATATAAACATATAACATAAATTTTGTCATTTGGTATCTTTATACATGCTGCACATAATTCAATTGTCCCTTCTAATGAATATTTACTTACATTTACAGAATTAAAATCAAATGTGCTCTTAACATACATTGATACACCCCCACCTCTGATAGTAGATCTGCAAAACATCTTGCATGACAACATTTTACTCAATAAAAATGAAATACCTGTGTTAAATTTTACACACACACACACACACACACACACCTGCGCATACAGGCACATTGTGCTGGATGAATACTCAGTGCAGGGACTGCAGTTTGCAGGTTGACTGGGACAAGGGGTTGTGCTGTCTCCTTTCTCCATTCCCTCACTCCAACTGACAACCCCTCATCCCAGAATTGAATTACTGAGATAGTGTCCTCAACTAGCTCACTGTAGCTCACTGGTGTGTGTGTATGTGTGTGTGTGTGTGTGTGTGTGTGTGTGTGTGTGTGTGTGTTTGTGTACATACTCTAGCTTGAGAAAGGATTCATCAGAAAGCTTGTTAAGTTCTCAAACAATAGAAACTGCAGGATGGAATGTAACAATATTACGAAAAGGATAGTTGCTACTCACCATATAGCAGAGATGCCGAGTCACAGATAAGCTCAACAAAAAGGCTTTCACACAATAAGTTTTCGGCTAACAAGGCCTTCATCAAAAACAACAGACACACACATACACACCACGCAAACACAACTCACACATACATGATCACAGCCTCTAGTGTCTGATGCCAATCTGACAGTCTTTTTTTTGTGCCTATCTGTGACTCAGCATCTCCGCTATAAGGTGTGGAACAATTATCCTTTTCATAATATTGTTACGTTTTCAGTGTTGTTTATGTGTCTGGTGTAAGGTAACAAATAGAGGTTCACTTATTGACTGTAATTTTATTACATTGTTATATATTTACGGCCATGTCTTGATTTTCAACTTACACTAAGCAAAGACAACTTAGTCAATAAAGGAAACAGTTGCAGAGTGTTTGTTCAAGCCTTATAGAAAGACAGTTTTTCACAAAGTACACGTGTTAATTACCAGTTCTTAATACAGTATGGGATCGTACATTTTGCATAGAACAATTAGTGTCAATCAATGGAATTGCCCTTATTGCAGTGAAATATCAATTTAATTCCAATTAAAATATATATACTGTAATATTAATTGTTACTCATCATGTAATATTTAACACTTGAGTCTCTTTTTATGATACTAATTATGAAAATTGTGTGTTTTCTGCTGGGTGTAAGGTCATGATTAAATAATTTTGTACAGCTTTTCTAATTATAAGAATGCTGTAAGCAGCCAGCAATGTTGAAATTATAAAGGGGATCCCTGCTGCAAGCGCAGAGAACCAGAATGAGAAAGTACGGAGTGAGTCAGTCTGTAGGAGTGCTAATTGGGTTCAGTTTGGTTTGTGTCAACAAATGAAGAAAAGAAAATGAGTTGTTTCAAGGCTTTTCATTAAGCAAAATCCTCACATGAGATAAGTACATGAAGAAACCCAAAGAATCACTTCAGGACTTCTGCTGTGAACATAACTACTATTTAAATACAGCTAACAGTCATCAGCACCTCTGATTCCATGATTCCACCAGATAAGTAACAAAGAATTTACATGTTTTCCTGCTCCAAAACTCAACTCCTTCTGCAAGAACCATGATATTGTGATATGAATACTGAAAATAATTAATATTTTTTAAGTGAAATTTTGACTTCATACTCATCTATTTTATGAGTGGATGTTTTATTTGGTCAGTTGTTACCTGTACAATTACAAATCGAGTATTTTACTGTTTCATAGCTCCAGTCACTGGTTATTTGTTTAAAGTCAAATCATAGCATAAAATTAATGCACAGACTTTCACCAAACAAACAAACTGCAATAAAAGATTGAGTTTATCAATGTAAACTGTGATTTCCACTTCTTTTAACAACTGGAAGTGGTTTTTCCCATTTATGAAAATCAGAGTATTAGTATAGTTGCTACCTCTCTAGCCTCTCAAAGGCTTTTGTCATATTTCTTATGAAATATTTTCCTGTACACAATGTTATTGTTACTTATTGACATTAATAGATACTCACTATTGATGCATAAATTCAACCATCTTCTATTGTGACAGCTTCTCTTTGTTCTACCAGAAATATATGGTGGTTATGAAAAAGTATGGCAAGTATTAGATTAGATTATTGTCAACAAATACAATACAGGAAGCTCAAATTTTACATGAACTGTTCGAAATCAGCCAGCTTCTGGCCTATGTTTTTTTGATTATGAGTTGTATTACAAAATACAGAACTTTCTTACTGTGATATTTGAACAACACACATAACACTCTACATCTGAATTATGTCCCAACAGCCTAATAACTTCTAACAGCATATTTAATCTGCAAATGTTGCCCTGTGTATTTTGTTGTGGATTTACAAAGAAACTTATGAATCTCCATTTTCTGTTGCTCATTTCTGATATGCTTAAGACTTTCTGCTCCCAAAAGCAATAGAGGTTGAAGATACAATCAAGCAGCACATTTCTTACAGTTATGATAATTCTTGTGCATTGATCACAGTCCATACTCACTGTGTACTTCTTTGGCTGATAATCACATGGAGGCATCTCAGGTGCTGCCATAGCATGGTAGTCTTTCTGGCTAAACTTCAGGAAACGTAAACCTGTGGAAGTAAAATTCTGAATAATAGCTATTGTCTTCTAACAAGACGATTCTACATTCATAGCAGAAGTTTGTCCAGTACGTTGTGAAAATTGCATGGATAAAATACAGAATAGAAGTGATATTTAGTTTGGAATTAATAATGATGACTTGATATTAACACATGTAGCTTGAATTCACATCTGTAATCATCTAACACTGCTTTTATAAATGGTAATAAAATAAGCAAATAATCCCAATAAACATAGGTCCGGAAACCAATGTTTTCCCCATATAACATATTACAATTCAGCATATGAACACCTTATAACAGAGTCCTCAAGGAGCCAAACTGCAAATATGCACTTTTCGACAAATACATTACAACAAGTGCTCCACATGGCTATCATTCGTGTGAAGGCAGATTTCAGCACACTACCTCATCTGTAGCAATACATGTTCAAATAGCCAGGCGTGGGCCAAAGAAGTTACCATGATCCATAATGTGTCTCCAGAGTTTATCAACACTATCAGCATGGCTGGACTACACCAGAGCTTTCAAATACTTCCAAACAAAAAGGATCAAATTAAGGCGGGGAACTTGGGAGGCAGTAGTACTGGCAAGCCACGACTGATACACTGTTTGTAGTCAAAGATTCATTATGCATATTCCTGAAGAGCCACCTGAAAGTATGGTGGTACACCATCATGCATGTACTGCATATACATACTTCTGCTGTGAGCTGCAGCATAAATGTAGCCTTAGACACTGAAAGTGTTGTAAGATTGGCATGACTTGTGCTTGTATCAGAGAAACCATTGATTTCTGGACCTATGTTTATTAGGATTGTTTCATTGTCCTCTACTCACTCTTTCACTTGTAACTGTAATAGCCAGACAAATTATGTGCTGAAAGGGAAAACTCAAGCTTTAATTTTATAAATGACTTTCACCATCATCCGGACTATTTCCACCTGTGAAAATTATAATGAATAACATAGTCAATGGCAAATATGATTTCATTTAAAAATTCTATGAGACACTGATCCCAAAACAATTAACATTGTGCCAAGCTTTAACTTTTAAGTTGAAGTTGTCATTCTCTTCTGTGGTATAATGCTCAGATTGGAGGGAGTTCTTCTGATGTCTCTCTCTCTCTCTCTCTCTCTCTCTCTCTCTCTCTGTGTGTGTGTGTATATATATAATAGAAGGAAACATTCCACGTGGGAAAAACATATCTAGAAACAAAGATGCTGTAACTTACCAAACGAAAGTGTTGGTATGTTATATCATTTCGTTTTCGTTTAGTAAGTTACAGCATCTTTGTTATATCTAAAAACACAGATGATGTGACTTACCGAACGAAAGTGCTGGCAGGTCGATAGACACACAAATAAACACAAACATACACACGAAATTCAAGCTCCGGAGATGGGAACTTACCCTTCAGTATATCCTCTCTTCTCGTTATCCGCCAGGCCTCAATCTCTGCTAATTTCAATTTGCCGCCGCTCATACCTCACCTGTCTTTCAACAACATCTTTGCCTCTGTACTTCCACCTAGACTGACATCTCTCCCCAAACTCTTTGCCTTTACAAATGTCTGCTTCTGTCTGTGTATGTGCGGATGCATATGTGTGTGTTTGCGAGTGTATACCTGTCCTTTTTTCCCCCTAAGGTAAGTCTTTCCTCTCCCGGGATTGGAATGACTCCTTACCCTCTCCCTTAAAACCCACATCCTTTCGTCTTTCCCTTTCCTTCCCTCTTTCCTGATGAGGCAACAGTTTGTTGCGAAAGCTTGAATTTCGTGTGTATGTTTGTGTGTCTATCGACCTGCCAGCACTTTCGTTCGGTAAGTCACATCATCTGTGTTTTTAGATATATTTTCCCATGTGGAATGTTTCCCTCTCTCTCTCTCTCTCTCTCTCTCTCTCTCTATATATATATATATATATATATATATATATATATATATATATATATATATACATACATACTCCTGGAAATTGAAATAAGAACACCGTGAATTCATTGTCCCAGGAAGGGGAAACTTTATTGACACATTCCTGGGGTCAGATTCATCACATGATCACACTGACAGAACCACAGGCACATAGACACAGGCAACAGAGCATGCACAATGTCGGCACTAGTACAGTGTATATCCACCTTTCGCAGCAATGCAGGCTGCTATTCTCCCATGGAGACGATCGTAGAGATGCTGGATGTAGTCCTATGGAACGGCTTGCCATGCCATTTCCACCTGGCGCCTCAGTTGGACCAGCGTTCGTGCTGGACGTGCAGACCGCGTGAGACGACGCTTCATCCAGTCCCAAACATGCTCAATAGGGGACAGATCCGGAGATCTTGCTGGCCAGGGTAGTTGACTTACACCTTCTAGAGCACGTTGGGTGGCACGGGATACATGCGGACGTGCATTGTCCTGTTGGAACAGCAAGTTCCCTTGCCGGTCTAGGAATGGTAGAACGATGGGTTCGATGACGGTTTGGATGTACCGTGCACTATTCAGTGTCCCCTCGACGATCACCAGTGGTGTACGGCCAGTGTAGGAGATCGCTCCCCACACCATGATGCCGGGTGTTGGCCCTGTGTGCCTCGGTCGTATGCAGTCCTGATTGTGGCGCTCACCTGCACGGCGCCAAACACGCATACGACCATCATTGGCACCAAGGCAGAAGCGACTCTCATCGCTGAAGACGACACGTCTCCATTCGTCCCTCCATTCACGCCTGTCGCGACACCACTGGAGACGGGCTGCACGATGTTGGGGCGTGAGCGGAAGACGGCCTAACGGTGTGCGGGACCGTAGCCCAGCTTCATGGAGACGGTTGCGAATGGTCCTCGCCGATACCCCAGGAGCAACAGTGTCCCTAATTTGTTGGGAAGTGGCAGTGCGGTCCCCTACGGCACTGCGTAGGATCCTACGGTCTTGGCGTGCATCCGTGCGTCGCTGCGGTCCGGTCCCAGGTCGACGGGCACGTGCACCTTCCGCCGACCACTGGCGACAACATCGATGTACTGTGGAGACCTCACGCCCCACGTGTTGAGCAATTCGGCGGTACGTCCACCCGGCCTCCCGCATGCCCACTATACGCCCTCGCTCAAAGTCCGTCAACTGCACATACGGTTCACGTCCACGCTGTCGCGGCATGCTACCAGTGTTAAAGACTGCGATGGAGCTCCGTATGCCACGGCAAACTGGCTGACACTGACGGCGGCGGTGCACAAATGCTGCGCAGCTATCGCCATTCGACGGCCAACACCGCGGTTCCTGGTGTGTCCGCTGTGCCGTGCGTGTGATCATTGCTTGTACAGCCCTCTCGCAGTGTCCGGAGCAAGTATGGTGGGTCTGACACACCGGTGTCAATGTGTTCTTTTTTCCATTTCCAGGAGTGTATATATATTAATAGAGGGAAACATTCCACATGGGAAAAATATATCTAAAAACAAAGATGATGTGACTTACCAAACGAAAGCACTGGCACGTCGATAGACACACAAACAAACACAAATATACGCACAAAATTCAAGCTTTCGCAACAAACTGTTGCCTCATCAGGAAAGAGGGAAGGAGAGGAAAATACGAAAGGACGTCGGTTTTAAGGGAGAGGGTAAGGAGTCATTCCAATCCCGGGAGCGGAAAGACTTACCTTAGGGGGAAAAAAGGACGGGTATACACTCGCACACACACACATATCCATCCACACATATACAGACACAAGTAGACATATTTAAAGACTAAATGTCTGCTTGTGTCTGTATATGTGTGGATGGATATGTGTGTGTGTGCGAGTGTATACCCGTCCTTCTTTCCCCCTAAGGTAAGTCTTTCCGCTCCCGGGATTGGAATGACTCCTTACCCTCTCCCTTAAAACCGACATCCTTTCGTATTTCCCTCTCCTTCCCTCTTTCCTGATGAGGCAACAGTTTGTTGCGAAAGCTTGAATTTTGTGTGTATATTTGTGTTTGTTTGTGTGTCTATCGACGTGCCAGTGCTTTCGTTTGGTAAGTCACATCATCTTTGTTTATATATGAGAGAGAGAGAGAGAGAGAGAGAGAGAGAGAGAGAGAAACATTCCACATGAGAAAAATATATTAAAAAATGCTGTGACTTACCAAACGGGAAAGCACTGGTAGATAGACACAATAAAAAACACACACACAAATATCAAGCTTTCCCAACCCACGGTTGCTTCATCAGGAAAGAGGGAAGGAGAGGGAAAGATGAAAGGAGGTGGGTTTTAAGGGAGAGGGTTAGGAGTCATTCCAATCCCGGGAGCGGAAAGACTTACCTTAGGGGGAAAAAGGGACAGGTATACACTCACGCACACACACACACACACACACACACACACACACACACACACACACACACATATCCATCCACACATATACAGACACAAGCAGACTTATGTAAAGGCAAAGAGCCAAACTCTTTGCCTTTACATATGTCTGCTTGTGTCTGTATATGTGTGGATGGATATGTGTGTGTGTGTGTGTGAGTGTGTGTGTGTGTGTGTGTGTGTGTGTGTGTGTGTGTGTGCGCGCGAGTGTATACCTGTCCCTTATTCCCCCCAAGGTAAGACTTTCCGCTCCCAGGATTGCTATTACTGTAATTGCTAAATTAAATCACCTTTTTCAGGCTGCATTTGTTGCATGAAATATACATCTAGTCCAATCAGTTGACTTTTGCCTATGTGCTAATATTAAATGATCCTACAGATAGACAAAACAAAATAGAAAATAAAATTAACACTGATGCATGTACTCATTAGTGAATGGACCACCATCACAATTGAAAGGTTTTTCTAAGATAATCAAAAGAGGTATCTTGAAAAGAATGACCTCATCAATGCCAACCAGTATGGATTTTGAAAACATCGATCATGTGAAACCCAACTTGCACTTTTCTCAGTTGACACACAGAAAGCTTCGGATCAAGGCAATCAGTTAGATCCTGTATTTCTTGATTTCCAAAAAGCTTTTGACTCAGTACCCCACCTACGCTTATTGTCAAAAGCTCAATCATATGAGGTATTGAGTGAAATTTGTGACTGGATTGAGGACGTTTTGGCAGGGAGCATGCTGCAAGTTATCTTGGATGGAGAGAGATCCTCAGGTGTAGAAGTATCTTCGAGTGTGCCCCAGGAAAGTGTGTTGGGACCCTTGCTGTTCATATTGTACATTAATGACCTTGCAGACAATATTAATAGTAAAATCAGGCTTTTGCAGATGATGCAGTAATGTATAATGAAGTTCTGTCTGAAAGAAGCTACGTAAATATTCAGTCAGACCTTGATAAGATGTTGAAGTGGTGCAGAGATTGGCAACTTGCTTTAAACATTCAGAAATATAAAATTTTGCACATCACAAAACAAAAAAACTTAGTATCCTATGACTACAATATCAATGAGTCAGTGTTGGAATTGGCCAATTTATACATACACCTGGGTGTAACACTTTGTAGCGATATGAAGTGGAATGACCACAAAGGTTCAATTCATGTGTAAAGCAGGTTGTAGACTGGCTTATTGGTAGAAAACAGGAGATCACTTACAAATCACTTGTGTGACTGGTTCTAGAATATTGTTGAAGTGAATGGGACCCATATCAGGTGGGACTAACAGGGCATATTGAACATACACAGAGAAGGGCACCATGAATGGTAACAGGTTTGTTTAACCCATGGGAGAGTGTCACAGAGATACTGAAGAAAATGAACTGGAAGACTCTAAGATAGATGTAAACTATCCTGAAAACGTCTGTTAACAAAGTTTCAAGAATCAACTTTAAATGATTACTCTACCAATATACTACAACCTCTCCATATCACTAATGTATAGATCATAAGGGTAAGATTTGAATCATTATTGCGAGCATAGATGCATTCATGCAATCTCTCTTCCTGCACTCCATACATAAGTGGTTCAAAATGGTTCAAATGGCTCTGAGCACTATGGGACTTAACATCTATGGTCATCAGTCCCCTAGAACTTAGAACTACTTAAATCTAACTAACCTAAGGACAGCACACAACACCCAGTCATCACGAGGCAGAGAAAATCCCTGACCCCGCCGGGAATCGAACCCGGGAACCCGGGCGTGGGAAGCGAGAACGCTACCGCGGACATACATAAGTGGAACATGGGGAAACAATAATAACTGGTAGAATGGGACATACCCTCTGCCATGCACCTAACAGTGGTTTGCAGAATATAGATGTAGTAGGCCTAATGTATGAAAGACTAGCTTATTTTCTAAATAATAATAAAATATTGACTAATACTCAGAATGGATTTAAGAAGAACAGATCATCAGGAACAGCAGTCTCCAAATTCATGAGAATGGTCCCAACTTCTTCAGATACGAATGAATTAAGTTGTGAGATATTCATAGATTTATTGAAGTTGTCTAATCAGTTGCGACTTGGTGCTTATGGAACTACACTGTCATAGGGTCTGGGGACTGGCCTACATTTGGTTCAAGTTCTATCTCTCTGGCAGACAATGTAGGATGCAAATTGCCATGAAGGGAAGGAATATCTTTAAGATTACAGTAAAAATAAAAATTAACCAGGGGTAAGTGCCCAGGTTTCCATATTAGATCCCTCTTATTCCTGCAGTTAGTTCGCCAACGAAACAGGCGTTTCCAGAAAAGATTTACAGCAAAAGTCTCTAAGACAATAAATAATGCAGGAAAATGGTATAAGAACGTGACTTTGGTCATAAATAAAGAAAAAACAGTATGAATGAGCTTTAGTAATAACAAAAGTAAAGTTGAAAGCAGCATGAAACTGAATGTGCTTTACTGCGCAAGTCCCATACACAAAATTTTTAAGCACACTGTTGGATGACCACTGGAGATGGGAAAAACATACAGAAATTCTGAATTATAAAACTAAATGTTGTGAATTGGACAGATTGCTACTCACTACATAGAGGCACTGAGCAGCAGTCAGGCACATTTACAACTAGACTATTGGATATTATTACAATACTGGAGTAAGTCCGTAAATCAATCAGAAGTATGCCAGTACCCCCACTCCCCTTACACACCCTCCCCCCCCCCACCACACACACACACACACACACACACACACACACACACACACACACACACACACAAACAAACAAATATTATACACACAGATATATATTCACACACACACACACACACACACACACACACACTAATTGTTGTTGTCTGTGGGCACAGAGGTACTACTACCACCACCACCACAAAAAAAATTCGTATGTGTGGTGAGCAGCAATCTATGCATCATTGTAGTGTATCTATTAGGCCCTATGCATAATTATATTAACAGTTTGCTTTGAATGTGTGTGCTTTTTGAAATCTCGTATGGAATTTTCAACATTGAGAAAATGAAGTAAGTTCATAAATTCAAAGTAGAACTCTAACATTTTTAATGACACACAGCTTGTATAATATTGGTGTGTGTGTGTGTGTGTGTGTGTGTGTGTGTGTGTGTGTAAAATATATATAAGAAAAAGTCTTAAACTGTACACCACAAACAGCACAATCTGTGACCACAGAACCAAATTCAGACAGTGTTTACATCTAAACCGAAGAAACAAGTAAAAAACTCAAAACAGTGTATAATACCATGGAATAAAATTTTATAATAGACTGCCACAAGAAATAAAAGATGCAAATGATCCCCACACCTTTAGCCAAAGCATAAAAAAACAACTAAATAGCAGTTATTACACTATAAATATTTAAAATAACTACAGATGTTAACTTAATGTTCATGACCATTGTACTATCTAACAATTTATGACATTAGAAAAGTACACATAAATATAGGAACAATAAATAGTTTAAGTGGAATGTATAATTTAATGAGAAATATTGTGCAAACATTTGACAACATCCGTACAATGTCTATTGCATCAGTTGAGCAATCAGTAATTTTTTTTACATGATATGGTAATGAAAACATGTATCAGTAAGCATCTTTAGGATTACTTCACAATTGGCATAGAGGCTGAAACAATCTAGATGTGTTAGATGTATAGGTTTTCATCTAACGAACAAACATAAAGTAAAAACATGGTATCATTTAATAATATGATGCACGCAGGATATGGGCCCCAATGTCAGCAATTATTATTTGTCAACTTCAGACGCAGTTCAATGTACGTGAATTTTTTGCGATAATCGATATTTTGACAGAAATCTGTAGTTAATTATACATACGTGGATTAGTTGTGCAACACTGTGAGATAATACTGAACGAATCAATTTTCATGCT